>NC_068928.1:52237873-53487873 GCF_023091745.1 Budorcas taxicolor | reverse complement strand
ACTCAGCTTTTGACATACCTACTAAAGACTGCATTAATAAATGAGCTAAATATTGGTCGCATTGTATTACCTAGAGTTGTCAAGTTAGTTCACTTAATTAATTTGATCGTTTATAAATACCTAGCAGATAGCAGAGATAAGGTCTCTGTTCTCAAATAAAGATACTAATAGTAGGAGCTAACTACATAAGCAGTGGATATGTAAGCAAGTAAATGCAACAAAATGTTCTGGGTGTTGTGTTTTATTTATCCCCCGTCTTCTACCTGAAAAGATGTTAAGTTACATTCATTTGATCATCTTTTCATCCAATGTTTATATTTCTATAAGAAAAGATAATCTTTAAGGTTATCTTACTAAAAACAAACGAGACAACTGGGGGCAAGGACAGCACTGATTGAGAGTGAGATAAACACCTGCTGGAGCTGGACCACTCCCCTGCCTGGTGCCTAGCTTAGCTTAGCTGTGGACACCAGCAAGAGGTGAGATGCCTGTCTCAGTCATCCCAAACCCATCTATGAGGCATGAGCCTGTCTGACCATAAAGGAGAGCCACCGGAGAGTTTTAAGTGGGGGAGTGACAGCATGAGCTTATATTTTAGAAAGATCACTGAAAGTGCCAGATTGAAGACGGATTAAACAGTTGGAGAGAGGGCTAGAGGCAGTGGGTACAGCTAGACCACCACCTAGTACAGCCTCCAGATGCTAAGTGGCGAGAGTAGGGAGGAAGGAAGGGGTCATGTGATAGAATGGGCAGAAGTCAGAGACCATCTGGGCTAGTAACCATTTGATCCAGCAGGTATCTGTTGAACACCTTGTATTTGCCTGGCACCATGCTGTTCACTGTGGGGAGAAAAAGATTTTAAAAATAGATACATTTCACACTCTCCTGGGACTTAGAGTCTTGTAGGGAGTGGATGTAAACATCAGTCACACTGCCGCAGGTGTCGTGACTGACCTCCCCGAAGAAGAGGAATGCTGGTCGTGAGAGCATAGAACTCAGAAGCATGGATGAGGCTGGGATTAGGAGGGGCGTCCTGAGTGCTGCTCCAGTGAGAGCCAAAGGATGACTGAGAGCCTAGGCCCGGGAGAGTGCAGAGAGGGCAGAGGGCTCCCCGGGACAGAGGGAGCAGCGTTCTCACAGAGGCTGGCTGGACCCCACACAGACAGAAGGCCGCAGGGCCTGGGAGCCGTCAGCAAGGAGAGGAGAGGTGGTGGATGGGGACGAAAGTGGTCGGGGAGGACCAGGACGTGAGAGCGGTCTGGAGGCTTCTCACAGTGAGTAGTCAGCGTGGTCAGGTTTCCCTTCCGCTCCCCTGCCTTCTCTGACTAAGTGTTGGAGTAGCTAACTGGGGCTCCCTCTTCTGGCGGGTTGTAGAATTCTGTACTTGGAGGGAGAAAAGCAACTCCAGATTAGTGCTATTCCACGATGTGTTTATCTTATTGAAGAAGAGTTGATCTAGTGTTTCAAGTGTACAGCAAAGTGGTTGAGTTATACATGTTTTCTTTCTTCTTTTTCAGATGATTGTCCTTTATAGGTTATTACAAGATACTGAATATAGTTCCCTGTGCTATCCAGCAGGGCCCTGTTGGTCTGTTTTATGCATAGTAGATTGCACCTGCTAATCCCAGACTCCTGATTTATCCCCCTTCTGCCCCTTTCCTCTTTGGTTATCTGTTTTATGCATAGCAGTTTGCACCTGGTAATCCCAGACTCCTGATTTATCCTCCCCTCTGCCCCTTTCCTCTTTGGTAGTCATAAGTTTGTTTGCTATGTCTGTGAGTCTGTTTCTGTTTTGTGAATAAGTTCATGCCCGCAATTTACTAATTTATTAACACGCATGCAGCCCTCTTGCACAAGGCAATATGCACGTCCTGGGGGAACACAGGTGAGACATAATCCCATGGAAACCTCTGTTTTATGCGATTTCAGATTCACTGTTTATTCCTAGAGCGTGTTCTGCTTGGGATGGTTCCGCATGGAGAGAGAGGAGGTCAGACTCAGAAGCTTGTACACTCCCCAGACTTCTTTACCCTGCGTGTCTGTCTTGTGTGTCGCCTCTTTGAGAAGTGTTTCAAGCGATGGTCCGTATTGAGGTTATAGAAAAGCCAGGGCTTCCTGGTAGTCAGTGATTGAGAATCCGCCTGCCAGTGCAGGGGAAACAGGTTCCGCCCCTGAGCTGAGAAGAGTCCACATGCCTCGGGGCAGCTCACCCTGTGCAGCTGCGCGACTCACCCTGTGCACCGCAGCTGCTGAGCCTGTGCTCTCCAGCCTGAGTGCCTAGAGCCTGCGCCCTGCAACAAGAGAAGCCACGGAAATGAGAAGCGTGCGCACCGCACCTAGAGAGTAGCCCCCTGCTCGCCGCAAATAGAGCCCCTGCACAGCAACGAAGACCCAGCACAGCCAAAATTAATTAGTTAAAAGAAAAGCCAGTATGTACTAATTGCTGTATTGGCTGCTTGGCTTTAACAGGCTGTTATCAAAGTTTTCTATTTTGATTTTCTGAATCAGCTGACCAGTGTTTAAAAGAACCTAGAAATGTTTGCCTGTATGACTGATAATACATTTTCTCAGAGTGGAAGAATCCGAGGACCAAAACATGGTAACCTTTTAATGAAATGATTCTTACTGTTAATAGTCATTATCAAAGTAATTCTGCTGTAACATTTGTATTATCCAGTGTGATATATTATGAGTAGCATTTAATTCAGTTTAATACCTTTTAGAGAGGTAACTGTAATACATTAGAATAGAAAATATCTCTGAACAGCATTTCTCATTAGCAGCAGACACTAACTTAATGTAGTTAGCAGCTAATGAGTTTGTGCTCATTTTGAGTTGGGCTCTAAAAGTTGCCATGGTGACAGATGAACCAGAAGCCATCAACAGAACAAACAGAAGGCCACTGCTCTGCATCCCACCGGGACCGCGACACACACAGCAGATGGGCCCTCGCTCTCGCTGTCTTCAGCTTGCGTCCCATTGTTCTCAGGGAACTTCTCCCTGCAGTGTTTGTTGCTGTGTAGATTGCAGAAGTGATTGTAATAATGAAAATATTCCTTGGAATCTCTGATTGTTTCAGCACAGGAGAATAGTCCTCTTTCATAGTCCCATTTGCAAATAGTCAACATACGTATGTCACTAAATTTAAAATTTTAAGAAACTCTGAATCTTTGTGTATATGTTCTGAAATGGCTGAAATTAATGTAAGGTTTTAAAATATTTTTCCATTTCTTGTCATTGTGTGGTGTCTGTGCATAAGAGAAATTCTTTGCTTTATCATACAAAAACTTATCTCTCTTAAGTACTAAGATACCATCAATTATAGGTAGAACATAATGGAAATTCCCTGGCGGTCCAGTGATTAGGACTCCAAGCCTTCACTACCTAGGGCGCCGGTTCAGTCCCTCACTAGAGAACTAAGATCCCATAAGTCGAGCAGCATGGTGGGGGGTGGGGGAGATATATATATATATATATATATATATATATAGAGAGAGAGAGAGAGAGAGAGAGAGAGAGAGAGAGGCCATACCATGGATTTAATAATGCCTTATTGGTGGTTGGCAGGTGAATGAGGAAACTATGTTAAGTTTATACACCAATTGTAAGATGCATCCAAATTTCAGAAGCAAAACGTGTTGAAATGTGTAGGTTAAAAGGTCCCTGTAGTTAACATTTACCTATAAAAGCTTACTTTTAAAATATACCTCTCTAATCCATTGCATGACTCCTTGTCAGTGTACCTTAGACTAATGGAGGTAGCCTGTGAGACTTTAATCCAGGTGTATGTAGGTAAGTCTCATTATAGGAAATGCTGTTAGAAGGGAACAGTTGTTGAATATCTCATAGCATATATATATGAGTATATATGCTTATAGCATATACTGTGATGCTGTCTAGGTAAGTGAAAGATTTAAATGTACTACTTGCTGGGCGGCGGGGGGCAGGAAATTGTGCTCTTCACCAGAACTGAATTGAAGGATATAGAAACCACTCTAGCTATATTAAGGAGAAATGAGTTTAGGTGCAGAGAATTGGGTGCTTATACAGTCGTTGGAGGGAGGGCGTGCCCTAGGCTGGGATGCAAATATGAGTCCCCAGAGGGCCCTCCAGAAGAGCCGCTTCCAGGGGAAAAGGCAGGAGGCCCTGCAGGCCCTGCTGACTTCAAGAGCACTGTGTCACTGCCGCAGCCCAGCCGTCAGGAAGCTGCCACTGAGACAGTGATTGGGAACCGGGACCCCGTGCCAAAGCCTCCACCACCTCCAGGGCAGCGCTCACACTCGGAGCTGGGACAGTGGGCAGAGGGCACTCAGGTCACTGCTGGATCCTTGCAGCTGTGGACTGGCCCCTGCTGGCCTGTGGTTGGTGTGCTGGTCGGTGAGGGGGCACCTTTGCTGCTCTTGTAAGGCTTTTAAAATTTCAGGATGGCTGTTCATTAGGTCTTTACTCTTAAGTTCCTGCTCGCTCACACTGTATTCTTGGTTGAGCCAGTCTCTCCCCTGCTGTAAAATCCCCTCGCAGTGGCCCCGATGTGACAGCCTTGGATCGAGTCTGCTTTACCATCTTCAGCAAATGTCACTGAACTTTTTTCTGTAACATAATATACCTATGGAGCACTTGCTGTGTGTCCGACACTGTTCTAAAGGGCTCTTTACAGATGTTAATATTCACTCCTCAAAGAACGTCTCAGTAAGGTATTGATTGTTACCCTCACTTCATCCTCTGTCTTCCTGCATTTATACAGACAGCACCACTGAAGGGCGGAGAGTTAAATAACTCACCCAGGTTCACTCAGTGGCAGAGCTGAGATTTAAACAGATGGGTCTGGGCTCATAGCCACAACACCAGATCTGAAGAGGAGCCACACACGGGAGGAATAAACCCCAAAGTGTGCATGGCCAGGGCCTCCTGGGGGAGGTGGCGCATGCAGCCAGTGAGAGGGAGAGAAGAACCTTTGGTGGAATCAGTGACATTTTTTTCCTTCTTAAGCTGGAGATTGGGTCCATGGAGGTTTGTTGACTATTTGGTCTCTATGCCCTTTTGTACGTCTCAATTATTTCCAAAGTTTTTTTTTTTTTTTTTTTAACAAAAGAACGTCTTTTAGTATGACTTGGGTAATAAGATGGAAATGCCTTAATGCACCGGGCACCCCACCCTCCCCTGCTTTGTTAAGTTTCTGATGAGTAGCATAAGGTAGATCCTAGCCAGAACCCAGCCCCCTAGGTGTGTAGAATGGGACACAGAGGTGCTGTCGGGCACAACTGGCTCTGGGGCCCGTACAGTCGGTTCTTGATCAAGGTCACCTGCTTGTGGAGTAAACAACCAGTTGCAGTCACAGCATCCTGGACTCCCCATGAGTTTGTAATCAGAGGAGCCTGTCCTCAGAGAACTTCTGCCCGAAACTGGAGGCTCCAGGTTTGTCTGTGCCCTGCAACCAGGACCACGGGGTCGCCCTCCACCAGGCTGCCCCCGAGTGCTCGTCCGGCCAGTGGCCAAGCGATGGGGTCCAGAATGTCTACAAAGACTTCACCAGCCTTGTCTCAGGCCTTCAAGGCACGGAAGCGTTTTCCCATTTCAAGATCTTCCCATGCCCGGTCCAGGCTGGTTGGGAGTGAGCTCACAGACAAGCTCCCCTGGCCCAGCTTAGTGGTCACTTCCTCAGCGGAGCTTTCTCTGAGTCCCTAACCCAAGTGAGGTTCTTTTGTCCCACATGCTTATCATGCGTGTGGCAGCTTGTCACTGTTCACTTGTGGAATCATTTTTAAGTTAGTATCTTACAGGAACTATATCTATTTATTTTCCTCAGTGCACTCAGTGCCTGGCACAAAATAGGCACTCATTAAATATTTCCTAAATAAGTAAATTCTGAGAGGATAAATGAGGATACTGACACCTGTGGGGGGGACGCTGATAGCAAGCCACAGGAGAAAAATCAGCTTTAGCCCCGTGTACCCCACCCGGCTTTCCTCGTTTTTCACAGCACTTAGGACCTTCCGGTGACCAATTAGCTTAATAGGCATTTTGTTCATCAGTCGTCTCCCCCTGCTAAGATGTGAGCAGAGGGCCTGGGGAGGTGGGAGTCCACCTTTTGTGTCCACTGGAAGGTCCCAGCACGTGGAGCTGGGCGCTGGAAAGCCTTCATGTGTGTAAATGCATGAGTAGCTTTGATCTCAGTACCTAGAGTCCCAGTAAGAGACTGAGAGAAGGATTTGGAAAAGGCAGGGAAAGCTTGAAACAGGGTAACGGGGCTTTGGGCAGACTATGGTAGATTACAAAAGGAACGTTAGCAGCCGCAGGAGCTTGGCTTTGAATTGCTTAAATAGGACCAGAACCCGTCAGCTTTCTGAGCCTGCAACTTTAGGCGGTCTGGAAACCAGACTGAAGTTTGGGATGATTCAGAGGTGTGGTTAGCGTAGTGAAAGGAAGCCCAGGGGGCCTGGGCAGGGCGGGGGAGGGGCGGGGGGCCGGTCCAGATGGCAGTACTGGCGGCTCAGGCCGTGGAAAATGACTAGAGAAGCAGAAGGTGGGACTTGGGAGTCCAGAGTGGAATAAAAGCTAAGCAGGCTGGGCCAGCAGGGCAGTGCCTTCTGTCTTGGTCTCCTGGAGATGGCAGTGTAGTGCCAAAGCTTAGTCCCCCGGGGCACTCAAGGGACAGTCTGAACTTCCTGCCTGTACAGTGGCTGGTTGTTTTGGAAAAGCAGTCATAGGAATTTGTAAACTATTTGGACTCTGGTGTGACAGTATCCTCTGAAATTTTTACCCGAAAGCAGAAAACTGTTTCTTGGAAAGAAAATTGGTTGACAGGACTTGCTGTCTCACATAAGGATTTAATGCCCTGCTTTTTCACCAGCAGGTGTCACTCTCACGTGACACTGAGCTTGCTGGAAGCTCTTTATTTGCTATAGAGTTATTCCCTGGCTGCCGTTCTAATTTTTTTTTCCTAAATAAGACAAATCATTTGTTGCTGATCGATACAGATCAAGCTACAATTCCCCTTGCCTTAATGCGTTCTACTGTGAAAATAGTGATGTGTAGGGTGGACTGGTCTGTGGACCCTTAGATCTGGGCCCGTTTGAGAAGGGGAACTTCAGGATTGCTTTGACACCCTAGCCGTATGTCTTTGGGGAATGATAGATGGAGAAATTTGGTTCTGAAGAGCATGCGTGGCTAGTCAAGACCTGACCGTTTGATTTATCTGTATTACAAGAACAGATCCAGATTTTAAGATTCTCAATCAGTTGAGATTGTTAGTTGCCCGATAGTAGTAGCAACATTTTAAGATTTAACAACAAATAGGTGAGAGTACTTAATATTTTTAATTCAATGTATTCAAAAAATGTTGTCAGTTCAATGTGAGATCAAGATAAACATCAATGAAGTTTTCGTGCGCTGACTCTTTGAAGCGCATCTCGGTCCACGAATCGCGTGCTCAGTGGCGACGTGGTTAGTGGCTGCTGTATTAATATGGGCAGTGCATACTTGGGCCTTGCGGGCTCTGTGTGGGCGAGGGGAGGTCGGGCTGGGTCCTTAGGCTCCGGTTGCTTCCGAGTCCTTGCCAGTTGTTTCCTCCAGGTTTTGAGTTCGGGTAGGTTTTCTTTGAACAGACCGGATGGATGGCAGGTGGAAGCACCTTGACTTTGGTAGTAGCTGGCCAGCCAGTGTGTTATGACAAAAGAGAAATGGGGTCTTGTAACAAGGGCAGACAGAACTCTCTCTCTCTCTCTTTTTTTTTCTTTTGGTCTTTTTAACTAATAGACTCTATTTTCCTTTGTTTTAAGAGCAGTTTTAGGTTTACAGAAAGACTGAGCAGAAAATAGAGTTACCACATGTTGCATCTCTCCATCCCCAGCCCACTCTCCATTTCCCCTGTGCTCAACATCTTGCCTTGGTGTCATGCCTTTGTTACAGCTGTTGAGCCAGTATTGATACGTTATTATTAACTGAAGTCCGTAGTTTAGCTATGAGTTCATGCTCTGTGTTGTACAGTTTGATGGGTTTTCAAATGCCTAACGTTGTGTGTCCACTGTTAGAGAATCCTGCTGTTACTCTCTGGGCACCCGCTGCCCTCACACCACGTGCCCACTCTTACAGGACCACCATGTCATTCCCCACCCCTGGGTGAGCCCCGCACCCGGCCTGGGCATCCCTCCCCCCCACCCCCGCCCCCGCCCCCGCCCCAAGCCCGTCTCAACCACTGAAGAAGGCTTTATGGTCTCTCTAGTTTTGCTTCTTCCCAGAACATTATATGGTAGGAATCAGAGCATGTGGCCTTTCCAGACTGGCTTCTTTTACCTAATAATATGCATGTAATGTCCCTCCATTTCTTTTTTCATGCATTGAGAGCTCATTTCTTTTTAGCACTAAGAGCCCATTGTATGTGTATACCACAGTCTGTTCTATCTGCCTGCCTATAGAGAAATACCTTGCTTGCTTCCAGTTCGGGGCCATTATGAATAAAACTGCTATAAACATTCCTGTAGAGGTTTTTGTGTGCGGACATAAGCTTTTCACTCATTTGGGTAAATACTTAGGTACTGCTGCCACCTTAATTAGCTAAAAAGCCAATGTCAGGAAAAAATATGTTTGAAAATATATTTGAAGGTCGTCCCCTTTACATTTAAAATCACCCTATAATAGATTTTATCACTTTCTTTAAAAATGAAAATATTTATTTATTTAAATAGTGGATGTTCATCTAAGCAATATACCATGCCAAATGCTGTGGCAAATTCAGGGAACTGTGAATGTTCCGGAAGCACCTACATTGCCCTGGCTGAATCAGGGAAGGTTCTCAAGGGAAGTGACATTTAATCTGATATTTAGAGAATGACTAGGAATTACCACGTTTTATTGAATCTTGAGATATGATCAACTGCTTTATGCATTATTTTGTCGCTCAGACGGTAAAGAATCTGCCTGCAAAGCAAGAGATGCAGGTTCAATCCCTGGGTCAGGAAGAACCCCTAAAACACTGCCAAGGTGAGAAAGCTGATGAGTGTTTGGGACACATTGACTTTGAACTGCGCATTAAGACATCAATGTCCATATCAATGTTGACATCCAGTGGCCCTCCAGGGCTTAGACCATCACCACAGGATTGATGAATGAAGCGGAAGTAGATAGATGACCCAGGATGAGAGTCTGCAGTGGAACTTTAGAGAAGGAGGAAGCAGCCTGTCACTGGGAGCAGGAAAGAGTGGCTGCAGGGTCAGAGGAACTCTGAGAATGGACTTCCAGCGTCATGAAGGCGGAAGAAGAGAGGCTCGGGGGGTCAGAGTGGTCACCGCCGATACACAACCGAGGGGCAAGCAGAGAAAGCTCGGGGAGCCGTAGGGTTTCAGCATCAAGGAGGAAGAGGAGGGTGAGAGGAGCTGGGTGAGGGGCCCAGGGCAGGTGAGGAAGCAGGACTTCAGGAAGTGTGCGGGAGGAGAGGGGACCCGTCGGAGGTGGCTCGCGTGGGATGTGGGTTGAGGCAAGCAGGAGAGCCACTGTCAGGGGAGAGCACCAGTGTAGGCCCGTTCACGTGCCTACCAGGAGGAGCTGGTGGCAGGGCGGCCTCATCCCTGGGCAGGTTACTGGCTGGAAATGTGTTCTCCTCTACTCCACACGTGAACACGGGGGCTGGATTTCTCTTCTCCTGTGCACTCAGCGATGTCCATCTACTAATCTCTGGAAGAAAAAAAAGTATATGTGTGTTAGTTGCTCAGTTGTGCCCAATTCTTTGCGACCCCATGGATTGTAGCCTGCCAGGCTCCTTTGTCCATGGAATTCTCCAGACAAGAATACCGGAGAGGGTTGCCATTCTCTTCCCCAGGGGATCTTCCCGACCCAGGGATTGAACCTGGATCTCCTGCATTGCAGGCAGATTCTTTACTGTCTGCCCGGAATAAAAAATAAAAATATTTGTAAAACAAAGAATTAATGGGAGACCCAGTCTTCAGCTTTGGGCCTTTCTGTCTGCTCTGGGGAGAGTCATGGGTTGAAGACACCCAGTCCCTGAGACAGGACCCAGAGCTGTGGAGGGAGTCATCTGTGTGTCCTGACACCACAGACTGTGAGATGCCCCAGTATTTCATGTGCCGCCCAGAAAGGGACATGCTATCGATGGTAAGACACGTGCCGGTGAAGTGATTTTAACACGTGCAGAAATGTGAGTCTTGCAGTCGGGGAAGCAGAGTGCCAGCCTGGTGGAAGAGGAACAGAAGTGTGGGGCGGACGGCCGTGGGCTGTGTACTATAGGGACCAACACCTGCAGCTTTGGCCTGCTGGCCTTTATTTCTCTGGAGAATAAGGTCAAGTTTATCTTCTGGGGTCGGGAGATAAAGGCATTATCGCCCGAGAGTGGAAGGTTGTTCAGTGAGTCGTCGACAGCAGTAGTAGAGCCAGGCAGACCCAGGAAATTGTAGGCTGGTCAGGAAGCACTAAGGGTGCCCTGAGGTTAGGGCCCAGGAGTTCTCATTGATTTCAGACTGCCCAGCAGTCCAAGCCAGGGTGGAGAGGGTGGACAGTGGCTTCATCCAGAATTGAGGGTTTGCCGTGCGGGGCAACAGAAAAATCATGGGCAGAGGCCTCTTGGATACTGTGTACAATGGTGTCACAGGATGGACGGTGGAACTCACTGGGGAGATGAGAAATTCAGGCTGATTGCAAGGGATAATAATAGTTTTTATAATGTTATATATTTATATAATTTTCTTCAGAATTAAAACAGATTTATATAAAAATTCATGGACATCTGATGATCTCTTAATTTTGAGAAATACGGACCGAGAGCAGTGGTTCTTAAAGTGTGGGCCCAGGGCCTGGGGAACCAGCCTCTCCTGAGAACTTAGCAGAAATGCAGACTGGCAGCCTCCCCTCCCTCCCAACCAAGTGAATTCCCGGTTGGGGCCCAGGAGCCGGGCCTTTAACCTGCCTCCCGCTCACGCTGGAGCCCTGCGGCTCTGACCCACCTGACAGCCTGCCTTTTGGGCGAGGGAACCGGCCAAGGGCTACAGCTCGGGATCCAGGTTCATTTACAGGAAACGTGGGTCTGAGGCCTGGGACTCTGACTTTAGTGCAGTTCGCTGCCAAAGCTCTACATTGTCATGCCTCGGTTTTGTGTTCTGTTTTCTTTGGTTTGGGTTGAGTTGAAGGTGGTGATAATACTAAGGAGTTGGGGTCTTTTCCTTCTGTCCATTCTAGTGCCAGAACCTACCAAGACCTGTTCAAGCCAGCCCCAGCCTGCCGGCACCAGTACCAGTACTTCCACCAGCACCCTCTCCAGTGGCAGCAATGGCAAACGTGCGTCTGCCGGCGGCCAGCAGCCAGCTGCAGCCCGTTACCTGCCTCGCGAGGTGCCTCCACGCTTCCGCCAGCAAGAACAGAAGCAGCTGTTAAAGAGAGGTCAGCCACTGCCCGCGGGGGCCCTGACCAGCGTGAGCCCCACCCAGGGTGCTGGGCCTGCAGGGCTGAGCCCGCCCCCGCTGCCTGGAGCTGGAGCACAGCCACACCCCAGTAAGCCCCAACCAGGTAAACCACCCAGAACCAGAGCGCTCTTTCTACCTGAGAACTGGTTTGCTATTTTCACCTTTGCTGCTCAGTAATAAACATGGACATATTTACTGTACACTTAGCAAAGCTAGCTCGATGATAGATACATTCGCTTCAATTCGATTTTAAGGTTTACTTCTATTTCCCCTTCTTATTTATTTTGTTTCTCGTGTGTTTGCAGATGGCAATAGCTACTTCTCTTGTGGCTCAGCTGGTAAAGAATCCGCCTGCAATTTGGGAGACCTGGGTTCGATCTCTGGGTTGGGAAGATCCCCTGGAGAAGGGAAAGGCTACTCTCTCCAGTATCCTGGCCTGGAGAATTCCACGTTCTGTATAGTCCGTGGGGTTGCAAAGAGTCAGACACGACTGAGCGACTTTCACTTTCTTTCACGTTAGCTACTTCAGTTAAGCCTGTTGCTCACCAGAAACTAAAGGTCTTTGTCAGTCTGTATACATCCGTCACGGCAGGTGCTTTAGAGCCCTGCAGTGAAAACTGTTAGTGAAACCCTTTTCTCCCAGGTAATTAGGACATCTCGAACCGCACACATGATTTCTGTACAGGGAAGTGATAGCATTTTATGGGGAGTGGCTATTTGTAACTGACATACTTGAGCACCCCAAGGCGGTGCTGCCTGCTCCGCCCCCGAGAGGTCTGGGGCTCTGTGCTGCCCACTGCTCATTGGTGTCCTGGCCTGCAGTACAACGCCGGCTCTCTCTGGGTTCACAGGAGAACTGGCCACTTGCTCATTTGCTTTCCAGCCTCAGAATGTCAGCGTCTCTGCTCTCCTCTCTCCTGTTCCCCTCCGCTTGATCTCATGGATTAGCACTGTAAAAAAATTTTCTTTACTGGAGTTTTAGAGAAATTTTTGGAAGAGAGCAAACTCCATGTGTTCAACTGCCATGATTCTGCGTTATTTTCTTAAATCTTTCTGTTTCAAGTAATTCAACAGTTGGCACTGGTTCTAGCATGGTGGTGAAATTCAGGTCTGTAGAGAGGCAAAGAGGCTTCTTGTATTAGATTAGAATTTAAAAGAAACATGTCACAATTTTTTTTTCCTTCATGTGCTGCCTTTTAATATGGGGAATAATTCCAACGTAACCGAAGTATTTGCAGCACCATTTCTAAAAACCATGACTTTGTGGTTTTCTTTGGAAAAAATATTTTTAGACAACTTCGCCATGTCTCTTCAAATAGTCTTGACTTTCATCTGCTAAATTCCTAGTAGAGAGGATGTAGGTCAATGATCGTCAGCAAAAAGCTAGGAAGAGAAGAAATGATCCAGTGTATTCATTGAATAGAATCCCATCTGCTTAACTGCCACCAGTTTAATAGTCAAGTATACGGTTACTCTCCACACTGAAATATGGTCTTCTGACCAATCTTAACAGAGATTGTATAGTCAGACTTGTATAGCTTGGTGTTTTGATTTAAGAAGCTTATATTGAAAAACTGAGGTACTTGATTCATACTCAGCACAGAGCCTACATGTAGTAAGTGCTCAGTAAATTCAGATGCTAGCTGTGACTGTGGAACTTGGGAGACTTTTGAAACATGCTGCAAATATATTTGTACTTTTGAAACGCTATTACAGAGCAGCAACTGAAAAACAACTCACAAAATCTTCGTAAACTTTTCTTTCTTGTGGTGCAAGTTACTTAATGAATTCATTCATATCCAATTGAAATTCTATTAGTGAGTTCCACATTTTCTTGCCACATTGAAACTTTTGTAGATACTGCTTGAAGTAAAAGCTCTTATAACTTTGTTTAAAGTAATACATAGATTTTTATGTGTTTATTTGCATTTGTGTTAGGGTTTTCACTGCTGTAGGCTTTCCACATTAAAATGAAAAACATGGTTTGATTCATGATTGCATTCCTCTAAGACTAAATTTAAAAATATGAGTGCTAGATCAACAGAAAGTGAAGTCGCTCAGTCGTGTCCGACTCTTTGCGACTCCATGGATTGTAGCCCACCAGGCTCCTCCCTCCATGGGCTTCTCCAGGCAAGAGTACTGGAGTAGATTGTCACAACAGAACTGAGATTGAATTACCCAAGCAGGGGGTAAAGTGAAAGTGAAGTCGCTCAGTCGTGTCCGACTCTTTGCAACCCCATGGACTGTAGCCTACCAGGCTCCTCTGTCCATGGGATTTTCCAGGCAATAGTACTGGAGTGGATTGCCATTTCCTTCTCCAGGGGATCTTCCTAACCCAGGGATTAAACCCGGGTCTCCCACATTGTAGACAGATGCTTAACTGTCTGAGCCACCAGAGGGTAAGGTAGTGACTAATCCTTGAGAATTTAACAGCAGACCATTTCTAATGATAAGAAAAGCAAAGTTAGGAGTTATTTCAGTCCAGCACATTAACTTTCTGTGTTTTCCCCCAAGAATATGAGTATATATGACTATACTGACTACCAGCCTAATGCTCAGAAGTCATTCTTTGCCCTGCGTGGCATGATCTACAGAGGTGATGGAAACACACCCAAACTGACTGTTGCCTCTGCAGCTGGTACAAGTGGCCGGCGGAATTATTGACTTCGTGACCAACGTGGCTGAAGGTGATGATAAAAAACCACCTGTGTTTGAGAACAGGCTGAACATTCACTGGCTCGCAGGTCACCAGAGGGCAGCAATCTGAAGCTCCCTCCAGGGACGTCTCTGGCAGTCTGGGGGCTCGGACTTCACCTTCCGGTGCAGGGAGTGTGGGTTCAACCCCTGCTCCAGGACCTAAGGTCCTACATACCTCATGGCCCCAAAACCAAAATGTAAAACAGAAGCAATGGTGTAATAAATTTAGTAAAGACTTTAAAAATGGTCCACTTCCAAAAAAAAGTTGTTTTTTTTTTTTTTTAATAAAAAGAATAAATTGCTCACCATTTAAATTAAAAAAAAAAACAAAAAACAGATTTCAGGTTCTACCGGCCCCTCTTTGTGTTATCTCCATGTCAGCCCAGGGCACTGTTGGAGAGATGCCGTTGATTTTGTAGTTTTTGTAGCATTATTTACGCCAGCACTATCACGTGTTCTAAGGGAACCAAGACTTCCATCCTAGCATGCACAGCTAACTCCTGGCCACTTTACTTATAATGTTCAGTAACGCTAATGCTAAAGGGAAGCCCTTCAACAAGTTTAAGGAAGTTTAAGCACAGATTCTTCATATTGGGCTTCCAATTCAAAAAAAGACGTTTTCAGGTGGACACTTCCTGTTAATTGTTGATGCTCTGACTCCACATATAGATTAACTTCTGGGGGTCACCTCCCTTGTGGAAAAACATGGCTCTCAAACAGGCATGCCCAGAGTAGCCAGGGAAAAAGAGGCCTGAGACATCTGTGTGGACCGGAAGGCAACTGAGGGGAGCCCTGCAAAGAGCCAGTGAGGAAGAGGGCCTGGGAGCATTTCAGTCAGAGAAATTCTGGTCTGACAGCCCAGGAGGCCTCGTGGACTGGGGCAGCTCCGGAGGGTAGAGACCCAATTAGGCAGCACAGTACAGTGGGGCGGGGTTCAGCCCGTCCCTCATCACTGGGGCATCCAGAGACTGAATCACCCCTCACGGTGGGTGGAGGGGGTCCTGTGAGACAGACAGCCCCAGCACAGCCCTGGATCCAGGTGCTCTCTTTAAATAACAACAGTTTGTCCTGGAATAAAACATTGGCCTTCTAATAAAATAATGCAAGCGGAAATAGATTATAAGTTCCTGTGTTGATTCTGGAGGGGAGCGCCCATCCAGCCAGTTGGCAACAAATGTTGCCTGGTAAGGTGTGACTAGTATACAAGTGCACTGATTCACCCTGTGAAGCTTCCCGGAAAATGTGAATTTTCCATTCAGACTGTGTTTTTGCCTATCTGCAGTGTAACTCCATCCTGAAACACTTGTGAGCTTTTTTATCTTGTTAAAAAACTCTTTTTCTGGCCGCGCTAAAGGCAATCTATTGTTTTGGTGGCTACTTTGTACATTTATAATCAGAGGCTTTGATTACTATGCGGTTATGTTCGATTCTTAGATCTTTCGTAGATGGAAGCAGGAAAGTAATTAAGAAGTTGGACATGTGCCAATTTACATATGGGGCTCATTTAGAAAATTATAGCTAGTGTTGGTATGCCAGACTTTCAGGGGAAGCGAAACGTTCTGGGGGAAGAGCGGGAAAGAGGAGGAACCGAAAACAAAGGAATAGGAGAGGGCAGCGGTTTGTCTGCGGGCAGCCAATAGGCAGCGCGCCCTTTCGCTTTTGGCTGACTTTCAAAAACACAGACGGAAAGTGGCTCTCCTGCTGCCACAACTGGGTCCTGCAGTGAAAACGGTGTGACCATCGAAAGAATGTTGAGAGGCAGGAAGATCGGTTTAGTGTCAGCTGCAATTAGATAATCAAAGCTTTCAAATCCTCCCGGGGTGGGAAGGGCACCGCCAGTCCTGCCCGCGGGCGCCTGCAGGTCGCCGGGCACAGGGGCACAGCCGGCGGAGCCTCCCGGCGGCAACAGCCGGTGTCCCGGCGGAGCGGGGAGCCCGCGCTGCCCTAGATGTGGGCGGCCGGCACGCGAGGTAGCGTCTCCCAAGGGGTGGGCGGCCCCTGTCGCAGGTACTTGTGCCCCCGCGGCCCGCGGAGTAGCCGAAAAGAGCCGCCACCGAGCCCACAGCAGCCCCCTGCGGGGGCTTCTCGCAGAGTCTGGACCCCGGGGAAGCAGCCTCCTCCTGCTAAGCAGCCTCGTCCTGCCGATGGAAGTAAAGCAGGGCCATCAAGCTTTTTCTTGTGGACACTTTGATTATTGTTTTCAGTAAACCTTTCACTCGGTTCTGCATTTCATAATCCCTTGCAAGGATAGAGGTGGACGGAAGAGATGTCTCCGAGTCTGTCCTGTGCTGGAGTTCTGAGCTAAGAACACTTTCTCCATGAGATTTTTGCAACCCCGTCAAGGCAGTGGAGGGAGGCGGCTTCGGTTCTCCAAGGCTGAAAACAGTGTTTACTTGGATTCCGCCCCTTGAAAAACCCAGTGTCCGAGTATGTGTTACCAGTACACGTAGTACGCTTGTGTTTTCAACTACAGAAAGCATTTGGAATTACTTTAGGATGTAGTTTATTATTCTGCCATTTCCGTTAAAAGGACTGTGGTGAGAAAGAATGAATTCCATACCATTTGTCAGGGTTAGCACTAAATTAAGTGTTCTGCACACTTCTGAGTAAATATTGTCCACACTTCCCTACCTGATTAACCTGATACCTAATTATAATTTCGCTTACTGGAGCTTTAAAAGCTCTTTGTTACTTTTTTTTTGAAGATTTTATCTTTCTATGGCAACATTTTGGAATTTAAAAGCAAAAGAAGAAAGTTTTTCTCTTTATGCTATTGTGTAATCCTTTTAATCACTTAAGACAGTTCATTACTTAGACTTTTATAGACATCTATTTTTAGAATATTTGAACTCTTCAGACAGCAGTTAAAAAAGAGAATTTAACATGACAAAACTTCATTACTTTTTTCATTTTTAAGGCTTTTATTTAGTGGAACTAGTTTAATGATAGAATGTTGTAATGGAAGGTGCTCTATAATTTTATTCTGAAGATAACAAGTTTCCGTTCAGTCTTTACTGGCCATTGGTTATAACACCTTTGCAAGTTTGGCCTGAGTCTGTTTCCCCATCTGTAAAACAGATGTAACTTGTAAGGTTCAGTTAACCTAATGTGTGTGGAAATACTTGGAACTTCAAAATGCTATGAAATATGTGATGTCTTAGGGATATGCGTGCATGTATGTGTGCATGCTTAGTCTTGTCCAGCTCTTTGCACCCCCATGGACTGTAGCCTGCCAGACTCCTCTGTCCAGGGGATTTCCCAGGCAAGTATATCCAAGTGGATTGCCATTTCCTGCTCCAGAGGATCTTCCCGAACCAGGGATTGAACCTGTGTCTTTTGGGTCTCCTGCATTGGCAGGCAGATTCTTTACCCCCTTTAGGGATAGGAACACTCTTATTTATAAACTTTCTCAAACTTGCTGCCCAACAGATGTATATATTTTAGCCTTTTAAAACTCCTGGGCTTATGCTGAAGAGTGTAAAATAACCTACAAGAGAATTCAGCCGTGGTTTATTTCGGAGCTTTCATTCATTTCAAAATACCTACTCACAGAAGTCAGTCATTTCAGTTTCTTTCATATAGTCTTTTAGACTATAACTAAAAGATGGATTTTTAAAATTGATAATGCAGTCAAGATATTTTGGTTTATGAAAACCATGTTACTCAAATATTTTCAAGGTCATAAATTCTACCAAGAAGAATGGTATGCTTTAAAGATAAAGAGAATAATAGTTTTAAAAACATAACATATTTTCATTTAGGGGATAAATTCTAAGGTCATAATATGTGGTGGTGGTGATGGTAGAGGTGATAGTGCTGATGATGTAATTATGATGATGGTGTTAATGATGAAGAGGGGCAGGAGAGGAGAGACTTCAGGGATTACCCAGAACAGAACTAGTCAAACTGCTCCTCAGAGCCCCCAGAAGGTTTTAAAGGAGTCTGAGTGGGGCAAGAATGGTGAGGAGAGGGGAAAGCCTGGTTTTCCCAAAGTGGATTTAGGTTAATTCATTCATGTGTTGGAGGTGTAGGTTCTGCTGTTTGTTTTCTGTTGTGTGGCCTTTACCACTGCACTTAAGACAGTGATAAGTTGTATTTTCAAACCAATTGAAGTCTATACTTGAAAACCATAAATATTGCATTAAAATCGTAACTTTCTGCTCTCCAGTTTTCAAGTCTTTCCAGCTTTTAAATGCATTTTTGTGTTCAAACTTTTTTTTTTGGACTACATGGAATGTGGGACCTTAGTCACGTCCCGTGCATTAGGAGTGTGGAGTCTTAGCCATCAGATGCCTGGGAAGTCCCCAGACTATTTTTTTTTTTTTATTAAAGTACACATGACACAGTTGATTCCCATTTCAAAACTTTTTGAGAAAGGAAAAAAAAAATGAGAAAACAAGATAAAGTGGAAAAAGGGGGGAAAAAAAACTGAAGCCAAGAGTGGCACCTTTGTGCATCACACCTGTCCTGGTACAGAACGTTCTTGTTCATCTGTGCGGTGTTTGTAAGCCCATTGGCAGGACTGTTGAACATCCCTGTTCAGCACAATATGAACTGTCATCTGAGGACACTGTGACTAGAGTTACATAGGAACGGCCTCTGTTACAGGCCCCTAAACTATCAGAAGAGAGGACTTTGTAAAGAAGCTCCTGGGACACTAAGAATACCAGAACTGGAGACGCTAGGGAGTAGGACCGGAAATCAACTTGTAGAAACATGGCATAGAGTAATTCTTGCCATTTATCCTTAACTTTTTGGTTTTGTGTTCATTTTATTTTCATATTTAATGTTCATTTTGATCCTGTCAGCACCCTCAAAAGTGCTATTTTCTTGGAAAAAAATCCTTATATCATTTTGGTATTCTTGAAGTTTAATTACAATGAAAGACATTGTAATGTTTGTCTCTTTCCTCCTTATCCACTGTTTTCATTACAACTAAAAATATTTTACATAGAAAAAATGTGTTTTAGTGGCTTACACAGTAATAACACTTAGATAAATGTATATAGCAAATTCACTTGTTAGCCTCATTTTAAGCCCCTCCCAATAGCTCCATATGTAAGAGTTGGCCCTCTTTGCAAGCTTAGGACAGAAGTCCTCACCAGAAAGTGGACTCGAGCTGTGCCGCACGTTGGTGAGAGTTGAGCCTCTCCTTTAGGCTCCTTCAGCAGCAGTGACAACTTGTCCTTTCTTTACTCCTCTGTGCCAAAGCACAGGTGTGGATGCCTGTTCAGTAAAACACCCTTAAGGCTGGTGTGAGCGATCTTATTTATTTATTTATTCTGGCCATGCTGAGCAGCTTTGGGATCTTAGTTCCTCAACCAGGGATTGCACCCAGAGCGGTGGCAATGAAAGCGCCAAGTCCTAACCACTGGACTGCCAGGGAATTTCCTGGAGGACATTTCACCTCCTTTATCTCGTCTCCTCTAGCCGTCTCTCTCTCTCAACTCCCTTCTGGCTGGCTGTACCAAGTTCCAGAACGTTTAGCTCCCCTCTGAGTTAGAAACACCGCTCTCTTGGCGTGCGCCACTTGCAGACACGTTCTTGCCTTTGAGAAAAAGGTCCTGTCAAGTGGATGACAACCCGTAGATTCCCCAGTGCTTGTCGAACGTAGTCCCCACTTGATCGGGCAACTGAAGTGGATGATGGAGAGGCGTGAAGAGGCGGGAAGAGTGGCAGTGATGGCCTTTTAAGGGTCTCGATGAAGCACCTGCAAGGATGCACGAGTCCACGTAGAGGGGGCTGATGAACCGCACATTGATGTCTGAGCTTCCAGCTTGCTTCTCCCAGGACTGTGGACAGATCCGCTTGGAGGTCTTGCAAGCACCCCAGACTCACCATATCTGAATCTTAGTCCATCTTCTCCCTTCCTCCCCGCCCATCCCAGAATTGCTCTTACTCATGTTAGTGTTTCTGGTTACAGTTTAATTTAGTTCCCTTTGCTATACAGTAGGTCCTTGTTGTTTATCTGTTTTATATATAGTTGTGTGCTGCTGCTGCAGTCACTTCAGTCGTGTCCGACTCTGTGCGACCCCATAGTCGGCAGCCCACCAGGCGCCCCCGTCCCTGGGATTTGCCAGGCAAGAGTACTGGAGTGGGGTGCCATTGCCTTCTCTATATAGTTGTGTATGTCTGTTAATTCCAAATTCCTAATTTACGCCTCCCCCCTTCCCTTTTGGTAACCTTAAGTTTTTTTTCTCTGTCTGGGAATCTCTTTCTGTTCTGTAAATAAGTTCATCTGTATCCGTTTTTTAGATTTCACATATAAGTGATATATGATATGAGGGAATGGCAACCCACTCAGTACTCTTGCCTGGAGAATTCCATAGACAGAGGAGCCTGGCGAGCTACAGTCCATGGGGTCGCAAAAGAGTCAGATACGACCTAGCAACCAAACAAGCTAGTTTGAAAAGTGAAAGTGAAGTCGCTCAGTTGTGTCCAACTCTTTGCGACTCCTCGGACTGTAGCCTACCAGGCTGCTCCGTCCATGCGATTCTCCAGGCAAGAATACTGGAGTAGGTTGCCATTTCCTTCTCCAGGGGATCTTCCCAACCCAGGGATTGAACCCGGGTCTCCCACATTGGAGGCAGACGCTTTAACCTAGTTTAGTATAGGCAAAACCAACAGAAGAAGTAGTCATAAACCAGATTGTAGCTGCTGCTGCTGCTAAGTCGCTGCAGTCGTGTCCGACTCTGTGTGACCCCATAGGTGGCAGCCCACCAGGCTCCCCCGTCCCTGGGATTCTCCAGGCAAGAACACTGGAATGGGTTGCCATTTCCTTCTCCAATGCATCAAAGTGAAAAGTGAAAGTGAAGTCTCTCAGTCGTGTCTGACTCTTCGAGACCCCATGGACTGCAGCCTACCAGGCTCCTCCGTCCATGGGATTCTCAGGCAAGAGTACTGGAGTGGAGTGCCATCGCCTTAGAGCCAACCCCTAATATTTGGCAGTAAAAAACTTTATTGTTTTATGGTAATTGAGATACTTGAAGTGTTCTGTTGCCCCCCCTTCATTATCGCTTTGTGCTTTTCACCTGTAATTACTTGCCTGTTTTAGAATCACCTAAACCATCATTCTAAATTCATTACATTCCATTTAAATCAGGCAACAGAAATCACTGGTGTGGGAGTTTTTTTAAGGCTGAAATGAGCTTTGGTGTATTCTTTCTAGTGATAGTGATGATTGCATACTTCCTCTTTCTCCTTTTAGCTCTAACAAATAATAGAAAAGGTTTGAGGGGACACCCAGTTTCACTGTGCATGATGAGTAAGATTTTTTTCTTGTTGAAATTAAGTTGCAAAGAACATAATGGAAAAGTTCTAAAAGAGAAGAAATATTTAATTGCAATTATCTGTATATCTTACTATTTAAAGAAACTCTGTCAAGGATTTTTAATTGAGGTTTTATGTAAATACATTAATTTTTTATATTACTTTAGTTTTGAGTGATGCATACTTCAAATGGGCTTCCCTTGTGACTAAGCTGATAAAGAATCCGCCTGCAATGTGGGAGACCTAGGTTTGATCCCTAGGTTGGGAAGATCCCCTGGAGAAGGGAAAGGCTACCCACTCCAATATTCTGGCCTGGAGAATTCCATGGACTGTATAGTCCATGAGGTCACAAAGAGTTGGACACGGCTGAGTGACTTTCACTTCACTTCATACTTCAAATAAAGCCTGTTGGAAAATTTGGTATATAAGTTTGATTGCAATGTTAAGAATACTCAAAAAAAAAAAAAGGAAATTAGAGGAGATAAAATTCAGATACCAAATGCTAGATTATTTATTAGACTTCTAAGAGTGAAATTATATAAACACCATAGAAAACATCATAGAAAGTTCTTCTGGGGAATCTCCAAAGAAAAGACCAAGTTAGCAAAACAGAAAGCAGAGGTAGAAGGAACCCCTAGAGATGTAAAAAGGTACCAGATGTAGGGCTGTGAGATTAAGGCTCAGGAAACCGGGGTGAACCATAATCACTGGTAATAACAGATAAAGGAGCAGAAATGTAATTAAGTGATTCTAACCATTGTTCCCTTGATAACACGAGATACCATTTTCTAAAGCTACTTCTTTCTGTCTCTCCATCCCCAGCCCCCAAAATACTTGGTTCTGTTATGTGCTTCTGTGGGGCATTTATGATTCTTTTCTGCCCAATGCGCCGTGTAGCCTCTGTCTAATACTGTGACTCTTCAGAGGTCTTGAAAAGAACTGCAGGCTGCACCCAAGCACCCATATGAGCTTCGGAGTTGGCGCCAGTGTGTTCACAGGTGTGGCACACTCAGGTAGATTTCAGACTACTTCCAGTCAAGCCGATTTCTTTACTACAAATGCTTTCAGAGACACACGTGTGCTGATGTGTACACTGTGAATCTTCCCAGTAGGATGGTGTAGTGGTAAGAACGAATGTAATTTTGGAAGCATTAAGTCTTTTTTGAGTGAGAGCTACTTAGAAGACATAAAAGACTTGGGTTCCATCCCTGGGTCAGGAAGATCCCCTGGAGGAGGGCATGGCAATCCACTCCAGTATTCTTGCCTGGAGAATCCCATGGACAGAGGAGTCTGGTGGGCTATGGAATGGTCCATGGGGTCACAAAGAGTCCGACATGACCTAAGCCACTTAGCATGCACTTAGAAGACAAATAACTTTTTTTCTTGGAGTCGCTTTTAGTGTCTGTCATTCAGAATTGAAAACTCAGAAGAAAGAGCGTGCCCCCAAGACTAGTTTGAACAGTCGATTGACAAGTGGGAGGAGACGCTAACTTTGAATGTGTTTCTTCTTTTTCAGATCTTGGTCACAGCGGCCCAGCGGAGCATTATGAGAGTTCCCACTGGGGACAGCAGCCCACTTACCGGAGCGAAGCCAGCTGCAGCTGGGAGAAGGCGCTAAGCGACAGGACAGACGCGGGGGCCTGGCCTTCCATCACGGGAGCAGAGACGGAATCCGCCTCAGAATGTACCACAGACACTGACTCTGCCTCCAACTGTGGCTCAGAGAACAGTAGCATGGCTACGGGGAGCGCCCAGGGCAGCTTCACTGGACAGACCAAGAAGACGAACGGCAATAATGGCTCCAACGGCACACTGGTCCAAAACCCGTCCGCTCAGAGTGCCCTTGGGGCGGGGGGAGCGAACGGTAACGGAGGTGCCGCCAGAGTGTGGGGCGTAGCCGCCGGCGCCGGCTCGGGCCTGGCTCACTGCTCCCTCAGCGGCGGGGATGGGAAAATGGACAACATGATCGGAGATGGGAGGAGTCAGAACTGCTGGGGTGCCTCCAACTCCAACGCTGGCATTAATCTTAACCTTAATCCCAACGCCAACCCAGCTGCCTGGCCTGTACTCGGACACGAAGGAACTGTGGCGACAGGCAACCCTTCCAGTATTTGCAGTCCGGTCAGTGCCATAGGTCAGAACATGGGCACCCAGAATGGGAACCCCACGGGCACTTTAGGTGCTTGGGGAAACTTGCTGCCGCAAGAGAGCACAGGACCACAGACGTCCACTTCCCAGAATGTGTCTTTCAGCGCACAACCTCAGAACCTTAACACTGACGGGCCAAACAACACTAACCCCCTGAGCCCTTCCCCCAGCCCTCTCAACACAGTGCAGACGAACGGACTGCCGAACTGGGGCCTGGCTGTCAGCATGGGGGCCATCATCCCGCCCCACCTGCAAGGCCTTCCTGGTGCTAACGGATCGTCAGTTTCTCAAGTCGGCGGGGGTGGCAGCGAAGGAATCGGCAGTTCTGTGTGGGGACTGTCCCCAGGTAACCCGGCCACAGGAAACAGCGGTTCCGGGTTCAGTCAGGGGAATGGCGACACTGTGAACTCAGCATTAAGTGCTAAGCAGAACGGCTCCAGCAGTGCTGTGCAGAAGGAGGGGAACGGAGGGAACAACGCCTGGGACTCAGGACCTCCCGCTGGTCCTGGCATCCTCGCCTGGGGCCGGGGAGGGGGCAGCAGCGGCGTGGGCAACCTCCACTCGGGAGCTTGGGGCCACCCCAGCCGGAGCGCCTCCAACGGGGTGAACGGGGACTGGGGGAAGCCCCCCAACCAGCATTCCAGTAGCGACGTCAACGGGAAAGGATCAACAGGGTGGGACAGTCCTAGCGCTGGCGGCCAGAATCCTGCCACGCAGCCTGGCAGCGAGCTCGTGAACTCTTGGGCCAAAGCTGCGTCCTCTGGAACGCCAGCCAGTGAAGGCAGCAGCGACAGTTCTGGCAGCCACCACGAAGGGAGCACTGGGCGGGATGGGGCAGAAGGCCGACGGCGAGACAGAGGGCTTCTCGAGCAAGGGCACCTCCAGTTGCCAAGGAGCGACCTGGACCCCAGAGTTCTGTCCAACACTGGTTGGGGACAGACTCCAGTGAAGCAAAACACTGCCTGGGAATTTGAAGAGTCCCCCAGGTCCGAGCGCAAGAACGACAATGGGACAGAGGCCTGGGGGTGTGCAGCTACTCAGCCTTCACACTCAGGGGGGAAGAACGATGGGTCCAGCGTGAACAGTACAAATACCTCTTCAGTATCGGGGTGGGTCAGCTCACCACCTGCTGCTGCGCCAGCGCACGCCGGCTGGGGAGACAGCAGCCACAAAGCGCCAAATGGCCCCGCGGTTTGGGGGGAGGCGATAAGCTCTACTGCTGTTAATAATGCTGCTGCTGCCAAGAGTGGCCACGCTTGGAGCGGGACGGTAAATCAGGAGGACAAGTCCCCCACCTGGGCTGAGCCTCAGAAACCCAGATCTCAGAACTGGGGAGATGGACACAAGCCGAACCCAGCCTGGAGCGCAGGAGGGGGAGACTGGGCAGATTCGTCCTCGGTCCTCGGACACCTGGGGGAGGGGAAGAAGAACGCCTCAGGCTGGGATGCTGACAGTAGTCGGTCAGGGTCTGGTTGGAACGAGGCTCCGAGGTCGGGGACCGGTGGCTGGGGCAATGGCACAAACACGAAGGTGAATCCAGGGACGAGCTGGGGAGAGTCTTTGAAGCCTGGCCCCCAACAAAACTGGGCGAGCAAACCCCCAGACAGCAGCTCGAATAACTGGGGAGGAGCCGCTTCCGTGAAACAGACAGGAACAGGGTGGATCGGGGGACCGGTCCCCGTCAAACCGAAGGACAGCAGCGAGGCCACGGGCTGGGAGGAACCTTCCCCGCCCTCCATCCGACGCAAAATGGAAATCGATGACGGTACCTCAGCTTGGGGCGACCCGAGCAACTACAACAATAAAACTGTAAACATGTGGGACAGAAACAACCCAGGCATCCAGAGCAGCGCCTCGGCGGGCGCCACCGCCACCACCGCCACCACGAGCGACAGCGTGAGCGCGGCTGAGGCGCCCCCGGCGCACCAGGCCAGCGCCCAGCTCAGCCGATCACCGCTGCTTGGCCCAGGTACGGCGCTGCATGTGCCTTCAGAGGTTAAAGAAAAACTCCCATTACGTTTACACACACACTCAACTAGCGTTTTTGTAGCAAATGACATTAAACTGATTTCTATGCCCGTCACCTTACAGGATCGTATTTGAATGTTATCCAAAGAGGTAATAGTATAGAGAAAAAATAAAGTAGGATTTTCTGATAGCTTTCAATCCAAGAAAGAGAAAAAAGAAATAAAATGGGATTTTCTGATAGCTTTCAGTCCAAGGGGGTTAAAAATATTACCCACTTTCAAGAGAAAGGAGAGGAAAAGAAATATACCTTCTTTAGAAAGATTGGAGGCCATTGTGTTAGCCTGTGTTTACTTATTACAAAGTCTTTGTTTATGAGATAAATCAGTGGTTCTCAACCCCAGAGGGCTTTCGTTAGAACTCCCCAAGAGCTTAGGGAGCTGGGAGGTACCAGCCTCAGAGACACCTCAGATGCAGGTGTCCTTGGTCCGGATGGGAAGCCCGCCCACTGGCCGGTTTTAAAGCTCCACAGGTGTTTCTGATGTGGTTAACCATGAAACCCGTTTTTGGTTGAAATGGTTTTATATGGCATTATTCAGTACAAATCATGTTCTGATTTCAGTGGAAAGAAAAATGCTAAAATTAGATGAAAATCTGTGTGTTGAGTCCCTGCCCTGCGCAAGGCACTCTCCTAGATACTGCAGTAAAAGAGGCAAGAAGCTGTTAGAGACCAGTGCCTGCCCTCAGGGAGTGTGAACGTGACTGAGAAAATACACGTGCAACATGGACCATGGGAGGGAGAGAGATTTCAGTCCAGCTGGCCTTTGTAACTGGAGAACTCGCAGAGGAGTGGCTCAGAGGCACTAGCACAGAAGACCTGGAGGCAAGAGGGAAGGTGGCATCTTTGAGGAACAGAAAGAACTTCACCCTGTTGGTGCTGGGGGTGCGTGGTGGGGGGTGGCAGGAAGGCCTTGCGGAGAAAGGAGACCACAGCAAGAGCAGGCACGTTCTTTTAGGCCCCGTGAAGGAATCAGGGTGTATCCAGAGGTCTGGGAAGCCACTGAGAAGATGAAGCAGATTGAACCATCAGGCTTAATTACAGAATCGTGTCAGCTGTAAGATGAAGAGTGGATTAGTGGGAAGCACAGCTGGAGGAGAAGAGCTGAGCTCAGCCGTGTTTGGCATGAGAGGGGAAGGAATAGTGGCCAGGGGCGAGGGTGGATACAGCAGCCAGGCTGGGAGAGCATCTGGTTGCAGGAGCAGGGAGGGTTCAGAGCTCGGGCAGGTGGGCAGGTCACGGCGAGGTGCACTGCCTTCTCAGGGCGCACACGGGAGGCATGTGTCTGTCGAGGGGACAGCAGAGGTTGGATGCAGAAGCCTGGGTCTCAGCGAGAGATGGGGCAGCAGGTGCAGCTGTGGGAGAAGGGCGATGAGCAGAGGGCCAAGGTCGAGAGGAGAGATTCTGTCTAAGATGGTAGGGTTCTGGGCTTTCCTAGTGGCTCGGTGGTACAGAATCCACCTGCCAGTGTAGGAGACAAGATGGATCCCTGATCTGGGAAGGTCCCACGTGCCGCGTAGCAGCTAAGCCCACGGGCCACAACTATGGAGGCTACGCCCTAGAGCCCATCTCTGCAACATAAGAAGGCACCGCAATGACAAGAGTAGCCTCTTCTCGCCGCAACTAGAGAAAAGCCTGCGCAACAACGAAGACCCAGCACAGCCAAAACTAAATTATTATTAAACTCGGCTATCCCATCACACCCACCCAAGTCTTTCTTCTGGAAGTCCTCGTTCCCATGACTTCTCCCTCACCCCCTGCTCACTGTCTCTGAAAAAGCTCCTGCTGACATGTGCCTGGTGCCGGGGTCCTGGCGACAAGCGTGGCCTGGCAGCGCCGGGCGACCACGTGCGGCACATCTTACGCTCATCTCATGTGGTCCTGACAGCCACCCGGGCCTCATATTACAGAGGAAACGGGCAGTTAAGTAGCTTGCTGAGGGCACAGGTGGAGGGGAGGTGGTGGGGGTCTCACGTGTGAAATACATACCTGCCTGCTGCTACGTGTAGCATACAACATCCATGACACCCCACAGAGATAGGGACAGCATCACATGCATTTGTGATGTGATTTTTTTTTTCCTCTTGAATATGTTACCCTCAGAATCTCCTCTTAATGGTTTTTAGTAGACAAGGAATCTGAGATTCACCCTGGATAAAGGCATTCCTGTTTGGCTGGAAGAGCCAAAGGTATTTACTTGTATGTGAAAAATATTTATAGATAATGTATATATTTTTAAACAAATTGCACAGTCTCACCAAACATAGAAGGAAAACGTGCCCCGTCCACCATGGTGACTATTTCCGGGTTCCTGTTTGTTCTCCGTCCTCCGGGCCTTATGCACGTGTGTGATGTCATGATCCGGGCCTTATGTCATAATAGTGGGAAAGCAGCTGTGGATTTTATTTCAACCACTTTGACAGAGACAGATAAAATGTTAGAGCCTTTACTTGCACATAGTGGCTCAGACAGTGAAGCGTCTGCCCACAATGCGGGAGACCTGGGTTCGATCCCTGGGTTGGAAAGATCCCCTGGAGAAGGAAATGGCAACCCACTCCAGTACTCTTGCCTAGAAAATTCCATGGATGGAGAAGCCTGGTGGGCTACAGTCCATGGGGTCGCAAAGAGTCGGACATGACTGAGTGACTTCACTTTCACTGAGCCCTCCTGGAAAAGGAAATGGCGACCCACTCTAGTATTCTTGCCTGGGAAATCCCATAGACAGAGGAGCCTGGTGGGCTACAGTCCACGGGTCACAAAGAGTTGGACAAAACTTAGTGATTGAACAACAGCTGAGCCCTGTGCAGAGACTGTGCACACGTACTGTGTCACTGAGGATGATGGGGTGACTCAGTAATTTTTCATTGATGACATTAGTCTCGTATTCTGCAACGACAGTCTGGCTGCGTTGAGGCGTTATCCTTGCCCCACATCACCTAGGATATTCCCGTCTGTCCTGAACTGAGCACTACTCTGCAGTGAGAGCAGAGTCCATCCCTCTCAGGGACCACAGGTGATCTGACCCTGTCCCTGTCCTGGTCTGGGGGACCAGCTGTCTTTGTGCTACAGAAGGATCAGTCACACCTCCCTCAGTTCCCTTCATAACAGTGACAAGGTGCTGCTTCCTGTGGGTCCTCTCCATTCATTTTCACACATACAGCGCCTGGCCCTTCCCGTCGGGGCTTGTGGTACCCGGGCCACTGGGATCAGAGGTGGAAGCAGCAGTGACAGCATCTGCTAGGCTGTGGCTCAGCTCCCGGCTTGAACACTTGCCTGCTCGTTGTTGATCAGCTGGGATTCCCCCTCCAAACAAAGTGCAGACCCGACGAGTGTCTGATGAGGTTTCTGCTACAGAGCAGGTCTTTTACAGATTCTGCAGCATCACTCTTGACCTTCGCTGATTTTACAGAATGTTCACTAACCTCAGAGTTTGGGGTTTAAGTTGCTTTTCAGTTTTTGATCATCACCACTTAAGGATATTGATCTCTGTCTCGCAAAATATGGTTTCTCGATTGCGTAGGTTTTTGTGTGTGTGTGTCTGGTTTTGTAAAAGTAAATGCTACAGGACAATCATTTTGTCCCATTCTTACTGTATTAATACTAGTTAGTTTTCTGATGAGCCTAAGGAAAACCGATACTAATTTATGAAATGCAGTGTAGGATTTACACTGGATTGTTTGGATCTAGTTCAAACCCAGTCGAACTGGAACACAGTAATCTAGAGAAATGCTGTGTATCTGCCTTTTTCTTTCTGTCTCCTTTTTACCCACACTGTGGGGCATGTGGGATCTTAATTCCTCAACCAGGGATCAAACCAGTGCCCCATGCATTGGCAGAGTGGAGTCCTAACCCATCAGACCACCAGGAAGTCCCTGTGTGCCTGCCTTTTGATCAGGCGATTTTGTTATTTAATTGCCGACAATAAATCACTAGCTTTGCAGCTGATTGACTTGGTAACACCTGAATTATTTCAGCTTCGCAAAACTTCCTTAGTTTTTGTCTTCTATGCTAATTTTCCTAACTTTGTTCCTTCAATTTGTAAAACCACTTCTCCCAACATGCATTATTGTTTTTTGTGTAGTTACAGGTAATATTATAGTTAGTCTTTGCCGACAGTAGTGATCAGGGCTAACTTCCCTGAAGGTACCTTTAGCCAGGTGGCTGAGTCGATAAAGAATCTGCCTGCAGTACGGGACACCTGGGTTCAATCCGTGGGTTGGGAAGATTCCCTGGAGAAGGGAATGGCAACCCACTCCAGTATTCTTACCTGGAGAATTTCATGGACAGAGGATCCTGACTGGCTACAGTCCATGGGGTAGCAAAGAGTTGAACATGACTGAGTGATTAACACATTCTGTGGTATTGGTAATAATTCATATAATGTTTTGCTCATTATACAGCTTGTAATTTTAAATGATTCATAGGTGGTAGGTAGTTTTATCATTAATCATTACTGTTGTATTTTATTAGAGTAAAGCATCAAGGGAGCTGATTCCATGCTATTTTTAGTCAGAAAATTAATAGGTTTCATAGCCGAGATGGTAATACCCATGTTTTAACCAAAAAATTTAAATTTTGTGATTGGCTTATTTGTGGTTTCTATTCTTCAGTTAGTATTTAAAGCATTCACAGTTCTGCCTGTGAGAAGCTATGTCTGTATGAAAATTACAGCTGATGTGAGCTGTCAACGTGACTTTTCAGTATTATCAAGTGAGCCTGTGGGCAAAGGCACAAAGATCAGAATTCAGGTTGATTTGGAAGTTTGCATATGACGTAAAATGTTTGTCTTACTAAAGTATAAGGAAGGTGCTGCCGCTGCTGCTAAGTCGCTGCAGTCATGTCTGACTCTGTGCAACCCCATAGATGGCAGCCCACCAGGCTCCCCCGTCCCTGGGATTCCCCAGGCAAGAACACTGGAGTGGGTTGCCATTTCCTTCTCCAGTGCATGAAAGTGAAAAGTGAAAGTGAAGTCGCTTAGTCGTGTCCTACCCTCAGCGACCCCATGGACTGCAGCCCACCAGGCTCCTCCGTCCATGGGATTTTCCAGGCAAGAGTGCTGGAGTGGGGTGCCATTGCCTTCTCCAATAAAGAAGATGGGGAGATCCTTACTGTGGCCTAGTCTCTTAACCTCGTCTTTGCCTCATAGATAGTAACACTAGAACCTTCTGAATTCGCTTAATTGCAACCTCATCTCTGGTACAAGGCCCGGCTCAGGATGCTAGCAACAGGATGGGGTGGAGGAATGAAAGCAGAATTCTGAGATATGCTTGGAACCACCCTTCTCCATAATTCCTCCATTTGGTTCCCATCTTTTAACACTGATATCTCAACTCTTTCCCAACTCACTGCTCGTACCTCAGAACCATCTGGGTGCTTTGTTATTACTTTATCTGTATATGTTTCCTCTTCTATCTTCTTTGTTTGCTCAGAGCTGTGTTTTTGACGGTTGGTCAAAAAAAAAAAAGAAAAACGTTGCAACTCGTAAATTTTTTGTAAGAGATTAATATGAAATTTCTTTTAGGTTGTTAACACCAGAAGCAAAAGAGCTACTCCTTAAACTTTAGTTCTAAACTACTTTTTAAAACTCTATCTTGTTGCAGATGGTGTGAGTTGAATAGTTTTTAATATAACAGACTTTCAGTTTTAAGGGAGTAGGGGTCAGAAGTGAGAAGACTGCAACTTAAAAAAAAAAAAAGACAAATCTGATTAGATTTAATATTGTCTCCTTTTCACTTTCTCCTAAAAGCCATCCTAAAATTAATCTCAAAATGCTTTTGAACTTGAAATCACCAGTCTTACTCTCTCTCTCTCTGTTTCACTTTTGTTGTCTTCTCTCTCCCCGGTGCCCTCTTCAGCTTCGTCGGGCTGGGGAGAAATGCCTAACGTTCATTCGAAGGCTGAAAACTCTTGGGGGGAGTCATCATCCCCGTCCACCCTGGTTGATAATGGCACAGCAGCGTGGGGCAAGCCACCCAGCAGCGGCAGCGGATGGGGGGACCAGCCCACCGAGCCGGCGCTGACATTCGGGAGGGCCAGCGCCCCCACTGCCGCCCCAGCCCTGTGCAAACCAGGTGAGCCCAGCGTCTTGCCCGCCCTGGGTCGGCTGTTTGGAAATGGGCCACACGTACTCTATTTAGAGGCTTACTTCTCATTTAATTTTAAGAATTAGTGTTTTAGGACACTTTCCTCATTTTATTTACATTTGAAGTGAAAGTTGCTCAATCGTGTCTGACTCTTTGCAACCCCGTGAACTGTAGCCTGCCAGGCTCCTCTGTCTATGGGGTTCTCTAGGCAAGAGTACTGGAGTGGGTTGCCATTCCCTTCTCCAGGGGATCTTCCCCACCCAGGGGTTGAACCCGGGTCTTCCTGCATCGCTGGTGGATTCTTTACTGTCTGAGCCACCACATTTTAAAACTAATGTTAAACTTAGGCTGTAAAGAAAGATTTGCCCTGTCTGATAAATGAAGGAAAAGGAGCTTTTGAGAGAAGTCCATGTTCTCCTTTTAAAAGAGAAAAATAATGATGGTTAGTAGCCTCCAGGCTTCTTCAGCAGAATTGTCCTACCTGTCATTCAGACAATTTAAACCTGCTCTTTCACTGAACAGGTGGATAAGGCAGGTCATTTTTCTGTTTGAGTTTGGGTTTTGAAAAATACATTACTCCACAGTTTGACACTTGCCTTGTTTTTGCTGCCTGCTAAGCTAAGTTGCTAAGCTAAGTCGCTTCAGTCGTGTCCGACTCTGTGCAACCCCATAGACGGCAGCCCACCAGGCTCTGCCATCCCTGGGATTCTCCAGGCAAGAACACTGGAGTGGGTTGCCATTTCCTTCTCCAGTGCATGAAAGTGAAAAGTGAAAGTGAAGTCGCTTAGTCGTGTCCGACCCTCAGCGACCCCATGGACTGCAGCCTACCAGGCTCCCCCGTCCCTGGGATTTTCTGGGCGAGAGTACTGGAGTGGGCTGTCATTGCCTTTGCTGCCTAGTAAAGAAAATTCAGCTTTGGATTCTCTTTTTTCAAAGAGAAAAAAACATGCTGTGTTTTCCTCCCATTATTGGAAAGTATAATAAGTATACATGAAATGTGCATCCTTACTGTTGTCCAGATCATGTTCACCAAGTGGAATTCTGTAAGGTGTGGCTGCTTTACGGTGTGACACTTCTGACAGTAGTATGAACGTAAGTTGACTGACTTAAGACCAGTGTAACATTAATTGTTCACATGGGTGCAAAAGCGCTTTTTTTTTTTTTTTTTTGACATTATTAAGATCTTAAAAATGTAACTTTATTGTTTGAGTGTTTTGTTACTTTGTCGGCACGGACAGTGTGCTCTGTGTGCCAACCATTTGGCCGGATTATGTGTCCCGTTCATGTCACTTGTTGTGAGAAACCGGAAGGATGGGAAACCCCTGGGTGTGTAGATTCCGGTGTTGAGGCAATGTATTTGTTTGTATCATCTGTCCTCGGAGGCCTAATTACATGCCTGGCCACCTTGTTAGCCTCGAGTCTTCATCGTCTTACAGACTGTGTAGCTAACTGTAGTGTCACCTGATCTTTGGCCTTCTTCAGATTCCCCAGGAAGGAGAATTTGGGGTGACTTTTACACCAAAGATTACTTTGTATTTTAAGAAAGGAGAAAACAATAATATCCTAAAGTTGAAACTCAGTGTTCAGCTTGCCTCTGCCTGAGCGCTCGGCTGTGTCCCTCCTGTCATTCTGGGAGCATCTCCTGGGAGCTCATCAAGAGTGCAGGCTGCTGAGCCCGAGCACAGACCTGCCGAACTTTTCAGGATCCTCAGGCGGCTCAGGTCTGGTCGCACTGGGAGAGCACCGGTGCGCGTGACGTACCACGTGACGTGGAGGACCGTGGTCGTTTTCAGGACTGTGCCTTTTACCGGCATCTCATGTTACTTGGCGACGGCCACCTTCGGTAGCCCCCAGGATTGAGCGTTAGAATGTCCTTGTTTCAAAACGACCCCTAGGGACTTCCCTGGTGGTCCGGTGGCTGAGACTCCACGCTCCCAGTGCAGGGGGCCCAGGTTCCATTCCTGGTCAGGGAACTAGACCCCACACGCCACAACGAAAGATTCCGCGTGTCGCCAGCCTAGATGGAAGATCCCATGTGGCACAGCTAAGACCTGGCACAGCAAAATAAATAAATATGTCTTTAAAAAGTGACCTCTAGTGGGTTAAGGGCTTTGAAACAGCACAGATTACAAATAGCTGGAGTTGGAAGACAAAAACAGACGCACATATACACGTACATTACACGCCCAGTAGGAAAAATTAAATTCTCAGGCGTAAGGGAGGACAGAGGAGTCAGAGGCAGGTGCTGTACACCCCTCTGCCCTGCCTCCCCTCAACAGCGTCGCAAGGTGCCCCTGTCTGCTTCGGGAATGGTGACTGATACTCCTGCTCCCTCTCTTTCTAGCTTCAAAATCTATGCAAGAAGGCTGGGGCAGCGGCGGGGACGACACGAACCTCGGCGCCAGTCAGTGGGAGGACGAGGACGGGGGCGTGTGGAACCATGCGGCTTCGCAGGAGAGCCCCTCTTCCTGCAGCTCTTGGGGGAACGCCCCCAAGAAAGGGCTCCAGAAGGTGCGTGCGGCCCCGGGGGGTGAATGCTGAGCCCTGCGCAGTGTCAAGGTGGTCTCTCCAGTTAGTGACAGAGGGAGCCGAGGCTCCCAGAGTGCCCTGAGGACCCTGGGGGTCCTGCGGCCCTCTCAGGGGGTCTCTGCTGAGTGCGGAGTGTGACACAGCATTGCTGTCACAGCAGCGCGAAAGCAGGGACTGATGGGTGAATCCAGATGCTTCCATGAAGCCGCACAGTGGAGAGAGGTCCAGCCAGGTGTGATAGTACCACTCATCTCACCAAAAATTTTGCTAGAAAATATAATTATTTTCCATTACAAAAATATTGTTATGTTAACATAATGGGGCATGTTGTGTATGAATGTGCGAGCGTGCCCAGTCCTATTGGACTCCTTTCGACCCCTTGGGCTGTAACCCACCAGGCTCCTCTGTCCGTGGGATTTCCCAGGCAGGAATACTGGAGTGGGTTGCCATTCTCTTCTCCAGGGTATCTTCCAACCCAGGGATCAAACCCACGTCCCTTGTGTCTCCTACTTATCATAGGACAGCAAAAGAAATATATATATATAATAATAACTTAAATGTACATTGATGGCGTAACTAGTTAAATTATGCTACCTCCATACTATGAAAAACTAAAAAAAAATTTTTTTAAGAAACTTCAAACATACTCATATGAAAAGATCACCAAAATATATCGCCAAGTGAAAGACAAGGCACAGAATCTCTGTCTAGCACATCCCCAATTTTAGGGGGCAGAGGAAAAGGAGAGAAAAATGGATGTGTGAGTCATGCGCGCACTCATAAGAGCCTCTGTAGAATTCAGAACTGTCTGGAAGGATGAGGAAGCAAAGGAGAACTCAGCGGACTGGGCGTGGAGTAGGAGGAAGATGCTTCCCTGTGCCCCTCGTTTCTGCTCTCGAATCGTGTGAATGTATTATCCGTTTAAAACAATTCCAGTTTGAAAGCCACTCAATTGGCAGTTAGCAGAACCCAGAAACTGAAACCAGGGCTCTCTGCTCATAAAGAGTAGATGTGATGGCAGGCTTCAAATTAGGTCTTTTCACAGTCTGGCTGGCAAATCATCCAGTCAATGACAGGACCAGAAACACTGAACTGGTGAATTAAAATATTGTGTATTCTTGGCAAACCTGGCTCTGGCCACACAGGAAGGATTATAATCACCTCCAGAGAGGCTGCTTCCTTGAGGAAAGCCAGCATGTCAGTTTACAGTCACCCCACAAACTGTGTCCTGTGACTGTGGCACTGGTGGGAAAGGACCCACCTGCCAATGCAGGAGACGTAAGAGACACAGGTTCAAACCCTGGGTCCGAAAGACTCCCCTGGAGGAAGGTATGGCAGCCTACTCCAGTATTCTTGCCTGAAGAATCCCATAGACCGAGGAGCCTGGCAGGCTATATTCCATGGGGTGGCAAAGAGTCAGACACGACTGAAGTTATTTACCAGGTTTTTTTTTTCCCCCCACTTTATTTATTTATTTATTTGGAGGCTAATTACTTTACAATATTTATTGGTTTTGTCATACATTGACATGAATCCGCCACAGGTGTACATGTGTTCCCCATCCTGAACCCCTGTCCCACCTCCCTCCCCATCCCATCCCTCTGGGTCATCCCGTGCACCAGCCCCGAGCACCCTGTATCATGCATCGAACCTGGACTGGCGATCCGTTTCACATATGGTAATATACGTGTTTCAATGCCATTCTCCCAGGGTTTGTTCTTTTTTAATAAGCTTTTTAAACTTTCTTTCTTCATTTTTGACTGCCCTGGGTCTTCATTGCTGTGCCCTGGCTTTTCTCTAGTTGTGGCGAGCCGGGGCTACTCTCCAGCTACAGTGAGCGGGCCTCTCATTGCAGTGGATTCCCTCGTAGGGAAGGGCTGTAGGCGCTCAGGCCTGTATGGTGGTGGCACCTGGGCTTAGTTGCTCCTTGGCATGTGGGATCCTCCCCAAGTAAAGTAAGATTTGAAAACTCGATGCACATGCCCATGGAAGGTACTGACAGGGACCAAGAGGCATCACCTCCAAGTCGGAACCGTCTCTGGCAGTTGGAGTCAAGAACCTGGCATGGCCCCTGGGGTCGAACCCAAGTCCCCTGTGTTGGTAGGCAGACTCTTAGCCACTGTACCAGCAGGGAAGTCCCAGGCCCAGTTTTGAAAGCGCTGTGGAGAATAGTTTGTATGAGGCGTGAATGCATCGTTAGATCCCCCTCCTTGCAGGAGAGCAGGAGGTTGTGCAAGGGTCACATCCTGACACCCAGCCCCCGCACCGTCCCCACGGCCCCCTCTCCACCCCGCCACCCTTTCCTCTTCGCTCGACTCCCTCCTCCTGTCTTCACCCTCCCTCACCGCTCTCTCCTCACTGTCTTCTCCGCCCCGCAGGCCATGAGTTAACAGAATTAACAGGTTTTTTCGTTACTTTCATCCTGTTGGAACGAACACCCTGTATTGTGTCATCTTTTAGAACAAAGCTTATAAAAGGGCACAAGCCATGTAATTTTCAGTGGATTTTATATGGTTATTACAGGGTCGTGTTCAAGGGAGCACCTAGCATGCTTATCTGATCATGGACGCGGTTCCTATTTGTGATGAACAAAATGTATCCTCTGAGGGGAAAGAATCGTTATCTTGCTTTAAGTCCATAGATCGCACACACATGCCAACTGCAGGAGCACCCTGAAGCGTCTGTAGCACAAGCCACCAGACACTCAGGGTGGCGGGCAGCGCAGCATTGCTCAGCGCTAACATGGGGGTGCTGTGACTTTAAATCAACACGAGCTTTGGGCGTCTCCCATTTCTGGAAGAATGCTTTATTAAAATGTGGCTCATGTGGGCCTAGAGAGTATCACACAGAGTGAAGTAAGCCAGAAAGAGAGAAACAGACCTATATTAACGCATCTCAGCAGAATCTAGAGAAGTGTTTCAGATGCTCTTGTTTGCAGAGCGGAAATAGAGACACAGAGAGGACAAATGTATGGATACCAAGGGGGAAAGGAAGGGTGGGAGGAGCTGGAAGGTTGGGACTGACGCATGGACCTATTGAGTCTGTGTATGAAATGAATAACTGACGAGAACCCACTCTGCAGCACTGGGGACTCGGGCCCTGTGGTGACCTGAATGGGAAGGAAACCCAAAAAAAGGGGACATGTGAATACGTAAAGGTGCTTCACTTTGCTGTACAGCAGAGACTAACAGCACTGCCAAGTAACTCTACTCCAGTAGAAAGTAATTTAACACAACACCATAGCACCTGCCTCATGGACTCTCTCCTCCCACCCTCGGTTCTAGGGCATGAAAACATCTGGCAAGCAGGACGAGGCCTGGATCATGACCCGGCTGATGAAGCAACTCACAGACATGGGCTTCCCGGTGACTGGCGCCCCCCCTTTCCCGCTGCCGCCGTGTGCCTGGCCCTGCGCGGCCCTGTTGTGTCCTGTGTCCGCCTTGTCACGTGTAGTGCAGGAAGAAGACTTTGGGGGATGCGCTTGGTGGCAAAACCTAACTCGTACATTCCCTTTTCACCTGGGCACTCCTGCCTAGGGATTAGGATTTGCTTTGAACGACAGCAAAGATCCACATCCTTTCTGTCTAGAAAGGTGTGAGGACCTTTTACTAGAATGAAAAATGATGGGTGACTTTTAATTTTCCTTGGCTTATACAATTTTCTATTTTCTTTTCATCTAAAAGTGAGTTTTCATTCATTTCTGCAAGGTTGACCAAGATCTCAAGGGAGAACTTGGTATAAAGCACTAAAACCTTGCATCCAGATAAAGAAACCCAAGCAGACCTGTTTGGTGCCCGAGTTTCAGATCGTGTGTAGCGAGAGCTGGAGATCTTAGGGTGTTCCTCTGAAAATGGCTCCCCATCTCTTCAGTTCCCAAGAGCGAGTGGAAGCGTTCAGATCATAAACCATACCTCCTGCACCTGCCAAGCAGTGCCTTCAGATGTCTCCTCTCCAAATCTTTACTCAAATGAGCGTTTACCTTTTGGTTGCCATGGGTGCCCATTTGGGATGGGTCTGGAGCGGCCCCAGACTGGAAGAGGGGACCACATACTTCTCACAGGATGCAGGCCCCTGACCCCGCGCACGCTCAGCCCAGGCCCCAGCCTCCCCACCCACTGCGAGGTGAAGGGCCCAGAGCAGCCCTGCAGCACTTCAGCATCAAGCCCTGCTTGGTCTCCACCAAGACTAGTCTGTTTCAATCTGAGAGATGATTATCAAAATGCATCTATTAGTACTTGTTTCGTGTTATGTTGTTTTTACATTTTTTTGGCAAAAAGTAGTCGACAACAGACACATCCTGGAATCTGACTCTCCCCGTGAGTCCCTGTGGCTGCCCTGGGAGAGGTCACCCTACTGGCCAGAGAGTCAGTGACAGGACTCCCCTGGCAGTGGACATTTGGGGTTTAAAGTCTTCTTCCCTCTGAAAATCAATTCAATATGTTTTCTTATGACAAGGGTTTTTTATTTAGAAGACATTTGTCTCTAACCACAGAAGAAAAGTGTTTCTCGTTCCTAAACGGAACAATGTCAGGTTACTGTTGATCACGTCCCTGCATTAACAGTGCTCGAGCTCTTCGCAAGCTTTTCATTCTGTTGCCACACCTCCTAATGAGAACTCCGCTTCCCTCTGCAGAGAGAGCCGGCTGAAGAGGCCTTGAAGAGCAACAACATGAACCTCGACCAGGCCATGAGTAAGTGCAAGGACACACCTCGAGCTCACTTTGTTTTAAAGATACGGGTTTGTGAGTCTCAGTGTTCTGAGTTCAGGGGTCAGTGGTTGAATACGTGCTCGAGAGACAGGGTCACCCGTAGGGTGTACACCTGCCGCACGGCCGACCCTTCAGGACTGGTGGTCTCTGGGGACAGACGGTCAAGCACCACACGGAACCACGTCTGCTTTTCCCGTTTCTTTTTTTTTTTTTTTTCCATTTCTGCAACAAATAGGTGAATTGATACTATCCTCATCTGTTTTGAGGGGAGGAGATAGTGACCCTCTTAGAGAAAGGTGCTGGGGCCACGTGCCCAGCTTGATGCCTGCTGAGTGAGCCAAAGTACTAGACCAGGAAGTACTGACCCCTTGCTCCTTAGGGACACACAGGGATGGGGTCGTCCAAGCCTCTGGCCACAGCATTTTTGTCAACCAGTCAATACGTTAACCCTGGGTTTGGGGGGCTGTGAGGAGAGTTAAGCTTTTTTTTTTTTCTTTTCCTTTCCTTTACTCTGGCCACAGCCTGCAGTGTGTGGGGTCTCAGTTCCCCAACCAGAAATCGAACCCACACCCCCTGACAGTGGAAGGCAGAGTCTTAACTGCTGAACTGCCTGGGAAGTCCTGTGTGTTTCTGTGTAATACATATGTCTCATGAATAATCATATACCAGCCATGTTTCTTTATAATAAAATGTTAGCTAAGAAGGGTGACCTGACCCGGGATAGTTAATAATGATCATAGATTTTGTTCACTTTTCTACTTACACCAATGCCATCAGCTTTAAAAAAAAGAAAAAAGAAAAAAGTTCTTGTTTAAAAAAAGAAAAATAAGTCATCATCTTGTGAGTCCACAAATGTATCTGCTTTCCATCTTTTCTGAAGCTTCATCTCACACTGTAGATGTTACTTTAGCTCCCTCCCCACAGCCTTACACACAGATGGTGACTGTGTCTTCCTGTTCCAGCTGCACCCCCTTGTTGCTCAGTAGCAGCTGCTGAATGAGGCAGGCGCCATGCAGCCTTCTCATGCTCAGGACGTTGGCTTGGGGACCACGGGGACCACTGAAATGACCAACAGAGGGCACAGAGATGTCGAACTTGGCCCCACATAGACCACGAGAAAGACACTTGTCACTTTGTGAGAGCCTGAGCCAGGAGTGTGTGAGTGTGAGAGAGAGTGAGTGAGTGTGTGTGTGTGTGTGTGTGTGTGTGTGTGTGTGTGTGAGATCTGGGGCTCAGACTCTTCCCTGCCCTGTATGTGTCCACAGATGACCCAAAAGCACCACGAGTTTTGATGTGGGGGCCACAAGTGTATTCTAGCAAGTAGGTGAATTCAGCATCTCAGAATTCACAGATAATGAGGGTCAAACTTTGTAATCGCATGCAAATGCCAGATGTGTGGTGTCAGCTGCCAGGACAGAGGGACCGGGCATGATCAGTAGGGAGTTAGTCCTGCCTCCCCAGAGCTTCGAGGCAGCTGAACAGACACCAGTATCTGAATTGAAGGAACACAGGACAGACTGGTTTGCGTTGTCGTGTCCCCACCGTCTGTACAGGTCCTTGCAGCCAGAAGGGACTCAGCAGGTGGAAGTCGATGGGTATGAGGTGGGACAGCTGGGAAAAGGCCCTCTTTGGGAAAGGGAGACGACAAGTCCCAGGGGAGAGGAAGGGCCTAGCCCCCTTGGGGCAGGGGTGGCTGATATGGAGCAGGGGCCAGACCACAGCCTCCCGCGCTTGGCCATGTCCTCTGGGGGGCGAAGGTCTTGACTCCTTCCCTGAGGTGTCGGCTGGCACCCGTCTGTGCTCAGCACTCACAGCCAACCCCCTGGGCATCTTGTTTCAAACGCTGCCTCTGTCTGCTATGCCCCAGGCGCTCTGCTGGAAAAGAAGGTGGACGTGGACAAGCGTGGACTGGGAGTGACCGACTACAACGGGATGGTCACCAAGCCCCTTGGCTGCCGCCCACCTATCTCCAAAGAGTCTTCCGTGGACCGCCCCACCTTCCTTGACAAGGTATGCGTTTAGGTGGCTTTTAGTTTGTTTTTAACAAGGCATGATTTTCATTTTCACTGTGTTGGATTAGAAAGTTACTGGACTGTAATATTTAAGTGACTTTTACCCATTTTTCTAGTATATATGAATGTTTGACTCAAAAGAGGTAGTATTGTAAGTATTTCATATGATGTGATAAGTAAAAATACTGAAATTGAAAACTGATTTTCATGCCGGTGGGTAAACTTGGCTGCTTGAATTTGTCCTGTAGATGAGAGTCATCAGATTTCTATTTTATGGTTTTATGTGTACAGTTCTTCCCACTGGAAATGATGTATTACATGTTTAATCCTAGGAGAAAGGTCTAGAAGTGGTTGGGCGTGGGCCTTGCTTGGATGAGCCACTTCAGAAAACCCACAGGTGCGGGAAAACCACCTGAGATGTTTCAGCAAGTGGTGTCGCCAGTTCACGCCCCTCAATACTGTCCTGCTTGGTGCAGTTTCTCCAGACTGGTGTGACCTCAGAGGGGGTCACACAGCTTAACAGTGTCCTGTTAAGCTCAATCAAAATGTCTGACCTTGAAAAAATAATAGAAGCAAGGAAAGACAACTCTAAAGCAAACAGACACAAGAAGCAGGCTCTCAGGAGAAGAGACGAGAGTTGGTCTTTGTTCTCAGATAAGCAGTGTCTTCCAACCGGAGCTCCACGCAATGGAGTCCTCACTGTGCCAGGCACCACTGTGTCCAGGGACATTGGAATTTCAGACAACAATGAATCATTTGTGACCACACTTAGTCTGCAATATTATCAGGCGTTTATCTGAAATTCCAGTTTAACTCAGCATCCTGAATTTTTATTTGCCAAGTGTGGGACCCTGACTTATTTCTGTATCTTTAAAATCTGAAATAATATTCTAGGCTTGTTGTGAAGTTAGATGAGGTAAATTTACAAAGGACCTGATGCCTCAGTAAATGTTAAAAAAAAAATAAGGTTTTTGTCTGTTTTATAATTTACCTTATTATTAAGTTAAGTGAAGTCGCTCAGTCATGTCCAACTCTTTGCGACCCCGTGGACACCAGGCTCCTCCGTCCGTGGGATTTTTTAGGCAAGAGTACTCAGGTTAAGCCGTATGAAATCAAAAAGCGATGAATGTCAGCAGATCTCAACCTAGCGTATACCCAGAGCCTTGTTAGTAAGCTCTCAGAGGAGCCTGTTTGTTTGAAAATGGTGGTTAAAGTGTTTTCCAAGTAAGACTCACACTGTCTCTCTCCTGACTCCTACCCATAGGCAGGGCTGGTGGTGATGAGACTATGTAAGCTGATATGTGTGTTTGTAAAATAATTGTTAAAATGAAAACAGCATCTTAATCCTGCTTCTCTTTTTTCTTTTCCCCCTCTTCCTTTCGCCCATTTTTCCATCCTCTCATCTACATGCTTTTGATCTTTCACTTCTTTACATTCCTCCACATCCCTGTCTGCGTCCTGGGAACTTGTGCTTTGTGTGTGGACGGGCCCTGCCCACAGCTCACGCTTTCTTTCCCCAATCAGGATGGCGGCCTCGTGGAAGAGCCCACGACTTCACCATTTTTGCCTTCACCAAGCCTGAAGCCCCCCCTTTCCAACAGTGCACTCCCCAGTCAGGCCCTGGGCGGGATTGCCTCAGGGCTGGGCATGCAAAACTTGAATTCTGCTAGACAGGTAAGGCTGCTGGCAGAGGCTCACCAGGGTCTCCTTTATGTGCCTTTAAATCAGTGTGTTTGAGACATGAACTTTTTTTTTAATTAATACCCGGCTGTGAAAATACCACTGAACATGTAAAGGGAACTGAACTATGACAAGGATTTCCTTTCAAGTGACGTACTGCTGTCAAGAAATGAATCCAGTTCTAGAACTTTAACCACGTTACAGGAAATGCTTCAAAATTATTTCTGCATGTAACTGAAATGTGTTTGCGTTCAGCACCCTTGGTGCTAACATACTGCTCGTGGAGTGACGCGGGCCACAGAGTGGTCTTTAGCTGCTGGATCTATGCACAGGTCTGTTCTGTCTCTCCTGACCATGGGCACCTTAAATGCATTATTAACCTGCAGGAAAACACCATACTCTCCCTTTTTCCCCAGAAATAGAGATGACACCTCCTGCAGGTTCTCAGTGGCTTTCAGAGTGATTTTGGCATCGTTCCCTTGCCCTTGACAGTCGTGGAGAAGGTGCACGTCACTGTCAGACGTCCCTGAGGCAGGACCTGGGGTTTTGAACAGTGACCGCCTCGTGTCACTTCTCTCCCCTGGGATGAAGTCACATGAAAGCAAGCGCATGTCCTTCCCGTCCCGGGAACTGTCCTTGGTTTCTTCCCGGCTGAAGCTCACACACACACAGCTCTGAGCCTTCTCTTCCAGCAATGCTGTGAGGTTCGGGGTGGCCAAGGCCAGTTCTCAGCACCACCCCAGTCCACGGAACCCCCGCCGCCATCTCATGTTGTTTATGGGGCTCATCAGGCAGCAGTGGAGGTTTCAGCTGCCATCGGGGACTCAGAGGCCAGGCCAGTGGCCCCGAGGGTCAGATAACTCAGCCAGGAGACGGAAGGAAGCACTCAACATAGTTGCTGAATTCAACACAAACTCACCAGCCTGAATTTGCCCGTGTATTCAGGTTCAGGTCTTGCTGGACTCAGTTATATTTCCTTTTGGAAAATATCTTCTCTCCAGTTAGTGATCCCTGCCCGTTACCCCAGCACAGATGGTGCCCATACCCGCATGCGTGCCAGTCCCCTGCGGGGTTCAGTATTACTGTAGTGCCCTTGGACATGATGGGCTTGTCGTGGGTCACCTAAAACCAGCTCTGTGGCTTCTGTGATCTAAAGATGTAGGCAAGCTTTGCAGGCAGATTTTCTGTCATCTGTACCCAATTTGAACAGTATTTCTTTTTTTCCAACTTTTCATCTTATGTTGGAGTATAGCTGATTAACAATGTTGTGGTAGTTTCAGGTGGACAGCAAAGGGACTCGGCCATGCATATACATGTATCCACTCTCTTCCCAACTCCCCTCCCGTCCAGGCTGCCACGTAAGGTTGAGCAGAGTTCCCCGTACTGTACAGTTGGTCCTTGTTGGTCATCCACTTTACTTATGGCAGTGTGTACATACCCATCCCAGATGCCCTAAATATGCTTTCCCCCAGTCCTTCTCGGCAAGCATAAGTGAACAGTACTTTTTTATTTTTTGGATCATGGGGCTTTTGGTGGAAAAGAAACGTCACTTATGTTTAAAGTCATTATCTTAATCTGTATTTTCTCACTTTTTTTTTGTTTGAGTGTGTATGTCTTGTGTTGTTATTTTTTTATTTTTTTTTAATGGGAAGATAATTGCTTTACAGTGTTGTGTTGGTTTCTGCCATACGTCGACATGAATCAGCCATAGATATACATGTGCTCCCTCCCCCTTGAGCCAGCCACCCCCTCCCACCCCATCTGGGTTGTCACAGAGCACCAGGCTAAGCTCCCTGTTTCATATAGCAACTTCTCACTAGCTATCTGTTTTACACATGGTAATGTATATATGTCTATGCTACTCTCTCAATTCATCCCAGTGGTTTCTGCTCCCACTGTGTCCATAAGTCTGAACAGCACTTTTTTTTTAAGTCCCGTCAGTTTAATACTAATAATAACAAAAATGGAAGATGAGGGGGGCAGGAAAGAGACCTCTGGGACAGGGGCATGGGGAACCCTGCTCGTGGCGCCAGGCCTGGCCACTGGGCCCTTGGTATTGCTGTTGCTATGTGCTCAGGGGGGCAGCAGTTGTCCTGTGGGGGCCGCCCTTCACCTGGGTTGGAGGACCCTTCTTCTGGGACGTGCTATTGACAGCCCTTGTTAAACCTTCCCTCTGGTGTGAGTTGTGCATGGCAGGAAGCCGGTGCGGTTTTGCCCCCACCTGCTCCTGCAGTGACGATGTAACCACCTCTCCCTCCCCGTCCGCAGACACCGAGTGGCAATCTGGGCATGTTTGGCAGCAGCGGAGCAGCGCCCGCCAGGACCATGCAGCAGCCGCCGCAGCCGCCCGTGCCACCCCTGAGCTCCTCCCAGCCCAGTCTCCGTGCTCAAGTGCCTCAGTTTCTATCCCCTCAGGTCAGACTGGCGCCCGTGTCGCAGGGAGAGCGGGTCAGCCCTCACGTGTGAACCCGACCACCCGACACTCCTGCCCTGGGAGGCGTGCCCAGACCCCTCCCCGAGGGCCAGGCCCCCTCCTGTCAGAGCACTTGGGCCAGTGGCACACACTAGTGCCAGGACGTCTGTCCTGGTCACTAGAAGATTATTCAGATGAACCCGCTGAATCGCCCTAGACTGGTGGGGGAGCAAAGTGGCGCATGAAATTGCTTAGGGTGTAAAAGAAACTTCTTAGAGTCAATGAAGGACTGCATAATGCTTCAGTGACAAACTAAACAGGACAACAGATAATAGTGCCTATGTCACACACTGTTAGTTAAGTTTATTCTTTTGAAAAAAGAAAGCAAACAGAATTCAGGAAAAGGGTGTTGTTGTTGTTTGTAACTATAAAGCATAGTGTCAACTTTTTTCATGATAATATCGTTTACTTTTAGAACATTCCATTATTTTAGACTTTGGGCTGAGGTTTTCATTATAATGTTACAGTCCTCATTACCCCTTGTAAGAATGCTCAATAATAGACTAAAATGGTAGATCACAGAATTTGATCCGTGGGTCGGGACGATTCCTTGGAAAAGAAAGTGGCAGCCTGCTCCAGTATTAATGACTGGGAAATCCTACGGGCAGAGGGAGCTTGGCAGGCTACAGTCCATGGGGTCGCAAAGAATCAGACACGACGGAGAAAATAAACCACCACCACCACACTTATTACTCTGTAGTTGTTTAACCTGAAATGTATGCACTGAGTTGAGATGGCTGAAATCTGGGTAAAAGAATAGTTAAATTTTGTCAACAGAATACACTCTTAAGATACACTCTTTAGCCACTACAACAAAGAGGCCCTGAAATACAGACCCTCAGACAAGACAGGTACTTCTTGCCCGGGCAGCAGTGCAGAAAGCAGCAGCTCTGCCTCAGCCACGTCCCAGGAGGAGGAAAGACGAGAGACCGACCCTTTCCACTAACGTCCTGCCACCTGGACTTAGTGACTCGGCCACCCCTGCGAATGGGGCAGGAGGAGAGAGGGGCCTGGAGGCAGAGAGCAGCCTTCCCCACACCCTGCAGACCAGCGTGTCTTGAATCTCACTCATCTGTGTACCTTCCTTTCAAGTGAAGGCTCTTAATGTGTTTTCTCTAAATTGACTGCCTTCTTAGATAAATTTATTCTTGAAACTTTACATGTCCATCATAAATAGAAAAATCAGTATTTTCCTAATACACGTTAGATGACTAACGTGCCCTTCCGTGAAAGTAAAAGATGCCCTTCCGTGTACTACCTAAGATCACCTTGTGTAAACGTTATGATAAATGTGCAGAGCACTGGTGGGGAGCACTGAGCTGGCTAGTGCCAGGCCCCTGACAGTGCAGAGCAGTGAGTTCCAGGTGAGCAAGGAGGAAGGCTGACAGTCACGATCAGGGCTGGCAAGTCACACGAGTGCCTGTGCCACACGGAGCCTGGGCATTGGGGCCCCCCAAGAGGAATGTCTGGTCCCACAAGCAGGGAGAGACCACTGCCTGAGCCAGTAAACTTGAGGAGGGGTCGTTGCCCGCCCTGTAACGAGGACCCTCTGGTCAGGTGGTGGTGCAGCCATCTACCGAGCTTCTACGGGGACCAGTCCCAGGTGCCTGTCTTGAGACGCAGAAGCCTGCCTCAAACTTCCTCCCAGGAAGGCATGCTGCTGCTGCTGCTGCTGCTGCTAAGTCACTTCAGTCGTGTCCGACTCTGTATGACCCCATAGACAGCAGCCCACCAGGCTCCCCTGTCCCAGGGATTCTCCAGGCAAGAGCACTGGAGTGGGTTGCCATTTCCTCCTCCAATGCATGAAAGTGAAAAGTGAAAGTGAAGTCGCTCAGTCGTGTCCGACTGTTCGCGACCCCATGGACTGCAGCCTACCAGGCCGTCCATGGAATTTTCCAGGCAAGAGGACTGGAGTGGGGTGCCATTGCCTTCTCCACCAGGAAGGCATAGTGAAGTGAATATGCGTTCACCGTCTCCAGGCCTTGAATGATGCCTGCTCATTTTCACTTCAACAGAAAACAAAATCAGTAACTGACAGGAGTAACGCAGAACCTTAGAGCGTTCATTCATAACTAAACTATTTAGAGGAAGACATCTCTTTCTTGCCTTCTGTCACTCCCTCCTTCCCTTCCTCCCTTCCTTTCTTCCTTCTACATTCTCTGCTAAAACGTGCTAACTACTAATGCTGGAATGTCTATAAATATTTTAATGGCTTTTGAAATTCACTCATGAGACAAATACAGTTGTCATTTAATCAGTCAGTTTTGAACCTTGAAAAGCTACACAGACAAGTAAATGTTTGAATGGAGTTCATGTCTAATGGTGCATTTTGTGTTAACAGGTTCAAGCACAGCTTTTGCAGTTTGCAGCAAAAAACATTGGTCTCAACCCTGCACTATTAACCTCGCCAATTAATCCTCAGCATATGACGATGTTGAACCAGCTCTATCAGCTGCAGCTGGTGAGTCAGGGTAGATCTGCTTGGGTTGTAGGACGTGGGAAGGGCATTCTCCACGTGTTCACAGGCATGAGCCAGGAACACACACACCAGCTGAGAAGTGTAGTTACTTCAATGCTCTTCTTCACATCAGGGAATGTCACTGAGACTTTCATGAAGTTGGTAAACTATTAAAAGCATTAGGGGACTTCCCTGGCTAAGTCCAGTGGCTAAGATTCCAAGCTCCCAATGCAGGGGACTTGGGTTCCATCCCTGGTCAGGGAGCTAGATCCCACATGCCACAACTAAGAGTTCAAATGCTGAAACTTAAAAAAAAAAAAAAATTGCATGTGTTGCAACAAAGATTGAGAATCCTGTGTGTCGCAACTAAGACCCCATGCAGCCAAATAAATAGGGTAATATTTTGATAAATAAAAATTTAGGAAGGTCTTCACTCAAGGGCATTTCCACTAAGCTTTGTGAATTCTTTGGCCCCTTCATGATCGTTGTCTCCCACGTCTGACAGTTAGGCATGTCCTTTAGCACTCAGCCATCCTTTCTCATCTGAACACAGAACCAGCAAATCACTTCCTGGTTTTTATCTAAATTTTTCTGAGGATGATATACATAGGTACCATTCTAGAAGCAAAAGACAAGTTACTTCATTATGTACAGTATCTGTCTCAGAGATTAGGACTTAATTCTCTCAGACTCCCTCTTGAGAAAGGCTGATGCAGTCTAATACTTCTTGAGAGTTTTATAGTTTAACATATGTTGAATTTTTAATTTCCAACAGGCTTTGCTTTTACCATGTAACACCAGGGCATCGTATCCCTCGATGCATCCTGAATTTATATTCCCTGAAAGACCCAGCGTTTGTTTCTTTCTTTAATATGTTGACACCTGATTTGCTTAAATATCTGGTCCAAGAGCTTCATCTCGCAGAAAATTATCAGGAGTCATGACGGAAGAAAAGAAAAGGCTCCAAGAGACAAAACCATGATATCAGCCTTTCCTTACAGGGGAACCTTTCCTTATGGGATCAGGCTCTCAGTCCTGACCCTTTAGCATTTGTTAGACACACATTTGACCAGTCTGCGTGTCTGGTCCCAGGCAGTGGCCAGGTAGGGTGTGAGTGTCCTAGACAAGCCGCAGTGAAGTACCCACGCCCTGGGCGTGGGTTCCGGTCCACGACTGGACTTCATTCAGAAAAGGGAGCCTCAGGGGCTTCCCTGGCAGTCCAGTAAGACTTTGCTTTCCAATGCAGAGGATGCACTTTTGATCCCTAGTCAGGGAGCCAAGATCCCACATGCCTCATGGCCAAGGTAAAACAGAAACAATATTGTAACAAATCCAATAAAGACTTTAAAAATGGTCCACATCAAAAGAAAAAGGAGCCTCATGGACTGTGCTGTAGGGCCCCAGGGCCATCAGCGCCCGGAAGGGACCACTGACCTCACGGAAGGACAGGGCGGAACCAAGAAGCATGCAGGCTCTTCCGCACCCTTCCTACAGAGAAGAACAGCGCCCTCCTCCTGGGTGCACTGCAGGACAGCTGGATTCTGACCTGAGGCTGAGCTCATTCTCCACAGTACTGACATTCTGGAGTCCCTTATTCATAATTTATACTGACCCCTGTAATGTGAAAGATACCAAGAAAGTATTGAAGTATGTTTACATTTCATGTGTTCCATTTTAAAAACAGTGTATGGCGTTTTAACTTTTTTTTCCCAGAAAAATTGGTGAAATGATGTTTTATGCATCCTAAGGTTAAGCTTTAGAGCCTGTAAGGAGTCAGCTAGGCATTTTATTCCTCTGATTGACGGATTAATGAGGCTTCATAATATAATCTCTACTTCTTTTTGGATCCTATTTCAATAAATCCTCTTGCCCCAAACGTCCCCCAAAAATCCATGCTGTAAGGAAAAAAATTACCATATTCAGCCAACTTTTGAAACAAAGGATCCAGCCTTCTGCATCATTGTGGGAAGACTTCTCTGATGACCGTTCTCACCAGCTTTGTAGCCGGAGTCAGGGTGGTGGAAGTGCCACAAGCCTGGATCTCAGGCTCCCTGTGGACTGAGACCCCACACATCTCCTGGTTGCCTGTGAGCCCTGGAATGTGTATTGTTCTGTGACTGTCTGGGGCAGCCGCTCACCACTGTCCTGCCACACTGTCTGAACCATTCTGGACACCTTGTGTCTTTATAAGGAAAAAAAAACCTTCCCCCACCCCCCGATTCTTTTAGTTTGTATGAATCAAGCAGAAGAAATTTGATCTCTTCATTAACTGAAAAATAATTTGCTGACAGATCTCACTACCAGCACTAAACAGAGGTGCTGACTGAGTTACTTTTTAAAGACTGTGCAATGGAAAGGTTTTGGAGGACTTCCCTGGTGGTCCAGTGGATAAGAATCTACCTGCCAATGCAGGGCACATGAGTTCGAGTCCCTGGTCTGAGAAGATCCCACATGCCTCAGGGCCACTAAGCCTGTGCGCCACAATTGCTGATCCCAAGCACCTAGAACCTGTGCTCTGCAACAAGAGAAGCCCCCACAATGCAAAGCCTGGGCACTGCAACTAGAGGAAGCTCACACGCAGCAACGAAAACCCAGAGCAGCCAAAACAAGTAAACAAACACTTTAAAAAAAGGTTTTAGAAAGACGTGTCTCTTTTTGAAAATGCCTCACAATATGCTTAAACCACAGCATGGTAAGGGGACCGACGAATCTGGGCTATTTTTTCTTTAATGTACAGAAGTCAAACTCCTTGGTAGTGGCTCTCTTGCAGTCTGCTGATGGTTCTCTGCCGTCCGCAGGCATACCAACGTTTACAGATCCAGCAGCAGATGCTACAGGCCCAGCGGAACGTTTCCGGACCCATGAGACAACAGGAGCAGCAAGTAGGGGCCCCCTGACAACAGAGCTGGCTCGCTGGCCGCCCCCTCCCCCGACCTTGTTAGGCTGTCACTGACGATGGCTGTAACAGGCAGCCTCCCCTTGGGAAAGCCCCCGGGGTCACCTGGGTTGGAGTGGGGGTGGGCCCAGGCGCCGCCCCCCAGCCCCGCTGACCGCTCGCCATTTCCCACCCCCATCCCGCAGGTTGCGCGCACAATCACTAACCTGCAGCAGCAGATTCAGCAGCACCAGCGCCAGCTGGCCCAGGCCCTGCTCGTGAAGCCGCCGCCCCCGCCACACCTGTCTCTGCACCCCTCTGCAGGCAAATCGGCCCTGGACAGCTTCCCCCCCCACCCCCCGGCCCCCGGCCTCCCTGAGCTGCAGACCAAAGAGCAGCAATCTTCACCCAGCACCTTCGCCCCCTACCCTCTAGGTGAGTCAGGGCCTGCGTGCATCCACCACGTGCGCCGTTCCAGCAGAGCCGGAGCGAGGCTGCCTCAGGGCTCCTTCTAAGGGCAGGGCTCACTGTCCGCAAAGAGCACGGGCTCTGCTGGGCCCAGAGGGGTTTTCAGTATAGAATTTCTGAAGATAGCTCCAGTGGGAGCTCCAGGCCGAGCTCACTCCCACTGTAGTGGAGTCTGCACTTCGTTAAATATTTGGCCATGAATTAAGACTTAGATTGCTTCTCTAGGAGAGCTTTAGACAGCCACCATTTGGAGGAAGAGCAGGCATATCCTAATAGTGCTTTTCTTTTTAGCTGGACTGAACCCAAACATGAATGTCAGCAGCATGGACATGACCGGTGGTTTATCAGTGAAGGACCCATCTCAGTCCCAGTCACGCCTCCCTCAGTGGACTCACCCCAACCCGATGGATAACTTACCCGGTGCTGCTTCTCCGCTCGACCAGAACCCCAGCAAGCATGGTATGTCCAAGCTGAGGAGCCCCGGGCTCTGGTCTCTACTGTTCTGCTTGCTCATCATCCCCATTTCGTTACTTGTGTGTGTGTGTGCACGTGCACACACACATGCACCTGCTCAGTCAGATCCAGCTCTTTGCAACCCCATTGACTAGGCCACAAGGCTCCTCTGTCCATGGAATTTCCCAGGCAAGAGTACTGGAGTGGGTTGCCACTTCCTCCTTCAGGGGATCTTCCAGGCCCTGGGGTTAAACCCGTGTCCCCTACGTTGGCAGGTGGATTCCTTACCACTGTGCCACCTGGGAAGCCCTTTGTTACTTACACTGCATTTCTGTTCTAAGAATTCAGTACTAAAATCTGAACAGAAAATATTTCAAAAGGCCAAACCAAACAAACATGGAGATACAGAGTATTGGTAACCAAAGGGGAAGGGGTGGATGGAGCACGAAATAAGGAAAGGGGGTCAACTGTGTGGTGACGGGTGGAAATCAAGAGTTGGTGGTGAGCACCCTGTGGTGTGGACAGAAGTTGAAATGCAGTGTCGTACTCGTGAAATTTGGATAACGTTAGAAACCAGTGTTACCTCAATAAGGTAATAGACAGAGAAAGAAGCCTGGCAGGCTACAGTCCACTGGTTCTAAAGAGTCAGACATGACTTAGCAACTAACCAATAACTATATCTTTCATTCATTAGAGTATGTAACACCCTTTCTAGTCAATGACCAAATCTCTTGAAGCCTCAACTTTCACACCTTAGCTACTAATTGAGAAGTGATTAAAAGTGCCCCAGAGCAGCAAAGAATACAGGTCATGGCTGCACACTTGTAACGTATATCTGTATCTTCAACCAAAAATTTGTCTGAAAGAAAATTTTTTCAATAAAATGATTAAATGCAATAGGAAAATCTAATGCTTAGAAAAGATAAAAAGCAAAAATGCTAATAACCATGGAATTCCCTGGAAGTCCAGTGGTTAGCACTGGACACTTAAACTGCGTGGGCCTAGGCTCAATCCCTGGTCCGGGAACTAAGATCCCACAAGCCGCTCAGCCAAAAAAAAAAAGAAAAAGAAAATGATGCTAATAACCATAGGTGGTGATGTCACCGTTAAGCATTGGATTTAGCTCTTAATTTCCTGGTAGCATAAACAGCAAAGGAAATTTGATAGGGAACATAATTCTCTCTTGATATAAAGCACTCTAAAAAGAAAAAATTCTCCCTAATGATTAGTTCTACAGGAAAATCGTCACATGCTATCCGGGCAGTCTCCTTGGAGGAGAGCGCTCAGTCGCCCGGGGAGGTAGGATTAGACCTCCGAGGCCACACAGAGGCCAGCAGATGAGGGGAGGGACGCAGACAATTGCAAGGACCGCAGCTGACCACAGACACTCGCTGGCTGTCCCCAGAGCACTCCACCATGGTGTGGGTGTGCATTTATCGAGAATTTCAAATGACAAACTGGAAGAATTCTTAGAGAGCGTGTCTTGCAAGGTCGAGTCTGGGCTGGCTAAGACAGTCACTTCCCGTGGAGAGCGCTGGCCGCAGGGAGGCTGGCAGGAGAGGGTGAGGCCCAGCCCTGGGGCCGGGGGTGCCCACTCACTCAGCTCTGTGTTTCCTGCTCCCCCTCCAGGTGCTATCCCTGGAGGTCTGAGCATCGGACCTCCAGCCAAGTCCTCCATTGACGACTCCTATGGCCGGTACGATTTAATCCAGAGCAGCGAGTCACCAGCCAGCCCTCCTGTAGCTGTTCCCCATAGCTGGTCACGTGCCAAATCCGACAGTGATAAAATCTCAAACGGCTCCAGCATCAACTGGCCCCCAGGTAAGAGCATGCAGCGCTCCTGTGCGGCAGCAGGACTCGAACCACACCCAGGGAAGTGATGAGGCCTGAGAGAAGCCAGGACCCAGGCTCAGCATCCTGGGAGCACGGACCCCGCGGCTTTGGCTTTTTCATTGGCAGTACCTTCACAGATAAATCGCGGGTGTCGCTGGCATCACAGGCTTTTCTGTAGCCCTCAGATCAGTGGGAGGAGAAGGAGGGGGAGGTGCTGTGTTCCATCTGCTCAGAATGTGTCTGGGCTTTATACTCCCACGTGAACACTGTCTACGTTTAGATCTGATACCTAGTTTGCTCTGAAGGACTGATGCGTCACTGAAGGAAATCTAATGTGTACCTCTGAATTACCAGACTATAAACATTTCCATAAATTGTCATGAAGCAACACGAAGGTGCTCTAATACTCACATGTTTGAAATTTTCCAGAATTCCATCCTGGAGTTCCCTGGAAAGGACTTCAGAACATAGACCCGGAGAATGACCCCGACGTCACTCCTGGAAGTGTCCCCACCGGGCCCACCATCAACACCACCATACAGGATGTCAACCGCTACCTCCTCAAGAGTGGAGGTGAGGAGGTGCCCTGCCCACGTCTGCGTGGCGTTCTCTGTGCAGGCGTTCTGCTCCGGGCAGCGGGCGGGTGTGGGAAGCAAGGCAGGGGAGTGTCAGACACATCGGATGGGAACTCTCTTGCTATCAGACGCAGCATAAGGAGAAGTCGACCAGTGCTTATGGGAAAGTGGAGATAACTCTGGGCTCCGTGTCCCTGCTGGATTTATTAATACACGGTGCTTATACATCTTGTGTTATAAAATAACAGTGTTAGCCATCAGGCTTCATAAGGAAGAGGTTTCCACTTGAAATCTCTTTGAACTGGAAGTGAATTGGCCATTTACTCATCCATCTCAGCCAATTTTTCCTTTCCTCAAAATGTTTGGTAAAAAGACTGAATTCATTCCCCAGGACCTTTTTCCTGGCACAAACTCCTGACGCTATAAAGCTTGGCACACCCTGTTTAGGCTTGAGGATCCAGTTGGCGGAAGTGATGAGCGGAGCTGTGAGGTTACAGAACATAAACGCAGGTTCAGTTGCAGAACTGAGGAGGGCACTAGCTTGCCTTCCCTCGAGGCCTACAGATGCAGACGCTCTGTGAGTGCCAGGGCTGGCAGACCTCTCTCCTCAGCGTTCTAGTAGCAGAAAGAATAGCCAGCTTACCCGCGATGCTCAGCACTAGCAAGGTCACTCGGGTATTTCCGAAACGTTAGTTTAGCTTTCCGGCTAACATATGGCCTGTGGGGAGAGGCCTCCTTGTCGGTGGTTCTTTGAAGTGATAGGACTCCACACATGCCTGTGGCTCAAGTCGGAGGGCAGCGTAGACCTCTTGCTTCAATGCAGGGCATCACTGTGGCGAGGCAGCAGTGTCAGAGCAGGGCAGTCGCAGGCCTCCCCGCGGCTGGGGACGGATGAGTGAGGCAGAGGGGCTCGAGGCTACGGGACCTGGAGCCTGTTTGAGGTGGTGGGGGTCGGGGGAGACTCGCCCCTCGGGACGCTGCGTGTGGCTGCAGGGCTGTGCCAAGCAAAGGGGTGATTCGGTGTGTTTGGGCTTGTGGAGGGTGGGCAAGCATGGCCATCCAGGCAGTAGAAGACCTTAGAAAGAGTCAAGGCTGCTCAGCGCAGAGTGGCGCTTCCTGACCAGTGTCCAGTGTCAGCCCAAGGTCGCTGGCACCTGGGGCACGCAGGCCATCTCCACCTTTGCACCCGTGTGCCGTGATCGGACACAGGCGTCCTGGAGGGCAGGGGAGCCCCGAGGGCAGAGCCAAGCCGTTGAGACAGACGTCAGAGCAGAGGGAAGCCAAGCCTCCGAGGCCCTGGCAGAAATGGGACGTCAGCAGGACAGAGCCTCTAGTGCCCTGTGTGACCCAAGGGCGAGTCCCAGGCAGCTCCACCGGAAGACCAAGCCTCGCCCAGGAAAGGGCTCCCACCTCCTGGTCTTATCTGAGAGGAGGGAGCAGAAGGAGCGGATCTCTATGTAGAACCCATTTACAGGAAGCCCCACAGCCTCAGGGCCAGGAGTAAACGGCCACAGCCAGATCCCGCAGACCACCCCTCTCTGGGACCCCCTTGTGTTCCCCACACGCGGGGCTTCAGGAACCCCGGGGGCTGAGCTTGCTCAGGGCCCAGCCACAAAAGGCTGTTGTATTCTTGAGTGATTAGCTTAGTCTAAACTATAAAGGAAAAAAAATTGAGAAAATATGCCCTGGAAGGAAACAGAGTAGGAAATGCCACTGACCTCCTGGATGTTGGCTTATTCATTTTACATATTTTCTTAATGGAGTTTTCTGTTTTCTTTATCGAGTACCTTCGGTGTTGGGGTTTTATTTACAGTTTGGGGTTTTCTTTTCATTGGTGTTAAGCTCTGATTTGGTGTTAAAAATTCACTTTAGCCATATATTTGTTTGAATATTATTTATAGTGCTAACCGTTATGAGGTATTAGCCAGATGGTAAAATGCAGTTGTGCCATCGCCTGACAAATTGATACTAAAAAGGAAAATCAGCCATCATTTTATGGGGTAGATTCCACTATTGCACTAAAAATGTCAAACTGGAACACTGTAAAACCCAAGTGCTCTGCCATTAACTGTAAACGAAGTTCCATGTTGGGTTAAATAGTCTATAATTTGGAATCTCAAGTTGATTGCATTTTGTTGGTAAATAAGAAACAGAGGGTTTAGGAACTAAGGTTAGATTGTCAGTAGAGCTGATGTCTTTTAAAATCAAAAGACCTGCAGATTATAAATACATCCTCACGTTCATCAGCTCTGGTGCCTTGTTCTGAGGAGGTCAGTTACACCAGGGCTGCCGTGAACAGCCGTACAGGTTGTAGACTGCACAAGCCTAGGAGGTGCCACACACCTGGCAGTCCCTGAGGTTGTTGAGCACACCGTCCCAGGCGGGGCCCTGCATCGGGGGCCCCATGTCTTTTGAGGTTCTGTTCATGGTGGTAAACTTGACTACCAGACTGCTCTGTGCCCTGTACCCTCTTCCAGCCAGCTTGCACACACCACCCAAGTCCCTTCCCAAGTCTGAAGAGCTCTGGTCCGTCCCGCTAAAAGCTTAGCACACTGTTGCCCTGCATCATCCTTCTCCTTCCTCTGCTTCCTGCTTTCCTCAGAGAACAGACCTGGTGACGCAGAAAATGCACCGGCAGGGGTGCTGGGGGGGCCCGCCCGTCAGCCCGCCTCCCAGGATAGGAACAGGGTCCTCAGCAGCAGGAGGGGCGAGCCTGGGGACCCAGTGGCGCACGTCGACGCAGTCAGCCCCACTCCCAGGATAGGAACAGGGTCCTCGGCAGCAGGAGGGGCGAGCCTGGAGGCCCAGTGGCGCATGTCGACGCAGTCAGCCTGCCTCCCAGGATAGGAACAGGGTCCTCGGCAGCAGGAGGGGCGAGCCTGGAGGCCCAGTGGCGCATGTCGACGCAGTCAGCCCGCCTCCCAGGATAGGAACAGGTCCTCGGCAGCAGGAGGGGCGAGCCTGGAGGCCCAGTGGCGCACGTCGACGCAGTCAGCCCCTCTCCCAGGATAGGAACAGGGTCCTCAGCAGTAGGAGGGGCGAGCCTGGAGGCCCAGTGGCTCACGTCAACGCAGTCAGCCCCCCTCCCAGGATAGGAACAGGGTCCTTGGCAGCAGCAGGGGCGAGCCTGGAGGCCCAGTGGCGCACGTCGACGCAGTCAGCCCCCCTCCCAGGATAGGAACAGGGTCCTCGGCAGCAGGAGGGGCGAGCCTGGAGGCCCAGTGGCGCATGTCGACGCGGTCGCCAGTGCCTGTTTCTGCTGGATGTTTTGCATTCAAGAGAGAAGTACGAACCTGGGCAAGGAGTCAGGGAAAGCACCGGTCTCTTTAAGGCAAAATCTGTAACAAAAAGCTTGGAGATTTATTTCATTTTATTCAGTTTTGTAGATATTGGAGGTATAAAAAGATGGAGGTCGCCCTGAGTTTTTATTTTTATCTTACCTGGAAGGGGAAATCCACGGGATCCTTCCAAACCCAGACGTGTTGTTGAAAACACTCTGTGGCCATTCTCTCCTCTCCAGCTTCCTGGTCTCCAGCACCCTGCACCCAGCCCCTCCCCAGGGCCTCTGGCAAGGCCCGGGCGCCCCAAGGCGCAGTGCGCCTGTGTCTTCCTGTCCTCACTGTGGTTGCGCTCGTTTCCACCATTTCCGTAAACGCAGCCTTAGAGATTGCTTCTCGGGTGCTGGGGCTCCTCACGCCGGGGCTGAGTGGCTCGCCCCGCAGGCCCGTGCTCACCTTTCTCAGAGTGCCGCCTTTGGTTCCGCAGGGTCCTCCCCACCGTCATCTCAGAATGCCGCGCTGCCTCCCTCGAGTGCCTGGCCGCTCGCTGCCTCCGGCCACAGTCGCGCTTTCAGCAGCCTCGCGCCCGCTCCTGCTGTTGCAGGTACGCACCTGGCCTCTCGATGTGCTGGTCGCCTTTTCTCTCTCTCCCCAAACAAGACTGATCGCCTGGCTTTTCCTGGTGGTCTGTTTGCTCCCCTCCGAGCTGGGAGGCCACATGGAGTGATGGAGAGTGAGCCCGAGCTTTGCCGAGCAGCCACAGGGCCTCGGGCACCGCTCACCCCGTCTCTGGGGACTGGGGATGGTGACACCTCCTGTCACAAAGATCCTGGGCTTATAGAAGCTCCCCAGCGCTAGAGATGCAATACAGCTACTGCCTAAATGTGTCTGCTTCCCCCTCCCCTCCCACTTCCCCCCAACCATCCTCTTACGACCACAAAACCAGGGGTATATAAAACTCACAGACTTGAAGGCAGCAGCTGCTGGGAACTGCTGTTATCAGCTTAACTCCCATTGCTCAGATCCACGCGGTGCCTGGGTTATTCCTCTCTCACTGTAGGCTTTACAAGTCTTTCCAGTAAGGCATTTCTTTTAGGCTTAAAGGAGAATTGAGAATTAATTTGTCCTAATAACCCTGAAGGAATTGTTACCTGGAAATGTTAAGACAAGGATGTAAAGAGATGTGGACATACATACAGTGTGGACAGGTTTGCAAAAAGATGTGGAATTTAAGTAAAGAGAGCTTGTTGTCTATAAATTTCTTCAACTGTGTTTCTCCATTCCACCGACCTTCTTGTCCAGCTGTTGTTGAAACCAGCATCCCAATGCCGTAGGAATTCTCTTTATGCCAGTGCCTCGGGGAGAAATTAGTTCCGCTATGATTTAGCATCTTATTTAAGAAAGAGAGCAAGAGCTTCTGGATTATTTCTAGCCCTTCCAATGTTTATTCTCTCTCATGCTTACAAAGGGGATGTATTAGGCAGTTAAAACTTTCCAGTCATTTGGCCAAAGAGATGAGCAAACAAAACCATCTTCCATTATCTCGGGCCATCTTTGTCTGGCATTTCAGTTTTCCTGATCAGGGACTCCTGTGCTCAAATGAGCCTTTGTTGTTGTGAAGCTGCAATCGGCCCCCAGCAGCCAGGGTAGAAGGGGCGTCGCACGCGGGCCTGGTGCCAGCCTGGTGCTGGGGGGCTGGTGCCCGCCTGGCGCTGCAGCTTGGGCCCAGGAGCAGGGCAACAGCAACCTCTCTGCCTGCTGCCCTTGCCACACTGGGTTCCTGAGGCGGCTGCGTGGCAGGTCCGTGGGCACAGGAGGGGCCAGAGCTGGTAGTCATCACGGGCTTTGTTTTTTGTTTGTTTCCACAAAGAGCCTCACAACAGGCTTTCTCCAGACAAGGTGCCCAGATGCCAATCCTTGGGGCACCTGGCCCACACCCACTTCTGCAGGTGCAGAGAGCGGGTCTCCAAGCTGTGGAGAGAGTGCTGGGAGATGCAAGTTCAGGCGGGTTAGATCAAAGGGCGTGTTGCTTTGATAGGAGACTGACACCTAAAGAAATAGCAAAAGGATATATATGTGTGTGTGTGTGTGTGAGGGCCTCGATCTTGATTAATTTGATATGCGAGAAGACGTGTCCCAGCAGAATTTGTGAAATTAGCTTTAGCACTGAACCACCAAAAAGTGCCATTTTTCTGGAGAGCTCGTGTCTGACTACAAACATGTAGCAAACTGAGCGTCAGCGATCCTGGCAGGGTCTATACGGCCACTAGCAGACTGTGTCTCTGGGCAAAAATTCAGGGGACTGCCTGCGGTCCTCAAGTGGGGGTCTTGACGGGGTGCTTCCCTCGAGCCCCGCAGTCCGCTGGAGCCAGAGCTCTCCTGGCACGAGTCCCCAGACCCTTTGTGGCTCTCGGTCTCAAGCATGCCCGTGCCTCCTTTCTCCGCCTTTCTAGGTAAGCTGTCAGACATCAAAGCGACGTGGTCCTCTGGCTCTGCCTCCCACACGCAAGCCTCTCTGTCTCACGAACTGTGGAAGGTGCCCAGAAACACTACTGCACCCACGAGGCCCCCGCCAGGGCTAACCAACCCCAAGCCTTCCTCCGCCTGGGGAGCCAGTCCCCTCGGCTGGACCAGCTCTTACTCCTCGGGTACGCTTCCATTCTCGCATCCAGATGGGTGAGGGGTGGGAGTGTCCGTGCCTAACCCACTTTCCCCTTAGGGAAGGTAGGTGCCTACCATATTGTCCTGCAGCTTCTTCAGAAGGACCTCCCCAGAGAGCTGAGGGGCCCAGGGCACCTAGACTCTCGGGGATTGTCCAGGCCCAGGTTCTGCTGCCCGTGTTTCAGCATCAGCCCTGGGAGTTAGCATACACAGCTTTGCTCTGAGCCAGGAGATCCCAGGGGTCTCTGCACCCACTGAGGGTCCACACTGAGCCCTCAGAGAGGCCCGTTCACCCAGCGTAAGGGACTCCACGCCCAGTGTGAGCACACTGCCCTGTCCCGGGGGCTTCCTCGGGCCCCTCTGAACTGTGGGGATGAGGGAGTGCACAGGGAATTTACGACACTGAGAGTGAAGCCAGCCTGCGAGTCTGCATTGTTTTGCCAGCAAGTGGGGTTTTAGAGCATTGATTCTAAAGTTGAGAGGGGTGGGGGGCAGAGGAGGAGACCAAGACTTCCGGGCAATTCTCGAGTCTCTGCCGCGACACCCACCCCTGAGGGTCTGCAGGGACCCCGAGTCTGGGTTGGTTTCCAGGGGTGACAAGGCTGGGAGCGCAGGCTTTTTGCGAGCCGCGTGCGGGGGCCTGGGGCGCTGGGGAGAGCGGTCTGACTCGGCGCAGCCTTGGTGACCAGCTTCCCCCCTGGGCGCAGGTTCCGCCTGGAGTACCGACGCCTCAGGAAGGACAAGCAGCTGGCTCGTTCTCCGCAACCTCACACCCCAGGTACAGGCAGCTGGTGGGGGTATGCAGGCCTGAGGGCCTTGTCCATAAGCCGAGGCCTCGCTTGGTCCAAAGGCAGTGCGGGCAGCGGTGGTCACTTACCTGTGTTCTGGCGGACTGTTTACTCTCCACCCCTCTGAGGCTTGAAGAGTATACCCTGATAAACACAGCAGCTCACCCTCACCTGCCCCCGCTCCAGGACGACGTGGCCTGTGCTCACGTGTCCCGGGGTCCGGACCGCAAGGCTCGGGGTGAAGCGCGCTGCTGAGGAGGGGGGCAGAGCTGGAGCAGGTTTTTCTCCTCCTGGCAGCCCAGCTCACCAACTAGAGGGAAATGTCCAAGACTGTAAATTATACGGTAAACGGTGAGGTGCACAAGGTTACTATCGCAGTCAGTACACGAAGCCCTCTTAAGACAGACATCGTCCCAGGGTACTGTGGACCCAGGTTGCGTAAAGCTCGTCTTTGAAGCGCGGAGTGATGACCTCCCAGGACTAGCGTGACCGCCCTTCCTCTTCCTCACTCAGATCGACGGCTCCACCCTGCGGACGCTGTGCCTGCAGCACGGGCCCCTCATCACATTCCACCTGAACCTGACGCAGGGCAATGCCGTGGTCCGCTACAGCTCCAAGGAGGAAGCCGCCAAGGCCCAGAAGTCCCTGCACATGTGCGTCCCTCCCCTCCCCTACCCCGCGCCGCCCTGGCTGCAGCCCGCAGCACTCGGCCTGGGCCTTGGGAGGATCCCAGGGCCTCTGAGGCACAGCGGGCTCCCCGGGCGCTGGTGTCCACTGGCTCATGGTCTGGAGGCTGGAAGTCTGGCAGAGTGTGGGCAAGGTCACCTCCCCCGAGGCCTCTGCTCAGCTTGCACACAGCTGCATTCACGTCGCTCCGTCTGAGTGTGTCCCGACTTCCTCTCCTTCTAGGGACAGTGGTCCAAGTGAATTAGGGGCACCCTCATGACCTCACACGTGTGTGTGCTCAGTTGCTCAGTTATGCCTGACTCTTAGCATCCCCATGGACGATACTCCTCTAGGCTCCTCTGTCCGTGGGATTCTCTAGGCAAGGATCCTGGAATGGGCCACCATTTCTTACTTCAGGGCTCTTCCTGACCCAGAGATGGAACCTGCATCTCTTGAGTCTCCTGCATTGACAGGTGGATTCTTTACCAATAGCACATCTTACCTCAATTCTCTCTTGATTTTATTTTATTTTTTCAATTCTCTCTTTAAAGACTCTCTCCAAACACAGGCCCAATGAGGTCTCAGGGCTTAGGGTTTCAACATATGAATTTGAAGGGATGCAATTCACCCCATGAGAGGTGTCTTGTGACATGTCGGTTTCTTCTGCTGCCAAAGTGCCAAGGCTCTGCCCCCTCCTCCCAACCCCAGAGGGAGTGGGTCCCCAGGAGAGACCCAGGGGTAAAAAAAGCTTCTCTCCATGGATGTCCCCAGGCATGCGACATGGCGGTGCCTGCTCCTGGGCCTAGTAGTGTTCCCTGCAGCCGACTCCTCTCCCCAGATTACAGGACTTCCGATAAGATGTTGTGAGTAGGCCTTCTCGGCAGTGTCACTTGAGGTGTGGGCCCCAGAAATCAGTCATTCCTGTTTTCAGCCCAGGATGAACCGCACTGATCCTAAACGATGCCCGCTTTCAGTGGTCCATTCATGCACGTCCTTAAGAACGTGCTCTCGATACCACCACCACACAGCCGCCAGAAATCTAAACCAAGGGAGAAAAGCTCGTACTCTGGCCTTGGAAGCAGCTGCAGTGACGCCTGAGCGGCAGGACTGTTTCTGGGTGGCCTGTGACGTGAAGCCTCCAGCTGTCCTTTCCTGTTTTAAAACAGTAGCATGGGATAGCCAGCAAGGAGGACACAGGAAGACTCACAGCTGCTCTGCTCACATGACCCCCCGTTCTGCTTTCTGTGTTTGTGGGGTTTTTTGAGTTTTTGTTTCGTTTTGAGATATAACTGATGCACAACAGCAGTGTGTCCGTTCAGAGGTGTGGCACCTTGTTGTCCTGACACGTTTCTATAACTGCCAAATGCTCACCACCATGTGAGCTAACAGGACATCAGGGCACGTAATTATTACTTCCCATTTGTGGTGAAAACATTTAAGATCCGCTCTGTTAGCAGCTTTGACATGAACGATACAGAGCTGTTAACTGTGGTCACCAGGCTGTACCTTACCTCCCCAGAACTTAGTCATCTTCTAACCGGACGTCTGTACCCTTTGACCAGCCTCTGCCATCTCCCCACCCACAGCTCCTGGAAACCACCATTCTACTCCCAAATGTTTCTACAAGTTTGGCTTTTTTGGGGTTCCAAATAAAATATATTGTGCAGTATTTATCTTACCTCACTTAGCATAAGGTCCTCAGGATTAGTCTGTTTTGTTGAAGGATTTCCTTCTTTCTTGTGCCTGAACAGTAGTCCATTGTCACATTTTCTTTGTTGACTGCTAGCTTGTTTCCATATCTGGACTGTAAATAATGCTGTAGTTAAGCAAGGGAGTTCAGATATCTCTTCGTATTTCTGTGCTGTCAGTTATGTCTCCCTTTCATTTCTGATTTTGTGTCCTCTTTTTTTTTTTCTCTTGGTTAGTCTGACTAAAGATTTGTCGAGTTTGTGTTATCTTCTCAAAAACGCGTGCTCTTATTTCCGTTGCTGTCCTGCCCTTTCAGGTGTGTTCTGGGAAACACTACCATCTTGGCCGAGTTCGCCGGCGAAGAAGAAGTGAACCGCTTCTTAGCCCAAGGCCAAGCACTGCCACCCACCTCCAGCTGGCAGCCCAGCCCGGGGACCAGCCAGACGCGGCTGGGTGCCTCGGGCAGCGCCCACGGCCTGGTGCGGAGCGACGCCGGCCACTGGAATGCTCCAGGGCTGGCCGGCAAAGGGAGCAGCGACCTGCTGTGGGGCGGGGTCCCCCAGTACTCGAGCAGCCTGTGGGGCCCCCCCAGCAGCGACGACGGCAGGGTCATCGGAAGCCCCACCCCGCTGAACACACTGCTCCCTGGTGACCTTCTCAGTGGGGAGTCCATCTAGCCCCGGGCGGCCCCGAGGGCACGGCGGTCATCAGCTCCAGGAGGACACGCTGACCCTCTCCAGCCCGGGTGTTGCTGAGGACCCTGCCTGACCGGAGCCGCCCGGCAGCCCTTTCGAGTACCTCTGTCCAGTACTGAAGACAAACCTTGGCCGCACGCAGGCCTTGCGAACTGTCCCCGAGACAGTGCGGCCGCGCCGGGCCAGCGTCGAGCGTCACGACAGGATGCTTCTCACAGCTTTTTATTTGGTGTCGTCTTATGTTTGTACGGTGTGTTGTCATTTTGATTTTTTTTTTTTTTAAGTATAAAAGCTGCTTAGAATAGTTCTATCATGAAGGGCACTTTTCAGATTGTGGGCTGGAAAGGGTTATTTTATCAAGGGAGGGAGGGGTGGGGAGGGAGGGAGGGAGGGAGGCGAGAAAGCCTATTTAAAACGAGCCTGTGACGATTATGCACATTACAAGAGGCGGCCCGTAATCAGGGGGAGCTGGCGTCCACCACCCGGACGCGGTCCGGCGGCCCCGGCCGGGAGCCGGGCAGAAGGAGCGGTCTGTGATCTGTTCTCTGTTCCCACGGATCCGCCTATGCACATTACCCTTGTTTCATTACTTTTTCATGTCATTTTTTTTAATCCCCCCAAAAAAATATTTTTTAAAAGTTAAAAAAAAAAGACATATCAAACATGCAAATACTTGAATCCAGCAGGCCAATAATGAAATGTGAACACTTTCTAATTCTACACTTCCAGGTTGACATCAGTATGCAGAAACAGGCTCTAGGAAACATTTCTAAGTTCACAGCCTATGTGTGTGTGTGTATGTGTGTGTGTGGAAACAAGCGTGTGTGGGTGTGTGCGCGTGCGTGCCTGCGCACTTTCTGTGTTCATGTGTTAAGTGTGTGAGGGATGTAACTGTGGGTTTTCCCTTTTATTCAGTATGTGCTTTTTTTTTTTTTCGGCGCATTGGTCAAATGTTTGTTGTTTATTATTAGCTTCTAACTTTGCACTGAGTGTCCCTGCCCTTCCTCTAGCTAATCCTATACGTTCAAGAAAATTCATAGGACAGGGCTGGTGACAATTCATGTGTAAATGTTTACTCAAGGACTCTGTTAATTGCATTTAAAAAAAATTACAGTGTATATCTCTGGAGAAATAATATGTATACCTACCTTTAGCAGCTTTTTATCGTGGACTAATGCAAGAAAATTATTACCAGAGTATTGCACCATTTTTCCATTTGGAATATAAAGTTAAAGAGAAAAAAGGAAAAAAAAAAAACTCGCTGAGCTGTGGCCATAGATCCTTGTAGAGGATGGATGGTTCCTCGAGAGGAAGGGAGACAAGCACTTGGGCGTGGGTTGTGACTGCTTTCATCGGAGCCAGTGGTGAGGGCTCCCACCTGTTTACAGACCTTTTTTTTGTTTTTCTCCTTCAGACTTTAAAATAAAAATAAAAAATTTTAAAAAGGAATTTAAAGAAAAAAAGAAAAAAAAAGACTTCTGTCGTAAAGAAACCTATTTTCAGAACGCAGATCTGCTACTTCAGAGCTCTGGGATTGAACAGTGTTGTTTTCCCCTCCGGCCATCGTCGTGGACTCTTGTCGACTGTCCCCTTCGTCGAGGTGACGAGTTGTGGTCACTGTCTTGCACACGCGGACGCGCTCTCAGGAAAACCAGGGTTCCCGAGGGACAGCTCCACACCATTTCATGCATTTTGCCACCCAACTCCTAGCACTGAAGATGTTATTAAAAAAAATAATAATTAAAAAATAAAGGAAAAAAATAAAAAAGAGGAAAAAAAAAAACCACAAAGAAGAAAGATACCTAATCTCTAACGTGTAGCAGTTACGTATGTACCAAATAATGGACTCAAAGGAAATAGATGTTCGAAGAGTGCTTTATATATTAAAAATTGCTTTATGTTTTAAAAAAATGATCAATGTTTTGATTGTTTTGCAAGAAAGAGACAATGGAGTAACATACCCTCAAGTATGTTTAAAAAAAAAATATATATATATGAACATGTGCTCCCTGCCTGCTTGATCAGGAAACTTGTGCATTACATTTTTTTTAATTAGCTTTTTAATGGTTTTATCAAAACAAAACAAAAAAGCAAAAAAACAGTTTAAAAAAAAGACAAAAAAGGAAAAAAAAAAAGTTCCTGCAAACTTGCAGATCAACAGAAGCTGGTTTTATAGAGGATCATGAACTATGCACAAAGTGGTTCAGACTTTTCTCTCAAGTTCAGTAGTGTATTTAGCTAAACAGACCTTCCTCAGAGTAAGCGCATCTCGTTTGCCATTACATGCGCTCTGTATATTTGATGTACACGCCCCCACCTATGTACACCAAATATACGTGCGTGCGTGCGTGCGTGCCCATGTGCACCCAGACATACAGCTTCCCATGCTGCATTTAGCATCAAGTTGTAGAAAACTGATATTTTTAAATTGGGGATGGAAGTAAAGAATCTCCGTTTTTGTTTTTTTGTTGTTGTTGGGGTGGGATTTGTTGGGGTTTTGTTTTTTTGTTTTGTTTTGTTTTTTGACCTTTTATTTTGAATTAAAGACGTCTGTAACTCTGAGATTAAAAGACAAGTTTGTGGCTTTTAACGTTTTTCCTCATAGAATGTGATTGTTGAAGAAAATGCACCGAACGTTGCTTTCAAAAGTACAATGCTTTGTTGAATCTTAATAAATGGCAATTCTTTTTTTCTTGGCTGTTCGAATAAATGCGTTTTTTATTTTTATTTTTCAAAGAGGAATGTCATCTGTATTCACTTTGTATGTTTTGGGGGAGAGAGCTGTCCTACTGTGTGTAGAAATGCCCTGTGTCTTTTTATGCTGTCCTCAAAAGTGTACGTATGTAAGTAGGTACACTCCACGTTTCAGTTGCCTGACTCAGGATTTTACCATTTGTTTTGGGATGTTGCATGCAACAGTCATGGAAATGCAGTAGGGCCTAGGGGCTCCCCGCCAGCCACCTGCCTGGACCCACCCGCTCCATCCAGGAACCAGAACCGTCTGGGGCAACCGTGGCATGTGGCTGCAGCCCAGGACTGCTGCTCGCTCTCAACCCATGACCCAGTTTGGGTATCAGAAATATCCAAAGAGGGATTCCCTGGCGGCTCAGTGGTTAAGAATCCAGCTGCCAACGCAGGAGACATGGGCTTGATCCCTGATCCAGGAAGATCTCACATGCCGAGGAGCAGCTACGCCCATGAGCCACAGCTGCTGAGCCTGTGCCGTAGGGCCCGGGGGCCGCAGCTGCTGAAGGCCATGGGCCGTACTCCACAACAGGGGCCACCGCAGGGAGAAGCTGAGCACTGCGACCAGAGAGCCGCCCCTGCTCGCCACAGCCGGAGAAAAGTCCTTGCAGCAATGAAGTCAGCACAGCTAAAAATGAATAATTTTTTAAAAAATACTCAGAAAAGAGTAGTGAAGGTCTTTTTTTGATCGTGTGAAGGTCTTTTGTTGGTCATAGAAGGGCTGACTCATCTGAAAAGACCCTGATGCTGGGAAAGATTGAGGGCAGGAGGAAAAGGGGACGACAAAGGATGAGATGGCTGGATGGCATCACCGACTCAATGGACATGGATTTGGGTAGACTCTGGGAGTTGGTGATGGACAGGGAGGCCTGGTGTGCTGCGGTTCATGGGGTCACAAAGCGTCAGACGCAACTGAGCGCCTGAACTGAGAGACACGTGAGATCTTAGTTCCCCACCCAGGGATTGAACCCACACCCCCTGCATTGAAGGGGAAGTCTTAACCCCTGGCCCTCCAGGGAGGCCCAGCCTTAGCTGACTGTGCATAACACCTTGTACTGGGACCGCTGAAGTGACGGCACGGGCTGCAGCAGGAGCAGCCTGTCCCCACCGGCTTCAGGCCACAGTCAGGAGTCCAAGCACTTGGCGCTGGCTCCCAGCCCACCCCAGGGTCGCCTGCCGTGACCGTAAGTTCAGCACCAGTTCTGCTGTCTCTTCGGGATTGTGAAGATACCCTCTTGAAGACCAGCCTAAACGTCCTTTGTGACTTCTGCTCAGAGACCAATGGAGCGAGTGTCTCTTTCTCTCTTATGCTCCTAGAGGCCTCGGCCACATTTTACTGAGAAGACAGGACCCAGGTTGGCTCCGGAGGTCAAGATGGCAAGCTCCTGTCTGACCGGCCTCTCTAGAAGACCCAGGAGGAGAGCACCGGACGACCAGCATCAGGAGAAGAAGGGCTAAAGGACATGGGCTCAGCACATGGACGATCAGAACACACGCGACATCCTGAACTTGTGTAAACCTGGAGGCCACGACTCCACCGGGACCTCCAGCCAGCACTTCCCCGGGCGTTCACCTGGTCCCTTGTGAGTCCAGAGTCACCACAGGGGAGCAAACCGTCCAGCGCCTCACTGGAGAACAAGCCCAGTGCCACCAGGATGGCCAAAGATGAGGCAGACTTCCTGGAGGAAGAGGATGAGTGACTGCCTCTGGCCTGGAGCAGGGGCGGGTCCTGGTACCCACAGATGAGAAGGAGACTTGGTGTCTGGAGTCAAGAGAAAAATTGGAGGCTCAGAACTGTACTTTTTTTTTCCTTAACTCATTCTGGCAACACCATGGGAGAAGGCAAAGAAGCAGGATGCTCAGCGGGGAGAAGCCTGGTGTGTGGAGAAGGGACTTCTGAATGGGGAGAAGGGGTCGGGAAGGAGCCACCTTGGCCAGCCCTGATTCTAATGACAAGCCACAAGACCCGAGGAGCTGAGTGTGCGTTCACTGAGACAGGAAGGTGTTTCAAGAAGATTCTTTGCAAGAATAGAGCACGTGGGGTGGATCAAGAAGTCACATAGGAGTCGTGCTGGAAACATGCGGTTAACTTATAGCTTCTATACATCAGCTCTCCCAGCAGAAGTGCTGTCGACCGGCTTCGCCCGTGTGAGTGTGAGCTCAGTCGTGTCCGACTCTTTGCACCCCCATGGACTGTAACCTGCCAGGCTCCTCTGTCCGTGGCCTTCTTCAGGGGAATCTTCCCAACCCAGGGATCAAACCCACACCTCCTGCATCGGCAGGCAGTTTCTTACACTACCACCACCTGGGAAAACGCCCCTGAATGGCAGCCCCGCGCTGCAGGTGTGGCCCAGGAGCCTGGCTCCCCAGTCACCGTGAAATCCAGAAGCTGGTTTCCAAACACCCGCCCGAAGTGCACAGAAGCTTCGAGCTTAAGTGACATTTCAGATGCTGGTTCTCCGTCCTGACTGCATGTCAGAATTATCCAGAAATTTCTTAAAATCACAGAACCCAGGGCACATCCTAAACCCATTCCACCAGAGTCTGGTCGAGTATCCAGGCACCAGGTTCTTTAAATCTCCCCAGTTGATTCCATTGAGTGGCCAAGGCAGAGGTGGTGTCAGAGGGAGCCTGTCGGTGGGCTTACTGTCAGCCTCCCACCCACTGGGATTCAGCCACTTGCAAGAGCCCAGTGGGTCTCATTCGGCAGTTTACGCTGTTTTCTTTTTTTTTTTTTAAAGCAAAACTGTTACGTGCCAAGCATGGTACTAAGCACCACGTGGGACTGTGTCCATTGTTCCAACAACCCCAGAAGGTGAGGAACAGGGACTGGGAGAGGTCACAGAATGTGCCCAAGGCCATGAGCTGATGAGCATCAAACCCGGGCCCCTGTGACTCCACAGCCTTGCTTGGTCAGGGCCCCTCAGGCTCCATCACAGAATATTACAGCTGGAGGACCTTGAGGCCACGTGTGTATCAGAAGCCACTCTGATGGGCAACGGACGTGCCTGGAAAGAGAACTAACTGGGACAGGGGTGGAGCTAGTGACTCTGAAATTTGAACCCTGCCAGCCAGGCAGCTGGGTGCCACAGCCCTGGGAAGAATCTCTTCTCTGGAAAACCTCGGTCTTGATCTTGAGGTCCTTCAACTGACTGGATGAGGCCCACACACATCGCGGGAGATAATCTCCTTAAAGTCAGCTGACTGGGTGCTGGGCACCTGCAAAATGCCTTCACAGCAACACCTCGGTTAGCGCTCGAGTCAATAGCCAGGGACACCACCTGACTCGCACACGGTGCCTGCAGAAATACCCACAGGCTTCTGGCCTATTTGTCAGCAGCAGCTTGTCCTGAACTCACAGTCATTGCGAGGCAGGCAAAGTGAGGCCAGCCAGTCAAAACTGGCAGCACCAGCTCAGACTGGACGTGGTCAATTTATGATGTCTATCCATCCATCCAAAAGCGCCCTTCACGCGGAGCTGAGCATCTGAGGCTGCTGGCCCCGAGAGCCCAGGTCAAGTCTCCCCACCCGACTTCACCCACCCAGCGGTGCTCACACCCGGAACCGCAGCCAAGAGCCGCTGCCGGCTCCTCACAGAGGTCCCCAAGCATCACCTGCCTGGTACTAGACACAAGCAAGGGTCCTGACGTTGGGCTCCCGAGAAAGTCAGGTGGCGTCTGTCCCGCACGTCTGCCAACACAGGAGCACCCCCTCGACGTGGGACAGTCCTCAAAACAGGGACCATCTGGGGCTAGCATGGGCCCAGCTGGGAGTGTGGCAGATGGCAGAGGCGTCTCCACAGCCCACCTGTGCCCCCCAAGCCAGGCTCTGCTCCCCCCGGTTCCCCATGGAGATGAGGATTGAGGATCGATACTCTCCCATCCTTTCCCACAGGGCTGCTCCCCCAGCCCCTGCGAACAGCAGGCCCTGGTCAGTGACAGCTCCGTCCCCTCCTCCCCACACCCTTGGGCCCACGGCATGCCACAGGCTCCTCAAGCTGTGTCTGGCAGGACTGGGGTCACCTCACTCTGCCACAGGTCTGGATGCTGGCTGCGCTTCCACCCGCCAAAGGCTCCTCTCTCCGCGGCTCATTAGCAAATGACCCATCTCAGTTCAGTTCAGTTGCTCTGAACTGTCCGACATGTTCATGTCTGAACAGTCGTGTCCGACTCTTATGGACCCCATGGACTGCACGCCAGGCTTCCCTGTCCATCACCAACTCCCGGAGTTTACTCAAACGCATGTCCATAGAGTCGGTGATGCCATCCAACCATCTCGTCCTCTGTCGTCCCCTTCTCCTCCCACCTTCAATCTTTCCCAGCATCAGGGACTTTTCCAATGAGTCAGTTCTTCGCATCAAGTGGCCACAGTATTGGAGTTTTAGCTTCAGCATAAGTCCTTCCAATGAATATTCAGGACTGATTTCCTTTAGGATGGACTGATTGGATCTCCTTGCAGTCCAAGGGACTCTCAAGAGTCTTCTCCAACATCACAACTCAAAAGCGTCAATTCTTCAGCACTCAGCTTTCTTCGCAGTCCAACTCTCACATCCATACAGGACTACTGGAAAAACCATAGCTTTGACTAGATGGACCTTTGTTGGGCCAAGTAATGTCTCTGCTTTTTAATATGGTGTCTAGGTTGGTCATAGCTTTTCTTCCGGATGAAATGAAAAGACGCTTGCTCCTTGGAAGAAAAGCTATGACCCACCTCAGTCCCTCCCTAAATTTGCCCTCCATCCAGTAACCACTGAAAGCATCACTGCATCATCCGCCACCACACATTCCATATCTGTCCCCTGTACTCCTCCCCCCACCTCCCCACCTCCCCACCCCCCGACAGGCGGGGCTGGCCAAGCAGCCCCAGAAGCTGCGGTGTGGTCCATCCGTGCTACGAGGGGCTGCGCCAGAAGAGGGCGCCCTGCACTCAGCACTGAAGCCCTGCAGTCTGTTCCATCCAGAGCCCAGCACTGGGGAAGGCCACAGGGCTGAGCCTGGCCAGGAAGACAGCCTTGAAGAAACAGAGGGAGACACTGGAGGCAGAAGGCAGGCTGCAAGCCCCGGGGGCACGGCCATACCTGCGCACGCCTGGACAGGCCTGGGTACAAGCACAGACTCCCACGAGATGAGCCCATTTTGCAATACATGTTTAATCAGAATAAATAAAGAGTGCCGGGCAGGGTTCACAGGGGGTGCTCCAGCCTCAGGTGGGCTGCAGAGTCCTGCCCCCTGAGCCCCATGCCCAGTCATGTCCCAGCGGGGTCGTTTCCAGGCGGCATCTGCCCGCAGGGCCGCAGGAACCAGGCTGCCAGCCTGGCGCTCTTACTGGGCACCCCAGTCGTCTGTGAACAGGGCTGGGGGTGTCATGGCCTCCTCAGTTCTACCAGCCCTGCCAGAAAGGGAAGTCAGCGAGGGGCCCCCGGCCTCGGGCAGTGCACACCAGTCACCCCCTCCAAGGCCATAGGATGCCTAGCAGCTTCCTCGTGAGCTGCTTCCAGACCCCTGGAGAGAAGGGGAAGGAGCGGGAAGAGGCCAGGATTCACCACTGATGCCTGGCCGGGGGCACACGCATGCTTAGTCGTGATCCCAGGGACTGCAGCCCCGCCAGGCTCCTCTGTCCATGGGATTCTCCAGCCAAAGACACGAGTGGGCTGCCATGCCCTCCTCCTGGCTGGGGGGTGGGGAGGATGTCTTATCAGACGGCTTCCTGGGGTGGGAGGGACTCCTGCTGCCTAGGGTGAGGAGGGGGAGCCCCAAGGGCTTCCACCTGCAGACCTCAGCCAGCCCCCCTGGCTGGGCAGGGGCTGAGGAAGGGGGTGTGTGCATCCCTGAGTGTGTCTGTCTGTCCAGGCGGCAGGAAGATGTCCGAGTGTGCCTCCCCATCCCCAGACTTAAGCACAGGCAACAGGTGCAGGGAGAGATGTGCGGCCGTGGGAGCAGGCCCTGCGCTCCTGATACAGCAGCATCTGGGGGCAGGATGTTCACCCCACGGGGAGAAAGGGGTGCAGGCCTGAGGAGACGGCCAGCTAGACCGACCCCCTGACTCATCAAGACGGGATGCAGAGAGGAGGAGGAAGAGGGCGTGAGAGACCCCAACTCAACCCTGCCCCCTGCACACAGTTCACTTCTTTTTTTCCTTTCTCACCAAACTTAAGTTTTCCTCCTGCCCCAAATGCCCCACACACCTGAGGACAAAAGGTGGGGGAAAGGGGCAGGGGAGTCCCAAGAAGTTAAGGGCCACCCAGGGAGGCCAGCAGCCACTCCCCATCCCCGACCCCTGGAAGGAAGGGGCCTCTCTGTCCATTCCCTGCTCCCCGACCCTGCACACTCCCCTCCCAGGCCCCTCACCTGCTCCTCTCCTTCCTCTCATAGACACGCTGAAGCTTGTTGATCAAGAAGATTTTGTCCTCCCCCTCCTAGAAACACCGGAACACAGAGAGCAGCTGTCCACTGCATGCCCGTCCAGAAGTGGCCTGCTATAGTTGGCACTCGGCGGGGCTCTCAAAGATCTGACCCCATGAGCACGAAGAGTTTAAAGAAAGGAGACAGAGGTACCAAGCAAGAACGGGGGAAAACCGAAAACCCTACAGTGGACACATAGATACACCTAAGCTTCCTAGCGGCCAAGGTGAAAAGGGAAACGTGCTGATTCACACAGCGAGGGCTGCCAGCTCAGCCTGACTCAATGTATAAAGTCTGCCCTGGGGAAATTACCTCCTCTCTGACCTCGGTCACTGTGTGCTTGTGTCATTGGGGTTTGTATGGGTTCTCTATCGTTGCCCTAATTGATGACAGAAACTTAGTGGCTTAAAGCAACACAAATTCAACACCTTTCAGTGCTAGAGACCAGAAGTCTACAATAGGGCTTCTCTGGCGGCTCAGTGGTAAAGAATCCGCCTGCCAGTGCAGGAGACACAAGTTCAATCCCTGGACAGGGAAGACCTCACACGTCACAGAGCAGCTAAGCCTGTGCACCACAACTATTGAGCCCGCGCTCTAGAGCCCAAGAACCGCAACTACTGAGCCCATGCATCACAACTACGGGAGCACCCGCGCACCCTGGAGCCCGTGCTCCAAAGCAAGAGAGCCGCCACAGTGAGAAGCCCACACCACAGCTAGGGAAAAGCCCAGGATCCAGCCCAGCCAGAAACAGAGAAACAAAAAAGCCCACAGCAGTCTCACTGGGCTAAAATCAAGGAGTGAGGAGGGCTGGTTCCTTCTGGAGCCCCCAGGGAGAATCTGTCCTCGCCTTCTTCAGCTTCTGAGTCTGCCCACATCCCTGGGCTCTCAGCCTCCTTCCATCTGCAGAGCCAGCAGCGTCCGGTCAAGTCCTTCTCACACCCTTTTCTCTGATACTGACTCTCCACTTTCCTTTCCTAAGGGCTTTATCATGACATCATGTCCACCCAAATGATCCAGGACAATCTTCCCTACCTCCAGATCAGCAGATGGAATTACAGCAACTGATCCTGATCCCACCCCCAACTCCAATGCCAGGTGACGTGGCTTATTCACAGCTCCTGGGATTAGGACAAGGACATCTTTGGGGCAGGGATCAGCCAATACTTTGGCCACCAGATGCGAAGAGCCAACTCACTGGAAAAGACCCTGATGACGGGAAAGATTGAGGGCAGGAAGAGAAAGGGGCGACAGAGGATGAGATGGTTGGATGGCATCACTGACTCAACAGACACGAGTTTAACCAAACTCTGGGAGATGGTGAAGGACAGGGAAGCTTGGCGTGCTGCAGTCCATGGGGTCGCAAAGAGTTGGACGTGACTTAGCGACTGATCAACAACAAATCGGCCAACCCAGGGCTCTTTCGACAAATGACTGTGAAAAGCGCATAAAGGCTTAAAGTCGAGGACCTGGTTAAACACCCGGCAGACTTCAGGGCCCATGAAGCTCCGGGCTCAGACTGGGTTTCTGGTAGGGAGACTTCGCAAAGAGCAAATAGCAATTCTGTTCGAATGTGTCCGGGCGCCGGGCACCCTGGCTCAGCTGGGAAGATGCTGAGACAGACACACCTCCAAGATGGGCCCTCCCCATTTTCTCTCCATCGAGTTGGTGGGTACAGAGGGCCGTGCGCCTGAGTAAGCTGCCTTGCTCAGTCCCAGGAAAAGATGCTCCGAGTGCTGGTGGAGCTCAGACCAGCAGCCCCAGACTCAGAACCGGGCCTGGGCTCGGCCTTGGTGGGAGACGCTGCCCACCACGAGGACCGCCTGGGGAGCTGCCCTTCAGTTCCTAGAGGAATGGCAGGCGGAACGTGGTGAACTAGGGGTTCCTCTCTCAATGCCCCTGTGCATCCCGCCGGGCACCTCAGGTCCCGAAGATCTACACAGCAGAGCATGAGCCAGTTGGGAAAAACAACCCATTTCCAACAGCTGGGGCCAGGCAACCCCCTTAGCCAAAACACCCAGCCTGAGCCCTGCCTGCTGTTTGTAGAAGCACTGCATTGCTTACAACCCAATAAAAAGTGGAAGCAGTCCCCAGGGGATCCTCCCACTTGGAAAGACCTGACTCTGAGCCTCTGCACCAACCAGCCAGCAGCAGGATCACACGAGCTACAGCCCAGCCCCGTCCCGCCCGACAGTGGACCCTCAGGTCATTTCTAATGCAGGGTGGCAGGAAGCCACCAGCCCTGATGTGACTGCCTGGGGGACACAGGCAGCAGCTGGCCCCAAGGTGGGCTCAAGCATTGAGTACACAAGGGAGAAAACGGAAAGGAAAGGGAGAAAAGGAAAAAAAAAAGCAGTGGGGAGAGTGATGTCGGGGTCCTGGGGGCAAGCTTGGGGCCCCGGGGATGAGGTCAGAGGCCACTGAGCATTCAGGGAGACCTGCCGTCACTGACACGTGCTCCTGAGCCGCCAGCCCAGACCAGGGCAGGGTAAGGACCAGGCGAAAGGCCCCTGCCATCCAGGCAAACACCAGCCCGAGTGACCCTGACTGTCGGGGCAGTGACTTGCCCCAGAGGTGATGGGAGGTCCAGTAACTGAGCAGGGAGGAGGGAGGGACAGCCCACGGGGCAGCTCTGGGCGACCTCTGGGGGATTGGGATTGGGGGTGGGGGTCGTCGGAGAAGCACCCCTGGAGCCCTCGTCCCAGTGGGGTCCTTGCAGATGGGCAGCCTGGCCGCCTCCAACTCTGATGAATATGACCTATGTATCTCAATTGATACAATTCGCTTAGCAAACAACCCCTTTCTACGGCCCAGATCTGGGGAAGGAGAGAAGCTTGGAGGGACTTGGGTGGGGGGCTCAGAGGGGCACTCACGTTGCTGATTTGCTCCTTGAGGAGGCAGATGACCTTCCGCTGGCCCTTCACCACCTGGATGTTGAGGTAGATCACAGCCCTGCGACAGACGGGCAGTCAGGCTGGGCCCCTCGCAGGAGCCCGGGGGAGGGAGAAGCCAGGGACCCCGTCACTCACAGCAGCAGGGCTGACACCAGGTAGATGGGGAAGGTATCTTCCACCAGGTAGCGGTGGACCCAGGGCAGCCAGGAGACGCGGGGGCCCGCCTTCTCCAGGCGGTGCACCCACACCTTCCCCGCCTCATACATGGTGTCCAGGGTCCGGAAGGGGCCGCAGGTGCTCGAGGGCTTCACCCTGGGGGCAGAGGGCGGGCGGCATGACCCCTGAGCCCAGGCAAAGGGCAGCTCCCCACCACCCGAACCTTGGCCAGCAGTCAGAGCCCCATCAGGCGGCCCTCCCCACACCCCTCACCCCGGAGGCCGGGCGCCCACTCACTGCCAGACAGCGTAGCAGAGGAAAACGGCCGCGCCCAGGAAGGAGGGGAAGCAGAGCAGGGAGACGAAGACGGTGCTCATGTGGGACGCCTTCCAGGGCCTGCGGGGCGCCTGGCAGTTGGCCATCAGGCTGGCCTGGGGACAAAGGCTGCGTTCGGCCACCACCACCCTGCCGTCCACCACCCCCACTCCCAGGCCTGGTGGGGCCTCCCAGAGCGAACAGGACCGAGGCTGGCCGTGGGCTGAGAGGGTGCTGGGCTTCCAGCACCCTGAGCCCAGCTTCCAGCCTGAGCCAAGACCTCAGGACAGCCCGACAGAGAGGCAGACGCTTGGGATCTAAGCCCACAGGCTGGGGAGGGCCAGCGGGGCCACCTCCCCTTCTGCAGAGGGGAGACCAAGGGACATGGGGGGATGCTTGGCTAGCTCACTTGTAAGCGGGAGGGATGATACTAACAGCCACTTCCGTTGACTAAAGGTCTCCAGTGGGCTAGACACCCTGCCCTGTGCTTTATAAACATCATCTCCAGCAGTGCCCCCTAGGGCACCATCCGTGAGGTTTTTTTAATTGTTTAGTCACTAAAGCATGTCAGACTCTTTGTGACCCCACAAACTGTAGCCTGCCAGTTTCCTCTGTCCGTGGGATCTCTCAGGTAAGGATACTGGAGTGGGCTCCCATTTCCTTCTACAGGGGATCTTCCCGACCCAGGAATCAAACCCACATCTCCCGCTCAGGAGGTGGATTCTCTACCACTGAGTCACCTGGGACGCCCATATCCACTGTGTACAGATGAGGAAACTCGGGGAGCAAAGGAAAGGGGGTGCTGGTTCTGAGCGCCTCTGAGCCCCCCGGCTGGAAGCCCTGACCTGTACACACGGGCACGTGGTGATGACCACACACCCTAACGGGATGCTGCCCAGCCTGCCAAAGGCAGAGATTCAGGGCTAGAGATCAGCTGGGGCCTGTGTGACCGACCCCAGAGGGTGGCCCTGGGCTGCCAGCCGCATATCGCTCAGGCCAGGGAAGGGTTCTAATGTCCCAGGGCTCCGTGTCTGCCGGCCCAGCAGCCACCCTGGCTGCACACGCTCCCCAGGCCTGCTGCCTGCCCCATGCCCCCACCCCTGGGACCCAGCGGTACCTTTACCTTCTTGATGTAGAAGAGGAGCAGCAGTTTGATGATCTGCATGGCGGGCAGGAGCGGGGAGAAGAGGACCCCCAGCCTGAGGAGGGCGTGGAGAGGAGAGGGCTGCAGTCCAGGGGCTGGGGTCCTGGACCCCAAGCTGCTCCCCAGGCCCAGAACTGCCCCCCCAGGCCTGGCTCAGGGTCAGACCTCGAGGAAAGCCCAGCGAGGAGGCCGGAGCCTGGGTCCACTGGGGGCTGAGGGGTCAGGTCACTCGAGAATCCCAGGACTAGGCCTTGCTGGGGCCCTGAGTGGGAAGGGGTCAGCCTCCCCGGGGACTGGGCAGTGGGACACACAAGGGAGACGCTCACCAAGTCAGGGTCTGCCCGTAAATCAGCTCCAGAACATTTCCTGCAATGTCGAACTCAGGCTTCCCCTTCCTCTTAAGCTGCTTCTCAGAGAAAAGCCTGAGGCAGAAGAGCCCTAGGGTCACAAAGAAGGACCAAACACCAAGACCAGCCCGAGGGACGCTGGGACCCCACTCCGGCCTGCACAGCAAGCTGACGAGCCAGCCCACCCCTCCCAGTGCCCAGTGATGTCGAGGGGAGACGGCGGACTAGGGTCCGCACTGCAGCTGACTTAGTCTCTGTCCATTTTCTAAGCACGTGTGATACACCCCAGTGCAAACATGCACATTGGCATCAAAGGTGTTACTGCTTTTTAAAAATCTTATCTCCTGGTGGCTCAGATGGTGAAGAATCTGCCTGCAATGAGGGAGACCCGGGTTCAATCCCTGGGTCAAAAAGTTCCCACTTCCGTATTCTTGCCTGGAAAATTCCATGGACAGAGAAGCCTGGCAGGCTGCAGTCCATGGGGTTGCAGAGTCAGACACGACTGAGCAACTTTCACCCCCTCCCTGGTGAAAGTGAAGTGAAAGTTGCTCAGTCGTGTCTGACTCTTTGCGACCCCCTGGACTCCCATGGAATTCTCCAGGCCAGAATACTGGAGTGGGTAGCCTATCCCTTCTCCAGCGGATCTTTCCAACCCAGGAATCAAACTGGGGTCTCCTGCATTGCAGGCGGATTCTTTACCAGCTAAGCAACAAGGGAAGCCCAAGAATACTGGAGTGGGTAGCCTATCCCTTCTCCAGCAGATCTTCCCGACTCAGGAATTAAACCAAGGTCTCCTGCACCGGCAGGAGGATTCTTTCCCAGCTGAGCTATCAGAGATGGTTTCCCTCTTGGTGGCTCAGTGGTAAGGAATCCACCTGCCGGTGCAGGAGACACGGGTTCGATTCCTGGTCCCGGAAGATCCCACATGCCATGAGGCAACTAAACCCGTGCGCCACAGCTACTGAGCCTGTGCTGTAGAGCCCGGGGGCCACAGTCCCTGAAGCCCCGAGCCCTAGAGCCCATGATCCACAGCGAAAGAAGCCACTACAGCAAGAAGCCTGCACATAGCAACGAAGGCCCAGCACGGCCAAGAAAAAAAATTTCTAAAAAAAGATATTTTTATTATTATCGAGGCCTCCCTGGCGGTCCAGTAAAGACTCCACGCTTCCACTGCAGGGGGCAGGGGTTCGATTCCTGGCCGAGGAAGTTCTGCATGCCACAAGGTGAGGCCAGAAATAAAAATCAATCTTGAAAAAATTTTAAGTAAAAATCTTATTATTTTTAAATTCCAATGTTCTCAAAGAAAACACAAAAAAGAAGGAAATGACACCTGCCATGCCAGCACCCGCAGCCAGGACAGCTGAACACGTCCTTCCACTTTCTGTGCTTCCTCCCGACCCTTTTTTCCCTTGACGGATTAGACCATATGCCTCATCTTGAAACCTGTTTTCCTTTCCGATCTAAAAATATGCTACATCCTGTTTTCTCAGGGGTTTTCTCAGTTTAACAATATTTTACAGAAGAGCTGTCATGGGTGGAAATTTATGGTCCCAGTCTGGGGTCAGGTCCTGATTTTCAGAGGCCGGAGGACTGCCCAGGTGACCCCCACCTCCACCACGCACGCAGGGGAGGACATTAGGGGCCCTTCTGCAGGGGATGCCCAGGTGCAAGGGCCCAGTCCACCGGCCTCACCTCCATACCAGCTCCCCCAGAAGTGTGTCCAGCAGCATGAAGATGAAGTCCATCACCATCAGCCGGTACAGCTCCTGGCCCACGAAGTTCTCCCAGCACTGAAACAGAGCAGCCTCAGCCCCGACCCTCCCCTGCCACCCGGGCGCCCCCAGGACGCTTGCGGACAGAGCCAGGGAAGGTCAGGTGAGGGCTGGCTGCTGTGAGGGGCCTGAGCCCCAGGCCCCCACCAGTATCGCCCGGCCCGCCCTCACCTGGTCCTTCAGGGTGCCCACCCTGCGGCCCAGCCAGTGGTAGCAAAGAATCCCCAGGGTGACCATCTTGAGGATGAGGTTCCTGTGGAAAAGGGTGGGTGTGCGGGCTGAGGGCGGGGTGCCTGGGAGACAGAGGTCCCGCCCCAGAAAGCCCGCACCTGGCCCACCTGGCCTCGCACCTGCAGATGGCCACGTACACCTCCAGCACCGGGGAGTCGTGCCGCTCCAGGGCAGCCAGGATGCGGAACAGGTAGGGGGCCCCCAGGTTGAGGAGGCAAACCACCAGGGGCTGAAGCAGCAGGACAGCCTCCCGCTCGGCGGACACTGGGCTCTGCTGGGGCAGGGGTGGGCAGTGGTCCCCGGAGGGGCCCCAAGGACAGGGTCAGGTCCACTGCCTGGCCAGAGGGTGAGGGGTGGGAAGGGGCCTCAGGGAGGGGTCTAGGGGGGTACAGAGCAGGTGGAGATGGCAGGCACACCTCCCCAACCCAAGCCCCATGTTCAAACCGCACAGGAAGGGGGGCGGGAGGCGGAGAAGGGAGGATGGAACACAGGTGTCGGAAAAAAAAAGTGAAACCAAAAGACAAGAAAACAAAAGGACGTTATAATAGCGTCAGACAGAACAAGAATGAGAACTGGGAGAAAAGTGTCCTGTGGGGGGCCGGGGCGGAAGGTGTGGGAGGCCAGGGGTCCCAGCTAATAAAAGCGGGAGGCCCGGGCCTCCTCGGCGGCCGCCCGCGCCCTCTCCGCACCTCGATCATGAGCTCCGAGAAGGTGTAGACGGCCAGGGTGCAGCCCAGCGTGGTGCCCAGACACAGCAGCCACACGAGCCCCAGCACGGCCACCCGCCGCAGCCGCCCGCACGCGCTCCGGGGGCGCTGGCGCGACTGCCATTCAGCCAGCACCTCCTGCAGGCGACAGCAAGCCCATCACCCGGGCACAGACATGCGGGGACCTGCCCACGCATGCACCACACCCCGGGGGGCGCACGGAGCCAACACACGGGGAGGCTTGGGGTCGGGGGAGGGCCAGGGCTCACCTCCCAGCTGCCCCCAGTACCACGGCCTGTGGCTCCCCCGACAGAGGCCCCGTCTCCAGGGACGTGGCCTGCCCCCCACCTGCCTCCTGAGCCGTGCTGCCTGCAGACAGCTGTTCCCTCACCGACTAGGAGCCACGGGACGCTCCCTGAGGGCCCGACAGCTGGGTCAAAACTGTGAGCGTCCCTGACTCGAATCCCACAGCAGGGACCCCTGACAAGCAGAGGATCTTCCAGGAGCCCCAGCTCAGCCCTCACTGTTCTCACTTGTACCCCAGGGCTACCGGGGGCGCTGGGAGTGCAGGCCAGCTGGCACAGTGGAGGCCTCTTCCTGCCAGGGCCGGAGGACACGGGGCCTTCGAGAAGAGGAAGTCCTTCTGCAGGGCCCCGACTGGTGTTCCCCTGGACACGGGGGTGGCGGACTGCAGCCCCAGGGGGCCGTGAGCCCCCAGCTCACCTTCAGCTGGGTTCGGATGTTGTCGTGCTGAAGGCGGATGGCCCATCTCTGGGTCACTTTGTAGTCCCAGGAACAGAAAACGGTGATGGCGTGGACCCCCGAGGTGCTGCCCACCCGGTAGCTCTCCCCGAAAGAGCGGGACATGCTGGGAGAAGCAGAGCCAGGCAGGGGGTGAGATGGGGCAGAAGGCGAAGAGGCCGGGAGACACAGATCTGACAAAGTGTACCGGCCACTCAGAGAAGGCCCCCCACCCCCGGCCAGCACTGATGGGCCTCCGGCCACTCTCCCTGCCCCGCCTCTAGCCCGGAGCTCTCAGCCTCCTGGGGTGGACCACCGGCCACCCCAGGTCAGACCTGTCCAGCAGGATGCCCAGCAGCCACAAAGGGCTAGAAATGGGGTCACCTCCACTCCCCACCACCCCACCGCCTGCCTCCCACCCAGACGTGGCTATAGAAGCTTCTGGCTTACCTCAGGACCTGTGCACTGCCTCTCCTGAGAACCAGCACACCTTCCTCTGTCTTTCCGTAGCTGCCTTATTTAACCTCCCTCTGTGGTACAAGGGCCACCCCCCTGGGAAGCCGGTCTGACTCCCATGCTCCATAACACCTGAGCAATGCAACAGTTTCCCAGCCTCTTCACTGGCCTGTCTTCTCCTGTACACAGCAAGCGTCTCAAGGATATGCACCAAGCTCAATTATCTTCCTGCCCTGAGCAGAGCACAGCAAATGTGTGTGGAGTGGATGGGTGTGTGGATGAAAGCGGATGGAAGGAAGGATCTACGGACCCATGGTTGATAGATAGCTGGAGGACAGAGTGATGATGGGTGGGCTGTTGTTCAGTCACTCAGTTGTGTCCGACTTTGTGATCCCAAGGTGGACTGCAACAAGCCAAGCTTCCCAGTCCTTCACTATCTCCCGGAGTTTGCTCAGACTCATGTGCCTTGAGTCAATGATATCATCCAACCATCTCATCCTCTGTTGCCCCCTTCTCCTCTTGCCTTCAATCTTTGGATGGATGAATGGATGGGAAAATGGATGGGTGGGTAGCTAGATGGATGACTGAATGGGTGGCTGGATGGATGAAGAGATAATGAATGAATGGGTAGCCAGATGGACTAATGGATGGACAGATGGATGGATGAATGACTGGAGGGAGTGATGATGGATGGATAGGTAGACAGATGGATGCATGGGTGGGTCAGTGATGCTCAGAGCCGGGGTCACATGGCAGAGAGCTATTACCTGTACACCAGAGTGATGCAGGTGATAAAGAAAGCTGCCCCCAGGGTGAAGAGGTAGGCCAGGGGCATGTTGTAGGGCAGGCTGCCCGCCTCGGGAGCACACTGGCTGCCATTCAGCGGGGAGGCACACGGCTGGTTCAACGTGGCGTTACTATAGTAGCCATAGTACATGACACTGTGGGTGAAGTGGCCCTGTGGAGAAAACGCCTGGCAGGGTCAGGGAGTCTGCCCTCCTGGCAGCTGACCCACCCTCAGGCTTGCAGGGCACCCAGAGGACGGAGCGAGGAGAAAGGCAGAAGGGGAGGGGGGTGAGGGGAACACGGAGGTGAACGGAGGACCGTGGCCGCCCTGGGGCTTCCGGGGTCCCAAGGAAAGCGAGGGGAGCCAGAGTCACAGCAGCGGATGGGGTGGGGTGTAACGAGAGGGTGCCTGCTCACTGCCCCCTCCCCACCATGCCTCACCCTGCCGGTGAGGAGCTCCAGGCCCGTGAAGGTGGGCACCGGGCCCACGGGCGCAGGCGGGAAGGCGGCCTGCACGCCCACAATGAAGGCCAGCAGCGGCAGCAGCAGCAGGGCGTTAAAGGCCAGCAGGGTCTTGAGGAAGAGGAAGTACGACAGGACGCTGGAGCCGAACCGGCCCCCGATCCGCTTCAGGGCGTAGCGCCAGGGCATCAGGGCCTGCAGCCCTGAGAGCAGCGCCAGCCCCAGGTTGTGCGAGGCCTGCGGGGACAGCGGCAGCACGGCTCTCAGGCGGGGCCAGGGCGGGGAGCCGGCCCAGGGAGCTGGCCCCTAGCAAGACCGCAGTCCAGTCCGGGCCTGGAGCGCAGGGGCGCCGTGAGAGGAGGAGGGAGCTCAGTCCCGGCCCAGAGCCAGGCTGGAGGCGAGATGACCCCGCGGGCATCACTCGGAGGGAGAAAGGGCCCCCTCATCGCCCCCACGCCACCTCACCCCCTCCCTCCCGGGTACCCAGATGCTCCTACCAGGACACAGCTGTCACGGAGCTGGTCGCAACCGGAGAGGAGCCCGCGGCGCCGCTGGGCCCTGTGCTTGCCCCTCGTGGGCCGGCTCTCCTCCCTGGGGGCAGAGGCAGGGTCTGGGGTCAGTCCACTCCCTCCCCACCGGGAACCGCCGTCCACCGAGGGCTCAGGAGCCGGCTCACCCCCTGCCCCGCCCAGCTGAGGAGGGGCGTCTGGGGGCTGCCCGAGGCGGAGGGGTACTGACCGCAGGGAGCGTTTCTCAGCCAGGCTCAGGGGCATCCCCCGGAGCATGTGGTCCCGCTGGGCCGCCGTCAGGCCCTGGAGCTCCTTCACCAGGAGGCCCCGCTTCTCTGCAGGGGAAAGGGGGCAAGTTGAGGTTCCCGCGGCGCCCTGCCCTCCCTCCCGCTGTGTGGCTGTCCCCTGCCACCCAGGCCTCTGCCTCCCGGCCAGGTCCACATGCCCACCAGCCATCACCCTCTCTTACCTCCACCCCCGGGAGCCCAGGACACAATCAAGTTCCCAGCATCTTCCAAGGCCCAGCCCAGTGCCCTCCTCTTTGACCCAAACTCCCCTCCTAGGGCCCCTCAAGCATCTTGCTCTGATCCCCCCATGCACCAGAGCCCCGTATGCTCCCCCTACTCAGCAGCAATGGGGTCCCAGCCCCTCCAGCCCCCCACCACTTCCCACTATGCCAAGCCCCGCTGGGGTCAGTAGGGGAAGGCGGGGTCTGGAGATCTGGCCACCCCTCAGCCTCTCTCCTTCCATCCTCACACCCACCCTGGAAAGGGGATGCTATTTTAACTCCTCTTTCCAGATAAGAAATGACGAAAAAGCAGACACTCGGCCTGGTTCACACAATAAAACTGGAACGTTCACCCTGACCCCTGAGCTAACTGCTCCGTAAGCCACCAGCTGGGGGCCTCGGGTAGACAGGGAGGGGAGACACAGGAGTGCCCCAGGAAGTGCCCAAGGCCCTGGGCGCTGCGGCCAGAGATCACTTGGTTGAAGACTGACCTGTGTGCTGGGCCCTGCTCCTTCCTACAGCTATTCTCTCTTGTTCCCCAACCTCTCCACACCAGCTTCCCAGATGCTCAGGGAAGCCAGGAGGCTCCCATTCCCGGGCCTTTGCACATGCCCCCAGCAGCTCTAGCGTCACTTCCTCCAGGAAGCCTCCCGGGATTCCTCTAGGCTAGATGGGTTCTGCAACGCTCTCCTGCCAGGCACCTTTCCTCAGCTGCCCTTATCTGAGCTTTGTTGTTGCTATTCAGGCACCGGGTTGTGTCCAGCTCTTTGTGACCCCATGGACTGCAGCACGCCAGGCCTCCCCATCCCTCACCGTCTCCCAAAGTATGCCCATGTTCATGTCCATTGCATCGGCTACACCATCCAGCCATCTCATCTCATCTCATCTCAATCTGAGCTTTAACCATCACTTATCCGTTTATTTGGTTCCTGTTTCAGCAGACGATAAACTGCATCGGGTATGCTCACCACCATCACATCCCAAAGCCAGTACCAGCATCTGTGACACTACAAATGCTCAACAGACACTGCAGAGTGCCTGGCTGCAGAGTCAAACCCTGTGCAGCCAGAGAGGCCTGTGCTTCTCTGTCCCAGTGGCTGGGACACCAAGACCCTCCTGCACTCCTGCAAAGGGACCTCACTCCAGGGGACCTTCAGACAGCCTGCTGCACCCCAGCTCCCCACCCCGCCAGCAGATGTCCTCCCCAGCGAGGCCCCGTCCCCCCTCACTCACCCTCCTCCTCCAGGACCACAGAATCCAGCTCCAGGTCGTACAGGCGGAGGCTGGGCCGGGCTGAGCGGCCCATGTCCCTGAGCTGCGGCCGGCCGGCCCTGCGACGCAGCTTCACCGTGCGGCTGTAGTACTGGGAGATAATGGCCCCACGGCTCCGGCCTGCAGAGGCCACTGGTCAGTGGAGGGATGCGGCTCCCTCACGTGGAACAGGGACCATCATCCCCCCAACACACACTGCTTCCCAGGGCCCAGGAAAGTCCCTTCATAAGAGACCTCAAGCTCCACCGGTTCCCAAGAGCCTATTTTTATCCCCATGATGACTCCGAAGTCATTTTTTTTAGAACCCGGCGCGGCTGCCTGGGGCAGGGCTGGGCCTCCAGGCAGTACATAGGGTGAGGTGGGCCAAAGGGGCCCAGCTCTGAGATCTGTAGCTCTTTAGCCGGAAACCCCAGCCTGGCCCAGGGTCCGAAGGGAAAGGGTCCCACTCACCAATGGTGCGACTGGGCATGCTGGCCAAGATGCGGAGCGTGGCCATGCTGTAGACGGGGGCACCCTCGGGCCCCAGCAGGGTCTCGTGGTCGCTGCCTGTCCAGCAAAGTTAAGACTTGTCCAGAGGTTCTACAGATCCTGCCGGCTGGAGATCTCCCCAACCAGTCCCCTCCCCAGGCTGCTAGGAGGGGCCTCCTCAGAGGGTGAGAGGCTCAGTGCCATGCCCACCGCATCCCAGCACCTGGCCAGGTGGGCTCACCTGAGGCCCCCAGGGCGCCAGTCCCCGGCTGCCTCTGCTGCAGCTCCAGCCCCTCCTCGGCCACCCAGCGGCTCTGCTCCTGGATGAGCTGGTGGAAGGAGTCGTGCACTTCGCTCTCATCATAGGGGCTGGGCTCTTGGCTGCTGGATCCAGAACGGGGGGTGTGGCAGGGAGGTCAGGCTGCTGCTGACCTAGTCCTCGCCCCAGCAGCCTTCCCCCTCCAAAGGGCTGAGGTCCAGCCCACCTCTCCCTGGGGGTGACGCATCTCAGCCCCCCACCCCACCCCAGAGCACCTACCCCTCTGGGTCCTCTGGGGTCTCGAGGACATTCAGGACAAAGGCCGGTGACTGGGACATGTCTGCGGCCCACTGCCAGCCAGTCCGCAGCCCTAGAACAGTTCAGAGCCTGGACACGGCCTCCAGAGCCTCCCGCTGCCCATCTGATGAGACAGGAAGTGTTACAGCAAAGTGAGCCTGGCACCCAGCCCCGCCACCTGCTCCCTGGGGACCGTGGGAGGGGCCGCTTCCAGCCTGGGCTGCCTGAGACCCTACCCTGCCCCCATCCACAGACAAACACCAAACACATGGTCCAGTGTGTGTTAGTGACTCAGTCGTGTCCCACTCTTTGTGACCTCCACGGACTGCAGCCCACCAGGCTCCTCTGTCCATGGAATTCTCCAGGCAAGAATACTGGGGTAGGTGGCCATTTCCTTCTCCAGGGGACTTTCCCAACCCAGGGATGAAATCCGGGTCTCCCGCACTGCAGGCAGATTCTTTGCCATCTGAGCCACCAGACAATCCCAAAGAATACTAGAGTGGGTTACCATGCCCTCCTCCAGAGGATCTTCCCAACCTCAGGGATTGAACCTGCATTGGCAGGCGGGTTCTTTACCACTAGCGCCACCTGGGACGCCCCAGTGAGTGACCCGAGATAAACCGCAGGCAGGAATGGACAGACAGGGAGACTCCTCCACCACCAGAGGGGAGGAGGGAGGTTAGGGAGGAAGGAAGGGAGGGGAGTCTGGGCAGTTCCCCACCGGTTTCCTCAGTGGCGCCATTCCTGCAGGAGGATGGACGGGTGGGGCCTGTGGATATGGCTCTCCATTCCTAAGGTTCTGACCCAGGGAGTCCCCTTTTTGGGGAGAAAGGTCAGGACAGCTGGGGCCTTTCCTGTGCCCACCCGTGACCCCGCAGCACTTCCTCCCGCCGGAAATCTCACAGGAGCCAGCCGCCAGGGCCCGAGGCCCTCACCCCTCACCAGCGTCGGACAGAACAGCAGAGAGCATGGCCTCAGCTGCACCCCAGCCTGTGTCCCCCCTCCACGGCGGTCACCCTGTGCCAAGCTGGGCACGTCAAGGTCGACAGCCCTCCTGAGAGTTCCTTACATTCCATTACCTCGGGGAGGGCCTGGGCAGCTGGCTGGGGAGGGGGCTGGGCCTTAAACAGGCAGCCTTTGTCCAGCCTTTGTCCGGGCTCTGCCATCACCCAGGACAACAGAACCAGAGTGGCCTTGTCCAGGCTCTCCACCCTGTGGGAGTGGGGCAGGGCCAGGGGGAGCAGGCTCCCAGCCACCAGCTGATGCCTGCAGGACTCTGCCCCAGCAAGACTGGGCCCAGCCCTCAGCCTGCCCTGTCCCCCCCACCCCCGCCCCTCTCCCAACCCTTAACTCCAGGGAACTCAGCACTTAGGAAAGCTGGCTCAGCTCAAGGGGCTTCCTCAGGCGAGGCCAGGGTGCCCAGCCCACTAGGGCTGTGCCCAGACAATGCCCCGGCTTGGGAGTGTCCAGTCTCAGAGCCCAGGCCCCACACAGCCCAAGTCCCCTCCCCTTTCCTCCCACAGAAGCACAGTGTGGAGAAACCAGCAGAGGTCAGAGGTGGACTTGACTTCGCCTGAAAGGAAAAGTGGCTGGAGCTGGGGCTGAGAGTGTGCCCCCACAGTCTAGAGCGGGAATTCCTTCCAGGAAACACAGACCTTCCCAAGTTCTGGGCTACAAGCCTCTCCCATACACCCTTTCTCCAGAAGGGAGGAGCAGGGTGCGTGGGAGGTGCTCAGAGGCTGCATGGGGGCTAGAGGCTCACCTGGACACTGGCACCTGGGCACTGCTTTGAACTTCTGCCCAGGTGGCACCCAGGGCCCTGGTACCCTTGCCCAGGTGGGGACAAGTCAGGCAGGAGTTTCCAGGGCGCACCAGTACTGAGCCCTGAACTGGGTAGGGAGGTGCAGGGCTGGGCCTAGTTTCCAGAAACTCCACCCCAGCCAGAAGCAAGTCCTCTGGGGGCAGCTACCATCAAGGCAGAGTGGCAGCCACGCCTCCGAGCCCAGTGGCGGCAGCAGCTCTGAGAGCCCCTGGACCCCTCATTTGCCAGTCTCCCACCCCCTCATTTTCGACCAGTGGTACCTACGGGGGGCCTCTACCCATTCCCTTCCGGAGAAACAAACACCGCTGCCCTACCCGTGAAGTACCTGCAGAGAAGTGGGGGAGGGGAGGGGTGCAGTGGGATCAGCCGGTCCCCCAGCGGGACCCTCCGGAGGGTCAAACTCAGGGAGATCCAGAAGAACCGCGGGAGGGAACTCAGTGCCCAGTGGTCCCAGAGTCTCAAAGGAACTTGGAGTGGGTGGAGCTGGTGGCCTCAGGGGAACTGGATGGGGCTGGGAGGGGGTGGGAACCACCCCAAGCCCCAGAGTTACCGCCCCGCCCCACCAGGGTCCCACATCCTGGCCGCTTACCTGGGAGGCGCCGGGGAGAAGGGGCGGGCGGCGACTCACCTGTCTCCCGCCCCTGCCCAGCAAGGGCCGCCGGGAACTGTGTTCGGACTCCACCAACTGCCGAAGGGACCGAGAGGTCAGAGGGAGCGAGTGGACAAGGACCTTCGGGGCGACCCGAGACCGAGGCAGACCTGGCGGAGCCACAGAGCTGCACCGCCTAGCCCTGCCCACGTGGTGACCCGCCTCCGATAAGTCACGTGACCCGACCGCGGGGTTGGGGGGGCGCCCCGCTTCTTCTGCCCATCGAGCCCTCGGCGAACTGTGCCCTCTCCCCGCCAGCTTCCGACCCTTATCTTCACCCACCCCGAGGTCTGAGCAGGATGAAGGCGGCCGAGTATCTAGAAGCCTTCTAGTCTCTGGTTGAAGCCAATTTCTGTGGGACTCAGGTTCCCCAAGTTTCAAACGGGGACAGTAATCGCAGACCTGCCCGCTTCTCAGAGCGATGATCAAAATAACACCAGGCAGCAAAACAGATTGGGTAACCCCTTCCTCCTGCACAGCCTCCAGCAACTCCCGTAAACTGACTGGTGGAACCTGGGGCTTATCTCCACCCCAGTCTGGGCGTGGCTTCTGCTGTTTCTCCCGCCGAGTTCCGGCACACTTCCTGTGTGCTAGGTGGGGACAGTCCCCATTCCTATTTGCTCAGTTATTCCCCACAAGGCAGGGTGGGGGGCACCGGTGACCCTAGTTCAGAGATGAGGAAGCAGGCTGAGTGGTCAGTCAGCCTCCAGGGGGGTCATCCACCACAACCTGAATCTTGTCCACCCAGGAGCTCTACCTAGAAAGCTGACCTCGAGAGAGTCCGGGAGGGGGCCAGTGGAGAGTGCCCTGGGTTCGAGAAAAGGGTGGGCTCTGGACAGTGATGGGAGCCATTCTTGGCTGGGAGAAGCCTGGGAAGGTGGGCAGTGAAAGTGAGCTGGAAGGCAGAAAGGAAGGAGAGGGCCCTCCTGGAGGGCAGGACAGGCAGGCCAAGCCAGGATGTCCACACAGAGTCGTTACCTCTGGCTGGGTCTTGGCACAAGCACCTGAGCATGGAGAACCAGCCCTGCCTAGTCCCTGCCTCTCCCTGCCAACACTATCCCCGCCCTGCACGCCCATGCTCCAGCTTGCTGTATTTGCACAATCCCAGGCCCAACTTGAAAGTCACCTCTTCCATGGAGCCTTCCGGGATTGAACCCTGTTGGAGCATGTGGCACTTTCTATTGGCATGTACATTTGCCAGGCCGTTTCCCCGCTGTCGGTCCCCTCTCTGTGCTCACTGTGCGCCCAGCACCAGCACGCAGCCTGGGGCATAGAGGACGGTCTGGAAAACCAGGAAGGGAACTGGGCAGAGAGGCAGGAAAACCACTGGAGCTCCTTAGAGATGACGGGGCCCTGGAGGAGGTGGAGAGGGAGAAAAAGCAAGGGCAGGATCGCGGGGCCTCCCACGGAGTCCCAGCAGAGAGAAAGGGGCCAAGAGGGCTCTGAAACAAGTCGCTGGGGCGGGGCGTGAGTGGAGCCGGTTCCTGAGCGCTTCCTATAGGCCAGGCGCCGGGCCAACTCGGCTCAAGTGCAGATGATGGGAGGAGGGGCGTTGAGAAATACCGCCAGGGCCGGCAGCTGCAAGTGATGGGATCCACCCACTAAGTTTTTGTACTCTCGCGCCTTGCGAGCCCAGCGCAGCCCGCCGGAGCTCCCGGCGAATAAGGGGCGGGGCTCGCGGCCTGCCGCCCGCAGCACTGCGGGGTCAGACCCTGGACCCAGAGGCCGTGTCGCCAGCCCGGGTGCCCGGCGGAAAGGGGCAGGGCCGGGCCCCAGCGTAGCGCCCAGCCGCGGCGCCTCTCACCTGCCCTCCCGCGCCTCGCACCCCCGCAGGAAGTGCGAGCCTCGGTGCAGAGCGGAGCAACTGCCGGAGGTCGGGGAGAGAAGAGTACAGAGGGGAGAGGCGGCGACCAGAGGGTGGGGAGCTACGGTTCCTGTCATGTGACCCCCTCCCCTCGACTCTCGCAGCCCTGCCCGGCGTGGCGGGAGACGGTCGGAGGACGGTCTCCTCCGGGCACTTGGTCTCTGGACTCCAGGTGAGTTGGGGTGGGTTGAGGAGGCGGATCTCTGGACTCTCTGGCACTTGGTCTCTGGACTCCAGGTGCAGAGTTGGGGTGGGTTGAGGAGGCGGATCGTCAGAGGAGTGGGAGAGAGAATTGAAGCCCAGAAGCTGCTGGTGGCTGGCCGGGGGAGGGGTGAGAACCGCAGCTGAACGGCAGAGGGGCCCCTTCCTTCCTCCCTTCCCCACCGCGGGTGCTGTAGCCACGCCCCCCATCTGGGTTCCTTGGGGAACCCTGGCGGACCCAGGCCCGGGAGCTGGACCACCGGGTAGAAGACAGAGGAGGTCCCAGCAGGTCCAGATTCGAGGTGCTGCTGCACATGCTGAATCCCGGGAACTGTTGGGGTTCGGGGCCGGAACTATTTCGGTCCCCGTGGGAGAATCAGCACGTGGAATTGTCTCTTGCCAAAGGGTGCTGGTGAAGGCCTGTGGCCCCTGGGAGCAGGATGGAGTAGCGCAGAGCTGGCCCTGTGGCCCCACCGTGTTAAAATGGTGGCCACACCTGGCGTTGGCTTCCTTTGTGAGTCCCATCTTTCGGAGCCCTTTGGACTCCTTTCTCCCCATTTGACAGATGGGAACACTGAGGCCATATGTTGCTTTGAGATGTGGCTGGACACTGAGCCAGATCTCCTCCAACAGGATTTCTCTTCATTACTGACCATGCCAGGGCCAAGACTGTGAGGCTCCCTCAACAACCGCCCCACATCTCTCCCAGGCGTTGCCGCCCCAACTTCCGCCCCACCGCAGAGATGCAGAGGCAGTGGTCGCTGCAGGCCCCGGGGGAGCCAGAAGCCGAGCCTGGGGCCGAGGAGCTATGCGAGCAGGAGACGGAGAGGCTGTGCCTCTCCCAGCAGCCGGTGCGGGTGCTGCCCTACGCCATGGTGGACAAGCGCTTTATCCGGTGGGTGCCGGAGAACCCTGCCAAACGCGGCGGAGGCCGAGCAGTGGGGGTTGGGTGGGGGGGAAATGCACCTGTTGGACGGGGGCGGGGTGGAAACATCAGCCCTGGAAAGACTTTGGCCCAGGGTGCTGCTCCGCCTGCCCAGGTGAGCATGCTGGCTGACTCAGGGCACCCCCCTCCCCATCACCACCCCATCCCAGGCAGCTACGGGAGCCCGAGGGGGTGAAGACCTCCTGCTGGCAGCAGTGGCGTCGCAGGCGGCAGACTGTGGGCCGGCGACTCGGGGAGGCAGCTCGGCGGCTGACCCGGGGCTGTGGGCTCTGGGAGGGGGCTCTCTACGAGATTGGCGGTACGACCTGAACCCCAATCCCCACCTCCCTCCTCCCCTCTCTGCAGTGTCAGCGTCTAGTTTAGAAACCAGAAGAGGGAATCACCCCCCTTTGCCGTCGCACTGTTCCCCCCCACCAGTCACCCCCCCAATCACGTGGCTTTGAGGTCACACACCCGCCTCTGTCCCCAAAGCCAGCCCCCCAAAACGTTGATGGACGATGGCGCGCCCTCGTGGCTGTTAGAGGTACTGCTAGGCAAGCCTCCGGAACTGGCCATTAAGCTGAGGTCCTGGGAAGGCTAGTCACCCACACCCTCGCTGGGTTGGTCAGCCCTAGGATAACCTGTCGGGCTCACGGCTGGGCGCCTCCTGACTCCCCTGCTGTCCCCCGCAGGCCTCTTTGGCACTGGAATCCAGTCCTATTTCACCTTCCTTCGCTTCCTGCTGCTACTTAACCTGCTGACCCTGCTTCTGACCAGCGGCTTCATCCTGCTGCCCCTGGTCTGGCTCCGGCCCCCTGACCCAGGACCGGCTCTGAACTTCAGTGAGTGCCCCGCCCATGGAGAGAACAGTTCCCCTGAGTCCACCTGAACCCTGGGGGCTGGTCCAGCATTCTTGTGCTGGGACAGCCCCAACCCTCTGGGTATCAACCTGCTTGGGTCCAGCCCTGAGACTCTGCCTGACCTTACTATTTGCATGCCAGCCTCCTAACATGCCCTCAGGACCCTGCTCAGGCCTCCAAGATTGGGAGCTATGGAGTGGGAGGGGCAAAGCCTCCCCTAAGCCTTGGGGACCCTCCCCTATGGGACCCCTCTCCCTTCTTAACAGCTCTCCAGTGTCCTGGTAGTGGCCACCTACCCCAGCCCGGTGTTTCCAAGTTCAACAATCTACTCTGGAATGTTTTTACCGGCAGGGTGAGTGAGTCTGTCCTGGCCAAGGAGCAAGGAGGCTGGGGGACCTGGGGATATGGCCTCAGAAGACACCAGTCTAAGATGACCCCCACCCCTCCAAGGGCATGTTGGCATCTAGGGGGACACTCCTTCATAGACAGGCTGTCTGGGTCAGCAGCAGAGTCACAAGAGAGGCTGAGGCCGCTGTGCACCGTCCAGGCCCATGCATGACCCTATAGCCCTCAGAGCCCAGGTGGGGTGGGGGTAGGAAGGACAAGAAGGGAAAAGTGCAGGCTTCTGGAATAAGCACCACCCTACCCTCATTCCTGGAAGCCACTGAGTAGTTCCTGTGTGGGCTGTCGTGTTCCAGTTCTGGCTTTTTCTTCCAAGCTGTGTGTCCTTGGGCAAGTTGCCTAACCCCTCTGGGCCTCTGTGAAATGAGGATATTCTTATTCTCTACCCAATGGGGTTATTGTGAGGGTTAATGTGTTAATAGCAAGAAAACACTCAGCACACAGCCTGGGTCCATTATCGTTGTCTGACATCCGCAGGCCTTCAACAACACCTATCTCTTTTACGGAGCGTACCGGGCGGGGCCCGAGAGCAGCTCGACATACAGTATCCGCCTGGCCTACCTCCTGAGCCCACTGGCATGCCTGCTCCTCTGCTTCTGTGGGATTCTGCGGAGGTGAGAGCAGAGCCCCAGGTCTCCCCTGATCATTCCTCCTCAGTGTGGTACACTCAAGCTGGTGGGGAGTCCCTGACAACAGGCCTCAGGCCCAGAACTCTGCATTCCCAGCTGCAGAACTCAGGGGCAGAGCCACCACTCCTGTATCCCTACCCCACCCCCCAGTCAGGCCAAGGTCCAAGCCTGCCCCTGGGGCTGCCCAGGGCTTCCCACACCAGACCAGGGCTGAGCCAAGGCTGAGCCCTGCCCCCCACCACCCCCTGCAGGATGGTGAAGGGGCTGCCACAGAAGATGTTCCTGGGCCAGGACTACCGGTCGCCTCTCAGTGCAAAGGTCTTCTCGTCCTGGGACTTTTGCATCCGGGGGCAGGAGGCCGCCACCATCAAGAGGCATGAGATCAGCAATGAATTCAAGGTGTGCGTGAGGATGTGCATGAATGTGAGATGTGAGTGTAAGTGTGAATGAGTGTGAGAGCACATGGGACTTTGTATATGAGTGTGGGAGTGTGAGAGTGTGTGCACACAGATTTTTCAGCTTGAGGGAGGTGGGGTGCTGGGCCATGTGAGGGTGTGAGCACTCACCTGTATGGTGCTGGGGTGGGGGGCTCTGGATAAAACCAACCCGTCTGTCCCCAGCCTACTATCACCCCAACTTTGCCTAGGGCTTGCAGCCTGTTTCCCCACGCACACCAACCTGGGCCTGTTTGCTGGCCCCGCCCCCCCTTCCACGTGGGCCAGCCCTAACCCACCCCTGCCCTGCCCCCATCACAGATGGAGCTGGAGGAGGGGCGTCACTTGCTGCTGCTGCAGCAGCAGACCCGGGCTCAGAGGGCCTGCCACCTGCTCACCTACCTGCGGGTCAACATCCTCATCGGGCTCCTGGTGGTTGGAGCCATCAGCGCCATCTTCTGGGCCACCAAGTACTCGCAGGACAACAAGGAGGTGCCAGGCGACTGACATGCATTTATTTCATCCCAGCCAGTTCTGGGGGAGGGGATGGGATGGCCCCACTTTGCAGGAGAAGAAACCGAGGCTCCGAGAGGTTAAAGCAATTTGCCCAAGGTCATGACCAGGTCAGACTGGCTCTGCCTGTGGCTATCCCCCCACCGCCACGCTGTCACTGGGAATAGTCCGGCAGCTCCCAGATGCCCGCCTTGCCTCAGAGCAACACCTGAAGGGGTCGTAGGGGATGGGCGAGCTGCTGAGGGCCCTCCAGCCCACGGCACCCCCTTACCTGCTTCTCCCCACAGGAGTCCTTGTTTCTGCTGCTCCAGTACCTGCCTCCTGGGGTCATCGCCCTGGTCAACTTTCTGGGTCCCCTGCTGTTCGTTTTCCTGGTCCAGCTGGAGAACTACCCTCCCAACACTGAGGTCAACCTCACCCTTATCTGGTGAGTGCCACCTGGGGGGTGACTGGTGTGATAGTGTGTGGAGGGCAGGGAAACACTCTGTCCTGCCACCTGTCTTGGTTATCGCCTAGTACTGGGGGCCGCAAGCAAGGGAAGGCAGACAGCCGCCCTCACACACAGTCTTGGGGGGGCCCATCTAAGGTTCTTCAGTCCCCACCATCCAAAGCAAGCCAGTGACTGTTTTTTCGGGGAGACAGGGTACTACAGTCACCCCCCTAGGAACACAGCTCCCTCCCATGTGCCCTGAGGGTTTACAACCCTCACCTTGATAACCCTCACGTGACCTGTGAAGTTAAGACCATCCTCGTCGCCACTGGATACATGAGGAAACTGAGGTTTGAAGGAGTCAAGTGCCTCAGTCAAAGGAATCTCCCCATGCCTGCCGAGTGCAGGTTCACACTCATGCCTACCTCCACCCCCAGGCTCTGCTCTGTCTCCCCTCTCAGGACTCAGGTCCCGCCTTGGACCCAGCCACCACCTCTCTAGCCCCCCAGCTCCAGCTCAGGTTCTCTGCCAACCACCCATCATTCGGCAGGGCCTGCTTTTCCTCGGCCTTCCCTGGCACAGAAGATGTCCACAGCCCATTCCAAGTCCCTCCAAGGTAGACTGTGTTTGGTTTGAAACTTTATTATTGGAACAGGTAATAACATGTACACATAGGTAATCAGTTCAGTCGCTCAGTCGTGTCTGACTCTTTGCGACCCCATGGACTGCAGCACACCAGGCCTCCCTGTCTGTCACCAACTCCCAGAGCTTACTCAAATTTATGTCCATTGAGTCGGTAATGCCATCTAACCACCTCATCCTCTGTCATCCCCTTCTCCTCCTGGCTTCAGTCTTTCCCAGCATCAGGGTCTTTTCAAATGAGTCAGTTCTTCGCATGAGATGGCCAAAATATTGGAGTTTCAGCTTCAGCATCAGTCCTTCCAATGAATATTCAGGACTGATTTCCTTTAGGATGGACTGGTTGGATTGCCTTGCAATCCAAGGGACTCTCAAGAGTCTTCTCCAACACCACAGTTCAAAAGCATCAATTCTTTGGTACTCAGCTTTCTCTATAGTCCAACTCTCACATTCATACATGACTACGGAAAAAAAACTATAGCTTTGACTACACATAGGTAATAGCACATGCAATTCAAAATGCTCAAAGGATGAAAGATAAAAATAAGCCCCTACCCACCCGTGCCTTCCTCAATGGAAGAACCAGTTTCCACCAGCCTCTTGCCATGCGTCAGCACTCAAAGTCCACACTTTGTGAGACTTCCCCTGTGGTCCAGTGGTTACGACTCCCTGCTTCCAAAGCAGGTGACGCAGGTTCAGTCACAGAATACAGACAAAAAGTAAAAAAAAGAAAGTCCACACTTGTATATAACATGCAGTGATGGTTCTGGGTTAGGCCACCCTACCTGTGTCGTCCAGTTATATATTATTCAGGAGTATGCACGCACATGTTTGTGGTATATGGACAGTGTAAATAGTGTGCTCAGTCGCGTCCAACTCTTTGCAACCCTGCGGACTATAGCCCGCTAGCCTCCTCCGTCTGTAGGATTCTTCAGGCAAAATTACTGGAGTGGGTTGCCATTTACTTCGCCAGGGGCTCTTCCTGACCCAGGGATTGAACCCATGTCTCCTGCATTGCAGGCAGATTATTTGCCCACTAAGCCACCTGGGAATAGGCCTTAGAAGAATGATCTCACCTGCATTAATGACTTAAAGGCCTGTGTGTGCCTCCTGTGACTCTCCAAGCTGGGTGTTGTGGGAAGGATGGCTGGACCGTTCACTGTTTCCCATATTGATCTAAACAGAACCATTCTCCTGTGAGTCGTCTGGGGAACGCACTTTGGGAAACATTGACATGGATGGAGCAGGTTGGAAGGAAGCTGGGCCCTGGATTTAGAGGGGGGACAGTCTCAGGAAAAAACTTGAGGTTGTGCATGTCAGCCACACCTGTGTCCGGGGTAGATGTGCTCTGTACCCGGGCTACTCCCCTGACACAGTCTCTGCCCCCACCCCAACCCCCAGGTGTGTGGTGCTCAAGCTGGCCAGCCTGGGAATGTTCTCCTTCTCACTGGGCCAGACTGTGCTGTGCATCGGCAGAAACAAGACCAGCTGTGAGTCCTACGGCTACAACGCCTGTGACTACCAGGTGGCTGGTGTCTCCATCCGGGCCTCTCCTTTGTCCTCTGCAAAGCCCCACCTCTTTGATCTCCTTGCCCCTCTCTGGTCTCACCTTTGTGAAAGGCTGTGGGCAGAGCTGTGCACTCAGCAGTCACCTCCAGGGAGCGCCATTCGCATCACACTGCCCTGTGCAGAGGCAGCCCCAACTGGTTGCTTGTCTTGTTCTCCAGGCCTGGATTTTAACTTAGCTAATAAGACTCCAGGCACGGCTCCTATACTTCAGGATCCCTACATCGGGTGGGTGAGGGGTGGTTGGGGACCTAGGGTAGTGACAGATGCCTCCTCTGACCAGTGCTGGGAGAATTCGGTGGGGGAGGAGCTGTACAAACTCAGCATCTTCAACTTCCTCCTCACGGTGGCCTTCGCCTTCCTTGTCAGCCTGCCTAGGAGGTGAGCCACGTGGGGACACCCCAGGGGCGGTGTGGGCGTGTCTGGGGGTATGGCCAGTGGCCACGACCAAGGCTGTGAGCAGTTCTACACTCGTGTGTCCCATGTGAGTGCATGTGTGCGAAGGTCCAGGGCCAGAACCAGCGAGGTTCACACACTCCTCCCGGGTGGTGGGGACCTGATCCCTCCCTCCCCCAGGATGTTGGTCGAGCGGTTCTCCGGCCGCTTCTGGGCTTGGCTGGACCGAGAGGAGTTCCTGGTGCCCAAGAACGTGCTGGACATCGTGGAAGGGCAGACGGTCACCTGGATGGGCCTCTTCTACTGCCCCCTGCTGCCCCTGCTCAACAGCGTCTTCATCTTCCTCACCTTCTACATCAAGAAGGTGAGGACTCTGGGACAGGGAGGGCACAGGGGTGCACCTGCGTGGGCGCCTTGAGCGCCATCGGCGGGGCAGCCCTCACATCCTACGGCTGCCCAGCCAGCCACTTCCAGTCTGCAGACTGCACCTCTGGTCTGCAGACCGCGCTGACCAGTCACTTCCGGGCTGCAGACCGTGCTGACCGGTCACCTCCGGTCTGCACACTGTGCTGAGGACGCCCCCCTGTGGCCTTGTTCCCCCTCCCCCCAGTACACCCTGCTGAGGAACTCCAGGGCATCTCCTCGGCGATTCCGCGCCTCCAGCTCCATCTTCTTCTTCCAGCTGGTGCTCCTCCTGGGCCTGCTCCTGGCTGCTGTGCCCCTGGGGTATGTGGTCAGCAGGTGAGCGGAGCAGAGGGCCCTAGGCGGCCGGGCCGGCAGCTCCTCGCCTGGGCACTGACCCTGGCCCTCCTCTGTCCATCTCTCTCCCAGCATCCGCTCCTCCTGGGACTGTGGCCTCTTCGCCAACTACTTGGCCCCCTGGCAGGTGGTCCCTGAGCTAGTGGCCCTCTGGCTCCCACCCCCCAGCCAGCGCATCCTCTACTACCTGGGCTCCCACGCCTTCAGCTTCCCGCTTCTCATCCTGCTCAGGTGCCTTTCAGGACAGCGGGGGGCCAAGGGAACGGGCACCTGGGAGGGGAGGATCCTTTCATCCGTGGGCACCCCAGCCAGTCCCAGGGGATCCAGGAGCCAGACAAGGAGAGCCGGGGATGGAGAGGGGTCAGGTCTGGTGGCCTGGAGGTTCCCTGGTGCCACTGGGCAAGCGCCCTTACATCCTCACCTGTAAAAGCCCCTGAAATGACCACTGGGGGAATACAGTACCCGGTGCAGACGCACTGTGAGCCTGTCATGCAGAGGAGAGGGGCTGAGCTACCCGCGGGAGGAAGGAGAGGGGAGAGAAAGCTGTATCTGGGATCCTGGAAGAGAGAGGACCCCCGGGGGGTGTTTTCTAAGAGATTGAGGAGGGGAAGGAGGAAGTAGTGGGCTGACTGACCATGCCTCCCCTTCTCTCCAAAGCCTTGTCCTGACCGTGTGCATCTCCCAGTCCCAGGCCCGTTCCAGAGCCATCCGGAGACTGCGGAAGCAGCTGGTGTGGGTAAGCATCCGCAGGACTGGGGCCACGGGGACTGCTGGCGAGACCCTATTGGGGCCGCGGGCCGCCGATAAAAGCGGGGAAGATGGAGAGAGGGAGCCGGGGCCTAAGGCTTGGCCTCAGGCCAGGAGGAGCCGGGAGACAGAAACGTGGCTTTAAGCCTGGAGACCGGGTTTAACACCAGTGTGGTTTTGGCCTGCTGTCGGTGAAGCGGGACTCTGGTGGGGGCGTGGTCTCGTGCCAGGGCGTGGTCTGATGGGCGTGACCTTGAGATAGGGCGTTGTCTGTGGGCGTGGTCCTTGGGAGGGGGCGTATCTGATAGGCGTGGTCTTGAGTGGCGTTGTCTCTGGTGGGCGTGATCTCTAAAGTACGTGGGCGGGCAGGGGCGGGACCTGGACGGGGCGGAGTCTAGCGTAGGGCGGGAGATTAGTGGGGCGAGGCCGCAGCGGGGCGGGGAAGCCGGGCGAGCTCCGGTTGGGGCGGGGCCTCAGAGCGGCTACTGCTAGCTCGGCTGCATCCTCCCCCGCCCGCCTGCGGGTGAGAGGAGGTGCAGCTCCTAACCCGCCTGCTCGCTCCCTGCCTCGGCCTCAGCAAGTCCAGGAGAAGTGGCACCTGGTGGATGACCTGTCGCGGCTGCTACCGGAGCCGGGCTCCGGCGACTCTCTGGGGCCTGAGTCCCCTGTGTCCCGAGCATCGCGCCCGAGATCCTTCTGCCCCGGATTTCCGTGCCCGGGCTCCCCGGGACCCAGGCCCCGCCGGCCAGGATCCTCCCTTGAAGATCCCGCCGGGTTGCGCGGTGTCTCAGTCCCCGCCCATAGATTCCGCTTCTCCAGCGGTTCGGAGCTGTAGCACTTAGCGCCCTCCACCACCACAGCCCAGAACTTCGCCAGGCCCCCACGTGCAGCACCCCCACCTCCTGCCCCCTCGTCCCACGCTCCTGATCCCTGGTTCCCTTTCAGTGGACCCTCCAACAGGGTGTCCTAAGGTGGGGTGCATACACCCAGGGACAGCAGGAAGAAAATATGGGAACTTGTATTTATATTTTATCTTTGTCCTTTAAAGTTTTCTATTTTTGTTAAAGTTTTATAATATACATAACGTATTAGCATAGCGACCCACGAATGTGCTTTATAAATACGCATCCATTGGGGTGCTCAGGAGTTGTTTACTGTGCAGAGTGCCCTTATAAAGGCTCGGAGACCTCGGTCTGTCAGAACGGAAAAGCCTGGCCGCAGTGAAAGCAACCCTGCAGATGGGGCTTGCCTTGCTCTGACTGCAGGCACCCCCACAGCCTCCTGTAATTCCTCCGTCACATATGAGGCCATTAAGACCCAGAGGTGTTATGAGTCTGCAAGGGGCAGCGCTCAGAGCTGATCTGCACCCGGAGACATAGAGTGTGGGCCCCAGGGAGGTAGAGGACCCCCTGCCCAGGAAGGCAGGGCCGTGTCCAAGATTCCCAAGCCTCCAGTGCTGAGGTTGCAGAGGTTCTCAATCCGTGGTTCTCAGCCTCAGAGAACAACCTGAGAAGCCTGTCGGATGCTGGCTCTATGCCAGCAATTCTGATGCCAGTGATCCAGGTACAACCAGCAGCCCAGCATCGGGACTTTCTCAAGTTCCCAGGTGACTCTCAACAGCAGCAAGGGTTGAGAACTGCTGGCCCAAAGAACCGTCAGGAGGGAGGGTCAGAAGAAACCCCAGAAGGTGCTTGACCAACCCAGCCTCTGCTTCCAGCAGCAGGGGCCCAGTGCCTGGCTGGATTCCTGGCCTGGACACGGTGTCCGGGCGGCTCTGGCCTGGCGCCCTCAGTCCAGAGGCTTCATGTGGTCACTGGAGGCTTGGCTCTTACAGCTCCTTCTGTCGCTGTCTCTCTCTCACCCAGCGTCACATGACCCATCCATCTGTCAACAAGTGCAGGGCCCTGTTCTGGGGCTGGTGATGAGACTGTAGGAGACACAGGGAGCTGTGTGCTCAGTTTGGAGAGGGCGACCAGCCTGGCCGCAAAGGAAGTGACACACACTCTAAGACACATCGTTAACTAGCAGCTTAGGGTCAACGTGTGGTCCCCAACCAGCAGCACCAACAGCACCTGGGAACTTGTCAGAAAAGCCTATTCCCAGGCCCTACCCCACCTTCTCGAATGGAGTGGAGCCCAGCCCTGTGGTTTAAGGAGTCCTGAGGGGTGGGGAGGTGATGCTGATGGGCACTAAGTGGGAGAACGTGAAGGTTACCTTGAAACCTCACAGTCCTGATCACCTTCATGTACCTTCAGAGAACTACCCAAGTGCATCGCCGGATGTGAGGGGGATGAGCTTTGGGACTTGGAGGAACTCAAACCTTGAGCCTCAGTTTGCTCAGCCAAAACCTGGGGATGACGCCACTCTCCTCCGTGTAGTTACTTGTATAGCGTCCTGACGGGTGTCCTGCTCTTCCTGGAAGAGCAATTGAGGTTCTATTACAACATGGTCATTGGCCTAAAGGAAGTGAGAGAGACAGGAAGTGGCCCTATGACTGCGCCCGCCTGCAAGGCAACCTGGGGCTCAGCAGGGAGCCCCAGGAGGGTTTTGTAGACCTGGGGGCAGTGGCACCCCACTCCAGTACTCTTGCCTGGAAAATCCCATGGATGGAGGAGCCCAGTAGGCTGCAGTCCATGGGGTCGCGAAGAGTCGGACACGACTGAGCAACTTCACTTTCACTGTTCACTTTCATGCACTGGAGAAGGAAATGGCAACCCACTCCAGTGTTCTTGCCTGGAGAATCCCAGGGCCGGCCGGGGGAGCCTGGTGTCTATGGGGTCGCACAGAGTCGGACACAACTGAAGCGACGCAGCAGCAGCAGCAGCAGCAGCAGGGGGCCTTAAAGGAGAGAGGACTCAGATGGGAAATGAGGCTGAGGAGCAGGCTGAGCCACGGTGTGGGGATGGGCCAGATGGGGCTTGGCTGCACAGAATGGCGATCTGAGGCCTCTATGCTGGGCTGTGGGCCCCACGAGGACCGTCAGTGAAGATGGAACCAGTACACCCGGGGCTGGGCTTGGAGAGTCAGGGGGCAGGTAACGACTTTGAGCCTCTCCACCAGTAGCAAAGAAGACACACGTGGGCAGGGAGAGGCCATGGGGTTACTACAGTAGGTGAAGCCCGGGTGTCTCCAGGTGCAAGAGCCCAGTACAGATGCTGGAAGGCGGAAACCCCAGCACCTCCACCTTGGGGGGCCCCAGACTCTCCCTGCCCAGCCCTGAAAGGGCTCCCAGCCACATGAGCCAAGGCGGCCCAGCAGAGGGGACCCTCCCAGGAATGGGACGCGAGGCAAACAAGGAGATGCTGGTAAGGCCGTCTTTTATAGCGGAGATGCCCTCTGTGGGCAGAAATCACAAAATGTCAGTCCAGTGGATGACAGGAGAGCTCTGAGGACACCCCAACTCTGCTCCATCCGGGTGACCCGGGCTGTCACACCTGCAGCCCGAGGCAAGGAGGCGCAGAACAGCCTCGGCCCCCATCTGAGGGGCGCACAGGTGATGGCTGGAGAGGGGCATGCGGGGCGGGCCAAGAAAGATGGCCCTGGTTCCACCAAGGCCTGAGGGAAGTGTCCTTCAAGGCCACCTGCCGCTCTCTGCCCTGGCTCCTCAAATACACCGATAAAAGGGGGAGGCTTTGCATGAGCAGCCTCAGCTCGAATCCGATACCTTGAGCACAGCCTAGAGGAAAAACCTCGAGCTTCTCAGCCTTCAGGCCACAGCCTGCCTGCAGCTGAGGCCACCCCTCTGTGTGGAATCCTCAACTCCTTCCCCCACCCCTCTCATCAGAGTGAGAACAGACTTTCTGGGAGGGAATTTCACTGGGAAACTAAGAGAATATTAGCTCTTGCTCCCCAAATGCAGAGAGGTAGATGGGTCCCCAGGGCACGTCCCCAGGGGTACAAGTCAGGATTCTGGGTGGCGATTCTTGCCCACTGGGGACAAGGGACCACCAAGGTGACGGATAAAGCTAGTCCCCAGGGGAGCTCCAGGACACTGTGTCCAGGTTCTAGTTCCCAACCCCCAACCCCCCACCCCACCCACATCCTTCCTGCTGCTGGCAGGTGGGCTGAGTCATTACGCCAGACCAGCTTCCTGACACACCCAGACCTCACGGGCCCCAGCAGCTGCTCCCGGGGCCCAGGCAAGGGTAGCTGGCCTTTCTTGGGTCAGGTGCCCCTTCCGGGGCTGTGCTGGGGTTGCGAGTGTCATTGACCTGTGAGGTTCTGGATGAGAGAAGAGCCTGCAAGGGAAGCGAATGGTTCCCTGGGGTCAGGACATTGTCCTCGAGGAAAGCATCTATGTACGGATCAAAGATCCACATTCGTGAGAGCAGAAGAAAAGCGCATGCGACTACATCAGTGTATAACAGGAAGTGTTCCAGTTAAGTCACTTCATTCATAAAAAGAAAGGCCTGGTTGGGGAGGTGCCTGTCCTCCCTGGGGACACTGGTGCCACTGCGGGATTGGCTGGGTGCTGTCCCCCACCTCCCCGGTTCCCTCTCCTCTCTGCCCTGAGCCCCCAGCCCTAAGGGGTCCAGTCCTTCAAAAGGACCCTCATGATTCCATCAGGCTTCCCAGGTGGCTCAAGAATCTGCCTGCCAATGCAAGAGACACAGGAGACGCAGGTTCAATCCCTAGGTCGGAAAGATCCCCCGGAGAAGGGAATGGCCATCCATTCTAGTGCTCCTGCCTGGAGAGTCCCATGGACAGAGCAGCCCGGCGGGCGCAGCTGAGCACACCAAACGCACAGCGTGATTGTATCAGGCCCCCTCGCATCTCTGGGATAATACCCTCATGCCCAAATCAGCAGGCTAGCAAGGGCCATCCCCCTGGCCAGCTACCAGAACGTACTCCAGGGTTAGGATGTGGGCATCTTCTTCCCCGGGGTCCTACTGCTCAGCAGTGGTGGCAACCGTGAGCCCTGGATTGGTTCTGAGCCCCTCCTAATGCCCTGGGGGTGTTGGGAGCATTGCTGTTCTGGGCGCAGCCCTGGGATGCTGTGATCTCCAGGTTATCTCCCCGCTGCAGGCATGCACCCAACTGGGGAGCACCCAGGGGCTCTGGGTAGAGGGCTTCGATCAAGGGAACTCTTGCTTGCTGGCTGGAGGGCAGTCCGTCAGAGGCCTGGAGCTCCTGCGGCTGCTCTCTTTGGCTGCCCTAGGTGAGCTGCTCAGGGACACCGTGCGAGGGGGCTGCTGCCAAGGTCTTGAGGCAGCAGGCTGAAAGTCCAGGGGTATAGGGAGCACAGAACAGGGGGGACCCAAGGGCCCAGACAGTTCCGGAAGCACAAGACAGAGGGGAGGATCTGGGCTCGAGTCGCAGCCCAGCCCCTTATTGCATGTTGGTTTAGTCACTAAGTCGTGTCTGACTCTTGCAACCCCATGGACTGCAGCCCACAGGCTCCTCTGTCCATGGGGTTCTCCAGGCAAGAATACTGGAGTGGGTAGCCATTTCCTTCTTCAGGGGATCTTCCTGACCCAGGGATCAAACCCAGGTCTCCTGCATTGCAGGCGGGTTCTTTACTGACTAAGCCAGCGGGGAAGCCCCTGTTGCATGCATATGTACCCCAATTACTGCAGAGCTTCTGTGAGCGAAGATGTTTGTGAGGTCCTGGGCCTCCTCTGAGCTCAGGACAAGGCTCTCTGGGCGGGCTCTCGCTGTCTCTCCTCCCTGAGTCCTCCTGACCACACTCACCTCTCCTACAGCCACCAGCAGCTCCTCACAGGAGAGGGGAGAGTTACCCAGCACACTGCGGGAAGGAGTACCCCCAGCTGGAGACCCTGGAGTCAGGCCCCCACCCGTGGTAGAGACCTTGGCTGGCAGGGTGAGAGGTTGTTGCTGGTGAGTGGCGTCTGCTGCCAGACAGCTGGACAGTTCTGGAACCCCAGCTTCAAGACCTGCAGGGCCCTGTGGGTTCAGAGAAGAGACGGCTCAGCAGGAAGGGATGGGCAGGGACAGCAGAGGATGATGGGCACAGTGACATGGAGCCAGGGAAGTGCATGGCTTCCTCTTGGGCTGTGGGGGCATTGCCAGTGGAGGGGGGCAGAGGGCACGTCCCACCAGGGGTATATCCAATCACTCTACCCCAGTGACTGATCTATAACGGGAGTCCCTCTGGGTGGGGGTGACCCCAGGGCAGGCGGGGGGCATTCCACTGGGGTGCCTTGGCCTAGGAGGAGGGCAGTGAGAGAATGAGGAAGTCTGGGCTCCCCCCACCACACCCCTGCCCTGAGGTCCAGCAAAGGGGAAGCTGCCCGACTCTTAGTGGGAGGAGAAGGGTGTCAGCGCCCCCACCACCCCGCTCCCCACAAAGCTGCCTGACGGTACAGAGCCAGGGAGAGAAGATGCTCCTGGTACCGCCTCCGCCCCTCCGCTTTCCCCCTCCACCTTTCTGCTCCCCCTCCCTTCTCCTGCCCTCTCCTATGCCCCCCTCTGTCCCTGTGACCCTTAAGGTCAAGGTCATCAGTCACCTGCTCCTCTCCATGTCTCTGAGCGGGGCTGCCCTCCTCTGGTGTCGACTGCCCCCGTCCCTTCTCCTGTCGCAGGGCCGTGGCCATGGCAGCCTCTGCTCCACTGAAGGGTGGGTCTCACTTGAATGCGGCAGAGGCTGAACTATCATTTCCTCATTTGCTTTAAAAACAAACACATCATGGTGTTTCTGATAAAAGGAGAACAACTCTCAGCCCAGGCCTCTGGGCCTCCGGGAAGTACCTGGGTAGACCCAGTCCATCCCCCTCCAGCCCCTGACTTCTGCTCAGACTCTTGGCCACAAGCCCTGCTAACTGAACTCCTAAGGGACCAACTGACAAGTCATTCATTCAGTCATTCAACAACTACTGGTTGGGCACCTTTTGGTGCCAGGTGCTACTCGGGGCCCCAGGATGGATATACAAGGTGGAGCAACAAATCAGAGATCCCTTAAAAAACAAAAACAGATCCTTGCCCTCAAGTAGTTTCCATTCTAGGGGGGCCGGGGGGACAGATGAAGATAAAAGTAAGCACATTTGGGACTTCCCTGGAAGTCCAGTGGTTAAGACTTCCACGCTTCCACTGCAGGGGGCACAGGCTGGATTCCTGCTCAGGGAACTACGATCCCACACACCTCTGCAGGTGCAGCTCCCTCCCCGCAAAAGCACATTCTACAGCGCTCTAGAATGTGGTGGGTTCCAGAGAACAGCAAGCCGGAAAGAGGGGAAGGGCGGGTGCAGTGGGGTTGGGGAGGGAGGGTACCATCTACCAGGAAGTCATCTCTAAGAAGGGGATACACAGAAAGGACACGAAGGAGGTGGTGGAGCAGTATGTGTCCAGACAAGGGCCTGGGTGGCCAGAGCCCAGAAAGCAGGAGGAGGGGAGGGGAGGGGAGGCAGTGGAGTGGCCGTGCTGAGTAGGGGCCTGGCGTTGTGGGCAGAGCGTTGAGGGGATGGGCAACAGAAGGCTTGACCTGATTTACTCTTCAGAGGGTCGTTTGCTGTGTTGAGAAGAGAGGGGATGGGGATCAAGGGTAGAATCCTAGAGAGTCATTAGACTGGTTCTGGGATCCAGAGGAGAGATTGGGTGATAGCCAGGAGGCCTGGCCAAGGGGCCAAGATGTATTCTGATGGTCAGGCCAACGATGGGAGCGGGTGGGAAAGAGGGAGCTGCGGAAGATCACTTCCAGGTTTTGGGTCTGAGCAACAGAAAGATTGGTGAAGTCAAGGGCAGCCTTACAATTACTAATTACTATCAGTGGGAGCAAGATGTTGGGCCTGAAACAGTGGATGTTAAGGAATGGAAGAGCCAAGAGTTTGGAAAGGTTCTCTCTGTGTATTTGAATTCCCCAGGAATCATGGCAAGTACAGAATGGAGTGCAGCAGGAACCAGCTGCGAGAGTCTTCAAGGGAGGGTGGGCGTTTTCTAGGTCATTGTAACTCAAGGCTGGTGTTTAGGGAGGGAGCGGGGAGAGTGGTCTAGGAATAGTGAGAGGATGCCCACCCTCGCCATCCACAGCCAGTGCGGGGAAGGCTGTAAGTGCATGCAAGCACTGCCCAGGGCAGGGGAGGCTGGTGTCCATTAGGCGCAGAAGGTGAGACGTGGGAGGAAAGCTAAAGGATTTGGTGCTGAGTCCACCATCCTTCAAGAGGGGTGGTGGCACGCAAAGGAGGCCTTTCAGAGCCTTAGAAAGGGTGAGCCAGGAAAATGAGGGTGACCAGGAGCCTGGAGTCTTCCGTGGGGCTGCCGTGAACAGAGGACAATGTTTGGAGGCAGTCATCTGGTTGACAGATTCAGAGCGCACACAAAGAAGTCTTGATGACTGTTCCCTCCCCTCTCCACTCCTAAAACCCACTTCGAGATCCCCAGGGAGAGGCTCTGGACCGTTCGTAAGCATCACTTGGAAGGGGGCTGCTCTAAGGAAGCACCATGCAGAAAATGATTCTCTCCTGGTTCTGGAGGCAGAAGTCTGAAGCCTTGATCGCGGGGGCTGTGGTAGTCCTTGGCATCCCCTGGCTTGTGACAGCACCGCTCCAAATTCTGCCTCTGTGTTTACAAGACCTGTGTGTATGTGTCTTAGTCTGTTCTCTTCTTGTGTGTATGTGTGTTAGCTACTCAGGCATGCCTGACTCTTTGCAACCGGATGGATTGTAGCCCACCAGGCTCCTCAGTCCATGGACTTTTCCAGGCAAGAATACTGGAGTGGGTTGCCATTCCCTTCTTCAGGGGGTCTTCCCCACCCAGGTATCGAACACAGGTCTCCTGCATTGCAGGTGGCTCTTTACCGCCCGAGCCACCAAGGAATCCCCTTCTCTCATAAGGGCCCACCCTAAACCAGCATGGGTTACTGGAGTCCATCTATAAGGACCCCATTTCCAAATAAGGTCCCATTCGCAAGTACCTGGGGTTAAGGCTTGAATACATCTTTTTTGGAGGACTCAGTTCAACTTTCAGCAGGTAGGCTGCCTATCCAAAGTCAGATCCGTGGGCCCCAGCTCAGATCTAACGGATTGGGCCTCCAGGGTTGGGGCTTCAATCTCCAAGCATCTGGGCGATCACAGAAACAAGCAAGGTCGATCTCCAAGGCCTCTGAGCCTAGCTGGGCAGTAGCCCCACTGCCCTGGCCTGGGCACAGCCCTGAGAGGGTCCTTCTTTCTTTAGCAACAGTGGGAGGCTCTGCAGAGCCACTGGATCAGCCCCGCCCGGGCCAGGCTCAACTTCCGGTCCCAGTCCCCAGGGTATCCTTGTCACCCGATCAGATTCTGAGTGTGTCATCCTATCATTCAGATGTTCAGACACAGTCGATGAATTTTAATTAAGTGATAGGCCACTCGTTATCTGTGGGGGTGGGCTAGATGCATTAACTAAATAATCAAAAGGGGAGAAGGACACAAGCCTTGTCAGAATAAAAAGTGAAAGCTCTGATCTGTAGGAAACGAAAATAGAAAGTGGCTCCTGTCTCTGAACTTATGTAAATCAGGCTTCTATTAATGGCCACCGAAATGGAAATGAAGCTGGGCCAGCTTTTTCTTTCCACTTTTGTCAAGTCAGGGTAATTTCCTCACAACAAAGGGGGCGAAAAATATCATCTTTAAGCCTGGTCCCACATTTCCCCAGGGAGGAAGATTCTGGCCCCAAGAGCGTCTCTGGGCAGAGAGCCGTTGGCAGCTTGACCCGAGTCACACTGATGAAATTGTTGGTAGCAGTCGGTAAACTGGTGCCCCAGGGGGTAGATTAAACTCTAGATAGCGCTTTACTTAACTTTTTCTTTGCACAAAAGAGTGTTTGGAAAAAAGTATGGGGAAAAGTTGAGGGTTCTCATGAAGTTTAGAAAGAGGCTCAGACGGGAAAAAATTTGTGATGACTGAGCAACCCTGGGCAAGGGGAGAATCCTGGTTCAGCGAGCCTGTTGCTGGTGGTCTAGACCAGTTTCCCAGCATTGACACTATTGCCACTGGGGCCGGGTAGTTTTTTAATAGGGGCTGCTCTGTGCATCGTAGTGGGTTTAGCAACTTCCCTGGCCTCTCCCCAGCTTGATGCCAGGAGCACCCTGCCCCTCATTGGTGACAACCAAAACTGTCCCCAGACACAAAAATGTCCTTGGAGGCAGGATCACTCCAGGTTGAGAACCACTGGTGGCGAAAGAAATATACTTAAGGGTCAGAAACTTTAGGATCCCTAGAACATGTCTCTGAAGAACATCATATTCTAGTTTCTTCCAATTTTCTACTCCGTGAGTAGTTTTCTGATCACAGCACTTCCAGAGCCAAAGTTCCTGGCAGGATGAAGATGATGTATGAAGTATATATTTGGATTTCATACACCCATCTCTACCCCTGCCCAAGCACCCCCTCAACATTCTCCTTGAAAAGTCTGATAGGTACCCACCATGCATCATCCAGCCCTCTCTCCCAAGCCCCGACTCAGAAGGCATCTTTTTTTAAGCCTGATCACTGTCAGAGAATTCATGTGGGCAAGCCCAGGTCAAAAGGAAGATCTCAGAGATGCTTGGATTTTGTGCTCAGTCGTGTCCGACTCTTTGCGACCCCATGGACTGTAGTCCGCCAGGCTCCTCTGTCCGTGGGGATTCTCCAGGCAAGATTACTAGAGAGGGTTGCCATGCCCTCCTCCAGGGGATCTTCCCAACCCAGGGATCGAACCCAGGCCTCTTGCATCACAGGCAGATTCTTTTACCGTCTGAGCCATCAGGGAAGCGCTGCATTGGGTCTTAGTTACAGCACGTGGGATCTAGTTCCCTGACCAGGGATCGAACCCAGGCCCCCTCCACTGGGAGCCCAGAGTCTTAGCAACTGGACTACCCGGGAAGTCCCAAGATGCTTGCTACATCAAAATCAACTTTAGGATCTACCTACAAAACAGAGAAGTTACTCGCAAGCAGAGAGGCTGTGTGGATGGATGAACGCCTGCTGCGAGTGGCTACAGGGTGTGTTTTGGTCCTGGGTCCAGGGAGGAGTGTTCTCTGGGTGTTGTGGGCATCTGCTCTCTCTGTGTTTCTGAGGTCCTTGCCTTTCCTAAAGTGGCCTGTTTCTCTAGTTGCGTCCCTCCTCTCTGAGTTTGGGATCCGTCCACCATAGCATCTCTTCTGGTCTGGATCATATCCACCTGCCTCCTGCCTTCTGACTGTCCCTTTGAATCAGATGTTGACCCTCTGGGAGCAGGAGCCTGGCCACCACCCCCACAGCCCATGTCACCAGAGTAGGTGTGGTGGTGTCCAGTTATTTTTGCAGTAAACATCTTTGTGTTAGGCATCGTCACCACATACCTAATTAACTAGCTGGCCAGAAGGCAATTTTGCCATATGAATATAAAAAGTAAATAAAAGAGGGACATTTAAAAGGACACAATGAACCATGAAAAATGAAAAAATAAAGACTTTGGTATGAAATAGAGAATATTTTAATATATTTAAAACTTACGTAGGAACTTCCCTGGTGGTCCAGTGGTTAAGACTCTGTACTTCTAATGCAGGGGCAAGGATTCGGTCCCTGGTTAGGGCACTAAGATCCCACATGCCATGTGGCAGCAGAATTTTGTTTTTAAATGTGTGTAGATTCATGGCCTGGAGAAGGCAATGGCAACCCACTCCAGTATGCTTGCCTGGAGAATCCCAGGGACGGAGGGGCCGGGTGGGCTGCCGTCTATGGGGTCCCACAGAGTCAGACACGACTGACGTGACTCAGCAGCAGCAGCAGCAGATTCATGGCCATGCAGCATAAATAACTGACTTTATTTTGTGGGTTGTATCTAAGCACTTGTCTTCCAAGCCTTTCGTTCATAACATTTTATCCTCCCCCCTCTCCACTATCCATTGATTCATCTCCTCATTCAGCATCACACTTTTTCTTGTTTACTAAAATGTTTTCATTCATTAAGAGAGGTATCAGTTTCCAAACACTAGGGTGCAGAAGTGAAGAGGAGCTAAAAAGCCTCTTGGTGAAAGTGAAAGAGGAGAGCGAAAAAGTTGGCTTAAAGCTCAACATTCAGAAAACGAAGATCATGGCATCTGGTCCCATCACTTCATGGGAAATAGATGGGGAAACAGTAGAAACAGTGTCAGACTTTATTTTTGGGGGCTCCAAAATCACTGCAGATGGTGACTGCAGCCATGAAATTAAAAGACGCTTACTCCTTGGAAGAAAAGTTATGACCAACCTAGATAGCATATTCAAAAGCAGAGACATTACTTTGCCGACTGAGGTCCGTCTAGTCAAGGCTATGGTTTTTCCTGTGGTCACATATGGATGTGAGAGTTGGACTGTGAAGAAGGCTGAGCGCCGAAGAATTGATGCTTTTGAACTGTGGTGTTGGAGAAGACTCTTGAGAGTCCCCTGGACTGCAAGGAGATCCAACCAGTCCATTCTGAAGATCAACCCTGGGATTTCTTTGGAAGGAATGATGCTAAAGCTGAAGCTCCAGTACTTTGGCCACCTCATGCAAAGAGTTGACTCATTGGAAAAGACTCTGATGCTGGGAGGGATTGGGGGCAGGAGGAGAAGGGGACGACCGAGGATGAGATGGCTGGATGGCATCACGGACTCAATGGACGTGAGTCTGAGTGAACTCTGGGAGATGGTGATGGACAGGGAGGCCTGGCGTGCTGCGATTCATGGGGTCGCAGAGTCAGACATGACTGAGCGACTGAACTGAACTGAACTGAACTGAGGGTGCTGTTTGTAACAGAGCTTGCACTGTGCTGGGGAGAACTTTTACACTGTTGTGTACTCTTGGCACACTGTCACATGTCTGTTGATAGACGTTCCGAAGTTCTACAGGAAATGGGGGTTTAACTCTGTGCTTTCAAATCACCAAAGGATTTGCAAACTGATATGTTATCATTTTCTAGTATAATATGCCATCTGGCTTTATCCTCTCATTTCACACTTTCAGTTTTACCACTGCATTTTCTGTCAAGTCAATATTACATAGCTGTTATCATCCGTTACTTTAAGACCATCACATCTATACTTGTCACTGTATAGTCACATGGGCTAAGATTTATGTAATATAAACATGGGAGTCCTGTATCAACAGAGAAATGAAACCCAGTGTCAATCAGTTATTTTATCTTTTATGGCAGACTTGCTCTATGGCCAGTTTGTTATGAAATGAAAATGTCTGTAGTGGAAGTGCCCGCAGCAAAGACGTGTATGGCGGAGATGTTTACCGTGAAGGTACCAGAGTAGATCTGGATGAAGAAACCTCTGATCTCTGATCTCAGAAGGTGGACAGCTCCTTGACGCCTCCAGGTCACTGCCAAGGATCAGGCTTGAATGCTGGGCCAGCTTGTCAGGTGCCTGGTCCACTTTGTACCTCCTTTGTCCCCATCCTGGGAGGAAATCCCCAGCTTCAGGGTGTCCTCAATGAACACCGAGACCACACGACTCAAGGTTCACCACTTTATCACAGATGCAGGGAGCAGATGCCACCCTCCAGCATGTAGCCGAGAGCGACTGCTTTGTTCAGCCAACAGATAGTTGCCCTTCTGGTCCCCTGCCTCAGTCCAGGGAGGCGGTGAGATGCAGGACTGGCAGAGCACCCGGCCCCTGCAAGAGCGGACAAAACTGTTGACTCCAGAAGTTGAATCCAACGTCAGCCCTCCCCACCCGCGTTCCAGATTTCTCCATGTTTCCTACTGACATTCTCATTTCATTTCTGTAGTAATGTTCTGAGCAGAAAGAGTCGAAACCCAAGGGGTGGACTTTTTCTCCAGCAGTTTCTCTTTTCTTTAAAAAATTGAGGTGAAATTCACCTGACACAAAGTTAACCATTTTAAAGTAATAATTCAGTAGCATTTTTAGTCCATTTCCCAAAAGGAAACCCCATACCCGTCAAGCAGTCCCTCTTCATTGCCCCTCCCCTGGCCCCTATTAACCACTAATCAGCTTTCTGACTCTGGGGATTTTTTTTTTATTATTTATAATAATAATAATAATAATTATTATTATTATTATTTTTTTGGCCACACTGTGTGGCACACGGGATCTTAGTTCCCTGTGGAAGCACAGAGTCTTAAGCACTAAACCACCAGGAAATTCTCTGGGGATTTTTACAGTTCTGGCTATTTCACATGAATGGAGTCATACAATATGCGGCCTCTTGGGTCTGACTTATTTCACTCAGTATAATGTTTTTAAGATTCATTCATAGTGTATTAATAGCAGGTGTCATGGCTTCATTCCTTTTTTATGGCTGAATACTATTTCATCTTAGAGATGGATCACACTTTGTTTATTCATCATCCACTGTTGGACATCTGGCCTGTTCCCACCTTTTGGCTGTCGTGAATAGTGCTGCTGTGAACATGTGTGTACAAGTATCTGTTAGCGTCCTTATTTTCAATTATTTCGATATATCTCTTGGAGTGGAATTGCTGGGTCATATGGTAATTGGAGAAGGGCATGGCTACCCACTCCAGTATTCTTACCTGGAGAATCCCCATGGAGAGAGGAGCCTGGCAGGCTACAGTCCATGGGGTCGCAAAGAGTCGGACACGACTGAGCGACTTTCACTTCTTCACTTCACTTCAAGGTAATTCTTTAATTTTTTGAGGAATTGCCAAACCAGCATTTTCTTGATAAACATTGGTTTCCTTCTTCCTCTTTGGACTGTCTCACTTCCCAGAAGTCATCTTGAAGAGACCTCCTAAATTTTACTCATTGTTAGCCTGAAATTCAAAATTAACTGAGTGTCCTGCATTTTTAGTTGCTAAATCTGGCAACGCAGAATATACTACACGAGAATAAAATCAAATATGAAACTGTATGGTATACACTGCAGGTGGGGTAGAAGCTCAGATACAAGATGGAGGGAGTAATCCAGACCGCTGCCTGGAAGAGGCAGTAATCAGCCCGGCCTCTAGGCTCATTGTTGCTGTTTAGTCACTGAGTCGTGTCTTTGCAACCCCGGGGACTGTAGCCCGCCAGGCTCCTCTGTCCATGGGATTTTCCCGGCAAGAATACTGGAGTGGGATTTCCTTCAACTGGCATTGCCATTTCCTTCTCCAGGGAACTTTCCCGACCCAGGGATTAAACCCCCATCTCCTGCTTGGCAGGCGGACTCTTTACCACCTTATTAGGCATTATGTAATAAGGCAATTTGCTGGGGAGAGGGTGTTAAAGTCTTCCAACCTCACCTGTGCTCTTGCCCTCTCCCACCTTGCCAGAGCTGGTGCCCCAGCTGCAGGCTAACTGCACCCTCCTGGACGGCAGACCAGGCCTCAGGGTAGAGGTGTTCTGCGGGCATCCTCGGGCAGCCCACCTACAGACTGGTCAGGAGGGACGGGCTCACCCACACGCTGCAGACTCTGAACCCGGGGGGAGTCTGCCAACTTCTCTTTCCCACCAAAGCGGACGTCAGACTAGTTCTGGTGCCAGGCTGAAAATGACATCGATGTCCAACACAGTCCCTTCACACTGGTACTCCCAGGTAAGAGGGCCCCTTGGTTTCTAGAAGGGCAGCTGCCATTTCTGGTAGGTCAGTGGGAGGTGCCGAGAGCAGGGAAGGGGGCCCTGATGTGGCCATGCCTACCCTGGCCTGGCCTAACACAGGTCCAGCCCAGCTGCCCCCGCCTCCTTCACAGGAGAGCTGCACCAGGGACCCATCTTCGTGCTGGTTGGCACCCTCATCTCCATCATAGCCTTCTTTTCTTGGACACTGATCTGGACCAAGCAAAGCAGGTAGGAAACGGGTGCTGGGTGTGGGGGAGCAGTGCACTGCTGGTGGCCTGAGGGGACCCACGGGGGGCCCTGGCTGGGCAGCGCTGGTGGGGGTTGGTAGGGCAGGGCTGCCGCTGTGATTGGGCAGGACCCTCTGGGGCCTTCCTGGGACAGACCCCTCCCCCATCTCTACTCTGCTGTAGCTCCTCTCTGAAGTGCCCACATAACAGACATGGGAAACCCACATAAGTTGCCCACATAACCAACATCTCAGACAGAGAAATTTCTCAGATGCTAAAACCCACCACCACGTGGAAGAAATTAATTATGTGATGACCATGGGCTCATAACCCTGGGACCTTCTGGTGCCCAAGGATTGATAAGGCTAACCTCTGTGACACCAACCTGTTCCCTCAGCCTCGCCAATCAGAGAACTGATCACATACCCTCCTGAGACCCTCTCCCTCCCCGTGGCCCATAATGTTTGGTGAAACTCTGAGGAGTTCAGGGTTTGGGGCGGGGTCAGGGGTGGAGGCAGGGGGCATGGTCCTCCTCCTCCCTTCTTCTTGCATGGCCTGGCAATAAACCTTTCTTTGCTCCAAACTCCAACATCTTGGTTTGTTTGGCCTCAGTGTGCGTTGGGCACACGTAACACCGTCCTGGCAACGAAAGGGCCATATTGCTTAGGCATGACTTGCCAAAGCTTACTAAGGGCTGAGTGTGTGTCAAGGGCCCATGACGCTCATTGGCGGCTTTATCTGACCCTGATCATGCTCTAGCCGCTTTACAGTGGGGTCAGTGGCCTCTGGTAGGGGCGCTCTCCCATGTTGCCAACCATCTGAGGAGGATGAGGCCACCCGGGGCCAGGGTGGGCCAGGGACTTCTACCCTCCATGGGAACCCTGTCCGTCTTTCCAGCTGGTGACTGGAGACAGGGGCTGGATTTCCTGGAACCCTTTCTCCAAGGCCATGACTTCACTGACTTGTAAAGTTGTTGCAGGAAGGAGGACCCCCTCCAGGGCCCAAAGGTGGGCTCTTGTCTAACACTTGGAAATAAACTGTCCAAGGAGTCACACATGCTGACAAAGCAAGAGACTTCGTTGGGAAGGAGTGCCCGGGAAGAAGGCAGCAGGGCGAGGGAACCCAGGAGGACTGCTCTGCCACTGGGCTTGCAGTCTCGGGTTTTATAGTGATGGGGTTAGTTTCTGGGTTGTGTCTGGCTAATCCCTCTGACTCAGGGTCCTTCCTGGTGGCGTGTGGGTCACTCAGCCGAGACGGACGCCAGCGAGAAGGATGCTGGGAGGTTGGTAGGACATATGGAGAGTCATCTCCTTTCTCCTTTTGACCTTTCCCGAATTCTCTGGGCTGGCGGTAACTTGTTAGTTCGGCATTCCTTACCAGGACCTCCTGTTGTAAGAAAACCCATGTACATGACCTTTGTGCTGTCCAACCCCACGCGCTGCCAGTCTGTGTGCTCCACCTGCCTGGCCTTTGGCAGGGACCACCTCTGCCTCCTGAGCTTGTCGCCTCCAGTGGTTCCTAAGACACTGCTGTCTCCTGGTCCTCTTCCCCACGCCTGTGTTAGCAAGCCTGTCACCCTAGAATCACACCCCTGCCCCTCTCTCGAACAGCAACCAACTACCCTTATCTAAGTTTCAGGAGGAAGCAGCAAAGAAAAAAAAAAAAAAAGAACCAGTTAACACCAACAAGACCCACAATGGGTTTTGAGGATTAGACTTCCAATAGATCTAGAGCTTATTATATGCTCTATACATTACCTAGAAGACACACCCACCAGCGCTAGGATGGTTGACAATCGCCATGATGATCACTGGAAAAGCCTCTACAAGGACTGAAAAGGAGAGCTGCGTCAGTTTCAGGTCCAAACCACACCCCTGTTCTTGGATAAAATATTCCTCTTGCTCTTTCCGAACCCTCTCTTTTACTCCAACCGTCCTATATATTTAGTGTCTCCATCTGAATTGGCTTGAATTGATTTACAAACCAGGTTCCCACTTCTTCAATCTTCGGCCACTGAATAAAGCTGGTGCTGTTCCAGTCACAGCACTGGTTTTATTAGTGTCTGTGCAAACCCAAACGATAAAAGAAGCTCCCTGGCTGAGATAGGGGGGTCACAGCCCAGGCTAGGACCCCTAGTGTGGACCTGGTTGACCAATTTGGTAATACCTGGTCAGCCTCTTCAGTGGGCTTTCTCCAGAAGTCTGTCCTTGAAACTCTCCTTGTCTTACCTCCAGGTCTCCTCTTCCCAAATCTGTGCTTTCCAGACCCCAGGCTCATGGGTGGGCCATGTCGGCTCTCTGAGCCTGTTTCCCCTTTTATAATGTGAGGTGTAGAGACCAGGGGCCAGTGCTTACTTTCCAAGTGATTCAGTGTCCCCCTTTATTTAGTGGGGTGACTAAGCCTCCTGCCCCTCCTCCTGCCTAGGGCACTGATGCACTTGGCACCAATAAAATCTCTGGAGGCCTTGGGAAGGGGATGGCTGGGAGGTGTGCTAGCCTCACCAGGAGGCTCAGCCCCTTTGTCATCAAGGTTGGGACCAGAAGATGTGGGCTGGGTACAGCCCCCAGGAGAGAGAGCCCCGGGCCTTGCTCCCTGTGGAAGGACCCTTCATTTGAAGAAATGAAATGAAGAAAAGAATGATGGAAAAGCCCACCAGCCTGGATCTTGCAGCCCTGGGGTTCCTCATCAAATGTACATGGTGCTAGTTTGAGGGTTTTAGGGTGGGATGGGGGCGGTGGCAGGGGAAGGGAGATTCTAGGAGGAGGGGGCTCCGTGAGCCCCTGCCTCAGCTGCTTGTTACCCTCCATCCAGGTCTGGGAAGAGGGTGGGGTGGAATGTGAAGGCCCAGAGGCACCAACACACTCAGGGCCACTGCCTCCCCCACTCCTCCTCCCTGGAGTGGCGCCCCATCTCCTGATGGCATCTGGCCCCACCTCCCACCTCTGTCCAGCTCACCTGGAAGACTCCGGGCCCCACCTGGCCAGTACCCCCTCATTAAGCCTTACCCGCAACCAGGATGGCTGGAACTTCTCCCTGACGAGTCAGCCTGAGGCCCCTGGAGAACTAGCCCCCAACCCCCAAACTCAACCCCCACTCCCCACCCACTCACCAGACAGTCATTCCAGTTTGGAGGCTCTGAGCCATTTCTGGAAAGAACTGGATTAAACTCTGCCCCCTGCCTGTCACCCTGGGAACTTCCTTTCTGTCCGCACACCAGCTTGGAGCCTGGAAGTCGGCCCACACAAAGCCCTCCCTACAAAGCCTCCGGGCTGGGCTGGGTCCGGGAAGATTGGGAGGGGCCGTGGTGTTGGAGAAGACTCTTGAGAGTCTTTTGGACTGCCAGGAGATCCAACCAGTCCATCCTAAAGGAAATCAGTCCTGAATATTCTCTGGAAGGACTGATGTTGAAACTGAAACGCCAGTACTTTGGCCACGTGATGCGAAGAACTGACTCATTTGGAAAGACCCTGATGCTGGGAAAGATTGAAGGCAAGAGGAGAAGGGGACAACAGAGGATGAGATGGTTGGATGGCATCACTGACTCAATGGATATGAGTTTGAGTAAACTCCGGGAGTTGGTGATGGATCGGGAGGCCTGGTGTGCCGCGGTTCATGGGGTCGCAAAGAGTTGGACACGACTAAGCAACTGAACTGAACTGTGGTCTCGACCCCCTCGCAGGCTTAGCTCCAGAGAGGAGGAAAGAGTGACCAGGCGGGGAGGGGTCCAGACTGTGGCCCCGGGGCCGGGGTAGAACAGGGGAGAAGAAAGGGGGTGCATAGGAGCCTGGGTCGTGGACAGGTGGGACCCAGACGGACGTCTAGCGGAGATTCCTGAAGGAGGAGGCGGGGATGCAAGGGCAAAGAGTGGCTGGAGCAGAGGGGCGAGCCCTCCTTGCGACCCTCTCTTCCCAGGGACTCTCTGAACCCTTTCCAGCAGCTCTGCGGGCCAGCATCGCAGAGGGACGAGACCCCGGCCGAGACATGGGCTGGACAATGAGCCGGCGGCCGCTGGACTGATTTCGGTCGCTGGCAGCGCAGGCCAGGCCAGGCCGTCGGGGCCCCGCGGCCGCCTCGGCACCGCCGCTCGCCTTGGGCGGCACTTTGCCCTCGGTCCCTGGGGCGGCTCTGGCCACGCCCCCCGGGGAGGAGTCGAGTCGGGGGCGGGGAGGCCGCCTGGCTCCTCGGCGGTCCGCGGCGGCGGCGGCGGCGGCGGCGGCGGCGGCAACATGGAGAGCGGGGCGTACGGCGCGCCCAGGGCGGGCGGCTCCTTTGACCTGCGACGCTTCGTGACGCAGCCTCAGGTGTTGGTGCGCGCCGTGTGCTTGGTGAGCCGGGGTGCGGGGCCGCGGGGACCCTACTTCGTCGTCAGGCCGGGGGCGGCGAGGGCGAGGGGGCCTCCGCGCGCCTGAGAGCGCGACAGGTGGCAGCGGCCGAGGCCCGGGGGTGGGAACGGCGCGCGCGGGGCGGGCGAGCGGGGCCCGGGACCCTGCAGCCGCTCACCACCACCCGCACCCCGGGGCCCTGCCGGCCCCCCTACTCCGATCCCTGCCGCCCCCCATCCCGGGCCCTGCCACCCCCACCTCCGGGCCCGGGCACCGGGTGGCCCGGGAGGCGCCGCCGGGAGCAGGCCCATCGCCCTGCTGGCAGTGGGAGGAGTTTGAGGCCGCTCCAGGACAGGTGGCCAGCGTGCCGCGGCTCCCAGCCTGGGGGAATTCATCTGGAGGGGGGCTTTCCGAAGCCACGTGGGGTGCAGGGGGTTGCGGGGGAAGGCCTGGACGCCCTGAAACAGAGCCTGTCTTCCACTCAAAAGCAGCCCATGGGTCTGCTTTCCCCACCCAAGGTCAAGTGACCCTAGTCTGTGCCCCTCCCCCTGAGCTGGGTGAGCCGCTCCAGCACCAGGTTACTGGGGCAGGGGGTTGGTGGGAGGTCCCCTGCGCTTGGACAACCAGAGCTCAAAGCTGGACAAGGTGTTAGGGAGCCCGCAGGGAGAGGACTGAGCCTAAGGTAGCCACCCGCACCTGCCTGGGGCTGGAGCCCTGTGAGTTGCCCTGGTGACACCCTCATCCGCACTCTGCCTGACCCGGGGGGTCTGACCCCAGGAGCAGATGCCCATGTTTCGGGATGGCAGTGCCAGGAGTCAGGCTGGCACACTGCTCCCAGCATCCAGAGTTCCGGCTTCATCTCCAGCTGGGGGTGGGGCTTGTGACTGCCAGCTCCGGAGCCTATTGAGAGGGCCTTGTGCAGACAGGCAGGGCAGGCTGGGGAGAGGTCTGGGCTAGTCCCAGAGGGAGCCAGGTGTCCAGACTCACATACGGCGGGGTTGGGCGGTAGCCTTTCAGTTTGGGGTGGAGACAGGTGATGTGAGGCTGTTCCCAAGGGCCTGGAGCCCCTCCCAGAGTTGTGGGTGCTGCACCCCCTTGACCCCCTACCCCAGTGCCTCCAGGGTCTGAGTACAGAGCTGTGTCCACAGGCCTGCTGGGCAGACCCACCTGAGGTGCCTGTGTGGGTAGGACCAGCTATGGGCAGAAGCCAATAGGGATTCCCTGGGAGGCCAGGGGCCAGGCTGCCGAAGAGCCCAGAATTCTTTGTAGGAGGAAAACTGGTCAAACTGGGGAGCCCAGCCTGGAGCAGGGAAGAGTTGGAGGGGGTTGTGGGAGTTGGCAGTCTGGGGACACAGTTTCAGTTCAGAGGCATGGTTTTCCTGAAGTGGGAGGAGTTCTCCATCACTGGGTGTTCAGGCAGAGGCTGGGCGCTGGAGAGGTGACTCAGGCAGGTGGTGATCAGGGGGTGAGACTGCAAGCTTGGGTTACTCTGACTTTGTGAGCCATCCTGCTTAAAACTCACAAGTGGGAGTGGTCAGGCAGAGCCATCCCCCAGGCAGACAGCAGGGTGGGCAGTGCCCTCCCAGGAGATCCCCCTGCACTCCCCACTGTCCTCAGTCCAGGAATCCCCAGGAATCCATGCCCCTTATAACAGATGTCTGGAGAAGGGAGTGGGGAGGGGACTCGCTCCCCAAGTTCAGGAAAGGCTGGGTCACCGACCTCCAGCAGGGGAACAGCAGGAGCGGGGAGGCCAATGTCCCCTCCCATCAGGGTCCCACTCCATGTGCTGCCTGGGGGTGTGGCCCACGAGGGTGGCATTCACTCAGCCCTTCCCCTGCCTTCTCTTAGGTCTTCGCCTTGATCGTGTTCTCATGCATCTTCGGCGAGGGCTACAGCAACACCCACGATTCCCAGCAGCAGTACTGCGTCTTCAACCGCAACGAGGACGCGTGCCGCTACGGCAGCGCCATTGGGGTGCTGGCCTTCCTGGCCTCAGCCTTCTTCTTCGTGGTCGACATCTACTTCCCCCAGATCAGCAATGCCACTGACCGCAAGTACCTGGTCATCGGTGACCTGCTCTTCTCAGGTATCGGCCAGCTGGCTGCACCTCCACTTGATCTTGGGGTGAACGGGAGCAGCAGTGTTCCCAGAAGCTCTAGGGGTCTGTGACTGCAGGCTGGGGAGGGGTGGGAGCAGCCCCGGGTCTCCTGACCTCACCCATGGTCAGGCTGGCACACAAGGATTTCTCACCGTCTGCTGAAACCCCCTGGAGCTGAGTGGGGCTTGGAGCAGAGCCCCAGAGATAGCGTCCTGTCCCCACCCCAGCTTCTGAATTAGCACTTCTACACCCCTGGAGGCTTCTCGCTCCCAGGGGGCCCCTGTCCTCCTGCCGCTCTGTGGAGCTAACCCTCCCCTCCCGGCCTTCGCCCCAGCTCTCTGGACCTTCCTGTGGTTCGTTGGCTTCTGCTTCCTCACCAATCAGTGGGCAGCCACCAAGGTGAACGATGTGCTTGTAGGAGCCGACTCAGCCCGGGCGGCCATCACCTTCAGCTTCTTTTCCATCTTCTCCTGGGTAAGTGGACCCAGGGTCCTGGTGTCTCTGGTGAAGGGTGGTGCAGGGCTGAGGAACCCAAACCTTGGGGCTCCCTGCAGGGCCTGCTGGCCTACCTGGCCTACCAGCGCTACAAGGCTGGAGTGGACGAATTCATCCAGAACTACGTGGACCCCACTCCGGACCCAAGCACGGCCTACGCCTCCTACCCAGGCATGCCTGCGGACACCTACCAGCAGCCGCCCTTCACCCAGAACGCCGAGAGCACCGAGGGCTACCAGCCACCCCCTGTGTACTGAGCTGCAGCCAGGACGGTTTGGGGAGGGAGGAGGGTGCCTGGGGGGCCTCCCCTCCTCCCCGGCTCCTCCCCCAGGGCTTGGCTCCTAGAGCCTCTGGCCCCGCTCTATGCACCTGGCGCCTGTCCGAACTGACACAGGGCCTGGAGAGAGAGCCCTGAAGTGCCTGTGCCCCAAGGGCTTCACCCACCACTCCTCGAGGGCATTTTTTAGGAAAGGGTTTTTAGCTAGACACATTTTGTTGCTTTTAATGACCGGCATCCCCACCGGGAATAGCTCCAGGCGCCCGACATGCTCTTTTGACAAGTGCCTTAGCTTCTCCCCAGCCCGGGAGCTGGGCCCATGTCCAGGCACCGGTGGTGGCAGCCTTTTTGGGTTCTCTGCCAAAGACGAGGCTGCGGGGCCTTCTCTCTCCTGCCGTGGGCACTGGGCTGGGCTCCTTCCCTCCTCACTCAGGTTTGTTCCGCTCCAGCCCCCTGCCTGCTCTGTGGGCGGCTGGCCGTGCTCACTGCTGAAGTGTGTGCTCGCTTGGACCTGTGGTCACACTCTGTGCCAGTGCCTCTGGGTCACCTTCCTGGCAGCCAAGGGGCAGGGCTGGTGCCCACCCCGGGGGACCCTGTCTCTGATCCCGCCCTGTGGCCACAGGGAGGGGCTTTGCCTGACAACACCCAGCTTTATGTAAATATCCCAGGTCTGTCAGGAGGTGCGAGACGCACCCACAGCCCCCAGGCTGCTCTGAATGTATATTACAAAGCCTTGGGGGAAGGACGCACAGCACCCTTGGATTCTGTTAGACTAATTCTGGAGATGGAATAAATGGTTTTCTCATTCATAGTCTCCATTGTCATTAGTGGGGCCTCTCCCAGTTCCACCGAGGTGCAAGTGCAAGCTGCAGCTGAGGCCTTATGGAACCTAAGTTGTGGCAACCTGCCCCTCCACTGCCCAGCAACTCCCCCCACCCCCACCCTGCCTGGGGTCTCATGCCTCACGCTGCCCTCCATCAGCATCTTAAAATAGCAACTGTGCTCAGCTTGTAAACAACACAGCTTTTCTGGGCCGCCTTGCCAGGGTCCTGGCATGCCCCTGGAGGGGCAAGGGTCCTCTGCTTCCTGTAGACAGGACTCAGAACCCCTGCAACCCATCTCAGACCCTTGGGGAGCCAACCTAACTGCCCAGCCCACGCCAGGGAACGAGCTCCCCTCAGGCAGGAGGCCAGGGCCCACGAGGCAACTCTGGACTTCCCCTTTCGAGCAGTGAGAGGGAGCTGTCAAAAGTGGACCCAATAGTTTCAAAACCCCAAGGAAAAACTAACAGGGTTTGGGGATTATGGTCTGACCGTGGTACTGCACCTCTGTAACCTGGGACCAGCCACAAGCCCGTGGGAGGGAGAAGCTGGGGTAAGGGTGGGGAACTGGGGCCCCATCTGGAACACACAGCCCAGGCCCACCCCACCCTGGAGCACCCTCACCTTCCCATAAGCTGCCCACAGCCCGTTTCCCAAGGCACGGCAGAGCTGGTCTTCCTGGCTCCTGAACTGTCAAGTGTCTGTTTCACAAAATAAAACCTGACCTCACAGCCCCGGCTGGCAGCACAGACCAAGGCTTCATCTTTCCAACCAAGCCCCAGGCTCCTGCATCCACTCATCTTGACCTGAAAGCCTCCCAGACAGAAGAGCAGGCAAACATGCCTCTTAGAACACTTGATGCTCATCTCTCAGTTAAAAAAGATTTGTGGTTAAGGGGTCAGGAGTACTAGAAAAAGATTTGAAAGGAAATCCCCATACCTGAATCATGTCAGAGGTGTCTATAGTGAGGCCCGGGGAATCCCAGACAGTTAAAAGAGAAATAGGCTTTTACCAACCAATAGATTTTAATATTAGTTATCAGTTCCACATACACACAGCCCCCACCTCCTTAGAAGACAAGCCCGTGGGAGCTGAGCCCCAGAGCAGGGTGAGTGTCACCCACGTGGGAGTAGCTGTAATTCCGGAGAAAATGATCGCCAGATCAGGAAGGGCTTTCAGCCCCAAAGGAAATAAGAACAAGTCCAGCCATCCCCAGGGGCAGCCAGGAGCCCATCCCAGGCAGAGGGACCAAGTCTTTGCGTGGGAAGAGGCCCACGCTGAGCCAGAGGTGCTGGGATATGGACTTCCCAGTGAGAACAGAAACTCAACAGCAAACGCCACAAACGGGGAAGAAGCCGGCGACGCCGATGTCACAGCAGCTTGTGGCTTGGCCTCACCCCAAGAGGGACGGCTGCAGCGGCCAGACCCCGACCCACAGGGCGGCCAGCTCCGGCTTGGGGAGACTGCGATCGCCCCGCAGCCGGGATGGGAACTGAGAAAAGCTGGTGGGCAGGCAAGGAGGGAAGTGTGCAGTGCAGACCACCAGCTGCCTCCTTGGCCTGGGAAAGGGCGCAGCAGCCGGCCAACTGCTGGTGGTGAGACCTCTACCCGCCCCAACCCCGCCCCCCGCCACTTCCTCCTCCAAGAAGGCCGGGCATCCGCCAGGGGGCGACAGCGGGCGAGTGCGGGGAGCAGGTGGTGGGTGAGCGCCCGCCCCAGGGAGGGGCCCGTGCCTCAGTTGGCCTGGCTGCACTGCCGGATCTGATGAGTGGCAAACAGCTTCCGGACTCCCGCGGCCTCCGCGGGCTTTCCCAGCGTCATCGGGCAGTTCTCCTTATTTTCTTCGCTGTCCAGCACGGCGGGCTGGCCCGAGGGCTTCTTGAAGTAGCACAGGCGGCACACGGAGTGGTACTTGTCTGCTCCTCCGATAACCTCGACCTACGTGCGGTGCGACAGGAAGCGCCTGGACTGAGCGGGCGGGGGCGCAGCGCCCCACCCCTCGCCTCTGGGAGAAGGCAGGGGGCGGCTACTTCCTTCTCCATACCCAGCCTCTAGGTGTAGGCGCCCCTCCCTGCCCCCCACCCGCCCATCCCTTGGAGAAGGCAGGGGGCAGCTACCTCCTTTTCCACGCCCAGCCTCTTGGTGTAGGCGGCCTCTCGGAAGCACTCCATGCACACCGCCGTCAGCTTGACCACGCTCTCTGCCAGGGGCACCAGGTTCAGGATGGTCCCAAAAGCCTGTACAATCCACAGGGAGAGTGCACACTCATTCCGCTGGGCGGGCTTTTCCTGGAGACCCTGGCTCACACCCCTGAAGCCAGGAAACTAAGCCTGGACCTTGCCTTTCCCCAGAGCACCTGCCCTAGGCAGGTGGAGTCAGGGGCACCCCAGGGAGCTGGGACTGGCTGGCCCGAGTGCCTGGGCTTAGGCATGGTGTGGGCATCCAGGGCGCGCTGGGCTGTCCATTTCTGTGCGCTGTCTGGGCCTCTGTCCCCGGTCCCACCCCAAGACCTGAATCAGACACTTCACCTTCCTCTGAAAGGTCCCATCCAGCGCAGCCACGATGACGGTCTTCCCCGAGTTGGCCATGTTCTCGCAGAACTCCACAATGTCAGGGAACTAGAGGAAAGGGTGAGAGGCGGAGGAGGGAGTGAGCTTCCGCCCTGGGCAGCCCCTTCCGGGAGCTGCAGACACGCTGCCAGGCCCAGGAGCTACAGCTACCCGCATCCACGTGGAGCTGAGAACAAGGCTGCCCCAGCCCTCCCATCGGGTACATGGCCTGCACACCCACAGCTTCCCGACTCGCTCCCCCATCGCACCAACTTTCCACAGCAGAGCCAGGCTGCGCTCCAGGCTAGGCGCCTGGACCTGCCACCAAGGTGATGCAACCCAGGTGGAGAGGCCGTCTGCTACTGTAGTGGACCAAAGCTTGGGTCCGCTGCCTCATGCTTGAACCAGGTTCTCTGCTGGACCCATTAGCTGTGACCCTGGCAATGACTTCATGTTCCTGAGCCCAGGAAAAGGCAAGGAAGGCCCCTGGCAATGTTTAAGGATTAAGGACACGCAAATAATTTATTACATATGCTATTTGGCTGAGAGGCAGGCTGTGTGTGTTTGCTTTTATTTTTTTCTTCTTTTAAACATAATGTGCCATGTGATGCCTAGAAAAGGGGCAGGAGTTCCACTGGCCACTTACAGAGCAGGATGGCTCAACACACCACCTGTGGAAAGTCCTTACTTGGTAAATCAAATTTCATTTCAAGTGGCCCAAGGGGCCACTACTTAAACGAATCCTTTGGTGACCTTTCACTGGTCAATCATCTATCTGGTCTGTGGGTTGGATGAAGTGGGGAGTTCCAGTGTTTGGGCAAAGGGTCTCTCTCCAAGCTACTCGTGGAGATGCGTAGTTACAAAACCCGAGGGCTCACCCAGACAAGGACCAAGACAGGGCTTAGAGAACCCAAACCAGTTCCAGCGGGATTCACCAAAGCCAGATCTGACTGGCCTCTGGAGGGTTTGCAGGGTTTGTAGGGTCTGCCGAGCCTGCACTATGGAAATGGCACCTCCCACCCCTAGGCTCCAGCCTGGCTCCAGGTGAGGCCCCTCCTTTTCTCTAAAGGACTTGTCACAGGTCACAGAAAAGCAGCCGCCAGCCTGCAAGGACCTGTTGGCCAGTGCCCCGACCCGACCCCCATTGTCACAAACAGAACTGTTTCTAGACACTGCCAGAAATCCACGGGGAAGGCTGAGAGCAGAACCACCCTGGGAGGAGCACCTTCTTCATCTTACCTTCCCTGTTCAGCCATGGTGCCTCCACACCAGGGTTTGGGGACCGCGAGGGGTCCTCCACCCTGCCTGCTACAGTGATGCCCGCGGTCAGAGAGCTCAGTTCTTCTACCTGAACTTTGTGCCCTGTTCACATGCCACCCCACTCTCTGCCCAAACACTAAACCCAGGGCCCCCAGCAGGGGTTCCTGAATGATCCAAGGTACAGTCAGAGCTGCCCAGCAGGGGTTCCTGAATGATCCAAGGTACAGTCAGAGCTGCCCAGGCTGTCTGCAACATCGCAGAAGGCCCACTGGTAACCAACCACGTTACTGACATTTGCTTCTATCGCCACTCCTTTTTTTAGGTTATATTATGGGTTGACTTGTGAACCCTCCCACCCCCCCGCAATTGTTATGCTGAAACCCTGACCCCCAATACCTCAGAATGTGACCTTATTTGGAGAGAGGGTCTTTGCAGAGGTCACCCAATTAAAGTAGGCATGTAGGTTGGGCCTCACTCCAGTAGGAATAGTGTCCTCGCAAAAAGGGGAAACTTGGACCCAGGGACAGACATAGGAGAAGACGAATGTGAAGAGGCAGGGAGCAAATGGCCACCTGCACGCCGAGGGGACCGGCTGGGACAGACTCTCCCTCGCGGCCTCAGGGGAACCTGCCCTGCCCACACCTTGATCTTGGGCTCCCAGCCTCCAGAGCTGTAGGAAATGAATGTCTGTGGTTTAAACCGCCTGGTCTGCACTGCACGTTACAGCAGCCAGAGACCCCAATACAGGTTACATTTAAAGCGGGACTTCAGAGGACCTAGCAAACGCAGGGTTTTCTTGGGAGACAAAAATGATCACCACAGGCGATCCTGCGAAAAAAGAAGGGTTTCTTGACACTGACAAGCCTGCCCATGTGGTTCATCTGCCGGCCCAGCACCAGGGCTGACCTGCCGAGAGCCGCTTCCTGAACGAGGTATGATGGGGGCGGGGAGGACCGAAAGCGGCGGAAGCGGAGGTCAGGCAGCCAGGAAGGAGATTCGCCCTTGTCGTCATGTTGCCCAGAGGTGGCAGCCTCGTGACGCTCGACGGAAGCACCCCGGCCCTGCCCAGGCGGAGACCTCGCTTCCTAGCAGCCTGGCTGGCGTTGAAGATTGCAGAGGCCACAGGAGGGGACAGGGCGAAGGATGTGACAGTGAAGGATTCAGCCGCTCCACCACGAATGGTAAAGACTAAATGAGATGCCCAGACAAATCCAGAGGCAAATAAACCAGGAAGAAACATTTACAGCATGTAACAAAGCGGCGCTGGTTGTATCACATGACCTAGAGGAAAGACAAACCATGAGGAGGCTCTTTACAAAAGGAGAAATACAGGGAAAATGTCAGCCACCCAGAAAGAAAAGAGAAAGGCAGTCAGAACAGAATGTGTGTGCAGCCCCCGCCCCCGGCCCTCCACGGGGGATGTCTGCAGAGACCCAGCAGTCCCCGCCCCCCTCCTGCAGTCCATCCATGCCCCTCCAGCAGACGACCGTCCTGGGAGGCTTCCAGGTTCTCCCAGGGTGAATGCTGAAGTCCTTCCGGCTGACCAGGCCAAAGCCCCTGATCTGGAACACACTCCTGCCTGGGAACTTCACCCCACTTTCTCTCCAGCCCCCCCTTTTTTTTCAGTGATTCCAATACACCAGATAAACCCCAGTACACCAGATGACAGCCCAATGTCCACTCACACGTCCATCACAGCCTTTAAGTGCCATACCCAAGGGGCCGGGTCATGCAAGACACGGTACATTCATAAGGATAGGTGTCTGTTGATGTGGAAAGACGGTCACAACACATGATATGAACCCGATCTATAAATAGATATATATGTACAGAGACCAGAAGGATCCAGACCAAGATGTTCTGTGATTTTTGTTTTGTTTTTCTGGGCAGCGAAAGAGAAGGGCAGGCCAGCAGCAGGAGCTGCCTGCGCTCACAGTGGGCCTTGGGGTTGCTGTGCTGAAGAGAATTTCATACAACTAATTTCATAGAGTTAGTTTCATGAGCTTCTGGCCCAGTCACACAGGACAAAACCAGACCCCTTCTAGGGAATTCCCTGGGGGTCCAGTGGTTAGGATTCAGAGCTCTCACTCCCATAGACCCAGGTTCAATCCCTAGTCCAGGAACTAAGATCCCACACGTTGTGTGGCATGGTCAAAACAAACAAACCAGACCCCTCCCTAACCATGTCTGAGCGCGGACAGAACGTAAGCATCACCTAGGCTATGGGGTACCAAATGTCCCCCCTCCTGGCTAAAGGAGTGACCCTCGCTGCTTCGGCCTCCTGGTCCACCCTCCCTACAGGTGACGTTTAAGATGCTGGTCAGAATCATCACCCTTCCCAGGACACCAAGTCAAGAGCCAAACCGGCCTCCAAAACCCTCCCAGGAATGACCCAACGCCGCCCCCATTTCCTAATAACCAAGCCCTCACCCACACCCCCCCAGTTCTCATGCCAGTTTCTCCCTGCAACTACAATCCCCAGTTGTTCAGTTCTGGGGCTATTCCTGGTGGTCTCTGGACAGAAGACGTTAGTAGTCAATTATGGACTTTCTTATTAGGTATAGCCCTTCCTGACTTTTCCTAGATGACCCCCCTCCCTACTTGTGGTAAAACAGAGATAAGACCGGCACTTGGTGACACCGCGAGGCTGGCGTGCCCAGGAGCCAGCTCCCCACCTATCACTGTACCCTCAGCTGATAGCTTGGGGACTTCAGACACACCCCTCCCCGACACCCCGTCTGCACAGGAAGGATGAAAGAAGGGAAGGGCAGTCCTTTTGTCGGGTCCCACGTTGAGAGACAGCCTCCAGACTTCTTGCTAAGCAAGACCCACAGGGGTGAGGATAGAACAGAAGACTGGCAATGTTTCTATAGGGCATTTAATAAATACTTGTGATGGAAACTCAGCTGTGACTCACTGGCCAGAGGAAGCAGCCATAGAAACAGGGAACAGAACTGGGGGTCCGGTGGCCCACCAGCTCCGAACCAGGGCACTTGGCTCTCAACCAAGGAGGTGTCAGGAGAGGAAGCTCCCTGCCAGGGTGTCCAGCTCAGCCCTGAAAAGACACTTTACTTACAGCTAGGGAGCAGAGTGGTAAGCAGGCACACACTGGGCCTGAAGGACGGGAGAGCCTCCCCAAAGCTCACATTCCTTGTTCTGAGAAAGAAAGAAAGTGAAAGAAAGTGAAGTCGCTCAGTCGTGTCCGACTGTTTGCGACCCCATGGACTGTAGCCTACCAGGCTCCTCCCTCTATGGGATTCTCCAGGCAAGAGTACTGGAGTGGGTTGCCATTTCCTTCTCCAGGGGATCTTCCCGACCCAGGGATCAAACCTGGGTCTCCCGCATTCCAGGCAGACGCTTTAACCTCTGAGCCACCAGGGAAGCTTTTGTTCTGAGAGCCACCCCCCAAAATCGACCCAGGCTCCCCAGAGCCTTCTGGAGATCAGAGTCTAGAAGAGAAAGGGAAGAGCTGCAGCCCTGTTCTCACCCTGAAGCCCCTCTTACCCCAAGTCCCTCTGCCATGAAGCCACAAATGAAAACAGAAGTGTACGTGTGTGTGTGCATGAAGAGGCCAGCTAAGACACAGCTGTGTTCAGAAGCAAGCTGACCATCTTTGAGGTCAGAGATGGAGTGGTCACAACAAGGTGGGTGAATAGACGGATGCAGCCTGGCTCCCGGAGCAAGTCCGGGCAGCTGGCAGTCCATCTCCAGAGGGCACACACCGAAAGATACACCCAGTGTGGGGACAGAGGATCCCCAGTCTCAGGTGGGAGGGAAGCATGGAGCTGTGATCACCATAACAGAGCCTGAGACACCCCTATAGGACATTACAGCCCAAGCCACTGGCTCCACCCTGCCCTGGGACCTGGAAGGCAGGGCAGGCAGATTGCTAACCACTCACCTAACAAAGAAGAGTTATTTCCTTAATTTTCTATTTCCTCTTCCTCCAGGGCACAGCACTGGACCAAAGGTACAGATAAAGGAACCATATGCCAAAACTCCAGAGGTGAGGAGGCAGCAGAGGCAAGGCACGCATGCGGACCCCGGCACATGGAAACCACCCAGGGACCCACTAGGTTCTTGGGACCTCCGGGTTGTCTCCTCTCTACCGTCAGCATGCAGCTACCCGGACTGATCTTGGAAGTCACATGTGAAGACAGGAGCCTCACTGGCAGGCCATCCCACCACTGATGATTTTACATACATTTGTCATAGGCGCTCACATTACCTAACGTAATGGGTGGACGTGGGGGTTGAAGTAAACTCCCTCGGGAGTTTTAGTTTCATCCATTCAAGACACACTTGAAGAAATAAAACACTGCAAAAACGCTGGAGAGAAACTAAGATCACAAGAGACAACCCACAAGCTCAGCCAGAGAACACACTCCTAATGACTTGGATGCAGAGTGAGCTGGAAACGACTTTAAACAGAGGTTTCCAGAAAGACAACGGAAGGAACAGAATTGATTCTTGATTCTTAAACAAGAGCATCCAAATGTCCATCAACAGATGAATGGCTAAAGAAGATGTGGTACGTACATACAATGGAGTATTCCTCAGCCATTAAAAAAGGACAAAATAATGCCACTCGGAGCGACGTGAATGGACCTGGAGTCAGAGAAAGACAGATACCATATGATATCACTTATATGTGAAGTCTAAAAAAAGGTACGAATGGACTTGTTTACAAAACAAAAATAGAGTCACAGATGTAGACCACAAATTTATGGCTACCAGGGGGCATGAGGTGGGCGAGGATAAATTAGGAGGTTGGGATTGACATATACACACTACTATATATAAAACAGATAACTAGTAAGGACCTACTGCATAGCACGGGGAACTCTACTCAATATTCTGTAATGGCCTATATGGAAAAAGAGTCAATAAAAAAGAGTGGATGTATGCACGCATATAACTGATTCACTTTGCTGGACACTTGCAACTTATACACTGTAAATCAACTGTACTCCAATAAAGCAAAAACAAACGAAAAACTCAGGAGGAGATTGTTAAATAAGCCACACCCAGTATAAAGCAGGATAAATACAAACAAGACCTCTCTGGACCACACTGTTCTGAGAAAGAATAGACAGGCTCCCTGCCCAGGAAAGGGATCAGAGAAGCCTTCTCCTGAGCTCTAAGGCGCACGGCTGCTGCTTTTCCAAAGCAATAAGGGGAAACACTGGGCACGTGCCACCCCGCTACAACTAGAAAACAAAACAAAGGCATTTTCACATCAAGACGGAGAGCTTCCCACCGACACAGCCTGGCTGTAAGAACTACTAAAGGATGTATTTCTGTAGGAGGAAAAATAAACCCATAAATAACAAGCAAGAGGGACTTCCCCAGTGGTCCAGCAGGTAAGACCCTATGCTCCTAATGCAGGAGGCCCGGGCTCAGTCCCTGGTCAGGAAACTAGATCCCACACGCCGCAACTAAGACGTGGCGCCGTCAAATGAATAAATAAATATTAAAAAGAAAAAAACAAGCAAGAAGCATCATTGAGCCAAACCAAACCAAACCCTTCCTTCTGGTACTGAGAAATCAAATTTTTTTGTTCATCGTTATTTTTTTTTTAAGGTACAATAAGTTCCATGAATGGTAACACAGAGGGACTTTCCTGGTGGTCCAGTGGCTAAGAGTCTGTGCTCCCAATGAAGGGGGCCCAGGTTTGATCTCTGGTCAGGAAGCTAGATCCCTCATGCTGCAATGAAGACTGAATGAGACCCAAGCAGCCAAATAAATAAATATGAGAAAAAAAAAAAACAACAACTCAGTAACACAGAAAGCAGTAAGGGAAATTCAAAGTGTTTTCAGATACTAGTTACAGCAAATTAACTTAACAATACTTACCTACTTACAGATCAGAAATAGAACCAATAACCTCCAAACAAGCAGAGGAAAAAGGGGTTCATAGGAAGAGCAATGTCAGGACAAGTCAACTTACAAACTGCCCTTCATCGATGCCTATGACAGCCACGCCCTGGGCATCCTGGATCACGTCCCGGAGCAGACAGGCTGGCAGGGCCTCCATCGTGTTCCTGGGGACAGAAAGCCAGAGTGTAGGCAAAGCAGGGGAGCCCGAGGAGACCAGGAACCAAGATGAGGGGCTAGGGAAGAGCCCTCACGACCACCCCCTCCTTGCAAAGCAGGTCAAGCCATCTGCCCAGAGCTTTGAGAAGTTAGTGCCCGTGGGAAGGCATCTGGGAAGGACAGTAAAGGTCTTTCTTCAGAAAACCAGCTATTCAACACGAGCTATTTCACTTTACGCTTTGGACTGGAAATTAGCAATGCCCAATGTAAAGGTCAACCTGGATGGCAAGCTCTTCTCTGCTGTGTGTGTAAGGGGAGGGGAGGGGCCGGGGCACAGAAGGGGTTAATTCATGAGGTACAGTGTCCAGGGCCCATGATGCTTTGGGGATGAATGAAATGTTTTACTTCTCTTTTAAAAATCAGAATAAGGGGCTTCCCTGGTGGCTCAGTGGTAAAGAATCTGCCTGCCAGTGGAGAAGGCACAGGTTCGAGCTCTGATCCTGGAAGATCCCACATGCTGCACAGCAGCGAAGCCCGGGTGCCACAGATACTGAGCCTGTGCTTTGGAGCCTGGGAGCTACAGCGTCTGAAGCCCGTGGGCCACAAGAGAAGCCACCCCGATGGAAAGCCTGCTCACCACAACTCGAGAGTAGCCTTCGCTCGCCTCACCTAGAGAGAAACCTGAACAGCAAGGGCGATCCAGCCCAGCAAAAAAATAAAAATAAATTTAAAAATCAGAATGTGACTCTGTCTGAATTATTTTTGTCTTTCTAGCAATGCAGTCATAGAGTATATTTTTTTTCTTTTGATAGAGGAAGGGGCCCATGAAAGTCTTACCATGGCCCGGGGCAGACCATTAGCACCAGAATCTAAGACTTGCAGCCCCGTGCGCTGGCAGAGATAAGCTGGGAACACCAACCAGCAGGGCAGGGACCTAGAATTCCCTCCTTTGGACTCCTCTGGCTGATTACAGGACTTCTTACAGACCATAGAGCTATTAACAGGCAGAGATGGCATTCAAATCCACATTCATGCTGCTGCCTCGTGGGTCCTAAGGGCGGATTCCCAGCCAGCAGAGTATGAAAGCGAAAGGCAGCATGTGGGAATGTTCCAGTGCATTAAATGACTCAGTGAATCCCGCCCTGCCCCCACAGCCAGGCCTTCTGGAAGAGGAAAGCTAGTTCTTTGTCTTCTTTTTAAAAAGTGTCTGTTTTTCTACAATGTTATTTTCTCCTGTTTCCATTTCTGCCTGGCTCCTCTGAACTAGCCTTGCAAGGGGCTAGGAGCTTCCTGAAGATTCTGCAGTCTGCGGATAGAGTGGCTCAGACCGTAAAGAATCTGCCTGCAAGGCAGGAGACCTGGGTTCAATCCCTGGCAACCCACTCCAGTATTCTTGCCGGGAAAACTCCCACGGACAGAGGGGTGGCACAGAGTTGGACACGACTGAGCAACTTTTACTTCACTTTTAAAACTATGCCGTAGTGATTATCTTACCAGTTATCTTATGGTCATCCTGCTTCAAGCTCTGGGAAGAGTGTGAAACTACTTCCTGCATTTTAAATCCCCCCCCCTTCCCCAAATAAAGAAAACCAGAGAGCAGGCAAGGCAGTAAGCTGGTTCCATCTCTAGCAAGGGCAGCGTCTCTGGAGCTTTGTCACCCTGCCAAGCGCTCGGCCTCTGCTGCGGCTTGTCCAGGCCTCTAGAGCCCGTGTCAGAGAGGGTTTGTGACCCTGGGACAGGGCTTGGATTTCACCCCATTGAACAGACTCCAGAAGCTGCCCTTCTGTTAGCCGCAGCGTTGTCTCTACTGCCTCACTGTCCTCCCCTGATGCTCCCCGAGTGCCATGCGGCGGAGGCCTATGTTTTAGGGATGAGAAGGCAAATTTGGAGATGTAAATGATCTACCTGCAACAGACTGCAGGTCGGGGAAACGTCACTCAACGTTTAACTTAACTTGGAGTCCAGGGCCCTCTAAGCCTCAGCACCTGCCCGCCTTCAGAACCCGACTCGTTAGCCTATGAAATCACCCAGCCCGTAAAAACTAACCATGCCGTGTGTTGAGGCCACTCTCTCCTTCTGAGATGGGCCACACTCTGTCTGTGGTGTGTGTTTCTCTCTAAATAAATCCACCTCTGACCTTTAAAAATAAAAAAAAAAAGCTCCCACCCTGAAACCACACAGCATGGCCTTGCTGCTGGGGGCTCAGATGGACAAGTCTGGAAGACAACAACAGTGTCTCAGGCTCCAAAGTATCAGGCCCCAATCTGCTGCACGGAATGGCAGGAATGGTACTAAATTTCACCTCCCAACCTCAGGCAGTGGACTGAAATGTCCACAGAGCGCAGGCAGCTAAACATAAAAGGGGGATGCTCAAAGGCCGTGACGGGAAGTCGAGGACAGGCCAATTAAAAATTTAAATAAAATTCACTCTGCAGGCCAACAAAACCAGCCTGCACCCTCCATGGAGGTCAAGAGCAGGAGGTCAAGAGTAGTATCCTTGGTCAGCTACTACTGACATTTGGGGCTGGATTATTCTTTGTCGTGAGGCAGTCTGCGCATCATAGAATGTTCAGTGGCATTCCTCTACCGACTAGTTGCCATCATACCCTTATCTCCTCCTGTGGTTAAAAACTAAAAACATCTCCAGACATTACAAATAAGCTCTAGAAGGCAAAATCACCTCCAGCGGGTAAAGAACCACTGGGCTAGAGTCCCAAGAAAGGCCAACTTGTAGGGTACCATGCCAAGCAACTAGGAAAGTTTGCACATTTAAATGTTTTGTTGTCAGGCATCAGCATTATTAACCATCCCCTCTAAAGAACTCTGACAGTATGTTCTGTGAATTTACACCAGGCTTCTCACAAAAGGTGTGGGGACAGGATGGAAGAGGCAGGGACTGACCGGTCATGGGTGGAGAAGAGGCTGCTGTAACGCGTGTCTCTGGCATATTTGATCACCAGGCACTTGTACTGGGCAATCTGGAAGCGACGGACACGTCTCATCAGCTCAGTACTGCAAGGTAAGGCCCAAGGTTAATGTGGGCGAGGAAGACCCCATCAGCTCAAGCTGGGTTCCCCACCTCCTTCTGGGGGTCTACAGCCTGAGTCCCACCCATGGAGGGGAAGGTTGCAGGGCAGGGTGTGAGAAAGACCTGTGAGGACAGAGAGAGGGCCCCAGCACCAAGTTTCAGTCTAGACCCAGGAGGGAGGAGCATGTCTGGGCAGGAAGTAATTCTCTATGGGGAGGGTGTCAAGGAAGGGCCCTCAGGGGGTCCAGGGAAAGGCTGGAGGAGTGATTTGGTTAGGGGCACAGGAGAGGTGGGCAGAGGCAAACACCACAAGCAGGGGAGAGGGGTCCAGATTCTATTCCAAAATCATCTCACCCCACACTTCTTCACCTAACCTGAACTAACAGAACTTTTTGGTGCAATAAGGAAAGCACCAAGTCTGTGTCCATGAGCCCACCCTGAGCCTCACCATCGTGGGCAAGGGCTTTGAGCTGGAGGGCTCTCCCTCAGGGCCATATAGGAAGGGGTCAGAGGAGTTACTGGGAGCTCACTGGCGCCGCCTCGGTCTGGGATTGGGTCTATCACTTCAAGGGAGCGAAAGTGCCACTGGCTTGACTCTGAAGTGTGCCTACTGACTACCTTCCTGGGCCATCTAAGGAAACAGTCACACTGGAAGGAAGCGACAAACACTGCAGGGCGCTCAGGGCCCGGCCACCGTGCACACGCCCTTCAGGTGGGACTTTAGAGGGGCTAAACGACGACCAAACGACGACCAGTTCCCGGAAGGATGGGTGGTTGCATGGCCCCAAGCGGAGAAGGGTCTGACGAAAATGGGAGGAGCGCCTCCTCCGCGATGGATTCCACGGAGGAGAGACGTTCTGGGCGGGAAAGCGGGGGTCGGGCAGCGGGAGATGTCCTGGGGGGGCCGGTGTTCTGAGAGGGGCCGCAGGTTCGGGGCGGGGTGGGGGGCGTCAGGGGTGGACGGCGTCCCGGGGGGCTGGAGGAGAAGCAAGGAAGCAGGGGAGGAGGTCCTGGGCCATCCCCGTCCCGCAAGGCCATTACCTTTTTCCTGAGAACATGGGTCCGAGAATCACCTAGGAGGAAAGAAGAGGTCACTTCGGGCTCCGGGGCGCACGGATACCCGGGGACCCCACCCACCCACCAAGCAGTCAAGACTCCGACCCCGACCCCGACCTCTCATCGGCGCCCGCACCTGGATCTGGCCCCGGGTCTTGCTGGGGGAGCCTGGCAGCACATTGGGCAGATTGATGCAGCTCATGGCACCTTCAGGGAGCTGGCAAACCGAGCACTCTGCGCCGCTGCCGCCGCCTTGCAAGCTCCCGCCGGTTCCCGCGCAGGACATGTTATCCCCGGCTCGCGGGCCAATCGGGAGCCGGGGCCGCCGTCCCGGAACCAATCACCGCGCGGCCGCGGGACTGGAGGGAGATTAAGCTTCAGCCCGCCCCCTCGAGGGAGGGATCAGAAACGCACGTACCAGGCTCTGTCCCCGGAGAGGTGGGCGCGTAGCTCCTCCGGGGTGGGGCCTGGTCTGTCACCAGAGAGGTGGGCGTAGCTCATCAGGGGCGGGGCCTGGTCGGAGCCCTGCCCACCTGCTATAAAAAGGCGGGGGCGCGCGCGCGCGCCTACGCGTCTGTTGGTACAAAGCGGGGATGGACGTTTCAGGCGGAAATCACAGGCACGAGGCTCCCTGGAAGAGGATGTCTAAAGAGGTAGGAGAATCACAGGGAGAGAGGCTGGGCTTGAGGAGTGTAGCTCAGACATTACATGAGAGTTGAGAGAGAAGTTTAGAATCATTCCTGTGGGGGCTGTTGGTACTGCGTAGCAGGTCCCCAAAGCTTTAGCACTGTGATTTATTTTACTTCTCTCCACAGACAGGCTTTTGCTAGCCTGATTTTAAGGGTAGAATATGGAAGCCCTGGCTATGTTAATATTTATAAACACAGAGGAGGTTGGGGCCGAAGTTCCTAACCTTAATCTGAGGTTATGCAATGTGCAGAGAATGTGCCAGACCTGAAGGAAGCAGAAAGGCTGGTATTCCTGCAGGATGGTCGTGAGGGTTAGAAACCCCATGTGTGGGGTGCAGTTCTTGAGGCGCTCCCTACTGTGTTCCCCCTTTGCCTGGCAAGGAAATAAAGCCACTCTTTCTCTCTCCTCCATTAGAAAAGAAAGAAACCACATATGCAAAGCAATCCTTATGGTTATCATTCAATTATAATTTCCTGACTAGTTTTCCTGCGTTTTAAGCAGCAGTTCTTTCTCAGATCGTGGACACATCTAAGAATGTGATGACAGTTGTGGATACTGCCCCCAAGAAATTCCATCCTCTGTGTGTGTGCGTGTGTGTCTCTCAGTCTCTCTCGTCTTTTCTTTCTCACACAAACCCCTACAATATGAGAGCACGCTCAGAACCCATTGCATTACCATTCTTATAAGTAAATAATAGCAATAAAGATGATGATAGCAATCACAGAGTGTGCCAGGTATGGCTGCAAACATCCTATGGGCACGGATGGTACAGATCAAAACACCACTGGCCAAGAGCTCTGTTCAGTGGGACGAGGAGGAAACCCATATCTGAGTGGTTAGCTTTACTTCATGTACATGCCTTATAGCTTTCAGCCTCACCAGGAGTGCAGCCCAACCGGGCTGAAAGCTATAGGATATGTACATGAAGTGAAGTACTGTTGTTTTGCTCATTATACAGATGACTGAACTGACTGTAAGAAAGTGGCCCAGGGTAAAAGAGCCTGCAAGTGTTGGAGTTTGGATGGCACTCAGCACATCTGACTAGAGAGCCTAAGACCTTTCCATGAGGCCACCCTGTCTTCAAATTTCCCAGTCCAGCCTTGGCCCATTTTTTGTTTTGTGGTTGTTGTTGTGTGTCTGAGTGCTTTCTCCAAAACCTTGTTCCTTATTACTTTCTGATTAAGTCTGAACGTCTTAGCTTGACATCCAAGACCCTCTACCTTCCAGCCCCCCTTCCTCTGTGTTTCAGTAATTGAGGCTGGTCAACATTTCCAATCATCTGACCTTTGATTCCTTTCTCTTCACCTCTGGGCCACTGATGGTGCTGTGACCTTTGGTCAGATTTATGTCCTGTCAGGGAAGATCAGCTTCACGTCACTTTCTCTGCAGTGACCACCCCAGCAATCTGGCTTCCTGTGATCTTAGCTGCTGTAGAAGTGGTGCCCATGGCGGCATTCACTGGGGCACCTTAATGGGTCCTCATTTCCCTTTAAGGCTGTTCCTCTGGTTAAAAGCAAGGCCACTGCCCTCCCTGCAAGTGTCTGACAGCACTTGCAATCTTGTTTCTGTTGTATCTGAAACATCTAGTTAATTAATGGGGAGAGAGTGGGGCAGGCTGGAGGCTGGAGGAGCTTGAAAGAAGCTGAGGGCATCTATGAGAGATATCAGGGAAGGGGCCACTCCAGGCAGAGAGGAGCATCCAGGCACGTGGAGGGGCGCAGGCAGGGTCTGCATGGAGGTCAGAGGTCTTACGGAACCTTGTGTCTGTGTCCCGTAGGAGCTGGATAACCAGTACTCCCCCAGCAGATGGGTCGTCCGACTGGGAGCAGAGGAGGCCATGAGGACCTATTCACAGATAGGAAACGAAGGTACTGGGGAACCTCTCTGTGGCCGCTTTGGGTGGACTTTAGCATGTGGCAGTGGTTCAAGATGCTGGGGCAGGGAGGAGGAGCCTCATAGCCCCAGCCTCTCCAGACAGTTCCCAAAGTCCAGGCATCTCATCTGCTTGGAAGCCCTGGCTGCAGGACTGCCAGGGGGAGGGAGGCTCAGAGACTGTGCTCCACATCCCTGCCTGATCAGCCAACCAGCCATCTGTGCCAACAAGCCAACCAGCCAACTATGCCCAGGCCTTAAGGCTACAGTGGCCCACTCAGCTGCTGAAAGTGGAATGTTGTTGCTATTTACCAAATCAAAGAAGCTTTTTATTTTTTATTTTTATGAAATCAGGGCTTGGGAATCTGTAAGCTAGTGAAGTCTCAAGGTTGATTCCCATCCCAGTCCTGGGTCTCCAGAGTGTGTGCTGCCACCTTTTGAGCTGGGTCGAGCAGGCAGGTTCCACAGAGAATGTGTGGGTGAGGAAGCAGCCAGCCTCTCCTGCAAGTCGGAAAGTTGGAGGTTGGCAAATGCACTTTGTTCCAGGAGGCCAGATGGAGCTCCCAGGATTGATGTTCTCTACACCGAGATAACCCAGCTGGAGGGACAGGCTAGTGGGGATTTATTCCAGCACATTTCAGCACCTTCCCTCTCCTGATAGAGCTGGAGCTGTATCCTGGGCTCTTCAGAGTTCCCTACCATGCCTAGCTCTGCACCAAATATGTCTCTATAGACTCAGTATTTATTTGAGTGCGCAGTGACACCTATGTGAGCAGGTAGCAAACCTGTTTGTCTACCATGATTGTCTTGAGGGAAAAAAAGAGCTGACCCTTTAGAGAAAGGGAGTCTCTCATAAGAAGCAAGGGCTAAGAAGAGACTCTGAGACTCCAAAGTAAGCCCTCGGAGACTGTGTTTAGCCATCCCTCCTGAGAAGCCCTGTGGACAGCTTTACGTTCACATCTCACCTTCCTTCCTGTTTTCGGTGCTCCAGCTGGCCTAGAGGTGCCCCCCGTGCATCTGCCCCATTGCATTGGTGAAGAAGATGAGTGTGATGATGGGGCATTCAGGCCAGGGGAGTGAGAAGAGCCGTGCATGCAAGGGGTGGAGCCTGTCTCTGTTGGAAATGTTGACATTTTGTTCATCATCGACTTCTTTGGCATAAATTTTGATTTTAAAAAATACTGCATTTACATATTATCTGTCTTTGTATCGGTCAGCTCAGGTTGCATAACAAAATGCCACGGGCTGGGTGGCTTAAACTATAGGAATCTCTTTCTCCCAGTGCTGGAGGCTGAGAAGTCCAAGGTCAAGGTGCCAGCTCATTTGGTCCCCTGGTGAAGGTCTCTTCTTGGCTTGCAGATAGACCTCTTCCCCCTGCATCCTCACATGGCAGAAAGAAGAGAAGGAAATGCTCACCTTTCTTCTTCTTATAAGGCCACTAATCCCACCACAAGGGCTCCATCCTCATGACCTCAGCTACACCTAATTACCTCCCAAAGGCACTAACACATTGTTGTCGTTGTTCAGTAGCTGACTCTTTGCGACTCTGTGGACTGTAGCCCACCAGGCTCCTCTATCCGTGGGATTTCCCAGGCAAGAATACTGGAGTAGGTTGCCATGCCCTCCTCCAGGGGATCTTCCCAACCCAGGGATGGAACCCAGGTCTCCCACATTGCAGGTGGGAAGCCCATCTGCTACCCTAGTCCCTCCTAAATCTACCTAGTCATTAGGCCGGCCATCTGAGTTTGCAAATTGTCATTATCCAGAGGAAAACAAAAAATCCCCATAGCTTTATGACAAAAAAATGGCTTTGCAACTTGTAGCTGGATGGGTATTGAAATTAGGGTCCTGCCCTCCCATGGATTATCTTGCTGATAATACATTTCAAAGAGATAGCTCCCAAGGACTTCCCTGGCAGTCCGATGGTTAAGACTTCATCCTCCAATTCAGGGGGTGCATGTTTGATCCCTGGTCAGGGAGCCCACATGCCTCACAGTCAAAAAACAGTATTGTAAAAAGTTCAATAAAAAATTTAAAAATGGTCCAAATCAATAAAAACCCAAAGAGCTCCCAGGTCTTTGAGAAAAACATTCCTAAGTTGTAAAACTGGCAAGAGACTCATTTAGCTTTAAAAAATATTTACATGCATTCCCAAAGGGGTAGAGACAGGATTTATGATGATGTCTCCTAAAAATAAATTCTCCAAGAAAAGGGAGGGAGGTAAACTCTCTTTTCCTTTTTTGCACCAGGAAGAAGGAGATTGTTTTTCTTTTGATCTACTCCATCCTAATATCTTCCACCAGTAACTTGCAGTGGGCACTGTTCTCTTCCAATGAGTAGGTCATGTTTATTCTCCGCTGGCCTCTCCCAGGCTAGGTGAACACGGGCAGAGGGAAGTTGGAAGAACTGTGTCCTCTACCAGTAGCTATTAAATTTGTTTAGTAAGACTCTCAGTAAAAATGTTTTAAAAGCTGTGGCGACGGAAAGAGATTAGCGGCACTGGGAGATGCGGAACAGTGGGGTTTATTCAGCACCGGTGCGGGCTCAGCAGAGTCGCCTCCAGGGTCTGAGCTCCCGGGCTTTGTTCTGGATATCTTTTATATGGCGTGGGCTTCTGGGTCCTAGTGACTTTCCAGCCTATGCAGTTTGGTTGAAGCGGTAAGCAGGCCAGTTCACAGACGCAGAGGTGGTGAGCATCAATCAGCAGGCCACTTTACAGAAGTGGAAGCAGTGAGCATAGCAGTAAATTTCAGTTCAGTTCAGTTCAGTTGCTCAGTCGTGTCGACTCTTTGCAACCCCATGGACTGCAGCACGCCAGGCCTCCCTGTCCATCACCAACTCCTGGAGTTCACGCACACTAAGGTCCATCGAGTCGGTGATGCCATCCAGCCATCTCATCCTCTGTCGTCCCCCTCTCCTCCTGCCCCCAATCTCTCCCAGCATCAGAGTCTTTTCCAATGAGTCAGCTCTTCGCATCAGGTGGCCAAAGTATTGGAGTTTCAGCTTCAGCATCAGTCCTTCCAAAGAACACCCAGGACTGATCTCCTTTAGAATGGACTGATTGGATCTCCTTGCAGTCCAAGGGACTCTCAAGAGTCTTCTCCAACACCACAGTTCAAAAGCATCAATTCTTCGGTGCTCAACTTTCTTCACAGTCCAACTCTCACATCCATACATGACCACAGCAAAGACCATAGCCTTGACTAGACGGACCTTTGTTGGCAAAGTAATGTCTCTGCTTTTGAATATGCTATCTAGGTTGGTCATAACTTTTCTTCCAAGGAGTAAGCGTCTTTTAATTTCATGGCTGCAGTCACCATCTGCAGTGATTTTGGAGCCCCCAAAAATAAAGTCTGCCACTGTTTCCACTGTTTCCTCGTCTGTTTCCCATGAAGTGATGGGACCAGATGCCATGATCTTAGTTTTCTAAATGTTGAACTTTAAGCCAACTTTTTCACTCTTTCACTTTCATCAGGAGGATTTTTAGTTCCTCTTCACTTTGTGCCATAAGGGTGGTGTCATCTTCATATCTGAGGTTATTGCTATTTCTCCCGGCAATCTTGATTCCAGCTTGTGCTTCTTCCAGCCCCGCGTTTCTCATTGTACAAGAAACTAATCTCAAAAATACATTGCACAAGGAACTAAATAAGGTGCGTGTGTAACCAGGCTGGGGGCACATTTCCAAACTCCCTGTCCCTCAAGCCACGCCTCGCCTTAGGAGAGCCAATCACCAGCGATGTGGGTGGGGCCTCGTGATTGACAGCTTCTGCGACTGACCGCCTCTCCGAGGGATCCTCCTGCCTTTTAAGGCTGAGTTGGCTCTTTTTCCTTTCCACCAGATAAAACCAAAGGAAAAAGACAAAGGCACACAAAATACAGGCCCATTTTTGTTTAACTGTGATAGGATACACATAACTTAAAATGTACCATTTTAACCATTTTACAGTGTACAAGTCAGCAGTGTTCAGTACATTCACGTTGTTGTACCACCATTTCCTCTGTCTGGTTCCAAAACATTTTTCATCACCCTGAAAGGACACCTCCCTACCCGTTAGGCAGGCCCTGACAACAAATGATTGCTTTCTATCTCTGTGGATTTTCCTATTCTGGATGTTTCCCATAAATGGAATCCTACAAGATGTGATCTTTTGTGTCTGGCCGCTTTCGCTTAGCACAAGGTTTTGGAGGTCCGTCCTTGTTATAGCCTGCCCGGGCTTCATTCCTATTTATGGACGAATAATTTTCCGTCGTGTGGATGGACCACGTTTTGTTTATCCATTCATCCGCTGATGGACATTTGGGCTATTTCCCCCTTTTGGCGATTGTGAAAAGTGAACATTCACGTACAAGTTGTTTGAAAGCCCAAATTTCTTAGCCCTAATTTCAATAGAAACAGCCATTCTGCCAACTGCATATATTATTATATAAATGTTTGCAGACAGCTTTTTACTTAGTTCGTCATGGACCCGTAGCAAGCACTATGAGGCACCCAGTGTTCACAGACCATATTGTAATAGCCCCGCCCTGCACTGAGGCTGGCCATTTTTAGGCAACAATTGTTTTCTGATTACAAAAGGAGCATTTGCTTACTGAAAAGGATTTTGGAAAATAAAACCATCAATAATTCTGCCACCCATTGTTCACATTGTAATGCGGTTTCTTCTAGTCTCTTTTTACTTTCTCCTGGAAGAAAGCGTTCTGTATTAATAGTGTGCAATCCTGGTTTGTTGTGGGGTTTTTGTGGGGTTTGTTTTTTTTTTTGGCTGAACTGCAAGGCTTGCAGGATCTTAGTTACCTGACCAAGAATTGAACTCAGGGCCATGGAGGTGAAATCTACAGGTCCTAACCAATGGACCAGAAGGTAGCTCCCTGCAATTTTTTTTTTTTTTTTTGATAGTAGAACAGTGTTAAAAATTCTTTCTAGAAGAGATAGAAAATACTATGTGTAAAGTAGATAAGAAACAAGGATATATTGTTGTATAGCAGAGGGAAATATAGCCATTATTTTGTAATAACTTTAAATGGACTATAATCTATAAAATGTGGAATCTCTGTGTCCTACACCTGAAACTAATGTAATGTCAACAGTAGTTCAGTTTAAAAACTCTAACCCCAAATAATTGAAAATAAGTACTCAAATACATGTACACACATGTTCATAGCAGCGTTATTCACAATTGCCAGAAAGTGGGAAAAGTCCAGATTCATCCACAGATAAAAGGATAAACAAAGTGTGATATGTCCATGCAATGGAATTATTTTGGGCACAAGAAAGGAATGAACTACTGATACATACTAGAACATGATGGACCCTGAAACACAGTGCTCACTGAAAGAAGCCAGGCACAAAAGGTCACATTTATATGTATGATCATTATTTACATATACGATTCCATTTATGCGAAGCATCCAGAACAGGGTAATCTGTAGAGACACAAAGCTGTGATTATAGGGGCTGCTTAATGGGTATTCTTCTGAGATGAAAAAAAAAATGTTTTGTTGCTGTTTAGTCGCTAAGTCATGTCTGACTCTTTGCGACCCCGTGGACTGTAGTCCACCAGGCTCCTCTGTCCGTAGGATTTCTCAGGCAAGAATACTGGAGAGGGCTGCCATTTTCTTCCCCAGGGAATCTTCTGGACCCAGGGATTGAGCTCGCAGATTCTTTTACCAGTGAGCCACCAGGGAACCCCTGAAAAAAAATGTTTAGGAACTAGATAGAGGTGATGGTTGCAAAACGCTGTGAATGTGCTAAGTGCCACTGAATCGTTCACTTTTTTCTTTTTAATAACACCATCAATTTTGACTTGTTCACTTTAAAATGGTTGGGACTTCTTTGGCAGTCCAGTGGTTAAGATCACAGGCTTCCACTGCAGGGGCCTCAGTTTGATCCCTGGTTGAGGAACTAAGATCCCACATGTGGAGAATCAGAAGGAAAGTTGCATTTTCTCTGACTTTGAACTAAACATGACTGAACCCCAGAAACCCCCCTACCCCACAACCTCCCAGAGCTTCTCCAGCTTGTCCACTGGTCCTGCCAGATATTCCCTCCCTATTTGTGTTCACAGACAGACTTCAAAATCCTGTATTCGACTATTCATCCCTCCCTCCCACGCACCCCAGCCCCCAGAAGCCACTGATCTTTTCACTGTTTCCATTGTTTTACTTCTCCCAGAATAGTTGGAATCACACAGTGTGTAGTCTTTTCAGATCTGGCTCATTTTTATAGAACGTGTTGCTACCTAACATTTATAACTGCTTGTCCCCCTCTTTAAGGGGTAAGCCACACATGATTGGGATATTTTTTTTCCTATTTTATCACTGCAAAATTCCAAAATGGGCACAAGATCGATGCTTATATAAATATTTGTTTTCTAAGTGAATTAAAAGACAGAGGGAATAGTTCTGAAGCTAGATGACGGGACTTCCCTGATGGTCGTGTGGTTAAGGCACCATGCTTCCACCGCAGGGGGCGCAGGTTCAATCCCTGGTCGGGGAACTAAGATCTCACATACTGTGTGACCAGGCCAAAAAAAAAAAAAAGAGTGTACAGAAAATAAATAAATAAAAATAGAGCATAACTTAAAAAAAAAAAAAGAAGAAGAAGAAGAAGGCTGGTGGACCCTAACCGCTTCTTAAATTGCTCCCACAGCACCTGATAAACCCTTGATCTTCAGCTTTCTGACACCATCTGATGGGTCTCCCCGCCCCACGCCTGCATTAGTCTTTAGGGATTCTGACCCCTGCCTCTCCTAATTGCTCTCACACAGTGCTCAGTGGGTCTGGAGACCTGCAGTTTCTGTCTGTCCTGTGACACTTTGGACTGTGAGCAATAGAAAATGAATTTTTGCTTTCTCAAAAAAGGAAGTTTGTAATTGGGCTTATCCTGGAGCGCCTTGTTGAAGCCCCGCTGTGTCCCGACCTGTAGATGCAGCGCCTGGAGGGCTGGCAGTATTCAGGCCCTGGGAGGAGACAGTGAGTCACCCTAGTCTCTGTCCCTGCACCCAGTTGCCTGCCATCAGCCCATCACGCCACCTCCTGGAGAGAGGCAGTTTCTCTGTCAGGCTCAGTTGGGTTTTTTAATAGCAGAGAGAGACTTTTTTTAATGCGTGACAACGAATCTTGACAGCTGCTTGGTTTTAATTGCTCTTCAACTTAGAGCATACGTTTCATTATCTTTTTCTTCGTTTTGGCACAACATAAATCTCCTGGGTCCACGTGTACTTCCAGAACTCTTGTGTTAATTAAATCGCTCCCCTTTGCTGAGCCTGCGGTATGAGGAGCTTGTCCAGAACAAACACTTTCACACCTGGAGGGAAGGTGGTTGGCAGACCTCTCAGGGAAGGTGAGCAGGGGAGCTCTGGGGCTTTTGGGAGGGAGTGTGGGGCTGTCATGGACTGAAAAATTCATGTGTTGAAGGGACTTCCCTGGAGGTCCAGTGGTTACGACTCCAAGCTTCCACTGAAGGGGCATGGGTTCAACTCCTGGTTGGGGAACTAAGATATGCCACACAGCACAGCCAAAGAAAAGAAAAGGACAAAAAACTGTCTTCCATTAGAATAATTACTTGGGATTTCCCTGGTGGTCCAGTGGTTAAGAATCTGCCTTCCAATACAGGCGACGCAGGTTCTCTCCCTGGTTGGAGAACTAAGGTCCCATGTGCCGAGGAGCATCTAAGCCTGAGTGCTGGAACTGAGACCTGATGCAGCCAAATAACTAATAAATATTTTAAAAATAATAATAATTATTATTAAAAAGCTCACTCGTTGAAGTCCTAGCTCCTAGTGGGGCTGTGTTTAGAGAGGGGGTCCTCTAAGGAAGAAAAAAGTTAAATGAGGTCGGAAGGATGGAGTCCTGATCCAGTAGGATTGTTTGAAGAGACACAGAGGGTTCGTCTCCCTAGAGAGAGGGAGAGCTGCTCCCAAACCCAAAGAGGCCATGGGAGCCCCCAGCCAGAAAGCCCTCTGCCATCCCAGGGAGGACCCTCACCAGACACCTCCCCTGCCGGCACCTTGATCCTCCCTTCCAGGGTCCAGAACTTCGAGAAATACATGTCTTGTTGTCGAAGCCCCTGGGTGTATGTATGACATTTTGTTAGGGCAGCCCCAGCAACTGACAGGAACCTCAGATCAATGGGATGTGATGCAGGTTATACCTGGCTCACACCTGCAGGGCTGCAGGGAGCCCTGGTGAAAACGGGGGAGAGGGAAGGGGGATCCAGGGTGGTCTCAGTGGGGGCAGGGAGAAAATTCAGGATTCAGGACAAACAGAGAGGGAACCAAGAGACTTTCCTGATGATCTGGTGAGGTTTGCTTTGGCCTAAAAACTGGCACGACCGGTTAAATAAATTAAGGTGCAGCCATAGGACGGAATAGCAAGTTAACTATTTATTAAAAAAGAAAGAAAAGAATGAGGAAGCTGTCTATGTACTGATTAGGAAAGCTCTCCAAGAAATATTAAGTGAAACAGGGAGAAATGCATTTCATACGCTGCCATTTGGATTTAGAAGAGAGATTCCATATCCATATTAATAATGACAGTCACCTTGTCAGGGGTATTTCATGGAAATGGCTGTTGTATTTTTTTATAATTGGATTGTTTCTTCAAAAGAAAAAGTAATGGCATCTCACTTAATGCTCAGATAGCTCATAACTTTCACAGGTACCTGCCCGTCAACTCTTCAACACAGTTTACAAAATATGGTGACATTCTTAAAAGATAGTTCAAGTTAGGGCTTCCCTGGTGGTCCAGTGATTAAGAATCCGCCTCGCTCTTTCCCATCGGCACCCCATTTAAGATCTTAGTCTCACCATGGGTTGCCGCCCCACCCGGTGTTACTGGTATTGTCAGAACAAACTGAACCCAAAGTCTGACTTCTGCCAAGGTGTCCCGGATGCTAAGATCTGCATCTTTGACCTGGAACAGAAGAAGGCAAAAGTGGATGGGTTCCCACTCTGTGCCCACACGGTGTCAGACGAGTGTGAGCAACTCTCCTCCAAAGCCCTGGAGGCTGCCCGGGTTTGTGCCAACAAGTCCATGGTGAAAACAGGGCAAAGATGGTTTTCACATCCAAGTGGGGTGCCACCCCTTCCATGTCATCGGCATCAACAAGATGTGTCCATCCTCACCAAGCTGCAGAACAAGGAGCACGTGACTGAGGCCCTGCACAGGGCCAAGTTCAAGTTCCCTGGCCACCAGAAGTGGGAATTTGCCAAGTTTAATTTGGATAAATTTGAAAACATGGAAGCAGAGTAACAGTTCATGCCAGATGGCTTTGTGGGGTCAAAGACATCCCTGATCCTGTTCCCTTGGACAAATGGTGGGCCCTGCACTCATGAGAGGCTTGGCGCTGTCTCTTCTTTACTCATGTGCACCAATAAACCCTACTTTCGTGTCAAAGCAAACAAACGAAAAAAAGGATCCACCTTGCAATGCCGGGGACACCGGTTCGATCCCTGGTCCTGGAACATCCCACATGCCACGAAGCAACTAAGCCCAAGGACCAAAACTACGTAGGCCACACACCAAAACTGCTGAAGCTCTTGCGTCTAGAGCCTGTGGTCTGCAACAAGAGAAGCCATGACCCATGCACCACGGTGAAGGATCTAGAGATCCCTGCCGCATCTAGAGAAAGCCTGTGTGCAGCAATGAAGGCCCAGCACAGACAAAAATAAAACAAATAAAAAATATTTTTGAAAAATACATTTCAAATCATTATCATAAGTGCGATGCCAAATAAACAAATAAAAATAAATATTTAAAAACATATCACTAAAAAGCACCATAAAAATAAAAGGTTTATTGTCTTTGCTCTTATATTTAAAGCTACAGTCCATCTGGAACTGATCTGATATGGTATGAGATAGGGATCAAAAAAGGCTTTTTTTTCCCATTCAGTTGACCCAACACTGTGTATTGAAATATTTATTCATTGCATAACTTGTGGGATCTTAGTTCCAGACCAGGGATTGAACGCGAGCTGTCGGCAGTGAAAGCACAGAGTCCTAACCATTGGACTGCCAGGAATTCCCTACACAATTTTCTTTTAAGTGGGTTTGATGTAGCAGGTTCTGTTGTACAGAGGTGGGCAAAGCAAAGCCCTTGTTGTCACAGAGCTTATGGTCTTGTGAGGGTAACAGTAAATAAAAATACATGAAGGATGGATGAATGCTGGGGTCAAAAATAAAGGAGAGAAAGGGGCTATACCATAAGGTATTTGGCCAGTTTTCTGTTGTGAGTCCCTTGGGCTGTGTCTAAAATGTTTCAGTGTCATAAATAGCATTAGTGTGAGCATCTTTAAAGCAAATCTTTAAAAATATTTCTGATTACTTCCTTATAATAATGGATGGATAAGGTCTTATGCATCAAGGAATATGGTTTTCTTGGGCTTTGGTACATATTTCCAAGTTGCCCCACAGGAAGAACTTACCAGTTTACACTCCCCAGTGCCCAAAGGTGGCGGGAGCTGAGCTGCCTGGGTTTCAGTGATGAAAGTGGGGCCTTTGGGGGACACTGAAAGTCCATGAACATAGAGAGTCCCTTCCTCTTCCTGAAAGTGGGGCCCAGCTGGCTGCTTGCCTCTCAAAAGCCAATAAAGAGGCCAGGTTGGTGGAAATGAAAATTTGCTTTATTTTGGATGCCAGCAACTCAGCAGGCGAGGGCAAGGCAGACACCTGTTCAAATGCTGACTTGCCCCCTGAGCTTTTATAGACGGAGGGAGAAAGAGCACAGTCAGCTCTGACAGTCATCTTGAAATTGGTCACCAGTGGTCTGACCAGCATCATCTTGACTGTTTTAGGTACAATTAATCTTCAGTTCCACAGTCGGTTTGTTTCATTTCTCTGGGGCCAGTTCTCACAATTGTGGCAGATTGCGTTGTGGGCTATAGTCTGGTCATCCTGTGGTTAACTTTTTCCACATGGTGGGGGCTTTATCTATAAGACAGCTCACAGGATATGGCTCCGAATATAATCTATAGCCCTTGAGAAGGAACTAAAAGTCCTTGCCTGTGTTTTATGACATTGTTATTATTATTGGGTCTTCTTTGACTGTTTTCCTTCGTTTCTGCATTTTCTCACTTCTCTGATTAAACTTATTCTTTGGCTAATGTTCCACAGACAAAAGGCAGGCAGATGACATGGGGCACAAGGACCATAGAGTCCTGCTCTGTTTTACTCCTGCCTCTACGCCTTCAGCTTTGATATTTAATTTATATACAGTCCCTTTCCTCCTTTCTCTCAACCCCAGTCCTAAGCCAGTTTTCACATCACTCTGACCTCTGCCATCATGGCACTCGATTATATAGTCATAGTGTTGTATTCTCTGTTTCAAGTGATTTTATATCTTAGTTTCTAGAAGATTATTTTTTCAAATACTTGGACAAGTTTATCCTTCCAGGAGCATGTAGCCAAGGGTAGCACCCATAATAAACATGTAATAGAGTCGAGGTAGAAATGGTGCCGGTCAACTGCCAGCTCACCAGAGACAGACATCAAAGATGGTACTGCCTCCACTCAGATGGGTCAGTCTGATGTCTTTTTAACTACGCATCTGGGGGAATGCTTCAGACCCCAGGCCCAATTACCATATGGACTTGGGGAAACACTGACCGCTGGAGCCAACTGGTCAACCCAAAGGGGCTTTCAGCAAAATAATAATAGAATGTGCTGCTGCCTGAGGTTGTACTGACAGTGACTTGTCCATTTCCGGAGACAGTCACCAAGAGGGCCCGGGCCACCAGGAGAAGCCTGCTCGATGTTCCCTACGGAGCCGGCGAAGGAGAAAAATTGGACATCTACCTTCCCGAGGCAGTATCTGAAGGTAACCGGGAGCTGGTGGTTGCCCTCGGATCTCAGCTGGGAGCCCTGGCTTGGCCCACACGCCCTTTGTTTTGTCCTACAGCTATGCCTTTCCTGGTGTTTTTTCACGGAGGATACTGGCAGAGCGGAAGGTGAGTCAGGGGATGTGGATGAATGGAGGAAAGGGGAGATTCGTCTTTGCCTGGCCTCTTCCTTTCCTGGGACTGCTGCAACAACTTACTACAAATGCGGGGGCTTCCTGGGACAGAAATGTCTTCTCTCACAGTTCTGGAGGCCAGAAGTCTGAAATCAAGGTGTGGGCAGGGCCGCGCTCCCTCCAAAGGCTCCAGCTTCTGGGGGCTCCAAGCTTTTCTCACCTTGTGGCTGCGTCACTTCAAACTGAGTTTTCACCTGCACAGGGTCTTTGTGTGTCTGCATCTCCATCCTTCCTCTCATTTCTGTTACAACATCACCAGTTACTGGGTTTAGGGCCCATCCTAAATCCAGGATGATCCCATCTCAAGATTCTTAAGTATGTCTGCCTAGCGTGTGCTCAGTCGCTTCAGTCGTGTCTGATTCTTTGTGACCCTGTGGACTGTAGCCTACCAGGCTCCTCTGTTCATGGGGTTCTCCAGGCAAGAATACTGAAGTGGGATGCCATGCCCTTCCCCAGGGGATCTTCCTGACCCAGGGATTGAACCCACATCTCCTGAGTCTCCTTCATTGCAGGTGGAGTCTTTACCCACTGAACCACCCGGGAAGCCCATATCTGCATAGACCCTATTGCAAATCAGGTCACATTTACAGGTACAAGGGTTTAGGATTTAGACGTATCTTTTGAGGAAGGACACTGTTGAACCCACTATATTCAGAGAAAAGCATGTTCACTCTACTCTCCAATCATGGAAAACCACAGTGACTAACCATCCCATTTTGCTCAGAACTGAGTGGTTTCCCAGGGGTTGAGGCCTTTAGCAGTAAAACAAAGAGAGAGTCCCAGGCAAACTGGGATTGGCCCCAGTGGGTACCCTAAGATAAGCAGAGGGGTATTTGAGACTTTCACGGACACTGTGGTTCCCTAGGATCATACTAAGGAGTTGCTTATTGTAGGATCTCATGCTAAGTCACTTCAGTCATGTCCGACTCTGTGTGACCCCATAGACGGCAGCCCACCAGGCTCCCCCGTCCCTGGGATTCTCCAGGCAAGAACACTGGAGTGGGTTGCCATTTCTTTCTCCAGTTATAGGATCTACTGCCCTTCAACCACAGCATTTTAATGCTCCAATTTATTGCATTTTTACCCTTTGCCTTGTGAAGCTCCTTACATGTCTGATCTCCTTCAATTCTCAAAAACAGCCTCCAAAGAGAAAGAACATAATTATCTCGATTTTACAGAGGAAGAAACCAGGCTTAGAGGTTAAATATAGTCTCTAGGATGCCACAGCTAGCATGTGATGTGGTAAGGACAGAGCCTCACTTCTTCCCTTACCGCCCTGGGTCAGAGAGGGGCAGGGCTCTGGGTGGACCAGACACTGAAGCAGTCTAGTGGCCAAGTGGCCTCCAGTTGTTATGTCTTTGTCTCTTTCTGCAGTAAAGACACATCAGCCTTCATGGTCAACCCACTGACAGCACAGGGAGTGGCCGTGGTGATGGTGGCTTATGACATTGCCCCCAAAGGTAATGAGGGTGGTCTTGCAGGTACAAGGGCCATTGGGATTTGGAGGGGAGAGAGCCCCTGATGGAGCCTGACACAGCTCCTGCCTTCTGCACAGGCACCCTGGACCAGATGGTAGACCAGGTGACCCAGAGCATCGTGTTTGTCCAGAAGCAGTATCCAGGCAACCAGTGGGTATCACTGCAAATTTTCCTTTGGTCAGACTGGGTGGGAAGACAGTGGATTCACCTCCTTGGATGCAGCCCAGCCATCCCCTCTGGCTTTGAGCAGAAGGCAAATGGGGACCTCTTGATGTGCTGGCCTGTTGCTTTGATTACACTGAAAGCAAACCCTGCTCTCTGCTCTGACCCACTGAAGGGGGATTTACCTGTGTGGACACTCTGCTGGGGCCCACCTCGCTGCCATGATGCTCCTGGCCGACTGGACCAAGCATGGAGTCACGCCCAACCTCAAAGGTTTCCCCGGGGAATGAGTCTGACTAGGCAGCCTTCACCCTGCCCTGATGGGCCTGAGGGTCTATACCAGTTGCTTGAAATCTCAACAGCTGTGAGCGGCTTGACCTGGGGGCTTTGGGCCCAGGGAGCAGGGCCTGCTTTGCTTCTTCTCTGCCCCTTCCCTTGTCTTGCCCCTCTGGCCCTGAAGGCAGGCTGGGCCCATCTTGCTCCATCCAGTCCTTACAAGAGGCTCAGTCTGGGTGGGGCCTTGGCCCCATCTGCAGCCTGGCTCAGTGACTGTTCTTTACCTTCACAGGCTTCTTCCTGCTGAGTGGGGTCTACGACCTGGAGCCCATCATGCACACCTCTGAGAATGCCCCCCTCCTCCCAACCCTGTAAGTCACTTGTCCCCTCATCCCCCTCAGCTGGCCTGCAGCCAGTGAGGACGGACAGGGCTGCAGCAAAGGCTTTCCTCTGTCCTGACCACACCTACCCCACCCCAGGGAGGATGCTCAGAGGAACAGCCCACTGTGGCACCTGGAGACGGCCCCCACCCAGCCCAGCCATCCAGCCTGCCGCATCCTGGTGACTGTGGGCCAACATGACAGCCCTGAATTCCACCGACAGTCCAGGGAGTTTTATCAGGTACCCCAAGCACCCCTCTTTTGGCTCGGTTGAGGGTTGTCCAGTCTTATTATATTCCTGTTTGTTTCACCCAAATGGACCCTATGATACCAGTCATTTCTTCAACAAATACTTAGTGAGCACCTGGTAAGCAGGTGCGAGAGCCCTTCTCCACCTCCACTGCCCTCCCCGCCAACTGGCCTCATGTTTCCTCTTCCCTCATTTTTCTTACACAGACGTTGTGCCACGGAGGGTGGAAAGCCTCCTTTGAAGAGCTCCACGATATGGACCACTTTGAAATCCTTTGGAACCTAACCCAGGAAGACTACGTGCTCACCCAGGTAGGGTGCATCCCTTCACTGTGGACAGAATGTGTCTTGGCATAGCCCTTACACGTGAGTCAGGGTGGGCAGGCAGAGGGTTCAGGGAGTCCCCTTGCTGGTTCTTTGGCATCCTGGCATCCAGGGGACCTGACAATAAGGATGGAGGGCCACTCTTGCTTCCTGAACTTCACCTCCCTCTGAAACAGCCCCAGGTGATCTGCAGAGGCTGGTCCTGGGCACACCAATGGGATCTTCATGGGGCCAGGCAGGTATGAGAAGTATTAGCCTGCTTGTGTGTAAGCACAGACACAAGGCCAGCTCCATGGGGATAGGTTGGATGGATTTGACCACATGAATGTTTAGTACAAATTTAATGTGGTGAACCCTTTTAAAAGTGTAAGGATAATAATAAAAAAGTCTAAGGATAAAAAGGAACCCTTCTACACTGTTGATGGAATGTAAATTGGTGCAGCCACTATGGAGAACCACATGGAGTTTCCTTAAAAAACTAAAATTAGAGTTACCATATGATCCAGCAATGCAACAATTCCGCTCCTGATTTATGTCCAGGACTGGAGTTTTTGTTTTGTCCAGAAAAGTCAAAACTCTAATTCGAAAAGATATATGCATCCCAGTGTTCATAGCAGCACTATTTATAATAGCTTAAATGTCCACTCATAGATGAATGGATAAAGAAGATGTGTTTTATACAAAAACACACAAACACTGGAATTTTACTCAGCCATAAAAAGAATGATAAAATGCCTTTTGCAGCAATCTAAATGGACCCAGAGATTATTATACTAAGTGAGGTCAAAGACACATATCATATGATTTCACTTATATGTGGAATCTTAAAAAACAATACAGGTGAATTTATTTACAAGACCAAAATAACTCACAGACAAGAAAGCAAACTTACAGTTACCAAAAGGGAAGGAGGGGGATAAATTAGGAATTTGGAATTAACAGACATGCAAAATAAACAGCAAGGACCTACTACTGTGTAGCAGAGGGAACTATATTCAGTGTTTTGTAATAATCTATAATGGAAAAGAACTTGAAAAAGAATATATATATATAACTTAATCCCTTTGCTATATACCTGAAACATTGTAAATCACCTACACGTCAATTTTAAAAATTATTTTAAAAAGTCAAAGGCTAGATTGGGGAAAATATTTTCCATGCCAGAAAATATACAGTTGCTACTTTCTCTTTTCTTTTTCTCAGAAAGTGGGTACCTGATTAGCTTTACTTTTTTTTTAATATTTACTTTTTCCCTCCGGTTTTATTGAGTTAAAATTGACATACAGAGCTGTATAAGTTTAAGGTTACAGCATAATGATTTGACTTACAAACATCATGAAATGAACCATTATAGTTTTCGTGAACATCTACCATCTCATAGATACAAAAGAAAAGAAAAAGAAAAATGTTCCTTTGTAATGAGAATTCTTAGGATTTATTCTGTTAACAACTTTCATATATAGCATACAGCAGTGTTAATTAAATTTATCACATTGTGCATCATATCCCTAGTGCTTATTTATCTTATAATTTATCTTATAACTGAAAGTTTGTACCTTTCACCACCTTCCTCCAGTTCCCCCTCTCTCCAGCCCTGATTAGCTGCCACCATGATAGGACTTTTATAGCATTCAGATTTTTGGTTTTGTTTTGTTTGGTTTGGCTGCTTTGGGATCTTAGTTCCCCAACCAGTGATTGAACCCTGGCCCTCCAAAGTGAAAGTCCAGAGTCCTAACCACTGGACTGCCAGAGAACACCATATAGCATTCAGTTTTAATTATCATAGTTATTATCTTTACCACACAAAGAGCACTTTCAAATCAGTTGCTGTTGAGTCGCCAAGTCATGTCCAGCTCTTTTGCAACCCCTTAAACTGTAGCCCACCAGGCTTCTCTGTCCGTGGGATTTCCCAGGCAAAGATATTGAAGTGGGTGGCCATTTTCCTTCTCCAGGAGATCTTCCCTACCCAGGGATTGAACCCATGTTTCCTGCATTAGCAGGTGGATTCTTTACCACTGAGCCACCAGGGAAGTCCTTCAAATCAATAAAATGGTTCTTTTTCTTTTTTTAACTGAAATTAGGTGACTTGCAATAGTATGTGTAACATAGTGATGCAATATTTTTATATAGCTTATTCTCCATTGAAAGTTATAAAATATTGGCTGTATTCCATGCAGTGTGCAATATAACCTTGTAGCTTATTTATTTTACATATAGTAGTCTGTACTTCTTATTATGTGTAATAAGAGCAGGTCTTATTCCTCTTTAAGAACAGAAATAAATAGAAAAAATGGACAAAGAATTAGTGATAATTAAAAAATAAATATAGATAGCCAGTAGACATGGTGGAAGATTAAAATGAACTATTGATCATTGGGCTTCCCTTGTGGCTCAGCTGGTAAAGAATCCACCTGCAAAGCGGGAGACCTGGGTTCAATCCCTGGGTTGGAAAGATCCCCTGGAGAAGGGAAAGGCTACCCACTCCAGTATTCTAGCCTGGAGAATTCCATGGACTGTATAGTCCATGGGGTTGCAAAGAGTTGGACACGACTGAGCGGCTTTCACTTTCACTTCACATGGATCATAAAAATGTGACTGAAAACGAGTCCTCTCCCACCCCTCGATGGAAATGCTCTAGTATAATTATGTCCAGTGCTGATGAGAATGTGGTGAAGTGGGGGAGGCTTCCTTGGTCCTTCTGGTGGAAACATGTCGACTTGATGTTTCTAGGGTACAGCTTGGCAAAACGGATGCAAGTCTGCTGACCCAGTAATTCTGATGCTTGGAATTTGTTTTCAGGATAATCAGAGAAACACTGAAAGATAGTCTCTACAGCTTTATTAATGTTCAAAACTTGGAAACAACCTAAATATCTAATGAGGTTAAATTCTGATATAATCAGGTAATAGATTGAAGTTTTTGAAAACTTCTTAGGATATGTTAAATTGATTCAAAAGTTAGAGCGAAAACACAAAAAATAACTAACCTAGCATCTCCCTAGTTTTATGATATTAGAGGCATGATGTATATGCATCTGAAAAAAAAGCATTTACCAGTGGTATCGCAAGTGCTTTAAAAAATAAAAAATCCATTTCCATATTTTCTACTGTGAACATGTGTTACTTTTTAAAATCAATACTCCTTGTTTAATTTAATTTATTTATTTGGCCATGCTATGTAGCATGTGGAATCTTAGTTCCCCAGCCAGAGATCAAACACCATGCTCCCTACATTGGAAGCATGGAGTCTGAGCCACTGGACCACCAGGGACACATCTCTTGTATTACTCTTTTAACTGAGGGGAAAAAACAAGCATTCATAAATGTGTACACATATGTGCTTGGTTGGGTCTGACCAGGGGATCTTCCAAACCCAGGGATCCAACACGTATCACCTGCATTGGTAGGCGGGTTCTTTAACACTGAGCCACCTTAGCCATAAATGACATCTGTTTTTAAAAAACCTAGTAAATATTTTAGATTTGGGAAGCCATATGGTCTCTGACAAAACTACCCAACTCTTGCCGTTGCTACCCAAAAGCTGCCTCGTGGGCTTCCCTGGTGGCTCAGTGGTAGGGAATCTGCCTGCCAATGCAGGAGACATAGGAGATCCAGGTTGGATCCCCGGGTTGGGAAGATCCCCTGGAGGAGGAAATGCCAACCCGCTCTAGTATTCTTGACTGGAGAATCCCATGGAGGAGCCTGGCGGGCTCCAGTCCACGGGGCCGCAAAGAGTCAGACACAACTGAAGCGACTTAGCACACACATGCTCCAATAAAACTATTTATGGATGCAGAAATACGAGTGTTCTGTAATTTTTACATGTCACAAAAAATATCCTTGTTTCGATTCTTTTCCCCAGCCGTTTAAAAACGTCAAGCCATTGTTATCTCATGGTTCATACAGAAACAGGCAGCAAGCCGGAGGGAGGTGTATGTTTGGTTCATGGAAACATTTCAAATGAGAGATGGAAAGGAGCTCAGTTAAGTTACATTTCTGTGACCGCAAAGGCAGCCTGTTTCTTTAATCAAATTCCTTCCCGAGAGATCCTCCCAAGAGCCTCTCCAACTCCAGAGCTATTGTATTTTTTCCTTCCTGCTGCAGATTATTTTGAAAACGATCTTCCAGGAGTCCCGATGACACCTGAACCCTGCCACCGCCAGCATGTATCCCGACCGGGAAGCTTCTCCGGGACCCCCACTGCTTCCCTCTCCCGCTGGCCTCAGCTCTACCCAAGCCCAGGAGTGCCTCTGTTCACTCGCCCCACCCCCCCCACCCCCACCGCCAGAATCCATTCTTCAAGCTGCTCTGAACCTGAGTACAAATCTCCATGGCCCTCCTTCCGCCTGGATCAAGTGGGCTCCAGGGAAGGTCTGGCCCAGGTCCATGTGTGTCGCCCAGAGCCACCCCTCTGGCTTAGAAGGTGAAGCAGAAATGACAACTTGCAACCAACATGAAGAGAAAGAGCTCTCTGAACCAGTTTTTGCTCCTTTTTTTGTTTTTGTTTTGCCAAACCACACAGCATGTGGGATCTCAGTCCCCAGACCAGGGATTGAATCACAAAAGCCTCCGCACTGGGAGTGTGGAGTCTTAGCCACTGGACTGCCCAGTGGTTAAGGGAAGTCCCTGTCCCCTTTTTTTTTTTTGCTCCACTTTTTCACGTCTGCTCGGTCTTGGGCTCCACCTGACGTCTGGCTTCATCCCAGAAAGCCCTGGGATGTTATCTTTGGGACTGACACTTTGGCCAGATTAGCCCTGGTGGCTGAGTGGTAAAGAATCTGCCTGCCAATGCAGGAGACATGGGCTTGATCCCTGATCCAGGAAGATCCCACACGCTGTGGAAAAGCTAAGCCCGTGCGCCACAGCCATCGAGCCTGTGCTGGGGAGCCCGGGAGCCACAGCTACTGAGCGCATGTGCCGCAGCTACTGAAGCCTGCACAGCGTAGCCTGCGCTCCACAGGAGAGGCCCCTGCAGTGAGAGGCCCTCATGCCACCGCTGGAGAGTAGCCCCTGCTTTCCACCACTAGAGAAAGGCCCGCACTGCCGTGAAGACCCAGCAGAGCCAAAAGTAAGTAAATAAATAAAATAGAAACCCAAATAAGCTACAAGGATTTGTTGCACAGCACAGGGAAAATAGGCGGTATAACAACTATATATGGAGTATAATGTTTAAAAATTGTAAATGACTATGTTTGTATACATGAAAGTTAATGTATATAATATTGTAAATCAGCCATGCCTCAAGAAAATCTCAATAAATGGCTCAGATTAAAAAATATATACATATGTGTGTATATGAGTGTGTTATGTGTGTGTGTGTTACAGAGAGAGAAAAGAAGAGAGTGAGAATGATAATACACATCGGCAAAATGTAAACAGTATCCGAGTAAAGGGTACATGATTATTCCTTGTACTATGAGCTCAGTAGCTGTGGCTCCCGGGCTCCAGAGCACAGGCTCGATGGCTATGGTGCACGGGCTTAGCTTTTCCACGTCACGTGGGATCTTCCTGGATCAGGGATCAAGCCCATGTCTCCTGCATTGGCAGGCAGATTCTTTACCACTCAGCCACCAGGGCTAACCTGGCCAAAGTGTCAGTCCCAAAGATAACATCCCAGGGCTTCACCAAAAAGTGGAATTTCCCTGATGGTCCAGTGGCTCAGACTCCACACTCCCAGTACAGGGGGCCCAGGTTCGATCCTTGGTCAGGGAACTAGATCCTAAAGACACAACTGAAAGATCCTACATGCCACAGCTAAGACCTGGCGCAACAAAATACATAAGTAAAATAAATATTTAAAAATTTAGATGTTAAAAAATGGATCCCAGACATAGGAGGTCAAAGGTTCAAAATGGTAGAAGCTGGTTTTGATAAAATTTGATACAGCCCAAAGCTAATCCATGCATTTAAACTTTTGTTACAAAATCCTACAGAAATTGTTAATAGATAAAGTTTCAGTTGGAGAAGATGAAAGAAAATGTTCTGGAGATGGATGGTGGTGATGGTTGCATAGCAAAGTGAACGTACTTAATGCCCCTGAGCTGCACACTTAAAAATGGTTGAAATGGTGGCGATTGCTTTGTAATGAGTTAGAACATTAAATCAATATGTTGTGCAGCTGGAACACGGACAGTTGTAGGTCAGTTATACTTCAATTTTAAAAAATGGCTAAAACTAAATTTTATATTATGTATATTTTACCATATATAATTGTGTGTGTATATATATACATAATAGAATGATAGAGGGAAAAAATACAGATATTCTAAATTCTTCCACTTAATTATACGTCTTTCAGTTGGCATAGAAATGAAAAGTAACCAAAACCGAAAATGCTGAGATTTCTCTGTATATGCAATGTTATCACATATAGCAACTTTGCTATTTACATCTTATTCATGTTATATATGTTACTCTTATTGTGATAAAAATACAAGTAATAATTTTAAAAAAAACCTTATAGAGGGGTGGGAGGTGGGAGGGGGGTTCAGGATTGGGAACTCATGTACACCTGTGGTGGATTCATGTCAGTGTATGGCAAAACCAATACAGTATTGTAAAGCAAAATAAAGTAAAAAAAAAGAAAAAAACCTTGTAGAAAAGACTAAGCAGCTGAAGTTTTCAGTAAAATAAAATTTTAAATGGAAAATAAGTTGGAACATGTTGGTGCTAAATAGAAAATGAATCACAGAAATACATTGACTTGATGGTGTTTGTCCAAAAGATGTATATTTTTATTTATTTTTAAAATTGTATATATTTTTTGGCTGCACCATGCAGTTTATGGGATTTTAGTTTCTCAAACGGACTAAACCTGTGTTCTTGACAGTGAAAGTGCCAAGTCTTAACCACTGAACTGCCAGGGAATTCTCTGTAAGATACATATTTTTAAACAGATGCCATCAATATTGGTAGAACTCTGATTAAAATAGGCAGGATGAAAAAGGCAGACAAGATTGCAAAGCAAACCGTGTCCCACTCTGATGATTGAGAGGGCAAGTTGGCTGTAATCAAAAATGCTGAAGGCACATACACCCTGCCAGAAATCTTGCTTGCTAATGTTTATGCTCCAGGCATAGTTGGATGTGTGTGTGTCTGTTGGCTGTAGTATCAATACAATTCATAATAGCAACAACAAAAAATTGGAGCTACCCAATTGGAAACTGGTTGATTGGAATTAGAGTAGATCAGTAGACCATCTAATATACACCAGGCAGATTTTACAAAACGTTAGATAGTTGCAATCTGGGTGCTGATAAAGCTGAGATGTGCTGTTACCAGAAAAGACAGGACACCGACTGATAGATACATACACACACCACCCCTAGAAGTACATATAGAAACTGCTGAAAAGTTCTCTTCTGCTAGAGGTCTTGGGGGAAAGGAAGACTTCCTTCCTATTGTGAAGGAGGAAACAGAGCTGGACTCCGTCTCAGGCCAGGCTGCGAACATTAGGCTACATGCATGGTCACCCTCCCAGTGGACTCTGAACTTTGTGCCCAGTGTCTATAGAAGCGGCAGACCAATGGGAAACCAGACCCCCCAGTAAAAGAGCCTCAGGACTTGGACTTGGACTCTCTGTTGCCTAAAAGAATATGCTAATTATCTTTGTAACAGAACAGAGTGGTAAATCCCGTTATGTTCATCGGGATATGATCACAGGCCTATTGATAAATATCCACTGTTTATCTAGTCTCGTGACACATGAATCATGGGTTAACTTTGATCGTATCTCTCTTTTACCTTGTCCAGACTAGTTTCAAGGAATTTGGGGAGGTGGGTTTGAGCAAGTACACTTAGGGTGTATAAGGTTTTCACAAAAACTGGTCAGGGTCCTTGGCTAAGAGGAGACTCTGCCTTGGGCCCCCTGGTGTAATAACCTGCACTCCACTATCTGCATTGTCCTTCTGAGTGAGTTTCTTTCCCGGAACACGTGGCTACAACAATTGCATGGTTTTTGCTTTTACAGCATTGATGCGTCACTCTTACAACAGAGGGAAAACATGTTCACAAAAGGTTTGGTGAGACTAGATGGCCATAAGGTAATATCTAGCATTGATTATTTATGATCTCAAAACCGTTTTGTTGTATCATCACAGTGTCCACCAGGATTTGTTGCCAACTATTTGAAAATCCAGAGAGTTTACATAGAAAATTTGCCTCTGTGATACATAAATGTTTGGTCTTTGTGCCTGATTCTTGGCACACAGCTCCGAAAAAAAAACCTTTGGAATCTCCCAAGAAATAGGAGAGTCTCTTGTAATGAGCAGTTCTTGGCAGGCCCCTAGATGTTTCAGCCCCACCTTCCAAATCTTCGGGAAGTGGAGAGCTGGTGACTCAGTTAATCACCAAAGGCAAATGACTCAATCAACCAAGCTTCTGAAACCTCCATAAAAACCTCTCAAAAGAGGATGTTCAGAGAGTTGGAAGGCTGGGGCCTCTGCCTGAGGCTGGGTACCAGCTACACAGGCCTTCCCTGAACCCAATCTGGTTAAGCCGCCTGCTCCCTAGGCAATCATTTCTATTATGCAGGCATACTGTCCTGGGCTGTTCACTCACTTGAATCACATTCCTATCCCCTCCCACCTCTCTGAGAGGACACCCAGGTCTCCGGGAGGGAGGGCAGTGGGCATTATTTACTTTAACACATGGCTCAGAGGTTAAAGCGTCTGCCTCCAATGCAGGAGACCTGGGTTCGATCCCTGGGTTGGGAAGATCCCCTGGAGAAGGAAACGGCAATCCACTCCAGTATTCTTGCCTGGAGAATCCCATGGACGGAGAAGCCTAGTAGGTTACCGTCCACGGGGTCGCAAAGAGTCGGACACGACTGAGCGACTTCACCTTCACCTCCACCTCTGTTTACCCCTACCTGGATCTCTCGAGCAGGGACTTAGAACAGATATCTAACTCCTGAGGAATTCTGGTGGAAAGGGAAGAACAAAGTGACAAGGATCAGTTTCTGGATCTCCAAGAAGCTTCAGTGAAAAGATTCGATAAAAGACTTGATAAACGAGTGAACAGCTCCCTCCAGCAAGGGTGGAGGTTAAGCTGTAGACTTCATCTATGCGACACCTTTCCCCGGAGGATGCATGCCTTCTAGATGGACGGGCCTCAGCACATATTCCGACCTGGCCAGTACAACGCCTGGGGAAGCTCGTACTAATGGTTTCAGGAATGGGACACCCACAAAAGCAATAGAGTTTGCAGGCTGAAAGAGCTTAATCCATTCGTGCTCGCAGGGGCCACTCCTTGAAACTATCACGGAGGCTTCAGCACATCCCCAGCTTCTCTTCCCACCACTCTTAGCAAGTAGTTGGGATGTAAGTAAGCGCGGGGCGGGGTTCGCTCGGTGGCGGCTGAGCAGCTGCAGAGGCACGCGGCGAGAGGACTACGACTCCCAGCATGCCCCGCGCCACTCAGCTTCCCACTTCCCAGAAGGCAGCGGGAGGCGCGTTCCCGACATGCCTCGCGGAGGCCGTCAACCGCCGGATTTGAATCGCGGCACCGCTCGGCGGCGGCGGGATGGGTGCCCAGTCGTTACCCCCGGCCTGGCAGCTCTACCTCAAGGACCACCGCGTCTCCACGTTTAAGAACTGGCCCTTCTTAGAGGGCTGCGCCTGCACCCCGGAGCGGGTAAGACCTCTCGGAGTCCCCAGGTCCTCCCCGCCCCAAGAGTCCCGCCCCCGTCCTGAGGCGACCGGTTCCGCGGACTCCAACCCTTCCGTAGGCTCTGAGTGACCTCTCCCTCGGGCTCCGGCCTTTCTGTGGACTTCCAGGCCCGGGGCGACCTCTCCCTCGGGCCCCAACCCTACTGTGGGCTTCCAGGCCCGGGACAACCTCTCCCGCGGGCTCCGGCCCCTCTGTGGGCTCCCTCCTCCGCGCTGGGGCCTGAGCTGAGCTCTCCCTTGCAGATGGCCGCGGCAGGCTTCATCCACTGTCCCACTGAGAACGAGCCCGACTTGGCTCAGTGTTTCTTCTGCTTCAAGGAGTTGGAAGGCTGGGAACCAGATGACGACCCTATGTAAGTCCCGCAGGCCGGCCTCACTGGGCTTCCTGGGTGCCCCAGTTCCATCGGGACCTTTTGTTTTGTGTTGTGCTCCTCCAAAAAAAAACACCTGAATTTTGAAGGATTAGTGAAAGAGCTTCAGCTTTCCAACCTCCTTTGTGTCCTAAACAGCTATTGTAATGGATGAGTCTGCTGCTGGCACCTTGGTGATGCTTTCAACCTAATCCAACCCGATTTGGGGAATATCCTTTTGGATGGATGTTAAAGAAAGGCATTTTCCTGTGGGTTCTTGATACCTTTTAAGTTAGAATGCTGGAGCAGATCCTGCTGTGACCTAGAGCTGTCCAAGTGCCTTTCCTGTTTTAGAGTTTTTAAACCTGAAGCTTTATTATCTGGACTATCATTCATACAGCAGAAAAACCACACCTTGAAGTAGTACGCTCCTGTTGTTTTGGATTTTGTTCTTCGTGTCTAGTTTGCGTGTGTGTGTGTGCCTGCATGTGTGCATATATTCATACAGACAGCAGCTGTCTTCCTGTAATGTAATACCCCATTTTTCCCCTCCCATTTTTTTTCCCTGTCAGAACCAGTAGCTTCCAGAACGTAATTTTTTTTTGTCCTAGAGAATCTCTGGAGTTGTTTGTCTTCTTGGCAGGAAGAGTATCACTGTGTTTCCGTAACATGTTTGCTCTTGTGACCCGGTATTGACTGGGACGGCATGGTGACCATACCAGGGATCAGTGGAGAAATGCTGGTTGTTTTCTCGGGAGTGAATTTCCAAGTGCTGTGATGTCTTCGGATTATAGCTGCTATTGGCTGTCTTCTTGGGATTTGTGTGGCTGTGTGTTTCTTCCAGATTGTTCTGGGTTGTTGTGGTGGTTTTTTGTTTGTTCTTTTTGGCCGCATCAAGTAGCTTGTGGGGTCTTAAGTTCCCTAAGGAGGAATTGAACCTGGGCCTCAGCAATGAAAGTGCAGAGTCCTAACCACTGGACCACCAGGAAGTCCCCAGACTGTTCTGGTCCTAGTGCAGTCTGCCGTGCAGGGATTATTCCCGCTGGAGACAATGACAGTACAGGCACAGGAATTCACTGGAGAAACCAGGCCAGTAGTGCCCCTTCTCTGAACCAACAGATTATGTAATACGTCCGGTAAAATGAGATAACTGCAAACGATTCCTGATTTTTAAGGGCTTTGACATGTGGTACCTTTAGATTTACACTCTGTAACACTTGTCCTACTGCTTGCTAAGGGACTCCAGATAGAATGTAACAGCCATAGGAGGGGGATGGGGGGTGTCCACAGACCAAGAAGATGCTGAGATGAGGTATGTGGGAATGTGGGTCTGGGCACTGGCTCCATCCACTTCAGAATTCACACTCTGCTCCTGACGCACAGCAGCGTGTGTCTCTGAGGCGGGGAGGGAGACTGGTGGTAACGAACTCTTCTCCCGTTACTTCACTGTCTCTGTTGACATGCTCATGTATTGTTTTTTCTAGAGAAGAGCATAAAAAGCATTCATCTGGTTGTGCTTTCCTTTCTGTCAAGAAGCAGTTTGAAGAATTAACCCTCAGTGAATTTTTGAAACTGGATAAAGAAAGAACCAAGAACAAAATCGTATGTATCACTGGAAATAAGAACCAAGAGCAAATCCTGTTCAGCATCTTTAGTACTAAACTCCTACTCCCTCACAAACACTGCATAGACGCTTTTCCTCAGCACTTTCTAAACCCCTCAGATATGTGTGTGAAGATACAAAAGGACAGAAAGCATATGACCTAGACTGTCACCTTGGGGTTGTGCAATCAGAAAAAAAATGCATGCCCTGAGTAGAGGTGCCCTCAGTGTGTGGTTACCCCTGGTGGTGGGACGTGTGAGGGCTAGGCTGGCATTCCTGCCTTCAGGGACAGCTGAGATGGTAACTCCTTTATACGGAGTGTGTTCATGTGTTAGCAGAGCTGGGAACAGAGGGTTTGGAGACACAGAGTAGAAGAGTGTGTCAGGAAGGGGCATTACGTGTGTTGGGAGAAAATAGTGCCAGTCCTGCTGGACCTGGAAGGGGTCTTCGCAGGCATACTTTGACTCTTGCACAGGTAAACTAGGTTATTGGGAGAGTGAAACCATGAGTCCGTAAAGAAGCAGCTCCTAAACAGCCTGGGCTGTAGAGAAGTAAGGTTGCCAGAGAAAACCAGGACTCCCGGTTAAGTCTGAATTTCAGGTACACAAGGAATAATTTTTTAATATATCTCACATTTTATGTGGGTGTTCACTAAAAAATTACTTGTTTATAAGATGTTCACATTTAACTGAGCATCCTCTCTTGATGTGCTAAATCCAGTAGCTTTACAAAGAATAAATATTCAGGTATTTAATTTCTTTTTAGCAAAGCCCTGGGCAGGGAGTCCAGACATGACACTTGTCTCTGCCACTCACAGACTTTGTGAATTTAGACCAGTCTTGATCATAGTTTCCTGCCTATAAAATGGAGGATAGACCCCCATGGTTTCTGATATCCTTTTCAACTTGAAAATCATGTTCTTTTTTAGAGATCAATATACATAATTCTGTCTAATATGGTACTTTTCAAATGCTAAGGACAAAATCGAAAAGTTTTTCGAGAAGCGAGAAGTCAGTGGTCAATAAAGCTATGTATTCAACGGAGTCTTTGGGAACTGCTGTGTTGCAGTTAGGAAGAGGGCTAGAAAAGCCCTTTGAAGTTAGGGGTCAGTTCATTTTCTGTGAAGTACCACAGATGGTAAGTGTTTAGCCATCATGGGCCACAGAATTTCTGTTAAGATTTTCCTTTTTAAAAAAAATGTACTTCTTCATTTTATTTTTTGCTGAGTCTTACTGCTGCACTCGGGCTTTTCCTAGCTGCAACAAGTGAAGGCTACTCTCTAGTTTGGTGCATGGGCCTCTCGTTGCGGGGGCTTGTTGTGGAGTGCAGGCTCTAGGTGCAGTCGTTGTGGCCCATGGGCTTAGTTACTCCTCAGCATGTGGGGTTTTCCCGGACCAGGAAGCGAACTGGTGTCCCTTGCAGGGTGGATTCTTAACCACTAGACCGCCAGGGAAGCCATAGAAATTATTCTTTGTTTTTTTCCCACAAATATTTAAAATCATAAAGCATTCTTAGCACTGGGTTAAGAACAGGCCATGGGCTGATTGGATGTGTCCCACAGGGCGTATTTTGCCAGCCCTGTTCAAAGTGAAAGACCAGCCTGTGTACTTCGGGAACAGTTGTAGGAAAGCTATGTCTGCGAATGGGAGGAATGTTAAGGGCAGTACAGTGAGACTGCAGCCAGATTGTGGAGCTCTGAGAAGGACAAAGATGTTTTGGTAGTTGAAACAAATCGGAAGACACACTATAGTTGTCACAGTCCAGTCCTAGAAAATTGAGTGCTTGTGATCCTGTGATCTGATAGAAGAAGGTGGCTAACCTGTTGAGGAGGGTGACTTAGGAGGACTGGAGGAGGAGACCCAGGAGATGCTGGGCCTCTGTTACCTGGGTGTCAGCAGTGGGGCAGAACCAGGTGTGAACACCAGGAGAAAAGTGGGGAGATTGGAAGAAAACGGTTTGCTTCTAGTTTGCAACTGCTTTTTCGTTCTCCTCAAGTCAAAATACTTTAAAATCTATGCATTTGTTTTTATTATCTTGTTTAATTATAAAATAAACTATCAGTATAAAATATAAAGCTTTTGTAAGGAAGAACCAAAAGCTTCACCCCTATGCCGGTGGTAACCACCATTAACTGGTATATTTCCTTCCAGATCATTTTTAAATGTATCTATTTGGGGAAATTCCCTATTGGTCCAGTGGTTAGGACTCTGCACTATTACAGAGGGCACAGATTTGATCCCTGGTCAGGGAACTAAGGTCCCACTAGTCTTGTGGTGCAGCCAATAAAAAGAAAATCAAATAAAATTCAGTTTCACTAGTGGCATTTTATCTGCTCAGTAGCTACATGTGGCCAGTGATTACTTTACTGAACTGTGCAGACAATTGAACATTTTCATCATTGCAAAAGATTCTGTTGGATAGGGCTGCTCTAAAGTGACACCCAGTTGTGAGGTTTGTTGCAAATAATATATCCCTGATACAAAACTTCAGGCCCTCTTGTTTCCTTATGGGCATATGCTTGTGAGTGGATGCAGACAGTAAGATTTGGGGTCAGAGCCAAGTGCAGGGAATGGGTGTAACCAGAGGCCCATCTGCTTCCTGCTAGAGCTCCAGGATGAACCATCTAGAGTACATTGCTCCTGGAGGTGGGCTGGCATGCAGACCTTGTCTGTTCTCTGATAGGAAACAAGGTTGGCAGCTGATCTTTTAAACCATTTATTTAATTAGCAATGGGATTGCAGTACAGTTTTAAGACAGACATTTATCCAGGTGAGATCATTACATGTTGCAGTTTACAAACACTGGGAACAAGGAACGAGTGCTGTCTGTCGTGATGCTCTGCATTGATGAGGCCCCATGTTTACCTGAGATGCTGCTGGTCAGTTCAAAGGACCACTGACTGGTCAGGCAGCCACGTGGGTGCTGGCTGGCGTGCGGCCAAGGAAGACCTGGGGCTCGGGGTCTGACCCGGTAGCACACTGTGTGCTCTGTGCTCCTGCTGCTGCACCCCCACCCTCTTTCGAAAAAAGTTACCTCTATTGTTTTTCTTATTTAACCCAATAAAAACCTATTGTTTGTTTTTTAATATGGCAGAGAAATCAAGTAGAATGACTTTGGGAAAGAGCTTTCTGGATTTGCTGACGTGGTTGTCATTTGTCTCCCTGGAGAGAGCACTTGGCATAATGAAAGATTGGAAGCCAGATTCAAAGAGCAACTGCAGGTGGCAGGTTTTCTGTTTTAGGAGAAAGCTGATGCTTGACAGGGAGGAGAGGAGGGCTGTGGACTTTTCTGTGGAAGCTTCAGAAGCAATGTAGGTTAGTGGGGAAGAGCAGGGCTCTGCCACAGACTAACGGGTAACCCTGAGCTGAATGGTACTCTGGACTTCAGCCTCCTCTTCTGTATAATGGAGATAAAGGTGGTGTCTACCTCATGGGACACGGAGCGGTGAGTAAGCTAGCGTGTGTGGCAGGTAGAATGGTACGGCACAAGCGAAGCCATCCACCAGTGTCTTCTGTTATAATTGTTGTGAGGCAACTCAGATGAGAGGCATTTGAGGGAAATTCCCTGGCAGTCTGATGGTTAGGCCTGGGAGCCAGGGTTTGATCCCTGGCTGGGGAACCAAGATCCCTGGTTGCGAGGCCTTTGAAGTGAATGAGAATATTTACCCCATATAGCTGGGCATCCCTATCCAAGCATGCCTAGAGCTTCAGTTTCACGTGTGTATTCTTTATTTCCAGGCAAAGGAAACCAACAATAAGCAGAAAGAATTTGAAGAAACTGCAAAGAAAGTCCGCTGTGCCATTGAGCAGCTGGCTGCCTTGGAGTGACACCTCCCTGTCACTGCTGCACAGCGACACAGACACGTCGTTTCCAGGGCACACCCCTCAGCGTTACCAGTTTTGCTCTGGAGCCTCTTAACTGTGCCTTAGGAAAGCAGAACATCAACATTTTGAAATGAGAATATTTAAACTGTATTTTTTATTTTTTTTCTTGAAGTTGATGCCAGGGTCTTCTTCTGTTATATAGCTAGAGCTAAGTACAATAACTGACCCTGTATTTTCTCTTTGGTAGTTTTCGTTTTTTTGCTTCGTGGACTTAGCAGGGTGAGGGGAGACATTTGTTCACGTGGGTAGAGCCCTTTTACAGCAACATGTTTGGGCTTCACGAAGCTGGTGACTGGCTGTCCAGCTGAAATGTGATGCGTGAATGTGATCATAGGTCCGTTATGACTGGACAAACAGGATTAAGAATGCCATTTTAAGTTCCACTTGCATAATATTCTGCATTTATGGTATGCACTTATCATGTTCCAGATGTTCTATATTATCTCACACTGATGTCTGCAGATCTGTGATCATCTCTTTTACCCCATCAGGTCTGTGGTGTCACAGCAGCTCCCTTCCTCCCAGACAGACTGTATGGCCCTCCCTGCCATGCCTCTGAAAATGCCCTGTGTGTTAGGGGTTCCTTGCCATCACATCTTGTGATTTTCAGTTTCATAGGGGTAGCCATGGGATTAGACCCCAGGCTCTGCCTCTGGACTTGATCTGTGTCAGAGCCCTTTCCGTAACTGTAATATATGTGACTTGGTGAGGGGGATGCAGAAGGACTGATGTCTTGAGAGTAGAGCTGGCCTCATGCTTTGTGGTCAGCTTGAAGATACTTCTGCCATGGCTCCTGGCAAGGTTGCAACATTTTTCTACAATAGACAGGGAGGTCTTTTATGCGGAAAAGGAATGTTTCAGAGGCCTGGCTCTCTGCTTCTGGATAGCAGAGCACACAGAGTGGATTCTTCCTGGGGAGTCCCGCTATGGACCAGCTGTCATCCATTGGACGGGGCATACAGGGGCAGGATGAAAAATCTGAGGAAGGAGTTCATGGACTTAAGTATTAATACTCTTCAAATACCTACTTTCCATTAATGATGTGCATTAGGCAACTGATAATTCTCCTGTCTTTCCAATGTGAATCTTCCTAAAGGAATAAATTAATTTAAAAAATAGATTGCAAAACCTCTTTGGGGGAAACTTTTTTAAAAAAAAGCATGTTTTTTTATGTTGTTTTCAGTCTTGCATGATCATAAATGCAATGATGTATGCGTTTCAGCCCCAGCACAGACTAAGCGAAGAGTTGGAGCAGTTGTAAAAAAATAAAAAGCGTGTGGAACACCCACTCCGGCCCCAAACTGGCCTTTAACGGGATGCTTGCCTTCTGGGCTTGGGCCTGGTGCCTATTGAATTGGAGCTGCAGTTTCCTCACCAGTGATGCGGGGATCCTACAGGCTGTGCAGCCTCAACTGGCTTTTTGTGTGTGTGGCAACAGGATTTTCATGTAAAGAGGAATTGGGACAAAGCCCTCAGTCCCTCCTAAGATTCTGTAGTGTTGTTTTCTTATCTTGTTTGAATTATTATTTTGCATAACAGGATAAACTACAGTTAAAAGTGAGCACAAAGCCTTTCTTAGTCACTGGGGACACCAGTGTGAACTTTAGGTGGATTTGGAGACAAAGTAAGATAGCAGGAAATATCTGGCAGAAACTATCATGAGATTGCTGCACGGTTAGCCAGCCCTGATGAGCTGGTGGGTGCACACTGGCTGCTCCTCTGCGAGAACAATGCAGTGGCCTGAATCCCTTCTAAACGACTTGGCTCAGAGCTGTGGAGACTTGGTGTGCCGTGCAGGCAATCTGTCAGCCCTGACTGGCTGTGTCTCCATTGCTCCACATCTGCACCACGTTCACAGCATTGCCTCCGCAGCGGTCCCCTCCTCTCCTCCCCGAGGCCGGCTCACGCAGGGCTGAGGCCTGATCTTCAGATGATAGATTTTATTTCACCATCCTTCATGAAGTAAAGCTGCAGGGTGGATTGTTACTGTCCTATTGGAACCTCTGGGGGTCATCTGGGTAATTGCTGAAGAATAAAAACTGCTTCATTTCAAACACTGCAGACCCTACTGGGTTTCTTTAATACTTTTGGCTTTTCGTGGCAGTCCCTTCTTGGCTTGCCAATCGCTCGACCCCACCCCAGTGCTTGCGGGGGAGGGATGAGTCCTTGCAGAGTGAGAGCCAGCCTTGGGCTCCTCTGCAAGAGCCGCTTGAGACAAGAGCCATCTGTGTCATCCAGACTCGTTCCGTGTATAAACCAGCTGTGAAAAACGCACCTCAGACATGCTTTTCTGCCATATCTCACTAAAATGAATTTTCCCCTCCAAGTATGGAGAATGTTGCAGTGGTTTTTGTTATGGGGAAAAAAGGCATTTCAGCCTTTATATTAATCTCAGCTGCTTATTTTCTATATTTGTGCCAATCTGTAAATGAATAATAACTGATCCTTACAAACTGGCATTGTATAGAAGCTGAGAAAATGTTTTTGCTCTCTTTCTTTTGCACGATGGGTAATGCTGCAGTTCTTTGTGTTGTCAGGCTATGCTGTGGAGCAAGGCTAAGCTGGCCCTGACCCCTCAGACCATCTTACAGATTTCCTCTTCTAGAAACTTTTGAATTCTAAAAAAAAACATATCACTGGCTTCAATGGCTGCCAATGTCCGGAAAGTTTACCAGACATCCATTAATGAAGCTTTAGGCCCTTACTAAGGGCAACAGCCTCAACTTTTCTCAAATATGTGTCTGCCTTTCTGATACTTCAAGTCAGTGGGAGTCTGGAAGGGTTGTAACTGGTGGTGAGAGTTGTCAGGTATGGTGAGATCAGAGCCAGTGGACAGCCTGGGGCATTGGGATCCTCCATCCTCAGTGCTATGAAAGATGGAGCACCAGCCAGCCATTACCTGCAGGTTGGCACCCCTTTGGGATGTGGACCATTTGCAGGTTGTACTCACTTAGAAAAAAGTCAACAATTGCCAGTAAAGTCTATTGGGATCTTAACTACATTTTTTGGATGCAAAAGTGGAGACATAAAGAGATGAAATAGCTTGTCCAAGATCATATAAGTAAGAAAGCATTCAGGTTGGGATTTGAATCCAGGCAGTCTGACCCCAGAGCTGGCCCCTCACTCACTAGTGACACTGTCCAGCCTTGGGGGCTGGGGCTATGGGCAACAGCCTGGCCCCAGGGGGCCGGTGCAGTAAACCATCCCCATTCCTTTTTTCAGACAACTTTGTTGCAAAGGTTCTCACTACATATATGAACTGATACCTTTCTCCCGAGCATTCCATTGATCCTCACTGTACCAGACTTTAGCTTGTTATTTTGAACTAAGGTTCAGAGGAAGTTGTAAAGCTAAAACAGGTTCTGTGTCCTCTTCACCTAGATTTCCCAGTTGTAACTGGTAAAATGTCTGGACTTGCTTCCAGCACCTAGGGTCTGAGCTGAGAGGTGAGCGGTGCAACCTAGCAAGCTCTGAGCCAGGCTTTCCATTGCAGGGGAGTTCCTGTCTCCCCCTGCGTGAGTCTAGCCTTAAAGCCGAGTCAGTCAACTGAGCTGTAGGTTTCCTCTGCACTGGCTCAGCTTCCAGCATGTCAGTCAATTTTCAGCTGATTGGGACCAAACTGGGACCTAGGTTTCTGTGGCGACTTTCCACTTGATGCTCAGGGTAGTGACATTTTTGCATCCGTTTGCGTGAGTACTTAGTTTGCCGGGCGCTGTGTCCAGGGCTTAAAGTCTGCAGGGAACTCACAGGCTCCTTGTTCTCTGGTGGGAAGACACAGGCCACCTAGTATCCATATGAGTGCATCCAAGGGAGCAGCAAGAAGATGACAAGGAACTCTTGGAGCATTCTGCTTGTCCAGGAATGAGGAGGAGGCTGCCAGATGGATAAGGAAGGAACAGATGTGCCCTGTGGAGGAACGGGAGTGTCCATTCTGGGGACAGCAAGTACATTCTGTGATGGGGGGAGGGGTGGCTTACTCCCGTTTCCTCTTAGTCACTGGACTCACTGGACAGATGCTTGTGCATCCAAGGCGACCATGATAAGCCCTTCTTAGGCCTGTGAGTCCTGGGGGACGAGAGCGGCCGGTCATGTGGCTGCCAACCTGCAGGTCAGCGCTTCCCTGCTGTGACCCCAGCCATTTGAGAGCCCTTTAGAAGGGTTGACTGACTAGAACGGTGTCTTGAGAGCCTCCCAGGATGAATTCACTTCATGATGCATGCTGAGTGAAGGAGCTGACGTGTAGGGAAGGGCGATTTAGGGAGGTTCATTTTCTGCTGGAGGATGTTTGCCAAATGCAGGGAGATTAGTTGTAGTGTAGCTGATACTGAGCTGCTCCGAGTAATTGCACAGTGGTTTCAGCTGCTTCCCAGTCCATCGCTGGGGGCCATTTATGGCACCATCAGCCTGGAGCAGGAAGTTCATCCCTGGTCTCAGGCATCCTGTTCTTTCAGCCACTGTGAGTCAGTTCAGTGTAAGTTTATAGAGGCCTGGGGACGTCCCTGGTGGTCCAGTGGCTAAGACTCCATGCTCCCCATGCACAGGGACCCCAGGTTTGATCCCTGGTCAGACAACCAGATCCTGCATGCTATAGCTAAAAAGTCCCACATGCTGCAAAGACGATAGAAGATCCCTTGTGTGGCAACTAAAACCTGGCACAGCCAAATAAAAAAAGAGAGAAGAGGCATGGCTGCAGCCCTGTTGCCCTGTCACACATAATGGGGATTTCTTCCATGAAAGTTCTCATCTGCCCCTGATTTCAGTGGAAGTGGTCGATGCTGGCTTTGAAGAGGCCTCAGCAGCCTGGTGACAGGCTTGGTGCTCACAAGTCCGGGGTTGCTAGTTGACGATAGGATGAATACTGAAAAATGATGGATCATTTTAAGAGGCGCCTTTTCAGAACTGGGCTAGGGTATAATTTAAGTCCATCTCAAGAGAAGTAGACTGGTGGAATTCATCAGAGTAGCCCCTCAAGGACTGATACCCTTTGTCTGGAGACAGTCCAATCAGTCACTCTGACGGGCTTATCTGGGGTTGAAACCCTGAACCAGGGCTTTGAAGTGATGGGGTGCAGACTGCTTACCTGGCCATCTACACTGCAACAGAGTGGGATACATGCCTGCTCCTCTCTGGAGAGGCGGGCTCTGGGGGGCACAGTGGCCTCAAACAGCACCCGACACGCCCTGACAGGGGATGCAAACGAGACCTTTTCAAACAAGCTCAGGGGAAAGGCAGGGGCACTGGGAGGAAGTGTGTGGAGTGTGCAGCCACAGGGTTCCTCTAGTCCTCCCTAAAATAAACACTGTCTCTCGGGACTTGTCTGGTGGTCCAGTGGTTAAGAATCCTTGCAATGCAGGGGACGTGGGTTTGATCCCTGATCAGAGACCTGATAAGATCCCACATGCTGCAGAGCAACTATGCCTGCAGTACTGAAGCCGGTGTGGTCTGCAGCCAGTGGACAGCAACGACTGAGCCTGAGAGTCCATGTGACATAAGGAGGATCCCACGGGCCACAGCTAAGGCCTGATGCAGCCAAATAAATGTTCAGAAGAACAACAACAAAACACCGTCTCTCAATCGCAGCTTAAGCACACAGAAGCGGCGTCCATCTTTGTCACACTGGGGCCATTACCTTCTTTCCCAGCTCCGTGCCGCCCCCCTGCTCCCCCAGTCCCTCCCCCATCCCCAACTTTGTAGACTGCTGCTGCTCCCAAGCACCTGCTGTTCTCTGTCTGCCTGCTGGATTCTTTCACCCTCCAGGCCTGATGCCCCCTGAGAGAGGAGGGCCCCTGGCTGGCACCCAGCTTCCAGGGCAGGGGCTGGGGGCAGGGCTGTCAGGTAAGAGGGTACAGAAACTGTCACAGCCAGGATCACCCCACCCTATCCCCACCACGTACCCCAACCCAGTCTTGAGTGTGGTGTGAAAAAGATGCATGGCTGGCAGGATACCAGACAATTCTAGCCAGTGTGTCTAAATGGCCCCTGAAGGATTATTTCAACAACTTTGTTGAGACTACTTCTACTTCCTGATGATACTGCTCAAACCTAGAGAAAAGGGGGCCAAAATAAACAAACACTTGGAAATGAGAGCCCTGGGATGACCCTAAGTAGAGAAGCTGCTGGTGGTCTGAGAAGGACCACCCTCAGTGAGGTCTCTGACCCCTATCTTTGCCCTGCATCGGTGGAAGGGGCAGCAGCGGATAGTCCAGGGACCTGGAGTGGAGGCCCTCCCATCGCCCAAAGCTGAACTCCCAACAGCCTCATCATGACAGCCCTCCCGCTGCCAGTGGGGGCCCCTTTGTAGCTCCTCTGCCTCCTGCCCCACCAGCACCTGCCCCTGGCCCCAGAGAAGCTTTGCTAATGTTTGTGAGTGAGTGATGGACAGGCAGAGGCTAGCCTTGCCTCACAGGGCACTAGTAATTGGAACTAATAGGAAGCCAGGCTCCCTTCTGTAGCCCCTCACAAGCCCACCCGCTTTATCAGGACCCTCTGGTGGTTGATCCTGGAGACTGATTAAGACCCACACCGCTGGGCCAACCAGAGGGTGGAGGTTGGTGGAGGGAGCTGCCTCCCACCATTCAAGCTTCCTGCTGAGTCTCCTCCCGGGCTTTTCTGGCCCCACCCTCCCTCCTCAGCTTGGCTATTTGGGAGCTGAAGAAGCAGAGGTTTAGAGAAATTAAGGCGTTTGCCCAGGGACCCACAGCCAGGGACGCTGGGATTTGAACACAGCGCTGCGCCGGCCCGGCTTCTTCCTCCTTCCCCTGGGAGGTAGCTTGGCGATCACAGACAGGCGGGAGTTCTTCGTGCACCCGAGGGGCACCGCACCCGGAAGAGCCCACCTGCCGCTCCTGCTCCCCATTCCCGGGCCCCCTCCCCGGCCCGACTTCCCAAACCCCCAACCACCCCCACCCCACCCCGTGCCGCTTCGGTAGACCTACTCCGTCAGGGTCCCTGAAGCCCCTCTCTTGAGACTCTCTCGGGCCCCTCCACTCCCCAAGCCCCGGCTTCCTGCGCTGCCCCTCACCTCCTGGCTCCCTCCGCTCTTCTACACCCGGCTCCGCTCGGCTCTGGTCCTGGTACCCAGACCGCATGGCGCGGCTGGGCGCGCTGCTCCTGGCCGCTGCCCTGGGCGCGCTGCTCAGCTTCGCGCTGCTGGCGGCCGCCGTGGCGAGCGACTACTGGTACCTCCTGGAGGTGGCGGACGCCGGCAACCGCAGCGGCCACGGGCAGCTCTCCTCCCACTCGGGGCTCTGGCGCATCTGCGAAGGTACCGGCTGTCCCTCCCCCACGCGCCCCTCCCTCAGACTCAGGGGGCCGCAATCCCCCCCCCCCAGAGCAGCGCTGAGAAGACACCCCCTCCCCCGCCTGTCTGCGTACCCTTTCCCCCCAACTCTCTCCCTGACAGTCTGGCTGGAGGAGGGCTCAACTTCCACCGTCCAAGGGTGGGAAGTGAAAAGGAGGGGCCAGGGTGGCCCCATAAGGACCCCAAGAACTTTCCAGAACAGCATTTTTCCGCAGTCCCGCGGCCTCACCTTTTGGGGGCCGGCCTTGTGTTCCAAGCGATGGCATGTCACTTGGCAGGTGGCAGGACATCGCGGGGTGACCTGGGACCTTGTCCCTCAGCCTCGTTGGTCAGATGGGGAGAAAATGAGGCCTCTGGAGATGCGGGAGTCGGGGTGGGAGGAATGGGGCCGGGGGAGGCACGGGCAGGCCTGGCACCCAGGGGCGCTCCGCGCTGTGCTTGTCACTTATCTGCAGGGGCCCTGGGCTGAGGTGGGAGCCGGTGTGTCGGAGGGAGGCCCGGGTGGGGAGAGCTGGGGCCCTGGCAAGACCAGGGTTGCTCATCCCAGTGACCCAGAGTTGTCTCTTCATTTCCGTCCAGGGCTCGGTCTGGTCCCTGCTCCCTGTCAGGCTCAACCAGGGCTGTGGCGCAGGGCCCCTGTTCCCCACACTCCCCGGCCTGGCACGGGGAAGAAAACAGGAGCGCCATGTGGCTTCAGCCACGTGGCTTCAGACCTGAAAGCAGAGAGGCAAGGGCTCTGTCCCATTTAGGGAGGGGTGGTGGGCTTCCACACGCTCCTCACCTGGGGGCCTCACCAAGCTGGGACCAACCTGGGGGCTTCCCTTGTGCAGGACATGCCCAGGGTGGCAGGGATGTGTGGGAGCATGTGTAAACGTGTGTGTGTGTGTGTGTGTGTGTGTGTGTGAGAGAGAGAGAGAGAGAGACAGAGCCTTCCTCAGAGCTACCGGGGAGGAAGGATAGTTGATTCAACCGCCCCACAGACAGCCTAAGGCTCCAAGCGTTCCCAGCTTGTGCATGTGTGTGTGCCCTAGTGTGCGAGAGCCGGAGAGCCCATATTGCATGCCCCTTTCTCATGCAGGCATAGCCTGACCTCCACGGGTGAGCAGGCCCAAGGGGGGGCCTGAGGGCATTCTCTCTGCCGTGTTTGAAATTTTTCAACAGGCCTCCATGTAGATATTTGCACATCATATAAGCAAAATGAAAGGTCTTGAGCCCTCCAAACCCATTTGAGCCCCAACTCTGAGTTCCAGGGGAGAAACTGACAGGACCCTTGGCCCAGTGGAGAGTGGTGAGAGCTGGCAGCCCACCCATCTCTGAGAAGCACGGGGGGTGGGGTATACCCAGCAATGTACAGCCCACCAGGCTGTGCGTTCTTTCCACTTTTTAGGGCACAACAGCTGCATCCCCCTGATCGACCCCTTCTCCAGTGAGAGCCTGGACGCCTCTGCTTCGGTGCAGCACCTCATCTGTGAGTGCTAGGGTGGGAGTCACGCCCTCCTTCCTTGACCTCCAGGCAAGGCTCAGAATCCCTCCTCCTAGACCCACAGAGCTGCTTCCAGCTAGACCCTGTGTTGCCCAGAGGACATTTCCATAGTTGCTTGAGGACTTCTCCTGACTGGCCTTAGCCCCCTGCCCGCCCAGGCTCTGCTATTAGCTTATAACCACAGATGCTGGACCCCCAGGCTCTGCTCTTAGCTTATAACCACGGATGCTGGACCCTCAGGCTCTGCTGTTAGCTTATAACCACGGATGCTGGACCCCCAGGCTCTGCTCTTAGCTTATAACCACGGATGCTGGACCCCCAGCCTGTCTCGCCCTCCCTGTGCATCTTCTGAATTCTCTTTTATGTTCCCAAAAGGGTCTCCTCAGTGGGCATCTCCCACCTGGTGAACTGAGGGGCATGTGTCTGCTGCCCCTGTGCCAGGACCAGGGGCGGCCCCTGGGAGGGTCGGGTGGTTACCATGGAGACATCACAGGGAATCCGATGGTCCAGCTCCTCCTCCGGCCAGGGCCAGAACAGTCCCATGCGTGCTACGAAGGAGGACGTCCAGACACACAGGGCTCTGAAGTGCTCTGCTGAACCTCCCTTGGGGACCCAGTCTGGTTCCCTGCCTGTCCCCTGAGCCCCCTTTCCTGGCAGCGCTGCACCGAGCCGTCTTGGTGGTCCTGCCCGCGAGCCTCGTCCTCATTGTGTGCGGCTGGATCTGTGGCCTCCTCAGCTCCCTGGCCCAGAGCATCCCTCTGCTGCTCTTCACTGCCTGCTACTTCTTGCTGGGGGGTGAGTCCGGGGGCTGTGGGGCTGCAGGTGGTGGGAGTGGGGTGCTGCCTGTCTCACTGCCCCAGCCCCTGGCTGCTCTGAGCCTAGGCCCACCCTGGGGATTGAGCTGTAGCAGGTGAGGCGCCCTGGGTGGCACTAGGGCCTTTGGAGGGGCAGGGATGCTGACTGTGGGGCCAGAACCAGGGACGGGGGTCAGGAGCCCCGAGCTGAGCTGCCAGGAGCAGGAGGCACGAGGATCTCCGAGGTGAGCCCAGGACGTGCCCTGCTGGACCTGCATGAAGGGGGTGGGACCAGCCCCTGTCCATTCCCCTTTTCTTCCAAGACCATCCCGGGGAGGGGGCAACATGGGCAGGGCTGAGCATTAAGACAGGGTGACACCGGGCCTGGGATTCCTTGGCAGTGACCCCAGCTGAGCCGGGTCCAGACTTTGGCTAGTGACAGTGCGTGCGCTGACAGTCGCCTAGCCCGCAGGCCCTGGGCCCAGCCCTCCCTCAGGGATGCAGCGACAGACGCAGGCCCTCGGGTCACAGCTTCCTGCTGAGATGTCTGAGGATTCCCCGGGCTCCGGGCTCCGCAGGAAGCTGGTCCTGGAATCCCCATCTCTGCCTTTCGGGGCCATCTGTCCCAGCCAGCCACCTGGTGTCCCCAGCTGCCCAAGGCTGGCCACCATTGGCCGTGGGCTGGAGGCGCCTCGGGTCAGTCCTCAGGGGCCCCTCCCATCCAGGGCCGAGGCCTGAGCCAAGTCTGGCATCTTGGGCCGGCTCTCCTGCCAGGGCCGCGGCAGGAGGGCTAGACCACACTGGCCGGGGCTCCCTCCTGGGCAGGCCTGCTTCCTCCCCAGGGGCTGCTGGGCCCTTTGGGGGGCTTGCTCAGGAGGGAGTAGGTGCCAGCTGCCAGGGGGCCGAGCCGCCTAGGTGTGTGGTTCAGAGAATAACAGGAAGAAGCAAAACATCAGCCCTAGCCTGACCCCAGAGACTGTGTGTGTCCAAAATCCAATTAAGAGGACCTTGGGAAGCCACTGAGAGGAGTAATCGGGTGGGATTGTAACCTGGCGATGACAGGAAACCTCGGCATTGCGCTTGGACCCCAGGCACCGGGCCAGTGGGCGGCGGGAGAGCCTGGAGGCAGCCAGGGCCACTCCCCTGCTCCAGGGAGGGCCAGCAGTGGGCCGGGCTCCAGGAGCACCCCGTCTGCTCCCCTGCGCCAGGCCAGACTGGCCACACCTCTGCTTTCCTTGCATGGCAGGCTCCTGGCTGAAGCAGATCCCCTGACCTCACTGTCAGGAGCCTGCCCGGGGGGCTGCAGTGGGGCCCGGGCCCCAGCTTTAGGGACTCAGAGTCAGGACTGTCACACCAAGGGGACCTTCGTGAGGCCAGATCACCCCAATCCCCCCCATTGTCACTGCAGAAGGGGGAGGGACACGGAGGGTTCTAGGTCGCCACCGGCTGGGCCCTGAGCTAGGGGCCTGGGGACATATGGAGCCTGGGGCGATGAGTTCCATGGCCATCACCTGGCTTGAGGCTCCAGAGCCAGCCAGGGGAGAGGCCTGAGTCATCTCAGGAGGTCTGAGGTTCAGAAGCGGTCTGGCAGGAGGCAGACCTGGGCACCTCAGTCCCTAGGAAGAGTCAGGTGTTCCAGGTCAGGGTCCAGCTTGGGAGCTTACTCTGGCAGAGCAGTGGGTTCTGCCCAGAGCCAGGCTGGACGGAAGTAGCTGGCAGCTTGAAGAGGCGAGCCCAGCTGGTGGGGGTGGTGGGGGTAGGACAGGAGGACTTGGCTGGGAGCTCTGACTGCTGTAGGCTAAGACAGAACCTCTGTTTCTGGGGCCTCAGCTGCACAGAGTTCCCTGAAGAAGCCTGAGAGATGTGTTCAGCACCCTCTCCCCAACTGGGCACTGACCCCAGTCCCAGAGCCCTGCAGTTGATTCGGCTTCACAGCTTCCCAAAATTAAACCCATAACTTCTGTGGTGGCTCCACCCAGCCCTAGGCTGGTGGAGGCCAGTCCGTCCTTCCCATCTTTGGTCAAGTGAGGAATCCCAGAGGACCTGAGTAAGAGGCAGGCAGTGTGGGGAGCCCAGGGTCTGCCCCTTCTCTGGGTCCCAGTGAGATGCAGACCCAGCCCCGAAGGTCTGCCTCGGGCCTTAACTGGGCAGTGTACAGAGGGAGCACCATGCACCCAGGAAGTGCCTTTGGGGGTCCCAAGACCCTACCTACATTCCCTGCAGCTGGCATCAAGGCAGGCCTTGACATCAGCCTGCAGCAGTGGGACAGAGGGTGGCTCTCTGGGCTGATCCCCCTGAACCTGGGTGGACAGGCAAATGTCCCGGCGCCCAGCTCTTTGCTTGCACCTGACCCTCCAGGGTCACCATGCTCTAGGTGCAAAGCCAGTTTTCTTCCTGCAGAGATGCAGGGTTGGAGGGAGGAGGGTGTCCTCTTTTGGGGACAGACTGGGGTCATGGGATCTGTAGGAAGGCCTGGAACTCAGACCTGGGGAGGGGACAGGGCCTCTGGAAGAGAGACACTGAGCAACAGTCAGGAGGGGAGGCTGTGGACCAGTGAAGTGGGGGGGAGGACTGCGAGGAAAAGGGGCCCGGAGGAGCAGGCCAGGAGCCTGGCTCAGGATGTCTGGCCAGAGCTCCAGAGCTCTGCCTGTGCTTCCCGGCTGCCAGTAGAGGCCACTGGCTCTGTGTGTGTGTGTGTGTGTGTGTGTGACTCCGGGGGCGATGGGAGGGGGCTGTGTATTTGGGGACATCTATATGAGTAGGTTTTGGGGGCGTAGGTAGTGCTGTTTGCAAGGGGTTTCTGTAGGGTGAGGTCCTGAGGTTTGAGGACTGAATTGGAACTCCATCCTACCAAAGGCCAGTGGGCAGAGGCCATGTCTACAGGACCACCGCGCCAGGGTCCCCGGTGGGGCATGTGCCCTCGGCAGGCAGATGCATTGAGTGGTCACTCTGCACCCCCTCCCCAGGCGCCCTGACCCTGGCGGGGCTCATCACCTACATCAGCTACTCACAGCTGGCCTTCGCAGAGACGGCCCGCCAGTACGGCCCCCAGCACGTGCAGGACGTCCGCATCAGCTTCGGCTGGTCCCTGGCCCTGGCCTGCGGCTCCTGCGCTGCGGAGTCACTCAGCGGCATCCTCCTGCTCGCAGTGGCCCGAGCCCTCAGCCTGGGCGGGCAGCCGGGCGCCCCCCACTCTGTGGTCATCTGAGTCCCAGGCAGGCAGGTGGGGGGAGAGGGGCTCCATTTCCCTTTGCACCTCCTGGGGTTTGGGGCGGCCAAGCCTGAAAGGCCGTGGGAAGGAGGCTGGGAGCCCTGTTCTGACTGTTCTGCCGGGCTGGAGTCCTGGCTGGGAGCGGGCCCTAGGGTGCGCGGGGCGGGGGTGGGGGGTGGGGTAGAGCTGAGAATCCAGGCTCCTGTTGCTTGACGTTCAGGGGAACTCCCCTGCCCATTGTGCCTTCAGGGACTAACTGGTTTAGCCTCTTTTTAGAGGTGAGAAAGGCGAGACCCAGAAAGTGGGAGCGAAGGGACCAGGGACGGCTGTGGTAGTCGTTGGGGCGGGGCGCTGCAGGCTCTTGGCTGGTCAGTGGGTCCCCTTGCCTCTCGAGGCTATGGCCTGTGCCCGCCCCTCCCCACCCGTCCTGGTGGGCCACAGCTGCCCCCAGTCCTAGGGACCTGCGTCAGGCAGAAAAGCTGCCCCAGTCCTCGGAGGGGGCAGTTCAAGAGAAGTAGATACCGTCAAACACTCGGCCAGCCCTCACCAGGCCTTCCATGCCATGTTCTGTCCTCCCCCCACCCCTCCCCAGGGCAGCTGTTGGTGGGGAGGAGACTGAGGACGGGGGGCGCCTCTTGGATTTCCAGGTGCAGGGGGGCAGAGGGGGTTGGGCATATCTCTGCCTGCCTTGTTTTCAGGTCTCTTCCTTGTCCTGGGGCTGGTGCTCCGGGACCCCACCCTCCTCTATAGTTCCCAGAGGGATGTCTGTGATCCCATGTGGGCCCCTGGGCAAGCAGGTGTGGAAGTCCTGTGGGGTGGGGGAGCCATGCCAGGGTGGAGAGTGAGGGGCCGAAGAGGCCAGAGCCTGGAGTTTTGGCCGCAGGCTTGTTGAGTGGAGGCAGACCCAGACCCAGTGTGCCTCTAAGGGCTACACAGACAGGAAGGTGGGTGGCCTGCCTGTGACACATGGGTGTCATCGTGGTCTGTGAAGACTGAGGCTCCTTCCACTCTGAGCAGGACCTGAAGACCTACTCAGCGTTTGTTTCAGGCTCAGGGCCCTCTTGAGTCTGAGGCGTGTGCGGGGGTCCATGGCAGCCTCTCTTACCTTGGTCTTTCCCCCTCCCCAGTCTCCCTTTATGGCTGGAGGCGGGGTGGTTACAGGAAGCTCGGGGCCATCAGGGGCTGGTTCCATCTGGGGAGTCCCGCTGAGGGACAAAGAGCGGGGGCGGGGTGGGGGGGAGTGGGGTGTTAAATGCGGGCTTCCCTTCCCACCTGTGTTTCAGCGTTTAACATTGTGCCAATGTGTCCATAAATAAATCAGCTTGTTCTGTGTGCAGTTAAACCTTCATTCACTTAAAAACTTTCAGAATAGATAATACATGCCCATGGCTTACAAACAGTGCAGGGGAAACCCTGTCACCAGGTCCGTGTGTGTGTCTGTGCATCCAGAGACATCCTGTGCGTGCTCTGTGTGTCTGTCCATCCAGAGTTGTCTTTGGCAGACTCGATGAGCTCTTTCTTATTTCTGGCCGGCACAGGCAGGGAGGACCCCCGGGGCCTCACATTGGTTCCAGGGGCTGGCTCTGTGGGCAGGTCCTCTCAGCTTGGGAGGCTCTCACCTAATCTCTCCCTCTCTCCCACCGCAGCTAGGGCTCAGCAGTGTGAGGGGTTAACCCTGGGTGAACCAGACACACATGGGTGAACCTCAGATCCCAGAACTCCCTAGGGTGGGCGGGGGGCACTTGCCCCTTCCCTCTCAAGAACAGATCTGGCCGTGATTCAGAGGCGCCCGCCCAGGTGGGCCTCAGTCTCAGGCTGGTGAAAGTCCACAGCGGGTGCCTCATGCTGGCCCTGGACCCTAGTCCAGTCTCCACTGCAGCTTCCTGAGAAGCTCCCGGAACTCCTCTCCCTAATTCCTGGACCACAGAAACCGAATGATAATAAAAGGATTATCGCTGTGGGGGAGTAATTTGTTACCAAGCAATGGATCCCCATTCAGTTCAGTTCAGTTGATTACTGTTACAGTGCACTTTTGCAGGGCAGGGCAGGGCAGGGCAGGGCAGGGAAGAGGTGTAGAGGTGCTGATTTTCTTCGGATTCTCTGTTATTGTCACCTTCTCACACAGGAGAGTGATTCTGGGGCCTTGGGGAGTCCCGGATGCTGCATTTCCCAGAGTATAGCCACATCTAGATTCTTCTAAGGAGGGAGGCAGGGACCTCCCTGATGGTCCAGTGATTAAGACTCCAAGCTTCTATTGCAGGGGGCCTGGGTTCATTCCCTGGTCGAGGAACTAAGATCCCACATGCCACTCAGTATGGCCAATAAATAAATAAATAAAAATAAGGGAGGGAGGCAAAGAAGGCCAGTCCTCAGCTTCAGGCTTCCTTGGCCCACCACGGATGCCTTTTCTCCTGTCGCTCACCTCACCTCCGTACCTCCAGTCCAGGTCCTCTCCTAAGCACCATGCCTACACTTCTGCTTCTGGCAGCTTCTAACTACTCGTGCATGGGGCTAAAACAATGTTCTTAAACTGAAGTATCCCCTACCCTCACAAAGCTATTCCTCCTCCTACGATTCCTATCAAGGGTTTTCTAAAACACTGATGTGATGGCCCATCTCCCCTATTTTAAAAAATCCCCATGCAGCTTCATATAAATGTATACATACATACATACATACCCAAAATGAAATATGCAAAAAAATAGTGTTTATTCTTAGGTAGTTTTCAAAAATATATTTTGTCCAGGTCTTCTGGTTAACCTTGGCAGGAGCGTGGTATAGATATATTCTTTTTTTTTTTTTTAGATATATTCTTTTTATTTTATATTGGCATGTAGCCGATTGGCAATGTGGTAGTTTCAGGTGGACAGCAGAGGGACTCAGAGGAAGGTGGTCTTAACCACCGAGTCTAAATCACCCCAGGAGCCGCTGGAAAGGAGATCCAATCCCAAATTATGGGCAGTGATGACATTATTTTGTAAGCAAACAGAAACTTACTGTTTTAAAAGGTAAATTTATTGTTTAAAAAGTCAGACGATTGCAAGGTCAAGCCCCAGCCCCCCACCAGGCCACCCGACACCAGCGTCCCTTTCCATGTCTTCTCATTCTTCCTCCTGCTGGTCCCCGAAATGCTCTCATGCCCCCCGGCTGTGGTGGGTGTCCCACCTGTCCCGGCATGCTTGAGACCCCATCCCAGACAGCACCACACGGGGTCTGCTGAATGAACAGGTGGAAGGCATCACCCCACGTGTCACAGAAGTGAGGGGGTCCCAGGAGACCAGCAGATAACAGGGGTGTCGTTTTACGCCTCTCCTTCCGCCTGCTCACTGGAGATGCCTGCCCTCGTCACCTGCATCCATCCTAGCCAAGGCACAGGGTCCGTCACCCCGTCCGCAGGGTCCTCAGCACGAACGCCCACTTTCTCAGCGCCAGCTCCGTGTCCTGCGCAGAGACGTCCCGGTGCCACACGGCGCGCACTGAGTGCTCAGTCCAGGGGAAGAGCAGCAGGCGCACCGCGTGGCCGGTCTGCGCCACCTCGTCAGCGCTCACGGCCTGCAGGCGCCGGCACAGCTCCTCAGGCGGCAGCCCATCTACCCTTACCATCACCATGTTGGTCTCCACGGCGGTGGGATCCACGGAGCAGATGGGGGACGCCAGTTCCTGGAGCCCTGGGCCCAAGTCCTGCGGTGAGTTGAGCCCAACCCCAGGACTCTACAGCTACCCCTACCACCCTGGCCTTGTCACCCAGGAAAGGCAGAGGGCAGCCCAACTGGAGAGGGAAGAAAGGAGCCTTAGTCCTGACCTGGGCAGACCTGGCCCTGCCACTTTTTAGCTGTGACCTTAGACACATTAGCGGTGGCTCAGATGGTAAACAATCTGCCTGCAATGTGGGAGACTCGGGTTCAGTCTCTGAGTTGGGAAGGTCCCCTGGAGAAGGGCATGGCAACCCACTCCAGTATTCTTGCCTGGAGAATTCCATGGACAGAGGAGCCTGGTGGGCTACTGTCCATGGGCCACAGAGAGTCGGACACAACAGAGTGATGAACATTTTCTTTAGACAAATCAATTAACCTCTCAGTTTCTTCATCTGTAAAGTGGGGACACTGTGGGGCTGTTGTGAGGATTCAGCCTAGGTCAAAGGCTACATTCTGCTGGATCCTGCAGAGAGTTACTGACCCCCACTGGGTGTCAACTAGTCCAGGCCCTGCATGAGGTGTGGTCTGGTAAAGCCCTCGAGTTCCCTGGATCCCAGCCCTCCTGGGTCGGAGGCTGCCCTTCACCTACTCGAGTTGGAGGGACACACCTGCTGGGGACTTGGGCCCTACTACAGGGGACCCTCAAGAACCACCCTGGGGCCAAAGGGAAGTGGTGGGGTGTCAGGCACCTCTGGCGAATCTCTGGGCGTTCTGGTGGTCTCTCTGCAGCATCTCCTCGGCGTCAGCCAGTCCCACCAGGGCAGCTGCGGCCAGCACCCCTGCCTGGCGCATCCCTCCACCCAGGGCTTTCCGGAGGCGCCAGGCTTCTTCGATGAAGTCCTTGGGTCCCCCAACCAGGGCCCCCACTGGTGCTCCGAGGCCCTGAAGGAAGAGAAGAGTCCTGCCCGCCTGCCCATGGGTGTGCATCTCCATTCTCGGGGCTCTGGAGTGGGCAAGAGGGATGTGGAGGGGCAGACACAGTGGCCTCGTTAGGGGAGGGGGTTAGAGGACCCAGGGTGAGCAGCTGCCTGCCCAGGAGCCCCAGGACACAGCTCAGCCCTGCAGTGGGCACCTCCACCCTCCTGTAGCTTCCCTACCTTGGAAAAACAGAGAGACACAGAGTCACAGTGCTCCACGATGCGGGCAGGGGGCACGCCCAGAGCCACTGCGGCGTTCATTAACCGCGCCCCATCCAAGTGGACACGGACCCCATAGCGTCGGGCCAGCAAGTGCACCTGTGGGCAAGATGCAGGTGGGGTCAGAGGGGCGGAGCTGGGGGGAGGATGGGACTCCAAAAGGTCACTAGAGAGTCACCGGGCTTGTCTCCTGGAGAGAGGACGAAGGGTCTGCATAGTTGGTGACCAGCTTGGCCATCTGGAACCCGAGCAGTCACTCTGGGTCTGGGCCTAGGGCGTCCTCTGTGAAAGGGGGTCGACGATAAGGGCTTTATCTCCTGTTTATGGCGGGCTCACTGTAGGCCAGGCCACGGATGCCTCGTCCTGTCTAAGCAGCGCCACAGTCCCATTGGAGGGAAGGCCTCAGCCCTGTTTCCCAGGTGAGAGCGAGCTGGCCCTCAGGTTCTCGCGGGGAAAGGGACAGCGCTCAGCCCTCGCACTCTGGCCGTAAGACCTGGCCAAGCTGGTGCTGCCTGGGGAATCGCCCCAAAGGGTGGGTCTCTGCTCTTTGGAGGAAGGTTGGGGCCCTGGGGGGGGGGGGTCTACACTGGGCCATCATTCCCTTTACAGCTGCACCTAGAATCACACCCGTGTCTCCCAGAGCAGTTCTGGCCACTGATGGGCACCTACACATGTTTCAGAGGAGACTAAACCCCAGCAGGGGACCCAGGGGACAGAAAGCCAGTAGCTGGCTAGTGGTGGGGGCACAGCGATGGGGCTGGGCCTACCTGGCGTAGGTATTCCATGGGGAGGACCCGGCCCCCCGAGCTGCTGTGGGTGTTCTCCAGGCAAATGAGCTCACAGACCGGGTGGTAGGGGCTCCCAAGGCCCCGTGTGACCAGCCTCTCCAGCTCAGCCAGGTCCAGGGTGCCGTGGGGCAGGTCTGGGACGGGGTGGGAGTGCACCCCTGCAATCTGCAGGTGTGGGGGTGCAGAGGATAAGGTCCAGGGGTCCAAAAGTACCTCCTACCCCTGTCTTGTCTGCTCCTCCCCAGCTCTGGGCCATGGAGACTTCCGCCTGAGCTGTAGACCTGGGCACAGACATCCCAGCCGGGGAGGATGGAAGACACCATGTTTGCTTGAGAGGTTGGTGTCCTTCCAGCCTGAGCGCCCAGTGCACTGAGTGCCCACTAGGGGGCAGCAGGCATACAGCCAGCATACAGGCTGCTGGACTGAGCCTAGCCTGCCCCTGCGTGGTCAATCTGGGAATGGCTCTCCTTCCTGCCTCCCCCAGAGAGGCCACCGGCCCAGCCATTTTTCCCTCTGCGGGTCCCAGCCTGGTGCCTGGGAAGCAGGTTCCCACCACAAGTGTTGAACATCCTGTGCTGGCCCCAGGGTGAGAGGTGCTGAGTGCTTACCTGAGCCACCCCGCCCTGCTCATAGACATGGAGGTGACATTCGCGCCCCAGGAGGAGCTGGGAGCCCCGGCGCCGGCAGTGACACATCACTAAGGTAGATGGGGTGGGGGCAGTGTTGGCGTCAAGTGTTTTCGGACTGCATCTGCCAGCTGCAGCCTGTGGTCTCGGTGGCCGCACATGCGGGTCCAGGGGGCCCTCGGTCAACCCTCTGCACCCCACCTCCTCCTGGGCCATGTCCTCCCCCCATCTGTCCCCACCCAGCTCAGCCAGGCTGACCCTCAGGGCCACAGCCAGCTCCCAAGTGCCTTATGCCAATTAGGAGAGAGCGCCCCTTTAAGACACCTTCCTGCCATGTGCTGGAAAGCATCCTACTAAGTCCACAAGTCTAGGCCTGTGGATCATTGGGCCCTGCACATTCTGTTCCTCCCTCCCATTCTCTGCAGCCCCTTGCAGAGTACCTCCTGCAAGGGAAGGCCAGCCACAATGCTCCCCTTTGAGGGCCCAGCAGCCCAGGGCACAGTATCAGTCAGGCACAGGGAGGAAACAGAGGGCACCCACTGGGAAACCAGACTGCTTGATAAAGAAGCAATTTACAAAGGTATGGCAGCCTGCAGGGAAGTCACGAGGTCGAGGTTGGGGGCAAGACCCCCAGGCAGGAAGGGGTGAGAGAAGGGTGTGGCTACAGGTTCCAGATGGCTCAGAGCCCCACTGATGTTGTCACAGCCCCCACCACAAAAGGGAGAAGTGTGGAAGGAGGGCCTGGAGGGCAAGTGGAGGTCGCCCCGCGCTCACCAGAGATGAGGTTGGCCATGGTGTTTGTGGGCACAAATAGAGTCCGCTCCACCCCAAGCAGCTCCGCAGCTGTGGCCTGCAGGTCTGAAGCGGGAAGGGATGGGAGTGGGGGCCCCATTAACAATGGCACTTTTCAAAGTCCTCTCCTAACTCACCCCGTGAACCCCTTGTCCGCATAAGGACATCTTGCCCAAGGCTGTGGTGAGTGGCCAGTCGGGACACCAGTCTTCCAGTCTTCCAGCTGCAGTCTGCGGTCTTGGTGGCTGCACATCTGGGTTCAGGGGCCCCTCAGTCAACCCTCTGACCGCCTTCCCCCCCCACCCCCGCCTCCTCCTGGGCCGTGTTCTCCACCCCTCCCCCCTCAACATTGAAACTCTGTGGTTTGAACCCTCCTGTCCCACCCAGACCTCACACCTGTCTGACTTCCTTTCCCATCAGTCCCTTGCAGGTGGGGCCCTGTGGTTTCTCTGCTGACTTCCTCTCCCAGAACACAAGGACAGGAGCCCTCAGAAGGAGACTCTGGGGGGCTGGAAGGGGGCAGGGCTTCCGGCTCCTGCTTTAAAGCTCCCCTCCCTTTGCCATGACATTCAAGACCAATGGGATCTGGCCTCTGCCTCCCCTCCAGGAACAAGGGTGCTGTCCTACATCCCAGCTCCAGCCACATTCCCCATCCATATCCTGAACACCTTTCTCACCACTATGCTTCTGCCCTGGTGAGCCAGCACTCTCTTCCCTGCCCAGGACTGGGGGTAGAGCATTTCATTCATCTTTGAAGAGGTTCCTCCACAAAGTCCCCCTTTCCTGTGAGTCCCATGTTTCTCCTCACCCACCCCTAGTCCCCAGGGCACTCTCTGTGGATGCTTTAACCCCAGCACCTCCCTCACCCAGTGGGGATGACTGTCTATGCTGAGCAGTGGGTCAACATCTTTGAAGTTCCAGGCCAACAGTGGGTGTCTGCTGGATGCTTGATCAGCTCCATCATTACCTGACCCCACATCCAGACCCTCAGGGCTAAAGTCACGACCCCGCGACTTGCCCCTGGCACAGCTGACGGTTTGTACACACCCCAGCAATAGTAATGGCTCACTATGGCACCAACCCTCAAACCAGGGTGGGGGGCAGCAACTTTCAACCATCTTGAAAACACTTTCGAGGTTTCTAGAACTCATTCCTCTGGAGGAGCAGCCTGTGGAGAAACCCTTTTCTAGATGGGTTTTCTGTTGTCTTCTTGTGGGAAGGTGGTGGGTGCAGGACAATAGCCAAGGGTTCCAGAGTGAGAAGACCTGAGTTCGAGTCCTGTTTTGCCGTTTACTCGACATGGGACTTAGAGCACCTGGCCTAGCTTCTCAAAGCCCTCCTCAGCAAGATGAGATAACACCCATTCTCATCGTGTCTTGGGGCCGCACTTCAGTGAGCACACAGATCACCCGGCGATCCTGTTAACTTGCAGATTCTGGCTCCGGAGGTCCGGTGCGGGACCCGAGACTCTGCATTTCTAACAGGCTCTCGAGTGATGGGTCAGACTGAGCTGCAAAGAAACCGAGCGCAATGCACGGCCTGCAGCTGAGCCGCCACCCCGAGCCCCGGGCCGCCGCTCCCTCCAGCACCACGGACAGCGCCCTGGGGTCGCCGCGAGGACCCCCGGCTCTGGCCTGCACGCCGGGCTCACCGCGGACGGTGGGGTCCTCGCCGTAGTCGTCGTCCCCCACGACGGCCTCGGCCATGGCGCGCCTCATGGCCGGCCCGGGCTTGGTCACCGTGTCGCTGCGCAGGTCCACCACGTACGTCGGAATCTCCGCCAGGCTCCCAGACCTCCGCGCCCAGAAGACCCGCTGCCGCGGAGTCGCGGCTCGGGCCAGTCTGCGGAGCATGGCGAGGATAGTGCCGGGCCCTCCAGCCCCGATCTTCCTCGGCTGGATCGGAGCGGCAGGGCTTTCCAGACTTCGGCCGCGATTGACCCGGGCTGGCCGGAGGGCCCCCGCGGCATGCTGGGAGTTGTAGTTCAGCTTTCGTCGCGGCGGACACTGAGCGCACTCCCGAGGCATCCTGGGAGTTGTAGTTCCGCTTTCCACCGTGTTCGGCTCCGAGCGAACTTGGGCTGAGGGAGAGGGAGGAAGGGTTGCGCTTACCCATGAAGAAACAAAGCCGCTCATGTGCCTTTTTACCGTGTGTCCAGGACTGTCGCAGACACTTTACAAGTGTTAAAGCAGCTAAGCCCCCCAACAGCTCTCAGTTGACAAGCATTATTATCATCCCATTTTACAGATGGGGAAACTGAGACGCACAGAGCCAATGAACGTGCCTAAGGTCGCTTGACCGGGAGCGTCCAGCTCTAAATGGACTGTGCTATGTTGCCCCTAAAAAAGTAGCTTTCCATCATCTACTTTTTTTAGTACAGATTTATTGAGCGCCTTTTGGTGCCAGGCATTGTCTGGGTGCCAGGCAGAGGGATACAAAGATGATCCCGAAGTCTGAGCATCCGACTTCGGGGGCATAATGGAGGTGGAAGTAGGGGGGGTGACAAAGAGTCCCCTCCTCCGTACCCACTTGCCCTTGGTCGGGGAGAGGGTGCTGCCTCCACCACGGGCCAGTGTCGCGTTGGGGGTGGGGAGTGGTGAAGGGCCCTGACTGACTCAAGTCCCCGCTTAGCAGGCAGGTGGTTTTGGACAAGTCAATTAACCTCTCTGCACCTCAGTCTCCTTAAATGCAAAATGGGCTGTTTTCAGGATTTGATGACTTAAGGGGTTTTTGTGCTGAGTCTGGCGCCTGGCTGGTAGTAAATGCTACAGATGAGTGTTTTCTGTCTTACTGCTGCTGTTTTATTGTGGTTACTGGTCACAGCCCAGGGCGCTGGGGTTTGGTGCTGCTGCTGTGGGGTGCAGCCCGACTCCGCCTGGACTGGCTCTCCTGCAGGGTTGACTGTCCCTCAGCCGGGAAGGACAGGCCTCTCTCTGGGTGCCCAGCTCCACTAGCAGCTCCCCTTCCCCCAAGTGTGGGCCACAGATGTCTCTTCCTCACAGGAGGAGACCGGACCCTAAGGGCTGAACGTGACCAGAAGAGGCACCCACAGCTCTGATCAGGGCAGCCCTCAGCAAAGAGGACTCTGACACTGACCTTCATCGGAGCTCTGACGTGTGTCTGCTCCGGGTCAGGTCTGGGGATAGAGGAGAGCAAAGCAGCTTGCCCTTGGAGTTCAGTTCTTTGGGATGGGGACAGGATGCTGCCTGTTGGCTCTGGGAAAAGTTGCAACAGGCCTGGCTGAAGCATCAGGGCAGGCTTCCTGGAGGAAGCAGTGATTGGTTGAGCTTTGAAGGTAGAGCAAGGTGTTAATCAGACGAAGGCAGAGGGAGAGTGTTCCAGGCAGTGGGAACAGCTTCAGCAAAGGCTTGTGGTCAGAGGCAGCTGGAACACTTGAGGCCTGGAAGAGAAGGGAGCAGGGGCAGAGATGGAGTCCTCTCCCCGTGCCTGCAGAGCCGTCGTGAAAGGGCAGAAATCGCAAGTCCCTGTAGGATCTGGGGCCCCGAGGACACCCATCTGAAGGAAAGGCCCACTCTGCCCTCCGCAACTCCCCCCTTGGTGCTCTGCGGCCCTGACCCACAATCTCCACTGAATTCCGGGCCCTGAGAAAACAAGCCCCTTATCTCAGTGTCTGGCTCCAGCCCTTCTGCTGGGAAGTGGGGGAGGGAGGCGGGGAGTAGAGGCCTCTGTGGGAAGGAAGGGAGGGGCTGGGGCAGCGATGGTGGCTTTAGGGGGAGCAGGGAGAAGGGGGCAAACAGCTGGATCCCCAGGCACCTCCCAGCCATGGCAGAGCCACAGAATGGCCTTCTGTTTGCAGGCACTTCACCTTCCCACTGACAACCTCCCTGCTAATCCTCACTGCAACCCTGGGGGAGAGGGATTAGGCAGGGGCCTCAGGGCTACCCGAAAATGCCACCAAGGTAAAACAGCTGGTCACCAAACTGGGCCTTTCTCCTCCCAGGGCAGAGCTGTTTCCTCAGCGAGCTGGGCTCTTCCTGGGGAAAGTTGGCCCCAACAAAAGTTGCTTCTGCCAGGTGGCTGCTTATCACCGCCTGTCTTGTCCCAGGGCACCTGGGCAACCCCCTCCTTGCCCAGTGGTGGCTTCTCCAGCATGAAGGGAGCAGGAAGCTTGGGCTACCATGGGAGAAGGCTGGGAGCCCTCCATGGCCTGTTTCTGAGGCCTCATCAGGGGGCTTGCTGTTGTTCAGTTGTTAAGTTGTGTCCGACTCTTTGCAACCCCATGGACTGCTGCACGCCCGGCTTCCCTGTCCTTCACCATCTCCCAGAGTTTGCTCAAACTTGTGTCCATTGAGTCAGTGATGCCATCCAACCATCTTGTCCTCTCTGTCTCCCCCTTCTCCTCTCACCCTCAATCTTTCCCAGCATCAGGGTCTTTTCCAGTGAGTCGGCTCTTTACATCAGGTGGCCAAAGCATTGGCGCTTCAGAGACCCTCTGACCAAGACTTGGTCTCAGGGAGTTGTGTGGGCACATGCGTGTGTGTGAATGTGTCTGCGTATGTATGTGTATAAATTTGTGTGTGCACGCATGTTGGCATGCCCACCCAGGTATGTGTGCACTGTGCACACATGTGTATACTTGTGGGTATATGTAACTGTACTGGTGTTTGTTATGCATGTGTATAAGCACACCTCAAGAGATATTGCTGGTTTGCTTCCAGACCACTGCAATTAGGTATCGCAAAGTGTGTCGCATGAATTTTTTGGTTTCCCGGTGCACATAAGTTATGCTTACACTACACTGTAGCCTTTTAAGTGTGCAATAGCATTATGTCTAAAAACAATGTACATACCTTAATTTAAAATATTTTATTGCTAAAATTGCTAACCATCATCTGAGCCTTCAATGAGTTATAATCTTTTTTTTTTTTTTTTTGGCTGCACAGCATGCGGGATCTTAGTTTCCGGTCAGGGACTGAACCTGTAGAAGTGTGGAGTCTTAATTAACCACTGGACCGCCAGGGAAGTCCCAGTGAGTTGTAATATTTTTGTTGGTGGACAATTCGAAACATTTCGAGAATTACCCAAATGTGACGCTGAGATGCAAAGTTAGAGTGTGGTCTTGGAACAATGGGGCTAACAGACTTGCTCGATGTAGGGTTGCTGCAAACCTTCAATTTGTTTAAAAAAAAAGAAAAGATAAAAGGAATATCTTCGAAGCTCGATGAAACAAGGTGTGCCTGTCCATATGTGTGTATGTTTGTGTGTGGGTATGTGTGTGTATGGGCATCCCAGGTGGCGCTAGTGGTGAAGAAACTGTCTGCCACTGTAAGAGACACAGATTTGATCCCTGCCTCTGGAAGATCCCCTGGAGGAGGGCATGGCAACCCACTCCAGTATTCTTGCCTGGAGAATCCCATCGACAGAGGGGCCTGGCAAGCTACAGTCCATAGGGTCTCAAAGACTCAGACACGACTGAAGCAACTTAGCACACACACACGCACGTTTATATATGCCCGTGTGTGTGTACTGGTGTATACATATGTATGTCTGTATGCATGTATATATGTGTGTGTCCCTGGACTGTGTGAGGTCCAGTCACCCTGTTGGTAAGCTGAGGACAGTCCACAGCTCCCAGACTAGGATGAGAAGCCAGAAGCCCCTGGTGCAGCCAGCATTGCTTGTCCCTCCCCAGCACCCCAGGTCACTGGGCTGATCCCCTTCTCTCCTCCTCAGTCCCCTCCCCGACTGTGAACCTGGAGGCCTGGGGTCCTCTCCTGCCTCCATGCAGACCCGCCCACCCCACAGCCACTGCCCTAGGTCAGGCCACATTGGGCTCCTGCCCCTGCCTCCACCCCAGGGATGCAGCCCGCCCCGCCCACCACCAGCCCCACTCACCACCACCCCCCCACCCCGACCCCGTCGCATCCTCACAGCTGTCTCCCTCACACTGCTGCAGCCCTTGCTGATTCCCCGAATGCACTGGCCTCACTCTCACCCCGAGATCTTTGCACCTGCATGCCTTCTGCCCGGAAGCCACCCCCACCCCCCAGCCAGTGGCACGTGTCTCTGGTTACCACCTTCTTTGTTTTCTTGTCTCAGCTGAGACGCTCCTTCTGGAAAGCACCCTGACCCCCTTCCAGCAGGGAAGGGAGGTGGTTCTCCTCTGGGGTGTCAGTAGGGTCTCTTCTCACTGCCTGCAGGTTTGGGGAGAGATGGGGACACTCTTGGCCTTCGAAGTGTCCTGTGTGCCCAGACCAGCAGCAGCCCCCCAGTACTCCGTGATTTCAGTTGAATGGATGATGAGGGGGGCAGTGGCCCAACTTCCCTGACCCGGGGGACCCCCATGCAATATGGACACTGTCGTGGGAAGCAGGGAGCCTTGTCGGGAGCTCTGACCGTGCAGGGCTATAGGGCCCCCGTGCAGGAAGAGGCAGGAGTGGGTGAGGAACACATGCTGGGGAAAGCTGAGGGTCTCCGAGGCAGCCCTGTCCTGGCCTTCTGGAGGTGTCTGTCCTGCGAGCAGGATGAAGATGGTGGGCAGGTGTTCAGGGGAGTGAGATATGAGTCCTGGGGTGGCTGCCTCTTGAGGCACCCCCAGGCTCCCTGGCTCCCCTCCAAGGACAGGCTCTCTGGGGTGTGGGCACACACTTGTGCGCACACACACACATGCACGTGAGCCAAGTTCAGTGTGCATATTCCTGTAACGCTGGGCTGCTGGCAGGAAGTGAGCAGTGGGGAGGCCGCTGCTGGGAACCCGGGGCTGGCCCTGCTGAGATAAAGGGAGGCCGCAGATTGGAGCTGGAGATAGCGGCTGGGGCCTGTAAACAGGTTGGGGAGATGTCCTTCCCATCGCATCCCCCTGGCCTTGAGCCTGCATGATCCATAGGGCGCTGGCCTGGGTCCAGCCCCACAGCCTGGGAGTCCAGGGAAGGCTCTTTGTACCATCATCTCTGAAGACTGGGGGGGTGGCAAGGGACAGAGCGCTGGGCCTGGGGGCCAAGGTCATGTTTGCTTTTGGGAGGGAGGGTAGGGGGATGGGAGGAGCCAGTTCAAGCCCTGTGCCTCCCCCACTGGGGAAGGAAATGTGACATGCATCGGAGGCGTCCCCTTCAAAGCTGTCTCTGCATTTCCAAACAGGGTGGGACCAGGAGAGATTGGGAGCCATGGGAGGCTGCACCCTGCCAGTCAGCAGGCGGGCTCAGCCGACAGCCCACAGTGAGCTTGAGGTTACGGTAGCCGGGAGACCCCACACTCTGCTGGCCAAGGGGAACCCATAGAACTTGCATCCTCATTCCACGAACTCCTGGACCATGAGCGCCAGGAACAAGGCCGGGTGCAAGTCTGTGTGAGGAGTCCCAGTGCCTGGCACAGTGGGTGCTCAGATACACTTGTGTTTTTGAAAAAATAATGAGCTACCCACACAACCTAATACAGAAAAGTGCACGAAGCATATATGCACAGTTTTACAAATGCATATAAAATGATCTCTCATATTATTGCCACTCAGATCAAGAAACAGAACATAGCCAGGATGCCAGAAGCTTCCTTGCCATGCGCAACCCGTTCCCTCTGCCAGAAGTTTTGCTGCAGCCTGACTTTTATGCTCATTACCTGCTTTGCTCTATCGTTTTGCCATCACCATATTTCCTTGTTAATAGCTAGCGCTGCTAGCTTTTGGATTTGCTGTGAATTTTGGGTAATGGATGCCTTAAATCCCTGGAAACGGGATAGGCTACCCACTCCTATTTTCTTGGGCTTCCCTGGTGGCTCAGATGGTAAAGAATCTGCCTGTAATACGGAAGACCTGGGTTTGATCCCTGGGTTGGGAAGATCCCCTGGAGGAGGGTATGGCAACCCACTCCAGTATTCTTGCCTGGAGAATTCCCATGGACAGAGGAGCCCAGCGGGGTCACACAGAGCCGGACACGACTAAGCATGCACGCGTGCCTTTTTCGATGCTCCAACTGTCAAATTCATCCGTGTTGCGGCTGTAACTCACTCTTGCCACAGCTGTGTGGTTTTTCCACTGTGTGCCACGGTTGATTTCTCCACTCTGCTGTTTGGGGACCTTTGGCTGTTTTCAGACGTCGTTTCCAGACAGCCCTGCTGTGAGCAGGCACATTCACCCTGGTGTTGCTCGGGGCACAAGTGTGCACATTTCTGTTGGGCACACGCTTGGGGAGGAACTGCTGAGGCTGCGATCCTTATCTCCCCACTAGACCCTCCTGAGCCTTCCCCAAAGTGGCCAACATGATTTACATGCCATTGTTCTCGTTGCTTGCTATTCTCGCCATCCTCTGCGTCGTCAGACTTCAAAACTTTAGTCATTCTGGTGGACATGTGGCAGTTTCTTCTGATTTTAATCTGCTCTTTCTGATAAGTGACGAACTTGAGCACTTTTTCTTAGGTCTTAACCATTCATATTCTGCTCCTATGAGGAGCTTGATAAAGTTCTCTAGCTGCTTTGTCAGAGTTATTTCCATATGCTGGGTTATATGTATGGAAAAAAAAAAAAAAGTCCCCCTTTTATGGCCTGTCTTTTCACTTTTATGGAATTCTTGCTAGATCACAGGCTCTTTGTTTTCTGTAGTTAAATCCGCCCCCCAACCTTATGATTGATGTCTTGTTTAAGATCGCTTTCCTTTCCTCAAGGTCGTGATGACACTCTCCTCACTGTCTTCTGAAATATGGGAGTTCTGCTGTCTCATTAAATTTAACCACTTGCTGGCGCCGTGATGTGGAAACTGCACTTCGGAGAAAAGGTGCCTGTGTGACATGGGGGCTCCGTCCTCTCCACCCCGGGGTGGCCCAGGCTGGCAGTAGGGGGCTACCCGGGTCACAGTGGGAATCAGAGTGTCCTGACTGGGCGAGGCTGGGGAAGGTCTTAGTCAGAAGTGAAAGAGAGGATGGGAGGCACGTGCCACCAAGGCTTTGAGAACAGAGGTGGCCTTGGACAGGCCTTTCAGCTCTGTGACCCTCGTGGGGGTGGGAGGCCTCTGCTGCCTCTCAGGCCACCCCAGAGTGTGCAAAGTTGGGGGCTCAGCCTCTTGGGATTGGAGGTGCTGGGTCAGCATCTGACCCTTTCCACAGAAGCACCCACGCCGTGGGATCCCGGGGTCGGGCCACAAGGAACTCTGGGTCTTAAGGGCTCTTCAGGGGTCTGGGGAGTCCATGTGGTCGGGGGCAGAACAGCCCAGGGTGAAGCCTGGCAGGTGGACGGGCGGAACACTGGAGTCCAGGGAAATCCGCTGGAACCGTACAACAAGGGTGCCCTCCATTCTGCGAGGAAGTAGCCAGCCTTCCAGGAATTGCTTTGGGGTGGGGGCATGGAGGATTGTGGGGGGGCCAAGCAAGCCCGGGGCTGGGTCCCCACTTCAAGGGTCTCCCCTGGGCGGGGGGCTGGGTGTGTGCAGGCAGTAGGAGCAGGAGACGTGGGGACAGCGGGGGACATAGCCTTGGAGACCTTCTGAATTTCAGGCTCCAGCAGCTGGGGCCAGGGAACCCTCTGGGCACCCCACATTCCCAGGCCCCCCCAGCTCTGGCTGCAATGAGAGCAGACCCTTACACTTTCTGCCCCACCTGCTGGCCCCAGGCCCCAGCTGGGCCCCATCAGCCATGTCAGGCCAGCGTTGAGGGCCTGGCATTATTTACTGCGGCAGCTTCCTCCTCCTTCCAGTAACTTGTCCTCCAGCTCCAGGCAGCTTCTGATCAGGCAGCAGACCTCTAATCTCTCGAATCTGCTCTCTTACCGGCATCAGCCTCTCGCTTCCTGTTACTCAGCCCCGGCCGAGGCGTGGGGTCAGCTTCGAGCTGGCCGGGCCCCGGCTGTTCCCAGGGCCTCTGCCCAGGCTCCTCAGTCCACCCGGCAGGGAGCACACAGGGGTCAGATGCCATTCATGGGCTTGGCGAGCTGTCTGGGGTGGGACCAGCTCTGCAGATGCTGACCCTGTGCTGGGGGTACAGGACCCCAGGATGTGGGGGGCATGGGCTCCTAGGCTGCGGCTCTGGGTCCTGCACGGTCGGTGGCTGAGGCTCCTCCGCTTGCCCTCCGCTGGGCAGAGCATCCACGAAGGGCGCCCTTCCCCTCTGACCTCCTCTGCCTCCCGGTCCCCTGTGCCTGCACTGGGGCCCGAGCCTGTGTGAGAAGGGAGGGCACACAGGTTCTGGAGAGCAGACCTGGATGGAACACACAGGGACAGAAAGAATCGGGCCTTCGGCCTTATCTGCAGGGGCAAGAGCTTCCGCTGCAGAAGGGGAAAGGGTTTCCGCTGCACAATTTCAGGGTTATGCACCTTGGGTGGGCCTCCCTAGCTAGCCCAGAGGAATCGCAAGGTTGCAGGGTAAGGTGGGGGCAAGAAAGGCTGCCCTGCCTCCACTGGACTCTGAACACGGGAACAGACATCAGGCACCCTGGGCACGGATCCTACCTTGTCTAGGAAAGGTATTCCTAGTAATGGCGCATCTGTTCTTGAGCCCTAGCTTCTGCATCAGTCATGTAGCCAGATTGGACCCAGGTGTCTAGTCCTGAACAGTGCCTCCCTCTGTACCCAGCTGCAGGAATTTTGTCTTATAAGGAACCCTACCTAATCCTTCTTTGGGCTTCCCAGGTGGTGCTAGTGGTAAAGAACCCACCTGCCAATGCAGGAGACATAAGAGACGTGTGTTCAATCCCTGGGTCGGGAAGATCCCCTGGAGGAGGGCATGGTCAACCCACTCCAGTATTCTTGCCTGAGAAATCTCATGGACAGAGGAGCCTGGCAGGCTACAGTCCATAGGGTTGCAAAGAGTCAGACACAGCTGAAGCCACTTAGCACAACAATCCTTTGTTTTGTCCACAGTGGGCCTGTTTCTGTCCTCTGTGCCACAGACTCATCTCATTTCTCTTCCCCTGGCAGCCCTGCAGAGGATAGGAGACACCCGTGTTTTTTTTAGGGGGAGAGGACACCTTGGGTTTGGCTTCCCAGCTGCTGACCGGATGGCTGGTGTCAGGGAAAGCAGGTCTTCACGGTGGCAGAGTTCAGAGGGGATCTTTGGGAAGGAAGAAGGTCAGAGTCTGAGGCTGGAGCATGGGCCAAAGTAGGGGAGCTGCCAGGGACCCCATCCTAGCTGGGGAGGCCAAGGGGTCTGACTTTGGGCTCCAAACACAGAATAATCCACTAGGGTGGGGAGGAGACTTTTATGCTTAGTATTTGCATTTCATCCTTTTAAAATGTCTCTCTTTTGTGAATATTTTATAACGCAAGTAATAGATTCATACAGTCATGGAAACTTGAAATCTATAAATAACTATACATATATAGTTATGAGTTCATATGGAGTTATGAGCGCAAGCATTTCTTATGAGAGAGTGCATGACCCAAGCAATGAGAGGGTTTGAAGGTCACTCTTTCTTAGCGCTTATGATTTTTATTTTAAATCCTGGGCACCTTCCTACTGAGTTTGAAGTCCAGGATGGCAGGATGAACGAAGGTCCCACATTCAGGCACTTGAAGGGCTGGCATCAGCAAAAAGTCTTGAGCTGGCTTGACGGGGATGATGGAGGGGTCTGAGGACCTGCAGGTGACGCGGGCATAGATGGGGCTCCGGGCTGTCTCTGGTGGGCACCTGCTCTCACTGGGAAGGAGGCAAGACTGAGCTCGCCCTGTGTGGGGTGAGGGAAAGGCAGCCATGGCTGGGCCTCTGCTCAGGAACCCAAGACCCCCTTGCTCAGGGTTGAGGGCAGCACCCAGGACTGGCACCTTCTGAGCACACCCACCTGTCTCTCCAGTCCTGGGTCCCTGGGAGGAGCTTTGTTACTGGAGCACTTAACTCCACAAAGTATTTGTCATGCTCCTGTGGGGCCCCGGGCAAGGGCAGGACACAGCTTGTGCCGTCACGCATCTGGTCAGGTGTGCAGGCAGCGGTACAAGATGCCAGCGATCCGGGGTGGGAGTACATTTCCAGAGTCCTGGGTGAGCGGAAGCTAGTGCTCCCTGTTGGGGTTTGTTGCTCCCGGGGAAGGAAGCTCAGCAAGAAAACGCCAAGTCGTCGGTCCATCTACCAGTCAGTATCTACCGGGCACCTATTAGGTTTAACCAGCCAGTTCTGGGTGCTGGGGTTGGGGGCTTTGTCTCCCGCCGAGGACGGAGGGCCAAGGATGGATCACAAGGAGCTCTGCACGGCGGGACCCTGATCCCCATTTTACAGATAAGGAAACTGAGGTCCAGGAAGTAGACTAACTTGAGGGTAAATAGAAGAGTCAGGATTGGAACCCGTATCTCCCAGGTCTGGCTGTGAGAGCCACAGGTGTGTGGACAGCCAGCAGGGGGCAGTGCTGGAAGCGCCTGGAGGCTCCCCTTCTGCGCTTGGAGGAATCCTGTGTATCTTCCAGGAGTTTAGCTCGCCTTCTCCTCCAGGAAGCTTTCCATGATACCCTGCAACACTCTGCCAAGACACACCCTTTTCCCCCTGTCCCCTCTGCACCTAGCTCACCTCAGAGCAGCCCTTGACACCAGCCACTCGGGATACCTCTCACTGGGCTGCGGGCCACTTGAGGGCAAGGCCTGCGTCCTTTGTTCTCAGCATCCTGGCATCCATCTGGCTTAGGACATGGTAGCTGTTAAGGGAATAAACGAATGAATGAGGAAAGCAAGAGTACAGGGTGCGAGGGCCTTCCTTCCAAAGATGGGACATGGCCCCGGAGAGAGGAGCAGGATTTGCTTGCACTGGGGGGAGAGTCTGCCAGGGGACGACTCCAGCCTGGGCATCAGACAGCACTGCCAGGAGGGAGCCCTGGCAGGTTCTTGAGCAGGGGCACGGCAGGGCAAGCCTCCCCATATCCCTGTGCCACCCCATGCTGACCCTCCTGCAGTGGGGAGGGGCAAGAGCTGCACTCTCCAGGCCTGAGACCTGGCTCCTTCTGGAAGTTCTTCCAGCTTTCTCACCTAAAGCCCTCAAGCTGCACCTGGGAACGGTGTCTGCCAGCAGCTGGTCAGGAATGGTGGGCGATGAGCTAGTCTAATTTCTCTTCCCCTGGGATTCCTGCAGAGGATGGGAGATGGCCCTTTTTTGGGGGGAGGGCTGGGCACCCTGGACTTGACTCCCCAGCAGTTGACAGGACGCTGGCATCAGAGAAAGCAGGTCCTCATGGTGGCAGAGCTGAGGGCAACACTCCCCTGGAGCTCGGGATCAGTTACTTCGTCAGCTCATTCTTGTGCTTATTCAGTAAATGTTTATTGGGCACTCCTGGTTGGCTAGACCCTGCTCTGTCTTGGAGTTGGACTCTGGCCTCTGGGGGTGTGTGAGGGCCACTCCCACAGTGGTGCCAGCCCCCCTCACCGCACCGGTGGGCTCCTCTGCCGCCCTTTCCCCGCCCACTCTGGGCCAAGCCGGGAGACAGTCCCCCTGGGGTGGGGGAAGGGGCTCTGGGGGTGGCTAGACCCTGGCAGACCCTCCCCAAGGAGCAAGCAGGGTGGGGTGGGGGCCTCCGGCAGCCCTGCCCGGCCCCACACAGGCAGCTGTTCCCGGAATGGGGGTTTTAAACTTTTTTTTTGGTTGGCGCATATGCATGTGGTCTTAATTATTTATACGCAGCACTTATCTCCCCCAAATGTTTTATCGGGATTCGGCAGATCCGAGAGATGGAAGCCCCGGGCAGGAGTGGGGGCGGGGAGGAGACTGTAGGGGAAGCAGTAGGGAGCCGGGGGGTGAAGGGAGCTAGGTTAGGCGTCCCTAAATCAGCCCGGGGGTGAGGGAAGGAAGGACCCCAATCGCGGTGGGTCGGTTTAAGTCTTTCAGGCCCTGATGAAAGTTGGGAAACCGCAGCGGGTATCCGGCCTGCGGGAGTTAACACCTGGGGCGGCCTGTGTGGGTCCCGCCGACAGGGGGCGCCACGCCGCGGGCCACTTCTCCCCCGAGCGTCCCTGGTGGATGAGAAGGAAGATGGAGAACGACCTCTGGCAGCAGCAACCCAGGAAGCCTTAAGAAGGTTCCCTGCTCTTTCCTGGTGGAAGTGGCCAGAGGAGAGATTGGGCCTGACCTTGGGATCCCTCACCTGTTAACGTGCAGGGGCGTTATGTCTTCTTTATGCTCACCACCCCCTGGAGACATTTCCTGCCCATTTTACAGACCAGGAAACTGAGGTTCAGGAGAGTCATCGGGCTAGGGACCTCCAGCAGAGCAGGGATTGGTGCCCATGTGGACTCAGGCAGGTGGTCTTTCCTGGAGCAAGGGGAGGGTAGTGGGCCGGGCCTGCCCCCTCACTTGGCCCCCAGAATTCCAACGTCCCCCTAGCTGCATATGCCCTGTATATGCCCTCTTTTCCTGGACGTTTGGGCAGCGCAGGCGGGAGATTCCTGGAAGCGCCTCCCAGGCACAAACCCCTCCTTGCACCCGCCCACCCTGTGCTTGCAGGATTTGCAGGGGGCTCTGAAATCCTGGGGTAGGGGGGCCAGGAAGCTGAGCCTGGAGGGCCCAGGAGTCCCCCGCTCCTCCCACCGGCAGGGCTCAGCTCGCTGTGGCCTAACCCCTGTCCTGCCCGCACCCAGGAGGCCTTCTGGGGCCGAAATTGGCGCCCGGGGAAGGCTCGCAGTGTCCCACCGGGAGGTCTGGCTGGGGATAGGGGGCCCCTGAGATGGGGTGGAGCATGGGGCCCTGGGTGGGCTCTACCCCAGCTGCTTGGAATTCCACAGGGACAGAGGTGAACCCAAGAGCCTGCTAGCCCGGCTGCCTTCCTCCTCCCCACCGGGGTCTTCCGGAGAGTTGGGGGGCTAGGCCCTTGCTGGGAGAGTGTGCATGTTTGTGCTGGGGGTGGGGAGGACTTCCTTCCATTTGCCGCTGCGGGCGGGAGGAATCTTCCTGGTTGGGGCTGGGTGGGGGCCGGGTTGGGGCAAGCTCTTGGGCCCCCTGGAATCTAGATTCCCTTGGTTGGGGTAGGGCCAGAGAGGGGGGTGTCTCACCCCAGGTCATGGAGTCGAGGCTGTCTCTGAGTGGGAGATTCCCGAGAGCTCCGGACGGCCCTGGATAATCAGTTCATCGATTAACAGCTTGGGTGTGGGGGGCGCTTCAACAGGGGGCGGGGCTGTTGAATCTGGGGCCCAGCCCAGCGAAGTGTTGCCGGTGGGAGGCGGGGAAGGCGGTAATTCCAGGTTGGGGAGGGTCTCTGCGCCTCCGTAAAACGCTGAGGATCCTCCGAGGGGCCCCCCGGGTGCCAAACGCCAGCCGGGCCCCCTTGGGCCCCTGGAAGAATTGGTTCCCACCAGCCAACCTGTTCCCATAGCCAGAAGTTGCCATGGTGACCCCCTCCCACCTTCAGCTACAGCTTTTCCAGTAAAACCACTGCAGAAATCCATACTTCCCGACAGGCACGCCCCCGACCCCCCGCCCCCCACTCTGCGCGGTAGGGAGCGGCCAGGAGTTAACCCTCTGCCTGCCGGCTGGCCGGCACTATAGGGGGAAGTCAGGGGAGTGAGAGCTGGGCGTGGGGGACCTGGGGCTGGAGAGGAGAAAGTGAACAGGGGACAGGCCAGCTGCTGCTTCCCTCGCGGCCCCAGGATGGGACTCCAGGAAGTTCGAGGAGAGAAAGGAAGCTAGCGCCCCACTGCCACCGACTCTGGAGAATTCTTGCCGGGGTGCCAGGACTGCTCCCGGTGGAAGCTGACTGTCCCCTCTGGGCTCTGGCCAGCCGCCCCAGAGTGCCTTCCGCTGTCGGTGGGGTAGCAGGTCTCCCCAGCCTGGCCTGCAGTTGCTGATGGATCAGCTCTCCCCTCTCCCTTCTGTCCCTCTCCTCCAGCGCAGACCTCTTTCTGGAGGCAGAGAGGGCTCGGCTCAAGTCCAGCAGCCCCACTGCCGGCACCGGCAGCCCCTCAAGGGAAGCCACACGCCCCTCAGCCTGGCTTTGTGTCCATAGGTCTGCTCTGGTGGGCTACTGGACAAAAGAAGTCACTGACCACTTGGGGTCTTGGCTTTCTTCCCTGAGAAGTGAGGGGAATGATCTAGGCTGCTTGCAAGTTTGAGGAAGAAGGGATATTCCATCCTGCGGGGGTGGGGGGAGGGGTGCCAGGGATAAAGCCTGCTTTGTCTCTATCAGGGGAGGGGCCCCTGGGGACCCCTGAGACTGTGCAGACCCAGGGGGCTCAGCTCTGCGGCCCAGCCTGCTTCCACTTTCAGAGCCGTCAGTGGGCTCTGATTGTTCTCTCTGTAGCCCAGGATGAATAATTGAGAGGTCTTTGAAGAGAATTAATTAGCCCGTTTATTGACTGTAAATGCTTTGCTGCAGATGCTAAAGGGAAGGCTCGGCTGCCGTGCCTGCCACCGACCCACAGCTCGACGTGGCATTTGTACTCGGGGTTCCCTGGGCACCACCAGGGCTCAGCCTTTGCCTTTCGCCCCAGAGGGGTGCAGACTGCGAGCTCCCCCACCTGCCTGCCCCTTGCTGCCAGGTTCTGCCCCTCAGCCCTGGCTCTGCTTCGGGTATCTTCCAAGAGGCAAGTAGGGACCTCCCTGTCCCCAAGGACTAGGGGCAGGACATGTCCCAGTGTTGGGAGCACTTGGCCAGCATGCTGAACTGAGGCAGAGAAGTAGGTCTCCCTTGAGGTGGCTGAATCCGGGGAAGCTGGTGCTCAGGGCTCAGGAGGGGAGGAGGAGCCCTTCGTGAGGATGTCTGCATCCCAGGCAGGGGCAGGGGCCAAGCTGAGAGCCCGAGCCTCCTCCAGCCCCTCCCCTCAGTCCTGCTGGTCGTAGACATCTGCGCTTTGGGCTGCTTGGCGTCCAAACAGCTTTCCCAGGGGCTACGGTTGGGTCAGACAGCATGCAATGAGGGTCCAGCAGTTCTATGCAGGCCGTTCCATGCTAACCTTTACACCCGTAAGCTGCTTATTCTCCTTGTCTTAACCAGAGAGCAACTCTCTGTCAGATGCAGTTCGGACTAGTGACTTCCCTTGTTCCCTGTATCAGTCAGCTACTGCCATAATCAGGCCCCCTAACAAACAGCCCCACAATCTCAGCGGCGTTCCACAGTAAACATTGCTCTTTTGCTGTCATGTGAATAGGCTTGTTGGGGTTCAGCAGATCCAGACTGGGCTTGCCTCCGCGTTGTGGGTTGGGTCCAGGTTTGTTCCACGTGTTTCTTGTTCTCCTTGGACCCGCAGGCGACCCGAGGTGTGTTCTTTCCTGGTCTGTGTCAGCAGGCAGGAGAGCAGGTTTGTTGTGCGAGGCATTTCAAGTTTCTGCTCGCTGCATATCACTGCCATCCCATTGATCAAAGCAAGTCATATGGCGCTCTGATCTGAAGGCTTGTGTCCCCCGAAAATTCAGATGTTGAAATCCTGACCCTCAAAGGTGATGGTGTTAGGAGGTAGGGCCTTTGGTAGGTGATGAGGGCTCCAGCCTCGTGAATGAGATTAGTGTTTTTATAAAAGAGTCCCCCAGAGCTCCCCCGCCCCTTTCCCCATGCGAGCACAGTGAGAAGTTGCCCTCTGGGAACCAGGAAGAGGGTTCTCACCAGAACCTGGCCGTATTGGCCCCTTGATTTTGGATTTTCAACCTTCAAATCTGAGACATTTCTGTTGTTTATAAGCCCTGAGACTATGGTACTTTGTATAGACTGATACGGGGCGAGGTGAGGCGGGGTGGGGGGTGGTGCCCAATGTCAAGGATACGGATGCGTAACTGCAGAAGGGAGTGGAGCGGCAGGGTTGATAACCCCATACCCTCTTTTTAGCTTTAGTTTTATTATGAGAAAAGTTTTTTTTTTAAATCAGAAAGCAAAACTAGGCAGAGGGGCATAGTAGTGACTCTCTTCGGAACATCACCCAGATTCCGTAGCTGTTACTATCTTCCTATATTTTCCCTGATCTGCTTTCTTTTTTTTTCTTGGTAAGGTATTCTTAAAGCTTTTTAAAAATTGAAGTTAAAATACACATAACATGCAATTTACCATTTTAACCATTTTTAAGTGTGCAGCTCAGTGGCATTAGATATATTCCCACAGCTATGCGGCTATCACCAGCATCCACCTCCAGAACATTTTCCTCATCCTAAACTGAAACGCTGTCCCCATGAGACACTAACCCTTCCTTCTCTCCTCCCCCAGCCCCTGGCAACCACCACTATGTTTCTGTCGCTATAAATCTGACTATTCTAGGTATCTTATCTGGGAGAAATTACACAATATTTGTCCTTCTGTGCCTGTCTTATTTTGCACAGCGTGACGTTTTCGAGGTCCACCCATATTGTAGTGTGTGTCAGAATTTCTTTTTTTTTAAGGTCAACTAATATTGCGTTGCATGCGTAGACCACACTTTGTTTATTCATTCATCCACTGATGGACATTTGGGTTGCTTCTACCTTTTGACTGTGTTGAATAATACTGCTATGAACCTGAGTGTACAAGTATCTGCTTGAGACTCTGCTTTCAGTTCTTGGGAGTGTACGCCCAGAAGTGGAATTGCTGGGCCGTGTAATAATCCCGCGTTTCACTCTTAGAGGAGTTGCCATTCTGCCCTCCACAGTGCCGGCACCATTTCACATTCCTGTTTGCAAAACGCAAGGGTCCAGTCTCTCCATATCCTCACCAACACTTGTTATTTTTTCTTTTTTTCTTTCTTTCCTTCTTTCTTCCTCTCTCCTTCCCTCCCTTCCTTTCTCCCTCCCTTCCTTCCTTCTTTCTTCATCATTGCCATCTTAAAGGGTATGAAGTAGTGTCTCATAGTTTTGTTTTCCTTTAATATTTATTTATTTGGCTGTGCCGGGTCTTAGTTGCAGCATGTGGGATCTTCAGTCTTTATTGCAGCTTGCAAGATCTTTAGTTGCGGCATGAGAAGACATCTGGGATCTAGTTCCCTGACCAGGAATCGAACCCGGGCCCCCTTGCATTGGGAACACAGAGTCTTAGCCACTGAACCACCAGGGAAGTCCCCTCATTGTGGTTTTAATTTGTGTTTCTATCTCCTTTTGACTTCAGCTCTCTTTTGAGATGGGTTTCTATTTCTTGTAACTGGGACTAGTTAGGGTGGGTTCAGCAGCAAGTGTCCTGTGGTTCTAGCTAATGTGTGCTGCAAGCCAGGCTCTTCACTCCCAAGCACTGTCCCAATTCAAGACCCCAACAGCCCAGTGAGGTAGGGGCTGCTTATGAAGCCCAGTGTAGGGGTGAGGCTGGGGTGGACAGGTGACTTTCCCAGAGGCACAGAGCTGCGGTTCAAAGGCAAGCCTACACCTGAGCCGTGACCTTGGGGTCCTCAGGGTAGGGTAGACATTGCCAGGGCACTGCCAGAGGAGGCCTGCCTGTTACCTTGGCCCAGACTTGGAGAACTGGTGTTGGGGTAAGGGAGACCCCAAGACCTGGACAGCACCAGGGTGCAGGAGAGACTGGGAAGAGAGAGAGGGCGCTGAAACTCCTTGCTGCTCTCCCAGGATGAGGTGTTTGGAGGCTGAGAACATCTGGAGAAAAGGAGCTCATTGCCTGAAAGAGCTGCTGTGGCATCTAACGATATGGGCTTCCTTCCTTCCAGGAAGGGGGATTGAGAAGGAAGCTGCCCTCCCCCCGCTCACCAGTAAGCTGCCTGTGTTCAGATGAATTGCTCAATTGCATTTAACACCTGGCTCCTTGGCCTGGCCCATAGAGCCTTAGCATGCTCTTGAACTCCTTGTGGAATGGGCTTGCTGTGTGGGTCTGGTGGGGCAAAGTGATGGGAAAGAGAGCCTGCCTGCTGGGGGTTCCGCAGGAGGCAGGCCAGGCAGGGCCCCTGGGTCCCACCTGCTCAGTGCCCCTGGCCCCACCCAGGCTTCAGTTGAGGTCTTTACTGCTTGCCATGTGTCCCATAAGCCTGGGCATCAGTGTCTGGCTTCCTGGAAACCGAGGTGGTGGTAAAAGGAGTGGCCAGAGCCAGCTGGCGTGGATGCCCACCCCGGGCCTCAGGGCCATGGGAGACCACCTGCAGCGGAGCCAGGAGAGGGGCGGCGGCTGGGGCCCACCGGGCTGGGGCGCCAGGCACAGCTGGGCCTGTGGGAGGGGTGGAGGGGCCTCTGGGGAAGGGACTTACCGGCAGGCAGCTCTGCTGAGACCCCAGGGGCCCTCCTCGATTCCGGTAAAAACAGAACATGGGGTGGGGTGCCAGCTTCTGCCCGCCTGGGGCCACCCCCTCCCCTCGCCTGTCTCCCACCTGCTCCCCTCCCAGCCTGGCTCCTCTCCTCCCCCTCTCAGTCCTCCCCCTCCTCTTGTGGTTGAGTCCCAGGCTGCTCCTGCTTTTAAGGTGATGCTTAGTCAGGTGTAGCAAGACTATTCTCATGACAACCGGGGAGAAAAGCAGGGGCCTGTGGAGGATGCTGCCCGGGTGGGTGCAGCCTGCTGAGGAGTGGCCCCGTGAACCCCTTTCCCAACCTCCCTGCCCTCCCAGACGCCTTCCCGGCCAGGCCTGAACTCAGCACCTACTAGCCCCTCTGCCCCACGTGGCCCAGCAGCCTGGGCTCAGCTCCATGAATCAGCTCCCCACCTGCCCTGGGAGTGGGGGGGCCAGTGTTCCTTGAGCGGGAGGTGCCCCTTGGGAGGTCGCCCTCCAAGGGTCTGTCGGGCATAAAAGGGGGAGAGAGTGTTTCCCAGACAGGCGGTCAGGGATTTTCACAGGAGCTCCCTGTGACCTCCACTCTGGGGGACCCGGGCCTCTCACCTCCACCCTGTGGGGACACGGCAGAGGGGACACGGCCGAGGTTGCAGGGCTGCCCACTGAGCTGACGCCCTCCCCGTCCCACTCCCTGGGATCTGGGGCTCACCCTGAGAGGTGGGTGCTGCTTGCCCCTGCCCACTCCACCGGCCTCCCCCACGGCCAGCCACTCAGGTGCAGGGAGTGGTCTCGGGGGAGACTTCTGGGCAGGTTCCCAGGGCCTGCAGGGCAGCCCCTCCTTTTCCAGAAAGAGGAAGGAAGGCCCCCGCATCTGGGGACAAAGCCTCCATCCCCACCCTCCCTGGCCTGAAGCTTCAGTTCACCCTGTGACCTGGCCTCTGGGAGACGGGCCAGCTCTGGGGTGGAGTCGGTCCCCTAGGACCCCCCTCCCGGGGAGGGCATTTGTCCTCTGTGCTTCAGGGGCCAATCTCCTCTGGCCCACCTTCCCAGGCCCAGCGTAGGGGTCTGCACTGTCCCCCTTCTCCAGGGCCCTGCAGTGGCCCTCTGTCCTCGGTCTGGCTTTGCAAGCCTTTCCCAGCCCCAGGGAGCAGGCTGCCCTGAGGACGCTCACCTTGGCCACAGCCCCCTCCCACCCCCTGCCACCTCTACTGGGGATGAAGAAAAGGCCCTTCCTCTGACTGCTCCAGACTTTAAACTCCCACCAGGGCAGTGTTTATGCAAAGGACATGGAGAGCCCCCCACCCCCACCCCACCTGCAGCTGTGGGCTTGTCAACAGCAGCAGTGGCAGCAGAGATGCAGGGGCTTCCAGGCCGGAGGGGAAGTGTGCTGGCAGCTTTCAAAGGATTTTTTTTGTTTCGGCTGGTTGCACGGAGCCTTTGTTGCTGCATGCGGGCTTTCTCTAGTTGCAGAAAGGCGGGGTCTGGGGGGGGACCCACTCTAGTTGCAGCCTGTGGACTTCGCGCTGTGGTGGCTCCTCTGATTGTGGAGCACAGGCTCTAGGCACACAGGCTTCCGTAGTTGCGGCCCGTGGGCTCTAGAGAGCGGGCTCAGAAGTTGTGGCACACGGGCTTAGTTGCTCCACAGCATGTGGAATCTTCCCGGACCAGGGATTTAAGCCATTGGCAGGTGGATTCTTACCCACTGTGCCACCAGGAAGTAAGGATTCCAGTGTGTTTGAAGGGAAAAGGAGAGCAGATTAAATGGACGAGGAAGGGGGTTGGGGCAGGGTTATAAAGTTCCAGGGTCGTCTGGAATGGCACCTGGCCCAGTGATTGAGCCAGGCCTTGAGGCAGAGAGGGCTGAGCCACATAGGAAACCTGGGGGGCAGCTGGAGCAAGGGCCCTGGGGAACAATGGCCCTGGAGGATGTGCTGGGCGTGTGTTCCCAGAACTGCAGGACACCTGAGGACCCAGCAGGAAGGTGGGATTTGGCCTTGTAGGTCACCTGGGAGCCACGGGGAGGTCCTGATGGGGGTCGGGGGGCATTGAATAGAGACAGTGGTCACCTGGGCAGAGATGCAGTGGTATGCAAGGGAGCCAGCGGAGGTGCTGAGAAGCAGTTGGTTTCTGGGTGCATTGGGGGTATGTTACATTTCCCTGTTATTTACATTGAACAAAACCCCAAAACAGAAACAGACCTGTGTGTCCAGTGGCATGGGTGCCACAGAAGCACACGAGCCTGTGCGTGCAAGCTGAAATGGAAAGTGGGGACGTGGGAGGTCCCGGGGGAGGGAGGGCGCCGTCGCTGGGCTCTGCGGACCGCAGCTTTCCTTCATTGCTGACATCCGCACACTGCCGGACACACCATGGCCAAACTAAGCAGAACCACAAGTCAGGCCCTCACAGGGAAGAGTGGCCCGGGAACTTGACCCTGGAGCCCCCTTGTGGGGGAGCCTTTTCTGGGGTCCCTGGGGTTCACCTCTCCTAACTTCCACCTGTTGGAGGGGGAAAAGCTGGCTGCCTCTGAAAGTGGATTTTTTTTTTGCAGCAACCACTTGCTACTGGGCTTGGGGAATGAGTGACTGATCAAAACTGGATCATGCAACTTTTGACCCCAAAGCAGCCCCTGCTCTGAAAATCCTGCGGCTGGTTTTCTCAAGTGGCTCTGAAGTCTGGTTGCAAAGCCTCTCAGGACTGAGGGTACAACCTCCCAAGTTACCAGGCTCTGCAGCACTCATCACGAAGCCTCACCCTGCAGTTGAGGGGAGAGGTCCCCTGTGAGACTCTCCTCTTGTGAAACAGCAGTCAGCACACCCCCACTCCCCATCAGAGTTGGGAGGCCTGAATGAAATCTGTCTCTAAATCCTGATCAAGGTCACACCTCTTCTCTTCATTGTTCAGTCATTCAGTCGCTCAGTCACGTCCGACTCTTTGCAACCCAGTGGACTGCAGCACACCAGGCTTCCCTGTCCTTCACCATCCCCTGGAGTCTGCTCATGTCCATTGAGTCGGTGATGCCATCCAACCTTCTCTTTACCATTTACCTTTGTACCTAAATGATCAGTGCCAAGGCTATGTTGATGCCCCCTGAGCGCCCCTGGCTCCCCCTCACTCAAAACTTGGGGACACGGTTAAACCCACTGAGACCAAGAACACCTGCTCGGCCACCTTCGAACAGCTGCTCCTGTGAGTGTTTTCTGGCATCGGAGCATTTATTCACATTAAGAATCCACTTATGAGGACTTCTCTGGTAGTCCAGTGATCAAGACTCTGCACTCCCAATGCAGAAATGGCTGGGGTTTGATCCCTGGTCGGGGAACTAAGGTCCCACATTCGTGTGCTGCAATGAAGAGCCAGTGCAGCCGAAGTAAAAAATAAAATAATTTTTAAAGAAGAATTCGCTCGGGGGGGTAGAGATTCACCCTTGTTCTTTGGTCTCACCCAAAGTTGCCAGATTTAGTAAAATAAACCAAGAGACCGAGTGTGTCGGTAAATGTGAATTTCAGATAAACAGCATTTTGTAGGATAAGTGTACGGGGTGTGTGGAATATACTTAGGCTGATAGTTATTCATTCTCCACCTGAAATGCGCAGGCGTTTTCAAGTTGCAACTCGTTTCTCTAGTTTCTCTCGATGCAGCGGCTTCTCTCGGTGCAGAGCATGGGCTCTGGAGCACACAGGCTTCAGTGGCTGCGGTGTACAGGCTTAGTCGCCTCACAGCTTGTGGGATCTTAGTTCCCGGACCAGGAATCGAACCGGTGTCCCCTGCATTGGCAGAAGGATTCTTAACCACTGGGCCACCAGGGAAACCCCTGAGCTTCTTGTCTTTTATCTTGCAACCCTAATCCCATCCACCCCATAGATTTCTTGCAGGGAGGCTGCATTTTTATCATTCTCCCTTTCCCGGAGCTGAAATGACTTTTTCTTTTTGCTTTTTATAGCTTCACAATGGCAGCAGTAAAAAAAAATTCTTGTCAGCAGGATGATTGAAAATTTAACTACAAAGGGAATCATTTGTTATATTTGTGTCAGAGGCATAAAATGGATTCCCAGTCACACCACTGCAGTTTTTAAATATTCCCCTGGTGTTGGTGCTTTATAGTTACCTACCGAGCACATTTTATACTCTCTGGTATGAGGCGCCTTTGCATCCAGAGTGGAATTATTTGTTCATTTTGGGGACCCAGAAGTAACATTTATTCCCCCCAAAGTTTGATGCAATTGGGTTCTTGGTATTTCACAGTTATTATTGCAGTAAAATTTATATGCTTCAGAATTATGACAATATTCAGCTACTAATGAGGTTACTGTTTGTGTTTTAAAGCCCTGGAAATAAAATTTACTCCCCACAATACAGCTGCAATTTTATGTCCCCAAAGCTGGCCGTAAATAGTAAACATAATAACAGAATGCTTGTAAAACACATAAGACATCCTTCTCGGAAGAAGTGGTGTCTGTGTGTCTCCCTCGATGGGACTGGCGGGGTCAGGACTGGGCCTAGTAGTTAGGACGTTCCCAGTGTTCCCAGGACGACTTCAAAGGGATGAATGAAGCAACTTCTTCCCAGGCCGCCTGGAGAGCAAGTTTAACATTTCAGAGCCTCAACGGCCTGTGAAATGGGAACAAAAACACTGGCTTATTAAATAGAAGGGTTGGTCTTGAGGGCATGCATTGGCCTCTCTCTGGACAATCCCTGTATTGGTTTTCTGGGGCTGTCAGAACAAACTACCACAAATTGCGCAGCTTTTGTCAATGGAAATTGATTCTCCATGGTTGTGGAGGCCAGAAGTCCGAAATCAAGGTGTCAGCAGGGTTGTGCTCCCTCCGAAGGCTCCAGGCGAGCATCCTGCCTCATCTCTCCCAGGCCCTGGTGTCACAGGGGTTGCTTAGCTGGTGGCCACGTCCCTCTTCTGTGCCCCTTCTGCGGTCTCAGGTCTCTGCCTCTGCGTCTTCTGTCTCCCCTTCTGTCTCTTAGAAGGATTGTGAGTTTCATTACGGTTTCTCCTTTTTTCTTTTTTTTCCTATTTTTTTGGCATGCAGGACCTTAGTTCCTTGACTAGGGATCGAATCTGGGCCCCCTGCATTGGGAGGACAGGGTCGCAGCCGCTGGATCACCAGAGGAGTTTCTTCTTTTCTGTCTCTTTGAAGGATACTTGTCATTGTGCTTTCTTCTTTGTCTTTGGATGTAGAATATCTTTTTTGGTAGGTTACAGTCCTTTTTTCTCAATAGTGGTTCAGCAGGTAGCTGTGATTGGGGTGTACTCATGAGAGGAGGTGAGCTCAAGGTCCTTCTACTCTGCCACCCCATCCCTCTCTTACGATGCCTGTCACTGCATGTAGGGTGCAGCCTAGTCCAGATGACCTCATTCAAGATCCTTGACTTCACTGCATCCTCAAAGACCCTTTGTCCAAATAAGGTCACTTTCACAGCTTCTGGGTAGACATATTTTGAGGGGTCAACTCAAGAAATATCATCATCATCATTTAAAATTTTATTTATTTATTTGGCTGTGTTGGGTCTTAGTTGCAGCACACGGGATCTGTTTCTCAGAAGAAGTGGTCTCTCTGTATCTCCCCTGATGGGACTGGCAGGGTCAGGACCCAGCCTAGCAGTTAGGCTTCCCCAGGGGACTTCAAAGGGATGAAGCAACTATTTCCTAGGCCACCTGGAGACCAGGTTGCAGCATGAAGGGTGTAGCTCCCTGACCAGGGATTGAACCTGGTCCCTGTGCACTGGGAGCTCAGAGTCTTAGCCACTGGACCATCAGGGGAGTCCCATCATCATTATTATTATTGCTAGCCAGGATGTAAGATGGAAACATTGAGAAGCACCAGCCCCATGGATGGGATCAAATAAGAGATGACCCTGGAGGACCATGTGGTCCCTCCGTACAATGGGATGCTATCTGGCCTTGAAAAGGATAGACATTCTGACACGGGCTGCAACACGGACAAACCTTGAGGGCACTGTACCCGGTGAAATCTGCCTCTAACAAAAGGAGGCATCTAGAACAGTCCCATTCATAGAGACAGGAAGTAGACTGGAGGGGGGATGGCAGGGGCTGAGAGAGGGGGGCAATGGAGAGTTAGTATTAAATGCGGATAGAGATTTTGTTTGGGAAGTTGCAAAAGTTCTGGAAATTAATGGTGGTGATGTTTGCACAACATTGTGAAGGCATGTAATGCTACTGAATTCAAATGGCAACTTTTATGGGATGTGTATTTTACCACAGTTTTCTTAAAAGAAGAGGGGGAAAAAATGCTCACAGGAGCCTGTAGGCTTTTACGGTCCCATGCGGCTGTGCAGAAGCCAAGTCTCAGAGAGACAAGCAGGGCTGTCTGGACAAGTGACTGCTATGTGCTGGAGGCAGGAGCTGCAGGTCCCCGGCCTGGGCCCCAGTCTGTGTCCACCAGCACTTTTGGAGCAGATTGGAGACAGAGTGCCTTCTCTCCCGAGCGGGACCAGAGGCCCAGAGAATGTGGGAGCGGCTGAGGTCACCAGAGCCTGGATTAGTTCCCTCAGTACCGCCGGACCTTCTGCCCTGGAATCTGGAGGTCTTAGCATCTCGGGCCTAGGGCCGGCCCAGGCAATTCAACGGTGCCTCGGGGAACCAGATGATTTCCAGATTTGATCTCTGAGTTCCCTGGTCTGCTGGTTATCACATGGCCTTCTTTCCTGCTGAGTCTGAGTCAGCAGGTTGGGAGAAGGTGCCTAGGAATCTGTTGTCAGGAAGGGTGGAGGCACTTGTGTAATACAAGGATGGCAAAGCCCACTGGTCACTCGTTTTCATTCACTTGTCCATGCTGTGCCCACTCGGTGTGGCAGCAACTCTGCTCTTCCAGCCGATCTCTTCCTGCCCTGCGCCCCCAGCCTCCTTTCCATTCCAGCAAAGCCCAGCTGCCGAGAGATCCCAACATTCCTCTTTCTGGCCTCCAGGGGCTGCCGGCTTTTCCCTCTTTTCTTCTCTCATGTCGGGCTGTGGGACGCCATTCCCCCCCAACCCCGTCCCCCACCCCGCCACCATACTCCTCCTTTTGATGCTCCAGATCTGGCGTAATCCTGGGGTGGCCCTCTGCATCTGCTAGCAGCCTGTTCTGCCCCTTCCTCCCCCCACCCCACTCCCCACCTCTCCTCCCAGCCTGGGACTCCAGTTTGTGTTTTGCTCTGAGATTTGAGTCTGGGCTTGGGCTGCTGCTGGAAAGTGTAGGTTCCCGCCATGAAGATGAATGAACGCACAGACTGCAGACATCCGGCCAGACTGGACTGGGCACTGGGAGGGAGCTGGGGTCTCTCCCGCTGCAGCGCCAGGGTCAAGCCCGGTTCCTGCTGCCTCTGCTGAGGGATCGGTGGCAGGCACAAGCAAGCAGCTATTGTTTCTGGGGCCACTAGAGGGAGACCTTCATGGCCCAGCTTCAGCTCCTCCAAAGCCACTGGGTGCAGCTGCCCGCACAGGAGAAAGTGTGTGTGTGTGTGTGTGTGTGTGTGTGTGTGTCCTACCTGGGTGGTGGGCAGTGTGTGTGTGTGTGTGTGTCCTACCTGGGTGGTAGGCAGTGGCCTGGCTTCCTGCAGGTGGAGGTCTGTTTACTGGATGGCAGCGGGACCTACTTAGAAGCTAGGGGGTGTGGTGGGAGCCAGCACCCGGGCAGGAAGTTCAGCAGATAAGAACCACAATGGGTCGAATGGAGGACACGTACAGGGGCCTTTTCCATGCCCATGCCCTTTTCCATCCCCCGGGAAGGGAAGAGGGGCTGGGAATGGAGTTAATGATCCCTCATGGCTGCGTGAGCGAGCCTCCAGAAAAATCCTCAAAGTGCAGGGTCTGGAGAGCTTCTAGGTTGTGACCACCCCAAGGGTGACAGTGCTCACGACCCTCCGTGACCTCAGCCTGTGTGTGTCTCTCCGTTTGCTGTCCATCTGTGTCCTTTCATGTCCTTTCCTGTATAATAAAGCTTCCCTGGTGGCTCAGATGGCAACGAATCTGCCTGTGCCGTGCTAAGCGTTCTGTGTACGATGAGAAATAACCCTATGGAGAGTAGGAGCTCCTCAAATAAGATCCGTTTTTCAGATGAAGAAACTGAGGCCCAGAGAGCCCAAGTAACTTGCCATAAGAGCTATGAAGAGGCCAGAGCTGATGTTTGAATCTAGAGCATGGGAGTCAGGGCTTGGACCCCACAGCTCTGGGGAGGGACAGGCCCGAGACAGCTCTTAGCCCCTTCCGCAAGTCTCTGCACCTCCAAGCCTGGCTTCCCCTCTGAGAGATGGGACTAATGATAGCTCTCTGGTGTGGGAGGGGCGTGATTCAGAGGCTGAACTGAGACACAGGATGTGCAGGGAGGCAGACTCCAGGGCTTGCTAGGCCCCTTGGCGTGTGGCCTCAGGGCCTTGCTCTGTGTCACGTGTGGCCCTGAGTTGCCGACGGTCCCGTCCTTGCTCCCCCACCATGGATTTTCTCCTCTTGTTCCCTCTGCCTGTGCCCAGAAGGACCCTGTGCCAGGCTTAACGCTTTGCTGTCACCCCCTGAAATTCTCAGTCCTCTCTGACCCCAGGGCCCTGCACATGTGGCAGCCAGGCCAGCGCGCCTGTCTCCGTCCCTGTGCCATCAGGTTCAGCAGGCAAGGAGCCAGCTTCGTGAGAAGAGGACGCACAGAAAGGCACAGGGGAGCGGGTTCTCGCCAGGCTTCGCGAGCTCCCTGCCTCCTTTCTCAGGCACGCACGCGACCCGGCGTCCCGGCCAGTTGCTCCCCCTAAACCAGAGCTGGAAGTGGAAGACCTCTGGGTCCCCCAGTCACAGCGGTGCCATTTCTGAGCTCACACTCGTCCACCCTAAGTCGTTAGCAGGGATCTCCGTTCTCCCAGACCCCCCTAGTTCACCCTGGGGGTCCCCCGAGGCCAACGTGCAGTGCCACCGCCTGAGTGCTCCCCTCAGTCAGTTCACTCGCATGCAGGCCCGTGTCCCTGAGCACCCTTGGCGTCCCCCTCCGGCAGCCCGAGTGGGCACGCCTTCCAGCTGGCACCTTTCAGTCCTCACCCCTGGCGCCTAGGCTGGGCCCCTGCCCTTGAGCCTGACCGCCCAGGGTGAATGGCCTCTGGGGCAGGCGGTGTTCTGGGAACAGGCCGTGTCCTGGCCAGGAGAGCGGCCGGAGCGGGAGACTCTCTGAGGTCCACCCGGGGTCCCTGAGGCCTCCTCAGGTGCCACGGGTCCTCGCCTGTTACAGGCCTGCCCGGAGGGGTGGGGGTCCGGGCAGGGGGCGCTGATGTCACGGGCTAAGAGGGAATGGAGCCCATCCCCCACCTGGTCTCCCCACACAGCAGCCTGGCCGGGGTGTCTCTCACACCTGCCCCACCCGTCTCTGATTCAAGAGTCCACCTCCCGTCTGCCAAGTTTGCCAGGAAGGAAGTCAGAGGAATGTCGGGCCACGGCTCCCAAGAGTAGCCCCGGTCAGCGCACCTCATCTGCAGGTCGCTTCTGCCCGCTCCGCCTGGGCCCTGCACCACAGCTCGGTGGTCTGAGCAGTTGCCTTCCGCGGCTGCCACCTTCCTGCTTCATTCTCCACCTTTGGCTTGGTTTCCCCCAGGGAAGAGCAGGCTTCAGCCGCTGCTCAGGAGGAACTCTCTCCTTGTCCCTGGGAACCTCCACTAATTTTTTTTTTAATATTTGTTTATTTGGCTGTCAGGTCTTTAGTGATGCCATGCAGAATCTTTTCATTGCGGCATTTGAACTCTTAGTTGCGGCATGTGGGGTCTCATTCCCTGACGAGGGATCGAACCTGGGCCCCTGCCTTGGGAGCACCGAGTCTTAGCCACTGGACCACCAGGGAAGTCCCAGGGACTCTCTGCTCTTAATCGGCCTGCATCAGCCACACGCCCTGGGCTCTGCCCTTTCTTCCCTCTCTTCCCCCTGCTTCTTTGCTTCCTTGCTCCCTCTGTCCTTCGTTTCTTTCATTTATTCATTCAACAACCACTCATTAAACTTCTATTATACGGACACAGGTGGCAATAGTGGTAAAGAACCCACCTGCCAATGCTGGAGATGAGATGCAGCTTCAGTCCCTGTCGGGAAGATCCCCTGGGGAAGGGAATGGCAACTCACTCCAGTATTCTTGCCTGGAGATTCCCATGGACGGAGGAGCCTGGCGGGCTGCCGTCCGAAGGGTCACAGAGAGTCAGACACGACGGAAGCAACTTAGCCTATGGACGCAGAGTACTCCTGGAAGTGTGGCCCCCCAGCCGCCTCTTAGAGTGGACATTTCTTGCTTTCCTCCCCACTGTCCACTTCCCCCGTGGACCCAGCTCCACCCCTGGGCGTGAGCCTTGATTGGTTTACTAATGCCTCAGCCCCTTGGCCACAGTAACTCAGGACAGAGATCCCAACTCTGGCCAGACGGGCCCCATGAGATGTAGATCCTGGACTTTTTCTTCGGCTGGCACAGATGTGTTCCTTTTCTGTTGGGTTTGGACCTAACAGCACAAGTCCTGGGGAGCAGCTTAAAGGCCTCTTTCCATCACACAGGAGAGCCTGGCAGGATGGAGCGGGTTCCCAGCAAGCGGGCACCTATCAGGGCTGCCCCCCTGGTGGAGGAGCCTTCCCAGAACTGTGGATCACTGCCCCTCAAGGTTTAAGCTGGGAGGACTTGGCTTTTCGTGTCCCTGCAGTCCAAAGCATCCTAGCAGGCTCTGTATTCCCAGGAGGAGCCAGTCTCTCCTTGAGTGTCCGTCCACAGGGAGCCTGTTGCTGGGGGGAGGCAGCCTTCTTGATTTCTGGAACATTCTGACTCAAGAGAGTACTAATATTGACCCCAGATCTGCCATTTTGCTTTTCTGACCTTTCTACCCTTGGTCTTGGGTCAGTTATTTCCCAACTCAGTGTGCACCAAGTCCCAACATGCACCAACCCGCACCAAGAGTTCTCTGCTGTCTCTCTCTGGAAGCGTGCACTGGAAGCTCTTGCTTCAGGCCACGTCTCTCCAGAGTCCCTCTGCCAGAGAGCCCTGAAGTCCACACAGGGTTGTCCTACTTGATCCTAACCTGGACCTCGGGGCAGCCTCACAGGGGTGAGACGGACACAGGTGGTGATGTGTCCAAGGAGGGCTTGAGAGGTTCCTGGGGTGCTCCAAGGGATGGAGGCCTTCAAGTGGTCACTGAGGAACCATCACTGGTCCAGGAGGCAGACGGAGCGTTAACCACCAAGAGGACTCCCCTGGAGCTTGGGGGGACCTGGAGCCATGGCTGTTCATGGACGAGGCACGGCTGGGAACGTGGGAACGGTGGACACTAGACCCTGTCCTGCCGGGTTTCTGGGACACATCGGCACCAAGTGGCAAAGTGTGTGCCAGTCTCAGCCATCAGCCTGGGCCCTGGCTGACGTCCCCTGCGTGTGACCACAGGACGGGACCTCATTCCTTAAATGGGGAGAATATCCCAGAAATCAGGCCAGTCATGGGTACCGGCTGGGTTGCCATGCCAATGCCCAAACACACAATCTTAGGGGTCAGCTGCCTGGATGGTGATGCTGGCCCTGGGCTGAGTTTGTGGGAAACCCTGGGGAGCACTGGAGTGGGGGTGCCTCCCATGCGTTGTACTTTGTACCGTTTATAAGAGAATGCTGCTCTCCGTGTCTGTCTTCACTTTAACGGTGTTTGAAATGGGGTGGGGGGAGGGCGGAATTCCCTGGCTGTCCAGGGGTTAGGACTTGGCCCTTTTGCCACCAGGGGCCCAGGTTCGATCCCTGGTCAGGGAACTAAGCTCCCACAAGCAACAAGGTGCAGCCATAAAAAAGGGGAAAAAAAGAAGTGGTGAAGGGTGAATGGTGAGAAGTAATAGAAATATATATATATGTATTTATTAGTAGTACCTTATATTATGTGTTATTATATGTGGTGGTCTTTGACCCCAGTTCTTGGCACAGAGTGCCTAAAACCCTTGTAATTTCCGAAGTGATAACAACACTCAGATTATCTTTTGTTCTAATATTTGGTCTTTGACCCTGGTTCCTGACGCAGAGCTCCTAAAGCCTTTGGAATTTCCTGGGCGATAGTCACCCAGGCGACTCTGTCTGGGGACCGGTCACCAGAAAGACGGAGCCATGATTAGCCTCTGGGAACCAGGAATGTGCGGCCCATCCTCCACCCTCCGGGAAGGGAAGAGGGGCTGGGAATGGCGTTAATGATCCAGAAAAATCCCCCAGGTGCAGGGTCTGGAGAGCTTCTAGGTTGTGAGCACCCCAAGGGTGACGGGAGCTCCTGTGCTGGCGACCCTCCCTGACCTCACCCCGTGTGTGTCCCTCTGTTTGCTGTCCATCTGTGTCCTTTCATGTCCTTTACTTCCCTGGTGGCTCAGATGGTGAAGCGTCTGCCTGCCATGCAGGAGACCAGGGTTTGATCCCTGGTTTGGGAAGATCCTCTGGAGAAGGAAATGGCAACCCACTCCAGTATTCTTGCCTGGAGAATCCCACAGACCGAGGAGCCTGGTGGGCTGCAGTCCATGGGGTCGCAAAAAGTCAGACACGACTGAGCGACTAACACATCCATCCATCCATTGTATAATAAACTGGTAAATGTCAGTGTTTCCCCGACTTCTGTGAGCTGTTCTGATGAATAATCGAATCCAAGGGGGAGGAGGTCATGGAAACAGAAGTCATGGGAGACCCCAGGGGACCTACTGCTTACGATTGGCATCTGAACTGAGTCCTTAACCTGTGAGATCTCCGGGCAGACAGTATCCGAATTGAGTTAAATTGTAGGACAGCCAGCTGAGGTCATGGAGAATTGCTTGATGTGGAAGGGGAAAGCCCTGGGAGGGGGTGTGGGTCTGAGGGGAGGGCGGGACCAGCGGACTCAGATGCTGCTGCAGACGCTATGGGGCCAGGATGGGACGATGGGGCGGCTCTTTGGCGACCTTGACAAGTGCAGTGAGGACGCGAGCCAGCCTGAGTGGACCAAATTGATGCTGGGGGTGGGGGGAACACAGATGCTGGTTTCAGGATATTTCGTTGCTGGGCTTGAGGGGGTGCATAGGGATCGGAGTGCAGACACAGGAAGGAGCAATGTAGGGTACAGAGAGGGATTAAGAGACAGGAGGTGGCCCAGCGTGTCTGGTCTGGGAGTGGGTGGCAGCAAAGGGTTTGGGGGGAGATAACAGGAAGACTGCTGGGGAGGTGACCATAAGAAGGGAGAAGCGACATCCGGGCCTGAGAGAGGACCTGCGCTGGGGAGCGTCCCGCTCGTGGTGCAAGGTGGCCTGGCTGGAGGCTGGGTGGCCGCAGGGATAGATTCAGTTTTAGGTGCATTTGTGAATGAAGAGGGTAGGGAGGTGTGAGGAGACAGAGAAGGTCCCTGCTGGGGTGGAATAGTCACAAGGAGTGAGCTGGCAAGGGCACTGCTCAGGAAAGGGCATATAGAAAGCCCAGCCAGGTTTACCGCTCAGGTGCTTGCAGGGGAGGTGCTGGGGACATGCTCAGGCCTGAGCCTGGACCCCTACCTCCTCTTCCGGGTTCATTCCAGATGGACACACAGTCGCTGAGCTAGAGACGATAACAATCCCAGAATTTCTATGAAGTTTCTACGAAGAGGTAGAAACTCTTTGAAGGGCTGCCCTTCAAAGAAAGCTGGGTACCACTGTTCCAACCACACTCCCCTTCTCGCCCCCTCCCATTGTCTTCCAGGCAACTCCATGCTGTCAGTTACTAGCTCTCCGACAGTGCCTTTGTCCTTGACAACCCCCCAACCCCCCATCTTCCTCTTGCATCCCACGTTCAGTCTGGCAGTGACTCCAGCTCTGCCTTCTGGGTGGACCCAGAGGTCAGCCCCTCCTCACACACCCTGGTCCTGGTCCCTCCACCTCTCGGCGGCAGAACCAGCATGGCCTCCCACGGATCCTCCTTCCTCACTCCCCTTGGGGTTTGCTCCTGAGGGCAGGAAGGGAGGTCTTCCTAAAACACAGATCTGATCGTGCACTTGGTTGTTTTGTTATTTGGCTTCAGAGTCAACAGGTTATGCGTGGGAGATAACCCAAGCTCCTTCCCAGGGCTCCCCTAGCCCTGCGGGATTCGGCCTCTTCTCTCCCCTCCCGCCCTGGGCTCCAGCCTCACTGTTGCCTCCCCACCTCCATCTTTTTTTTTTTTTAAACTAACCATCTTATTTATTTAGTGTGGCGTGCGGGATCTTCCCCCACCAGGGTTAGAACCCGCGCCCCTTGCAGGGGAAGCTGTCTTAGCCACTGGACCACCGGGAAGGTCCCTCGAGACACTCCATTTCTTCTGCTATCATCCTCCTTTTCCAGACCCCTATGTCTCTGCTCCACCATCCAGTCCCTCGGTAAGCACGAGAGCCACTTTCTCAGCCCCAGTGAAACCCTGAGCCTTCCCTTGCCCCTGCTTTGCCCAGGGGGTCCCCCAGGGGCCCAGCCCGTGTCTCTCACACCCTGCTCCCCTCCCCTCCTCTGGGCACTTTCTTGAGTCCGCTGTGGCCAGAGCACTCTAACTTCTCCCTCCTCCAGCTGGAGGAGGAGGAGGACTGGAGAAGTTGACTCCCTGGATCCCTGGTTAGCCAGGTTGGAGGCCTCCATCAGGACTGGGGTGAGGTACAAGTCGTTTCTTTCCCCAAAGAGGCCTGCGTTTTAGAATGATTTACTTTTTTCCAAAAACAGAAAGTCAGCCAGGCAGTTTTTAACATTTGTTTTTCTGCTTCTCTGTATTTTCTGACTTTCTACAAGGATCATCTATTACATACATAATTTAAAATAAAGCATCATTTCAAAGTCCATTCTCTTGGATTCAGTATTTGCACTTCTGGGAAAACACCTTCAAGAAATAATCCTACATGAAAGAAAAGAGTTGTGCAGAAAGAACCAGATTCAGTGGAGCAGATTCAAGGCTCCCCTTGAAGACCCTCCCTCCCCCACCATCCAGTACACTCTCCTCTGGCGGGGAAACTGAGGCCCCAGAGCAGGGGATCTGTGCCGCAGCGTCTGCCGTCTGGGGAACTGAACTGAAAATGGTGAGCATGGCTGGTCTACACGGACACCAGCCCTATCCTGTTTCCTGTTTGCCAGGCACTGCACTCAGTACTCTTCTTCGTGTTTCCATTTCTTCCCAAGACTCTGCAAGGACACCACTCTTAGTTTCCCCCAGTCTCAGGTGAGGAGTGTGAGACTCGCCCAGCACAGGTAACCTGCCATGACAGAGCAAAGCTGGGACTCAGAGCAGGCTGAGTCCCCCAGTGTGGCTTGTCCATCCCGGCCTTACAATATTGGGTGCCACCAAGCAGCCATACCCCCTTTCTCCTCATCAATAGAGTCCTGGCCCCAGAGATGAACAGTGATGGGGCTTAGCCAGTCATACCAGCAATCGGTCCAGGGTGACCATGAGACTCGGGCCTGCCAATGAAATGTAAGGGGAGTGTCTGTAGGATTCTGAGAAGTCCAAGGAGAATACGCTTTGCTTGCACCCATTTCTTCTTGCTCAGTACACTGTCATTTCATGAGGGTGTGATGCTTGGTGCTGTGGCAACTATATTGTGCCTATGAGGAGCAACATCTTCAATACTAGAGTAACTGAAAGTCTGGATTTGCATTCTCAGGATGCAATACTTTCAGCACTAAAACTGGGAAAGTCTTGGGCAACAGGATAATTGGTCACCTTAAACTGGTGGCCTGGAAGCACAGAAGGAACTTAGCCCTTGCCAATATCCTTGAGTTGTTAACCAGCTCTGGAACCCGTAACCTCTGGACTTTCTTGTTATATAAACAATGGTTATTGTAAGAGAGGCTACAAGAATGTATTATACACAAAGGGAATATAGCCAATGTTTTGTAATACCTATAAATATAGTGTAACCTTTAAAACTATATAAAATAAAAATAATCTTAAAGAAACAGAAACCCAGTGATGGTCTTTATGACTCAAGTCTCTCTTTTGTTACTGGTGGCTGAAATCACAGGCATGGGCACTGCACGCTTTGCATCCCTTTATGCCGTCCATGCACTGTGCCCCCTGACCCCTGGCCCGCCTGTCTGCCATCCGTCACTCTTCGGTCACCCTGTCAGGTCCCCTTCTCATGCCCCCTCCTCCCTGCAGGCTTCCTGGGCTTCTCCGCAGCCAGCTGCAAATGTGCTCACCTTCGGAGGCATTTTACTTAACTCCTTTCTTCTGATATTGCTTGCTCCCTCCCACACTGTAGCTAACTGGGTGCTCGCTGTTTCTCTTCTTACCTGCCCCCTGGGCCTTCCCTTCCCCCACGCACTACAAGCCCCTGGGAGGGGGCACAGACAGAATGACTTTCTCAATATTCCCTCCACCCCAGTCCCAGTGCAAGAGAGTGGACCATGGTCTTGGTTGAACGATCCAGGGATCCAAGGTGGAGTGACTTTTCGGGGCTGGGAAGTGAGGCCAGGCCCGACCTGCCCAGTTTCATTCCTGGACCAGGGGCTCACTGCACCCTCAGCCAGTTTCAAGGCCCCAGGGCCACCCTGCAGCTTGAGATCCGGCCAGTCCTCTCCGCCCGGTGGCTGACTCAGCTCCTTATCACCTGTCTGCCTGGCCCTCTTCCTGCGAGAAGCCCCACAGGTGGGTGCTGTTTCTCCCCTCTGGAGACTCCAGCCTTTCTCCTCTGGCTGCCCCCTGCAGCCCCACGGCCCTTGAGAATGTGCCCCTCCCTATCCTTTGTTGTTTGGACTCCCACTTTCCCCGAAGCCGCGCCCCGACTTCGCCCTGCCCCACACCAGGAGGTGCACAGGTCACTTCATGGATACATGCTTCAGGTTGTGATTCAGACCATACTGCCAGGAAAACGCACTGCTGTTGTTGGGAACGGTCCGGGGCCTTGTCCAGCCCCGGTTTGTAGTGACCCCAGGCTGCTGTCTTCTCTCACCTGGATGCTGTTTAAGGGCCTTGTATTAGACTGGGGGTGGGGCATGTTTAAGTCACTTCCCCTGAATGAGCAGCTTCAAGATGGGGCTTGAGAAGGGCTGGCATGGACAGGGGTCAGGCTGGGTACGGGGTCCTGGGGCGGGTGGGGGACGAGCCAGCCCAGCAGAGCTTTCTGGGGTGGCTGCTCCTCTTCTAGGGAATTGGTGCTAGAGGGGGAGGTGGCCTGGACTCTGAGGCCGGCCACGGTGGGACGGGAGCCAGTGGGCTTCCAGGAAGGGAAGCTAAAGATACCCCCTTCCCGGCACGGCTGGAACCCTGAGAGGACAGGGATCCAGTTCCCGTCCTGTTGTCACCGGGGGGCAGGGGGTGGTGACCAGGAGGGCCTGCAGCAGCTGTGCTGGGCTGGGCGCGGCTGGGGGGCTGGAGCCCAGGACCGAGCATCCATTGGCTGAGTCCCTGGGCCGGTGGGCGAGGTCAGGGCAGGGCCAGCATGTTCCTGGAAGCCCGGCAGCTTTGTCTGTCTCTCTGCCAAGCTGCCCACTGCATTCTTTGCCCTACTATTTCCAGGCAGTCTCTGTATAGGTCTTGGCCCCAGCCTGCCTCGAGCCTGGTGCCATGGCGCCCGTGTGTGGGGTCACTTGAGCTCTTATTTGGGGGAGTGGTTGAGGTGGGCAAGGGGGATGGGAGGGGAGTTGAGGGGGATGGATCCCCTTTCTGCTGTGCAGTTCTGGAAGCTCCAGGGACCTGGGGGAGGGCACCTGTGTGTGCGCACTGCCTTGAAACCAGGGATCGCAGGTCTGTGTCTGCCCGAGGTATCCCAGGGTGTGTAGGTGAGTGTGAAGGGCATGGGCATGCCCCGTCTTCTCTGTCGGGGTGATCCGAGGGGCTCAACGTGCACGGTCTCCCCAGAGGTCAGCCTTCATGTTAGATTCTGGATCTGCATCCGTGGAGGCGAGGGACGGTTTGGGCCTGGCTGCCCAATGCGCTATCCGATCGCCCTGAGGGGCCGCTGCCCTTGAGGCTTGTTCCAAAACGTTTTCTAGGCTCCTGGCTTCTGGAATCCTGTGTTCCAGTGTGTTGGCAACCTCGTCCCCCTACCCACCCCCCTACCCCGGGATGTGAGGATGGGGAGAAGCAAAGGTTTGGACCACACAGCCAGTTTTGTGCAGTCTGGTGGTTGCACCATGGACACCGAGGGCATTGCCTGGGTTTTTTGTTTTTATTTAATATTTATTTTATTGTGGTAAAATGTACAAAACATAAGATTTTCCACTTTAACCATTTTTACGTGTACAGCAGCATCATTCACGTCGTTGGCCAACCCTCACCCCTGTTCGTCTCCAGAACCCTTCATCATGCCCAGCTGGAACTCCCCCCTTCAACACTAACTGCCCACTCTCCCTCCCCACCAGCCCCTGGCAACCTCCACGCTCCTTTCTGTCTCTGTGGATTTGACTATTCTGGATACCCTCTATGAAGTGCAATCCCGCAATATCTGTCCCTTTGTGACTGGCTGACTTCACTGAGCATAATGTCTTCAAGGTCAGCCTTATTGCCATGTGTGCCAGAACTTCCTTCCTCTTTAAGAGTCCCCCCTGGACAGAGTCTCTTGTATGGATAGATCATGTTTTGTTTATCCATTCAACCATTCAACCACCTACAGTCACTTGGGTTGCTCCCACCTTTTGGCTGAGATGTCCGGTTGTTGATCCTGGCACCAAGGAGCGGTGGGGACCTGGGCACATGACTGGACGCCTCTGGACCTTTCGTCTATGACATGGGATCTGTTGTTGTTGTTCAGTGGCTAAGTTGTGTCTGACTCTGCAACCCCATGAACTGCAGCACACCAGGCTCCCTGTCCTTCGCCATCTCCCAGTCTCCTGGTTCTCATGTTTGATGAAGTTGTACATGGGAAGCAGTGAGCACGGTCCTCCCGGAGGTCAGCCTCATGTTAGATTTTAGGTCTGCAACTCTGGGGAGCGGGAAAGTGGGCGACTCCACCTCTCAATGCTGGTCCATGGGGAGTGGGAATAACCCCACCCATGGGACCATGATGAGGATGCTCTGGTGGCACCTGGTAGGGCTCTGTGCAGGAGGAACTCAGCCTGGGCATTGAGCCCAGAGGGCATGGCAGGAGCAACCTCCCAGGCCCTGTAGGGGGATTTCCCAGTTTGTCCTTACTTCTGCGCCCCCTCCTATATCATTCCTCTCAGCCAGCCTTCAAGAATTCTCTCCTGGGGATTCTACCTGACCTATGTGACTGGGAGATTATCCTGTTCTTCCGTCTGGGACTTCAGGTCCACAAGCTTTTCCTCCCTGTGCAAATCTGGCCTCAGCACTCCTGCTGGACCCCCCTCCTTGAAGTCAGCAGACCTTTTCCAGGGCCTTGAGTCCAAGGCCTTCTAGTGGGCAGAGATCTGAATATCCAGCCGGCTCTAGGGGTGCCTATCACCCTCCTCCTTCCACCGTGGCCTCCCTGCGGCAGCCAGGTTGGGCCAGCCCCAAAGGAGACAGCAGCATGGCTCCAGGAAGCCTGTGCAGCCAGAGATGTCAGCCTGAACTCCCCGGATCAATGGGGGGAAGGCTGGCAGCCAGAGGCCTGCGGCATCAGAACCTGGGTCTCAGATTGCCTTGGGCAGGGCTTCCAACCCTCTTCCCAGCCTCCGCCCCAGAACATTTCCTTCCCTGGCCCCCAGCGTGGCCCAGGGAGGGGGGCCCTGGCTGCAGGAGTCTTCTTCCCCAGTCTCCACCCTACTCACCTCAGGACCTCTGAGCCTCGCTTTCCTCCTCTGGATCCTGTGGTTGGAGGACACCAAGCCTGAGAGTCTTTCAGGGAGTAAATGGGAGAAGGCTGTAGAGGGCCACCCATGGCCGCACATGTTAACAGTAGATGTTACCCCATTCACCTCCCCCTCCCCAGTTCCCTCATCTCCATGTTGAGGGAGGGGGCAGATAAGCAGATCTACATGGAGAGCGGTGAGACAGAAGCTCAGAGAAAGGAGTTACCAGCCAGGACCACATGGCAAAGAGGTGGCCTAGATGGGGTGCCCCTCCCCTTGCCCTTTCTGCAGGGCTCCATTTCCCCGGGAGAGGGGTCCACATCCCTGTTTGGAGAAGCAGGATTGGGAGCTGTGATTCCCTTCACCCAGCTTATCCTCTGAACCGCTTCATTAACGAGCTGGGGTGGTGTCCCACTTTAGGGCCTCAGGGTATGCTCTAGCTTCCCAAGTGCCCCGGGCTTACTTCCCTAGCCCTCTCCAAGCTCCCACCGGCCCCTGTCCCCACTGCTAAATCCCTCATCTGGTGGAGTGCCTCCAAGATGGCCCCAGGGATCCAGGCTCCTGGTATTCACACCCTCAGCAGCCCCTCCCACATCGAGTCTGATTCCAAAAGAATACAGCAAAGTGGCAGGGTGTAATTTCCAGCGCAGGGTCCTCAAGTGTTGCCTCTTTCATCTCGGTCTTTTGGCTCACTCGCTACTGGGGAAGCCAGTCACCATTCCATGAGGATGCTCAAACTACCCCACGAAAAAGCTCACGGGAAAAGGGATTGTGGTGCTCACTCCAAGCTGTGATATGGTGCCTTACATAACATACAGTAATCGTGGGGGTGAGAGCCCATCCGCTTTGCCATATTCTGTGGGTGGGAAGCTAGTCCTGGATTCTGCTCATGCTCACAAAGAGGAGATTATATGCAAGTGCAATGCTCTGGGGTCACCTTAGGGTTTGTCCACAGACGCTATGGGGGGTTTTCTCCTGCCAGAGTCTTGCTGGCTCCAGAGAGGGAGACAGTCTCTGCCTCCTGACACTACGGTTCTGATCTCAGTCCAGCTAAGGCTGGTTCCTCAATAATGGGGCTTTGCTCCCTAGTAAGATAGTACATCTCATTTGTATCATATGTAGTCTTTTGATTAACGCAGCTCTGATCCAACTCCTATAGAATAATAACTCAAGTCTAACAACTGATCTTACTATGTGCTACTTAGGTAACTGAAGTCATTGTCTTATATAAATATCACAACAACCATATGAGCAGGTATTACTGTCCTTGACTATATCTTCTGAGGCTCAGAATGTATGCAAAATGCCCAAGGTCATTTAACTAACACCTATTAGGACTGTGTGAAGTCAACTTGCACTGGCTTAAGCAGTCAGAAAGGGGTTATGTTACTGGCTCCCTTGACAAAAATGCAGAGGATGAGAGCTGGGCTTCAGGCACCACTGGACTGAACCATGGAATTCAGATTCCCCGTTGGTGTCACCTAGACCCTGTCTCTCTCTGTCTCTCAGTCCTGGTGATTTCAGCCACCAGAGAGCCAGGCAGGCTCTCCCTAGGAGTGGCTAAAAATGGCTGCAGAAGACCTGGGCAAAGACCAGGCTGTCTAGCCACAGAGCTGCTTGGGTCTTGTCCCCAAGCTGGGACCAGCAAATGTGGGCATGTTCTGATGGCGCCATCCTGGGTCTTGCTCCCCTATAGGGGGTAGGGGAGGTCAGCCCCATCAATGAGCCGCAAAGACCAAGAACGGTGGAGAAGCGCATACTGGAGGTCTGTTACGGGAAGAAGGGGAAGGGGTGCTGAGCAGACAAAGGCAGTGGATGGCCTGTCTTCCAGGTCGTTGATTTGTGTAAGGCCTCCTCCTCCCACAAACACTGCAGACCAGGTTCTGGGTCAAGCCTGGGATGACAGATGCCCCTTGAGAGGAGGTCAAGGCACCAAGCAGCCTGCAAGTGCTAGGGGAGGGGAGGGTGAGAGTAACTGCCTCCTACTTGCAGCTCAGATTTCACATCTGGCCAGGGGGCCAGAGGATGCTGGGGTGAGGTGGGTGTGATTACACAGGGTCATGTATGGCTGCATCCTTGTCAGCATCTCGACGAGTGACAGACACAGATGACAGGATTATCTCAACCAGACCTACACCCAAATGAATGCAAATAAATCTGGGGAAATCAGAATAAGGTGGACAGATGTATGAAGGCCATTGTGCTGGGTATGCTATTGCAAGTAGCTTTGAAAAGTGACACCACTGGGGGAACTGAGCAGAGAGGACCTTTCTGGTATTTCTGACAATTGCCTGTGAATCTACATTAATACAAATTTCCATTAAAGGAATTTATTTTTGGTGCCAAAGCTGGGCTTCAGGGCTACTCCCCTGTGCTCATAGCTGCCCAGGCTTGCAAGGGGTATCCCCCTTCCATCACAGCAGAGCCCCCTCACAGTATTTTCAGATTGAGGCTGTGTCTGACCCACCAAAGGTCCTCATCAAAGGTGGGATGAGAGACTAAATGAATGCGTGAATGGATGGGAGAATGAAGAGATGCATGAGTGAATCCGAATGAATGCATGAATGGATGCACTCCAGGCAGGATGAAGAAGACACAAAGGCTTAGGGCAGGATGGTAACCCTGATTGGACCTTGGAGCAGGACAGCACCTTGCAAAGCCCACATACATGCCTGGCCTGAGACCTGGGTCCCCTTCAAAGGAACTCTGCCTGCAACTAAAGTCAAGGGACTCGGGTTCTCAGTCTGCCATTCCCAGACACCCAGAGGTGAATTCCAAGTCCACAGCAGCACTTCTTACTGTTTCATCCCAACCCCACCCCCAAACCTCCCTGGGGTCTCCCCTCCGCACTGCCATCCCTGTGAAGTAGGGCCTTGAACCTGGTGGGGTCTGGAGGTGGGGGCTTAGATCCAGATTTCCTCCCAGATCTAGACCTCTTTCCCCATCCAGGTGAGCAGAGAGCCAGTGACCTGGGCAAGGGAGGTGGGAGTGGGGAGGGGGGAGGCGGGGAACCCTGTGCAGGGCTGAACAGCGGTAGAGTTCCTACTCTGACCGAGCTACCTGGCCCCATTAGAAACCCCCTTTTCATCTTCTGGGAAAGCAGTGAAAACCAGGGGCTCACACAGGTGGGTCTAGTAAGAGCAGGAGCCTGCCCCCCTTCATGCTTTAGGTCCCAAAGTCAGGCCCAGGGAGGGGAAAGGCCCTGCAGGGCCCCTCCCTCTGTTCGCCTGTCAGACCTCCCCATCAGGGTGGGGGCCATGCCTGTGCCTCCCCAAAGGTCTTCCACTCCATCCTTCTCTCCCTCCTTCCCTCTCTGTCAGCACCAGCCTCCCAAATCAGGGCAGGGGAGACCCGGGAAGCTGAGCTGAAGCCCCTCTCACCCGGGCCACCTCTCCCTGCACCCCCAGGGCGGGCGAGCCAGCCCCAGGCTGCAGCCCCACACAGAACGGCTATCCTCCGCAATAGGAAGGCAAATCCGAGGCCCCGCACTCCTTGACTAGAGCAAAACCCTGCTTGCCTTCTTTTAGGAGTTTTTTCCAAGGGAATATTTGCTGATCACTGGCACCACTTTAAAAAAAGGGCCAGGAGGAGGTAGTTCTTGTTAAGAATAGTTCTAGTTAAGGGGGAAAAGCTGGCTGGTTCAACTGCAGGTCAGTGGGCCTGGCCCGCAAGGCCTGCACTGGGATCCGCTGTGTAGCAGTAAAAGCGGTGACTTCTGAGGGGTCCGTATTCAGGGTCCTGGGTCCCTGCACAGCTGATGCTCACAGGAAGGGCTCTGGGGTGGAGCTGACCGGCCCTCTGGTTTTACAGACAGGCCAGGAGGCGAAGCGACGTGCCCACCAGGAAGGACTAAGGTAACCACCCCTGAAACGAGCCAGGGCACTCGCACGATGAGGGCGGCCTCGGCCTCCGGGGGATTAGAGGCGGGCGTGCATTGATCGCTGGTGTAGACTCAGCCTCTCTGTGCGCCCGCGCCCGGCCGGCTGTCGGGAACTCGGGCCGGCTCCTCGCGCGCTTCCTGGAAACGTGCTCCCGGGCGAGGAGCCGCTCTGTGGCTGCAGCCCCAGGCCGCCTCGCCCGAGGGCCGGGCTGGGCACCGCGGCGCCCGTGGGCTGCCGCCCCCGCAGGGCCGCCCTGGGCGCTGGTCGGCCTCGGGGGATCCGGCGCGCCGCGGGGTGGGTGGGAGGCGGGAGGGAGCTGGCGCGCTGCCGCGGGCGGGGACCCGCCGGGGAAGCCGTGGGGCGGGATGTCAGCAGCTGAGCGGCGAGCCCGCCTCCCTTCCCGGTAACCTCGCGGCCACGCGGAGGGAGGTGGTGCCGCGCCGGGAGGGGGAGGGGCCGGCCGCCGTCACGCCCCCCGAGGTTGCTGGTCGGCCTGGGCCCCTGGAGGGGCTGGGCCGCGTCTCCTCTACAGGAAGAGAGCCCCCTCCCTGCTGCTTTCCAACCAGAACCCCTGGGCACCCTTTCAAGCACAGAATATTTATTGGGTACTTATTAAGGGGGAGTCCCTGGGTGCAGCCCACTGGGATGGCAGGCTGTTTCTTCCCTAGGAAATGTTCCAGAGTTTGTGGATTGATTTACTTGTAAACCATAGGCACCGTATTGCTAGGTTTATATATTATGTACCCACAAAGGTTGCAATTTTCAAAGGATGAAATAAAGAGTAGAAATAGAAAGGTTGTGTTTCTTTCCATATGTCAATGGCTTGTCTTGCACCCCACCCCCCCTTCAGAGACCTAAGTTCAGTGGCTGCATCCAGGCTGGACCTGAAGTTGGAGAAAACACCCCAACTGTCACCCGTATCTTCCCACTGGGATCCATATCATCTTGCCCCTCCAGGTGCAAGGCTGAGCTCTTTGGGGGCCCTGGATCCCACTTCAGCAGAGGGTAGCAAATGGCATGCTAGTATACTGGGGGTGCCCTGAAGTCTGGGTTCAAATTCCTATCTGCTGCTTTCTAGCTCAGTGACCTCTGGCCTCTCTGAGCTGCAGGGTCCTCTTCTGTAAACTTGAGGGAACAGTATCTCCCGCTGCCTAGCAGAGTACCTGGGTGCAGGCCGCCCCCTGATTGGGTAACCATTCCCTTCTCCAGGAGATCGTCCTGACCCAGGGATCAAACCCTAGTCTCCTGCATTACAGGCAGATTCTTTGCCATCTGAGTCACCAAAAAAGGCCATGGGTATCCCTGAGCCACCCTGAGTGGTACAGCAATTAGAAGCACATCCCAAGGGACCAGGCAGGTAATATAGATTCAGACAGAATGAATTTATTGTGTGTCTAGCTTCCTGGTGGCTCAGATGGTAAAGAATCTGCCTGCAATGCTGGAGACCTGGGTTAGATCCCTGGATTGAGACGATCCCCCGGAGAAGGGAATGGCTACCCACTCCAGTATTCTTGCCTGGAGAATTCCATGGATAGAAGAGCTTGGCAGGCTACAGCCCATGGGGTCACAAAGAGTCGGACATGGCTGAGCAACTAACACTTTTAGCTTAGGGTATGGTGAAAGGTGGGCTTCCCTGATGGCTCCGATGGTAAAGAATCCGCCTGCAAAGTGAGAGTCCTGGGTTCGATTCCTGAGTTGGAAAGATCCCCTGGAGAAGGGAACGACTACCCACTCCACTATTCTGTTATGGAGAATTCTGTGCACTGTGTAGCGTCCCAAAGAGTTGGACACAACTTTCACTTTCACTGTGAAGGGTGACATTATTATTAATTACAGTAAAATCTGTGTCACCAAACTGAGGGGCTTCAAGGGAGAGGAAGAGTTCAAGGAGGAGTTGATGAGAGAGAAGAGGGAGGGATCAGAGTCAGTTAGTCAGTCAACAAACAGGGAGTCTCGGCTCTGTGCCCAGCACTGTTCTGGGCAGTGGACACTCGGTGCTCATTCAGCAGCCTGGGATCCCTGGGAGCCCAGGGTGTCCCCACTGGGGAGCATCGGAGTCACCTTCAGGCCAGGGCTGAGGGGCCCCCAGGAGCCGGGGGGGTAGGGGGTGGGGGGTGGGGGGGTGGGGGGGTGGGGGGGTGGGGGGGGTGGGGGGGTGGGGTGCAGCCAGGCCCAGAGCTGAGGTGTGGTCCCCTTGGGCGGAGAGTGACTCAGGCCCCTCCCAACCTCCCCACCGCCTGGGTTTGGTTTGTTTAAGAACAAATTAGTCACGGAGCAGGCAGCTTTCCCGAAAATAAAATGAGAATCCCCAGGAAACAGGGAAAATTGAAGGCAGGCGGGTGAGTCAGCACGTGCTGGCCCCAGGGCTCCACTTTCCAAAAGGCTGGCCCTCTTCCCCCTGTCCCCCTCCGGCCCCGCCCTGTCCCCCTCCGGGGACACTGACTTTCACCTCCCCATGTTCTCTGCCCCCACGAGGCTCCCCTTTGTCTTTCTCCTTCCCCCTTACTTTCCTCCCCCCACTCTCCTCTCCTGCTCCACCGCCCGGCCTCTCTCAACCGAGCCTGTGGCCTCACGCATGCGCACTCCCTCATCGAGCGCCGGGGCGCGGGGTTTGCATGGTTCTGCGTCCATTCATCCGCATGTACGGCTCACCGCCGGGTCGGGCGCTGCGGGCGGGAGGCAAGACGAGCCGAGAAAGGCAGAAAGCCTCCCTGGCCCCTGAGCTTTGTAGGGAAAGGAGACTCCTGCTAGAAGACCTTCGAGGATGTTCCCAGTCTCCCCATCCTCCCACCTCCCCTGGCACCTCCCGTCACTCCCTCCACTGGGACATTCAGAGCTGGGCCCCCAGCAGATTGCCTGAGGACTTGATTCTGAGCTCTCTGTCCCTGCCTCCCTCCCAGTCAGGGCCCAGGGACATCAGAGGCCAGGGCCCAGGGCCGAGGGGGTGCCTGGGGAGGGCCGACCAAGCCGGCAGAAGAGCCAGGAGAAGCAGTCCTCACCCACTGTCCCTCCAGGTGCTGCCCAGGTCAGAGGTGATGGGAAGCTGGGCTGTGTTTAGAATCTGAGGGAGGGGCTGATGGCCACCTGTTCCATGTCTCCCCATCCTGAGGCTCCTATGGGAGGAGGAGGCCAGGCCTCAGCTCTGGGCAGGCCCCTGGCAGTCCCCTCCAACCTCAGCCTCTAGGGACAGCAGGGGAGGTTCCAGGCTGGAGGCCTCTCAGGACAGTGCCAGCCTGCTGCGGCCTGGGGTCTGTCTGGCCAGAGCAGGTGAGCTCCCTCCATTAAGACAAGCCCCTGAAGGGCTAGGGGTTCTGTGCCTCCCCACATGGCCAGGGCCCTTTGGTTCAGTTTCTTCCCTCCCAGATGGAATCTGTGCGGGACCCCTGGGGCCAAGTCTTCCCAGACCCCTCTAACTAGCCCCCCAGGAGCAAAGGCAGCCCCAGGCCCAGGTCATCGGGCTGGGCTGGGGTCTCCTGGCTCTCTGGTCACCGTCCAATCTCTGTCTGCCGCTCTCTATGAATAATTTAATTGATAGAATTACAGTAAAGAGCTATTCAGTCTCCCTTCCCAAATCTGATACAAAACGCCTTGGTTTCTTCCAAGGAAAGTCCCTTTCCCAATGAAACTGAGCCTTGTGGGCAGGGATCTCCCTACCCACAATCATTCACCAATATTGAACAGTGACAGCAGACAGACTTTTTTTTTCTTTCAATCTCAGCTGTAAAAAAAAATGAATCGTAGCCCAAGACGCCAGTTCCTGGGAGCAGGAGAGTGCGACTGTCCTGAGGGGCGAGGTGGGTGCACTCTGGGAGGAGCCTTGAGGGGGCAAATGTTGACCCCAGGTCCCAAGTGCAGGCCCCTGAAGGGGATCCAACATGCAAGAAGGAGCACTGTGGGAGCCTGAGAGGAAGGAGCATGGATGAGACCAACGGGATGGTACAAGACTGCGCGTGTGCACGTGTGCACGTGTGCGCATGTCCAGGCATGTACATGAACGTGTGCAGCGTATGTGTGTGCCTGTTGTCCTCATGGCTGTGCATTGCATGTGCACAGGTGGGCACGGGTGCATTCCTGTGCGCACACATGTGCATTACATATACAATGTGTGTGCACCGGTGTGGGTGTGGGTGTGTTCTTGGAGTGTGTGGCTGGGACTGGATGGGGGCTAGGAGTGCTCGGATGACTCTCCAGCTGTCAAGTGACTCTCAGTCCCTGGCGGGGGGTAGGCATTTCCAGAGCCCAGAGAATTGGGTGAGGAATCCAGAGGCCCAGTCAGGTGACTTGCAGGCAGGCAGGGGAGGGGCTCTAGGAAGTTCAGAGAGAGGGAGGGAAGAGTGGGAAAGGCCATGGGTGGGAACCTTGGCTGGGAGATGCTGCGAAAAGTGAGGCAACATCCAGGGGCTTGAGGGTTCCCGGTTCCCCAGCCAAGAATGGCGGGAGGTGGGGCTCCCCTGCCTGATGGAACCCACTGGGTGTGGGCCCAGGGAAGAGGGCTGGAGCCCAGGCCTGGAGCCACCACCCTGGGGATGGAGGCCTCTCGGAACCTGGGGTGGTGAGGGGTGGCTGCAGCCCAGAGGGCAGGGCAGGGGGTGTGGAGGAGCTAGGAGGGCTGAGGTCGCAGGCTCCCACTTCTTGTAGCTGTGCCAAGGCTGGAGAAGGCGGGAGCCTCTGAAGTCAGGCCAGGCGGCAGCAGGAATCCCCGCCTCCAGCCAGCTCTCCCCTGGTCCAACTGGAGGAATGGGTTCTCCCGCAGCCCTGTCGCAGGAATGGACCTGCATCTCCCACGACTCACCCCGCCCAGCCCCCTCGCCTGCAGCCTGTACCTGACTTACTACCACCTCCTACCTGGGCCAGCCCAGCGGGCGACTTCCATGTCTGTCCTCCGGAATGGGACGCCCAGCACAAACAGCACACATTAAAGCGCCCAGAGGGTGAGGGTGGAGACCCCTCCTCACTTCGCTTCTTTCTCTCATCTCCACCCCTGCCTCCGAGACTGCCCTCGACTTTGGGGAATCCAGAAATGACTGAGGATCAGGGATTTCTAGAATCACTCGAACTGGTCCCAAATACTCCCAGGGGTGGCCCTGGAGGGGCTCGTCCTTAGGCAGCTGCCCAGGGGCCCCGCCTCTGGGGGGGGAAATCGGAGACAAATGCACAAAGGCAGCTTCTTGAAGAGGGCTTGTTTGCAGGTCTGTGTGGGGTGAGGGAGGAGAGGGAAATGGCAACCCACGTCAGTATTCTTGCCTGGAAGATCTCACGGACAAAGGAGCCTGGAGGGCTACAGTCATGGGGTCGCAAAGAGTCGGACATGACTGAGCGACTAACAGGCCACAGGCAGGTGTGGTGAGGAGAGAGCCCTGGACTCCATCTTGTCTGCATACTCCAGTGAAGGGCTGGCCCCGCCCTCCCACTGGCACGCAAAGGAGACACGCCCGCCACCCCCCAGGCTCATGGGCTTGTACCACTTTCCCGCCCAAGCCCAGTCTTACAGCCCCAAGTCGCGTTGGGATGGGAGAGGGCACCATCTCCCCCCAGCTAGATGGTGTGTTCCATAGATGCCCAGGGTCCCCTGAGAGTCCCCCATGGTCCCAGCTTCCTGGGGGGCGCCTTGAACATTGATTCCCTTCTGCCCACATTTGAAGCCATGTGACCTCAGCACCCCCTGGCCTGATGTGGGCCCACCCCAAGCCCCCGGGACAGTCCTCTCTCTGCTCTGTGACTGAGCAGAAGTGCAGAGAGGTGGAGGGCACAGCCCCCTGGGCCTCACTGGGGCCCCTTGGAATCAGGACAGCAGCTTCCAGTACCCTCCCTATCGCCCCCTCCCTGAGCCCCAAGCCCCAGTCTTGGCCTCCTGAGAGAGGAAGGCATAGTCAAGCTCCACAGAAGGGAGGAGGGAGTTCTGATTTCCAAGCCCTCCCATGGCCAGCTCCTTGCTTCTTAGTAGTAGGAATGGGGAACCCTGTCCCCTTCCTTCTTCTCCTCCCCCTCCCCAGCAGGCTTGAGCAGAGCCCAGCCACCCTCAGCTCTTGTCCTCTCCTGGGTGGGCACCGACAAGCTTTGTTGGGATGCGGTGGGCAGTTCATCTCTGCAGCCTCTCTCCTCCTCTACCGCTGCCAACCTGCAGCCTTACCAAGCTCCACCCCATCTGGAGTAGGCTTCTCCCAGGGTCCAGAAGGTTTTATTCTCTCTCATCCCCTGGCCTGCAAACATGTTTTCTTGAGGTCAGGGGTCAGCAATCTTTTTTCTGAAAAAGGCCAGGGGTCCCTATTTGATTCTCTGCTGCTGTAACTTGAAACCAATGCATGTGGCTGTGTTCTAGTAAAACTTTGTTGATGGACATTGAAATCTGAATTTCGTATACTTTTCACATGTTCTATAATATTTTTTTGGTTTGTTTTTTTGACGCTTTAAAAATGTAGACACCATTTGTTTGTGGACTGAACCAAAACAGGCGGCAGGTTGAATTTGGCCTGTGGGCTACGGTTTGCTGTCCCCCTGTTCTTGGCTGTGCCCCTCTTGGGCCACAGCCGATACCTCCCTTCCCTGACCAGGTGGGACCAGCCTGTGGGACATACCGCCAATGCCCTGCCCTGCTTCTTTCCTAATAGCCCAGCACCAGACCTGGCACACAGTAGGTGCTCAATAAGTGTTTGACAGTTAAGTGTGCTTCCTACACATTGTCTTTCCTCTCTCTCTTTTTTTCTTCCCCAAACTTAACTTTTCATTTTGTACTGGGGTATAGCCTATTGACAATGTTGTGGTAGTTTTTGGTGATGTCTCTCTCTTTATTTATTTATTTATTTATTTTGATGTCTCTCTTTAAAAAAAAAATTATTTGGCTGCATCAGTCTTAGTTGCGGCATGAGGGATCTAGTTCCCCGACCAGGCCCCCTGCGCTGGGAGCACTGAATTGTAGCCACTGGACTAGCAGGGAAGTCCCCACCTTGTCTCTTGATCTTTACAACATGTGAGCAAAGCATAGCTATTATCTTCATTTTGTAGACAAGGCAACCGAAGCCCAGAGAGGTTAAGTAACCGGCCCGGGGTTACCCAGCGAGCTGGGACAGAAGGAGGAACTGAGCTTACACGTTGCTTCCTGGGTGGCTGGACAGCACTGACTTGACCCTGGGCCTCTGTCCTGAAGCTTGGCCTCTAGAAGGTGTGGCCTGGTTGCTCCAGGCGTCAGCTGGGAAGACCAGGCTGCCTTTCCTCCTTGCTATCAAGCTTGCTTGGCAGTGGTGGAGGTTCCCATCAGCCCCTGCCCTTATGGTAGCATTCCCTGTGAGTCAGTTCTGGGTGTCCTTCTCAGGGATAGACCCAGGGAGATGGATCCCTGATTCCATAGCCCCCTGTCGCCCCTCCTCAGCCCCCTGTCTGAACCCCCCAGAACACAGCCTGTAACAGCTGTCCTCCCTGCCCCCTAGCTGTGGACACGTCCCTACTGGCCCCGGCCTTTATTCAGCCCTCATTCCAATCCTTCTTGCCAAGTGTTAGCCTCCCCATATGTCAGAGGAGGATGATTACCCTGACACCTTCCCAGACCCGTCGTCAGCCTGGGAATTGGGGCGCGCTCCTGGGCGGGCCAGGCTAGATAAACATGTGGTCCAGCTGTGGCCTCCCTTCCCACCACGGGAGTCTCAGGAGGTTTGTGAGGTTGGAGCCAGGAAGGTACAAGCCCCTCCTCTGGACTTGCAGGCCCTGACCCCAGGACCACTGCAGCTCAGCTCGCCCTTCTAGCTCTTTCCCACAGAACATCGTGGCTTCAGGGATTCCCATCACCTCGGCCAGAGTTCATCGGAAGTTCCCCCATTCCCCCCCCACCCCGGAGAGAGACAAGGAGGAGAGAGATGGGTTCCTCCAATGGGGCTGGAGGAGGAGAAGGCTGGGATTCTGGTGACAGGGGTGCTGCGAGGCATCAGGGTCTCGGGACAGATCAGACTGTGGGTAGCCACTGTGCGGGTCCCGCAGTTGCACGTCACGGCTCTGGGGGTTAGTGAGATGACAGCGTCACCATCAGACGTTGTGGGTTTCCATCCAGAGGCTTGAGGAAGCAATGCCAACCCCAGGGAGATGGATGGCTCTGCTGGGGAGGGGAAGTAAGTGCAGATGGAGGGGCTGGGGAGCTGGGCAGAGGAACTCCGAGGAGCTAGATTCCTTAGTAGATGGAAGCCCAAAGCTCTCTTCCAGCTCTCCCCTTTTTTTTCCCCATAACTACAGTTATTCCCCATAACTACAGCCTGAAATGCCCAGGGTCTCTAGCCAGAGACAGACTATGGCCGTGCTGCCCACCACCCACCTCACTCTACTGCAAAACATCCTGCTGCTGTCAACCGAGCTGAGGGTCATCTGTCAGCTGCCACCAGGAAGATGGGGATGAGGTTCCTAGGCCAGAGCAGGAGCAAAGGTGGACCACTTAGGGAGAAACAAAGCAAGGAGATGGGGGAAGAGAGAGGGAAGGAGGGAGGGAGAGAGTGGAAGAGAGAGGGGGAAATGGAAGAAAATAAAGAAGGATAAAAGGAGAGGGGAAGTAAGGAGAGAGAAGGGGAGGACCGTGAGCAGCCTCCCCACTCTGCTCTGGTCCCCAGGAGGCCCAGGGGCTCAGAGGCCCCCAGGTGAGTATGTGCTTATTTGTTTGCTCTTCAGCGGTATTTATCCCACGTGTGCTGATTTATCTCCTGGCTCTGGCCCCGGGTCCAGCCGAGATTGGCAGCCCAGAGCCTGCAGGCCTGGTTGCCACAGCAACACCTCTTTGTTAGGCACCAGCATCTGAAAATGTCAGACTGTTTCCAGCGGGTCAGATCTGGTTCCCTCCCTTCTCTCCTCTTCTCCTTTTTCAATTCCAGTTGCCTCTGCCCAAGTTGCAAACTTCCTCTGTCTCCATGGGGATGGAGGAGGGCTGTCTCTCTTTTTCCGTCCCAAACATCTGTCTCTATAAACAGTTGTTCGGGGCACCTCCTCCTTCTTCTGGGCCTGGGCTTTGGGGAGGAAGTGCTTTGTTTATCTGGAGGGGGTCGGTTTCCTTGCTCCTCCGGGGCTGGCCGGTGTGGGATGGCTTATAGCCGTGGACTCTAGGAGCCCTAGGCGGGTGGCCAGTGCCTGCTGCTCCTCTGGAGCCAGTGTCTGATGGGAAGGGTGGCTGCTCTGCACAGTTGTCTGGTAGACCTTGGCTCTGCTTCGCTAGCTGGGCTGCCTTAGACAGGTTACTTAACCTCTCTGAGCTTCTGTTTCCTCCTCTGTAAAGTGGGAACGCTAACAGTGCCTCCCTAACAGATCTGTCCAGGGGTGATGACATCACAAAGTGTCAGGTGCAGTCCCTAGAGCTCTCTCCAGAAGGCCCTTGTATTTCATGGTCCCGGGGATCCTTCCTGGAAGTTACTACTATCATCAGCCCCAGCCAGGAGAATGTTGAGAGGTTGACTGGAGCAGGGATGGAATTCCACCCATGGTGCAAGCCCAGGCTTCTTTCAGTCCATCAGGACCTCTGTCTGAAACCCAGGTCCTTCTTTTGCAGACAAAGAGCTTGGATCAGGCGACCTCCTCCCCAGCTTGAGATTTTCATTTCTTTCAGGGAAGAAGGTGGGGAGAGCTAAGAAGTTAATGGGGTTTTGCTGAGATCCAAGGGCCAGAATGCAAGCTGTATGGGTGAGGAGTCAGGCACAGGGACTCCAGTGACTCAGAACCTGCTTTCCCTAGCTGGTGGAAATGCGAACTGGGCTGCAGGCAAGAACACAGGACTGGCCCAGACTCAGCCCCAGCTCCGCCACCTCGGAGAGCCTGTCCTGGGCCCACGTGGCCTAAAGCACCGGCGTTTCTCTCATGGGTCTCACCAACCTCACTCCCAGCTCCAGGTCCTGAGCTTTTTCTTAGGTGGTCCACAGAATGAGATCAATTACATTGCTTCTTCCCAGGTGGTGCAGCGGTAAAGAATCCTCCTGCCAAGGCAGGAAGCACAAGAGAAGCAGATTCAACCCCTGGGTCATGAAGATCCCTGGAGAAGGGAATGGCAACCCACTCTAGTATTCTTGCCTGGAAAATTCCGTGGACAGAGGAGCCAGGCAGGCTACAGTCCATAGGGTTGTGAAGAGTCTGACACGACTGAGCACACACACACAAACACACACTCACTGCTTCTAGTTGATAAGAGGAGAGACCTCATAAACAACCAAATCAATGGCTGAGTGACAGCTCGGGCTTCCGAGCAGCTCCGTTCATGGCTGGTGGACCTCGGGCGAGTAACCCTCTCTGAGACTCTGTTACCTCATCTGTAAAATGGGTAGCAGAACAGTACCTGCTGGAGGGGATGCTGACAAAGCGCTGGGGGTTTAGCTTGGGGAGTGGCTGTAGAAATGAAGAGGACATTTCTGCTGTGATTATCAGGAGGACAGGAAGCTGTGCTCCCCTCTCCCATGGTGGCCTGTGCCAGGGAGACTGGATACTTGGGGATTTGGGTGCAGTGTGAGCAGAAGCAAGAGCATGGTGGGAGCAGCAGGGCTGGGTTGGTGGCGGCAGGGGTCGCTGGCTGGGGGTGGGAGAGCCGCGACCAAGAACCCGTCCTTGGAAGTTGGGAGGCAGGACCCCACTGGAGCTGAGGCTCCAGCCCCCAGTGCAAGCTCCATCATCCCATTAGGCTTCACATAGAAAACACAGATTGAAATGTAACATTATGAAGAATTTCAAGGGGACTGCAGAACACTAGACCCCAAACACGGGGCTTTGTTTCGGGTGTGGGCCCTGTGTGACAGTCTGCCCCTGAGAATGTAATGTGACTGATCGCTGTCACCTGGGATGTCCTTCAAGAGACGGAATAGAATGAGCTAAAGCACAGAACTGATACTCAGATTCACCCTCCAGCGAATTGATGTCCCAGACATCACGGATGCCTAGCAGTTTTTCGGCACTCCAGGTGGGGCGAGAGGGAAGAGCTTGGGGTGCGAGGCCCCGGCCAGGTATGGCTAGATGGGGACCGCACCCTACCCCCATGGCTGGCACTGCAGGCCAGAAGCATCTGAGAAGATGCATAACAAGCATCCGATGTGAAGTCCCTTTCCTGACGTTGATGCCTCTGCAAGACATGCCCTTGTCGGACTCCTCTGGTGGTTCCGTGGTTGAGACGCCACACTGCCAATGCAGGGGGCGTGGGTTCGATCCCTGGGGCAGGGAAGTTCTGTATACCTTCTGGTGAGGGACCGTTCTTTTTAGGGCAACGCAAGCCGCCCAAGTGTTTCAGGGGAAAGAGGCATCATGTTTGCAACTTACTCTCACATAGCTGACGGGGGAAATGAGGCGAGAGGGAGAAAGAACGTGATAACACGGATGTGGCATAATAACATGAACGTTTGGGGCATTTGGGTGAAAGGTATATGGGAGTTTTTTGTCATATTTTTGAAACTTTTCTGTAAGCCTCAGTTATTTCAAAATAAAAAGTTCGGATTTTCTGTTTTGTTTTGAAGGGCATTTTACAACTGTTACTGTCGGGCTTTGGGGGAGAGGGGAGAAATAGCCTGTCCTGCTGGGGGTGGGTTGGTCCTGCTTGGAGGACCCCAGGCTGGGCCGGAGGCACCTCGGCCGTGGGACAGGGCAGCACTGGCTTCGCCGTGCCAGCACCCCACACACACTCCTGCCACCATCGAGCTCCAGCTTTCCGGCCTTGTGGCCAGTCTTTCCCTTTGGGGGGCCGGTGACTCAGCCACGGCTTCCATGTGGCAGGAAGTGGGCACAGTGACTCACGGGTGGCTCTGCCCCATCCCTCCTGGAGGCTGGGATAGCAGCTGAGGCTCCAGGCCAGGGATGGCCTCCAGTGAGGGGGGTCTGCACCCCACGGTGATGCACCCAGGGAGTGCCACTCTGGAGGCTGGACCTGGAGCACTGCCCTGGCCGGACCCTCTGGGGACTGGCCGAATGAACCCTCTCTGAGCTCTGCCCCCCCCCGCTGTGGTATTGTGTGGCCATCTGCCAGCCTGTGGGCCACTCTTTATGGACTCCCCACTGTCTGCAAAGCCGGCGGCTGCTGCCTAAGTGTCTGACCTTACAGGTTGCCCACAACCAGGTCCCTGGGCCAGGGGCCTTGTTAGCATCCAGGAGTCATGCAGACGCTTGGCTGTCTAGGTCCCTAGGGCCCAGCCCTTCCAGCCTGGGAAGGCTCAAGCCCCCTGGCATTTTCCACTTGCTTCTAAGATCTGTGCTGGGAGCCTGTCTACTCTCTGATTGGTGGGTTCAAAACCAAAATAGTTAGTGAAGGAAGATTGCTTCAGGGCCCAGGCTGTCTTCCCTTGGAGACGCCCTGACCTCTCCAGCTTTTCTTCTCACTTAGGGCTGTGATTACTCACTTCAGAGTTAAGGTGTGATTACATTTATGGGGGTGAAAGTGACCCAGCACTTGCGCATCCACTGTCTTGTGTATCTTCATAACACAGAAGAAAACCAAGGCTCAGAGATGTTGAGCTGCCGGAGGCCACACAGCACCGAGTTTGGATCTGAACTGGGGTCTTCCTGACTCCAGAGTCCGCCGTGTCTTTATCGCTCCTTGAGATGAGCTGTGCCTTCTCCTTGACTTTGGGTGGTCTTTCACGTGCCCACACTTGTCTACCAGCTCCAAGATGAATCAGGAGGCGTGGCCTGGAGGAGGGCGTCCTCATTTTCTGAAACCTCCTTGCACCCAGCACACCCTGACACATGGGTGCTCAGGCACGGCTTCAGGTGGGCGAGCGTCTGATAGAGGGTGACTCTGGCCCCGTGGCAGTCCTCCGTCTCAAACCCACCCCCACCCCACTCCTGTTCCTCTCACCTCCTCGGTGGATGAGAGATCCCGAGCTGCCTGCTGCTGGCGCCCACCTCCAGGCCGATCTCTCTGCAGCTTCCTTGTCTGTTCCTGAGGGTCCCTCTCCTGTGTGTTTCCCTTTGCTCCTCTCTTTCTCTCTTTTATTAAAAAAAAAATTATTTGGCTGCACCAGATCTTTGTCGCAACACAAAGGATCTTTAACTGCAGCATGTGAACTCTTAGTTGAGGCGTGTGGGATCCAGTTCCCTGACCAGGGATTGAACCCGGCCCCCTGCATTGAGAGTATGGAGTCTTAGCCACTGGACCACCAGGGAAGTCTATCTTCTTTCTGCCTTTTGATTTCCCACTCTGCTGCTTCTTCCCTGCTTTCCCTTTTTTTATTTCCCCTATTTTTTGTTTGTTTTGCTGTTTCTTCATTTTTTTCTTCATTTGTCGGGGTTTCTTTTTTTTCCCCTTCTGTTTTCTCTCCTTCCCTTGCTCCACCTCCTTCTCTGCATTGTCAGCAGACTTGTCATCCTCCAATGGCCAGCTGGCTAGTGCTGGCTTTCCCAGGGACACCCCTACTCAAGGGCCCTGTCTTGGCTTTGTGAGGTCACTTCCCACTTCTTTGGTGCAAACCTAAGGGAGACCCAGGGGAGGTGCTCCCAGTCAGTTGGAAAAGGAGCTGGGGGTCCTCTGGTCCAGCCTCCTGGGGGTGTGCCAGCCTCTGCTGGAGCAGTCCTGTCCTGCCCTATCCCTGCTCCCCACAGTCCCCTAGTTCCTTGGGGGATTATGGGGTGAGCTCTTGGGACGCCTGGAGGAAATGGTGCTCCGAGTACCTGGCACTCAGAGGAGCACTGTTTCCTCTTTCGTTGTACCATGTTGAAATCAGCGTCCTGGAAACTTCCCGTGTCCTCTTACCTGGAGAAGCCATCTCCCCAGGATCATCAACTAGCTGGTGAAGCTCATCTTCCTCCCCCTCACAGATTGTGAGTTTTCATTCTTCCACGTCTCTCCCCCGAACCCAGGCATCTCAGTTCCAGGGCCCCTGGAGCATCTGATCCAGGACTATTTATTCAATCCTTTTCAACTTCATCTGTCTCTTTCATTTTGTTGTTCTGGCCTGTCATCATGTCTGAATCCAGGTGAACAGGATTATCCCCCTGAATTTTGTTTTATTTGAAAATCTGGTCATTTGCCTTCCTGATCTTCATTCCAGTCACGGATGAAAACGTTCAACAAGAAGGCCAGAGATTTGTGGCACAGCTGTAAAGACTTACCTTCAGATGGGCACTGTTTACTAATTGATTGCTTTTTTGGATTTTGTGTTTTGTTTGGTTTTGTTTGTTCTTAGCCGAGCGGCATGCAGGATCTTAGTTCCCTGACCAGGGATCAAACCCATGTCCCCTGCATTGGGAGCAAGGAGTCTTAATCACCAGATCACCAGGTAAGTCCCATGCAATTGCTTTTTTTTTTTTTCCTTTTTAGTTGTGTCTCCCTGCAGCATGTGGAACTTCCCTGACCAGGGATCAAATTCACACTCCCTCTGTGAAAGCACAGAGTTTTAACCACTGGACCAACAGGGAAGTCCTGTACTTTTTGTTTTGTTTTCAGTAACTATTTCTACCTGCTACAACCTAACCATACTATTTTCAGGCCTACCTTTCCTTTTTTTTTAATTTAATTAAATCAATTATTTTTTGGCTGCGCTGGATGTTCGTTGCTTTGTATGGGCTTTCTCTAGTTATGACGAGCGGGGGTTACTCTTCATTGTGGTGTGCAGGCTTCGTTATGGTGGCTTCTTACTGTGGAGCACAGGCTCTAGGCTCCTGGGCTTCACTAGCTGTGGGTCGCAGGCTCTAGAGCTCGGAGTAGTTGTGGCACACAGGCTTAGTTGCTCTGCGGCGTGTAGAATCTTCTCGGGCCAGCGATTGAACCCATGTACCCTGCACTGGCAGGCGGATTTCTGTCCACTGTGCCACCAGATGTTCTCATGGAATCAAGGTATTCTAGATCTATAGCAACTTTTTTTTTCTCCTGGCTATGCTGCATGGCTTGCAGGAGCTTATTTCCCGACCAGGGATAGAACCTAGGCCCCCTGCAATGGAAGTGGGGAGTCTAACCACTGAACTTCCAGGGAATAGGGAATTCCCTATCCATAGTATTTCTATGACCTGACAATCTTGTCAAAGAAATGAGGACTTATTTGGCCTGAGTTGTTAATAGTTAGGTTTAACAGTTTTTTATCCTTGAAAAAAGGATAGTCAATACTCATTGTATTAAGATTCCAAAATACAGATAGAAGACAAGAATTGTAAAACATTCTAAATCCCCCTAGGCCAAGATAAGCCCTTCAAAGATTTTGGTATATATTTCTACAAGTTTCTGAAAACATCTAAAAATACGTATGTCAAAAATTCATAAAATTCCATCATACCTAAATGCTCTTTTATTATCTGCTTCTTTAAATTACTAATATTTTGTGAATATCTTCACATATGAATAAGTGTACAGCTAAACTGTTTTGATTGGCTATATAGTATTCCATTATAAGCTGTTTTGATTGGCTAGAGAGTATTCCATTATGAACTGTCTTGATTGGTTGATAGCTCACTTGGCAACCCACTCCAGTACTCTTGCCTGGAAAATCCCATGGACTGAGAAGCCTGGTAGGCTACAGTCCATGGGGTCACAAAGAGTCGAACACGACTGGAAGTATCCATGTGCCCGCAATGCAGGAGATCCCGGTTCAATTCCTGGGTCAGGAAGATCCACTGGAGAAGGGATAGGCTACCCACTCCAGTATTCTTGGCCTTCCCTTGTGGCTCAGCTGGTAAAGAATCCACCTGCAATGGGAGAGACCTGGGTTCAATCCATGGGTTGGGAAGATCCCCTGGGGAAGGGAAAGGCTACCCACTGCAGTATTCTGGCCTGGAGAATTCCATGGACTGTGGAGACCATGCGGTCACAAAGAGCTGGACATGACTAAGTGACTTTCTGTTGTATTCTATTCCATTATACGGACACCTATTATTAGGTTCTGGTTGTTTTACCTTTATACACATTGCTACATAGACCTATTAACTATGTGTCTGGTTCCTTCCCTGAAACAAGTTCAGATCTTTTTTTTTTTTTTTTTTTTAATGTGGCTGTGCCTGGTCTTGGTTGCAGCATGCAGGATCTTCAGTTCTTTAGTTGTAACATGTGGGATCTAGTTCCTCAATCGGGGATGAAACTCTGGCCCCTCACCCTGGGAGCTCAGTCTTAGCCACTGGACCACCAGGGAAGTCCGAAGTTCAGATCTTTTTCTGCCTTTTTAAAGTACTCTTTGAACCCCCATAGTGTTTATCTGTCCTTCTCATGTGAACCTGTTTCCATTATAATAATTATAAATATCATCTCCCTGCTTGTAGCCGCCAAATCCTTTAGTCCACTCCAATTTAACACCTAATACAGTAGCTTATACTTAGAGACACTCCGTAAATATTTGTTGACTAAGGGCATGAATAAATGGATTTATTTAATGATTCATTCCAGAGTTTTGCTGGTGATTAACATCATACCCGCTGGTTTCCAGTTCCCCAAGTCTGGTTTCTGCTCCAGCGGGGCATGATTTGCCCATCTTCCGGTCTCCCTCTGGAACTCAGGGGTGACAGAAAGTGCATGACTGCCCAGCCAGGGGTGCGAACTCCCCCACCTCCCCCGGCCCTAGACAGCGGCCTTGCTCTGGGCTGACACCAGTTGATTCAGAGACTCCCTGCCCATTCTCAGGGTCTCCTTTCCTATCTGGGACTGCAGTTCCCTCTTAGCCTCACTCTGCCCTCCTTTCTTTTCTAAATCTAATGGAGGAGTGGGTAAACTTAGAGCAGGTCTGCAGGCCGTGGGAGGCCATCTGGGGGATGGGGTGTGTGTGGCCACCCTGAGTGGCTCCCTTGTGAGAAAGATGCAGAAGGCACTGCTCTTCGGGGCTTGGGTGAGATGGACAGAATTTGGGATCGGAGCAGTATGCAGTAGGTGCTCAGCCAAGGCGGTTTCTCTCTCTTCTTCCTTCATTTGACACAATTCAGTCTTTCCCTAAGGTTCCTCTCTCCCTTCTGTCTTCTTTCCTCCCTCTTCTCTCCTCGTGTTTTTGAAATACGACCTCAGCTTTCTAGAAGCGCTTTTTTTTTTTTCTTTGTACTGCACCACATAGCTAATTCCCCAACCAGGGGACCAGGGATAGAACCCCAGGCCCCAGAAGTGAAAGCAATGAGTCCTAACCACTGGACAGCCAGGGAATTTACTACAACTGCTTTATTTAGTAGCCTCACCCACCAACACTATTTCACATAGAGCTCTTTTGTGATCAGATTGTCTGATCTGTGGATTTTTTTTTTCCTAGTTCATTATTTTCCTTGACCCATTTTCACTCCTAGAACCTGTAACTTTTTTGGTCTAGAGTTTCCCTGAAGTTTTTGGGAAAACATCCCCTAAAGTGTAGAGAACCCATCTGACAATCCCCAGTGTTTCTTTCCTTAGCTATCATTAACTCATAGGAAATCACCCTAAAGAGACCCCACAATGAAATTCCTATCCTGGAGCTCAAACACAGCAGGTCCTTCACGGGGATAAAGACCAGCATCATTCCCACCGCCACTGTGATCCGTCAGCTCAGCCAAGGATTAACTATTTTTAAAAAAATTTTATTTGTGGCTGTGCTGGGTCTTTGTTGCTTTGCGTGGGCTTCCTCTAGTTGCAGCCAGCGGGTGCTGCTCTCTAATTGTGGTGCGCAGGCTTCTCTCTGCGGTGGCTTCTCCTGTTGCTGAGCGCAGGCTCTAGGCGTGCAGGCTCCAGTACTTATGCCCTGTGAACTTTGTTGCTCCACAGCATGTGGGATCTTCATGGACCAGGGATTGAACCGGTGTCCTCTGCATTGACAGGTGGATTCTTAACCACTGGACCACCAGAGAAGTGCCAAGATTAACTACTGATACTACGCCTGGCTCTGCAAGGGGTTGATTTTCTAAACAATGACTAAGAAAAAGCAGCACAATTGAACAAAATCTACTGGGCATCGACTCTGTGACTCTGAGCCAGGGAGCTGGGAGAGACAAGACAGATAGAGATGAGACTTGGTCTTGCCCCCAAAAAGCTTTGCCTCTGATGGCTAAGAACTTAGGTTTGGAATTGGAGGGCTTACAGCCTAAACTGAAGAAGCACAGAGATGAAGCGGGTAAACTCGGGATAGATTCTTTTTTTAAAAGAATTCTGAAATGGTGTTGCCTTCCTGTTTCTTCATCAGGGGGAAGCAATTTCCAGTCATCCCATCCATTAAAGAAATATGCATTAAGAAAGCAAACTGCAAGGCCAAGAGCCTGCTTTGTGCACAGCTGGATGTACAAGGAGCCTATTCTCAGGAGACTGAGCTCGGCCCCGCGAGAAAGCGTTGAAACGGAGGGGACACCAAGGTCAGGGGGCAAGTGCCCAGCCCTTGCCAGTGGGAGTCATCTTGAGTTCCACTTGGAGGGTTCAGAGTTGGGTCATCGAGGGTGGAAAGTTCTGGAAAAACCCTAATACCCCTGTTGCAACATTCTAGGGAAAATGGCCCATCTACTGAATAAGGGTGAATCAGCGGGGGAAGCTTTGGGGCCCTCAGCGCAGTCCCATGGCCACTTGTCCCCACTCTGGTTCCCCAGTGAAGTTCCAGCTACCCTCTGGGGGCCGAGGGGAGGAGAGAGTGACGCTCTGATCGGGAATTTCAACCAGATATATGCAAATGGCCAGCGGGCTCTTCGGAGGAAGTTCTGGGAGGAGAGAGCTGTGGGCAGCTCAGCGCCTATAACCCGCAAAGCAGAAGTGAGAACCTGAGACTTCCCAGTCCTTCCTCCCCCCCACCTCCTGGGGCCCCCCTTCCCTCTCAGAAACAGGACCTGTGACTTTTCCCGTTCCCCAGGACTTTCTTCCTGAAAAGAGACTAGACTTGCAAGCCTCTTTGGGGCCCCAGAATTGAGGAATAGATTTGGGGCACCCGGTGGGGGTGCCCAAAGGCGGGGGAAAGGAGTACCCTTCCTCTCCCCCTGACCCAAAACCCTGCCATGTGTCAGGTGGGGAACCCAGAGCTGTCTGCAGGGTGTCACCACCCTCACTGGCAGTGAGTGGCTGGTGGGGTCGGGACCTGACCTCACGCGCCAGCCAACTTGCCATACATTCTGGCCCTGAGGCCACTGCCCGCCCCCACGGTAAGCCCCCAAGATGATGTTCTTTCAGGAAACTAGGACCCCACCCCACTTTGGTGCATTTCAGGTGCACCTCTGGCCTCTGACACAGACACACCTCTGGAAAGTGCAGCCTTCCCTGGGGAAGTTTTGCCTGAGTCGTGGAGTCCCAGTAACTTCCACTTGTAATTAATGAATTGTCAATTGATTACCGGTTGGTTCACTTACACGTGTGAGTGTGAGGACGCTAACCTCTCTGTCAGGAAGTCAACCATCTATTGACTGAGTGAGTCAAAGCCTTGGGTGGCTCTTACTTACTTATTCATGAGCCAGAGTGCCCGCCCCACTGGGTTTCCCCTCACCTGCTCCAGCTTGCCCTGCAAGATGGAAGGAAAGGGCCCTGGGGAGAAAGTGGTTTCCTAACATTTCCTGGGCCCAGATTTGAACCACACTTTCCTCTCTCTCTCACCTGATTTCCATTGCAGGTCTGGTGGCTTTTTGCCTGACCTTTTACCATATCCTGCGGTGTTAACCCTGACCAACTCAAGGTATAAACAAATCTCTATGACGCCATAAAGCATTGGCAGTACACTGTAGATTGTATTTCTCTTTCTGGGGAGTGAGGCGGGATGAGTTGGCCATGGGGATAAATTTTCCTTTTAATTCACATATAATTGATTTTTAAGTTTATTTTAACTGAGTTTAACTATGCATCAGGTACATGTAATTTACTCACTAAATTTTATTTTTTTGTTCATATATAACCGGTTGTTCGTTTATTTTAACCAAGTTTACGTATACATCAGATGCATGCTCAGTCGTGTTCAACTCTTTGCGACCGCATGGACTGTAGGCCATTTGGTTCCTCTGTCCATGGGATTCTCCAGGCAAGAATACTGGAATGGGCTGTCATTTCCTCCTCCAGAATACATCAGATACACGTGTTTTACTCACTAAGTTTTATTTTTTACTCACATATCACTTATTTTGATTTATTTTAACTGAGTTTAAGTATACGTTTGGTACACATGTTTTACGCACAAGTACTAGTGTGATCCCAACAAAAGTCCGTCTAGTCAAAGCTATGGTTTTTCCAGTGGTCATGTATGGATGTGAGAGTTGGACTGTGAAGAAGGCTGAGCGCCGAAGAATTGATGCTTTTGAACTGTGGTGTTGGAGAAGACTCTTGAGAGACCCTTGGACTGCAAGGAGATCCAACCAGTCCATCCTAAAGGAAATCAGTCCTGAGTATTCATTGGAAGGACTGATGCTGAAGCTGAAACTCCAATACTTTGGCCACGTGATGGGAAGAACTGATTCATTGGAAAAGAGCCTGATGCTGGGAAAGATTGAAGGCAGGAGGAGAAGGGGACAACAGAGGACGAGACGGTTGGATGGCATCACTGACTCAATGGACATGAGTTTGAGTAAACTCTGGGAGTTGGCGATGGACAGGGAGGCCTGGAATGCTGCAGTCCATGGGATCGAAAAGAGTCGGACATGACTGAGCTACTGAACTGAACTAGTGGGATAATTTGAAAGAAAAAGAAAAGAAGCTGAGGGACTTCCCTGGTGGTCCAGTGGCTAAGACTCCATACTCCCAATCCCAATACAGGGGGCCAGGTTGGATCCCCTGTCAGGGAACTAAGATCCCATAAGCAGCAACTAAAGATCTCCAATGCCAAAACTAAGACCTGACACAGCCAAGTACATAAAGAAGTGAGGGGTGTAAACTGCCAGGGAAAGAGCCTGGGGCTAAAGGTGGGGCACCTGGGGACCCAACAGCTAAGGCTCAAGGGTCAGGGGATGTTCTGTCGGCCAGCTGGGCTTGGGCGCTGACCTCGACAGGGAAGCAAGCCACTGAATCTCTCTAAACCTAATCCTGTGCTGGACACTGGGGATTCAGTGTTGAACCACATAGACGCATGGGTAGGGTTGGGGGGGGGGGGTAGGTAAATGGGACACGCGGGGAGAGTGGCTGTTCCCAGAGGAGCACAGGGCGCTAGGAAAACCACCCCAGACGGAGATGGGAGCAGAGGACCGAGAGGCTCAGGCGCCCGCACCTGCGCGCTGGGCACCGCAGGCAGGAGCATCGTGGCCATAGGCTCTGGACACTATCCGCGATCAGGCACCAGAGAATGTTCCCGGCTGAGGGAAGGACCTGGTTCTGGCAAAAAAAAAAGGGGAGAGGAGCTGGGCGTGGACTGGAAGGAAGGTGGGGCGGTGGGGGGAGGAGGGGAGCCCTGCCCCAGCGTGCCCTCTGTCCCAGGCGCGCACCCTGCCGGGAAGCCCTGGGGCCGCAGCTGCTCTGGCCGCCCAGCCCAGAATAGCCTGCCTTCCGGGCAGGGTTGCCCGGGCCAGCGGCGCCAGCGCCCGAAATAGGGCTCGGCCGGGAGGTCCGCGGGCGGCGGGCGAGAGAGGCCGCCCCGCGCCTGGGAGCGGGGACCCGAGAGCGCGGCAGGGACCGGGGACCCGGGGCAGGGATCCCGGGCGCGAGGCCAGGTGCGGGGCGGCGGGGCGGGGCGCTGACCTCAGCCGGCGAGGAAGCCGGTCGGGGGCCGGCCGCGCTGATGGAAGGTCTGTTGAATCCGCAGCTGGCGGCGAGATTGGGCGGCTGTGTGTCTGTGTCGGTACACGTCCCCTTTAAACGCAGCCCGCAGAGGCGCAGTTGCCAGGGGCACGCACGAGGTGGGTGGGATCGGGATCAAAGCGTCCCCCGACCGCTGTACGGGTCAGTGTACTGGCGCCCAGCCCCCCGCCGGGGCAGAGGAGTCTAGAGATCCCGCCGACTGGGGGAGGGGTGGCAGGGACCCACCTCCAGGGCCACCGCCATCCGAGCCCACACCCTGCTCCGGCGGGGTCCCGGTCAGATGCAGTCCCAGACCAGCGGGTCCTGGGGAGGCTCTGTGCCGGCTCTGCCCACCGAGAGGTGCGCCTGGGTGGGGGACGGGGCAACACAGGCTCCCTGCTGTTCGTTACCCTCCTTGGACCCTCAGGCTGAGCTGTTTAAAAGGGAGCTGACCTCACTTTTTGCCCGTGCAGCCTTCTTCCCTCACCACCCTCCACCCACCTGCTAGCCTCCTTAACCTCTCCCAGCCTCAGTTTCCTCATCTATTAACCAGCGATTAGTCGTATCTATTAACCAGGGTGGTTGTGATTAAAATAGAATAATTATGTAATCTGTCCTGCTCTGTAGATAGGGTCCTGTTTCCCTCCTCCTCCCCCTTCCTTGTTTAATCAGGCCGGGGGCTATCCTGTCCCCCAGGCCTGGAGCTTCTTGGGTGAATCAACACCCTTGCCAGGGCTCTCCCCTCCTCCTCTCCTCTCAGGGTTACCTTGGAAGCCGCCTCCTACAAGAGGATGGCTTAACTTGCTGTCGGAACCTGCAGGAATCCCAGGCTGCGGTCCAAGAATATTAACAGGGGGCCCAGCCTGGCTGAAGTGAGTCAGTCGCTCCTTCTGAAACGTTAGTTGCTGCTTCAGCTGCCCTTTGCAGCTTGGACCGGTTGGTTGCCAGGACTGAGCGGCCCCTGGAAATCGCTGGGAACACCAGCATGTCCTGGAGATGGGGTTAGGAGCCAGCCCAGGGTACCAGGTTGGGAAGGGGCTGGTGATCCCCCATTAGTCTCCTCTCTGGGAAAACAACCAAGCCCCCAGGACCTGAGAGCCGTGGTACCCCATGTAAGGAAGGGCGGGCCTGGCTTACTGTAACTGCCTGGCTAAAAGCCTGATTGTCCTGTGGTTGGGCAGGCCAGCCAGAGAGGGGCCCTGGTGGGGTGAGAGCTCACGCAGTGTGAGAAGTGGAGACAGGAATTACTGCTTTCCCAAGGAGTGTTAGCAGACCAGGTAGGTCTGCCAGGAGGGCACCATTTCTCCCTTAAGCGGTATGCCAGATTATTTGCAAGAAATTGTCCGGGCTCAGCCCCTTCCCAGGGGCAGCAGAGCAGCCAGTGTGGACCCGGGGCTCACTATGTTCACTCACTGGCCTATGACAACAACCCTGGGAAGCGGAGATGTATTATTACCTGTTACCATTGTAACAGGTAGGGAGCAGACTCAGGACCTACCCTGGTCTCCGATCTTTGAGGAGGCAAACTGAACTGGGGAGACAACCCAGGCTCCTAATCCCCACTCTGTCTGGCCTCCTGAGTGTGGGAACCAGTGTGGCCCAGAAAAGCAGAGAAGTAGTGGGGGAGGGGGGCAGCTGACTGCCCAGGTGCCTGAGCCCCTCCCCCAGCGTGCCGTTTGCTCAGTACTCAGCTGACTTCCTGTCCCCGGAAGAGCACCTGCGGGTATGCTGGGGTAGGCGGTCCCCTTCCTGTGGTTCAGGTAAGAGCAAAAGCCAGTGCCTTCTTGGCCTCCTCCCTTTCTCCTTTCCCAGGCTCGAGATGATCAGACCTGGGGCCCCCAGAAAGCCTCTCAGGACCAGAGGTTTGTCCAGAGTCTCCAAATGTAGGTGAGGGACTGAGGAGCAGAGGGAAGGGGTTACGAGGCTGTGGGTGAGGGCAGGACCTGAGAACTTCCCCTTCAGCTGTAACAGACCACCTGGAGCTTTCTTCTTCACACCTCCTCTCTGATGATGATAATGCTGCAGTGATGGAAGGTGCGGATGAAAGTCCCTTCGCTTCATACCCCTAGCTGTCTCTCTAACCTGGTTGTCTGGTCCAACAGGCGCAGCTGAGGGATGGAGGCTGCTGTGCGCCTGTGTCCACCTCACCATCAGATACCCAGGGCTTTGCAAAGAGCTCGCTGTTGGGCATCCCCTGGACTTTTCCCTAGGTGACATTGCCAAGCAACGGTGTGGCACTGGCCAGATCTCCTACGCCCAGCCCTGAGGCTTCACCTTCCTTCTGTCTCTTGGCCATGGAAGCTCAGAATAAGCTTTCTAGAGGATGCTCTTTCTTGTGTGTAGGGTCATTTGAGGTTGCTAATACTGAAGCCCTTCACCAGAGAAATGTAGGAAATATCCCTGCAGCTAAATGAGGCAATGTCTGAGGAGGACCAGGCCATGCCAAGCAGGCTGCAGACGCATCTCCCTCCTCCCCAAGAGGACTGCCCTTGGCCATGCAGACTGCCTCTCAGCCCTGCCCTTGGCCAGGCCATCTGCTGGGTACATCCCCGGGCATCTTTTCAGCCTGTTCTTTGTTCAAGGTGTCTTGGATGGAACATAAAAGGGCCTTCCTCTCTTTCCTCCCCCCAAGAGCAAAGAAGGACACATTGGTCAGGCTCTCTTCCTGGAAGAGGCAAGGAAAGAAAAAAAATAAATAAAATGTTCTTAGTTTTAGATCTTGCAGGACCAGTCGGCAGTACCGGGTTGAACAGAATCCTCCACATCCGTGTCCATCTAGAGCCTTGCATGTGACCTTGTTTGGAAAGAGGGTCTTTGCAGATGTCTTTAGTTAAGATGAGGTCATCCTGGGTTTGTTTGGGCTCTAATCCAACGACTGGACACGAGGAGAGGGAGATGGGCCTGGATACAGGCACTCGGGGAAGATGGCCGTTTGAAGATGGGCGGAAATTGGAGTGAGACGCCTACAAGCCAGAGACTGCTGAGGCTTGCCATGATCACCAAGTGCTGGGGAGAGGATTCTCCCCTAGAGACTTCAGAGGGCACATGGCCTTGCTGACCTCTATTTTAAAAAAATATTTATTCATTTATTTTTGGCTGTGCTGGGTCTTCGTTGCTGAGCAGGGGCTCCGCTCTAGCTGCAGTGTGAGGGCGTCTCCTTGCAGTCCCTTCTCTCGTTATGGAGCGCAGGCCAGGGGCTTCAGAAATTGTGGCTGGAGGCTCACGAGTGAGCGCAGGCTCAGTAGTTTTGGTGCACAGGCTTTGTTACTTTATTACTCGGTGGCACATGGGATCTTCCCAGACCAGGATCAAACTGGTGACCCCTGCATTGCAAGACGGATTCTTAACCACTGGAGCACCAGGGAAGCCCCCTGCTGACTTCTTGATTTGGGACTTCTGTCCTCCAAGACTGAGAAAATCCATTTCTGTTGTTTTAAACCCCCTAGTTTGTGGACCTTTGTTACAGCAGCTCCAGGAAACTCCTATGAGCACCAAATGTCAGACAGAGGGCAGTTGTGGAAAACAAGAAGGAAATGCAGCAGGCACGGAAAGCAAAAGCCTGGAAGAGAGCAAGGAGGAGACAGGAAGGAACGCTTCCTAAGCACCCTCCTCCTACCCGGACAGGAAACCGTGGCCAAGGCTTGTCAGTCTCCACTTCTGTCATAGCACGAGGGTGGGGAGTTTGATGGGGGTGACTGTGGGAGGTCATTTTGCATCTTGCTGGTCCCAGGGAAGCCTTGCTCATAGTACTAACCCTGTGACATGATCTTGTCTCCACCTCACGACAACCCATGAATCAGGTTTTGTTGAGATGCCCATTATAGATTAAGAACCAAGGCAAGGGCTTCTCTGCTGGCTCAGTGGTAGAGAATCTGCCTACCAATGAAGGAAATGGCACCCACTCCAGTATGCTTGCCTGGAAAATCCCCATGGACAGAGGAGGCTGGCAGGCTACAGTCCATGGGGTCACAAAGATTTAGACACGACTGAGGGACTGAGAACACATCGATGCTGGACGTATGGGTTGGCTCCCCGATCCGGGATGATCCCTGGAGCAGCTAAGCCTGTGCGCCACAACTATTGAGCACGTGCTCTAGAGCCCGGGGGCTGCAGCAACTGAGCCTGTGGGCCCTGAGCACGCTGGAGCCCATGCTCTGCGACAGGAGAAGCCGCCAAAGTGAGAAGCCTGTGCAATGCAACTCGAGAGCAGCCCCCGCAGCAACACAACTAGAGAGAAGCTCGCTCAGCTCTGAAGACCCAGCACAGCCGCAACTAGATAAACAATTTTAAAAAAGAACCAAGGCAAGACCATTACTAGGTCATGGAGCTACCCACGTGACCTGGAGGTACCCACTCCAGGTCACTTGCCAGGAAGCAGTGATCTGAAACATGTACCCACCTGACTTTCCTGCCCTACAGCCGGCACTCTGCCAGTCCAGGGCTCCTGTGCCCATGTGCAGTGCCTCAGTGAGGCTGGCAGACACTGTGCAGCTCGAATGTTTGGGTTTAGATCCAGCTCTGCTCCTGGGTAGCTGTGTGACCTTAGGCACATCACATTACATCTTTGTTCTGTAGTTCCCTCCACTATAAATACGGGGACAGTAATAGGACCTAACTCAGGGTGTTGCTGGAGAATTAAATACGTTCCTGCCTATCACAGGCTTAGAGTGCTCGGCGCATCAGAAGCAGGCCTTGAAAGTATGTGAGATACTTAAGATGCATGGGGGTGGGCTCTTTCCCTGCCGAGACGGGGCCAAGAAGACGGCTACGGGTTGGTAAACCCGTCTTTATTCTTACTCCACAGGCCAGCGGGAGAACCACGGTCGACAGATTCTCCTGCAGTCCTTGTCTGTTTCCCACTGAACCCTCCAGAAACCTGCAGGGAGGGCCCCTGAGACCAGGGAGCAGAACCCTGAGCAGGCTGACTCATTTGCTTAAATCGTGCCTCTGAGGCCTAGAAAACCTGTGATCCTGGTTCAGGCCCGCTTTCTCTTCCCGGAGAAGAGATCGGACCCCTGCCATCACCTTGCCGCTGGATCCTGGTCAGTCATCTCCGGATTTGCTGTGTTGCTCATGGTGGGAAGCTAGACTGGGGTGATTCACCATCATGCATCATCCTGTGGAAAGCTCATGTACAGCGCACAATGGAGGAATGGTACTGGGCATCGCGTTTACAGACAGAGCTCAGAATGTGCAGAGCAGCTTGTGCGGGCAGCAACGTGTCTACCCCGGGCATGTGCAGGAAGTCCTCCAGGAATCTCTGGCCATTGCTCCATCTTTCTCTCAGGGGCCTGCAGCCTCTACTGGGAATCTGGCCCTTATAGAATCTTCCTCTCTAGATGTCTCTCATACCAATGACGAAGTCCGGCCTGACGGTACCAGGGCCTTGTATCTTCTGCCGTGGTTGAGGCCCCTCCCTTCCCCCACTCAGGACGGACCAGCTCAGTCCTTATCCTGGTGTGGGCACAAGGTCTCTTGTTGCAGCAGGGCCCCTTGGCTGACCTTCGCAGCTCCTCTAAGGCTGGAGAGGCCTGGCAGGACGCCTGGGGGAGGGCTGGGCTGCTCTCCTGGGCTCCTCCCCTCCACTCCAGGGCTCCGGCCAGAGCCTGGTCAGGGTCCTTGCTGGAGTTCCCAGGCAACCCCTGGAGTGATGGTCTGAGAAGTCCAGTGGGGAAGCCCCAGTGTGGAGGACAGATTCCATAGCCACGGGCTGTCCCCACCCTCTCATCGGGCAATGCAGGTTGGTCTCTGAATAGCTTCTGGGTGGCCTTCCCTCCAGAGACCCTTGCCTACTTTCACCAGGTGCCAAGGGACAGTGAAAAGAGCAGTGAGTGGCCAGAGGACCATGCTCCAAAGCCAGCCAGCCTGTCTCCCTCCCAAACTGGCTCCTTTCCCTCCAGCCTCCTCTTCATAGAATTCTATAACAGAAAGAGATATAGAGGTCATCTCATCCCTTTCCTGGCTTTCAGAGGAATAGTTTAGAGTGATACTGAGGTTCTCTGAGGCTTCGCACAAGGCTCTGCACATTGGGTTGGCCGGAGGTCTCAGGAGTGTTTCCTTGGCTATTCTAGCCCATTGGGAATACCAGCCCTGAATATCTGAGGCTCCCAGCCACTGGGAGGTGGGAAGATCCTGGCATTCCTAAGGCCTCAGCGGATGGAATGGTAGCCCCAGGACTGCCCTCCAGGGCTGACTGGTCTCTGATGAGAGCCAGGTGTGGATTCAGAAGCCATTTGGGTCCCCTGGGGAGCCTTCACAGTGGCTGCTAAGTGGAGATCCTGGATGGGGGAGCTCTCACATGCACATACGGGTAATGGTGGAAAGGGCAGGTGGTCAGTCTGCTCCTGGGACTTCTTCCCTGGTGGTTCGGTGGTTAAGCATCCATCTTGGAATGCAGGGGACGCCACTTCCATCCCTGGTCAGAGAACTAAGATCCCACATGCTGCGGGGTAACACAGTCCGTGAGCCACCATAAGACTCAGTGCAACCAAAAAATGAGTCTGCCCCTTCCATCGATCATCGGTACGACTTGTGTGTTCGTGCTAAGTCGTTTTAGTCGTGTCCAACTCTTAGTGACCTGATGGACTGCAGCCCGCCAGGCTCGTCTGTCCACAGGATTCTCCAGGCAAGAATACTGGAGTGTGTGGCCACGCCCTCCTCCAGGGGATCTTCCCGACCCAGGAATCGAACCTGGGTCTCTTAAGTCTCCTGCATTGGCAGGCAGGTTCTTTACCACTGAGCCACCTGGGAAGCCCCTGTGTGACTTGAGGCAAGCCTAAATCCACTGACACCTTAGTTTGCTTATCTGGAAAATGCAATATATTTCATCTGGGCTGCCTCAGGTAGGAATAAGATAACATATTAAGATGTCTTGAAAGAAACAAAATGCAACGTATTCAAAATAAAACATGCCTCTTTGCTTCCCAAAATAAAAGTTGTAAATGATTGAAATCAAATTTTAACGACTCCAGAAACCCCTTTGTGTAAAGAAGTTTCTTCTTTTGTACAGTCAAGCATTTGGGGTCAAGTATTTGGTGGGTTTCCACCAGGCACCGTGACCCCCTCTTATTAGATTTTGTGAAGATCCAGTGCCTGGTACCGAGTAGGCATTCAATAAATTATTGCTGAAGGAATGAATAAGAGTGAGTTCTTCCTTCAAAGAGTTCATGGTCCAGTTTGGAAGAAACTGGCAGCCACGAAAGAGAGGCAGAATTCGAGGAGAGAGAAGGGCTGTCTGGGCTGGTGGGATGACCCCCGTATGAACCAAGCTCACAGGTGGGAAGCCTATGGTGGGCAGGTGAGGAGACCACCCTGAAGGGAGGAAGTTAAGTCTCCCTGTGTGGGGTGGAGTGGGTGGGGGAGTTGAAAGCAATGAGCTTTCCTCGAGAATGAGAATGTGAATATACTGGAACCGGCTTAGAGGAAAGCACACCGGGAAGCAGTATGCGTCCTATGGGGAAGGACTGTGTGTGTCATGTGGTGACGAAAGCAGCGTTTCTGGAAGATGAGCCTGGCCTGGATGTGCCTGATGGGGACGCACCAAACGTCTTGAAGTTCCCCAAAGTCTTCCTTTCCCTTTTTTGGCCATTTCCCTGTTTTGATCACTAGGATGCCTGGCTGTCCCATGCCTGCTGAGAGAACACCTGCTACTTCTCATCACAACCAGAGTCATCTCTTCTGGGAAAGCACTGTAGGTCATTTCCTCCTGGAGGCCCTCAGCTGTACCCTGTATACCATTTTATTTTTATACCAATTCCTTTTTAGGATACTTCTTGGTTTTCACGTCTGGTTCCCCTTTCAGACTATATGTATGCTTCTTGAAGTCTGAATGCTCCCTGTTGGCAGTGGTCTTTCCAGCATTGGCCCCGGTGCCCAGAACAGGGTTCCCACCTTCGTTGACATCGCCTGGAGGCACCGGGCAGGTAAGCATCAGGTACTAATGCACCCTACAGCTCATAACCACTACAGTCCCCATCGTACAATGTCATGGGACCCCAGCTACAAAGATCATATTGTGAACAGCACCCCCTGTGGTTGTGCACACACAGGCCTCCTGGAGGACCGGTCCTCATGGATTTCATGTTTCTTGTCTATACCTTCATCATCCTATACATCATGGACACCACATAGTGTTTTCTGTATGGAAAGATTTAAGACTTGGGGGAGGGGAGGTGAAAGAGAGGAAACACATTTTCTTGTGTAATGTAAATACTGAACTTGCCTTCTGTGTGTTTCTTCTTTGAAGTCTAGGTTTTCCACCTTTCTCTAAGGCTGGGCCTAATTATTACTACGAACAGCAGCTGTGATGTTATTAACGAAGAAGGCATGCAGTTTTAGCACTCAAGAGTCCTGGCTTCTCTTCAAATGAGAGCTGGGGGCCTCTGTTCTCTCTGCAACGCAGCCTTCCAGGCCACCGCTGTTGCTTAAGGCTGTGCTGCAATCCGGAGCACTCAGGAGTGGGAAGTCCAGAGTTCTCCCCACTTCTGGGAACAGCCCCCCACCCCCCTCCCTGCGCCAGCTTCCACAGGCAGCCCTCATGACAGTGGGTCAGGCTAACCCAGGGTTTCACAAATGCCTGGCCTGTTCCCAGCACAGCACAGCTGGGAGGGCTCAGCACTGGGGGGAAGGCGCACCGTGCCCCTCCCCCCGACCCGCCACCATCCTCGGCCTGAGGCCCAGGGGCTGGAGCCCAGCAGAGGGACGGGCTGCACTTGTCGGCACTTGCCTCCTCTAGAGCGGGTGGTGAACCTGGGCCTCCCCTCCCTGCTGATTTCCCAGCTCCGGCTTAGCCAAGATTCCAGGAGGAAATCCCCTGTCCCAGGAAGTGAGGAGGCCCGAGGCTTGTCTTCCCCGAAGGCAGCGAGTGGTCTCAGAGTCACCTGAGGTGGTGTTGAGTATTGAGCTTGCTGACTCTCCTTGGGGCTTCTGATTCAGAAAAGCTGGGCTTGGAGTCCGGGAATCAGCAATTTCATCCACTCCCTGGGGGACGGCTGCAGGTTTTTTGAGCCTTGGGAAGGGGGGCAGCCCTGGGTGGTGAAAGGGTTGGGGCAAAAGAGCCCTGGATTCTCAGGTAGGACCTCCAACCCTCTCTAATGATCCCCACCACCCTGAAAGAACTGCCCTTGTAATCCAAGCCTCAGTTTCTCTATCACTGACATGATTGTGTGACCTGAGGGAAGGGTGTTCAAACGTCCTGGACACTCAGAGCTACTAACCCAGGAGAAGCTAGTCACCGTGCCTAAGGATAGACAGGATTGTGGATGTCTGAGGTACTGGAAATGAGGCTTAAAGATGAGTCTACGGGGCGCAGATAGCAGTCTATTCATTTTATTTACATTTTAACTGGTGTCTGTCACTCCCACGAAATCTCTGGAGAGAGAGCGGGAGCAGGGCTTTGTCTTGTTCACGCTCAATCCTATTAACACACAGGATGTGTTAATAGGTACTTGCTGAGTGAATGAATGAATGAGTGACTGACTGACTGACTGGCAGGGGCTGTGAGCCTGTTTGGGGGAGGTGGAGGCGCTGCCGGCCTGGAGGGGGAATCTCGGCTCCCCCGGGAAAACTTGATCCACTCAGGGCTGGCAAAAAGTCAGGGCGTCCTGAGCAGCCTCCCCTCGGAGGGGTCAGTGACTCCCCAGTGACGAAGAACTCCCTCCCCCTCTCTCTCCCTCCCTTCCCCCAGGAGCCCCGGGCTCGCGGGTCCACTCTTCTCTCCTCCCTCTCCCGAGCCCCCACCCCAAGGAGGTGCGCCTGGCAGCCTCCCGGCCGAATTTCCTGGCACTCGTTTGAGAATAAACAGCGCTCTCCGCCTGTAATCCCGTTGCTATGGTGACCGCTCCGCCGGCGGCGGGGCGTGGCGGGGGCGTGGCCTGTCCGCGCGCACGCTCCTCAGGGCGGCGGAGGCAGCGGAGGCGCGGGCCCGGGAGGTGCCACCCGCCGGGCTCCGCGCGGACATTCTTCGCATAGCTCCGCCAGGGCTCCCGCGGTGTCCGGGAAGTGATTCTTCCTGGCAGAGGCCGTCCTCCAGAGCGACGCGCTCGCCTGCCTGCCTGCCCGCCCGCCCGGCGGCCGCCGGCATGAGAGGAGGCGGGACGCCGCGCAGGAAGGTGCGCCCGGGAGCGGGCTCATCCCACCACGGTCTCGGTCTTGCCGGTCCGCCCCTGTGCAAGTGGTCCCCCACCCCGCCGACTTCTGTCTCTGCTTCGACTCCCTCTGTGGCTGTCTGACTCTGCCCCGCTCTGTCTCTCTCGCACTCTCTCTGCCTGGTACCCCGGCGTACCCCGTCTCGAGCATCCTTACTCGTTTCTTAGACTAGGACACACGTGGCCGCTGATTTCCCGTCTCCAGCTCCCCGGTCTGTGGCCTCCTTCATTCCCTCCTCTAGAGTAGGCTTTAGATTTCCCCGTTCCTGGCTCTTAATTCATCGGGGCGGACTGCCCCAAAACAGCACCAACGGAGAGCGAATAAGGGCCTCTGGGGTGAATTCCTACAGCGCCTGAAGCAGGGTGATTGGACTCAGGGCCTGCGGAAGAGCATCTCCAGCCTTTGTTTTGGCCAAGCACCCCCAGCTAAGCTTAACCTCTTGAGGCGTGGGTGCCTGCTCAAGCTGCTGAGAATTGTCCTCCTTCCCTGTGGGACGCTTCTTAGCAAATCTTGGAAGCAGGCATACCCCTCTGCTGGCGGCCAGAACAGAGGGTCCCCGCCACGAAGTTCTTTGGAGGAGGGATGCCTGCCTCTAAAAGGATTGAGAAGTACAGATTTCTGCAACAGGGGTTGGGGTGAGGAGGGAAAAACAGAGAAAAGCGCTGGTGAGCAGAGCGAGCTTGGACTTTCTTGTCCTGGTGTTGCCAATAGCTAGCTTGCCGTGTGAACTCCAGTAAGTTGCTTTCCTTCTTCGGCACTCAGTCTGACTTGTCTGTCAAATCAGAAGGGTGGTCCAGTCTGTGGTCTTTAAATGGAGAGACCTATGGGAAGAAGGGTGGGGTGGGTAGCGAGGGAAAGGAGTCAGGCGTCTTCTGAGTTCAACCTCCAAGGGATGAAGGAACCACTTCCTTACCAGGCCCTTTGAGTGAAGTGAGTCGCTCAGTCGTGTCTGACTCTTTGAGAGCGCACCAGGCTCCTCTGTCTGTGGAATTCTCCAGGCAAGAATACTGGAATGGGTAGCCATTCCCTTCTCTAGGGGATCTTTCTGACCCAGGGATGGAACCCTGGTCTCCAGCGTTGCAGGCAGATTCTTTACCGTCTGAGCCACAGGGAAGCCCCTTTAGTGCGCTGTGAATACTGGACACTCTGGCTGTACAGCTGCCTTCTGGGTGGAGGATGGGGATGGGGCTTTGGTATATTCTGGGTTCCAAGGTTCCACGGAGGCTGTCATGTCAGCACATGGTGGCAGGCTGGCAGGGCTTGGGGTGGGGAAGAGCCTGCCAGAAGCTTCCCAAGCTCTCCTCCCCCTGGGAGGCACTGGGGAGCCAAGCCCCACTGGGTCCCCTCACCTGACCTGGAGCTCTGGGAAGGTGACCTTGCCTGGGTCTGCATCCCCAGTTCTAGAGGTGGTAGTCTGTCTGGTGTGGTTCCTACGTGCTCTGTCCACTCAGTGATCTCACGCCTGGTCTGGCCCTTTGTCACTTTAGGTTATTTTCCCCCCAAAGTCCAGGAAATGGGAAAGAAAAACGATTTTGTTTATTTACTCTCGGTTGCCTTTTGGACACTGATTCCTGGAGCAGCTTATCGGGGGCCAGGAAGAGGGCTTTGGCATTTGTTTAGGCATCCGAGGCAGATGAGGGAATGGGCCCCTGACTTGGTGGGGGAACACTCATCTCTCCATCTGTTAGGTTTGGGGGCTTGGGGGAGGGAGAAGCGTGGAAGGGAAGTGTCTCAGAACAGGCATTTTTAGTTTGTGTTTTCGCGGAGCCCTAGTGCTGAGTGTGCATATTGGGGAGGAGGTTACCAAACTCTTGGCTTTGCAGGGGGGACCCACCTAGGGGCAACCCTGGGCATAGACTTCATGCTTACTTAGGGAGGCAGAGGATTCATGGACTTTGGGAAAATCAAAGCCTCCTGGGTTCCTAACCTGTGTCTTTCCCACATTCCCAAGTGGTGTGTCCTTGGGCAGGTTGCTTAACCTCTGTGAACCTAAGAGGCTGCCCCCAGGCTCAGCCAACAAATATTTACTGAGCACCAGTTCTAGGCATCAGAAGCGACCAGTCCAAGTCCCCGCTCCCAGGAAACATGCAGTTAGGTCTGCGAATGTGGGGTAATAACACCTGCCTGGTGGGGGTGGCCAGGAAGGTGAACCCAGATAGTGTCTGAGTGCCCCGGGGGTGGGAGTGGCTGAAAACAGGTGAATAGATGGCTGCTCTTACTGGGAGGCGGGTGGCCCCATCCACTGCTCAGGCTGGGGTTCCTACCCGTGGGAGGGCCCCACTGCGTGCAGGATTTGCATCGGGACCGCCCCTCCCCCCAGCTCCCGGGGACCTGGCTGTGCTGAGGTCACGGGTCACTGCCAGGACCCTATAGTCTGGGCTTTCTCGTAACACCTCTCTGCCAAGGAGCCCAGTGCCTCTAATAGCTTGGAGCCTCTAAAAGCTTTGACCACAGCTCAGTTTATACTCCCTGCAAGCCCTTTGAAGCGCTTCCTTCGAACTTGCTTTGCATATTCTGGTCAGATCTGAATCAGACTAGCAGGAATTACCCCTACTGGGTACAGTCTAGGTGGCTGCCTTCGGTTGTCAGTGACGTGAAGCCAGAGTTTGATTCCATCACGAGAAGCACCAGGGCAGTGAGGGGGTAGGGCCACCACCCTCTGATGTAGTGTGTGGGTGTGGGTGAAAGAGAAAGCAAGGCCGGAGGGGCAGTGGGGGGTGGGAGAAAGGCTCCAGTCAGGTTTTTCATTAAAAAATAGTGCTCTTTATTATAAATTACTGAAATGTTTCTTTTTTGAATATAAATATAAATATGTGCAAAGTTTGATTTGGATTGGTATTTTTGTTGAGTTCTTCAAGCATCTCCTATCAGCCTTGAAGGCCTGGGTAGGGGGAGGGGAGAGGACTGGAGGTGGAACTTTATAAAAGACAGAGTGATTGAGGCAGATTGTAAACATTATTAAAAAACAAAAACAAAATCCAAACAAAATAACAAGGAAACAAACAAACAAAAAAAACACCCCAACACACAGCTGACCCATCCAGCCCAATACCTGACACAGAAAACTTTTGTGTGTTTGGTTTTCCCCGAAAAAGAACAGTTCCAGGTAATTCCATCGCTGCTACATTCCTCTGAGTTTTCGCTGATCAGTGCTATTGCAGAGTGGGAGCAGCTGGGTGGCAGGGCCTCTTGATGACTTCCTGCCAGTGCCAGTCCCCCAAAGTGAGGAGGGAGGGCTGTCTGTGCAGGGGCTGGGGGCTGGGGGGCCCAGTGGCTCTGCCTCGGACCACAGCCCAGGTCCCACGGTGGCCAGTATCCACTGGGCTGGCTGGCATTCTTCCTGCGCTCAGCTAGAAAGCAGCGTGGATCTCTGCCCCCTCACCCATCCATCTCCGACCTCCACCACCAAATGGTGAGTGGCCGCTGGGCGCCCATCTGAGAATCCTTTGGCCTCTGCTGGGGTTGGCTGAGTGTGTGGCTTCTTGTGTGCCAGTCCCTATCCATGGGACAGGGAGCATTTAAGGCAAATCTCCTAGCCAGATCTAGTCAGGAGGCACAAAGTAGAATGCCCCATCGTCTCTGTCTGGGGTCAAAGGTGGCTCATCTCCTCCATCTCCTCCAGCCCCGCGCCCCCCACCCCCCACCCCCAGGTGCTGAAAGGTAGAGCATGGGTGGGTTCAGAACTACTGACCAGCCCATCCATTCCCTGCCCCCAGTGCCACTCCCCCCTTAAAAGGGGAGAAGGACTCTGGGCTCTTGGGCACTAGATGGACTCTAGGACCTGTGTTTCTGGTGGCTGTGTGAGGGGCAGGAAGAAGGCGGAAGAGAAAGGTCCCCTTCGGGTCACCCTTCTCCGCAGAGCCAGAGATGGAGCAGGCAGCCGCCCCTCCTGACCTGAGCGGAGGGGTGGGAGTGACCATTTCCTTGGCCAGCCTGCAGCCCTGGGCCCCCGAGGCACCCTCTCTCTCTCTCTCTCCCCTCCACCCTTTTCCAGGCTCTCAACCCGCTGAGGTTTAAAGCTCTGTTTTAAACCAAATCAAAGAACAAACAAGTTCCGTTGGAAAGTTCGCAGATTCCCCGGCAGTTCTCACAGTTCAACACGCCCCGCGGTGTCCCCCGTTTGGAAGTGCAGCGGGGTGGAGGAGGCGGGAGAGGACAGCATCCACCGCGGTCCTTGCTGTGGTCCCCCTGGGCCAGCTGGCTCCTCCGGAGACGCTCGAGTCGGGGAGGTGCGCTCCGGTGGCTCTCCGTCTCCCTTCAAACACATTCCAGGTGCCGCCGGCCCTGTTCTGCGGGGGGGAGGACCGGCGGGAGGGGGCTCCCCGCGCCCTGGCTCACGCGGGAGCGGCAGGACTCTCGCGGCTGGATTCTTGTGCTTGTGCCATGTGCCACGGAGGAGAGGGGACCCGGGCCCCCTCGCCCTACCCCTGCCCCCTTTGCTCCCTAAAGCGGGGCATCGTACTGGTCCAGGAACTCCCGAATGGGCCCAGGCAGCTGGGTGACTTTCTCGTAGGAGTCCAGGTGGCCGTTGACGGTCTTCCGACAGAGATGTTGGAGAGTGGCCACGTTGGAGGAGAGGGGCCGGCTCAACACCAGAGGGATCTTCTCGCCCCCCGAGTAAATGTAATAGGCTCTTCTGGGGGGGCTCCCGGGGAGCGGCTGGGCCGGTGGCTGCTCGGGCACCTCGGAGGAGGGCGAGGAGGAGGGTTCAGCGGGGGGCGGGGAGAACGAGGGGGCGCCGGCGGCGGGCATGTAGTGATGCACCAGCTTGAGCACGCAGTCGAAGCGGGGCACGGGCTGCGTGCTCCGGGGGTCGCTCTGCAGAGAGAAGCTGCCCCCCTCGCACTGGATGCGCAGGTTCTTGGTCCCCGACTGGGTCTTGACGCTGAGGGTGAAGAAGTGGCGCTGGTCCGAGCTGTCGCGGATGAGGAAGGTCCCCGCGGGCTCGGCGCTCAGCAGCAAGTTCGCTTCGCCGCCCGTCACGGTGCTCCAGTAAAAGCCGCTCTCCTGCAGCTTGCGCACTGCGTTCACCACCAGCTGGTACTCGCTCTTGGAGCTGAAGGTCTTGAGGCGCAGGCTGGTGTCCAGGGGGCGGCTCATCCCGGCGGCGGGGAACTTGCTGTGGGTGACCATGGCGCACGGAGCCAGCGTGGATCTACGCGGCGGCGGCGGCGGCTGCAGCTGTTCGGCGGCCTCCGCACAGCGGCCGCTACCGCATCCCGGGGGGCTGCGGGGAAGAAGGCGCGCGCCGCGTGAGTGCCCGGAACCCTCCAGCGCGCCCGATCCGCCCCGGCTCCCCTGCCTCTGCCGAGCGGCCAGGACACCAGCTACCCCGGAGGCGCTCACCTGGGCCCCCGTTCCGACCCAGACGCCCCACGGAGCCCGCCCAGCCCCCGCCTCCAGGCAGCCCTTTCCCCAGCGCGCACTGGTAAGGTGCCGAGTGGGAAACTCGGGCGCGGAAGTTGGGTCTCCAGGAGCGTGGCCGGGGTGGGGAGGGAGAGAAGGGCCCCCGGGACGCTCTGGGCGCCGCTCAGTCCGGTGGCCCCGGGGGGTCAGGGACGGAGAAAGAAATCCGAGGCAAGGGGTGGGGGGTGGAGGGGGGTAGGGAGGGGACCCGAGAAGCCGGAGGGCCCCAGTTTGGGTATTCCGGGAACCTGGGATCTCCGGCTTCCATCCACTCTGCCCCCTATCTCGTCCCCTCCCTGCCGGGAATGACCCGGGAAGGGGAGGGGAAACCGGGAAAAGCTCCCGGGACTAGCGAACCCTCCAACCCCCCCCGCTCCACGCCGCGCCCCTCCTTCCTACCTGGGTCCCAAACCGAAGTCTTTGGCTTCGGGGCTGCGCCTCCTACGGTCCCCAAGGCACGGCGGCCAGCGGTGGGTGGCCCGCGCTGCGCCCAGATGTTGGCAGCCGCGAAGTCCACAAAGGGGCCTCGCGCGCGCGTCCCTCGGGCTTCGCCGGGGCGCCCGCCCTGCCCCCTGCGCGCCCCCGGGCCGGCCGGGCGGTGGGGGGTGAGGGGGCGCGAGGCGAGGGGCCGCGACCGGAGCTGGGCCGGGCGGGCTGAGTGCGGGGCCGGAGTGGCGGCGGCGGCGGCGCGGGGAGTGTGAGTCGAAGCCGCCGCGGAGGCCGCGCTCGCGGGTATATACGCGGCCCCGGCGCCCCGCCCCCCCGATTCCTGGAACTGCTCGGCCGGCCTTCTTGTAATGTTTAGTCACTACTCGCAGCAATGAAAGGCTGCGCGCCGAGCGGAGGGAGGGGCCGCGGGCGGCCGAGGGCGGGCCGCGCGCGGGGCCGGGGACCCGCAGAGACGCGCGCAGAGACAAAGCGCTTCGCGAGGCGGCCCGGGCGGCCCGGCGGGCGCGGCGCCAGCCCCGGCGGCGCGTTCCTGGCAGCGGCCCCTCCCCCGCGCGCGCTCCGCCCCCAGCTTCTCATTCACACTTTCCCCCTCCCTTCTAAGAAGGCCAGTTTCTGGCAGAGGCGGGGGCGCCGCTCCCGGAGCCCGGGCAGTTCCAGGAGGCCAAGAGGGAGAGGCTCCTGGCTTCCCCCTCTTCCCTCTTCTCGGACCTCGCGGGGAGACCCCCCGCAACCCACCCACCCACCCACCTCGCCCCCACCCGCTCCTGCCCGGGGTTCCGATCGCGGCCCCAGGAGGCCCGTGCCCGCCTCTGGGGAACTGGGGACACCCCACCCCCACTCCCAAAGCCGGGCCTCGAAACTAGGACCGGACCTGGAAGCCTGGGGGCGGAAGAAAGCGCGAGCGTCACCCGTGGGCCTGTCCCCGAGGTGAAGCCGGGAGTCCTAAGCGTGGAAGGAACGCCGCCTGCGTGGCAGCTGTCCGGTCTCAGTCCATCGGCCCCCTGCTAGGTTCTCTGCCGACATGGGTGCCGCCTCCCACCGCTCCCAAGACACAGACGCAAGCAGCAATCGCACGGGCCCTTCTGAGTCTCCAAACCTGCCAGGTGCCCTCAAGCAGCGGGACGGGCCCGAGGGCGAGCGATGGCCCCACCCCGCGCCCCGCGTCCGCTAGAGGGCGCCCTGGGGTCTGCGAGGTGGAGTGGAGTTCCGCAAGCCCTGAAACGTGCAACGCAGGGGCGGTGGGCGTGCTGGCGCAAGAGCTGGGGCCGGGGGAATTTGTCGCGGGTGGGGGACCCAGGGAGAGTTAACATCACAGTCTGGAATTAGACCTGGGAATAAAAAATTCCAGCAGAGGAGAGTTTACGGAAAGCAGTTTTCAGTTCAGCCCACTTTCAGATACTCAGTCCTACCGCCTAGAATATTCTCCCTCCGCTCCCCCAGTGTGGGGGGTCCGATCTCCCCCCGGGGGTGAGAAGAGGAGGTGCTTAAGGTGAACAACGGATTTGTTCTTGGTCACGTTGGCGTGGATGTGGGTGGTTTGGGTTAACCAGGGCCAGCTTTATGAAGGATGGAAAGTTTTCTGCGCCCCAAACAGGCAGTGGGGTGCTGGGGACACCTGAGTACCAGTTTAGGAGCGCTTAGATTGTCATCTCTCAGAACGCAGGGGCTGACAGCTTTGACCCTGCCCTCTTCCCGGACTCCCCGCCTCTGAGGATAAGGAAAGGGAGGGGGAAAGAAAACTCCACTCCGGAGACCTGGCTCCTTGGCGTCTCTGGGAGCTGATAGGCACCTCTCCGCGCCTTTGGTTTACTACTCTCTCCTCCGTGCATTCACCTCTCTCCCCACAGATGTCAGAGGAGTAAATGAGTTGTGGGTAGGACACCCAGCCTCTCTGGAAATTGGCTTTGCCATCTGTAAAGCAGGAATAATAATCTTTTCCCATCAGAGATCTGAGATTAAAAAGATAAGAAAAGATCCTGCACATCAAAATGTGCTAGGAATGGCAGTAATTCAGTCCAATTCTCCCTTCGAGAGAGGAGTCATTAGGAGGAAGTCTTCTTGTTACTTCTGCAGAGGGGGGAATTGATTTATTCAACACATTTCACAAATATTGGACTCTGTGTACCAGACATTGTGCTGGGCATTGAAATATAATGACGACGAAGACCTGGTCTTTGCAGGCTAATGAAATGGATTCTCCTTCTCAGTAGACTCAGGCATTCATTCTTTTTCTCATCCATTGATTAGGAGGCTGCACCATGATTATCCACTTCTGTGCTGAGCCCCGTGGAGGACAAGGAAGGCTCACAAGGAATAGCCCTTGAGTTAATGGATGAGAGAGTGCTTTGTAAATTATAAGGCTCTGACACAAGTCAGGTTCATTCATCCATTCCACAAACCCTCACTGAGTGCCTGCTTTTGCCAGGCACCGGGCAAAGTGCTGGGAACACGGTCATGCTGGGTGAATCCTGCAGGGATGCCGATGAGGTGAGGGGACATGGGACCCCCCACGTGATGGGTGTCGTATGAAAGGAGTGGTTGTCATTACGATCAGTCCTATGAGACTCTGATAATTCATTCTTGCGGGGAGAGGGGGTTAGAAGTGGGAATGGGAGAGACAAGCAGGAAGAAACAGCCCCTGAGCTTGGGAGTCCCAGTCTGCTTAGAGAGATGCAAAGCTCTGCAACAGGTAAGTCCTAATGTCAACAGCATGGTACCCCAGTGAGCCTGGGGCCTGCCGAGGGCCAGCGGCAAAGGGTATGTGACTGGCCGGGGGGCGTGGAGTGGGTTCAAGAGTACAGGGATGATGGAAAGAACAGAGCTGGGGCAGGGCCACCGTGCATCCTGCTGGAGGGGCAGGGCTCCCGGAGTGCTGACTCAGGAAACTGAACTGCTGTTCTGGCTCCACCACCCAGTAGCTGTATGACTGAGCCACTGACTTCCCCAGCTGTGCCTCTGTTTCCTTATTTGTAAAATAGGCTGAAAACAGTACCTACTTCATCTCATCGGGTGATTGTGAGGACTAAGCCAGTGCATGCAATGTGCTAGAATAGTGCCTTGCACGTAGTGAATGCTCGACAAATGTTAGTTGTAATTATTTGGAAAGTATTGAGGAGTCTTTGGGGAGAGGGAGGAGGGGAAGGCTGAGCTGCCGCACCTTGGGCTACTAGGGGAAGGATGAGGCTATACATGGCTTGATGTTTTGGAGAGCTATATATCTCCTATATGATACATTCCAAAAAGCTGTTTGTCTTCAAACAGTTCAGCCAGTCACTCAGTTCCCCTTTGGCTTTCTAGTATCTTCAGGGGCTTCCTGTTGCCTTTCCGTGCGTGCTAAGATGCTTCAGTCATGTCCGACTCTTTGCAACCCCCTGGACTGTGTAGCCTGCCAGGCTCCTCTGTCCAAGGGATTCTCCAGGAAAGAATACTGGAGTGGGTTGCCATTTCCTTCTCCAGGGGATCTTCCCAGGGATCGAACCGGCATCCCTTATGTCTCCTGCGTTGGCTTGCAGGTTTTTCAGCACCTGTGAAGCTCTCCTGTTGGCCTTTGGGATCGTGCAAACACCTCCCAGTGAGTGTATGTCTAGGCTCTCCGCCCCCACGTCATCTTCATCAGCTACCTCTGCCCTACTGACACTTCATGCCCTAGCTACCGGGAGCTCTAGGCAGTGTCCGAAACATTCTCCAGGCCTGGTTCTTTGCATGTTTGCTTCCCTCTGGGTGGGACTACCTTCCACATCTTGGCTGATTTCTACTTTTCCTTTAAGGTTTGGCAGACTCAGTCTAAACTTTCAGGGTAGCTCCTTCTATGCTGACCAACATGCTCTCCTCCTCCACTGATAACCTAGAGGAAAGGAACTGTCGTTGATTTTTTTTTTTTTCTTTTTAAACCTAGCCAACTGATCCATAGAAAGGCTCAGTGGATCTTTAAATAAGGGATTGTGTTGACTTTTATTTTCCATCATTTTTAGATACCACCAACTGCTTTCTTCTAGAGTATCTTTTGTTTTTTTCCTGAAGGGCTACGGAGTGGCTGTTTAGATGGGAAGAACGGTATAGAAGCCCCTGTGTGGCTGGTGAAGACTGTTAGGCCTGCTAATCAGAAGACAAAGGGAGTGAAGACTCAAACTTTGCTGGAAAAGTCAGGGAAGAGACACCAGTCGGATACTGGGCACACTCCCAGGGACCTTCTTCCAGGCAAGAGAGATGCCCAGAGCAGGGCAGACCTAAGACAGTTTCCCTGTCTGCTGGGGACTCCAGGGGAGAGAAATGTTCTCCAAGTCTCGCCCTCTGTCCCTCCCCACCGTTTTCCTGGCTAAGGAGTTTAGGAGCCTCCTGCCTTTTCAGAATCTCTTCCTTTGCAGCATTTCTTATGAAGTCAGAATCCCATTTCCAGGCAAAGGTGCTTGGTCATAAAGATAATAAAGAGATTCATTCGTGATGGAGGGGAAGTACACAGCGGTTTCAGCTGCCCATGGGGCTTCACTTACTCATGGTGTGTGACAGACAATGAGCTCTTGCCCAAGCCTCCTAGATCGGAATGCTGGCGCCCATCGGGGGGTCGCAGGAAGCTCTGGCCGCCTTGGTGAACACAAGGTCCCACACTTGCGCACATGGTCTCCGTGTGCTCCAGAGGCCAGCCTGGGGGCCGGCACCCACATTGCCATTGTTCTGCTTGGTGGCTGCCTTTGCAGCCGGATGAGTTAGGAGACTGGCCTCAGACCACAGAATTGCTCAATGCCAAGCCCAAGGCCTCCCTCTGTCTCAAGACTGGTGGGCTTTCCACAGCACCAGGAGGCACCCTGGGTTCAACTGTCCAGTGGCCTGATATGACTTATGCGTGTTGATTGTGCTTCTCCTGTGTGACAGTTGTCGAGGCCTGGGGACACAATGGGGGCTTCCCTGGTGGCTCAGATGGTAAAAAAAAAAATCTGCCTGCAACGTAGCAGCACGATCCCTGGGTCTGGCAGATCCCCTGGAGAAGGGAATGGGAATCCACTTCAGTATTCTTGCCTGGAGAATCCCATGGACAGAGGAGCCCAGCAGAATGGTGAGGAAAAGACTCTAGTACCTTCCCTCTGGAGCTTCTAGTCTAGGGCTGATGGTTACTGCAGATATGCAGGAGGCAATGAAGCCTCGCCCTTCCTGCTGCCCTTTCTCTTGGACAGTTTGGAGAAAATGCGTGTGTGTGTGTGTGTGTGTGTGTGTGTGTGTGTGTGTGTTTGAGGGTAGGGTGTCTCACCTGATCTCTTGGAAACCCTGCCCCTCACTGCCTCAGTGAGGCTCTCCCAGGGCTGGGCTTCCTTGGGCATCTTAGCTCCTCTTAGCTGAAGCCCCTGCCCGCCAGGACTGATGGTGGGAGCCAGCCTTGCTGGTGCCCAGGGTGATGGCAGAGATGACCTTTCCCGTGCAGTTGGAAAGGTCCAAGGGTTGTGTAGCAGGTTGACCCCGACCTCTCTCTCTTTCCGGCTTCAGACAATGCCGAGGGACGGGCTGGGGAGGCCTGGACAATGGTCTGCAGCAGGAATCGCCATTCCAGTTTGCAGGCCTTTGTTCCTGCCGGGAGGGGCCCGAGAGCTAATGAAAAGGTTTGTGGCTCAGATGTCTGTGAACAGTGGAGGAGTTCTTTCAAGCCTGACATTCCAGGCCCAGCCGGCCTCTGGCATTTCCCAGAAAAAGTGCCGAGGGAGGGGAAAGAAAACACTTTACCCACCCACCCACCCACTTACCCACCCGGCCTGCTGAGATTCCTTCTCCCTCTGGCACTTGGGCTGGGCCTGAGCTCAGACCCCCTGCCCTGGGCGAGGTCGGTAGGGGGGCCCCCAGTCACCCGCCCAGACTCTGGAGGGGGAGCCTGGAGAGTACAGGGGTGGGGGGGGGGGCATCTGGGAGGGGAGAGGGGTTTCTTCCCCAGCTCCAGTTGGAATCGCCATCTGTTCCAAGTTCAGAGTTGGGAGTAGAGGAGGAGGGGAGTTGGCTTCCAGCCAGCTATCACCCCTGACCCCAAACCAAACCAGCCCTGCTGTGTCCTGGGTTGGGATGGTAAGAGGCTCTGTTCGCCCTGAAGCAGCCGCTGTGCCTGTGGCCTGTGCCCTTTCCTGTGCTCGGGAACAGACACCAGAGCAGCGGGCAGTTCTGGGAAGCGAGGCTGTGGTGAACCATCTGGGCTGTAATGCAAATGAGGCCTGGCCTGGTGCCTGGAGCTGAAGTGGCAGTGCCCTGGAGGGAGAGCCAGCCGGGGAGTGAGGACGAGGCAGGCTCCTGGGCCCCAGACGCCCTTGGAGAGCCGGGATGGGTGGGGACCGGGTGGACGCCGTGGGCTGGCTTGCCCCAAGATAGCCAGATAGGCTGGCTGCTGGAGCAAGGCAGTAGGGGAGCTCCTAAGCTGCCCCGGGCTCCTGGGTCAGATGCTCACAGCATCTGAACTGACCTCCCCGGTGTGGGTCTGCGCTCAGGCTCCCTTGCAGGGGCGGGGTCGCCGTCTCCCATACAGGTGGTGACTCCCACCTAGGAAGGTCCCCAGCTCCAGTGTGAATCACACATTGGCACGCACTGATTCCGGGGTCAAGTTCAAAGGGATGTGATGTACCCTCTCTCTGGCTGAAACCAGCCAGGAGGGCAGAGAAGTAGCTCAGAAGGACTGGGAGGTGGGAATCTCCAGGGGTGAGATTCCAAGGGGTGACTCTGGGAGCTGGCCCTCCCATGACCTTCCTTTCCAGCTCTCCCCTCGCCCCTACTGCACTCACCTGCCTCACCTGAGTGGAGTTCCAAGTGTCTGCACCCGGGCACATGAAGATTTCATAAGACCCCTATACTTATAAACAAAATTGCTGATGGCAGTTCAGATTTCTGGGGTAATTGGACCTATTTAGAGCCACTTCTTGCTCTCGCAAGACTTGTTTTACAGAACGATTCGTTCTTTTCTTTTTTGGGGGAGGGACCAGACCACATGGCATGTGGGATCTTAGTTAGGATAGAACCCAAACCCCCCTGCACTGGAAGCGAGGAGACTTAACCACTAGACTCCCAGGGAAGTCCCTCGTTCATTCATCTCTTTCTTTTTTAAAATTATTATTTTTAATAACTTTATTTATTTTTGGCGGTGCTGGGTTCTTTGTTGTGCGTGGGCTACTCTCTAGTTGCAGTATTTGGGCTTCTCGTTGCAGTGGCTTCTCTTGGGCGCTAGGGCGAAGCATGGGCTCTAGGGCGCTGGGGCCTCAGTAGTGTCGGCATGCTGCTGCTGCTGCTAAGTCGCTTCAGTCGTGTCTGACTCTGCGACCCCATAGATGGCAGCCCACCAGTCTCCTCCATCCCTGGGATTCTCCAGGCAAGAATACTGGAGTGGGTTGCCATTTCCTTCTCCAATGAATGAAAGTGAAAAGGGAAAGTGACGTTGCTCAGTTGTGCCCGACTCTCAGCGACCCCATGGACTGTAGCCCGCCAGGCTCCTCCGTCCATGGGATTTTCCAGGCAAGAGCACTGGAGTGAGGTGCTATTGCCTGGGCTCAGTAGTTGCGACTCCCAGGCTCCGGAGCACAGACTCAGTAGTTGCGGTGCATGGGGCTTAGTTGCTCTGCGGCATGTGGGATCTTCCCGGATCAGGGATGGAACCTGTGTCTCCTGCATTGGCAGGCTGATTCTTTACCACTGAGCCACCAGGGGAAGGCCTCATGCATTCCTTTAAGAGGTAATTTTGAGTACCCACTACGTACCGGAGATTGGTCTGGGAGCCTGGAATTTATCAGTCTGGGCCCTCAAGGAGCTTAGATTCTTTCCAGAAGAAAAAGGTTCTCCCACAATTGATGTCATGATTAATTAATTGCAACTGTGTTAAGTACTCGGCGAAGTCTCAGGGGCTACGTGAGCATACGATGGGGACCCCCAGTCTGTGGGTGAGGGGGACAACTGGAGGAAATCCCTGAGGAAGGGGCACGTGCAGACTGATGAGAAGCTGAGGTCTGGAGAGGTCTCCCCACGTCTCCCAGCTCACAGGTGCTAGGAGCAAGCGGAGCTTTGGGACAGACACACCACCAGCTCCAGGGTGCCCAGGCTCTGCCGCTGAGCGTCTTCCCACTGTCCACTTCTGTCTCCCTTTGCACTCTCCAGGGACAGAAGCCTTAGCTCAGCTTCTGAGCTCCACCTGAGACACCTCCAAGCAGAGAAGATGGTCTATTCTACTCCATTTTGTGGGAGGAGAATCAGGTGCATCCTTTGACTTCTGGAACTTTGTAAACCTCAAAGATGTTTCACGAACAGGCAGGACGGCTGTTTGCACAGCCGCAGTCCAACATCTGCAACAGACAGATGAACTGCCGTGGCCTGCTACAATTACCCTTCCTCCTGCGGTAACTGGGGCGTTATATATCTATATCTATATCTATATATATATATATCTCTCTAAAGATGCACGCAAAGTGATGAGTTACACACTGAATGCAGCTCAGAATTTAAACCTTTTGAAAGGGAAAGTGTCAGTCGCTCAGTCGTGTTTGACTCTTTGCGACTGCATGGACTGTAGCCTGCCAGGCTCCTCTGTCCATGGGGTTCTCCCGGCAAGAATACTGGAGTGGGTTGCCATTTTCTCCTCCAGGGGATCTTCCCTACGCAGGGATTGAATCTGGATGTCCCATGTCACAGGCAGATTCTTTACCATCTGAGCCAGAGACAACATTTAAAAATCTGGAAATTTCACATTTGTGTTTGACTTGAGGGTGAAATTTTGGACCGATCTGGCAGGTCTAAGTGGACCCTCTAGTTGGGACCAGGGATCTCCAGCTCTGCACAGCCCACCTCCCAGGATCACTGCCCTCCCCTTACTCCTCTCCCTGCCAAGAGCTACGGGCACGGAGGTGGCACCTCTACCTGGCCTGTGTCCTCCCACCTCTCTAGGCTAAGAGGTGAGAAGGGCGATTGACTTCGGGGGATTTCCTTTGAGTGTCTTTCCTAAATTCCAGGAGGCTGGATATAAATCAAGCCTGGGCCTGGGCATCTGAAGCCTCATCTCTCACCTGCTGGAGCCTGGTCGGACTTCGCTTCATCTCAACAAGAAGACTTATTCTGCTGGAGACTCTGCTGCCAGCCCTGGGGCGCACCTAGCCTCTTGCACCATGCGGACTGAGCAGGGAGAAGCAGGGGAGGTGGGGTTCCTTCAGGGAGCCCCCCAGCAGCTCACCTCCACTACCCAAGCGGGGCCCGGGGATCCTGGGATTCCCTGGGATGTAACTGGCCACCGGCCACTGTGTTTCCCCACGGGCTGGGCTGCTGGATCACGAGGAGGCCTCCAGCTCCTGGTTGGGGTGGCGCTGGCTGCCTGCCACACCACAAAAGGCTGAGATTCCCCTGAAGCTGAGAGCCGCATTTATCTCTCACCGGGACAGAGAAACAAACAGGCATGCTTTGCCCAGGAGGCAGTTCCAGAAATTTGGGCTCTGGCTTCTTGTTGACGAAATGCCAGATTATCCTGGCCCTCTTTGTGGTGAGAGAGAGCCATTGAGCAATAGGGGTTTTGTGACAAGATTTTCGACACTGAAAAGTTTAAATGATAGATGCAAGAATCTTGACCACATCCCCACCCCTGTCAGCAAGGTTGATGGTTTGAATTCAGTGGCTTGGACAATTTGTCCCTCACCACCCGCAATTCCAACCGATTCAGACCCTAGGTGCCAGAAGACCTCTTCTCTTGGGGCCCTACAGGCGCTGTGGGGCCTCTGACAGGTCCATGGCTGCAACACAGGGAAAAGCTGTTTTTTGAAGCAGACATTGGGATACTACGGTGCAGAGCTGGCAGGATGCTATTGTAAATAAAGTTTTATTGAAAATACAACCGCATTGGTTTGTTTTGCTTGTGGTTTTTGCACCAGACTTGAGTAGATGCCACTGAAATTATCTGGTCTTCAGTATTTACCATTGAGCCTTTTAAGAAAATATTTGGCAACTCCTGCTCTGAGGGGACAGAAGCTTGTCTCATGCCAGGGAGGACAGGGGTCAGGTCTTAACTTTGGGGAGGAAGAGTATCAAGGGCTCCACAAGCCGCAACTACTGAAGCCTGCACGCTCTAGAGCCCGTGGTCTGCAACAAGGGAAGCCACTGCAAAGAGAGGCCCATGCACCGCAAGTCAAGTCCATGAACAGCAATGAAGACCCAGCACAGCCAAAAATAAATAATGATTTTTAAAAAATTAGAGTGTCAGGGTCTGGGAAAGATCAGAGTAACAGCTCAGTGGGGAGAGCATACCCCAGGGAAAATGAAGGCAAGAGAAGGGCTGGTGGCTGGGAGGGAGACCTAGGGGGTCTCTGAGGTGCCAGGTTTGCAAAGGGATCTGTGGCAGCAGGGCAGTAAAATCCCAGGGGGCCAAGCCACGGTCGCCCCCATTTCCTCCTGCAGCGGAGGCTCCAGGGCTCACAGCTCCTACCCTAGGTGCATTTGTCAAGCATGAGTGAACGAGCTGCTTCCTGTGCTAGGTCTTGTTCTGGGTGCTTAGTGCCGGGCTTTAAGGGCTCACATTTGGAGTGGGGGCAAGGAGACAAAAGACACAGCAATCCACCAATAAATAGTATTAGATCACAGTTCTTAATAGTAAGAAAATAAAGTCCTGTTACGGAGTGGGGCGGGTGGCGGCGGGCGGGGGGGGGGGGGGGGGCGGCGGCTGGGCACTTCTAAGGGAAGTGACCTTTGGACAAGCTCCAGGGTGCGAGGTGGAAGACAGATCCTAAGGCAGCAACCTGTGCTGGGGAGTTTGAAGCGTTGTAAAAAGGCCAGGCTGGTGAGGCCGGGCAGTCCCTGGGCGGAGGAATGGAGGCAGTGGTCCCAAGGTTTCATGCCATCCTTGCTCCAACACTGCACAAAACTCGAGTATGCTCCTCAGAAACAGGCAATCAGACCCCATGTCAAACTAACCTAGGAGAGTTTCTCATCACTGATGGGCTGGCCAGCCACCTGGGCCAGCTCTTGAGTTTCTCCCTGTGTTTGGGAGAGACCCTTGCTCACCAAGCAAGCTGGGAGAGGGGCCTTCCTCTTGCATTGGCATGATTTTCGGCTCAGGGAGTGAATCACAGACAGTGAGGCATGGGTCCTTGGCTCAGGATTTCCTGGTATTTCCTGCCTGCAAGAGCAGCCCCGCTATCAGGGGCGGCAGCCCACCACTCTTTGACGTCAACTCTCCTTTTCGTGAATGGATTTCCTTTTCCGTTTGGGAAGACACGATCTCGGTCATCAGTCCATCAACCCTGTCTTTCTCGCCCTGGCACCTCCTGTTTGGGAAGAAGCGAGCAGACTAACCAGAAGGCAGTGTGTGAGCACAGGAGGTCAGGGAGGGAGACTCAGCCGATGGGCTTCCGAGACACCTGGGGGTTTTCAGAGGACAGATGCTTTCTTGCCCGAGGTCATCAAGGTGTGACTTGCAGCTGCCCTTGTGTCTGCCCAGACTGCTTGTCCTCCAAGTAGCTTGGGGCACTACCAGCAGACTTGGGCACCTGTCTTAGCTGAGCATGACTTATCTCCTCTATTCATTCTCCCTAACGAGACCAGACGAAACCTCTTGGAGGAAGCAGTGTTTGTCCTGTCACCATGGAAAAATGTAACCATGTAAAAAATTGCTCAACCCCTTAAAACCATTACTTAAAATTTTTGCAACCTCTCAATGTGCGTGTTGAAGGGCAAAATCGTAGTTGCCTCATTCTGGTTGTAGCTCTGTTTCAAAGTAGCCACGAAGGCCAGAGGCTCTCCGTGTGTGGCTTCAGAAAGGACTGGGGTCATTGCTCGCTGTTTATGCTTAATGTAAATACTCCTTAGTTTAACTTACCGTACTGTTGATGTCTCTGTGTGCTACTATAGTTTACTTTAGATCAGAAGTTCACAGTGGGGTGGTACTGTTGTTGTTTATCTCACTTAATACCTCACTCAGCAAAGCATCACATGTTAAAAGAAACTGCCAGCTCTTCTCCAGATGGTCAGGATGCTCCTGTGGTCCACGTGGTACTCATTGCCCAGCATCATGGTGTGGCCATTCGGCAACTTGACTCTGCAGCTACTCTGCGCCAGGCACCATGCAAAAGTGGAACCAAGCAAAGAATGGTTTCACTCGAGTTCCTGGAAATTAGGCAATTTGATGATTCACCACTTCTAACTTGGAAGAGCTGAATCAAATTCCACCCTGTATTTGTAAAGCTATCTGAAACTTAAGGGAAAAATGAAAATCTGAAATATTCATTGATTGTAAACACTCTGGAAAATGTTAAATATCACCAAATAACCAATGTTAACATTTTGGTGTAATTTACTTTCAGTCTGTTTGTACACACACTCTTTTCCCAATTTTTAACAGAATGGCATACGCTCCATACTACTCTTTGAAATTTGGATTTTACATTTAATTTCATTAACCATTCTTCTTTTTGCTGTTGTTGCACTGAATGGCATGGAGGACTGGCTTGAATCTTAATTCCCAACCAGGGATTGAACCCCAGAGCCACGGCAGTGAAAGCATGGCGTCCTAACCACTGGACTGCCAGGGGACTCCTTTTAACTGTTCTTCTAGAACATACTTTTAGAACGAGTGCATGGTCTTCCAACATAATGATGTACCATTATTTACCTAACTTCCCCACTGTTGAATGCTTTCATACTTTTGATATAAACAAAGTTGAGATGAACATTTTTGTAGAGAACGTGTATTGATTTCTTCAGGATAATTTAATGAAAGCAGAATTCAGAATATTTTGTATCCATATTCTTTTGTATCCATTTTGTGTCTATATTCTTTTAACCATACAACACCTCCCCTGGAATAAGGAGGATATCATCATCTCCTATAGCTTTTCCAGTTTCCAGTTCCCAGCCTATGTGAGTTCTGCCAAGGAAACACTTGTTATAGATAAAGTTATCATTTAACTTTTCTTTAAAATTTATTTATTTTGGCTGCACTGGGTCTTCTTGCTTTGCTTCGCGTGGGCTTTCTCTAGTTGCTGCTGGGGGCGGGGGTGGGTGTCTTCCTTGCAGTACAAGAGCTTCTTACTGCCGTGGCTTTCTCCTTGTGGAGCACAGGCTCTAGGTGGTTGGGCTGCAGTTGTTGCAGCCAATGGGCTTAGAAGCTGCTGTGGCATGTGGAATCTTCCCGGACCAGGGACTGAACCCATGTCCCCTATATTGGCAAGTGGATTTCCATCCGTTGTGACACCCGGGAAGTCCCATCCATTATCATCTTAAAATCAGCAAAGGAGAAAAGGAAAGATATACCCACCTGAATGCAGAGTTCCAAAGAATAGAAAGGAGAGATAAGAAAGCCTTCCTCAGCGATCAGTGCAAAGAAATAGAGGAAAACAATAGAATGGGAAAGACTAGAGAGCTCTTCAAGAAAATTAGAGATACTAAAGGAACATTTCATGCAAAGATGGGCTCAATAAAGGACAGAAATGGTATGGACCTAACAGAAGCAGAAGATATTAAGAAGAGGTGGCAAGAATACACAGAAGAACTGCACAAAAAAGATCTTCATGACCCAGATAATCACGATGGTGTGATCATTCACCTAGAGCCAGACATCCTGGAATGTGAAGTCAAGTGGGCCTTAGGAAGCATCACTACGAACAAAGCTAGTGGAGGTGATGGAATTCCAGTTGAGCTATTTCATATCCTAAAAGATGATTCTGTGAAAGTGCTGCACTCAATATGCCAGCAAATTTGGAAAACTCAGCAGTGGCCATAGGACTGGAAAAGGTCAGTTTTCATTCCAATCCCAAAGAAAGGCAATGCCAAAGAATGCTCAAACTACTGCACAATTGCACTCATCTTGCTGTTGTTAAGTCACTTTAGTCGTGTCCGACTCTGTGTGACCCCATAGACGGCAGCCCACCAGGCTCCCCGGTCCCTGGGACTCTCCAGGCAAGAACACTGGAGTGGGTTGCCATTTCCTTCTCCAATGCATGAAAGTGAAAAGTGAAAGTGAAGTCGCTCAGTCGTGTCCGACCCTCAGCGACCCCATGGACTGCAGCCCTCCAGGCTCCTCAATCCATGCAGGGTGCCATTGCACTCATCTTACATGCTAGTAAAATAATGCTCAAAATTCTCCAAGCCAGGCTTCAGCAATATGTGAACTGTGAACTTCCAGATGTTCAAGCTGGTTTTAGAAAAGGCAGAGGAACCAGAGATCAAATTGCCAACATCCATTGAGTCATCAAAAAAGCAAGAGAGTTCCAGAAAAACATCTATTTCTGCTTTATTGACTATGCCAAAGCCTTTAACTGTGTGGATCACAACAAACTGGAAAATTCTGAAAGAGATGGGAATACCAGACCACCTGACCTGCCTCTTGAGAAATCTGTATGCAGGTCAGGAAGCAACAGTTAGAACTGGACATGGAACAAGACTGGTTCCAAATAGGAAAAGAAGTACGTCAAGGCTGTATATTGTTACCCTGCTTATTTAACTTATATGCAGAGTACATCATGAGAAATGCTGGGCTGGATGAAGCACAAGCTGGAATCAAGATTGCTGGGGGAAATGTCAATAACCTCAGATATCCAGATGACACCAAGCTTATGGCAGAAAGCGAAGAAGAATTAAAGAACCTCTTGATGAAAGTGAAAGAGGAGAGTGAAAAAGTTGGCTTAAAACTCAACATTCAGAAAACTAAGATCATGGCATCTGGTCCCATCACTTCATAGCAAATAGATGGGGAAACAGTGGAAACAGTGGCAGACTTTATTTTTGGGGGCTCCAAAAATGCTGCAATGGTGACTGCAGCCATGAGATTAAAAGATGCTTGTTCCTTGGAAGAAAAGTTATGACCAACCTAGACAGCATATTAAAAAGCAGAGACATTACTTTGCCAACAAACGTCTGTCTAGTCAAGGCTATGTTTTCCCAGTAGTCATGTATGGACTATAAAGAAAGCTGAGCACTGAAGAATTGATGCTTTTGAACTGTGGTGTTGGAGAAGACTCTTGAGAGTCCCTTGGACTGCAAGGAGATCCAACCAGTCCATCCTAAAGGAAATCAGTCCTGAATGTTCATTGGAAGGACTGATGTTGAAGCTGAAACTCCAATACTTTGGCCACCTGATGCGAAGAGCTGACTCATTGGAAAAGACCCTGATGCTGGGAAAGATTGAAGGCGGGAGGAGACGGGGACAACAGAGGATGAGATGGTTGGGTGGCATCACCAACTCGATGGACATGCATTTGAGTAAACTCCAGGAGTTGGTGATGGATAGGGAGAACTGGTGTGCTGCAGTCCATGGGGTGGCAGAGTCGGACACGACTGAGTGACTGAACTGAGTGACGAGAAGTGTTCTTGGCTATACCGATGAGCTCCTTCAGCTTCTTTGGCCATGGGGCCGTAGTTCCCAGAGGGAGGTTATAACGTGTGTATGCATTTGGGCCACAGAGGTGTCTTCACTGCACCTAGACTGGGTGAGCCGCTCTGTGTCCTCGAGCTGCAGGCCTGGAGCTGACCAGGTGAAACATCGTCTTGCCTGGGTCTGGTGGGGTTTTTTCCCATTCTCAGTGCGCTGGGGTAAGTCAACGGGTCACCCCGTTCTGGACATCTTACCCAATACTTGGAGGCGGGACTCGGCCTCTCAAGTCCAGCCTGAACTCGGTCACGGGACCTGGACAGGTGATGCCCCCCCACTACTCTCCAGCCCTTGTCCGGTATCGAGGCCCAGTCAGGGGATGCTGAGGCCCGCCCTCTGCTCTCCCACGGCCTGGCTCCGGCTCGCAGCACACCTGTGCCCACCCGGCAGGAAACCGAAGCCGAGGGGCCGGGCCGCCGGCGCTCCCGGCTCGCGCGCGCGGCCGCTGTCCGCGCGCGCGGGGTGTCAATAAAGTTCTCGCGCGCCGGAAGCGGAAGCGGCGAGTCTCCATGGCGGCGGCGGCGGCGGCGGCGGCGGGGCCGGTGTTCTGGAGGCGGCTGCTAGGCCTTCTGCCTGGCCGCCCCGGGCTGGCTGCGCTTCTGGGGCGCCTGTCCGACCGCCTCGGCAGGAACCCGGACCGCCGGCGCAGGAGGTGAGAGGGTAGCGGGGTTGCAGGCGCGCCCGCTCCCCCCCGACCGGGACCCCAAGCCCCCTGGCGTGGCGGCGAGACCTCCGTGTCCCCCGCGTGGGCCCCCCGGCCCCACTTTGCCGCCAGCCTTCCTGGGGAACGGGGGCCCTGTGAGCGAGATCGGCTGGAGCTGCGATGGGCGAGCCCGACCCCGGTCCGCGTACGCTGGAGCGAAGGGGCTCCTGTGTGTGCACTCTGGGCGGGGGGTGGGGTGGGGTGGGGTTCTGAGTTCGTGCTTTTCTTTGGGCCCCAGGGTGTGAGTGTTGGAGAGTCTCCGCGGGAGACACTGCTTGGGTCCGGAGGGGTCTTTTCCTTAAATAATCCTAGCTGCGGGGGTGACTTGGCGGGAGTGAATCAGCCCTGCTGGGATTCTGTGCATGCAGCGTTTCTCACATCCTGCCAGAGGGCTGTGAAGCAATCCTGAGTCAGGAACACTCCGGCAAGGGAAGAGGAACCACTCGAAACCCCTTTTACACTTTGCAAAGGGCCTGTGTTCTGGAAAAGTACTGAAGTGACTTATGCAAGTGGTGAAGGAGGCTTTGAAGCAATTCTCCCAGGCAGTGATTTTTAAAAGTAAACATTTACCAAGAACATGTTGACCTAAGAGGCCTGCTGCTGTTGCTAATATTAAAAAAAAAAATCTGCAGTTTTTTTGTTGAAGAAACGCAAGCTTTACACTTATTTTTTTAAGAAAACAAACAAACGTAGAACTGCATCCATTCCTAGAGGTCGTGCCTGTCTTAGATTTTTATCTGCTACTTGGGTGAAATTTGACCTCTGGCATTTGGTAGATCTGTGGTTCAGTCCAGTGTTGATTCTAGGTATGGGAAGGAACTTGCTTCATATTGGGTGACGTTGGAAGAGTTTCAGGGAAAAATTAAAGTTTGATTTAGGGGAAGTTTTTGTGATAGAATCAGCATAGGTTGGTTCTCTTGGAAGCTTACCGATCAGAACAGCTTTAAATTTTACATCAGTGAACCTAATGGGAGTGGTGTATTGAAGAGGTGGCCTCCCTTTTCTGTAATTGGTACTTAACAAAGACCTGTTCACGCCAGTGGGTAGCCAAGTCAAATGACTTCTCTGTCCTAACCTCAACCCACTAAGAAATTTGGTTTAAAGTTTGAAAAAAGGTTCTGAAGGACGAGATGTTTAGGCCGTTTTGTCATTTCCTTTGTATATATTTAAACTGTACAAGAAAACACTTCATGTTAATCATTGTTTAACATTGAAATTGATTACTAAAAGATGTTGAGGCAATAGCCACAAATTCTTCTAAGACAGACATTTCTCTTGAGTGGGTGGGGGTGGGGCAGTGGGGGGAAGGGGTTAGTGTGGCAGGGGTGATAGTCTAAATTGAATTCTTAAGATCTTCTGTAAATAGCTTCAGTGGCTGCAGGTGTTGTGGCTCCATGTTTCTTATTGATTACGTTGAGAGACTTGTTTCTGTGGGTTGGCAATTAAATCAGGAATCCAGTTAAATCACAGAAACGCAATTGCCCGAAATTTTTCGACTTACGATGCCTGTGCTAGGGTGGAGGATACACACTTTCAGCAGTATTACTACAGTACTGTGGATTTCTGACCCTTTCTTTGTCTTACTTGGTTTGCAGACTTTTTCTGCTTCTCTGTGGCTTGGGTGTTTGGGGTTACTCATGTCTCTGTGGCCACTCACCTCTAGTGGCTGCTGACTTTCGTTTCTTCTCCATTGTTCAGTTGCACCTCCCAATTCCTCATTCCCCGAATGATGTGGTTTCTTGTAATTCTGATCATTGATTCATTGATAATAATTTTGTGTAGTCATGAACTTAACATTATTTTAGATTTTAGCTTGCCGGTCTGACTCAACTGTTGGAGTGCCTGGTGATTCCTTGTGGCTAGCAAGGGGAGTGGTGAGAGGGAACAGTTCTTTACTGCAGTTGTTTCCTTTTAGTTAAAGAGACAGCCATAGTGACAGAGAACTCTACTTAAAATTATTTCTAATTAGTGATCTGGAAATACTGTTGTTTCTCTCTTGAGCAGGCATCTGGCTCCTCATAGACAGCTGGATCCACTTGCTTATTCAGCCTGCATATATAGAGCACTGCTGTGCCTGTGTTAGGTACCAAGGACACAAATCCAGAGCGCCACCTTCCAGGCACTCAGACCCATAAATAGACAATAGTAATAGTAAAGTAAGGTAGGAAAGGTCATGGCAGCACCGATGCACAGCTGGAAGTCACAGAGGCTTCCGGGTGGTGGTGGTCTTGGAGCTGTGTCTTCGAGGCGTGTCGAAGTGGGCTAAGTGGGCAAGTGGGGGCCAGTGTTCACAGGAGGATAGTGAGTGATGTGCTCGTAGGCTGATGGGGACAGCAGTGGACGGCAGCTCTGAGGTCCCACAGGTCCTCAGACTGTTGCCAGGAGGAGGGACAGGAGGGAGAGAGGGGAGCTGGGCCGAGCCCTGGGGGCCCTCGCTCTGAGAGACCCCGTGCAGTTTCTCTGGCTAACCCGTCTCGGCCTGAGGAGGTGGGGCTTGCTTGCGGGAAGAGGTGAGGGGGTTGGATTGGAGTCAGCCGCGGTGCGGGTTGTGTGGGAGGGTTGCTGAGGAGGCAGCTCATGTTTCTGACTGGGGCAACCACAGGGATGGTGGCACGCTTCACCAAGACAGGGAGTAGGAAAGAGGGCCAGGTTGAGGGGTGATGATAAGGTGAGTTCAGGGCAGGTCAGTTAGCATCCAGGTGGGTCCAAGCGAAGGCACTCCCTGTTCAGGTGACTGGCAGGTTGGTTGCCCTGGAGAGGGAGACAAACTTGGGGAAGTCTCTTGGCCTCCTCGGGCTAATCAGAACCAGCTTGTTATTTGGAGCAGATGAGACCTAGTGGGAGCTGTGTCAGGAGGGCCTTAGCTCCTAAGTGAGCTTGCCTGCCATACAAGGAGATATTTTCTCTGTGGTCTCCTTTTTCTCTTTTAAAAGCTATTTTCAGTTTGAGCTATGTGCAGAAAAGTCTCTATTTTTGAAACCCGAGGTCTATTTATTCTAGGTGTGTGTATGCATTCATGTGTGTGTGTGTGGGGGGGGGTGGAGGTGGTGTGGGGGTGGGGTGTCCTGACTTTCCTGAGTTGTCAGAGGGGAGTGTCACCAGCAAACTGTTCTTTTTATTGCCCCCCCTTTTTCTTTTACCTTGTAATGCCAGCTCAGCCTACTCTTGTTCAACTTCTTCGTGGTTTCCACTCTGAGGACCACCAGATTTCCAGAAATTACTTTTTCTCTGAATTTTCCCAGTTCCCCCTTACTCATTAGAGTTCAGTAGAGCCATCTCTTAGTTATTTATTACAGCAGTAGAATGGGTAGGGAGGGCAGGGGGAGGACATTTAGAATCAAAGCATGATTTCCCCAAATAATTCAAATTAGATCTTGTCGAGAACTAAATTAAGATTTGCAGCCGACTGACCTTTAAATGGTAGCTTTATTAAGATCCTATTAACCTGAGTACCTTCTGAGCACATTGCTACTGGTGACGAATTAGCCTGGTCAGCCAGCTGTGTACTTGTGGATGGCTAGAAACGAGCCCGGGATTAAAGCATTCTGATAGATAATCCCGTGGTAAACAAGTGATCTGAGTTGTTTTCAAAGCTGCCGGGAAGTCAAGCCGATTGAGGGAAGTCGAAGTCAAGCCGATTGAGGGAAGTCGGGCTGGTTGAAGCCGGGTGGATTAGTAGCACCTGTGAGTGATTCTCGGCAGAGCCTGCTGGGAGCCCGTGGCTCCCGAGGAGCATCAGGGTCAGAAGTCTGCACTAGGTCTCTGTCCCCTCGACGTAATCGACTTTCTTCTGGAAAGCCAAGAGGGGGGTCACCGGGGCCGCGTGTAACTCACGCTGGCAGCCCCGGCCCGGGGCTGGACTTCTTGGAGGAGTGCAGCGGCCGTTGGTCTTCTGAAGTGACCTACGGGAATTCACACTCATTTCCCTTTCTCGGGGTGAGGGCTTGCGTTAGTCAGGAAGGGCCGCCTGCTGCCAGGGCTGCAGGAAGTCTGGTCCCTTGGTGTAGTTTCTCGAGCCTTTCTCAGGAAGTGTTCTGACGGTTGCCCTTTTCTCATCACTTCACCTCTTTACGCTTAAGTGTGTGTGACGGGGGTGGGGTGGGGGTTTCTTAAAAAGCAGTTTCTGAAAAGAATGGCAGTCCAGAGTTCTGTTTCTTTTAAAAGCTTCTTTCTTTTTTCTTGTCGTTTTGTACCGATTTGGGTGGGACCCAAGCCACAGCATGTGTACCACGAATCTTACCGTACAGTTCCCGGAGAGTTTGTGGACATTCAGGCCGTGACCCTGAGTGCGGGACACTTAGGTAATGCCCTTGCGTGGGACGGGGCAGAGCCCCTCTGCTGTCCATGGTGGATTTGTGGTTGGTGTAGGAGACAGTCCTCCGGTACCCCGCTTTTTTTTCCTTCAGAGCCCCACAGCCCCTGTTTTGCAGAGACCCTAGGAGGCTGGCCTGCTTCCTCGTGTCCACAGGTAGCGGGTGGCACTGCTGCTGCCCCCAGGGAGCCCCAGTGTCCTCTGCAGCTGTGAGAGCTGCGGGTGGCCTGGTGGAGGTGAAGTGCAGACCCAGGCGGGATTCTTGGGTGTCAGCTTTCCTTGGCACCTCCGAGGTCCCCGTGAGGACACGTGAGGGCTTGGTCGGACTTCCAGGCACACGGTCTGCATCCTGGTCGAGGGGGAAGGCGGTATGTGTGGCAGTTCTCCCCCCGGAGTGCGTGCAGTTTCATAATGTTTGGTGGAATGAAAAACTCCAGTCCTCCCACACAAAGGAGAAATGCCTTCTCCCATTTCCCTGGGCTTCCCTTGCACAAAGGGGTGTTGATGGTGTCTCAGCAGCTCTTCTGCCCCCTCTCTCGGTTCTGCTGCTGTCCAGTACCTCTCATGAATCAGCACGGTGCACCGTCCTGTCTAGGACAGCTGGGCAGGGTTCTGCCATCCTTGGTCTAATGGCGGGCCTGTCCGCGGACAAGATCATCATGGAGGGTCAGGTGTGGATTCCTCTTGGAGAGGCTGGGAAGAAGCCTCCCTCTCTTCCCCGCTGCCCCGCTTCATACTCACTGTGCCCGCCTAGTTGCCCCCCCATCCTCTCACCCCATGCCTCCAGGCCCCTCTCCGGGTAGAGGGAGTGGCCCCAGGTCAGGGGTCCTCAGCTTAGCCCCAGCGCACTCCCCAGCTCAGGGAATTAGTCTGAAGGTTCCACAGGAAGTCCTCCGTCATGAGGCTGACCCTCTACCTGAGCCAGGTGTCCTGTGGGTTTTGGCCAGAGCCGCCCTGTGGAGAGGTTGCTCTCCCATCTCGCCTTCAGAATTGTGAGCTGAGGATTGTTTGGCATTGTTTGCAGCTGAGGGCTGTAGCGAAGCCGTTCAGCTTGCCTGAGTTTGAGTTCCAGGGCGCGCCCTTGCTCTGGCCTGAGCCCTGTCCTCTAAACCCCCCTGCAACCCGGAGTCAGGGCGGGAGAGGGAGGCAGAGCCTTATCTGGCCCCCCAGCCCCTGCCACTTCCTCCTCCCTGTAACTGGAAATGGGAGCTCGATGGTATCTAGAAAGAGATGATTCAGGGGAGCGCAGGGCTCGGTGTGGAAACTGTGTGTGTGAAGGTCTAGTTCTCTGCGTAGTGAATGTGGCAGCTCTGCTTTCTTTGTAGAGGAGCCACAGCGCCCTGCCGCCTCGTCTCGCGGGGTTCAGGGTTTTGACCTGGGACAGCTGCCTGGGGCAGGGGGAATTGCTTGTGCAGGTGGTGGGGGCCCCTGGAGGCTGGGATTAGCATGCAGGGGCTGTGGCTGGCACGGGGGGAGACCTTTTCTGAGAAGATTCCCAGGAGTCCCTCGTGGAAAGCGAGAAGTCACCCCCATGGGGATCTGGCTGAGATGATCAGAGAACCCGCCCCCGAGGGCTGGCTGCTTCTGCCCTGGCAGGGCGGCAGTTAGATTTTGAGGGTCTGGGGCCTGGGTGTGGTTCCCCCTGCCTGTGTCGACCTTGTGGGGCCTTTATTAAACTCTGCGCTCCTTTTCCAAGCATCTTTCTCTTTGGAATGTAAAGCTGCCTCTCAAGGGTTGGGTCTCCACCACCAATTAGTCCCTGAAACCTAATTGGCTTTCAGTTCCTTCTCTCTAACAAAAATAAACCTGTCAGGACACAGGTTAAACAGGAGACGGTGAAAAAGTCCTCAGCAGAGCCTGGAACCTGGCCCGGGTGGGAGCTTCCCGGGAGAGCCGCCCAGCGGAATGGCCCAGCAGGCCCGAAACCTGCCCGCAGTGGCCCCCAGCAGGCTGGTCTGCTGAGCCCCTCTCTCGGGTGGCTGGGCCCCAGCCCCGCTGCGCTCACCGTGTGTCTTCTCTGGACTGCCTGTTGAGCCCCTCCTGGGTTTTTCTGGCGCCGGTGGGTTTTGGCAGTCCCTGTCTCTTTCCCTCGCACACACCTGTCCTGGCTTGGGAACCCCCCGCCCCCCACCGCACTTCCTGTCTGAATCCCACCAGGGGATCAAAGCTCCTTTCGAGGGAGGGTTGTTGTGAGGCTTCCCCAGCAGCTCAGGCATTGGCAGCTCCCCTGTGTGATCACTTGAAGCACGTGCGCCGTTTGTGTATTTTGACTTTTCCTGAATCAGTCTTAGCGGTTTCCTTTGTGTTCTTAGATGATTTCAGGTGTGTAAGCTGCTGAGGCCACCAGGTTTGTGGGCGGCAGGCCCTGGGCCGGCCATGCCTCCCCCGAACAACATCAATGCTCACGTGACCACTTGGACTGAGGCCTGAGTTGGCACTAGCCTTCTCCTGGGTTGCTCTGTGGCAAAGAGGTGTTTCCTCATCTTGCTCTTTGGGAGTGGCTCTGAGTGTTGGTTCATCTGAAGAGCGTGGGGGACTGACTGTATGGCCTGGGGCACAGGTATCGCTCTGGATCTATTTTATCTGGTCTGAGCAATATAAGTGCTCTGAGGCTGGGAGATGAGTTGATCTTATGATGCTGAGGGGTTTTCCACCTCAAGCAGACTATTTAATTACTGAGTATTAGACTTTTGGGGCTTCCCAGGTGGCGCTAGTGGTGAAGAACTCACCTGCCAATGCAGGAGACATAAGAGGTGTGGGTTTGATCCCTGGGTGGGGAAGATCCCCTGGAAGAAGCCATGGCAACCCACTCCAGTGTCCTTGGCTGGAGAATCCCAGGGACAGAGGAGCCTGGTGGGCTGCAGTCCATAGGGCCTCAAAGAGGCGGACACGACTGAAGCCACTTAGTGCACGTTAGACTCTTCAGGCCCCCTCTGGGGCTTCACGATGAGTGTCGAGCACGTTCCCATTCTCATGGTTTTCCGCTGGACTGGAGGCTCTCCTTGCTCCGGAAGGTGGCCTGGAGCGCAGCAGAAGCACAGCCTCCGTTTTGGAAAATCGAGGCTGTAGCCCCTTGTTCGCACATCTAGGCCTTTCATTGCTGCTCTTTAAAGGGAAGCTGGAGGAGAAGTGTAGCAAGAGACGCCTGGGAGTATGGTCCCCACCTCCTCAGAGGCAGCGGGAAGGGACCTCTGCTCGGAGGCCCGTGGCAAACCCTGGCTTCCCAGGGTCCAGAGCCGGTGCCTTCCACCCGTTGACTAAAGTTTTCTTGGCAGTGAGTCGCCGTGACGGCCCGGTGGGCTTTCTGGGAAGCCCAGCTGCCGGCCATCTGGCGTGTGTGTGGAGGGACATTCACGAACCCTGGGAAGATTCAGTGTTTTATCAGGAGACAAGTGAATGAACTCATCTTCCTGGAATCTGTGGCCCTGCAGGCCTCAGGGTGTTTAGCCTCCTCTCCCTAGAGTCCCTCATGAGGCCGTGGTGACGGTCACAGGCTGAAGAGGATTTTCCTGCTGCTCTTTGCTGGAAGCCAGACAGGGATGAGACTCAGCGGACAGGGGGCCCTTCACTGCGGGCTCGGCCTCAGTGGCCTGGAGCCCTCCAGAGATGGGGTGTGACCCCGAGGAGGCTGGGGCCAGTGGTGAAGGGGCAGTTGTAGTCACCGCTGGCTCCTCTTGAGACGGTCACCTCCCCAGCCTCTTCCAGCTTTTCTTTCTGTGTGTGCTGTGCTCAGTCGCTTCAGGCGTGTCTGACTCTTTGTGACCCCACGGACTGTAGCCCACCAGGCTCCTCGGTCCATGGGATTTCCCAGGCAAAGAATACTGGAGTGGGCCGCCAGTTCCTTCTCCAGGGGATCTTTCTGACCCAGGGATCAAACTCACGTCTCTTAAACGTTCCCTGCATTGGCAGGCAGGTTCTTTACCGCTAGTACCACCTGGGAAGCTGAGTATTAAAGAGAAAACTTAATTTTTTTTTTCTGGTTCCTTCCCTGAATAAAAGGCCGTTTATCTCATCAGAGAACCAGGGGTCTGGGTTGCAGTCACCAGACTGAGACCAGACCTGCCCTTGCTCTGGGTGGCCTGTGGCAGCTTTCTGCAGGTGAGTTTGTTGGGAGTATTAACCAGGTGATGGCCTTCTGAGTTTACTTGTGGCTGCTCTAAATTTTTGTCTGCAATCAGCATAAAGTTTGGGGTTTATATATAGGCTTTGGCACTTCTTAAGTTGCTTGACTCGTAGGGGCTGAAGAAAAACTCTTGCAGAGTTTGACTGGGGCTCGCTTAAAATGGTCTAGAAGATCTGAAATTCTCAAAAAGAAAAAATTATTATTTTTCCTTATTTGCCCGCAGGAGCTGAGAGAGACTTGTGAGGAAGTCTGCGAGACGTGTGACGGACTGTGTATGTCTCCCCAGGTCGCCATGGCTGCTGTTGGCCCCTCTGCTGTCCCCCGTGGTCCCTGCTGTCACCTCACCTCCGTGCTGCCTGTGTGCGGAGGGCGTGCATCGCTTCCAGTGGATCAGAAACCTGGTTCCAGAGTTTGGCGTCTCCAGCTCTCATGTCAGGGTGCTTTCTTCCCCAGCAGAGTTTTTTGAGCTCATGAAGGTAAGTCGTGTCTAAGGGAGAGAGGTTCAGGTGTGGGGTTAGAGGTTCGGTGAGGCGGGGCATAAGGTTGGGTGAGCCCTGAGCCAAAACACCCGTCGTAGAAGCTTTCGATGGCTGCTCAGCTCTGTCTGTCAGGAGTCAGGCTCACACCTGGCTGAGCCACGCCATGACCAGAGGCTCCTTGCATGGCGGAGGCCTGAGGTAGAACAGCTCAGAGCGTGGGGGCCCCATGAGGGTCGGGTCCCAGGTGTTGGTTCTCGTGGACAGGTTGAGTCCCACTGTTCCGTGTCGGCGACGGAGGCTAGCTGGGAGGTTAGTGAGAGCTTGGGGACCACACGGGCACATTGCTGCTGAGGCTGTCCGCGCTGCGTGTGTCCAGGGGCGTGGGGGACGGACCTCATTCTGGTTAGGGCAGGGCAGACCCCCTAGGGGTCCCTGGCAGCGTCTCCAGAACCCAGTCGCTCCATCCAGTGGTGGACAAGAGATGGAGACCCAAGTGACCTACGGGGTGGGATTTGATATGTAGGAAGTGGCTGGAAGCCTCTCGTTCAGCGGACAGCATTTACAGAGAGCTGAGAAGTCTGGGCCTCTGGTTTTTAGGTCTCAGGGTTCTGGTGATTCTACCTGGAGTTTGTACCTTCCGTCTCCTGGTAGACACGCTGACCTTTGCATTTAGGGGGTTCAGGTGTGTTCGTACGTTACACAGGCGCTCACGTCATGTCTCGTTGTTTGTGGTTAAGCTGCTAATTGGAGTGAAGTAATGCAGCGCTCACTAACTTCACGTGGATTGAGTGTATGGACGAGGATGCTGGAGTCAAGGTGTGGTGCGGTCAGGAGGAGTGCTGGGAGGTCACGGGAGAGGCGGGTGGACTCTCCTTTTTCTGCACAGCCACTCTAGCTCAGTTGCAGCTTGCATGCCTCTTTCTCCTGTGCCCTGTGGTTTTGTAGATCTCCACTTAATGTCCCACTGGCTTATTCCATTATGGTGTGTGTGCGCGCGCTCGCGTTGTGTGCGCGCTCACTCCCCCTGCCCCCTCTGCTCTGCTCGACTCCCGTTTGTCCTTGTTTGTGTAGAACTGATGCTGAAACTGTTTACTCTCTGCTCCTGCTTGGTCCTCTGCTTGGCTTGAAGAAACAGATTTTTCAAAGGAGGCTGGTCTTGTGTCCCAGTCAACTCCTGGGAAACAACAGGCTGTCCATGGGGGTCTCCTGGCCTGGAGACGGGCCATGCTCTCATCTGCCCAGGGTGAAAGGGGCTGCCGAGTCCGGGACGAGCTGGAGGGCTCAGGCCAGGAGGAAGCCGAGGCCACCGTTTCCTGCTTCCTGCACTGAGTCGTGGGCAGGTTCCCTGGCCCATTCCATGCGGAGCGGTTGTGTTTCTTCCTGGGACAGAGTGACCCATGTTCCCTGAGAGGAGAGTGCCTGCCTGCGCCCCCGCCTTCGTTACGCCAGGCTTGGCCCAGGGGACCCAGCGTCACAGCAGACGGTCGCGTTGTCTTGTCATTTGCTGCCGGAACTAAATCACCTTTCTCCTTACTTGCTTTCCTCTTTCCTGTCTTCATGCTCACTTTCCCCACAAGCAACCATCTAGTAAATAACAAGATGAAGGAAATAGCAAACATAGGAAGTTCTTTGTTTGTTCCTTGCATAGAAGCCTTTCTTAGCGTTGTGCTGGTCTGTTATCTCGTCAAGACACCCCTCTTCCTCTGTTGACAGTGCAGGCCGTGGGGGCCAAGTGGGAAAGCAAGCTGGAGTGTGCGTCCTGCCTCTCTGGGTACCCTCGCCAGCTTGCCCTACTTCCTGCCTTTGACCTCCTCTAGGGCCTGGACGCTCAGCTCCTGAGAGGGGTCTGGTGTCCTGTGGCTGGAACGGGTCTCAGGAGCGGATGTTTGAACTGAGGCGTCATCTTTGGATGCTGAGTGTTCTGTTGGTGTGTCTAGCTAGGTACCTGTCTGTCTGCATTTCAGAAGTGTTACCTGCTCGTTATAAAACCTTCGTGCAGATGGGGGTGGAGTGCAAGTTTGCACCCGTACTCCCTCCTCTGCTTCTGCCTCTCGGACACACACACACGTATAGCGTGCGTGGGGGTGGCGGCAGGGCCGCGCGCTTGCTGTTCAGTGACGTGTGTCTGTCTCTGCAGTGCACTGGGGACCTCCCCTCAGGCCATGTGCACGGGCCTCCCTCCTTCTCGAGGCTGCGCTGTATCTTGCAGCGTGGCTAGCTCAGGCTTTACTTTCAGGCTGCGTATTTTAAATTAGAGTTGTGGGTCCTTATTTGTGAGATTACCACACACATTTGGGTCTTGCTTTAAATATTAATTGGTGAAGATACAGGGTAGTTCAGCTTGGAGTGTTATTTCTTTCCAGCATCAAAGGACTATATCTTTCTTAGCGAATATGAAGATGATGACTGTGAGGGACTTCCCTGGTGGTCCTGAGACCTCTGCACACCTATGCAGGGGGCCCAGGTTCGATCCCTGGTCAGGGACCTAGATCCTGCATGGAGCAATTCAAAGACCCCACATGCCACTGCTGGAGATCTGGCACAGCCAAATAAATAAAAGTAAATGTTTCTTTTTAAAAAATCGTAACAAATGACTGGATTTTGAATTGTTTCTTTTCTTCAGGGGCAGATAAAAGTAGCCAAGAGGCGGGTCGTGATGGCATCCCTCTACCTGGGGATAGGTCCCCTGGAACAGGAACTGGTAAGGTTTGGAGGAGTCCTAGAGGCGGCAGCGGGTCACCCTGAAACCTCAGGCCGTGTGGCACCGTGGGGTTGGGGTAGAGCCACCCTCTTTGGCCACCGTTGCAGGCCAGCTATTGTTCCTGTGGCCCCAGATTCTGGGGTTGTGGGGCGATGTGATCCTGGGCCTTCTGGCCTCGCTGGTTCGTGTCCTCGGCCTGTACAGGGGCCCCAGGCTGTTGCTCTGCCAGGCCGGAACTCTGGGAACTGCGACCTGCAGGCCAGATCTGGCCACCACTTGTTTGTGGCCTGTGGGCCAAAGCTGATTTTCACATTTTCAGTGTAGGGCAAAAAGTCAGAAGAGGAGTAGTAACTGTGCCGCATGAAAAGCACATGAAATTCAAATTTCCGCGTCCGTACATAAAGCTTTATTGGCACCTAGCCGCTCTCCCCCGCAGAGCCAGACACGACCGAGCCCGCACGTGCACTGCTCTCCATCGCCACCCTGGTCTTGGTTCTGTCCGTGGCTGTCTTCTTGCTGTGGTGGCAGAGCTGAGTAACCGTGACAGGGACCATCTGGCCTGCAAAGCTCCAAATGTTTACTCTCCGGTCCTTCACAGAGAGGCTTTCTGAGCCTGTGTTAGACGGAGGAGCCAGCATGCAGGTCGGGCTGGCCGCTGCTTTCGTCCAGGGGTGGCGGTGGGTGCCAGGTGCCTGCTTGGACTTGCTGTCGGGCCTCGCTTGTCCCCTCCAGTGAGACAGGCAGGGCTGGGAAGGGGCACACGTCACCTGTTGTGCAGGGGTGCTCCTGCAGGACGAGCCCAGCGCAGAGTCTGCAGGCAGGTTGAGCCAGAGTGAGTGTGAACGAGGTCATTGTGTTGTCTGAGTTCTCAGGTGGTTTTCGACTCTGAGGGAGAAGATGGGCCCCTTGCCCGTAGCAAGTGTTGTTTCTTGGTTTGTCCTTGTTCAGAAACCCCTAGGACAGGGTTGTGGTTACAGGACGAGGGGAAGGGTTGAGGGCAGGAGAGCCCCATTCCCTCCCTTCTGTCTGAGGAAGGGGCCGCCCCGCTTTCAGGACGTACTGTTAGCTGCCAGCTTGAGAAGCCTGTTTGTCCTCCTGGGAGAAGAATGCCACGTCCAGCCCATGGAGAGTGGCCAGTGGGCAGGTTGTGTCTTGGATTCATTCGTTCAGCAAATATTTACTGAGTGTTCTCCACGTGTGGGGTGATGTTTGTTGTGTGCCTGTGAGGATGATCTGTTGGAACGTGTGTGGGAGCTCGTGTCTTAGCAAGTGTTCTCAAGAGCAGTGAGGGCCACACCCTTGGGCACCGTGCCCCTGACCCGCAGAGCCCTCTTCTTGCCTGGCCCGGGCTGTAGACACCATGTCTTCCAATTAACTGTGCCCAGGGCGGCTGCCTCGGGAAGCAGTTTCACAGCGTTGGCTTCTGGGCAAGTGTGGATGGTGTGTACAGGAGTTCGTGTGCAGATCGGTGTGTGCATGAGTGTTCGCAGAGGACTGTGGGGGCGTTAGCTGACAGGTTGGTTCATTTCTTTAACACGTACCCATTTTTTCAGCTCTCACTTCTGTTCTTGCGGCTCTTTTCTTGGCAGGTGGATTGCCTAGAAAGCACTCTAGAAAAATCACTCCAGGCGAAGTTTCCTTCTGGCCTCAGGGTGTCCATCCTCTTAGACTTCACGAGGGGCTCGAGAGGTAGGTCTGATGCGCTCCCTGGCCCCCAGGTTCTTCCCTGTCCAGAGCCTCTGTTTTTAAGAGTGAACCTTCACTCCAGGCTCAGCCAGGAGCAAGGCTATTTGAAGTCAGTCTGGCATGGGCCAGGACGGCCTGTCAGGATTCCTTTTGTGGCTTAGTGACCTGAAGTCTAAGTGAAAATGTCTTTGAGAAAAAGGGAATTTTTTTCCCCTAAGAAATATTGACACTTTTATTTTAAAAAAATACATGAAAAGAGATTTGTTTTGACTCCCACACATCTGACCTCGTTTGTGTGGGTCTTGATTTGGGGCTTGGACCTTGGGCTGGCTTCATCTCCCTGGCTCCTTGTGGCACCCTCTGGCAGCCCCCGAGTCTGCGTCTTGTCCACCTGAAGAGCACCTGCTTCCCCCCGGGTCAGACCGAGGCTCCCGCGTTGCCTGCTTCGGGCTCTGTCGGGGCTTCCAAGCCTGCTGACCGGCCTGGCCTGGGTGCCTTCCCCTTAGAGCTGGGGTGAGGCCAGGGTGGACAGACCCGTCTTCACCCTGAGTGGAGTGCGAGAGTCGGGGATGGGCATATTGGGTGCTGGGTGGCTGGAAGAGCAGATGTCTGCTACCCGGACTGCTCGGTCCTGCTCTGGGAGGTCGTGGGTGTCCAGGTGGAAGCTGTCTTGGGGCCCCTCTGGCTGGAAACGGCCCGCGCCTGGTGGCTTGACCTCGGGCCCTCGGAGGGCGGTCCTGCTCTGCGGGCTGTGTGTTTCTCCTGGCGCCACTTTCCCATCCCTTCTCTCCTGCTCGCCCACGTCTTCAGGAAGGAAGAACTCGCGCACCATGCTGCTCCCGCTCCTGCAGAGGTTTCCAGAACAGGTCCGCGTCTCGCTCTTCCACACGCCCAACCTCCGCGGGCTCCTGCGGCTCCTCATCCCCGAGCGCTTCAACGAGACCATCGGCCTGCAGCACATCAAGGTGTACCTCTTCGACAACAACGTCATCCTCAGCGGGTGAGTTGGCTTCCCCGCCCCCGGGCGGGAGCCAGTGGAGCGCACGGGAGAGTCCGTCCCGCGAGGCCCTGCCAGGGCGTGTTTCACTCTGCTTGCCTGGCTCTCGGCCTCTTCCTGGGGCCCCGACTGCCACGAAGGGCAGCGGCACGCTGGCCATGGTTCCCTGCGGCCTCAGTGCATGCTCGCTGCTGTGCGAGCCCTTCGCGTGCCGTCTCCTCTGGTGCTATCACCCCACGAGGTCTTCCCGCACTCTGGGTTGATAACAGGAGAAACCCCAGAGGACGAGTAACTTGGGCAGGGCCAGGTGGGAAGCCATGCCCTTTGGGGGACCCTGGAGATGAGCCTGAGTGGTCCTTGGCTCTGTAAAATGTCCTTGTCTCCTCTTGATGGTCAGCTCAGTGATGGGCAGGCCTTGCAGTCACTCCACGGTGTCACCTTGGTGTCGCTCTGGCCCACCACTTGGGAGGAGGCCGGGCTCACTAGCTGTTTGTTGATTGGCTGCTGCTGTGTCCTGACCCGGGTTGGTCGCTCCCCTGCTCCTGCCGGTGACCCTGACGGGCTCCCCAGCACCTGCGGTCACGCCCTCTTGCCTGAGTCTCACCTGCTGCTTTCCTCCCTGCAGGGCAAACCTGAGTGACTCCTACTTCACCAACCGGCAGGACCGCTATGTGTTCCTGCAGGACTGTCCCGAGATCGCCGACTTCTTCACGGAGCTGGTGGACGCAGTAGGGGACGTGTCCCTGCAGCTGCAGGGGGACGACTCAGTGCAGATGGTCGAGGGGATGGTGCACCCTTACAAAGGTAGGGCCGGCCCTGCAGCCTCCCAGCCGTGGGCGGTGAGGGCGAGGAGGGCGCCCTCTAGAGGGAATGGTGCATCCTTACAAAGGTAGGGCCCGGGCTCTGCAGCCTCCGAGCTTGGGGCGGTGAGGGCGCCTGTAGAGGGGATGGTGCATCCTTACAAAGGTAGGGCCAGGGCTCTGCAGCCTCCTGGGCTGGGGGTGAGGAGGGCACGCCTCTGGTGGCCTTGCCACGGGTTTAGGAGACTTGAGTGGCTGAGCTTTGTTTTGCTTCTGTCTTTGGAGCCAGACAGATGATGTGACTCACTGGCCATCCGTCATGCTCTGTGGGTGAGGGAGTCGCCAGGGAAGGTGGGACTGTGGGCACTGGGTCTGGGTACCCATGGGATGAGCCAGGAACCTGCCCTGCACTTACAGGAAGCAGCCTGCTAAATGGCCACCCCCTCAGGGCCACTGCTCCCAACTCCAGAGCTCAGAAGCTCTGTGGCTCTCGGCTCCAGTGAGGTCTGCGGCCTCCTGCCTGGAACGTGAAATGGGAGAGCCCTCGGCTCTGCTCGTTGGAAACAGGCAAACCCTGGCGGCTGGTGTTCCCGGGGTATTTGCATTCCTGCAATTCCTGTGGCTGTGGCTTCCTGGTGGCCTTTAAGGAGGTCTGCTGCTGAATTTGCAGCCCTGTCAGCAGCGTGGGGAATGGGTTAAACCCAGCCCTTGTGAGGGGAAGAGCTAGAGAGGAAGCATCTGAGAGGGGATGGCAGTGTGTTAGAGGGGGTGTGTGTGTGTGTCAGTGTTTTAGAGTGGCGTGCGTGTGTTCATGAGCGTGCGCAGTCATGTCCGACTCTTTGCGACCCCATGGACTGTAGCCTGCCAGGCTCCTCTGTCCGTGGAATTCTCCAGGCAATAATACTGGAGCAGTGTGACATTTCCTACTCCAGGGGATCTTCCCGACTCCGAGATGGAACCCACTTCTCTGTGTCTCCTGCATTGGCAGGCGGGTTCTCTACTACAGAGCCCCCTGGGAAGCCCGTGTAGAGTAGTATAATGGTCGCTGCTGCTGCTGCTGAGTCGCTTCAGTCGTGTCTGACTCTGTGCGACCGCATAGACGGCAGCCCGGCAGGCTCCCCCGTCCCTGGGATTCTCCAGGCAAGAACACTGGAGTGGGTTGCCATTTCCTTTTCCAGCGCGTGAAAGTGAAAAGTGAAAGTGAAGTTGCTCAGTCGTGTCCTACTCTTAGCGACCCCATGGACTGCAGCCCACCAGGCTCCTCCATCCATGGGATTTTCCAGGCAAGAGTACTGGAGTGGGGTGCCATTGCCTTCTCCAAGTATAATGGTTAGTGTTATGTTTAAAATGTCACCAGTAAAAATTTATGGAAGTCTATATTCTCTCTGGTCATACGAATACCTACATGTTGTCCTCAGTTTTACCTTTTGGCTCATAAAGCCTAACGTATTCACTGTCTGGCCTGTACAGGAAATGTTGGCTGACCCCTGTTCTCACGTAACAGGCCTGGCACGCATAGCCAGAGAAAAGGGCCCCCTTTCAGAGAAGAGTGAGAGTCAGCACACTCGAGGGGCGTAGGGATCTGGGCACAGCCGTGCTGGGGACCAGGGCAGCCTGAGAGCCCCCACCCCCACCCCAGCGCCTTCCGACGCGAGAGTGAGCGGCCCTCGAGTGAACGGCCCTCGTGCTGGCCGCTGTCAGTAAGGGGGGATCCCGGCAGGGAGCTTTCCTTCTCCGTGCGGCCACCCAGGCCTGATGGCGCTCGGGCCTGTGGGCCTGTCCCCAGCCGGAGCTCGTGAGCGGTTACCTGCATGGCCGTGCTGCCCACCGCTCGGTTGTCCTTGATCAGCCCTGCCCAAGGCTTGCTGTTGTGTCTCTTCAGAGAATTGACTTTTGATGGTGCTGGAGTTCCATACTTTCAGGTCTTAAGTCGCTGTTCTCGTTCTGGAGTTTCTGCTGCTTACAGTTTCCTTTCTTGTGCTGTATTTTGTCTTTTCCTGTTGTTTTTTCCTCCGTGACTTCTTGAGTTGGATGCTTAGCTCATTAACTCTCTTATCATCTAGAGATAGCTTTGAGACTCGCTTCTTTTCCTTTCATTGTGTCCATGTAGCCACTCGTCTCTAGTGGCCGTGTGCAAACAAGACCCAGCCCGTCTGTCCGCCTCTGACCCTGCCTGGCTCTCTCCTGCTGTCTGATCATACTTACACGTGTCTCTGTGGGACACGTGCTCTTTCTGACGTGTACCATGCACCCCCCCGGGGCCCCCAGCCAGGCCTGACCCCCGCCCCAAGGTGCCCACTGTTCTGACTGCTGTCAGCCTCAGCTAGTCTTGCCTGTTTCTGAACTCCCATTAGGTGGCATTGGTAAAGGCCTTTCCACGGTCCCCTGGGTGCAGGCTTCTTGTGTCAGGGTGCTTTCTCGGGCCTTTCTGTCCCAGGAGGAGCCTCACGGCGGCGCCTTGTGTGTCTGGTGAAGGACGAGCTGAGGTGCTTGCGCGCGCCCGTCACGTGCCGGCGCCGTGTCCACTGTGCTGGGTGGGGGTCCAGAGCCTCCGTTTGCTGCCCCTGATCCCTTTTGCCGTGTCTCCCTCTAGGTGACCGGGCTGCGTATTGCAAGGCAGCCAATAAGAGGGTCATGGATGTGATCAACTCTGCCAGGACGCGCCAGCAGATGCTGCATGCCCAGACCTTCCACAGCGACTCCCTCCTGACCCAGGAGGACGCCGCCGCCGCTGGAGACCGGAGGCCAGCCCCCGACACCTGGATCTACCCCCTGATCCAGATGAAGCCGTTTGAGATTCAGATCGACGAGATTGTCACTGAGACCCTGCTGACGGAGGCCGAGCGAGGTGCTAAGGTCTACCTCACCACTGGCTACTTCAACCTGACCCAGGCCTACATGGACCTGGTCTTGGGCACACGGGCTGAGTATCAGATCCTGCTGGCCTCGCCGGAGGTGAACGGCTTCTTCGGGGCCAGGGGGGTGGCGGGTGCCATCCCGGCCGCCTACGTGCACATCGAGCGGCAGTTCTACAGTGCGGTGTGCAGCCTGGGGCAGCAGGAGCGCGTGCGGCTGCAGGAATACTGGCGCAGGGACTGGACGTTCCACGCCAAAGGTACGCGGCGGCCGTTGGCCGGAGGGCGGCCCGCACGGTGCACCCCACTCTCCAGCCTGCCCTCGGCGCCCCCGGGGCTGGGCGTTGCGTGGAGCCCCGCCCCGCCTCCGCCTGTCTTCACGACGGCCCCGCAGTCGCGGCGGCATCTTCACGTCTGTGTCCATTTCAGCTCTGCGAAATCTCTCCCTTGTGTCTATCCAAAACGTGGATGCTCAGATCATTGGGGTGGCTGTTTTAAAAAGCGTACCCGTACTCTCTCCCCTCACATGGAGGGCAAGGCACGCGCGCTTCCCTCGAGCATCCGAGCTCTCCCGCGCCGGCCCTCCCCTTCTTGGGGACAGAGAGGACTCACCAGGGGTCACTGACTGTGGCCTCGTCACAGCCTCGTTTTTCCGTCTTTTCCTCACCGTTGCTGGTCGTTCCTCTGTGAGTCAAACCTTCACTCTTTCTGTTTTTGCAGTGGAGGAAACTGAGGCCCTCTGGTTGCACTGCCCACGTGTGCAGGACTGCCCCAGGGTGGGTTGGAGTGTGAACTGTGTGATGTAATGATCCTTCTCGGGCAGCTGTGTGCGTCCGTGGAGCAGCACCATTGACACAACCCCAGGGCATGTCCACAATGTGAGTCACGGGGCTCAGAGCCCTGCGCTCAGCAGAGGGACCGCTGGTGGCTGCACCATGTGAGCGCACCTGCCTCTGGGTGTGACCGCGCCTTTCCGTGCTCGGGGACACCCGCAGCCCACTCTGTTAGGCCTGCGTCTAAAAGAAACGCCTGGCTTTCCTGACTTCTCGCTGGTGGTTCAGAGACCTGTTTTGCTTCTCCACTGGTCCTGGGGGCTCCAGAGTGGCTGGTCACCGTGGGAGGGGGTGGTGGTATGTCGCAGCCACTTGTCTGTGTTGTTTAGACTTCAGGTTGGGCTTTTGTTTCCTTAAGCCATTGGTTTCCGTTGGGGGTGTATTGATGCCCAGGCCAGCCTCCTGGGTCCGGCCCTCTGGGGTCGACCCCAACATGGTAACTTTGAAAAGCTCCCCAGGAGATTCTGATGCCTTGAGAACCACTGCTCCCACTCAGAGCTCCTGGCCTGTTGGGTGGTTCCCACTTCCTCCTGCACAGCCCACGTGCCTGCTTGGGCAGGTGGCATTGCCTGCCGTGGGAAGTGCGCTCTGCTGCTGTTCCGTGTGGCTGACCCTGGATGTGTCGTGAGCAGGTGTCCCCAGGCAGGTAGGCTGGCCTGTGGGGGTGTGGGAGGTATTTTAGGATTGGCTCTTACTTCTGAGAATAGCAGCAGTGCCTGGCTGGGGTCCTGGATACGGAGAGCTGGGGTGGGAGGAGCTCTGAGCTCGAGGGGACACGTGTGGCTGGCGAGCTGCACGGAAGTGCGTTGAGCGCACTGGCGCCCGTCTGCCCTGTGGCTGGGTGGTAGTGGGGGTGTCCCTGGTCCTGGTGGGGCCCCCAGCGCAGCCTGGCCTGGCAGCTCTGAGCGCGCTGTGGATTATTTCCGTGAAGCTGCCCTGAGAAACGTGCGGTGACTTCTGAGTTACCGTTGAAACAGAAACACCCAACCGGCTTTTCCAGTGCGTCTCGCCTTTTCCCGGACTGGCCTGCTTCTGCCGCTCCCTCCTGCCCGCCCTGCTGTGGGTGGGGCCCTGCAATCTGGGAGCTGGCTTTGTGGGGAAGGCCAGGAATCCCAGGGTGTGTTCGATTGGGGGGTGAGGGGGAGGAAGGGAGGGAGCATGGCCAGGGTAGGCAGCGTGGGACTCTCTGCACAGAAGGCACCTTGTCCTCAGGGCAGAAGCCGAGCTCAGGTCACTCAGTGCTGCAGGGAGAGACCAGGTCCTTCCCTGCCTAGGCGCCGTGGTCAGTAGTGGGATTCTTAAGTCCGCGCCCCTTCTGGCTCATCTTTGGACGGTCTCACTTCCACAAGGCAAGCTAGGACAACGAGCAGGCGGTGCAGATGCCGCGTGGCTTTGGACTGGGGAGTGTGGACCGGCTGCGGCCTGCCTGCCCTCCGCAGGGCCCATGCTGCGCGCGAGCGGTTTATCAGGGTTTGGGCCCTAGAAAATCCTTGCTGAGGGCTGAGTAGCTGATGCTATGATTCCCTTCCCCAGGCTCCTGTGGGACAGGCCTGAGCTCACCTTGGCTCCTCCTGCTCCCAGAAGCCCTTGGGTGAGGAGAAGGAGCTGGGAAGCCCTGTTCCTGCTTCTGGCTCCTCACCTTCCAGCTGTTGTCTGTTGGCGTCGCGCGCCCTTGGGAGTTAGGCAGCCCGAGGCTCTGGGCCTGATTGTGAACCTGCAGGCGGCCCCCTGCCTGTGATGCAAGAAAGCCCTGCCCTGTCGGGGGAGAAACAGCCTTGTGGCAAGTGACCACGCCGGTCTGCAGGTGCCCACGGACAGCAGGGCAGCCTGTGGCGGCACAGCATGTGGACAGGTGTGTTCTGGGGTTTTCTGCTCACGCGTGTTGGGGAAACTTTGGGCAGGGCTGAGCGCCCGGCCGGAGCAGTGCTGCCCAGAGGCCTGAGCGGAGGCCGCTGCACTGGCTGTTTGCTGGGTTCTTAGCAGGCTTAAGTATATGTCACCTTTTAACAAGTTGAGTTGCTTCAAAGAACTGGAGGGACCTTCCACTTTTTGAAGCCATGTGCTAGAGACCTCTGTGGCAGTGTGGGTTTATGTGGTTAGTTTTTATTTGGAGTCTTGCACAGGACGTCTGTTCCGTATGTCAGGGAGAGCCTGGGTAAACAAGATGTGGTGCAGACGTTCCCAGGCTGAGGGTCTCTCCTGAAGCATGGTTCTCAGCCCACATTTACGTTTGGCAGGAGTGGAGGGCCTGGTTCCGCTTCCGTGTCCACTGGGGCGATGGCTCTGGATCTCACTCAGGAGGGAACAGTGGCGTGCATGTGCTTGAGGGTCTGTGAAATGACCGGGTGGTCTGTGCGGGAGGATTGGGGCCCCCGCGGCTGTGGCCAAAACGCTGTGTGCGTGGGGGTGGAGGATGCCTTGGTGAGAAGAGGCGTCCTTGTGCCCTGTAGCTCCGTTCCTGCTCTCTGGGGGTCAGTGAAGGCGACACTGAGGCTGGAAGTCACTGGCATCTTCTTGGCCCCGGGAGTTTTGGGGGTACGGGCAGGGTAGAGGTCCCCCTTCAACGTCCATCAGCTGGCAGCTCTTCTCTTTTAGAAGTTTTTATTTATTTGGCTGTCCTGAGTCTCAGTGTTTTATGTGGGCTCTTTAGTTGCAGCAGGCACGATCTAGTTCCCTGATCAGGGATTGAACCCAGGCCCCCTGCATTGGGAGCGCGAAGCCTTAGTCACTGGACCACCAGGGAGGTTGCTGTCAGCGGTTGTAAGTGCTGTGCCTACCTGTGCCAACGAACTCCTCTCCTTAGGTCTTGGACAGGCAGCAGCCTCAGGGAAGTCCGAGAGATTGTGAGGAGTGTCAGGCGTAGTTCTCACACCTTAGCTGTCTGCCCCGTGGGGACGAGTGGGCCTGAGAGGTGCCGTGTGCGGCGTCATGGGATTTGGTGCTGGAGCCAGGGCCACGTCCGTGCTGGGGGGTGTGGGCTCTGCCTGCTGCTGAGAGGTGATTTCATCTGGAGGCAGTGATTTCATCGTGAACAACAGCAGGAACAGCAGCACAACGTGTGTGGCGAGGGCGGGGCGGGCCCCGGATTAAGAGATTGCTGGCTCCTGCTGACAGAGGCGTCTGTTAATGATTGTGAGAACTGTCACTATTTTTACTGCCTTCCCGATAGGCCGCTTGGCACGGCGCCCGGGGTGAACCTGCTGCGAGAATGGGGGCAGCTCCACCCTGTGTGCCGGGCACATGTGGGGCGGCTCTCACTCAGGGAAAGCAGGTGTGCCCAGGGGCTGTGCCGCTCGCCTGAGACCGAGCTGGCACCAGCCTCCTGCCTCCTGTGGTGTCTTGGCTGTTCTGGCCGCAGAGCAGGTGATGCTTGTCCATCTGAGGGTAGTTCTGTGACGTTTGTGTCCCCTGTGGTTTTTACAGGGATCTGAGAACCTTTTGAAATTCATTGCAGGATATTGTGGGGGGAGAGGTGGCAGGTGCTGGATTTTGCGGTTTTCTGGGGAGCTCCTCAAGGCCTCTAACCTGAAATGTTCGTGTGCTCCTGCTCTAGAACCTCAAAGCCTTTTGCCTTTTTATACTTAATCAACTGTTGGAAGAAGCCTTAGTGTCCTCATTCTACTTGCTTTGTTCACACAGGTGTTTGTGGGGGCCTGCAGGTGCCAGGCGGCATTCAGGCGGCATCCAGGGCGCAGCAGGCAGGGCGCCTCTGGCCTCAGGGTGCCCAGTCCACGGGGGGCAGATAGTGAGCAGGTGAATGCGTCCAGATCCAGCGTCACATCTCAGGAAGGACTGAAGACGAGGGCAGGAGGGGACTCCAGACTCACATGGGCCTGTTAGATGGCCGGGGAGGGCCTCTCTGAGGAGGTGACACTGAGCGGAGACCCCGGGCAGGAGAGGTCTGGGCGGAGGGAGCCCCAAGACCACGGCTGGGGTGTTGGAGGCTGGGCACTGAGGTGGGAAGGGGCTCGGAGCCCAGGGTGAGCAAGGGCTGCGGGAGCCTGGGGCCACTGGACTCCCCTGGAGGAGGATGCTGGGCCTGCGAAGGGACCGCCAGTGCGCGCAGTCCCCCTCCTTCAGGCAGGTCTAGGTGCAGAGCTGGGAGGCAGTGGAAGGCGTCGGCCTCAGAGTCGTCACCTTGTACTCGTGCGTGGCACGCTCCCTTTGCAGTGAGACCTGCTGTCCTGGGCGGCGGTGCTAAAGTTCAGCACTGACCCCCCGCCACCCCGCCGGCCCTCCCCAGCACTTTCTCCCCTCCCGCACTGTCATTCCTGTTGCAGAATCTATCCCTGATCAGAGGTTCCGGGAATGTGGGATGGAGGGGTTGGGCCCGAAGGTCAGCCCCGGGGTGAGGACCTGGGGCTTGATAACAAGTTTACGGCTGGGCTGGGAGCGCTGGGTTTCCTGACAGCAAGCCCTGCCCAGCGGGCTCACCCTCTGTGTCCTCACCCTGACATCCTGAGTGGCAGCGCAGGTCTGGCCGGAGCTTCAGACGGTCAGGAGCTCAAGAGGGCCTCTCGATTTCGCCTCCCCGCATGCACGCTTCCCAGCTGTCCTCAGGACACAGACCCGTAGCCTAAGAGCCCCTAACTAGGCGAGCTTCAGTCTAGAAGAGCTCTTGTTCATAGCGGCTCCCCTTTCCTGGGCTGCTGGGGGCTCCGTGTGGTGTCCCCCTGACTCCCTTCGCTGCACTAGCCCTGCTCCAGCACGACGCACCAACGGTGGCGTCTCACCATTCATGGTCTTTCTGTTTTCTTTTTGATGGAGAAAGATTGTGCAGATGAGACTGCAGGGGAAGTTGGCGGGGTGATAGCAGGCCTTCCCAGAGCGGTTAGTAGGTTAAAGGTGGGCTGTCTGTCATCCAGGCACTCACCTGGAGGAAGCAGAGGCAGCAGAGGGCAGAGGAAGGATGAGAAAGGTGTGTGTCACGCATGACCAGCCAGAGGGACAGCGCCCCGCAGGCTGGAGACTGGCTCTCCAGGGGAGTGCTGAGAAAACAATCTTCACCTTAAGCGGGGCTGGAAAGCTCCTCTCGGGTCCATGATGAAAACTCGTTGAGAAGCAGTGGTCCTGCGGGGGAGCTGTGGGCCAGGCCGAGTTGGGCCGTCCGCCTCTGGTGGCCGACCTGTAGACTGCCGTGCGAGGGAGCGGTCCCTGCTTAGGCAAATGTTACAACTGAGGGCACGCCAGACCAGGCCCCTCTAACCTTCCCCGCAGACCTGGGTCCGGGGGCCTCGGCCGGGTGGCAAGTGGCCCTCCTCAGCCTTGCCATATGTCACCCGTGCAGGCGGGGCCTCCCTGTCCTGGCTCTCACTGTCCACTCTCTGAGCAGCTGGACAGGCAGCACTGAGCAGACCCAGCGTCTTTACGGGGCTGCTCTTGGCATCAGAAGGGCTGGAGCAGGGACTCCGCTAGCAGTCTAGTGGCTAAGACGCTGAGCTTCCACTGCGGGTGGCACACGAGTTCAGCCCCTGGTTGGAGAGCTACAGTCTCACAGAGCTGTGTGGAGCAGCCAAAAATTAAAGAAGAAGAAAACAGAATAGTGGAAATAGTAACCACTGGTGGAGATCTCGCCTGTCCCGCCCCGCTCCAGCCTTGAGAGCTGGGGCGGTCAGGCTGAGCCTCGGGCAGGTGGGGAGCTTTGCCTGTAGAGGACAGGGCCTCTGGTGCAGGGCGCTGGGGCCGGCCTGCCCACCCCCGGGGTCTGGACGCGTGGTCAGGTGAGCCGCGTGCTTGCTCACATGCAGCGGCCCAGTGGGGCGGGGTGCAATCGGTTGAGCGAGACGAACGGGCAAGCTAGTGGCTTTGATGTGGCCCCTGCGTGAGTGTGTGTGTGTTGAGGGGTGGCAGGCATATTACAGGAACAGGCAGCTGAGCATCGTCATCTCTTACCCAAGATGTTCTTGGAAATGCTCTTGTTCTGAGTGAGAATTAGGAAATGGCCTTCTATTTTAGGAGCTTGGTGTGTATCACACGTTGATTCACTCGTGGTGCTCGTGTGTGCCTGTGGGCCCTTCAGAAGGGTCCTGTCGGCAGAGAGACCCACGGTGATGGGAGGGCGTGAGGAGGCCAGCCCTGCACCAGGCAGCCTGCAAAGGAGCCCAGGACTCAGGCGGCCCCCCTGGGTGTTCCAGGCTGGGCGTTCTTGGTGCAGCGTGGAGGGAAAGCTAGAGGGCAGGCCTGGTGCCCCGTAGGAGGACGGGAGTCTGGGGCCGCAGGTGTCCTGGAGAGGTTAGGTTTGGGGAACAGAAGTAGTTCTGATAGGGCCTGGGATTGAGGGAGGGGATGGAATGCGGTGCAGAGCAGGGGATCTGCGTGTTGTCCATCTCAGGCGACGTCTAGGGTTCCGAGAGAATCCGCGGCTGTCGTTACAGAGCTGTGGCCGAGGTGTTACCAGAAGACGGCGTGTTCCCAGGCCGAGGGAGGAGCTGTCCCCTTGTGGCTGCTCACACGCGCTCTGCCTTCCTCTGTCTCTGGTGTTAACTGGCTCCTTTTCTAGCAAAAGGAAAGAGGGGGGAACCACATTCTCTGGGCTAGGACTGAAACACACAGGGCCTCCAGGTTCTGCGCTGTACCGGCCTCCAGTGGATGTTGCCTTTCTGGCCTGGAGCCCCCGAGCCCCAGCAGGCGGACTTGCGGCGCTCTGGTGGGCTTCTCCGCAGTCGGCAGCGGGCGCGAGGGAGGGGCCCGGGGCCAGCTCACCTGCACGTGGGCGCAGCTCGCCCATGCGGGCTCTCCCGTCGGTGCCCCCTGCCTCTTTAGCGGCCTGCATGTGGGCTGCTGCTCCCGCAGCAGACCCTCGCCACTCAGTCACACCCAGGCTCCACCCTCACCACCTGGGACAGAACCCCAGGGGAGCCCAGACGTCCCGAGCTGTGACTTGAGGGCCCCGGGAGCTCCTCTGGGGGAAGTGCGCAGGGCTCGTCCCCCCTCTGCTCTGGCAGGGGCTGGGGGACTAGGAGGAAGGGCAGGTGCCTCTGGGCTGCTGGGCCAGCTGACCTGTTCTTAAACCCAGTCAGGTGTCACCCTCTTTGCAGGCTCAGGTGAAAGGGTAGCTGCTCCCCAGCCTAGGGCTCAGCTGGCCTGTTCAATGAGCAGCAGGTGTGACCTGAGCTCTGCTGGGCCTCCTGCCCTCTGGGCCTGTGAAAGGACAGGGAGGCGGGACGGTGGCCAGGACATGGCTGAGGCAGCGTGGAGAGCGGGGAATAAAGGCCCCGCGCTGTCTGGGAGGGGTGACGGGGGTGTCCAGTAGTGTTAGGGGGTAGGGTGGGGGAGAGAACAGAGCCTGAGCACGGGTTTCACCGGAGAAGCCCGCTTCTCACCCTGCGGGCCACACTGCACCGGAAAGGGCCGCCGTCCCCGCCGGCCCAGAGCACCGGGGCACCCTGCAGACCCTACCGTGGCAGCCTGGGCTGGGCCGACCTGGCCCCCGGGAGCCCGTCCCCGCGGCCTTGCTCCCGGGACCCCACGGGGCTGCTTCTCCCCCAGGTCAGCACGCGGGGCTGAGAGCGGGCCCTGGAGGAGCCCATCCTCCAGGGGAGCCCGTCCCCTTGTCCCGGGATCCCCCGGCCTTGCTCCTGGGACTCCGTGGCCCTGCTTTTCCCCCAGGTCAGCGCGGCGCGGAGAGGCTGTGGTGGCGGCCGTGCTCACTTCCTGTCTGCACGTTTCCTTCTCCCTGCAGGCCTCTGGCTGTACCTGGCAGGGAGCAGCCTGCCCTGTCTCACGCTGATTGGCTCTCCTAATTTTGGGTACAGGTCGGTTCACCGGGACCTGGAGGCCCAGATCGCCATCGTAACGGAGAGCCGGGCCCTGCAGCAGCAGTTTCACCAGGTTGGTTGGGGCTGCGAGGTGGTGGGGGCATAGTCAGGTGCCTGGTTCCTGGGGGCTGCCTCCTGCTGGGGCCCAAGGGTGGGAAAGAACCGGAGTCCTCTAGCATATGCCGCTGGCCGGTCCCGAGGGAGGCCTACTGCATCCCTCTGCCTGCACCTGGGGCCTGCCCTTCCCTGGCGGGCGCTCTCCCCCACATCTCGGAGGTGGTCTTTCCCTACATGGGCAAAGAACGCTTTGTTCTCACAGGGATGTGAGTACGGCCCTGGTCCCAACCTCTTCTGAGACGGCGGATCAGCTTCTGGGGTAGGAGCCAGGGTCACACAGGACCCGCGCCCAGGTCTGTTAGGGAGCAGCTTTGGGTGGCCTGGGTCATTCTGATGATGACCCTCCCCTAGAGGTGCTTCAGAGTCTGAGGAGGGAGAGGCAGGAGGTGGGGTTGCCACCCAGGCGGAAGGGGCACCCGGGGAGCCAGTCTCTGCAAGTGGAGACAGAAGCCAGAAAAAAGAGCCAACCCATAGAATGGCCTCAGAGGCCGTGCAGACAGAGGTGGTTTGTTTGGAGCTGCGCCGTGGTGGGGGTCGGACTGTCCTGGTCCCAGACGGCTGTGCCGTCGAGTCAGCACGACGATCCTTTTGTGCTGAGAACTTCGATTCTATTTGTTTTCCTTCAGAGTGTTTCACTGGGTAGTGATCTGGTTTGGGATTGACTCTGCAGGTGGTGGTGGAGGGACTGCTTGGAGGTGTGCCTGGCCAGGAGCGGGGCTCCCCGCGTGGTGCGTTTGTAGGGGCTGGTGGTGGGCGGAGGCTGGTGTGCTGCCTGCCACCTGCCTATGTCAGGGGATGGCGGTGGGGTAGGGCAGGCCTGTTTCCAAGGTGTCTTGGAATTTCTCCGTTGTTTTTGTCAGACTTGTAATAGGATTTTTTTCCTTGCAGCTGTGAGAGGGGGAGGCAGGGATTTTTGAGAGCGAGGGGACGGGGGAGGGGTGGTCCTAAGAGAGAACCTAATGCGCTTGGTCTTGGTCTGGCTTGGCTCGGTGGGCATGTTGTGTGGTCCAGCGAGGACCTCCCACTCCCCTGGGAAGAGACTCCCCCGCGTGGCTCACAGGACCGCAGGCCTTTCTCCCGAGCTGGGGCTGGAGAGTCAGTCACGGGGCGCGGGACCCCCAGCCCCTGCTGCCGGCCGCTAGGGGCCCACGGTTGGGTGCGGGGTGGGCGGGGAGAGCGTTGGGCTCCCGGCGTCAGGAATGCAGCTGTGGTACCCAGAGGGGCAGCGGTCTCAGCCTCCTTGCGCGGTGGTGGTCTTTCCGTTTAAAGTCAAGAATGAGTGCAGATGAATCCTCCCTGCTTCTACGTGTGTCTTTGTGTTTGATCGCCTGGAGCAGTGCTGGTGGACTTTGGGGAACGTAAGCACAGCACCTGTGCATGTGAAGCCTGGGTGATCCTTTGGGTTCGTGAATTTATGACCTTTACGACAAAGCCTCTCCAGGGGAGGTGCCAGCTTCCCTCCTGAGTCATGGGAGCGTAGATAACACCCCCGGAGGCCAGCCCTCAGAAGTGCAGGGGCTATGTTAAGCCTTTATTCTTGTGTTTGGGAATTACTATTGCGAAATCCTTGGAGCCTTTGTTGATGGACGAGGAAATGGTAACTGCCTGGTTCCCCGGGATCTGCCTCCTGCGATCTGGGAATCTTGTCAGTGCCTGAGCGGGGCCCTGGTGCCGGGAAGGGCCTCACCGGGGCCGAGGGGAAGTGGCGGCGGTCGGGCTCTGGGCGGCCAGTGGGAGACTCTGATCTGCTCAGCAGATCATAGATGCTATGGTCAGGCTTCCAGCAAATGCCCGCTGAGGTTCCAGCAGGGGCTGGCCGGCCTCAGGGCGCTGGGGTGAGAGGAGCAGCGGCATCTCCTGGACCTTGGCCTCGCTGCTGAGAGCTGGGTTTCCCAGACGTAGAGGGGTCAGGGTGCGCCTGGCCCGAGGACCGGGGCTCTGGGCCTGGGCTGATTTGGGGGAGCAAGTCTGTGCCCAGAGTCCTGGTGCTAGCCGCTCTCCCCCTGCTCCCCGAGTAGGGGGGCTGAACCCACATCCTGAATCTTGAGAAAAGTTGGGCTGCTTGTGGTCAGGAGCTGCTTCCCCAAATGACATATTTGGGATATTTTATTTTCCTTCCCAAACCTGAGTCCCAAGGGCTTTTGTTGGGAGGGTGGCAGTCCGTGCCACTGCAACCCTTTCATTCTTTAGAGGCATGCTCACCTCTGTGCCTTTAACATGCAGAAAGGCATTTCTGGGTAACCCCACCTATGCACTTACATACCGGGACAACAGCCACCCTTTGGAGAGGCCCCTGTGAGGCCCGATCCTGGGACTGCCCAGCCGTACAACCTCCCCAGAGCCCAGAAAGTCCCTAAAACCCCGCTGCCCAGGGCCCTGCCATCAGAAGCTGCCTCTGGAGTCCTCCTGGGGTCCCAGGGAAGGGCCCTGTCCGTGTCTCCCTGAGCACAGGAGTGGGGAGATATTTTTATCCAAATCCACAGTCCTTCCCTTCACTTAGTACGTACAGTAAAAACTGAAAGCTTCCTGGTTTTGTTTGGGGAGCACGGTTCCCCACTGGTGACCTAGGGAAGCCTCTCTTGAACAGCATTGTGACCCCGAGCAGCTGACTTCCTTCTCCTTCCCTGTGCGGAGGCTGTGAGGAAACTTAAAGTGTTTCTGGTAATTTAATTGAGATCTTGGCTGCGTATTCATTGGAAAAACATAAAGCTGGAGCCGGGTCTGTGGAGACCGCCGCAAAGCAGCCCCTGGAGGCCAAGGCCGGCTCCTCCGACAGGCCCGTCCAGCCGCGGTCAGTGGGCGGCACAGTCGGCTCGGACGCGAAGCGCCAGGGACCCCGGCCCAGCTCACAAGGGAGTGAGCACGCACGCTGTGCAGGAAGACGTGGAGTCGGGCACTAGATTTCCCCAGCCCTTGACGGGAAGAGCTGCGGACAGGCTGTCGTGTTCTTAGGGCGCCGTGTCCCCGCCTCCTCCCGTCCTGACTGGGTCACAGGGGTTGGCCAGGGACACGGCTTCCGTTCCCGGCCCCCAGCAGGTCGGGGGGCGGCACCCCGGCACCCCCTTGGGGGTCCTGGTGCCAACGTGGTTGGAGTGTTGGCACAGCCAGTGGTGAGGGAGCCTCACTGGGGCATGGGGTAGTCAGGGTTTCACAGATGAAGGGACGTGAGGCTCGGAGAGGGAAGTCACAGCTCCTGACTGCTGCCTCTGCCTTGGGAAAGCTTCGAGGATGTCATGTTTTAAAAGAGAGGCAGTTTTTCCTCTCAAAGATTTTTTTATTCATTCATTCATTGTTGGCTGCTGGGTCATCGTGCTGGGTGCGGGCTTTCTGCGGTGTGTAGAGCGGGGGCTGCTCTCTGCTGCCGTGCCTGCTCTCGTTGCAGAGCACAGGTTCCAGGGCGTGGGCCTCGCTGCCGCACGGCACGCAGGATCCTCCCAGACCAGGGGTTGGACCCACGGCCCCTGCACTGGCAAGTGGATCCTTAGCTGCTGGGCCACCAGTGCAGTCCTCTTCTCAAACACCATGTAAGACAAGGCTTATGTCAGCTTTTTTAAACTCACTTTTAAATAGGAAAGTAATATTCGTTCACTTTAAAAATGAAGGAAAATTAGAAGACGCTGACCCTTTCACCCAGAGAGAGTCACTGAAATTGTTTCGATCGTTCCTAGCCGGTCTTGGTCTGTGGGCTTATGGAGAGTGTCACTTGGTTTTCTCTCTTTAATGGCGTTAGGGCTGTGTTGTGTGAGTTAATGCCCCGCCAGTGCCTCGTACTCAGGCTGCGGTGTGCCTCCCCATGTCGTTAGGTCCGTGTTTCTCCTGGGCGTGGTTAGCTCATGGTGAACGCTGGCGTGTCCTATGGTCTGTTATGCCTAATTAGCTGGTTGTTGGACATTTAGGTGCTTTCCAGGTTTTCTGTCATAAATGTTGGCATGATAAATGTGCATATACAGAAATCTTACTGCATAGTTACATTCTTGGGATAAACTCTTGCAAGCGGAGCTTTTCAAAGCTTTCGATAACCTTTTGCCAAGTTGCTCTCCAGGCGGGGACCTGGCCCCCTGCTTTCCATCAGCTGTGTCCAGGAATGCCTGTTCCCTCGGCCTTAGTCAGCAGGGACTGATGACGTTACAACTTCATGCCAGCTTGAGAGAAGAAAAACCGTGTCTCGTTTAAAAAAGGACCTTCGTTATTTTAATTGCACTGCCTCATTTATTGAGGGTGCACTTTTAAGTATTTCCTCCACCAGGTGAATTCCTTCAGCTCTAAATTGCCAGTCCCCCACGCATCTCAGTCTTAAAACTGTAGACACCCTGGCTTCCTAGCTTTCCCCAGGGATGTTTCACAGGGACGACCTGTGCCAGGGCCCCTGCGGAGCCCCAGGCCCAGCAGGCTGAGTGGCTGGTCCTGGAGCCTCCCCGTGACTCCTGGTTGTCCCTCTTCCCCAGGAGCAGGAGCAGCTCTACTGCAGGGCAGGTGTGGTGTCCTCTGCCACCTTTGAGCAGCCGAGCCGGCAGGTGAAGCTGTGGGTGAAGATGGTGACTCCGCTGATCAAGAACTTCTTCTGAGGATGGCAGGTACTGACCTGGGGTCAGTAGGGGCCACGGGTGGTCCTCTCCAGCCAGGATCCTGGGGCCTCTTGCAGGGGCTTGCGGGCGCTCTGATCCGTCCTTGGTTACCTGCCCAGGGGTGTGTGTTTGGGGTCATGGGTGGTTATCGAAGGCTTGGAAGCCTGGTGCTAATGAGGCAGCCCTTTCACCCTCTGTCGGGTCCGAGTGCCGTGGTGGGGTCAGTGTGGTGGGACGTGCCTATGCTCGCCCATATGTGGGGGCCGGAGGCGGCCTTGGGGCCAGGGCCTCATGGCCGCCGGACAGCGGGGTAGATTCTGTGCCTACTGTCTGTCGAGGAGCACGGGGTTCTGGAGGCAGCCGGGGAGGAGGGGCAGCACTCATGGTGGGGGCACCCAGGCTTGCTGCCTGGGCCGTGCAGGGCGGATGGAGCCTCAGACAGGCTGTGACTCCGTCTCCCCAACACTCCTGGCGTGCGCCTGCGGACACGCGGTGGTCTTGGTGACTGGTGGTGGGACTCGCTGTGCTCACCCAGAAGCCTGCCGAGAGCCCCGAGGCCCCGGGCCACCAGCTGTGTCCCACAGGGACAGGAGCCTCGCAGGACGGCCCCCAGGGCTGCCGCCAGGGGCGGGGTCTCTCCTGAGTGACCCTCTGGGTTGGGATCCCTCTGGTGTGACCCTCTGGGCTCAGATCCCTTTAGACCCTGACCTGGCCCCAGGCGGATCAGTCTCGGGGTGGGACGTGCTGGTGCGGACTCCACTGGTCCAGCCAGGCGGAGGGGCTCGTGGGGGAAGGAGAGCGAGCAGGCAGGAGCACAGGGTGGAGGCTTGAGCGGCCGAGCGGGGCCCCTGCTCGCCCCGTGTGTGTCCTGGGACCGCGGTTCTCTCCTCAGTCTCACTTTAAAAGGTGGTATTTTCTCAGTTCATTTTTTTCTCAGCGTTTTACTTTATACTTTATTCAGATAGCACAAAAATTCAGAGAGTAAACAAATGCTGGAAGGCCGAGATGCAGCTGCTTTCCTTTCCCCCACGCTGCCTCTTCTGCCTGCTGCTGTCTCTCTCTACCCGGGGCGCTCCTCCCCTGCCCCTGGGGTCTGTGGGGGCAGATTTCAAAAACCTCCCAGCCGGCGTGGCCCGCTCCGCACACCTTCAGGTGCTTGAAGAGAGGACTGGTGCTTCAGGTCCAGAGAGGAGGCCTCCCGGCCCCAGGCTTGGCCCTCACCCCTGGCAGAGGCGGGGCGGTGGCAGGGAGTTGGGGGTGAGGGGAGACAAACAGGATTCCAGACCTGCGTGTCTCCCTGCAGAGGGCCTCCGATGGTCACGTTCGCGCCCGGTCCTGGGGGGCTGGGCTCCGGGGCTGGGGCACCCCATCTGAGCCTGGAGCGGCCCCGGCCCCGCCCCTGGCCCAGACAGGTTGGGGAGTGGGGTGGAGCCGCGGCCACGGCCACGCTGCCCGGAGCAGCGGCACATCAGTTAACGCTGACTTCAAGCCAGCTGTTGAATCGTCCTGTGGAGGATCAGAGGTGGAAGCCAGGGGAATGCGCCGGGCACTGGGTTTCTGTTTGGAGGGAGGCTTTCGGTAAACAGCGTTCCCATTCTTGCAGGGGCTGTGGGCCCGGAGCGAGCCTGTGCCACACCGGGCTTGAGCGATAGGCAGCCTGCTTGCCTTGTGGCTGCCGCCTGCCTTCAGGACCGTCCTGGGGGCGGGGGCTCGCCCAGCCTGGGCCCCTCCCCTCTCCCCCCGGGGCTGCTGCTGGGCTGCTGCACTTTCAGGTGCAGTGCAGCGCTCGTCCCAGTCTCTGTTTCCGAGACTGGATTGCAGCTCCAAGGTGCATCGTCTCACACAGTACGGAGAGAATTTTGCCGACCCGCTGTGTGTGGTGTGGAATGAATGACTGTTTTATTTCAGGCTCTGGAGGCAAAATTGGAAAACCTCCCCATTCTGTGGTTATCACCAGGGATTAGGATGAGTTGCGTGGTGGCCACTGGCAGTCCTATGTTCTCTAGTCAGAGTGGTAGCTCTCCTGTCCCTCCAGCCTGGACACCAAGGGCTACAGTGACCCCTCCTGGCCAGCAGAGGCGGCTGCCCGGCATCCAGACTCTGGCCAGAACCTCTGCTTCCGAAGGGGCATGGACCCTCCAGATCCCAGGGAAGGAGGATTTGAGGGATACTTTTCCTTCTCCGGCTCAGCCCCACCAGACCCAGGACTGTTGCAGATCACTGGCCTCAGAGGTGGGCCTTCGAGGACTGCTTCTTCACCCATGGATTGGATGGGAATCCTTGGCAAAAGGTTTTTACAGAACTTCAGAATCAAGGTGAACTTAGAAAGCGAGGCCAGGTATCCCTTGGCGCGGGGAGTGTGGGGGTGAGGGGCAGACTCCTTTACTCTGCTTCTAAGCCAGGAGACACAGGGTCCAGCTCATGAGCCGCCCCCTGCCGGAGCCTGTTATCTGGAGTCTGTGGGCCCTGCTCAGTGCCTGCCTTGTCTCCTCGTTCTGTCTGCACCCATCCCCTGGGGTAGCCTTAAGGGCAGCCCAGCTGCTTTTCTGAACTATGTGCGTTGGCACGGCCACGCAGAGTCAGGCAGGTCTGGGCCTTGGTGCTCTTGGTCCTGCTGAGGTCATTCTGGCTGCCAATAGGGACACTGTCCCCAGCCATCAGACAGGAGCCTTCCCCGGGCAGCTCCAGGAGCAGCACCAGGGCGGCCACCTGTGCCCCTTGGAGCTCAGGGTGCGATGAGACGGGCCACCTCTCGTCCCTTCCCTGCTGGCTTGCTGTGTGTGGAGGGCGTGGGGGGGGGGGGGAACCTTTCCTGAACCTTGTCTCCTGTGCCAGAAGCACAGGGGGCCTGGGGGCCCTGGCCTTCCTGGTGCCCACTGCCATGCTCAGCCCGGGTCGCAGTGCCCGAGGACACACTCACCCCAGGGTTTCTTGGCCGCTGAGTAGCCAGCCCTCTTCTGCTGAGTTGGGTGTCTGTCCTTCATTTTCTGATTTTGATTCCTAGATGGTGGGTGGGTTAGGTTGTGTGAAATTTCTCTTATTTCTTGAGGTAGGCCTGTATTACTGGGATCTCCTGGAAGTCTTAGAACTGGTTTTGCTTTATCCCACAGATGTTGGAAAGTTGTGTTTTTATTTTCGTTGTCTCCAGGTATTTTCTGATCTCCTTCCTAGCACGTGATGCTTCCTGGTGAACATTCCACGTGCACTTGAAAAGAATGTACATTGTTTTTGGATGGAATGTGCGCTAGTTTTCTAGAAAGTCCAGCTGGTCTGATGTGTCATTTGAGACAACTGTTTCCTTCCGGTTTTTCTGGGTGATCTGTTTGTTGTTCTAAATGGGTGTGAAAGTCCGTTTCTCCCTCTGCACGCGTTAACATTTGCTTTATGTGTTCAGGTGCTTCTGTAACGAAGGTTACGTCTTCTTGTGTTGAGCCCTTCATTACGTGATGCCCTTGTCTATTATAGACTTTGCTTTAAAGTCTGTTTTGGTGGCAGTAAGTGAGAACTGCTGGGGCGAAGGGCGGGAGCTGAAAGACAACGACGGTGCTGCCCAGAACGGAGCAGGTTTATTGTGGCCTCCCGTTGTGTTCAGAGTGGCCCCTCCGGCTCCCAGCAACCTCAGAAAGTAGGCAGCTGACAGGGAAGGGCTCGAGGTGCGTGGAAGTGGCCCCTGTCTGGAAGCAGCTTGTTTTCCAGATTTCTGGGGCAGGGAGGAGGCATTACCATAACTGAGGGAGGTTTCCTTCCTTCAGAGAAGCAAGAATGCTTTAGGGGACAGTGCCTGTGGAGGTGGCAGCTCCTGTTTATACAGGAACAGAACTCCCTGGCCCCTTAGTGGTGGGTGTTTACATGTAGCATCAGGCCCAAGGGTGTGACTGCCTCCAGCTCCAACCCTCCAGGCCACTGGTGGGGGAAGATTAAGCCAGCAGCCCCAGTAGGAAGTCAGGCTTTGGGGGTTTGGTTCCTGGGATGTTCCTCCGGCTGCTGGGAATCGGGGCCTCACCCCCAGGCCTGTGCCAGGCCCCTGGTGGCCATCAGGCGCCGAGCTGAAGGCCAGCTCAAGTGAATCAGACAAGCCTAGCTCAGTAGCTTCATTGTTTTAATCCTATCCACCCCCTCTCTGATGAGTCCAGATGTGCTTATGAAGTGCCCCAATTATTTAGGAGAACAAAAAGCAGCCATCCGTTCCTGTGAGAATAAATGACATTTGCAAGACTGGGATCCCAGCTGTGAGTCTGAAGTTGCAGTCAGGACCTGGCCCAGGGCAGCGTGGGCCTCTCTCCAGCTAGACCTGGAGGAGCAGCGCCACAGCCGCTAGGATCCACTTCGCTGCCTTCTCCTTGGTCTTCAGGTTAAAGGTCCAGACGTAGGTGGGACCGCGGATGCGCGTTTTGTACACGGGACACTCATACATGTTCTTGGTCTCCATGCGGTCCACAGGGATGGCCTTGATGAAGATGACCGGCATGGCTGGCGTCAGCTCTTTCAGCCGCGCTTCGGCGATGACTCCGGTCTGGATGTCCCAGCGAGCTCCTGCAGGGACGGCACGCCTGAGGGTCAGGGTAGTCCAGGGTGAGGGGACTGGTTCCCGTCTGTCGCGCTGGCAGTGAGGGAGGGGCGGGGCCTGCAGAGATGTGCCGGGGCCAGACTGGCACCGGGATCACCGCACGTGGGGCTGCGAGCAGAGGATGTGGTGGGGGGCGTCTCGCTGCGAACGTTGGAGGGATGGCTCAGCCCTGAAGCCCTGGCCTCCATTGTTTACATTTGTGGTGTTTTCAGAGCCTCATGTGTCAGCCTTCTTGATTTCAGGGGCAGGAAACTAACTCCAGCTAAAGTGACCAATTAAAGCTCCCCGCTCCCCTCCCCCTGTGGCGTCTGTCCTGTCCACTCGCAGTGTAAATGTGTATACGCATACAGAGCTGTTGCTACCTTGAACCTACCTATTTCTACTCACCCTATTTAATGACGCTGAGATTTCCTGTAATTCCACAATAAACATGGAGAACGTCTGCTGCTGTGTTTATCTCTGGGGATGTGGGCGGGGGGCCCCTGACACCCCCCTAGGTACGGGGGTGACATCTGTCGCGGGGGAGGGGCTGGCGCTCAACTCAGCGGTCCTGTCCGGCCTCGCTTGGTGCAGGACAGGGTGGGGACTGAGTGAGCGCCGGCCTTGAGCCCCCCTCGGCCCCTGGGACCTGGCCCCGTGATGGCCTTGCACGGGGCTCCGAGGAGGGCCAGGCCGCCGTGCCCTCGGGTCTGGGGTGGAGCGGGCTTCTGGCCCTCTGCCCTCAGAAGGTACACCTGTCCCAGGCTCCAGGGCCCTGTGCCACCAGCACCAGCTACCTTCCATGAAGAGCCCGTAGACGTAGGAGCCCTCCCGGGGGGGCGCGGTCATGTCCTCCCGGTTCTTCTTGGTCACCTCCACGGACAGACACATCTTGTCCAGCGGCCACTCGTTCTTCCTGGCCATGGACTGCATGATGGCAGTGAGGAAGGACTGGGGGTTGAAGAAGCCGGCCAGCCACACGGTGGTGGGCAGCGCGAAGTCCGTGGTCCAGGCCTCGAGCTCCTGGAGGGGCGGGGCTGAGCTGGAGCTGCCCCGCCCCCACACCACTGACGTGGGCGGTGGGGCCTGGCCGCCTGCCCAGGGTGCCCTCTCGCTGTCTGGGCGGGGGCGCTCAGTGTCAGAGGCTCGGGTCTGAAAGGCTGCTGCTCCCATCCCGGGTTCCCCAGGAGGTGGCCGCCCCGACGGGAGTTTCTGGAGCCTCTTGGACCTGCTGGGAGGGCCTCTGCATCTCTGGCTACGGGAGCTGCCACCTCGAGCTCACCCTGGGCCTCCTTCGAGGGGAAGTGCCTGCACTCTGAGGCCTGTCTCCCTGAGGTGTGGCCCAGGCGCTTTTGGCCCTGCTCTGACCGAGGCCGGGCCAGCGGGGACCTCTGCACACTCCTGCTCCCGAGCCTTGCTCTTCAGGCCCTGGGGACGGGTTTGCTGAGCGTACAGCGGCTCCCTGGAAGCCTGTCCTTACCCTGATGCGGAGCAGCAGGTCAGCGTACCAGGCCGCCAGGCCCATCATGGAGGGATAGGCCCGGGCCACCCAGGAGTCGGGCACGGTGTCATAGAACAGGGCTGTGGACAGGTCCTCCATGTCGGTTGTGATGGTCAGTTCTCCCTGGGGGACACACAGACGGGGCTGCTGGGACACTCAGCAGTGACACAGACCCAGGCGTTACTGGCCCTGAGGTGCCCACTTCTCCAGCCCAGGGACCTCGAGGGTGCGGCTCAGTGGCCTCAGGCTCTTTGGCCTGTGGCCGAGGGCGGTCAGCCTGCATCTAGGTCCTGCCGCCTGTTCTGACCTTCAGCCCCAGGTTCAGCTCCTTCAGCGAGCGCCGCATTTCGTTGGTCAGGATGTTCATCCTCTCGCATTCCTGGAAGGCGACCACCACGTAGGGGGTCTTCTCGGCGGCTTTGGCCATAATCTCGGCCATGTTGAACGTCTCCGGAATCTTCTCCAGGATCTCGTCCAGCACGGCCTTCACCTGGAAGCCAGGCCCCAGCCGCCTCATGTCACTGGGCCCCAGCCCTGCTCCAGTGCCAGGCCAGGGCACGGCCCCGACGTTCACCTCCAAGCCCAGGAGTGAGGCAGGCGGAGTTGCCAGGAAAAGGGGATCATGGGGGTGCAGCCCCGGGCTCCATTGGGGAGGGGGACCTCAGTCTCATCGTCAAGGCCACCTGGCTGTGCCCTCGGGAGCGTGACCACTCTACCCGGCGCCTTCAGACGTCCTGAAGGCACTGCCTCCCTCCCTCATCAGGTCACCTGGTGGTCGTGGGGTCGTGACCCTGTCCTTGGTGGGAGCTGTCTGTGGGGACGTGCTGGTCACACCCTCTCAATGGGTGGCCCCCGTGGTGGTCCCTTACACCACTGCCCACCCGTAGACCTCTGGTCAGTCATTGGAGAAAAGGTCGTGGGGTTTCATAGCACCGAGGCTCCGCTCCAGTCAAGAATCTCGCCTTCCCCGTGCTCACGGGGCAGGGCCAGGGCCATTGGGAGCCCTGGGGAGGGAGGCATCGTGTGGGGATGGCGCTCTCTAGCTCGGCACTCAGTGCTTAGTTTGGGGCTGCAGCAGCCAGCTGGCAGGCCCCCTGCTGGGAGGGGGTCGAACACCCACCTTCTCCTCGCGGGAGACCCCGGTGCCGGCCCCCGAGTCTGTCTCCTTGGGCTGCATCTCCAGGACGGTGCGGAACAGCTTCTCCGAGGTGACCGTCAGGAAGCCGATCTCCGCGTTGGGGTGCAGGCCGTACAGGTAGGGGCTCTCGGGGGGCAGGTTCTCATCGATGTATTCGTGGTAGCCCTGTAAAAGGGGGTTGGGTGAGCAGGGAGAGCTGCGCGAGCTGGAGCCTGCGTCGTCCTTGCATGAAGCCTCGCTTCCCAGAACCTTCCGTCCACCCCTTGCCCTCTGGGCCGACTCCCTGTTGGGGCCGCCCCCACCGCAAACAGGGTGTTTCCCCTCCTGCTCCATGGAGGACTGCCTCTTAAACCCTCTTTCTGTTTTCTGCCCGCTGGCTTCCTCCTGGAGCGTCTGTCCGTAAGGTCGGAGACAGAGGCCCTTACCAGGGAGCCCATGAGCCAGCACTCCCTTGTTGCTCTGACTCCCAGAGGGCGCCCGTGTCTCACGCATTCCCCCATCCCTGGAGGGTGCTCTCCTCACCTTGTAGTCCAGGTTGGGGGGGATCTGAAAGCCCGGGGCCAGCAGGATCTCCCCCTCCAGCATCTCCACCCGGATGTACTCCGCCAGGTAGGTCCTGCAGAGCCGGCGGTCCCAGTCGTCAGTGATGTGGCCGCCGTACATGATCTCCCCGAAGAGGTAGCGGAGGTCGTCCCAGGGCACCTTCGAGGGGACAGTTGCCATCAGGGGGCCTGCCAGGCCCTCATGTCACCCTTGCCCCTTCTCCCCACCCGTTCTGCAGGGTCACCCGTTACCCTCGGTCACCAGGCCCAGGGCTGGCCCTGCCTCCCCTTTGACTCCAGCCAGCAGCTGAATGGGATCAGCCCCTCCTCGACCCTCTTCCCACGAGGGGTTCTCCAGCCTCCACCCCGTCTCCCTGGCCCTGTGCCCACCCCCCTCCTCCATGCTCTCCCTTGACGTGAGTCCCCCGGCACCGGCACTGAGTCTCTGCAGGCCCACCCCACCCCCATTCCCCCACGTGGGGATGGAACGGGGAGCCGCCTGGGACCTTTCCCTGCACCGCCATCTCCAACAAGAGCAGTAACTCCGTGGACAGAGTGTTGGCTCTGGGGCACCGGCGATCTTTTGGCCACACAGTCCAGTTCTTCTCGTCTTCACAGTCCAGTCGCTGACCCCACCCACAGGGCCCTGGTCCCCTGCATACTCCAGTAGCCTTGCCCACGCGAGCTCCTGAGGGCTCTGTAGCAGAGCCAGCTCCAGCAAGTACCCTCTCCCCGACCCCAAAGCCCGATTCTGCCCTGAGGGAACCCGACCAAACCAGGCAGCACACACAAGCGTCCCCCCACTGGTGGCCAGGTCTCTGTGCGCATCCCACGCTCGGCCGCTCTCACTACCCTCGGCTCTGTCCCCGCTTCCACGCTGTGCCCTTGGCCTGGGTGCCACTCCTTCAGCCACCAAGTGCCACGACTGTGCTCCTCTGAAGCCACTTGGGTGCAGATCCCCCTCACCCCCGACAATGCTGGGAACCCGTCCCCTCCCCGCCCCTCGTCCCAGCGTGTAGCTGCTCCTCCTGCAGAGCGCTGTCCAGCAATGAGAGCCACATGGGGACGCCACAAACGAGACTTCCGATTTTCCAGCAGCCACTTAAGTGGAAAGATTGTTCTTGCAGGCACTCAGCACCAAAACTATGAACGAGGTATTTCACTTTTTTTGTTGTTTCGCACCCAGCTTTTGAAACCCAGAGTGTCTTGTGCCCCTCTGTTGAGACGTGCTGTGCATCACGTTGTACCGCACGGCCTGGGGCCTCACTGCACACACTTCATTTTCTCTGAGGATTGCAACTGCTTAAGGGCAAGTTGGGCATGGATGTAGCTCCTGCAGTGCCCTGCCTGGATGGCAGCTGGCTGCCAAGAACAGACAAGTTATAGTTAATTGAATAAGAACTTGTTGACTTTTTTGGGGGGCCGAGTCGCACAATATGTGGGAATCTTCATTCCCCAGCCAGGAATCAAGCCCAGCCCATCGGGGGTGAGAGCGTGCAGTCCTAACCGCTGGACCTCCAGGGAAGTCCCAAGAACTTACCAGTCGTCTGGTGTGCTCTCACGTACCTTGACTTGGACACTAATCTCCGCTTCGTTGTCACCTGTGACTCACTTTTTCTCTCTGCTTATCTTGAGTATGTGCTGAGCTGCTCTCTGCATTCTGTGTATTTGCTTCGGGGACCGCCTCTGTTTCTCCTGCCACGTGGGGTCGGGTACACCCCACTCTCTGCCTCACTGGTCCCCGCAAACGGCTTCTTGGCGGGACGGCCCTTCCTCGCGGGGTCGGCGGGGAGGTGGGACTGACCCCCGGGGGCGGGTGCTGTGTGCCCACCTGCCGGATGGAGTCCCTGGAGCTCTGCTCAGAGACGAGTTGCCAAGCCTTGTCCTTAGAGTCCTGGTTGGCTTTCTCAGAGTTGGGAGGACGGATGGGCTGTGGGCGGCGGGTGACCCCATCGCAGGTGTTTGCTCAATGTTGTCTCCCCGAGGCCACGGGCTGGGATGAGGGAAGGTTGGGCCTTGCAGGCCCGGGGCCCAGGCCTGAGCACACGCTGCTGAGTGGGATGCTGAGCGTCCCTCACGCCGGCAGTCACGGGAGCACACGGCCTGTGTCCTGAAGCGGTTTCTTACTCAGGTTCCGTGTGTCACGAGGGAAGCTTCTGCGTAAATGTTGTTACAGGCTCCTAGTTCCCAGCGCCACTGCTCCCCCACTCGAGTCTCCCGGAGTGAACACCTCTGGCGAAGCTGCTGTGATGATGCAGCTCTTCCTTCACGTCTTCCTGCGTCTGTTTGCTTGTGTGAGTGTCCTGAGATGTGCAGCTCGGACCCTGTCGCCGGTGATGTGACCCCGACCCTCACCAGCACCTGCAGACGGAGACCACCGTCCCCTTCCCCGAGGAGGGCTGACTTCCGCCCGCTCTGCCCTCCTGCTTTCTCTGCGGTTGGGTGTTTTGCCAGGAACTGAGCAAACAAACATTCCAGGCTCAGGCTTGGGTGGCGGCCGTCCTGGGAGGTCTGCTTCCTCCAGGGTCTGAGGACAGCCGGCCCAGGTCTCCCCTCTTCCCAGTGCGTCTCAGCTTTCTTACGATGGGCGGGGGTATTCTCCACCTCTTGTCTCTTAGCCCCTAGAGCTTGGAGGGGGTGCTCTGAGCCTCAGGCCTTCAGACATCCTTGGGGCAGGTGTCTCGCCCCCCAGGCACTGGGCCCAGCAGTCTGGGTTCCCTGGGAGCCTCGTGGGCCAGCGGAACGTCCACCGCAGTCAGTGTAGGAAGGTGCTGCTGTGCAGGAGTGTGGAGGAGCCCAGGGTTTATGGAGTCCCCTTCTGCCGCCTCCTGGTGGGGGCTCACAGAGACGGGTCCTGTGCCAGGGCCCCACTCCACGAGGGAGATCCCGAGAGGAGCGCGGTAGGCCGGAGGCCGGGCGGCTCTCAGTTCCCAAGGCCATAGCCGCCTCGCTTTGGGGCTCATGTGTGGCCTCACCCCACCTCAGGCCCACGCCCGCAAGTCCCCTCTCTGGGCCACAGACAGGCCAGCTGGGGCCCTCCGGCCAGAGTTCCTGGCTGAGCTGCCTCTCTGCAGCCCTCACGGCGGCTTTCATAGCGCCTCACACGTTTGTCTCCATTTTCAACAACGAAAGGAAGCACTCTGCGTCTCCAGGGATTTTTTTTTTTTTTGGCCTGCCCTCTGATCCTGCGTTCTGCCTCCAGACACTGACTAGGGAGGCCTGCAGCCCCCGAGACCCTTCGTTGGCTTCCACTGCCCAGGAGCCTGGCCTTTCTGGGGGAATCCCTGTTCAGGTGCAGGATGAGCGGCTTCCCAAAGATGCTGACCCTCGTGGAGTCATAAAAATTGCCAGACAGCTGAGGACTGCTGGAGGGGCCGACCAGGGCCTGGGTGCTAACCGTGCTCTCAGACGGGTGGGGTCACGGGGAGCCTCACACGTTCAGGTTTCCTTTGGCTTATGGAACCGAGGGAATGTCTCTTAAATGTGAGACAGAGCAATGGAAAAGGGCGGGCGCCAGATTGGCCCTTACCTTGGGGTTGGCCTCCAGGTAGTTGTAGAGCACGTTGATGGAGATGGTGAGGTCCCCGTTGTTGAAGGGGTACGACCGGTTCCAGCCCTGGGCCCCGAACTTGCGCCTCTCGGCCACCACGGCGTGGAAGTAGCACAGGGCGAAGAGGATGCACTTGAACTCAATCTCCTTGGTGCACATCTCCAGCGTGTCCTGCGGGAGGACACACCCCGGGTCAGGTGGGGTCCACACAGGCGCCCCGGCGGGGCCAGGGCCGTCTTTGCTGGCTGCTTCACTGGCGGTGCAAGGGGGGTTGAGGATAGGGGTGGGCCCTAAGACCACTGACTGCTCTGCACTGGTCTGTAAAGTCGGGTAGAGAATGCTTGCTGGCCTTTGCTTTGAATGCAGCTGTATCACGTAAGTGTTGGATACAAGTGAAATACTGATACTTCTTCCTAATAAAATATTCCCCAATATAATTCCTGGGCAATTATTAACATTTCCTCATCGTCTACACGCCCCAGACTCTCCAAAAACAACCTGTGAAGGGGGAGGGGATGTTTAGCAAAGCCTTTCTGAAAGCAGGTGGCCCCAGGGAAAGGCAGATCCAGCCCTGAGTCTGAACACTAGTTTTCTCTGGGCAGGTGAGATTTTAACTGGTCTTTGCTAAGCGGGTGGCTCTGAGCAGAGAGGCTTCTGGAAGCTAAGCTGTGTCCTCCTCCCCCGCTCAGGCCTGCGAGCACCACCCGGAGGCCAAGTGCTCTGTGGGGGTGGCAGGCCTGGGGCCAGAAAGCCAGATCGGGGGCAGACATCTATCGGGTGGCCACGGTGGGGAAAAGTGCCGGTGAAAAGCGCGGGAGGGGTCCCGCGCAGGGCGTCAGGGAGGCCGCCCCCACCTGTGTGAAGAGGTCTAGGGCCTTGTGCAGGTTGGCGTACATGCCCGTGGGCGGCTCGTTGGTGATCTTGATGGCGTTCTCCAGGATGCCCTGGGGGATGATGTGGCTCTCGGGGCTGGGGGCCGGCTCGGCGCTGATGAACACTCGGTAGTCGTTGTGGCTGCCGGCGCTGTGCCGCTCCAGCTTCTTGTCCAGGGTGCTCAGCCACCGGGCCACCAGGTGGATGTTCTGCGGCCAAGACCAGGGCTCAGCGCCCACATGCTCCTCCCCAGGACAGGCCCCGACCCTGCCGTTTGCCCTTCCCCGGGGCGCTGGCCACACTGGGTCATCTCACGCAGTGACTGAGGCCCCAGAGTTGAGGCTGGTGCTCAGTTAGTTTAGGGCCTCCCGCCTCGGTGAGTCCTTCCCGCCCTCCACCCAGCATCAGGACTGAGATTACATGGTCCCTGCCCTTCCTCTGAGAGGCTTGGGTGGAAAGCAATGACCTGGAGAAAAGGCTACTCTCATGCACTGTTGGTGGGATTGTAAATTGGCGAAGCCCCTGTGGGTAGCAGTTTGTAGGTTCCTCACAGAAAATGAAGGGTAGAACTATGTTGTTACCCAGCAACCCCAATTCTGGACATTTATCCAAGAAAATGAAAACTCCGATTCCAAAAGATACACGCAGCCCTGTGTTCACAGCAGCGTTGTTTACAGCTGCCAAGGTGTGGAAGCAACCTAAGTGCCCATCAGTAGGGGAGTGGATAGAACAGAAGCACAGGGAGGCATGAGGAACGGTGAGCACTGGGTGGGGTGAATATATGGGTAAATTAAAAAATCTCTCCTGACTGTAACAATAATGTATCATGGGATTTAAAGTATAAAATCAGAGTGCATGATAATATCAAAAAAAGATGTGGTATACCTATATACGTGTGACACACACACACTGGAATATTACTCAGCCCTAAAAAAGAATGAAATTTTGCCATCTGCAACACACACACACACACACAGTGGAATATTACTCAGCCCTAAAAAAGAATGAAATTTTGCCATCTGCAACAACGTGGCCAGTCCTGGAGAATATGCTTCAGTGAAAGAAGTCAGACAGAGAAAGACAAATAGCATATGATTTCACTTACGTGTGGAATCCAGAAAACAAATGGACAAACATAACAGAGTCATAGATAGAACAAACAGGTGGTTGTCAGAGGGGTGGTGGGAGGAGAGAAATGGAAGGGTGATTACGAGGCGCAGATTTCCAGTTACAAAACAGATGAGTCACGGGGATGGTGGGGAAGGTGAGGTAATGTCTTTGGTGACAGATGGTTGGTAACCGGACTTGTAGTGGGGATCGTTTTTGTAAAATGAACTAAGAGAAGGATTTGAACCCGGGGTCCCCACATGGGGCCAGGCCAGGCCCCGTAGACTGAGGTCCGCCCTGCTGCGGGGTCTGCCAAACCCGGGGAGGGCCTGCAGTGGGGCCAGCGGGGACCAGGATGGGGGCTTGGACAGGCTGCAGGGCCAAGGAGAGGCAGTCGAGCCAGCACAGGAGACGGGGGGGGATGTCTTTCTCACTGCTGAAGGGTCCGCACTTGCATCACCAGGACAGTGGTGACGCCCCAGGCCACCTGCTGACCAGGCGGAGCTGTGCTTGGTGTGGGAGACTCCCGCCCCGAGCCCTCCTTCAGAGGCTGCAGGAGTCCCAGCCAGGCTGGTGAATGCGAATCCCCTCCTTCTGGGCTTCAGGCCAATCCCCTCGGGTGCCGAGGCCCGGGGGAGCCCTCCCCCCAGGGGCACGGGCGCCCTCTCCCCCGCACCTGCAGGATAACCCAGTGTCCGTTCTCCGCAGCCACATCCAGGGCATTCTCGGCCACCACCTCTTGTCCCTGCCCCAGGGACACGTTATGGAGTTTCCCGTTGTCTATGGTAAATCCCAGCTTTTTCCCTGAAGGAAAGAAAAACAGGAAAAGCACGGGGACGGCTGAATGACAAAAACAGAGGCTCGTGATCCGCAGCTTGGAGTTCCACACCCTCCCTCTCAAAATCTGACACAAGGTCAACGCGTACCGCTTTGGAAGCCATCTTTATTAGGGACATGGCATAATTCGCAACGCTGTGCAACCGTTTCTCTGGTTCCAGGACATTTTCATCATCTGAGAAGGAGACCCTGTATCCATCCCACTGCCCCCACCTGCCCAGCGTCGGGACCACTAATCTGCCTTCTGCCTCTTTGGATTCGACGTTTCGGAGGCAAGGAATTGTAGAATATGGCTCCTTGTCTCTGGCACAACGTTCTCTCTGCTGTCCATGTTGCAAGGGTGGGTCAGCGCTTATTTTTGTGATTGAAGGAAAATTGCTTTACAGAATTTTGTTGTCTTCTGTCAAACCTCAACAGGAATCAGCCATAGGTATACTATACCCCCTCCCTTTTGAACCCCCCTCCCAGCTCCCTCCCCATCCCACTCCTCTAGGTTGATACAGAGCCCCTGTTTGAGTTTCCTGAGACATACAGCAAGTTCCTGTTGGCTCTCTGTTTTACGTATGGTAAAGCAAGTTTCCATGTTACTCTCTCCATACATCTCGGCCTCTCTGCCCCTCTCCCCACTTGCATAAGTCTGTTCTCTGTGTCTGTGTCTCCACTGAGCCTTTCGTGGATTCACCTCGGGAGGCTCAGCCATTCATCAGCTGATGGACCTGTGGGTTTCTGGCCTCTGCGAGCCGGTCCCTGTGAAGTGTGTGTTTGGGAGTGGGTGTGCTGGGCCGTCCAACGGTTCTCCGTGTGACTTAGGAGGGACCACCTTTCCACCAGCCGTCTTTCCACCCGCTCGCGGTCCCACCAGCAGTGCATAGGACCCCGGCAGTGGTCCTTGCTGCGTGTCAGGCACTTCCCCTGCTGCTGGGAGCAGAGGGCTCTCTCTCTGTGCTTTGGATCCGTGATGCTGCCTTTTGCTGGCCGCACTTACCCAGGGCTTCCACGTCCTTCAGGGGGTCGACCCCGGGGGAGAGAATGAAGAAGATGGGGGTGGAGGGGCTGCTTTCCTCGTAGGACTTGGAGAACTCGACGCTCCGGCCCTCCACGAACTTGCTGCCCATCTTCTCCTCCACAAAGTTCCTGAGGGACAACACTTGGTCAGACCTGAAGGGGAAGGCCTGTTTCCCTGGGGGACTTTCTGACACAGAGAAGGTCTCTAGGTGGAAAGCCAGTTTCTGCCGGGGCCTCCTGTAAGCAGGGAGGCCATGTGCAGTGCTTGCTTGGGGCGCCCTTGGCTCCCGTCCACCTGCACGTGGACAGGTGAGAGGCTCTCGCCCCCGCTTTCAGAGGTGTGCAGGGTCAGCCGCGACATGACTCAAGGTGCCATGGCGTCCAGGTGACCACACTTCTGCTCCCAAGGAAGGGGCCTGTCCCTAGAGACTTCCTGCTTCCCGCACATTTCCTATCCGCTCTCCAGACCAAGGCAGCAACAAGGAGCAGAACCCAGACCCATCTACGGGTCCTGGTGATCTCCCAGGGGCCCGAGGAGGAAGCACATGTGCGTTAGAGCCGCCTCGACGAGCTCCGAGGACCATAAGACATGCATCTTCAGCAAAGTCACAGAAAAACCCCAGATCCTTTTCACATAAGCGCCTCTCTCTTCCAAGCCCCAGGCTCTGTGTTGACCCTGAGAAAGCTGGGGTCAGTCAAGGCCCCTCTTAGGGTGACCCTGGGCATCTCACCTCGGCTCTCTGCCCCTCCCTCTTGACCACAGGTGGCTGAGCTCGCTGTGTCTGAATGAACCACGGGAGCTAAACTTATGTCCAGTGTGGTCTTGGAAAGGACGACGGCGGCCTCCTTAAGAGATGACTCCCAGGTCAGTGACCTGAGGCTCTGAGCACCGTGAAGACCCTCAGGTGGGTCAAACCATCCCTTGGAATCAACAGGGAGTTAGTGGGCGGGCACCAGACGGGCCTTCCTACTCCTGCAGGAGTGATGTCTCTCGCTGCACCCACCCCCACCCTGCAGTCTGGCCTTTACTGGCTTCTGCACAGACTCCCGAGTTGTTGCTGACCCCAGGCCGGGGGTTTCCTGCTCAGTGCTGACCCCATGCCCGGGGGGTTCCTGCTCAGTGCTGACCCCAGGCCGGGGGTTTCCTGCTCAGTGCTGACCCCATGCCCGGGGGGTTCCTGCTCAGTGCTGACCCCAGGCTGGCGGGTGGGGAGGTTCCTGCTCAGTGCTGACCCCAGGCTGGGGGGTTCCTGCTCAGTGCTGACCCCAGGCCGGGGGTTTCCTGCTCAGTGCTGACCCCATGCCCGGGGGGTTCCTGCTCAGTGCTGACCCCAGGCTGGCGGGTGGGGAGGTTCCTGCTCAGTGCTGACCCCAGGCTGGGGGGTTCCTGCTCAGTGCTGACCACAGGCTGGGGGTTTCCTGCTCAGTGCTGACCCCAGGCTGGCTGGTGGGGAGGTTCCTGCTCAGTGCTGACCACAGGCTGGGAGGTTCCTGCTCAGTGCTGACCCCAGGCTGGCTGGTGGGGAGGTTCCTGCTCAGTGCTGACCCCAGGCTGGCGGGTGGGGAGGTTCCTGCTCAGTGCTGACCCCAGGCTGGGGGGTTCCTGCTCAGTGCTGACCCCAGGCCGGGGGTTTCCTGCTCAGTGCTGACCCCAGGCTGGCTGGTGGGGAGGTTCCTGCTCAGTGCTGACCACAGGCTGGGAGGTTCCTGCTCAGTGCTGACCCCAGGCTGGCTGGTGGGGAGGTTCCTGCTCAGTGCTGACCCCAGGCTGGCGGGTGGGGAGGTTCCTGCTCAGTGCTGACCCCAGGCTGGGGGGTTCCTGCTCAGTGCTGACCCCAGGCCGGGGGTTTCCTGCTCAGTGCTGACCCCATGCCCGGGGGGTTCCTGCTCAGTGCTGACCCCAGGCTGGCGGGTGGGGAGGTTCCTGCTCAGTGCTGACCCCAGGCCGGGGGTTTCCTGCTCAGTGCTGACCCCATGCCCGGGGGGTTCCTGCTCAGTGCTGACCCCAGGCTGGCGGGTGGGGAGGTTCCTGCTCAGTGCTGACCCCAGGCTGGGGGGTTCCTGCTCAGTGCTGACCCCAGGCCGGGGGTTTCCTGCTCAGTGCTGACCCCATGCCCGGGGGGTTCCTGCTCAGTGCTGACCCCAGGCTGGCGGGTGGGGAGGTTCCTGCTCAGTGCTGACCCCAGGCTGGCGGGTGGGGAGGTTCCTGCTCAGTGCTGACCACAGGCTGGGAGGTTCCTGCTCAGTGCTGACCCCAGGCTGGCTGGTGGGGAGGTTCCTGCTCAGTGCTGACCCCAGGCTGGCGGGTGGGGAGGTTCCTGCTCAGTGCTGACCCCAGGCTGGGGGGGTTCCTGCTCAGTGCTGACCCCACGCCGGGAGGGCTCCTGCTTAAGGCCTCCAATCGTGTTCAGCTCCTGCCTTTGAAATTGACCTGGAAAGTCACTGTGGGGATCCCTGCCCGGGAAGGACGTCCGGGAGGTAGCAAGTCCTGCCCCGGGGCAGGAACGTCACGAGCTCACTGTTGCTCCTGACGTGGCCGGGCCACGTGGTCACTCTCTGCGGATGAGTTGATGACACGGAACAGCAGGCGCCTGGTTCTGAGTGGGCTCTGCTGCTCTGGTGCTGCGTCCTGGACACGTGGATACCAGAGCCACCCCCAGCTGCCTGCTTGGTGGCAGGTGTACAGATCCGGCTGGTGTTTTGGGGGTCCTGATGCCAGTACCCTGTCTGCCATGGGCGAGTGACCCTCCTGGGTCTGTGGATGGGAGGAGGGAAGGCACTGGGCTCGAGGGCTTGGTGGAGGGCCGAGTGAACCTGGGTGGGAGGCTCTGGGGTGCCTGGCGCCTGGGCTCTTGCCGACTGTGTGTTGCTACTATTCCCTGTGGACTTGGACCTGGATCTCTTTGCTGCTGAGCTTCACTCCCTGTTTCACCGGAGAGGTGAATCTGCTCTCCTCGCCTCCATCATGGAGCGTGACATGGGAGCGCCTGGCGTTCACGGTCGCCCACGCGGTCCTGGTGCCCTTTCTCCCGTGTGACTTGGGTGACTCACGAGTGCTCTGGGGGCAGTGGGCCCAGACACCCGCACGTGCTCAGCCCTCCTGGTGGGTGGCGTCCCGAGGGATGGCCAGTGCCCTTCCCCTTGGTCTTCCCCAGACTTCGTCCATCCTTCCTCTGGCGCTGAGCCCAGGTGCGTCCTGCTCTCACCCGTGTGATGTGACGTCTGCCTTCACTCCACCTGCTTCCTCCTGCGCCCAGAACCCCTCTGGGTCCTGTTCCTCTTTGGTCGCAGGAAAACAGCAAAACAGAAACGAACTGGTCTGTGAGCAACCAGTGGGTGTGAGTCAGGCCTTTGCTTTGTCAGAGGGGAATTCTATGAGGGACGTGGGCGTCTTTTGGGAAATCTGGTGGCTTTCAGGCCACTGGGACAAGTGGAAAGCCAGGAAGCCGCTCCGAGAGAACGGGGCCTGGTCCGGTCCCTCCTTTCCCCACAACACCGCAGCGGTCTGCCCAGGCTGGTGTGCGTGTGTTACAGCGGCTGCCATTCCTGGAGTCTTTCTGTGCTCTGGGGAGTGAAAGGAACCAGGAGCCGAAACTCGATGGTTAAGTTTCCAGTCCTGGAGGCGGTTCAGGTCCAGAGAGGTTGCTCACGAAATCACAACTGTTCCCCTTGCAAATGAGCCGTAAAAACAGAAGATTTACTTGCAGTCCAGCCACTGCGGCCACGCATGTCCTCCGATGCTGATGGCTCTGCCACTTCCCTCCCCGCGGCATCCTACAAGGACCCCGTGTGGTCGTGGAGGTCGTCAGTGCCCAGGCTTTTTTTAATCTTGGTGGCAGACCCAGGGAGTCTTGTCTTCCTGTCACTTAGCTCAGGGCATCCTCGCCCAGGGTCGGGGGAGGTGGGGAGTCCCATTGGCCACCTCTGGAGCCCCAGTGCTCCGAGAGCTCAGAGCAGGGGGTTGGTGGGCAGGGCGGGGCGGGGTGGCAGGGGCCCGGGCTGGGGCGCTCACTTGACAGCGTAGGTCATGCGGTCAGGCCTCATGCACCGCACCATGCACAGCTTCTGCAGCGCCGTCTTGTTCTTCCACTCCTTGGGGAAGACCTCCTTTTCCGGGGCTTCCGACTCCACCAGCTTCTTCCACCGCTTGGCAGACCCCTCGATGTCGTTGTCTAGGTTCTTGAACTCATCCATCTCCGAGAGGGCCTGGGGGCAGACCACACTTTCAGCTCTCCCCTGTCCATCCCAGGGGGGCCACCCCTGCCCCTAGGCTCTGGGAGACGCCTGACCGATCAAACGATGAGCTGCCGGGGTCTGGAGGCAAACCAGAGAAAGCACTGGGACAAGGGAGGAGGAATCTGATCTAGGGACGTGACTTTCAGCTGCTTTTCTGGGTGGGTGGGGGGCTTTGGAATGAGGGGGGCCCAGCTCATCCCAGGGGACCGCCTTCCTCTGGTCTTTTTGACTCAGACCTTGACACTTTGCACACTCTCCTGGAGGTGAGTAGGGGGCTCAGTTAGCCACCTGCAGGGGCGTGATGATGGAGCTGCTGTGACCCAGTAGGACAGCAGGGTCCCCATGAGCTGGCAGGCAGCCCGTCACTCCCCAGTCCTTCCCCATTCTCCTGAACGTCCGGCCCCGAGTGCCTTGTAAACACGCTCGGGCTGGGCAGGAAAGAGCGCGAGGCAGGGAGAGAACGTGGTGTTCAAAGTCTGAGACCAACCTTAATGCCGCCCCAGCCCTGGTGTTGCAGGAAGTCCACGGGCGACACGACCCCAGCCTTGAACGGGAACCGCAGGAGGAAGTCCAGCTCCACCGGGTTCAGCTCCTTCTTCATGGACAAGACCTGAGAGGCGGGGGTGGGGTGGGGAGGCTGGCTTAGCTGTTGTGCCGCAGCTCTGTGGGGGGCGGGGGGGCAGGCGGACAGGGGCGCACCCCACCCCCCACTTGCAGGGGAAACACTGACCAGCCCCTCATTTGTTTTTATCGGGTTGGCTAAAAAGTTCGCTTGGGTTTTTCCCTTCGCTTCAACGGCTCCCATCAGGGTACCTTCCCTGGGATGAACTCAGCGGTGTCCCCCAGCAGTGCCTCAAACCCATCGATGGTGTTAAAGTGTGGGCGTGGAGCCACTGGGTCTGAGCCAGAGCCCGAGGCTCTGCATCTCCAGCACCCCCGAAGTGTCCCCTGCACGCCCCCACCTTGCCCCTGGGGGTTCCTCGTGGTCCGGGTCCCAGGGCACCGAGGCCGGATGTTACCTGAAATGCCACCTGTGCGAGGAAGATGAGCTTGTCCCGCTCGAAGAGCCCGCGGGCCGTGTACATGAACACCGAGTAGGTGATCTCGTCTGTCAGGTTGATCACACGCTGTTTGACCTCGTCGGCGGGGGTCGTCTTCTGGATGGCCTTCTCGAACACCACATTGAAGGCCTGGGGGTGTCACCAGAGGCAGGGGCTTGGGGACGGCCCCTGAGCCTGCTCCACGCTGCCCATGCTGGATCTGGTTGGTTTCCGTTGGGATTGGGGGTGTGGGGCCCCTGCTCGGACCCTCACTCCCTGGGCTGGTGCTGGTCAGACCTGGTGCCCCAGCTCCCGCCCCTCACGGCCACCTGCAGCCCGGACCCCGAGGGCTGCAGCCTGGACCCCGAGGGCCCCAGCCCGGGCCCAGAGGCAGCTGCACCTTGAGTGAGAACTGGTAGATGGGGTTGATCTTGTTGAGGTCGTTCAGGATGAAGTACAGCAGGGACGCCCTCGCCGCGGCCGGCCGGTAGTTCTCTCTCGCCTCGTTGATTTTAACTTCTGTGATTTTTGCCTCTTGCACCTTGAAACAAGCAGTCACAAACCAATGTCACTTAGGGCAGAAGACCTAAGTAGACTTTTCTCCAAAGAAGACAGGCAGGTGGCCTAGAGGCACATGGAAAGATGCTCACCGTTTCTGACTGTTAGGAAAAAATACACATCAAAACCACAATGAGGTGTCACCTCACACCAGACAGAATGGCCTTCGTTAAAAAGCCTGCACGTCCTGGAGAGGATGTGGAGCAAAGGGAAACCTTCGCTGCTCTCACTGTTGGTAGAAATGTAAGTTGGTGCGGCCGCGATGGAAAACAGTACGGAGATTCCTCAGAAAACTTGAAATAGAACTACCATATGATCTGGGAATCCCACTCCTGGGTGTATAACTAGACAAACTATAATTCGAAAAAATGCATGCTCCCCTACGTGTATAGCAGCACTATTCACAACAGTCAAGACGTGGAAACGGCCAAAATGTCCATCAGCAGGTGAAGATGCTGTGCCTGGTGGGCATCCGTGCCCCCGACCCTGTCCTGGGGCCCCAGTGAGGCTGTGACTTCTCTTCTCAATGACCATCAGCCCACCTGCCATGCCCGCTGTGTGCTATGGCTGGGGGTACGAGGGGGTGGGTCCTCGAGATAGTTTCTTACCTTCTCCTCAATCTCACTCGCCGTGTGTTTGGTGGTCTCCAGGTTCTCCACTAAGGCAGTGTCTCCCAGGAAGTTCCCGGATGCAGCCGACAGCCGGGCCAGCAGAGAATCTTCCAGCTCTTTCAGAACAATCTTAAATTCATTCTGGGACTTGGTGAGATTCGCCTGCAAGAGGGGCAGACCCAGGAAGGAAACTCAATTGCTGGCAAGGCCTGGCCTCCCCACCTTGGGGGGGCTCGGGGGTTCAGAGTCTCTCAACAGCTTAGCCAAGGCCCCTGCAGCTGCCTGTAATGAGCAGTCAGCAAGGGTGTGGGAACCACAGTGGAAGATGTGGGGGCCGGGGACCCCTGAGAGCCCACAGGTGTGACTCAAGACAGCCCAGGAGGGGACTGGTACACTGGGGCTGGTAGCAAAGATATTCTTGTGGGGCAGGAGCTCAGTGCTTTTGGGCGTCCAGGGCACCACTGTGGACTCCTATTCTCTCAGAGAAGTTGTCACTTGACTTAGAATCAGGTTTGGGGGTAGCTGGGGAGGAGGAGTGACTCATTTTGTTGTACAAAGCACACTTGGTGTGACAAGCAAGGGCCCCTTCAGAGTCACTGGACGTGGGGGTCTTGGAGACCTGCCCTCTTGGTCTGAGCCGCCGCCTGCCCTGCTCCTCCCGACCCGTCGCACCTTTAGCTGCTCCAGGTCCGGGCGCTCCTTCGCCACCACGGCGGCCAAGAGCTGGTCCTCCAGCCCGTCCCTGGTGACCAGGAAGTTGATCAGGGTGCACTGGGCCTGCATCTCGGGCTTGTAGTGGGGGTTGAAGTACTTGGTGTGCAAGATCAGACGGAAGTTCGGGTGGTACTCCACCTCCTTGTCGCCGATCTTAATGTACCTGTGGTCGGTGGCGGGGGGGTGTTAGGAGGGACCCCCCAACCCCCAGTGACCTCGGGACAGCAGCACAGACTCCCTCGGGACTCCGGCCAGCCTGGGAGGACAGTCTGGACTTTAAAATGAAATGTTTCACTATAAAGCTGCTTAGAATGAAGGTCTTCCAGAAACTGCCTGCACAATTTCCTACTTAACCAGGAAACCATTTCCCTCTAACATACATGAAATTGGGACTTCCCAGTGGTCCAGGGGTTAAGAATCTGCCTTCCAAAGCAGGGGACGTGGGTTCGATCCCTGGTTGGGGAACTAAAATCCCACCTGCCGAGGGACAGTTAAGCCCTCAAGCCTTAACTAAGATCCGATGCAGCCAAAATAGCAAAAGAAAAAAAAAATTTTTAATAAACAAACGCATAAAATCATGGTGTATTGTGTCAGGGCTCACCCTGATGAATAAATAATCTGAAACTTGGGAAAAAAGAAAACAGAAGACCTTTCCTCCTTGGAGTGCCACTGGCCTTTCTAGAGAAAGCACCTGCTCTTTCTCTAGCTGGTCTGTTCTGGTCTTATAGGAGAGTTCACTCAACCCTGGCTGCACGTCTTACGTCTTACTGGGAGCCTCTGAAGAAACACTCAGGCCTGGGCTGCCCCCCAACACCATTAACATCAGAAAGACAGAACACCAGGACATCTGGGAGCTCCCTGGGCAGATCTGATGAGCAGCCAGGAATGCAGGCCGGCTTGCCCTTGGTGGGAGTTGTTTCTCTCTGGCTCCCCCCCTGCTACCCCCTTTCTGGCTGAGCTCACTTTTGGGGGGCCTCCAATTTCACCCCTGGGTATCACCACTCAGGCCAGGCCTTCCTCAGAATCTAGCACGTCAGCACTTTCGTCATCTCTATTCTGGACTTCTGCCTACACCCCTGCGTTGATAGGCGGCTCAGATCGACTCTGACCTTTACATTTTTAAAGTTGATTTACGTTTTTATGTTAGAAAAGTAACATAAGCTCAGTGCATCAACCAATGAATGGATAAACAGAACGTGTCAGATCCACAGAATGGACTATTGATCAGCCCTAAAAAAGAACGAAGTATGTATGCTTACTACAGCTCGAAAAGATACTCAGAGAAACCAGGCATGAATGTCCTAAGGGTCACCAGATTGGTTACTTTTGGTCAATTTTACGTTATAGGAATCTCAGCTAAATAGGAAGAAAGAGTAATACTGGTTCAAGATTTGCAAAACGCATGAAAACAGGAAAAAAGATGACCGCGAAGGACGGCGGTCCGCAGGCCATCGCTGAGGCAGTGCTGGTGTAGGTCTTAGGACCCGCCACTGCTCTCCCAGCGGCCCCTCCCAGGGGGCTCCCCCACTCACGCCCGTCGGCGTTGTGCTGAAGCCCCTGCGGCTCTGAGGAAAGGAGAGGCCCTGCCCTTCCTCTCAGTCCGGAGGCCAGACCTCGGCGCTGAGGACCATCACGTGGGGGAACCTGTCACTCACTTTCCCTTTTTGATCGTGTTCCTGCCCAGCAGAGGGTCCAGAACCGGGTCGATGGTCTCGCCAATGTTCTCGATGAGCAAGGTGTCCCCTTCCGAGATGGCCTGCTCGATGATGTCCAGGTAGCTGTGGGCACAGCATGAGATCGTGAAGGCCTCCGGGCCCGGTGACCACGCAATCATATGCCCCAGGAGGGACGGGAGAGGTGACTGAAGGGCCAATAGTTCGTTCCTCTCCCAAAGGGTCCTTCCGGAGGGGAGCGCAGGGCTCACTGTGTAAATCACCCCCAGGTGGGGAGGTTTGAACATGGAACTGCTTTGTGGCTGCAGAGCTCAACGTTCCACATCTACGTTTCCTCCCACTGCCCTGCACCTTGGGAAGGCTGTCCAGCAGCTGTGTTATGGGCACTGCTTCCCATCTATGAGAAGAGATGGCACGACGACCGGCCGCAGCCTCCCAGCCAGCCAGTGACCAGGCAGGACCACCGCAGGTGGGAGTCGAGGTGTCAGCGCTGCCCCTGCAGGAGCGGCAGCGAATGGGGAGAGGGGAGCAGCAAGTTTGCTTCTTCACTGTTGGCGCTGTTCCCCGGGGTCTAAGAACTAAGAAAATCCACGCCCCTGTGGGCCAGTGTTGGTTTCCAAAGACGCGTCCATTCATCTAACAAGTGAAAGGCTCTGCGTGGGCTTTGCAGACTTCTGGCCGAGCTAACGGGCTGGCCACCGCCTCTGGAGGCCCATCCCGCCCGCCTCGGTGGCCGCGCACCTCTTCTGTCCCAGGCGGATGGCCTTCAGCTCACTGCTGTATTTGTTTTTGATCCACTTGATGCCCTGCAGCTGGGCATCCACGATGAGGGGCCAGCGCTCCGTGTTGCACAGGATGGTGGCGTTCTCCGTGGACATCCGGTCGCTGGGGAGCCCCTGGTTGTTCCAGGTGGCCACATCCGCGTCGTCAGTCAGCAGGGTCAAGGGGTCCAGACCCTTCGTGATAGGGACTGGGACCTGCCGAGGGGGGCAGTGTGGCCTGACTCACCGCTCGGGGGGAAGCGGCTCCCTGAATAACACCTGTGCCGCAGGGGCAGATAGCCGCTCGCAGCCCCTTGGGACGTGGCCAGAAAGGATGTCAGCATCGTCCACGCTGGGCCACCCTCTGCACCCTGGCTACCCTACAGCCTCTGCCTTGTTCATAGCAGGAGCGACGGTGAGACCTGGCTGGGTCTGCCCTCCCCTCCCCCACGGACCTCCCCAGGTGTCCTGAGTGATGACCACCACGGGACCTCTTACCTTTAAATGGTTTATGTAAGGGATCCAAAACCTCTCCATCAGCTCGTTGCGGTATTTCTTGGTGAAGTAGCCCACGTAGGAGACGAAGGCAGAGATCAGCAGGACATCCCCGCACAGCGTGACGCCCTGGCTTTTGAAGCTCTCCACTGACTCGGCCCAGCGGACGTTTTCTGACGCCAGTCCTCCCACCAGCCTGAGGTGGGAGCCAGGGGTCAGTGGACGAAAGAGGAGCCCGTGCTTCTGGTGGGAGGGAGGGCAGGCTGGAGGGCCGGGAAAGGTGTGCCTCCATCGGTACCACGGACCTCGTGGCTTCAAAGCCTTACTTTGCTCAGTGGTTCAGGAGTGACTGTGCTTTGTGGGGAGTCTAGGGGAGAGAACGCTTTAGGGAAGCAAAACTAATGCTTTCTGGGTGCTGTTGGGGATGCTGAGCTTCCTTCCCCAGGGTGTTGGCCTCATGGGCACTGCGATGCTATCTGACCACATGACCTGACCACCGAGGCCGCTGCCTGGACACTGCTGAGCACACGCTTTGGGCAGCGGCTAGTCCAGTGGCGGCCACCTGGCCCCGTGTAGGGTGGGGACTCCAGGCTGTGCCTCATGCTTCTCAGGCCACTAGCCCGAGGGCTGGTCCCCGACCCTGAACGGCACACCCAGCATCCGAGAGCAGGGCCAGGTTTGCAGAAATACAGACGCCCGATTAGGCTCACGGAGGTGTGTCTCTGGCATCACCTGAGCAGCCCTTCCTCCCGGTGACTGAAAGACCACCTTTGACTGTCCCAGCAGAGGTGAGTCCACATCCCACTGGAGGCCAGGTAGGCAGCCTGGGGACCTCCCAGGGTTAATCCTCACGACTCTCTGTGCTCAGAAAGCGGGGGCTGCACCTGGGGCCTATCCCCCCAGAGGCTGTTCTGTGGGCTCATCCTTTTTGGGGGTGGCGGGTCTGAGGACAGGACAGTCTTGTGATGGGGTCGGGGGTGAGGCACCTGTTAGCCAGCGAGATCACCCTATTGGTAGCGTCAGCCTCCTGCTGGCACTTGATCTTCTCAGCCGTCGCTTTCTCAAATGCCGACGTCAAGTTGCTCAGGTTGGCGTTGAGTTCCTGGAAAGACAAGGTAGGAAGGCCCTGAAATTGGGATGCCCCTGGCTCTCCCAGAAGTAGAGGCAGCTGAGCCCTGGGAGGGCTGAGATCCCCGAGGGGCCTGAGGGCCACAAGCATGGCCGAGGCAGGCGGCCTCGGGGGTGTTCTGGGCCCCACATCAGATGCTCAGTAACTCACAGGGGTGGCCAGGCCAACCCCTCTCAGGTGGAGACGGTGGCCGGCCGCACCCATGGGCCGCACTCACAGCAATCTTGTTCTTGATGCGGGAGAGCTTCTCCTGGGCCTCGGCCAGCTCGGCGTTGGCCTCCTCCAGGGCCTGCCTCTTGGGGGCCACGTCGCAGTAGACCTCGTAGAAGCGGACGATGTTAATGCACCAGGAGCACAGGCCCGCGGCAGCCGTGGACTTGGAGCGGATGAACTCGGGGTCAAAGGTCGGGTTGCCTTGGTAGGGCCTGGGGAGTGAGCGACAGCGGGCTGGGGACTCAGGCTCCCGCCACCCTGCACCTGCCACCTCTACTCCCACCTCTGTCTGTGACTCCGGCGCCATTATGAGCCATAGGAGGAGCAGAACATTGAACATACTACCTTCTGGTGTCTTAATGATCATAGAAAGAAGAAGCCAAGACCAAAACTCAGAACTCTGGCCTCTGCAGTGGAATTAAGGGTATGAAAGGGAAAAAAGTGAAAGTCACTCAGTCCTGTCCAACTCTTTGCGACCCCATGGACTGACTGTACAGTCCATGGAATTCTCCAGGCCAGAATACTGGAGTGGGTGGCCTTTCCCATCCCAACCCAAGTCTCCTGCACTGCGGGCAGATTCTTCACCAGCTGAGCCACAAGGGAAGCCCAAGAAGACTGGAGTGGGTAGCCTATCCCTTCTGCAGCGGACCTTCCCGGCCCAGGAATTGAACCAGGATCTCCTGTGTTGGAGGCGGATTCTTTACCAACTGAGCTATCAGGGAAGCCTATGAAAGGGAAAAGAAGTAGTGCTATCAAGGTGAAGAAAAGCTGCTTTCCCGCCCTGCCCCCCCTTAACTCTCTGTTCCCTGCTGCCTCTGTAGCTGGTCTCACTTTCATTCTGCAACCACTGCGGCCCTCGGCAAGAAAACGTGTTCAGGGGTCGGCAGCTTGCCCAGATTTATGCCAACAGGAAGTGTTGGAACCAGTGCCCAGCATCACAGGTGAGGCTAAGGCTCTCCAGGTAAGACTTCAAAGAGGTGACGTTACCAGGGTTAGCTTACAAAAGTGATGCGGAACAGTGCCCGCAGATGCAGTTAGGAAGCTTAGAAACTAGTGTTTTTAAAATAATGGCGACATCATTGAGCGTTAACGGACTGAGCTTTCTGCAGAAGGAATTCTGAATGGATGATTAAAAAATCATAACTGAAGTGTGAGTTGAGCTTAGGTGGGGAACACAGCCCATCACCTCCTCTATCTGGCATTTTTTACACTCTGTTTAGGCGGTGGGTCTGCATCTGTTAAGCACACTCCAGACAGCATGGGGAGGTGGCAGTTGCGAAGTTTGCTGGGTGACAAGGAGAAGACATTTATCATGGCACTATTTATGATGGCAGAAACGGAGACAGCCTAGACCCTCAACAGTGCAGGTATAGTTAAGTAAATTACAATTCATCTGTGGTTAAAAAAAAAAAAAGAAACAGATCAAGTGTTTTGACAAGATAGGGAAAAGATTTTTTCTCCTGCAACGTTAAGTAAAAAATAAAAAGCAGAACAGATAATTGCATATAGACAGTATTCTTTCAACTACCAGGGGGAAAATCCAGAAAAAAGACTGAAAGGAAACATGCCAGATGTTAACACAGACCGCTTCCTGGAGGCGAGTCTGGAAGTGTTTCTCTTGAACTTCACACTAGTCCTTAGTCATCAGATGCTTTTCATTCGTCCAGCTCTCTTCTGATACAGATGGAACTGAGAGGTTGGGGTCTCACCTGGGGTCACTGGGGTCATGGGAAGGCCTCCCTTTCTCGCTTGGGGTCAGGTCAGCTTGGCCCTGAAATTGGTTTGGGGGGGGATGGCTAGGCACAGAGTGCTCACAAGTCACTTCAGTCGTGTCCGACTCTTTGTGACCCCGGGGACTGTCGCCTCCAGGCTCCTCTGTCTGTGGGATTCTCCAGGCAAGAATACCAGAGTGGATTGCCATGCCCTCCTCCACAGGGTCTTCCTGGCCCAGGGATCGAACCTGTGTCTTTAACGCCTCCTGCATTGGCAGGAGGGGCTCTTTGCCACTAGTGCTACCTGGGAAGTCTGCTCACAAGTGCAGTGCTCACCAGTGCTGGTGTTACTGGATTTACGGGGCAAGATGTGGGAGTGCCCACTCTGCACACCTTTCCAAGTCCCACCTCAAGACAGACTAGGACCTGGGGCCCTTTGCTGCAGTGACTGCACCTGGACAAACGTCTCCTTGAGCAACAAGTGCAAAGAAACTACAAGGGGCTAGAAATAACTACATGCACGCACAGCTGGGACAAACGATGAACAAGATACAAAAAGGCTAAAACTCACTGCTGCTTCTAAAGTGCCAGGAGCCGCAGCAGGGTCCTGTGCCTGATCTCTGCACGCAGCACCACCCCTCCGACCCCACCCTCCAATCCACCCCTACCCTCACCCCATTTAAGCAGCCAGGTCGACCAAGGCTGGGGAGACAGAGGGGGATGAGGCTCCCCCCGAGCTTGGGATCACGTTTCACCTTGATGCCCTGGTAGCTCAGGTCCAGGTAGATGCACCCAGACTCTGGCCTGCTGGCTTTGGGGTCCCGCCTTCTCTGTGCTGCCCAAGACCCTGCCCTGACCCCAGCAAGCCCAGGCTTCCCTTGGGACCACGCGGTGTGCAGCCAGGGACAGGCGGGAGAAGGTTCGCAACCACACAGGGCCTGAACGTGATGTGTTCCCGACAAGATGAGACCTTGGCAACCCATGGGGGCGGCCGAGCCCCGACTCACTTGAACGCTTTCAGGCAGGCCTCGGGGATGTGCTCCTTGTCGAACTTTTTCAAGGAGTCCAGGAAGGTGTCCACTTTGCCCATCATGATTTTCGCAGCTTTCCAGCTCTTGTCCTTGGGGATCTTGCCCCCAGGTGCGGTCAGAATCATCACAGCAGCCGTGACATTGACCACGGCATCCGGGGGGGACCCGAAGGACTTCAGCTCTGTCAGGTTGTTCTGCAGAGACAGGTGGGCGGACCTGAGTGGGGATTCAGCCCTCAACAGGGCTGGGAGGCCCCCGGCAATGACCCCATGGCATCTCCTCTCAGCTCAGAATTCCTGGGCCCTGATTCTTCCTCCTCCTCCTCCTGCCCTCACCTTGTTCAGGGTGTCAAGGGCCTCTTGCGCGGCCAGCAGGGCTGGCTCTGCCTTGGCCAGGTCCGTTTCACAGGCCTTTTGTTTCTCGGTGACATTCTGGAAGGAAGCCAGATGGAAAAGATGGATGCTGGGGTCCATGTGGATGGCGCGTGTGAAGGGGGACCCTAAAGGGTGGCGAGGAGGGGTGAGGAGGGGCGCTCCCCTCTGCTCTCACTCCCTGGGTCACCATCTGGAGCCCACCTTCCTGCCCCCCAATGCCTGCTGGCTCCTTTGCCCCAAAACACTCAGGTCAGAAGGCCCTGGGCCGTCAGCTGACCTGGGATTCCAGAAGGGGAAAACACTGCCTTCTCTTGGCTCCAGCTTCCAGGCCCAGAGGAGAAACCTGGGGCCATGCAGGCCACCCCACAGGGCTTTGAGGCCTCGTCTCTTGGTGCCATTGTGGAATCCCTCCAGATTGGGCCAGTTTCGGAGGTGCAGGCCATCCTCCTCTTAAAGTTACACCCTTATTCACACATCCATTCATACATTCATGCATGCATGCGTTCACTCGTTGGGCTGGGAAGAACCTCTCTGAGCTTCCAGGCACCAGAGAGATTGGGAGAAGCTTCCTATCAATCAATCAGGACCTGAGTGACAGCAGGAGGAGACGAAGAAGGCCGTGGGGCTGGGAGCTGTGCTGGGCACGGGGCAGGGTGGACAGAAGGAAGAGGGTCCCTCTGCAAAGAACCTCCCAGAGAAGCCCACCCTGTGCCCGACTTCAGGGAACAGGGCGTGGAAGGCACTGACTCGGCCGGCGGTGCTGGGAGTGGCCCTGGAGAACGCCTGGGTGGGCCCTTTTGGGATCAGGGGTTGAGGAGGGGTGGGCGCCCAGACGTTAAGCTGCATGTGAGTATCAAAAGGCAGGTCCCAGGGTTCAGGGTGCAGGTGTGGGCCCTGGCTCGGATCCTGGCTGTATCACTTGCTAATTTTGAGACGTCAGGCACACTTCCGGCCACCCTAACAGGGCTTTGGTCATGCAGCTGACGGTGAAGGATGGAGGGGAGCTCCTGGGACCCTCCCTTGTTCCAGCGCTGGTGGGAAGGATTCAGGCTTCCCCCTCCTGTAGGCCGTGGGAGGAGGCTGACTCAGGCCCTCTCAAGAGACAGCAGACAATTATTGAGGCTCTTAATTTAGACCCTCAGGCAGAGGCATGATTGATGACGCAAAGCGCACGCAGACAGGGGCGATGAGAAATCAGCCCGACCACAGGGACCTTCAGCGTGGAGCCCACCAGAGTCAGGGGTGCTGGAACCTCTGGGGGCTCCCGTTGTAGGAAGTCTGAGGCCCAGGGCTCCAAGGCCATCTTCTCAAGCCTTGATGGGCTTACATGAGCATGTCCCTCAGATGCAGACCTGGTTCAGCAGAACCGGGGTCTGGGAACCTGCATTTCTTACCAGCTCAGAAGATGCCACTGCTGGGCCCTGGGAGGGCAGCCCTCTGCTGAGTCGGGGGCCTGTGTTTGGGGGAGGTGCCCTCCCTGCAGGGGTCCTGCTGGGTTGCCAGGGCCCGCAGGGAGATACTGGTCACTCGGGGAAGGCACCTGGCTGAGCGGAGCTGCCCCACCGCCTACCTTGTTGATGACCTCCACCTTGATCTCCTCCTCGTCAGCAATGGCTTTCTCCTTGCTGACTTTCTCGGTCTCCACGCCCACCACGTGGATCAGCTTGTCCGCGTTCTCATTTTTCTGCTTGAGCTCTGCCTCCTGAACCGCCAGCTTGGCTTTTAAGTCGTCCACCTGGAGGGGGAGGTGAGGGAGATGGGCAGGCTGGGGTCCCGGCCAGTTGCTTACTGCTCCCTGGGGCGCGTTTCTCCATGCTTTATCAGCTTCTCCAAGGTAAGTGTTCATTGAGCACCAGCTGTGTACACAGGGTCATCACGAGTAGAAGACCCATTCCTGAGGCTTGGGGAGGTGGCAGTCAAGGTGGCCGGGGTGCCGAGGAGTCATGGGGAGGCTGGTGGGGCTGTGAGAGCTGGGGGTCGGGGATGAAATGCTCCCTTGGGTGCTCCGGTGAGGCCCCAAGCGGCTGGGTGGAGGGGGTACTGGGAAGTGGTGAGTGACGGAGTGAGACATCCTTCCCCATCTGGGTGATTTCTACCATCGAGGAAGCCCCTCGGGTGCTGTAACTGCCCTCACCTGAGCTCACTCACTGTGTCCTAGGACCACTTCCAGAAGGTACATTTGAGGAAAAAGAAACGCCCACTGGGCCGGGCTCCTCTTTCTTTCCTCTCCAGGGAGGGGGCAGGCCACTCCTCGGCTCCTGTAAGCGCTTTCTTGGACATCCCCCACCACTGTGTCCCCCTCTCAACCCCCACGGGGTGGCCGGACCCGTGTAGCAGCACCTGTGTCAGGGGTCGTTCCCCACCTGCACCTTTGGCCGGGAGGCAGGGACTCGGGGGCTGTTTACCAGGCCCCTTGGGGAGACGCCAACAGTGGGCAATAAAGAGGGAGCCTGGGCTACACCAGGGAAGACACTCAAAACCAGGCAGAAGGCTAAACAATTAACGTGGCATCAAAGTACAGCAGACACTGGTCCACTGGGGCACGGCAGTGTGAACGGCACCCCAGGGTGGACCCACCTTCAAAGGCTGCACCCGACGGGGTGAGCAAGCCCCTCCAGACTCGGGGCGCCTCCCTCCCCCAGGAAGCACCTGACACAGCATCAGCATCCCGAGAGGATCTGGGACCCACTGTCACGGTCAACACCCTCGCTCTGGTTTACAAGTGGAAGTTTCCCCAAGGCGGGGGTCCCGGTCCCCTTACCAGCATGTCACACATTGGGGGATGGTTCCGGAAGCTCATCCCATGGCCCAGTTCTCCTCTTACCTGAGAGGCCGTGCTCTGCAGCTTCATCAGCCCGTTCTCCAGCCTCTCGATCTTGGCGACCAGCTCCATCCTCTTCTTGGCCAGCAGGTTCTGGTACAGCTTGATCTGCTCCAGGAAGGTTTTGGGTGTGGTGTAGTTGTAGCGCCTCTCGGTGGCCAGGTACACCTTGGACATCTCGTTGACAGTCGTGTGCACGTAGGACATGAAGAGGCTGATGGAGGCCTTGACTTCCGGCTACAAAGACAAGGCAGGCCCATTCACTCCCCAGTGCCCTGGTGGAAGCGACCCAGGGGAAGAGGAGGCTGCTGGCCATAGTGGACCATAGGGTAGGATCCCTTACTTGCCAAGGACCCTGGGTGAGAGGTACCCCCCTCAGTCTTGGCAGCTCAGGTGCCCAGTGAGGCTCGAGACAACAAGGCCTGCAGGGCTCCCATGGGCAGTGGTGACATGGCGCCACCAGAGCACCTTTTCACAGCTGAGGTTATGATTGTTCTGAGTCACACATTCATATAGTCAACATATTTGAATAACCAGGCAAGTCTGCAAGCATGTATTGGGCATTTCCTGTTGTGGGTCTGGGGGGTTAGTAACTCCTTTCCCAGCCTCCTCTGTCCTGTGTTCAGGTCAGGATCACAGCCCTTACCACCTGGGCACCCCCAATCTGCCTGAAGACAAGCACTGGGAGCTTTGCCCCACGAATTGTCTGAGCAACATTTGTACACGCGTGCTAAGTCGCTTCAATTGTGTCTGACTCTTTGCAACCCCATGGACAGCAGCCCGCCAGAATTCTCTGCCCACTGGGATTCTCCAGGCAAGAATACTGGAGTGGGTTGCCATTTCCTTCTCCAGGGGATCTTCCCCACTCAAGGATCGAACCTGGGTCTCCTCTATTGTAGGCAGATTCCTTACTGAGCTACCAGGGAAGCCCTTCTTTATCACTAGCGCCACCTTGATTTGGGAAGGTATTCATCCAACACGTGTTTCTTTGGCATCTACTTGGCAGCCGTTACTGGTGCCAGGGGTGGAGCCATTCCCTGGTCCTAGGAGGCCCCCGCCTCTGCGTTCACTTGGGGCGTGGAGGACACATGGTCAGAGCGGCGTTCCCAGGAACGGCTCATCCCGCAGCTGAACACTCTAATGGTGCAAGCAGGGAACTCGACCCATCTTTAAAGCCAGGGAGGAGGTTAATTTCAGGCTTATTTTATCCCACTGTATATGTGTTCAAAATAAATCAGACACAATAACCACGTGGGATTTTTTTCTAGGCTTGTGATCACTTGCATCAGCTGGGTCAGAATTTAATGATCATTTCTAGGCCAGCAGTGAACTCAAATGGTGAATGTGGGCACTGTCTTTTGATAAATGAAAGGTAAAAAGTAAAGACGACTTATATTGCCCCGTTGTCCTTGTCTTGCCCTATAAAAGGCAGGTTACAGGTGAGGGAGCAGCCCTGGGCAGAGACCCTTGGGCTGAGCTGTGTTGGGACCCAAGGCAGGAGGAGAAAGTGTGCACCTGTATACATGTATTAAAGTAAATACAAGCTCTGCAGCAGGCTCCCACCAGGGACTATGTTCAGAGCCCGGGTTTCTCCATCTGTTCTCATGTGGGCATCACACCTCCCTGAACCAGCCCTGTGGAGCCCAGAACCACCAGCCGGTTGAAATGACCATTCCCCTGTCAGAGTGACTCAGGGCTGCAAGATCAACAAATGATGGCCTTTGTTTATAAGTTTGATATTTTGAATGTTTCGGCATTGATTTTTTAAAAATACCACATTAAAACATTGCTGATCCTAGTGAAGTTTTTGGTGCCCCACTAAGTTTTGCACCCGAGGCGAGTGCCTCACCCTAATCCTGTCCCTGGAGGTAAATGATGGGGAACCCCTCCCTCCTGGCTCTGCGCCCCGAGACTCACCTGAATCCCCTCCGTGTCCTCGAGGAAGCGCGCGCTGACGGACACCAGGGCGTCCTCCGGCCACTCGTGGAACCAGTTGATGGCCGTGCAGTTGACCACAGCGGGGAATTTTCGTGCTCTCACTCGCAGGACGGAGCCCACGGGGGAGAAACACAGGATCACCTAGAAGAGGACACAGAGGTTGCTTGCTGGGGGACGGCAATGCCAAACGGCGCTGCTTTTGCAGAAATCCCATTTAGAAGGGAAACTGTGTGTGGTATTTGTCTCCAAGTACAGAGGTTGGGGGGTGGTGCAGAGAACATTCCCCATTCTGGGCGAGAAGTGTGGCCATTGTGTGATGTGGGGGTGCAGGGGAGCCCAAGCCCTCCTGAGGTGGCCCTTGCAAAGAGGGAAGGACGGCTGGGTGCCTGAGGGAGTGGGGAGTGGGCATCCATGCTGGGCAGCAGGGACGCAGGTCCCTTTAGCAGGTCTGGTCCTTGCGGGGAGGGAGGTATGGGAAGAGCAGCGCCACCTGGCTGCGGGCAGGGAGAGGAGAGGGCAGACGTCCTAGTGGACACAGACAGGAAGGGAGAGAAGGACCCAACATGCACCCAGTCTAACTCGGGTAGCTTAGCCAGCATCCCCCAAGAGGGAACGTGGAAGGTCGAGGTAAACGAATCTATTTAAATGTGCTCTATGGGGGAGGAGTGCCTACAGAAACCACTTCTTTTCGGCCACAGGGCACTACTAACAGCCCACCTCCACCAGGCAGCCCACTGGAATTCTCCTAAGAGTTTTCTACTTCCTGTGCGAGGCAGAACAGCCCCCAACTCCTCCCCGAGTGAAGACCCAGCCTAGAAGACCCCCCAGAACCCTCCAGGCCCCAGGACCCCCTACCTTCAGGTTCCTGCGCACTTTGTCAATGAAGAACTTCCAGCACACCTCCCGGGTGTCTGTCAGGCCGAGGGACTTCACCTGGGGCCGCATGGAGGAGATGATGTTCTCCACCTCATCATCCATGAACAGCCCCGGGATCTCCCCCGAGGCCAGCAGGTCGTTGATCAGCACCAGGAACTGCTCCTCGGCCACCTGGGAGTCGGTCATCAGGAACACCGAGGGAACGTTCTTCACGGCTGACTTGATGTACTGGGCACCAAGGTCGAGCTGGACCCAAGGAAGACACCCTCAGAGGTCTTGCCGAAGCATCTCCCACCACCACCCAGGGCAGGGGGGCACCCGCAGATCGGCCCCGTAAGAAACAGCAGGGTCTGTAGATGGAGCTTAGGGCCTCGAGGGGAGGAGGCCCACTTGTGGAGGCACCGCTCGCCACAGCGCCAAACTGGAAGCATCCTCGGGGTCCTGGGCTGCTGACACATGGCTGGCCCCTCACTCAGCTTAAAGCATTTCTTCAGAGGGTCCGGCCCAGCTCCAGGGGCCACTACTCTGGCCTCGGGAAGAGGGCTCCTAGAAGTCAAAAGCATGCCACTGCCTGGCCTGGGGACTGTGTATAGGGCCCTGGGGAGCTGACCCAGTGGGTGGGAGCCCAGCTAAGCCCTCACTCCCCCGAGTGCAGGCAGAGCACTGGCCCACGACGAGGGGCTCGCTCTGTCTCTCCCTTCTCATTGCACCACCCGGCTCCAGCCTTTGTGGGTCGCCGGGGCTCCTGTGGCACCCCCCGCCCACCATCACCCCTGAGCACTCTCTGCTGTCTTGAAGCCATCTTCCACTTTGCCCCAGAACACCACCACATCCTGCCCCTCCTCTGCCCAAATGTCCTTGATGGTATCTTGTTTTCTTGGGACCATGTCCAGGATTTTCCATGAGGCCCATGATGGCCCTTGGGCTTGGATTCTGACCCTTCCCCCACCTCCAAGTCTCCGGCTTCTAGTGGGGGCCCATGGCTGTTGGTGTGACTTTATAATATAGTTGTGAACGTATCTGTTATACCAACAATATTTACATTTTTAACTTCTTACTGCCACACTACTATCAGAACAATAATAATACATCTTCTAACCGTTCAGGAGTCTGCTTCCCCTAATAGGATGCAAGGTCCTATAGCTCTGTTTATAGCTGTCCTTACTTCCAAATCTACAGAAGCTACTTAATAAATGATGACAAGGGATGAGTGCAAAGCTGGCTCGTCAGGGGTGCAGGAGCAGTGAATGGGGACGACACAGATCACAGAGCTGTTATAGCTCATGCCAGGGAATAAAATAGCAACAGCCACGGGTGGTCCCGGGGTGAGGTAATGGGAACGAAGCCCTCACAAGGGCAAAGAGTATGACGCAATCATGAAGATAAAAGCAATATGATTAAGCTAACAGACTAGAAGTTGTATCAGTGGAGAAAACTCAGTAACACTACACAGCTCTGGGTGCAAGGATTCTCTCCACTTTGAGAGCACTTGGGGGGTCAGTGAGGACCCTCTTGGCTCCGCTGAGAATCCGCACGCTCTGATTCAATCCAGGAGGCAGGACCTACATTATGAAGACCTCACCCTTAAAGCTTGGGTTTAAAAATTAGAGCTGGCTAGTGTTTGATAGAAAGAGCAGCTGCGCTGGGGCCTCTGACAGGCCGGACGCTCACCTGGAGGCTGCAGTCCCTGGCACAGCCTGAGAGCAGGACTGAGAGCCAGCTGACCATCCCCGTTATCCTTCCTGGGGCCCCAGCCCACAGACTGGGACCCCAGCCCACAGACTGGGACCGCCCTCTTGCTGAGATCCCAGGGTGCCAGGCTCTGGTGGGGGTCCAGGTCATCCCCTCGCCAAGGCCACCTGGCCAGTGACTGCCTTGCAGCCTTGAGCAGAGAAGCAGGTCCACTGAGCCAGCCTCATCCTGGCCCACAGAAGCACCAAGGCAAGGAGAGAGGCACCGTGGGACACGGTCAAATCAATTTCAGCTCTAATCTGAGTGGCGGCCATGATAAGCTTTAGACTAATCATGTTTGACTAGCTCACAGTTCCCCGAGAGAGCAAATTTTCCGGAAAAATAAATCAATAAAAAGCCTCGGTGGCACGTCCTGGGGATGGGAGACCTGTTCGAGCTAATGTTTATTCAATTAATTCAGAGAGCAGCCCTCGCAGAACCCCGAGCAGGCGGTGAGACCACTAGTTAGTACCGGCTCTGAAAGACTGAATCTGGAAAACCGGGAAAGACAAGGCGGCAGGCTGCGATGACCAGAGGCAAGAACCCAACCCCCTCACTGCTGTTATCTGAGGGGACTCCAGCTCTCATCTACTGGAAACCCACACTTCCATTTACCTTCGGCACACGGCCGTGGGCCCTAGCCAAATGTGTCCCTGGCCTATGTCGTCTTGAGATAAAGACCCTGCCGGTGACCATCCCAGTCTCTGCGTCAGATGCTCCATTTCGGGGAGTGGGAAGACTCCTCCTCCCCCGCCCTCCTCCCACTGCCAAGGGTGGCTTATTGAGAGGCGACGCCCTCACCTTGAGGTCTGGGATCCCGTAGCCCTTCTTGAGGGTGATCTGGAACACGTCCAGGGCGCTGATGTACGCGGCCAGGCGGGAGAGGCTTTGCTTGCCGCTGCCGCCCACCCCCACCAGCAGGGCATTGCCCCGCGGGGACTCCAGGATGCGGTTGATCCTGCAGATGTGGGCCACCGCATCCTCGAACAGCACCTGAAAAGAAGCCGGGCCGGAGAGACGACGCGCCTCCCTCACTCATCCCCTGGCCCCAGCCCCACCGCTGCCCACTCGAACCCCCGGCTCACCAGGTTCATGACCGCATTGACCTCGTTGTAACTGTCCAGGACTTCCACCAGGAGCTTGTTCAGAGGAGCCAGGTCAGTAACTGGCAGGTATTTGGGGTCTCCAATCCCGTGAGCAAAGTGGCAGAAGATGTTTGGTTTGGCGAATAGGAGCTCATCACCGAGATCCTAGACGTCGACAGTGGGGGGCGAGGGGGGAGATGCTGTTCTGGTGGCCACCACGGGCCCACGGAGCCCAAGCAGCAGCCCTGGCATCTTGCCCGACGGCCTCAGGAGGCCAGGTCACGTCTGCTGGGGCCCACACTGATGCTGCCAGGGGCCCTGCAAACTGCTGGGCAAAAGCTCCTGGTCTGTGTCCCAAAGGGAATGAACAGTCCAGAAAAACGATTCTACCATGCAAACCCCAGACCCACCAGTGGAGAGTGTTGCCCAGAGCGGGCTGTCTCTGCCTGGTGGCTGGAGGGAGAGGTCTTCAGCTCCTGACCTGCTGAGAGCGCCTCTCCTCCTCGCTTGGGCCACACCCACGTGGCAGAGCCATCTCGTGGGACCCAACGTGATCCTTCCCATCCCCATCCCAGGGCCCTTGCAAGGAGGCGAGGATTGTTGGGGGCCCCTACTCTCCCTGCCCCTCAGAACCTTCCTGGGTTTGGCAGGGCGGCCTGGTGGCATGACTCACGTCAAAGAACTTCTTGGTGGAAGCGACGGTGACCCTGCGCAGCGTGTCCTGGTCCTTCTCGTCCACCATCTTGTCGCCGTACACACGTTCGGCCTCATGCAGCCAGAGGCGGACGAGGTCCAGTGGGAATTTCAGGATCTCTGCGGTGGAGAACAGGAGCCCCTGCCCCAGACGCGGGATGGTCAACATCCTTAGGTGTGTTGGGAGGCAAGCCAAGTGCCGCACACGGATCAAACGAGAACAGTGGCTGCTTTCCCAGGAAGTAATACGGTAGAGTGGGACAGTAGCCACTTGGGGCCCAGGAAACTAGAGACTGCCAAGGCCACAAGTCCTGGAGGCTGAGGCGGGTGTCTGTGGTCTGAGAGATGATGGGGGGATCCTCTTCACCAGGCAGGGTTAAGGGCTGCCCTCTCTAATGGTGTGGATGGTGGAGAAAAGGACAGGGGTCTGATCAGGTGTGAGCCGACTATGGGAGGCCTCGAGGCGGCCGTCAAGCTCAAGCTCTGCAGCCAGCCTGCCCAGCCTGGCCTAGCTCAGCTCTTTGCCAACCAAGTGACCTGGCAAGTTCAATGGGTGCTTATTTTCCAGGCCCCTGTCCTGGGTTCTGGGAGTGTAGCGATGACGGGATGGACTCTGCCTTCATGGAGCTCCCCTTGTAGTGGGGAGACAGAACCAGACAAAGTCACATGGTATCGCCTGCTGTGATGTGTGCTGTGACATACACGGGGGCGGTGGGACAGGGTGTATGGGGAGGAGGAGGGGCCTCTTGGGGGCACAATGTTTGAGCTGACACTTGAGATGGGAGGAGATGGGCGAGACTTAACCTCCCTGAGCCTTGGACTCCCCATCTGCAAAAATGGGGATATCTGAGCATTATGTGTTGTTTGGAGGAGGAAATGGGGATGTAAGTGGCCAAACCCAGTGGCTAGTTCAGTCCATCCATAAGAGGAAATACCACCACCACCACCATCCAGACTCACACTGTCCCCACTCCCACCATCACATCGCCACCACTATCACCATTACTACCACCATCATCGTCATCACCATGACTCCCGCCATGATCATCACCCCTATCATCACCATCACCACCATCATCACTACCAGCATGGTCACCATCAGCAACAGCACCACCATCACCACCATCACCATAGTTACCACCATCACCATATTTACCATCACCACCATCATCACTACCAGCATGGTCACCATCAGCATCAGCACCCACCATCACCATCGGCACCATCACCATAGTTACCATCACCACCATCAGCACCACTATCACCACCGTCACCATAGTTACCACCATCACCATAGTTACCATCACCACCATCATCACTACCAGCATGGTCACCATCAGCATCAGTAACCACCATCACCACCATCATCATCACGATGGTCACCGTCAGCACCACCATCACCACCGGCACCATCACCATAGTTACCATCATCACTATCAGCATTGGCACCATCACCATAGTTACCATCATCACCATTGTCACTATCAGCATGGTCACCATCAGCATCAGTACCCACCATCACCATCGGCACCAGCACCATAGTTACCATCATCACCATCATCACTACCAGCACGGTCACCATCAGCATCAGTGACCACCATCCCACCATCATCATCACCACCATCATCACTATCAGCATGGTCACCGTCAGAACCACCATCACCACTGGCACCATCACCATAGTTACCATCATCACCATGGTCACCACCCTCATCACCATCTCTCATAACCATCATCACATCATATCTCCCTCCATCACTGTCATCCATCCATAGGTCACTTTGCTTTCTCTCCCGAGAATGGTAAGGGAGGAGAGCATCCGTGGATCAGGCATTGGCCGTAAGGGGGCATTACACAGCGCTAAGAGAGCAGTACCTGGAAAATATTGGAGAGGTCCCTGAGGTTGAAAACATAATGAAACTTAATGGCCGTGGGAAGAAACGTTGATGTCACTTTCTGGTGCAGGGCTGTTCCAGGAAAAAGACACATCGATTCTTGTGCACTCCTAATGGCCTCAGGAAGTGCAAAGCTTAAGCTATAGTTTCTAAAGCAAATGGACTGTGAGACGGTGACAATTTAAGTAAGAAATCTGCAGGGGGAGGGATTTTGCCGCTCTACTCATGTGTCAATCATTGCTATATACAGAATTTGCTATCTTCCGCCTCCCCCATCGAGCAATTGGATCTCATAATACCCTCTGTTGAAACATAGCGTCATTGAAAAAAAGATATTGATTTGAAAGTATAAATAAAATATTTAGCAGAGGAAAGTATGAAGCTGCTGTTGGCCCCATAAGGCAGCAGGTCTTACGGACAGGAGAGGGGGCGAGGCTGGCTGGCTTACCCAGGGCGGAGGCCACCAGGTGGCTGCTCATCTTCTGCACCGCAAAGGGTGCTGAGCGGTAGGACAGGTGCTGGCTCAGGATGGTGCTGTAGATGCTCATGAGGGCCTCCTGGCCCGGGAAGCTCACCGCAAACACACAGAAATGGCGCTGCTCAGAACAACCAGAGACCCTCGTCAGGCCGAGCGTGGGGACCAGCTTGGGGCAGGGCTGCCTTCCTGGGGAGCAGACTCTGTCCTTGTCTCCTGATGTCTTGTGGGCATGGTCAGAATGGACAGGTTCCCTCAAGCCTTGCATGTGCTGAGAACTACTCCCCCACCACCGCCTTAGATACTGATTCCATCTCAAAACAGCCAAATTCACATCCCGCTCAGGGACAACTTGGCGGAGGCCATAGAGTGTCTCAGCACAGCCTGGGTTTACATGTCAGATCTCCATCTGTCCAAGGTAATTCAGGGTGAGGTCCTGCCCAGATTACAGACACAGCACAGGATATCCTGCTAAGTCTAAATTTCACACAGAAAGTTTTTAGTACAAATATATCTCAAACATTGTATGGGATGTGATTTGCTGTTTATCTGAAATGCAGATTTGCCCAGGCATCTGTATTTTCATTTGTTAAATCTGGCAGCCTCTCGACATCCCCATGAATGTGCTGATATCTGAAGGGCTGGGGCGTGCTCCAGGGAAAGCCAGCCTGCCACCCCCACCACCCCGCATCCACGCTCTCATCCTCCTTGGACAAATGAGCTTCAGACTCATGCAGCTGACCGAGACAACTCCGGTTTCTGCCCACCTGAAGCCTGGGGTCGATGGTGAAGGAGCCGGCAGTGGGGTTCATGCACGCCACGTACTGACAGTTGTGGACGTCCTTCAGTGTCAGCTTCTGTCGGTCGTACCTGCATTGGGGAGGCCAGCATCAAGCCCTGCCGCTGGTGCCCAGGAGCCACCCAGCACCCCACCCACCCGGGTCATGCCTTGCATATGGGTTAAAAAAGAAAACCAAACACCTTGGGACTTCCCTGCTGGTCCAGTGGCTAATACTCTGCACCCTCAGGGCAGGGGGCCCAGTTTCAACCCCTGGTCAGGGACTAGATCCCACACAGCGCAACTAAAATCCTACGTGCCAAAACAAAGATCAAGTATTGCGCACGTGCTAACTAAGGCCCAGTGCAGCTAAATGAACGAATGAAAGAAAGTGAAAGTGAAGTCGCTCAGTCGTGTCCGACTCTTTGCGACCCCATGGATTGCAGCCTAAGAGGCTCCTCTGGACATGGGATTTTCCAGGCGAGAATACCGGAGTGGGTTGCCACTTCCTTCTCCAGGAGATCTTCCCAACCCTGAGATCGAACCCGGGTCTCCTGCATTGTAGCCAGACACTTTACCATCTGAGCCACCATAAACCTCAATAAATATCGATTATATGTGAAATGGCCAACTGGACTTCATGCTCTAGAGGAAAAAAAAATTTTTTTTTTTGAGAAAATTTTTGAAACGAGAAGCAATGGAGTGGCTCGTTGTGCAGGCCTGGGTGTACGTTTCAGCTCAACTGGGACTCTAGGGAGGCTGGCTGACCCCTCTGTGCCTTGAGCGCCCCACCCCACACCCCCCAGGCCTGAAGCCCCATTAGCCTGGTCCTGTGTCCCAGCCCTGCCTCCCCGCCCGTGGCAGACCCCTCACCCCCAGCCTACCAGTGCCCGTGGTCCATGTGTTGCCGGATGAGGGTGTGGGGGGCCACCGTCCCGTACTTGTCCACCTCGGGCATGTTCATGTCGTCAATGAAGTAGATCAGCTTTTTGGTGCCTGGCGGTCCGTAGTTCCGCCCTGATTTCTTCTCCAGCGGCTTTTCGAGAACCCCTAGAGAAGGGAATGGGGTAGCCCTCACGGTGCCTGGTCGATCCCAGAGGCAGCGGCCTAAAGGGTAGCCCTGGGGGCCACCAAGGACAGGCGGGTTGGACTCCAGCCACCCAGGGAGGGAAGGAGAGAGGGGTGGGCACCACGGCTCCCAGGCAGGGGGACAGGAAACTTGTGTCCCATTGACCTTGGGCCACCCGAGACTGGCTGTGAGCTCCCTGTGGGATCTGGTACCCCCACTATGGGGACAGAGACAGGTGGGTGGGGGGCGTGGGAAATGGAGAGGCAGCTGTTGAGCTCCTGGGGCTGTGGTAAGAAGGGACGGGGCAACTCAGAGTGGGATCGGGGGCCAGCATGTCAGACAAGAGTGACCGGGTGTGTCCAGGCCAGGCAGTGAGCACCTGGGCTCATCCTCGACCTCACCCTGCAGCATGGCCGAGGTCGTGTAGAAGTTGAAGGGCACGGCCTGCACCAGGTAGTCGTCGGTGCTCAGGCTGTCCAGCTTGTCCCCCATCAGCACCGACTTGCCCGTCCCTGCGTTCCCCACCAGCATGACCGGCCACGACTTCTCCATGAGCAGGTCCATGAAGTAGCGGATGCGGATGGTTTCCGTGGTGTGCACCAGCGAGGCCTGGTTGGGGGCGGAGTGGGGCGGGAAAATGTCGAGGGAGGAGCCATGACCTCAGACAGACCCGGGCCTCCAGGTCCCACCTCCGGACAGACTTGCAGAGCTGGGCAGTGTGTTAGATCCCCCAGTCGTACGGAAAAGGTCCTACTGATGGAAACTGTTTGCGACTGGACGTCCCGATGAGAAGCGTGGGGTGGGGCTCTGAGTCCCGCTCCTTAATCGCTGCCCATCGTCGCTGTTCTGGGCAGTTTACCTGCAGTGGGACGTCAGGGTCCAGCTCGAAGGCGGGCACTTTTTCTGTCCACGGCAGGAACTTCTTGGTGTCAGGGTCTATGTAGTAGTCGAAGACCGTCCCCTGCGAAGGGAACTTGATCGTCTTAAATTCGTTGATCCACCACCTGCTGAACTCGACCCGATAATCTACAAGCTGTTGGGAGACAAAGGGAGGCTCAGAAAGGGTCCCCCTGGGAGGGATGCCAGGAGAGTGCACCTGGGCGGCCGGCTGCTCACCTGGTCCTGGAACATGGCCCCCCCGAAGGCCCAGAAGCAGGCGAACACGAAGTAGAGCTCGTAGAGCTCCTTGGCGGAGTCGGGGGGTGTGTTCTTCTCGGTGAGGAGGCACTCCAGCAGGTAGAGGATCATCTGGGTGATGGTGATCTCAGGCACCGGCGTGATCTTCTTAAACCCGAAGCGGAGCTTGTCCAGGCAGGTGGGCAGGTACTTGTCGAAGAGGATCATCAGGTTGGCCTTCTCTGACTGCACCTTGCGCCTCTCGATCCAGCTGCTCACCACCCTGGGGAAGGCGGGAAGGTGCTGAAGGACCAGGCTACTGGGTGGGGTCCCTCTGGTGACCCTCCCCTTGCTGAAGGCTTCCACATGATTCTGGTGCTCCTGCCTGGTGACAGGGCCGGTCCTGAGACCTTCAGAGGATCAGATGAGGGCACGCTTTTTCCCTGGGATTCTAGCTGTGGGATGCTGTCTACCTAGAACAACTGGGAGCCGCGCTTGCTACCCTCAGATGTGGCTGATGCTGAGGACAGTGGGGCTGCAATGTAGGAGGAGAGGGGAGGAGAGGTTTCATGACATAGTCTGGGGGACAGACAGGGAGGGGGCGGGAAGGGAAGAAAAGGAGAGGAGCAGGGACACATCGTGTGAGTATCTGGACGCCTGGATCCAGCCATGCCTGAAGCATGCTCGGTGAATTGAGCCCATTGACACTTTCAGTGGAAGAGTCCAAACCAATACAACAGGGCTTCCTGGGGAGCCATGTTGCCTGGAGTGGGTTGCACAGAGGTGGTCCACCATGGCTGTGAGGGGTGTGGATTCCAGAGTCTGAGTGCCTGACTTGAATGGGCTCTGGCGTGGCCAGCGGTGGCCTTGGGTAAGTTACTCAACACGTCTGGGCCTCAGGTTTCTCATCCGTAGATGAGAGTGATGATGATAACTCCCATTTGGAAGGACTACCTGGGTTGATATTTTTAAGGCTCAGAGGACAGGGCCTGGTCCACAGTAAGTGCTAAATTGGCGCCTGCTAAAAGCGTAAAGAGTGCTGGCCGATGAGCTCAGTAAGCTATCATTTCCAGGATGCCCAGAGCATAAGCAGGAAGCTCACGTTACCCAACGCAGCTTGCCTGCCCTCTGCAGACATGCCTTTCTGCAAGTGAGTGCGTGTTCTGGAAGCTCTGAGTCTCACTACATCGCCAGCAGACGAGGGAACCAAGAGTTCAAAACCTCTGCCCTGTTGCTCCTGGGTTAACTAGGTAACAGGGCAGATTTTCAAACACTTGACAAGCAGACACATGCAACCATGTGCAGTTAAGAACCGAATTCCAGGTACACTAGGTCTTCAGGACGGAGACCAATTTGCAAATCTATACATAGACTGCTGCATCTGCCTTCTATCTTGCAGGCGGATATATCAAATTTTAAATTTTGGCTTGTTAGAGACATTTAATGCATGCAAACGCATGTGCCGACTTTGATCTGCCAGCTCAGATATATAACACCGAGAGGACAAGAGGCTCCCCTGTGGGCACCTGTCCTGTCCCCGGAGGCCAGGGGACCCTTGGACTGTGCTTCACGTCCCCCTCCGGGATGGCTGCCCCTGCGGGAGTGCTGCTCTTCCTCTAGGGCGAGGGGTGCCCTGAGCTGGCTCTTAGCCTCTCCACTTCTCTCCAGCAAAACCCAGGTTTCCTCTTGGTCCCCAAGAAGCCGCTCAGAGTCTCCTGGTCATTCCTCTGGAGCTCCAAGGACCACTCCCAGCCGAAGGGCGCGTCTTCTTCAGCCCACTCAGTGCCCCTCCTCTGCCCACCCCTGCTGATCTTCTGGCTCTTTCCTCCCCGCCCCTGCTGGCTGTCCCCCTGGGTGCCCCTCGGCCCCATCAGCTTCTTTCTGTCCCCCTGCATCTTAGTGGCTTCTGCCCGGACTTTGTTCCAGTTCTCTTGCCTCGTCTGCTGCCCACCCTGGCAAAACCCAGATGTGCGACGTGGACAGAGTTGGCGGTCCCTCGGAAGACATGTCCCCCTGCGGTCTGTGACTGTGGCCTTATTTGGGAAAAGGGTGCTTGCAGATGAAATCAAGGTAAGGACCTCGAGACTGGAACATCATGGAGGAGGGTGGGCCCTGATCCACTGCCTGGTCCTTCTAAGAAGGGAAATTATGACACACAGAGGCATGTGCGGGGCAGGGGGCACCTGAGGTTCACAAAGTGGCCACACCCGTCTACCAGCCAGGGATTGCCGGCAGTGCTAGAAGCTGGGGGAGAGCCCTGGAAGAGGCCCCCTCAGAGCTTCTGGAAGGAACCAGCCCTCCCAGGGCCTGGTTTCAGACCTCTGGCCTCCAGAAGCAGAAGAGGATAGCCCTCCATTGTTTGCAGCTGCCTGGTCTGTGGTCCTTGGTCATAGCGGCCACAGGACGCCAGCAAAGAGGGCGGACAGGTGATGCTGAAGAAGATGGCGCAGTGGTGCCGGGTCTCGGCGGCCCCCAGGCCCCTGTGGGTCAGGCCGGCTCCAGTCCCACCCCTGCCAGGCCACGGCGCTCAGCACCCCTCCAGCCCCCGCCTCGCTGTGTGGGGAGCTGGGCACACAGAGCACCAACTCTCCGCCTCCCCGGCTCCCCCCACTCGCCTGCACCTGGAAACCCTCCTGCCTCTGCTCCGCAGCGCTCATCTTTCCCAGCTGCTTCAAGACTCATTTCCAGAAAGACCCTCCTTTCGAGGGCCTCCTCCCAGTTCCTGCTCCTCGAACTGCCACCTGGCTTCTGGCTCTGTCATGCCAGGAAGCTGTTCTGCCTGAGTTAGCGGTCAGCTCCCAGCTGCCAAAATCCAGCGGCAACTTTCTGTCCTTGGCTCCTGAGGCTCCAGACGCGACCCTCTCGACCCTGCCTCCCCTTCTGAGGCTTCTTCCTCCCTGGGTGTGCAGGAGGCCACCTTCCCGTTTCCCTGCCGCCTGTTCCTTCTGGAAGTGCTTCCTCCCCACATCTCTTATCACGCTCCATGCGTCTCCTGGAGACCCAGTTTCCCCAGCACGGAGCAGCCTAGGGTCAGACACGCACAACAGGAAGCACTGGTTGAGGAGGTGGATGGACAGATGGCTGAATGAGCGCAGCCACAGTGTTTCTCACGAGCCTGTCAGTCCTGGAACGCTGCACCGGGGTTTCTACGTAAGACCATGCAGGACGTCCTGGCATGTAAATTGCTAGCCATGGGTCCAAGTGCGAAAATGTACCTCCAAGTTCAACGCCAAGCCTTCCATTTCTCACGATTTCAAACATTTCTCACATCCACCCCTCCTCCCCATCCCCAGTGGCCACCTGTCGTCTGCTGGCATGAACTCTACCCTTCATATCAGAGAGGGCCCCTGTGCCAGCCCCTAGGCTGGTCCAAGGCCAGTCCCTTCCTGCCAAGAGCATCTTGATGCTTCATGGTCCATCCGCCAACACCAGACTGCTGCCCATCCCTGGGAACCTCACACTCTTGCTCCGATGTGCCTTAAATGTTGGTTCTCACCTGAAACGCTTTCCACTCGGAAAGCTCCTTCTCCTCTCGGGGGAGGGGGGGGGGTGCGTCCGCCCAAACTCCAGCTGCCCTAGGAAGACTTCCTGTCTCCATGACAGGCCCAGCCCCTCCCTTTCCACTTGCTTCATCGGCCGCCGTGATGCAGTCTCCGGGCATGTCATCACTTATTCACACGTCTCTCCTGCATCCTTGCATTGCAGTGACCATGCTGCCCGGGGAGGGCCTGGCACACGGCACTTACCGTATGAATGAATAAGCGAGTGAATGGATGCATGCCCAGGCAACACTGAAATGCCGCCACCCTTCCCTTTTTCTCTGCATAGTTTGAAGGAGAACAAGAGCTCAACTCACGGGTTCCAGCCCAGGTCGGCAGGGTTGATGTACAGGATGCCGGCTCTGGAGACAGTGGCCGGCGTGGCCGTCCTCAGGTGGCTGATCTCGAACACCAGCCGCATGGTGCGGTTCAGGGGGATCCGCTCATTGCTGGCCAGGGTGAGGACCTGGAGAGGGGCGTGGGCCTGTGGGTTTCAGCTGCAAGAGCTCCCTTGTCCCGAGGCGGCCACAGGCCCCATCTCAGAGGAGGGGGAGGCCAGCGACACCCTCTGCACCCCACCAGCCACCAACTGCTTCCCTAACCCAGCACCTCTCTGCCATCCTAGATGTCAGCCCCTCCTCCACCCCTCCCACCCCAGGGCCATGGAGAGCACCCAGATGTGCGTGGACCATGCAGGACTTCACTCTGGGGTTAAATTTGCCTCATCAAACCATGACTCCTCCTCCCTTTCCTGGGGAATGCTGGGGTTCCCTCCTCCACCCAGTTGAGAATCACTTTCTTAAACTGCTTTTAGACGATTCTTGACGTCATCTGCACCTTCCAAGATATTAGCTTCCCCTCCCACGTGGTGCCACCCACCACGTGGTCAGGTAGGAACGCTCCCCGTGCCTGCACCCTTCGCCCACGCTGCCCAAAGAGCATCTGAGCTGGCCTGGGCTCAGCGGGCCTGCATCCTGCAAGGACTGTGCCTCGGGATGGGGGCTTCCCCTGGCCCCTCGCTGTCTATAACACTCTGTGCAAAGCTCCAGACAGGCCCCATCCTCAGTCCCCACTCACAGCGGGTCCTGCCCCTCGCCACTGTGGTTCTGGGGGGTCGGCTCTGGGGTCGCGGGCCCCTCGCACCTTGTTGTCGTCCATGACGGTGTTGAGAGACTCGATCCACATGGGGTCTATGTCTCCATCTAGCACGATCCACTTGGGGCCGTCGTGAGTGATGTTGGCCAGGTCCCGCATGATGGTGGAGAAGAGGCCTGCGGGCGGTGGGGTGGATCAGGCCTGGCTCTGGGCAGCAATCCATGGGTGCGCTGACAGCACCCTGGGCATTCCCCGGGCCAAGGCCCAGCCCGCCCCCTCCTGTGCCTGGCCGGCCGGCCGGCCCTGGCCTCTCTCAGAGGTGGCCAGTGCCCTGCCCCAGCGGGACAGTGGATGCTCAGACGGGAGGGGACCTAGCTCACTTCCTGCCCTTCTCCTGACCCCAAGGCCCCCTCCTTGATTCCTCCACCCCTGACCCTGCCCCACAACACCTCCCGCAAGTCTGGTCTATCCTCAGATTCGACAGCCCTCCGTGGAGCGCCACGACCCCAACCAGGACCCCACCCCTTCACTCCTCACTCCCCACCTTTCTTCCATCAGTAAAGGTTTGCTGAGTGCTCAAGTCTCAGACTCAGAGCATGGGGCTTGGGGATAGTTACAATCCCCTGCTTACCTCACAGAACTTGCATTCCAGTGGAGGGGGGCAAGGGAAACACAAGATACACACACAGAAACAGATACAGTGTCGCAAAGAGAAAGCAGGGTGAGGGGCAAAGGACCTTTGCAGGGGAGACTGGAGCAGAGCCCCAGCCCAGCCCGGGAAGGGGGTGATGGAAGCTCAGGTAGGGTAGGGGAGCCGCCAGGACGCAGGCACCCCTGCTTCCATCCGCTCCAGTGCCCCTTCCTCCCCCTGGGGCCCCTCTCTCTCCTCCAGCCCCTCACTTGTCCTTTCCCCAGTGTCCCGCGTTCTTTTTATAAAGCACAGACCTCGTCATAGGCCCTCCTCCAGGGAAGCAGTGTTCCCAGCCCCCGAGGCTCCGGCCTGTGTTTCTGGGTCCCTCCCCGCTCCGTGGACCAGAGTGTGGTGGCCCTGCTCGGGGCTGCTGTGCTGATGCTCACGTGTCCGTGGCTTCCCCGGTTCCCCCGCCTGGTGGAGTGAGCCGGCTCCCCTCTGTGATCTCCCTGCTCTCTGTGAGTGCCATCAGGATGCCCCGTGTGTATGTGCGGCCCCCTGCCCCAGCTGGCCCTGCCAAGAGTCTCCCTCGGGGGCCTGGCTGTGGGTTCACAGCACGGAGCCCAGCTGAGCATCCACAGCAAAATCGGCGGGCCATGGACCCAGGCCTAGGACGCCTGCTCTGACCCCTGGTCCCCTTAGTCCCACGGGGACCCCGCTCTGTTACCATCTTTCCACTCCCTGGTTGCCGGGTTGATGATGCCAAAGAGTTCGTCACAGGTGACGGCCTTGGGGTCCAAGTCCACGGCCACCGGCTTCCTCTTCAAGTTCTGGTAGGTCTTGTTCAGAGACCTGAGCACCTGCACCAAGGGGGCGCCGCTCACGCGGGGCTCGGGGGCTGCGCCCCATGCCCAAACCCCGCACCAGGGTCCTCGTGCGAGCTCACAGGGCCTTTGAAGACCCACGGGCAGAAGCCCCGCCTTGGGCCCGCTTCGCCTGGGAGACACGCAGGTGCATTTGCATCCTCCAGAAAACACCCAGGGCCACGCCAGGCGCCCTGCGATCGCTCCTCTGTGCACAGCGGACAGCTGCTGTGCCAAGGCCTGGGAAAATTCACATTGTTCCTGATAATACAAGGAATGTGTGCTCGCTGGGAAAAATTACCTGCAACTCTCCCACTGAGAGAAGAGTTTTTAAGGACATTTGAGGAGGTTCACGTGGATATGCGTGTAGATACACACACATACATACATTCCTTTTGAGAGAACTGGCTCATACAGTTTCTGCTTTTTAAAAATAACTTGAAGTGAGCATCCCTCGCGTTACTCAGTCTTTAGAGATGATCTTTAATAACAGCATAATTGTCCATCCTGTGGGCGTCTAGCTGAGTGCTTGGCTGGTTTAGAATTTTCCGATGTTAGGGGTATCACTAATGCTGGCCGCCACCCTCTGCTTCCCACTGTGCCCCAGGCGATGGCAGGGGGCAGGAGGGTGGGGATTGGCTGCAGACAGGTGGATGACCAGCATCAAGGGAGAAGGAACGGAAGGAGAGGAGGCCTGGGAGAAGGGTCTTAAGGGGGGAGCAGGCTCCCCAGCCACACTGCACCTCCTCCGCTGTCCCTGTCACCCAGCACAGCTCCTTTCCCAGCCCATGACACTCTTCGGGGGCCCCGGGGGCCCTGGGCTGGGTTGCAGGAAGGCGCGTACCTGGGACTTGCCGCTGCCCGCGTTCCCGATGACAAACACTGAATGCCGGACCTGCAGCAGCTCCTCCAGCTGCACCACCTTCAGCACGAAGCTGTCCTCTGCCTGCAGCTGGAGCTCCATGACGCTCTGCTTGATGACCTTGGGGGGGGGCAGGCAGGACGGGGTGCTGGGCCCACCATGCAGGACTGGGGAGCCCTCTGCCAGGGAAGAGATCAGAAGGGAACAGCGGCCCTGCCCGTGTGGGTGTCCAGGTGCTCCGCCGTGGGTGCTACCGAGACCTCCATGCGGGGCATGGGTTTGTCCGAAGCCCCTTCTGCTGCTTCTTCTGACCCTCCAGTATTGAGAAAGGGGCTGGAGAGGCAGTCTGTGGCCTCGGGACATTGCTCAGGGCAGAGGGAGACACGCACGTGTGGCCATTGCCTGCTGGCAGACACGGCCATCATCCCCGTGTGGTACCTGCCACTTAGGTAGTGGAAAGTGATAGTGGAAAGTGAGGTCCTCAGCAGCAAGGAGGCGCTGGTGGCACCCCAGCCATACCCACCTTCTCAAAATTCAGGTCCCGTTTCCGAGGCACATCCAGGGCGGGGAAGAGGTCCCCGATGAGCCCCATGAACACGGGCAGGTCGTCGGTGACGATCTTGGGGATGTTGAAGTCCCTGAGTGCCCTCATCAGCACTTGGTCCTCTGCCCGGCTGGGGTCACCCCTCTTCAGGGAGCCAGCCACCACCAGCACAGACTTGATGGCTCGCAGGCCCCAGTCGTAGTGATCCTGCGGGTGGGTGGGCAGGCATGAGCGTGCCTCCTGACATGCCGGGACCGAGGCTGGGGAGCTTCGCCAGGCCATCTGGGAGGCAGCCCAGGCTGCCTGCATTTGTCATCCCTCCCGCCCCCAGCTCCGTGGGCCCCCGGACAGTCACACACCTGCTTTGACAGCAGCTCTTTGCACAAGGTGTAGAGTGTGATGAACTTCCTGGCCAGAAGGCGGGCCTCCAGAAAGCCCTCGGCCACCAGCATGATCTCACATATCAGTTCAAAGTCGGGGACCACCATGGCGCAGGGCCTGAGGGGTGCAGGGGGTCTGTCTTGGCTTCTCCCATCCTCCACCCCTGCCCCCACCTGCCCCTCAGGACCTCACCTTCCAGGAAGACCACAGCCTTACTGGCAGAGATTCTAGGTGCAGGGCAGGTTCCCAGACCCCCTCCCCTCCACTTGGCTCCCCTCCCATCTTTACTGTTGCTCCCTTGCTCTGCACAGGGGTGTCTCCGGGCCCTGCCCCCCTTTACTCAACTCCTCTGAGAGTCACCTGAGCCCTGTCTCTGCCCATCACCTCGTACCAATCGGCTGTGTGCACACTTACTCTCTCAGTCGTGTCTGACTCTTTGTGACCCAGTGGACTGTAGCCCATCAGGCTCCTAAGTCCATAGGATTTCCCAGGCAAGAGTGCTGGAGTGGGCTGCCATTTCCTTCTCCAGGGGATCTTCCCGACCTGTGGGCAGGGGATGCCTAAAACGGGACCTTCCTCTCCACCCCTTGGGAATCAGAGAGTGGGAAGACACCGTCTGCTCCTTACAGAGGTCCTGGCCAGCTAGCCCCTCTCACCCCGGCCTTGTTTCCCATCCCCACCTCCCCAAGCCCCCTCTGGGTTGACCCAGCCCTCCACAGCCGCTCTCCTGGGCCTTGCCCCCACCGCACACCTGAACAAGGCCTTTAAGTTCTCCGGCAGCTCCGTGCGCCCAGCATACCCCGGGTTCATGGTGATGAAGATGCCGACAGTGGGGATGAGACTTATCATTTCTCCCAGGAAATTAAACGTTTTCTTCTTGGCCCGAATCGCATCTTGGACACATTTTACCTAAACGGTTGGTACATAGATGGGTTCATGCGGGAACAGCTAATTCGATGGGCTGGACGGAGCTTCCTTTGTGCTAAGGCATGTGAGTGGCTGTGGATTTGCAGCTTTGGATTTTAAACTTTGATACAATTGTAGATTCACGTGCAGTTTTAAGAAAGAACAGAGAGGGGATCCCGTGGGTCCCTCCCCAGCGCCCCCCAGTGGTGACCGCGTTACAGCATCACCACCAGGACAGCAACGTGGAGATGACAGACATTTCCGTGACCTCAGGTGTAGTCGCCCTTGACAGCCACCCCCACCGCTCTGCCACCACACCCCCCGACTCCCTGCAACCACTCATCTGCTCCCGTTTCTGTAAGGCTGTCTTCCATTAACCTTAGTAAGTAGGATGGTACAGTTTGTCATCTCAGACGGGCTTTGGTAACTCAGAGAGACGCCCTGGGGGTTCCTCCAGGTTGAGGCTAATCCTTGTTATGTGACGTTCCGCCCCTTAGCCGTTTTGTGTGTCTGTTCCTGCTCGGGCCGTGACCCGTGGGAGGGCTGATTGGTAGCCATCCCTACATCAGATACTCAGCATCAGGTGAAATCTTAATTCTGGGACCCTTAGCTGCCTTTGACCCTTGGTGCCCGCTGAGCAGCTGCAAACCTCCAAGCCACCACTGGAGGGCGCCCTGTACCCACGGTTAAGACCCGCTCCGAGTCTGGGGCTCCCAAGCAAAGCCCAGGACTTTCCTGCCAGACAGGTGTGCGGTGTGTGCGGCTCACACCCCAACAGGGCGGGGCCTGGAGGTGGGACCCCGCCCCCCCAAACCACCACGTGGAGCCTCTCCTGATGTTCCATTCTAGTTCTTGCTCCTCTACTTCAGTTCAGAGCTCCGCATAATTTTCCTGGGGTCTGTGCACTGACTTTGGGGGTTGGGGGTCCCCAAGGCAGCGGTCAGCACTGCCAGAGAGTCCAGGGGGCACTGACTGCCCCCATCTTCCCTTTGCCTTGCTGGCCTCTGGTCCCAGGGCCTGGGGATAGTTCTGTGTCTACATCAGGAGGGAAACAGCAGTGAAGGAGGCCAGCTACCCGCACTCACCCCGAATCCTGCCAGCAAACCCATTCTACGGATTAGACAATGGAGTCATGGAGAGTTTAAATAGAGCCCAGAACTAGGCAGTCCCGCACTCCATCACGGGTATTCCTCAAATACCTGGGCACACTTCCTCCCTCTCTCCCAGCACTCTTGTGTAATTGACAAGCTCCTATGCATACTTCAATGCCCAGCTCCACTGCGAACTGAAACAAAGCCGTCTGTCCCGGACACTGGGCAAAACTGACTGTCCCCTCATCCGTATTCAGCGACAAGTGTGCCGCTGTGTCTGACCCTTCTGTGTGCCCCACCAGACTGCGCGCCTCCAAAGGACAAGGCTGGGGTCCCGCCCACCTCTGTGCCACACCCCCACTACTCAGGCTGACCTGACCATACCGGGAAGCTGGCGAGCCCTGACGCGGGAGGGCAGCGAGTTCCTGAAGGTGACCCCGAGGCCGCACGGGGGCCCTACCTGTACAGCGATCACGGACAAGACCTCCACGGAGATCCGATTAAACTCGTCGAAGCAGCCCCAGGCTCCGGTCTGGGCCAGGCCCTTGTAGATATTTCCACAGGACTAGAAAAGGTGACAGGGAGAAGTGAGCCATGGAGAGTCCTGCCAGGAGCCTCCACTTGCCCTGTCAGCTCCTGCCCAGGCTGGGGAGCTTTGGGGCCCCTGGGAGGCTAGAGGCAGGTCATCCACTCCCTGGAAGAGTCAACACTACATGGGGCCGGGTGCCAGGAAGAGCCCAGATCCTCCCTGGGCTGAGGGCTTTGCCTGGACTCAGATAAGGCCGTATGTGTAAAATTCACCCTGGCATTTTCCACTAGCGCACAAGGAAGGGGCCTTCCCTCTAAGGTGGAGGAGACGGACTCAGGCCCTTGAAGGATAAACGGGGTGATTCTTCATTGTTTATACACAAGATTCCTTCTAGGAGGATCCAACTTCAGATTTCACTTCTCTAAAACCCAGGAGGTTGGTGTGGGCTGTGGCCTTGACAGTCAGAGGGGGCTGCTGTCCCCACCCTCAGCCTCAAGATGGGGTCTCCTGGACTCTGGGGATCCCATGGGGATGGGGCAGGGAGGCCCCAGGGGGCCATGCTCATGACCTCAGTGCCCCCCAACCCTTCCCACCAGAGGCTGCTTTGGCCTGACCTCCACGGTCTTCTTTCCTAGGCCCTTTAAGAACTGTGGCTGTGCCGCAAAGCCTCTGGTGACCGCAGGGACCTGGCCCCTCCCGAGGGGCCACCCCCTACCCCCTGCCCCCTTGAAGGCTCTCACTCTCTCTGGTGCTCCCAGTTGCTGGGACAAGCTTGGGATGTAGGTTGGGAAGGGTTGCCTCCCCAGTGGGGGGAGATGTTTGGGGGTGGGTCTTGTCCACCCTGGGATCCTCTACCAGACACATGCCCAAGAGGCCAGCCAGCAGTGCCACCCGCCCAGCGGTCACTTGGGGAGTGTTGGCTGCGGCCTCCTGGGGGAGGGGACTTCAGGGTCCCCTGGGCGTGGGGTGCATACCTTGTAGTCCATCTGCTCAGAGCAGTTGAAGACGTAGACCATGGTGCCCAGGGCTCTGCCCAGGTCCTTGGTCGTCTCGGTCTTGCCTGTCCCGGCGGGGCCAGCGGGAGCTCCGCCCATGATCAGATGGAGGGACTGGGTCAAGGTTATGTAGCATCTGTAAGGGATGTTCAATCAGCCTGTGGGTGGCAACCCCAGGGCTGCCCGCTTTCTTTTACCGTGGGTCGGTGACGGCCCCTGAGCCCCAAGGTGGCACCAAAGGGGGCTCAAAGGGGCCAAGGAGGACTTGAGACGTCACCAAGGGGCGAACGCCGTCCTGCTGGAGCAGACGCTACGTGAGGCCCGAACCAGCCTCGGCACTGGGGGGCTGGGGGGGACGTTACGGTGCCCGCCCAATGCAACAGCCGCAACACAGATGCTAAGGACCTGGTGCCCGCCCAACACAACAGCCGCAACACAGGCGCTGAGGACCTGGTCTGAGTCCTTTCTGGTGTTACGTGATTCACTTGACCCTCGACAAGCTGCTGCGGATTTATAAAACATCGTCCCCATTTTACAGGCCCTCAGAAAGGCTAAGCAACACCCCTAAGGCCACACAGCCGGGGTCAGAATGAGGGAATAAGGTCTCAGCTCCAAGGCTGGGGGCCTGGAAGAAGGCAGAACTGAACCTGAACCCAGGTCCCCCAACCCAAACGCCCACATCCGTCAGCCTCAGCAGGGGACATTTGGGTCTGACGGTGCAAGGACGTGTGGGGAAGAGCCCAGAGAAAGGGTGCGATTCCCTCCCCTGCATTGTTCACGGCCAGACGGGAAGGCGGCTGGGGCCCTCACCTGTCTGTGAGTGGGGTGATGACCAGGCGTGGCGTGTTGCCCAGGTACTCATATGAATACTGGATCTGGGCGTCGCAGATGTTGGCAAAGCAGTGCTTCCGCTCCTCGTCCCAGCGGTGCCGCAGCTGGGACTGCCAGGTGAAGGCCTGGGAGCTCTCCACCTGCAGGGGGAGCAGGCTGGCTTGCCTCCAAGCGGTCCCTGACCCTGGGGTGCTTCCAGCTCCCCATCCTCCCCAGGTGCCCCATCAAGCCTAACACCACCCTCCCACTGCTGAACCGGGGGCACTTCTGATTGGGCTGCTCGTCCAGTGGCTTACCAGGGGTTAGACTAGGGGCGAAGGATGGGGTAGCCGCTGCCTGGAGAAGTGTCCCCCCCTGCCCCACTGAGGAAGAAGCGGTAACTGGGGTGGGGGATGTGGGCTGCAGTCCTGAGCCCCAGGCCCCCACCCTGGCTCCTGGAACCCCCCGGTGCCCTTGCCTTGGCGGTGATCATCTTGGCCACCACGTCCCGGGCGTGGACGTCGATGGTGCAGACGGTCATGATCTTCATTCTGTCCCCTGCGCTGAGGTTTCCAATGAGCAGGGTGATGAGCACGTTCAGCTGGCTGATCTGCGGGAGCAAACATGCCTCCCTTGGACACGGCTCCAGGGGTGGCCTCAGGGGTGGCCTCTGGGCTGGGCGGGTCCCCCTAGGTGCTCGGGAACTACCCCTCTCCGGTGGAATATCAAGGAGTCACTAAAAATGGTGTAGATGAAGATCTGATGTCGTGAAAGATGGCAGACAGTGAGTGAAAACATGATTTTAAAGCCACTTGGATAGTCGTATATTTTTGCCTAGGAACTGATTATATGTACACTAGGTTAGCTAAGAGTCTGTTGACAGGGTTATATCTTTCATTTCAAACACTATCTTTGGTTTCTAAATTTCTAACCAAGAATCTGTCAAAAAGTCAAATCGAAATAGAGAATTAAAGTCGTGTATTTCTGAAGCGGTTACTCTTGGGCAGAACAGCTGGTGCCAATATTTGGCTGCTTTTGACTCAGGAATGGCAGAGGCACAAGCCGGGGCCTCACAGAGCAAGGTGCTTGGATGGACCTGGGGTGGGCGGGACACACCTGCTTCTTGTTGTAATCTTTGACGGCATTTTCGTAGCCTTCCTCCAGCCGGGCAAACGCCAAGCCCACCTCGGTGGTCCACCAGATTTGGGTGCATGTGAGAGCGATCTGGAAACAGAGGCGGGCCCCAGGCCCCCGCCACGTGAGCACCGTTTTCTGACGGAAGAGTTCACACCAGATATGGTGGCTCTTCACCGCCGGACTGCGGCTAACCCAGGATGAGTGAGCTCCGTCCACCCCTCCCCGCATCTCACAGCTGCCCCATCCACCCAGCTCGGACCTGGGCGGGGTAGTCAAAGATCCATTGCTCCCTCGGTTTCTCCTCATAGGTCACCACAGCCTCGGGGATCTCATGGCGGAGCGTGGCGCACATTCTGTCCAGCACCCGGTTCAGCCAGACCTCTACCTGGGGACGGAGCCACGGGGACCAGAGAGGGTGAGCACGTCTCATCCGAGGACATGCTCTGACATTTACGAAAGAAATGACCACTTGTCCTCATCCTTATCATCATTCCAGGGGTAGAAATGCCCAGGTTTTCTGAGCGGCAAGAATGGCCTGCTGGAAAAACGTGTTCAGCAAGGCTAGCTGTACCCACAAAACTAGCTGCCTTGGGCTTTCGTGTGCATTCACAGAAGGGAGAGGGAGCGAGAGAAAAAGCTAGAGAAGACGGTCTATGTCTGAGCCCACGAAGTGGTGCTGATATTCCGGGACAGGGCAACTGTCCCCTGGGCCTTGCTGCCCCGTGTCCCAGGCGGATTCTGACTAGCAGAGCCCCACTTGTCCCCAAGGGCATTCTCTCAGGGTCTGAGATGGTCACACGGACAAACTGGCTGATGAGCCTTGCATGTATTTTGAAATACAAACCTTCAGCTAACTGCCACCAGGGGGAAAATACCCGAATGGGATAATCAGGTTGGTTTTTCTTTTCAGCTATTGATAGAAGCACAAAGCTCGCTGTAGATCAGTGGTTACGTCTGTAAGTGGTTAAGTGTGGGAAGTGTCTGAACAAATCGATGAATGGATCCTGCTGACCCTGTCCAGCCAGGCACTCCGAATTCAACTTGTTGGAGCTCAAGTTTTCTCGCATGAGATTTTTAATGCCCCAAGCCAATTTACCTCCAAATTACATTTTGCTTAGGCAAAATATAAGAATTGATTTGGATGCTTGAATAATACCTGGGCAAAGAGAAGGGGGAGAGGGCAGCCAGGAAGCTTGCTGTCAGCAGAAGGGAGCAGCCTCCTGGGCTGGGGAGGTGGGACAGGGGGCCGGGCTGCCCAGGGTAAGGGGAGCCCTCTGCTAAACATGGCAGCTGTAAAGCCCATCGTGCTGAATAGGGATGAGACCTTGGCAGGTGTGCATGGCACCCTCCAAAGTGGTCCCCTTGGCATTAATAATAATAAAACAACAAAGATTTAAGGGCATTAATAAATCTGTTCTCTCCCTCCCTTCCCCCCTCATTTCCCCTTTCTTTCTTTGCACAGGTCACCTCAGACTGCCTAGGTAAGGCTGTGCAGGGTCTCCTAGAAAGACGTCCCTTAAGCATTTGTTCTGCGAGGCCGAGGGAAGAGGAGAGAGGGCTGGCCACGGGCTGCTGCTGACAGCCTGTCTGTGGCCGTGCGGTCCCGGCCACGGGGCGCTGCCACCCCAGGGGCAGTGCTTTGCGCGTCCCCGCGGCGGCTCGCACCTGCCCTGAGAGGTCGCACTCCTGGTCGAAGTCCACATACTCGTCCTCCTTGCTGTACATGCCCAGGCCGAACTTGAGCGGCTTCCCACTGGCGTCCAGGCGGAACTTCAGTTTACACAGGCTGTCGAAGAGCTTGGACAGATGGCGGCTCACCTGGATTTCGGGGTCAGAGGGGGAGAACGTTGGATTTTGCAACCCAGGGGTTCGCAGGCGGATGCCCGTGGCCTGGGTCTCCCTCGGGCGGTCTTAAGCATCATTTTCTTTTTTTTTTTTACTTATTTTCCCCCACCTCCCTACCCCCTGCCTCTGGGATGCTGATTAAACACACTTCACCAACAAAGGAAACAGCAAACATTGCTCGGCAGAATCTTCTGAATGTCTGTTTCTTCTCTTCCCTGAGAAGGTTCTGTCCCAGGGGGCACGGGGCCTATGCCCCTAAGTCAGATGCTCAGAACCTAAACCGTGGGCCGCCCTGGGGCTCCCATACCGTACATCTGCAACCCCATGATTAAAATAAAATATGGTCCCCTCCCTTTGCCTGGATGCTCGCCCTTCTCTCTTTTAGAAGAGGAGCCTCACAGGGGCTTTTCCTCCCGGTGTCTGGGGTTTAGTAGGATAAGCGGCTTGTGTCTTAGAAATGGGCAACTCACCCATTTTCCAGAGCACAATGATGGAGCTCAGGGTGGGAAGGGCCAGCTCTGAGAGAGGTTCCGGGTCCTTCTGTCACAGCCCGGCCCCTGGGCGGCTTCTGGTGTGGGCCACCTCTCGGACACTCCTCCAACATCCCGGGGCCACCCGGACATGGGGCCTGGTGCCCCTTCGGACCATCAGGGGCCTACCTACCTCCACGGGGTCATTTCCGTTGGAGAGAATGTCCAGGAGGTCGGCTGAAGAGACAAAGTAGAACCTGGGGAAAGCCAGTCTTTTCGTCTCTAAATATTCAGCCAAGGCCTTTTCGCACACAGCCAACCTAGGGGCAGGGAATGAGGCTGCTGAGTCCTGCTTGACAGAAGGTCTCTTCAGCCCATCTTTCCACGTGCTGGATGGATGACCCTGGAGATGCCCAGGCCATTCACAGCCCCAGTATAATTCAAATCTTCCAGGCGGACACGCTCGTTCTCAGCCAGCCCCCACAGTTGTGGACGTCCCCAGGCAGGAGGGGCTACAGTTGAATCTCTGCCATCGTGGCTTCCTCTGAGGCTGAAGGCAGGCTCTGTGGCTAGGGTGGAGGAAGTGGCAGGTGCTTCTAGGGAGGGGATGTGTTAACCCACAACCTGGGGGTTTCCTGGCCTGGCCAGCAGGGTAGCGGGGGAAGGCGCATGACTTGGGTTTCTGCCACAGTGAAGTCCCTCGTCTGGATAGGTATGGGACCCACCTCTTCTTCAGGTCCTCAAGTTTGTCGTAGAGGCCAGGCTTGTTGGTAGCTTCGACCACGTTGGGTGTTTTCACCGCATCTTCCATCAGGGCCTGGGAGGACAAAGGGATCACCGTGGCATCAGGAGCCCTGTTTGCACCAAGGGAGCCATTTCCAAAAGTGCCCAAAGGCAGGAGCCGGAGAGCTGTGTTCACCTTGAACTCCACGTCGATGTTATCAAAGCTCTTGGAGTCCTCCGGCAGCTGGGCGCGGATGTCTTCAGAACCGATGAAGATGCTCTCCAGGTGGCTCCAGGTTCTCTGGACCTCGAACCAGATGGAGATGACCGAGTCCGCCGTGGACAGCTTCTGCTGCCAGCTGGTCACCTCCTTCAGGAAGTGGGACAGGTACTTGGACATCATCAGGTTCTGCAGCTGCACCTGGTTATCCTCCAGCGTCTCCACCAGCACCTCGTCTGACTTGAGCATCATGGTGCCCGTCCGTGGGTGCGGCTCGTGCTCGAACTCCATGGTGGACCAGGTGCTGTCCAGGGCTTTCAGCACCTTTCGGAGGAACAGGAACCGGGTCAGCAAGGATCTGGCAAGAATCACTGAAGAGGACCCAGAGTTTCCTGGAACGTGGAAGGAGGCCCTGCTCTCAGAAAGCCAAAATGTTCGTGCCAATATTATTCACAGTGGCCGACAGATGGAAGCAACCCAAATGTCCCTCAGTGGGTGAATGGATTGACGACATGTGGAGTATTCATATAATGAAATATTATTTGGCTGTAAAAGAGAATGAAGTATGGACACATGCTACAACATGAAGGAAACTTGAAAACATGCTCGGGGAAAGAAGTCAGACACAAAAGCCCAGATTCTATATGTTTACATGTATATGAAACGCACAGAACAGGCAATCCTATGGAAGACAGGGAGCAGGAGGTCAGAGCTGAGATGGGTGCAGGTGTGAGAAGATGGAGAGATACTAGCTAAAGGGTCTGGGTTTCATCCCTTTTTGAGGAGATGAAAATGTCCTAAAATTGACTAATTCTAACACGGGATAGCTGCACATTTCTGTAAATATGTTAAGAGCCACTGAACTGCACACTTTAAATGGGTGAATGGGTATGTGATTTATAGCTCAATAAAGCTGTTTAAAAAAGAAAGCAAGCCCAACTGTGACCATTCAAACTCAAAAAACCGATGAGGAGAGAGGTTTGAATTGCAAAGGAATCCTCCAGCATTTTCATGTGTCCTGGAATGGCCCCTAGGTACCAGCTGATGGCCAGCCCTCCTGACCACTGCCTACCCCGCCCCAGCCCCATTCAGCGTCTCAGAAGGCAGAGGCTGAGGCAGGATGGACCACAGAGGAGGGTGCTTCACGGAAAGAAAGGAGAGTTCAGTCAGGCATTAACTGGTGGTACATTTGTTTCAACCCTACATCAGCGCATTCAACAGGCGTCAGGCTGGTGGTTCAGGTTCAGCATCATCCCGTATAAAACACACTTCACTGTCAACAAAGGATACCTTTTCCATCCCAGACTCCTTCACAGCCTTGTCGACAATGTTTCGGACCTCATCCTCGTATTTGTGTAGGTTCAGCTGGAGTAAATCTGCCAGGGTGGTCTCATCTGACATTTCAAATTTCACCTGCAGAGGAAAAAAATAGGCACATTTCACATTCGGTCACATGTTTTCCAGTTGAGGGACACCTTTGTCCTTCATGTAGAGGCTGGCGAGGGAGGAACCCAGGCCATGAAGCGGGTGTTGGGAGTTCCATGACTTGGGCAGACACTCCTCCAGGCCTCTCCTCCCTGTAAAACTGGTAGCAACAGAGCCCACCAGGACTTCAGAATGTGACCTTATTCAGAAATAGAGTCTCTGCAGTTGTTAAGGATCTTGAGATGAAATCATCTCGGGTCAACTACACAGAACCTAAACGTGATGGCAGCTGTTTTCAACATGAAAAGCAGAGGGAGGTTTGAAATGCAGAGGAGGCCAGGTGACCGCGGAGGCAAGGATGCTTCGGGCATGGCCACTAGCCAAGGGCCGCCTGGGACCACCGGAAGCTGGGAGAGGCAGGGGAGGGTCCTCCCCTAGACATCGGAGGGATCATGGTTCTGCTGACTCCTTGACTTCCGGTTTCCGGCCTCCAGGGACATTTTGTGGTTTTAAGACCCCCATCGTGTGGGGCTTTGTGACCGCAGCTGCAGGACCCGATCCATCTGGGGAAGCTGCCACGTTAGCAACAGGCGTGGCTGTGTCACAGGTACTGTTACTCTGGTAACAATAGCAGGTATTTGCATGGTGTCACCCAGTCTTCAAATCTTTCTCGCTGTCGCATAGACATTTCCAAACCTGGATTCCAAGCCTGCCACAAAAACTGGTTTGACCAACTGATGGAATTGACTGTTTCTCAATCATGGTTGGGAGAATACCTGCCCAGGTCTCAGCAAGTCCTTGGTGAGGCCCGATTCCTGGGACGGTGCTGTTGTTTGCTGATCACTGCCCGGGGGTCTCTCCCAGGCCCTGGACGGGGTAGCTGAGCCTGCAGGCCGGTGGTCTCCGTATTTGAGACAATCCCTTCTGCTCGTCTGTCTCTCCCTTCCCTTCCCCAAGGCCCAGGCCACGCCCCACACGTTCCTGATGCTGGTCCCGTGCTTCCCTAACCGGGGAGGTGGCTGCCTCCTCTGCACCCCTAGAACTGCCGCTGAGCACCCCACTCCGCCTCCCAAACACCATGGCCTGTGTCCTTTTTTCCTTTGCTGCTCTGAGTGCAGGGCCCGTGTCCTCAACCTCTCTGCTTCCTTGACATCTACGTGGGGCCTCTGCAGAGTAGCCGTTCCATAGAGTTTTGTTCAGTGTCTGCTGACAGTGGGAATGGTCCTATTCACCTTCAGTGAGTGTCAAGGCCAGTGTCCCTCCCACTCCCCACTTGGGAACATCCCTGGGAAAATTTTGGCGCTAGGACCCTACGCTCCTGGGGTACGTGGGGGGACCCAGGACTGTTCTTCTACCCCGAACTTCCTGAGCCCCATGGACATTTACCATTCATGCTACAAGCAGTACTGGCTGCATAATTTGCAGGGCCTGGTACAAAATGAAAATGATGGAATCCCGTGTGAAAAAGGTATTAATCAAGGAAATCAAGATAGTGACAGCAGAGCCTCTAACCCAGCTTGGGGCCACCTGAGCCTGGAGCCCTGTGTGATGGCCTGGGGTGCACATGCGTGAAGCCAGCTGTGCCAGCGTCAGCCCCCCACTCCCGCAGCGAGTTCCCGAGGAGCGCTGCCCTCCGCCCCTGCGTCAGTGTGGTACCTGGGTGGCCTGCATGAGCTGCTGCCAGTGGCGGTCCCGGATGGCAGGGTTCTGCAGCTCGCTCACAGCACGCAGGGATGTGATCATGTTCTTCACGGTGTTGTCCAGCCCCACGAAGGCATCCCAGCTCTTCATCTCCTTGTCCAGGGACCTCACATCCTTGGCGAACTTCTTACAGTCTATGTCCATCTGCTCCACGTTGATGTCCTTCCACTTGGTGGTCTTCCAGGCGTCGAAGCTGGTGTTGACCTGAGGTGGAGAAACGCCCGCTGACTCCTCTACTGGGGATGGTTCAGGAGGCACCCATGCCACCTTCCTGGCATTGCTCTTGGATGGAAAAATCCAATGAGGAGTCTCCAGCACTAAGGACAGAGCTTGGTAAAGTGACCAGATACAGGGGGGCAAAAAGAACCCCAGTTCTACCATGATAGATTTAACTTAAAAGTCAGCAGTTAAGAGAGATTTTGGCAAAACATGGGCATCGTCACTGCTCACCAGGATCTTGTTCTGTCCCATGTCTTGCTGAGGCCACAAAAGTTGCCCCACCCAAAGGAATGTGGATGACACCTGTCACCTGGGGGGCAGAGGCACTGAGGTGCCAACGCTGAACCCACAGTTCCCTCCACCTGCCTCGGCAGTTGTGGACATGCACTGAGCTGTGGAGGGTTTGCCTGGAACTGGAGTGTGGACTTTGCACGAACGAAAAATATGTGTCTGTGGTTAACAACACAGAGATTTTGTGTCTTAGGGCTGTTTGTTACTGCAGAGTAACCTAGCTTACTTGTTGTTGTTTAATCACTGTCTTGTCTGACTCTTTGCAACCCCAAAGACTGTGGCCCACCAGGCTCCTCTGTCCATGCAGTCTCCCAGGCAAGAATACTGGAGTGGGTTGCTGTTTCCTTCTCCAGGGGATCTTCCCGATCCAGGGACCGAACCCAGGTCTCCCTCATTGGCAGGTGGACGCTTTACTACTGAGCCACCAGGGAAGCCCAACCTAGCTTACACTGACAAAGACACACCAGAAGAAATTCCACTCATAACAGGGTGAAACAAGACACAGGTGGTACTGGGGCACCCCCCTGCCAAGAGTGGAGGCGGAAACCCAAGAAGCTCCAGTCTTATATTCAGGGTGGGCTGCGAATGGCTTGGGAGCTGGACGGGGGTCCTGGAGAGGGCCAGAGGTTGCTGGCAGAGGCTTGGGGCAAAGCAGCCTGATCTTGGTAGACGTCCTTGACAGACAATGACCAACAGTTGGGGAGCTGACAAGGGACTGACTCTGCAAATCCCGAGACTTGAAGCATTATTCCCCACGGAAATCGATGGCCCTTTCTGGTTTAAGTTCAAGCTGCTTCTGTATCCTGTTATCGTAAAAGTACCCTGGCTCATTTGTTTTGTCAATTTTTCTTGCAACACCCTGACCGGAAATGCTTATCGTTATCTCCTGGGAAAGACAACCTGCATTCTTGGGTCTGTGCTAAGTGGTATTTATCAAGGGACAGTGCAGCTTTCTGAGTTGACTTCGCTTATTGTTCAGTCCTTGCCTGGAGAATCCCAGGGACAGAGGAGCCTGGTGGGCTGCTGTCTGTGGGGTCGCACAGAGTCAGACACGGCAGGAGCGACTTAGCAGCAGCATTGTTCAGTCAGGTCACTCGAGCACGAGACACTTGAATTCAGTGAATTGCAAAAAAAAAAAAAGGTATCTAGAGGCTCTGATGGATTCTCTCCCTTTGCGGGCGGTTGTGATGGAGCCTGTGGCTCCAAAGATTCTCCCTGACTCCACCCTCTATGAGAGATAAATTCAGCATGGTCAGGATAGACATTTACATTATCTTACTAAGATGTAATCTAAAAAACAAGATACATGACAAGACAGGGCCTGCTCCTGGGCAGGGACAAATACTGCTGCCAAGAGGGGAACCCTCCCCAGATGAGCTCACAGAGTAGATTCAAGTCTGTGTGTAGTCTGAGAGTTTTCTATGTGAAGAGAGGAGGATTTGACAGATTCTGAAGTTCATTCAAGAGCACAAAGGAGAAGAACTAACACAGACTTAGAGAAGGAACTTAAGGTCACGGCGGGTGGGGAGGGAGGGATGCGTTGGGAGTTTGGGGTTGACAGGCACACACTGCTGTATTTAAGACAGATAACCAGGGAGACTTCCCTGGCGGCCCAGTGGTTGGGTCTCTGTGCTTCCACTGCAGAGGGCACGGGTTCGATCCCTGGTCAGGGAACTAAGATCCTGCATGCCACGCAGTGCAGCCAAGAGATTAAAAAAATTAAAATCAAGGCATTATCTATTTAAAAAAAAGACAGACAACCAGTAGGGACCTACTGTGTAGCACAGGGAACTCCTCTCAATACTCTGTGATAACCTAAATGGGAAAAGAATTCAAAAAGGAACAGATACATGCATATGCATAGCTGAGTCACTTTGCGGGACACCTGAGACACGGCACTGTTAGCCAGCTATTCTCCAATGAGGGCTTTGTCGGTGGCACAGTGGTGAAGAACCCGCCTGCCAATGCAGGGGACGCAAGTCCAATCCCTTGGTCGGGAAGATCCTTGGGGGAGAGCATGGCAACCCACTCCAGTACTTTTGCCTGGAGAATTCCATGGATGGAGGAGCCTGGTGGCCTACAGTCCTTGGGGTTGCAGAGTCAGACACGACTGAAGCGACTTTGCACGCATGCACACATATTGCCATACATAAAAAGTGAAAAAAGAGAAGAACTGAAATATCTCTGGAAACAGAGGCGCCAAAAGGCGAGACCGTGGGGGACTAGCATGCCCGTGTGCTGTGGACACTGTCTTGACCCTGGGGCGGAGAGTGAGGCTTCCCACTCTTGTGTTTGGGAAGAGGGGCTGCCTCCATCAACCATCAGAGGTGGGTGTCATGGGGGGATAACGGGAGCTGCCCCTTCTTGGTGCTGGGATGCTGCCCGTGGACCCCTCTCCCACCTCCCCCTCTTTCTACCTGCCCCACCCGCCCCCCAAGCCAGAATGGCCCCTCACCATGATGATCATGTCCCAGAGCTCCTTCAGCAGGCGGACCTCTTTGTGACAAGCCTTAAGCTGCTTGTAGTCCGGGACGCTGACCTCGAAGAGGCTCCCGGACTTGCACAGCGCCTCCATGATGCTCTCCATGGCCGCGATGCTCTTTTGTTGCTGCGGGCATGGGAGGAAGCCAGTGAGCAGGGTGCCCGCACTCGGTGGAGCCTTCCCCGTCTGCCCCCACTCGTCACATCCCAGTGACTCACAGAGCCGTCGGCACACTGTACTCCGACCTCATGCACACAGGAAGGCAGCTAACTCCTATCTGTCCCCCCAGCCACCCCTGGTTTCTCTGATGGGGCCTGAAGGGAGGCCCCGTAGGATGGCTGAGCTTGCATGTCTGTGCACACACACACGCACATGCCCACACACACACACACACACGTATGCTCGGCCGCAAAGCTGGTCCCATTGAGGCCGTGTTTCTGGGCTCATGAGAATGGCAGCTTGAGAAAAGATGGGTCCCCAGAGTTACCACCGCATCTCCTCCTTGAGCAAAAATACCTTACTGAGGGACTTGTAGGGGTCGGGGTCGCTGAAGGTGAACGGGGCTTCTTGCCTGAACCTTTCTCTGAACTCGTGCTGCTTGAGCTGAGGGAGGACCACGTGAGACACTCAGGCTCCCCGTCCCAGGGCCTGGCCGTGGTGGGGGCTGCACCCCAGCCCCGCCCCCCAGGCCACCGTACCTCAAACTGCTGGCACTTCCGCCTCAGGATGCTGACCTCGTTGGCCTGCAGCGGCGACACGTTCTGCTTCACCTGGAGGGCCAGCTTCTTGGTGTTTGTCCACTGCTCTGGCAGTTCCTGCGCAGGTAAAGGCCAAGGACCACTCCCTTTTCTGCTCTTTTTAAAAATTTTCTAGTGTGAGATCATTATGGACTCATGGGGAGTTGCAAAAATATCACAGGGAGGGACTTCCCTGGTGGTCCAGTGGCTAAGGCTCTGCGATCCCAAGGCAGGGGGCGGCCTGGGTTCGATTCCTGGTCAGGGAACTAGATCCCACGTGCCACAGCCAAAGATGCTGCGTGCTGCAACTAAGACCCAGGGCAGGCAAATCAATCAATAAATAAGTATTGAAAAAAAAATAGCACAAAGAGTCCTGTGTGCCTCCCCGCAGGCTTCCACAGTGCTGGCATCTTATATAACTAAGGCTCGAGAGCCAAGCCAGCATCGGACCCTGGGGTGTTTCTGTTAACAGATGACGGAACTTGTCAGGTTTTACCCTGTTTTAGGCTCAGTCTACGTGTGCGTGTGAGTGCGTGTGTTGTAGGCAGGGGTAGTCCTAGGCATTTTTGTCTCATTCATAGGTTCCCATAACCCCCACGACAATCTACATACCTCGCTGTTCGTCCCTGCGAGGGAACTGTCCTGTGTCAGCTCTTTGCATCAGCACCTACCCTGCATCCCCAACCTGGGCAGCCACTAACCTGTCTTCCATTCCTGTAGTTTTGTCATTTCAAGAATGACGTTATGGGGAGGGAGGTGGGAGAGGGGTTCAGGGTGGGGAACACATGTACACCCGTGGCGGATTCATGTCAATGTACGGCAAAACCCCTACGATGTTGTAAAGTAATAAGCCTCCAATTAAAATAAATACATTTTTATATATAAAGAAAGAATGACTGTAGCAATCAGATGAAGATTTGTATTTTCCAAGTTCTCCACAATTGAGCAAATATTGTACTTGCCGTAAAATATTTTTAAGACAAAAATCCCAGCCCCTAATCTCTTTGCCCACAAATAGGTATTGTTTCACTTTCTTCTACAATTAACTAACAGTCTTTGTTGGCAGTGGCAGGCCTCAAACATTTATCAGAATTTTTACCACCCCACTTGCCCTGTCCATGGCCCCAGAGCTCCTGGGCCTGGCCACAAACACTTCTAATCCTGGTCCTTACTGAGCCCTGGGCAGGAGGAAAAGGGACCAAACATGACATGCTCTAAATCAGGGCCTGGGCAGCGCGAGAGGTCGCCACAGCCACCCACACCATCCTGTCACTCCCTCTGCCGGCGGTCTTGGGCACTGGCTGGCGTCAGTGTCTCCCAGCACAGGGAATCAGGCCTGTGTGACCAGACACAGTCAGGGCAGAGAAAGGAAGTGGGTAGAGGCAGCCAGGTCTGGGAGGAGACAAAGCCCGGGGGGTGGCTTGACCCTGCCTGCAGGACCCATCTCCTCCGTCCCCCCTCCCCCCACCGACCCCAGCCGCACACACAGATGCATTGGCGCCGACATTGGCATCCGGCAAATCAGCATAAAGTGCCGGAATTCTTCAAGTCCCTGCATCCCCTGCCGTGGCCCCTCTGCTCCACGGCCTGGAGCTGCCTGGGAGCCTTCTCTTCCAGGGCTCTCTCTCAGCCTCGCTGCTGGCCCCTAATCTTGGCAGGGCCTCTGCGGACCCCGTTCTCAGTCCACCATCCCTCATGCCCAGGCTCCCGCTGGGCTCAGGAGGAGGCATGGGACATGAAGGCATTTCTAATCCATTGAAATGCCAGCTAAATGCAGGGACTATTCCCCTCCCACCCTTGGGAGGCAATCTGCCTGTCCCCTCGTCTCTGGAGAGCCTTGTCCTCCCACCCCACTGTTCCCCGGTAATCTCAGGTCTAGAAGAGGAGGTTTGGCCCACAGGTTCCAGGTCACAAGGGCCTGTCCTCCTCTGGCCATGCCCCGCGGGGCTCCAGCTCCCCCGACGGGGCATCCCAGGCCCGTCTACCTGCAGCTTCACGTGCGTCTCCTCGGGCATCTCCTCCCCGTAGGACTTGAGCAGCTCGATGGTCTGCTTCAGAGGCTCAAACATGTTGTCCGTGGCCGTCTGCCTCTCCTTGACCCTCATCAGATGCCCCATCACTTCCACGAGGCCTTCATAATCCCCCTCCTTAACGGGCTTCGTTAAGCCCATCCTGGCAACTTTCATGAAGGCTTCCAGGTCCGCGAGGCTGGTGGGTATGAGGCCGCATGTGATGGGCGCCCCCCTCTAGGGGAGGGCCGTGTCCCTGTCTGCCTGGCACCCCATGTTTCACTAGCTCAACTGGTCGGCGAGTCCCGGGTAGGGTCACATCTAAGGGTGGCCTTTGCAGGGCCTCCTGGATGGAAGAGCGGGATTACACGTTCTCGGGGCTCCTGGTGACTCCCAGCCCACCACCGCCTGTAACTGCACAGGTACCACCCTTGAGTTTTATGCCAGGCTTCCCTGCCCAACTCAGGGCTCCTAAAGGATTCCTTGGCACCTGTTGGCCAGACACGGTAAGTGCCCAGTAAAGAAGCAATGATTGAGGAACCAGGGCCCCCACTCCCCGCCAGGTGACACTTTCCTGCTGGGACCCATGCTCCGTGGGGCCGCTGGTCTTTAAACCTGACCTTCAACTCCACACCCAGCTGGCTGGGGGCCCTGGCACAAGGCTCTCCGGGGTGTGGTCAGCGTCAGGGCGGTGGGGGTGGGGGTGGCGGTGGGCTGGGGCAGCGGTCCTGGTGCCCACCTGTTGATGACGTGGTTGCTCAGGTGCCGCTTGAACATGAGGCTCCAGCGCTTGATGGTGTTGAGGAGGGCCTGCTTGAAGGGGCGGCAGTCGCACTGCAGCCAGCCGTTGAACACCTTGGTGTTGTCGCACTTGGACACCTCCTCGTACAGCTTCTCGTAGGAGTCGATCTGGGAGGCAAGGACCTGCTCAGCTCTCGGGCTGCTGTGGTGGGGCCAGCACAGCGCGTGGCAGCAGGGGAGGCCCTCACAATGCGCTCCTTTCCTTCTCCCAGCCCCAGCTGACAGCTCCTGCAGCCCAGAAGTCTATCGCCGAACATGGGATACAGGCTGTCAGAAAGGGACATCGCTGGGCGAGGCCAGCAGGGCTTCTGAAGGAGGGCATGACCTAAGCTCCGAGGGGTGCAAGGGTCCCAGGCGCCATGGGGCACCCTTGACTCCACCAGCTTTGTGCTGCTGCCTGTCCTCGAGGCTTTCAAGATTGGCAGCTGGCTGTGCCCCTCCCGCTGTGGGAGAGACTGTGTCCCCTACCCCAAGCATCTCCCCTGTGGCTGGGCCACCCTCACCAAGCTTCAGGAAAAGACATGAAGGTCTGTAAGCTCATTACGTTTTCTTGTGTTATAATATACATATATATTTTGGCCACTCCATGTGTTTTGAAGGATCTTAGTTCCCTGACCTGGGAGCAAACCCAGGAAGAGTCGAGTCCTAACTGCCAGACCACCAGGAAATTCCCATCATGTTCTACATTTCTGATGTTTTGGCATCGGTGGCCTTGCTGACCCTGGAGGGACAAGCCCGCCCCTAGTCACAGGCTGGCTCTTTCCTAGAGATAGCAGACAATTCCCCACACCCCCGCGCCCCACCAAGGACCACATTGTTTCACGTGTAAACAATGAACCAGAGTCCGCACCCCAATTTTTACCACCTGCTCTCACACTTGAGGCCACTGTCCACCTGCTCAGATATCACCCAGGGGCCAGGTACCTGACAACCTGAGACAGCCCATATACCCGAGTCACTGAAACGGCTCAAACTAACCCATCCGAAGCCGGCTTGCCCTGCCTGGCTTGTTCCTTCCCATGAAGACCCACGCGTGAGTTCTCGGTCACGCTTTCCCCTCATTCTCTGTCTCCTGACACTGGTGCCCCGCTGGCGACACCCATGGCCTGGAGTGCCCCGTCCTCTCGGGAGCCCTCTTTTCATGGTGGCTGTCTGCTGGTCTGTTTGTCTCTCCATACTTGAATAATAATAAAACCTACATTTAAAAAAAACGTTCACCCGAGTTCTCAATCTAACCCAATGCCTCTGCACAGTGGCGGGGGTGGGGAGGGAGTGGTTGATTCCAGAAGTGAGAATACCACACCTGCTGCTGGAACTGGGCGAGGGTGGGTGGCGTCTTGGGTAGGGTCTCCTCAGGGTGGCCGTCCAGGCCCTCCCGGCTGATGGCGCACCCGTAAGTGAGGAAGTTCTTCATGAACTCCTGGGGGTCGTCCGTCCACAGGTAGGAGTAGCGCTCGAAGGAGTCCTGGTACTCCTCGGCCTCCTTCATGGCGCTGATGACCAGGTTGGAAATCTCCTCCCGCATCTCTATGAGGTCCGTCATGTCTTCCAGGTCGGTCTGCAGGCGGGCAGGAGGGGAACAGATGGGTGAGGGCTTCGCCTCGTGGTCTCCCTGACCTGGGGAGCAGCTCTCTGTTGGTTCAAGTGCCGCTAACCTCCCAAGATGAGAGGAGGGGACACTTGCCCATTGGCAACGTTCTCCCATGTGAAGGTACGCCGGACATGACTTTTTGCCTGGCAGACCCCAGGATGACTCACCCCTAGCTTCGTTCATTTAGTAGTTACTCACCTGCTGTGTATACATGGTGGGAGAGGGCACTGGGAGTGTGGACAGGGCTCATGGGGATGTGGATAGTCCAGGACTAGGGTCACACGTTTATCAGCAAATCAAAAACTGAGTCATCATAACGCTCATCCTTGTATTCAGATGTAGCGAGGAGGAGGTTGGGGGCCACCCCCTGAGAAGTGATTGTTGGTCTGAGAGCTGATGGACGGGAGGTGAAGAGCTAGAGAAACAGCAAAGGGCCTGCGCTGAGGGGAGGCACATATCTGAGGACCTGAGTGAAGACCACATGGACGGCTGCAGCAGGGGCAGGGGAGGCCCTGGCTGGACAGGGCTTTTGCATTTCAAGAGACAGAAAAAGCAATCCAAATTGGTCTTAGCGAAAAGGTAGTGATTGGCTCCCATAACCGGAAAATCTCAAGGTGGAGGGTATGTACGAAACATATTTTTTGAAGTCTCTATATCTTAACAAGTATTCTTGCCTAGAGAATCCCATGGACAGAGGCGCCTGGGGGGCAGCAGTCCATAGGGCCACACAGAGTCAGACATGACTGAAATGACTACATAGCAGCAGTAAGAAGTTTTGGCATCTTTAAAAATCTTGCTGGGAATTCCCTGGCTGTCCAGTGGTTAAGGTCTCAGCATTCTCACTGTTGCAGGCATGGGTTTGATCCCTGGTCAGGGAACTAAAAATCCTACAAGATGCCTGGTGTGGTTCAGGTTCAGCTCAGTTCAGTTCAGTCGCTCAGTCGTGTCCGACTCTTTGCGACCCCATGAACTGCAGCACACCAGGCCTCCCTGTCCAACACCAACTCCCGGAGTTCACTCAAACTCACGTCCATCGAGTCGGTAATGCCATCCAGCCATCTCATCGTCTGTTGTCCCCTTCTCCTCCTGCGCCCAATCCCTCCCAGCATCAGAGTCTTTTCCAACAAGTCAACTCTTCGCATGAGGTGACCAAAGTATTGGAGTTTCAGCTTTAGCATCAGTCCTTCCAATGAACACCCAGGAGTGATCTTTAGAATGGACTGGTTGGATCTCCTTGCAGTCCAAGGGACTCTTAAGGGTCTTGTGTGGTACAAAAGAAGAAAAAAAAATATCTTGCTGGCTGGGGAGAGACTGCCCAATCCCCACCCACCCCCGCAGGGCCAGCCACTTCTAAGAGCGCAAAGGGCTGGGATGGGGGCACGCCTTTCTTGTGCAAACCAGCCAAATGCCCAATCACCTCCTTCATTGAACCAACCCTCATATCCCAAGCCCATGTTCCCCCTGCTCCATTACCCCAGCGCCAGGTACCAGATAACCAGAGATGACCCCAGGGCCCGTCCGGAGCAGTTTCCCCAGCCCTACCAGCCTCTGGCCTGGGCTTCCCTCCATCCTCCTCCTGCCTCCTGACCAAACCCGCGGCTCCCCACTTTGCCCCTGCATGGCTGCCCGCGCCTCTCCTTTCTTGGGGAGCTGTGAGCAACATTATGTTTTCTATCAGTGGCACTGACCTCTCTCTGTAGTCACTCAGTTGCCTTGATAAGTTAAAATCTTGCAGATGAGACCAGGGTGGGGTGGGCATAGCCTGGGGTGTGGCCGGGTCACCAGGACCCATACTCTGCCTTGCTCTGTTCTGTTGCATCACATGAGGACCCCAGGCGGGTGGAGGAGCCCCAGAGGTGCGGCCCTTCAGACTCTCGAGCCACATGTCAGGCTCCGGCTCTCACCGGCCTGTGTTGGGTCCACACGTCTGTGCCTGAGTGGATCGCTGCTGGTGTGGTTCACTCTGTGCTAAGCTCCAGAGCAGCTCACTGTGTGCACTTGGGCCTGGAACACTACCTCTGTGTGGCTCAGGAATCCTCAAACCGTTCTCTCTGCCTGGGAATCTCCTCCCGTCCTTCTCGACTCAGAATGCAGATCAGCCGCTCTGGGGAGCTGTCCTTAACCTGGCCAGGTATTTCCTCCTGTCCTCACGTCACTACACGTACGTACACACATACCTGTCCCTGACAGCACAGAGCGTCTTGCTGGAAATGTTTGTTGTTACAAATAATATACACCCGTCATCAAGAAGTTCAAACAAGGCAGAGTATATGAAGCAAAAAGCCCGGTTTATGTCCCCTGTCCTCCCGCCTCATTCGCCCCCATCCTGTTTCCCAGAAGTGAGCACTCTTGACAGTTTGGAGTGCGTCCTTAGGAAGACAGGCTTTTGTTTGCTTAAATGAATGAAATCACATTCTAAACATAGTTCCGCAGCTTGATAAATACTTGATAACACGTCACGAGCCTCCTTCCATCCCAGGCTTCCTTTTGTGACTCATTTAGACGCCTTTGTCCAGATGGGCCTGAAGCTATGAAGGACTCCTGTATTTGATGGCCATTTAGGTCTTTTCCAACGTTTGTTTAACTGCCCCACAAATCGTGCTCCAACAAGCACACCTTCTCAGACCTCCCCCTTCAGGGAGGCTGAATTTCCCCCGCCTTTGCATCCCCAGGATCTGATCTGTGTTTTATGTCGTGGGTGGGTATTTAATGCATTCAGAGCAAACGGGTGTGGGAGCCAGTGGAAGGCACATTTGTCGAAGAGCCTGCATGCTCAGAGGATCACAGACTGTAAATTAAGGGAGGGAGGGAAATAGCAGGAAGTGTGGCGGGAAGGCACACTTGGCGTCTCGCTGTGGGTGGGGAGGTGTTGAGGGAATGAAAACCAGGTCGACCAAGGACAGGTCCACTCGGGGGGAAGAGAAATCCAGGCCACCATCCCCTGGGAACCTGATAGAACGGAAGCCCCTGGGCTCCTCACACACGGGACCACCACCATGAAACACACACACGTGACCAAGCGCTGCCGCGTTAGTAAGGCGATTCTGACCCCGGGTAGCAGTTGATGGCAGGGAAAGAGGTGGGGCCGTAACCAAGCCCAGACTGACCTTATAGTGCATCCTGCCCTTGGCCAGTCTGGGGATGAGCTTGGCTGCGTTGTAGATGTCGGTGACCAGGCTCCCGATCAGCGCCAGGAAGCCTCGGTCCCCGCCCACCTCCAGGGATGGATTGAAAACCAGCCCGTCCTCCTCCAGCTCCATGCGGACCTCGAACAGCGGCGCGACGCTCTCCTAAAACAGGGTGTTACAGGGTCAAGGCCCTGCCCTTGGCCAACCGTTCTCGATGCCTGGTGTTCACCCAGACACCAAACAAGGTCTAGGGCTGGCTCCTGCTGGCTGGGACCGCTACAGAGAGCACACTCCCCACCAAGGGCCCATGAGCAAGAACTGTGCGGTCCAATGCAGCACCACCAGACCAAATGCAGGCTGGGCGTCCAAGCCAGACGGAGCAGCAACGACTGAGCGCCGAGGAGACCTACTACCTGCGTTCAAGCCCATGTCTGAGACTGACCAGCTGCATGGTCTCAGGCGAGAACCTCGATGTCTTTTCCTAGATATATAAAATGAGCAGACTTGCTTTCTAGAGCAGAGGCAATTGTTCCCATCTCTTTGGGTTACCGCGGGGATTAGTTAACATACACGGATAGTTAATATACAGAACGTGTTGGGCAGGGGCAGGGGGAGCGGATCCCAGCCAGGCAGGATGGCCTCTGCTGAGCTCCAGAAAGGACAAGCCTCATGTTCCACAGAGGTCCTGTTTACAAAGTGGGCATACCGTAACCCTGTCTGTTCGTGGATCCTCTCTGTGAGCTTGCAGATCCTAGGTGTGGTCTTGGGTGTCAGAGGACAGGATGGAGCCCGCCCAATGCACCAATAAATCTCAAGAGTGCAGACCGAGGCCCACGGGTGCTCGGGACCTGCTCCACGGCCACTAACCTTCCTCCAAATATAGTCCACACTGGCCCTGCGGGTGGCCAGCTCAAAAGCCCCCCGGCTCTATGAGTCAGGGAGAGTCTGCACTAGTGCCTGAGTGAGCTAAGTGGTAGAGGTCAGCTGTCATGAACTCAGCTGAGCAGACTTTTCTTGAGCCTCTGTCTCGGGGGGGCCACTCTTGCTGGTTAGCCGCTTGCAAATACAGAGCCTCCCTGGGACTTTTTAGGAAGGACACTGTGTTATCAGGGCCTCATCGACCATTTGACTGTGACTTCTCTCTCTGTAGGGATAAATGCTCCACATTAGCTACCTTCATTGCTGATATTGCGTTGCTATACCTTGCTTGCCGAGTCTTTGTTGTTGTTTAGTGTCTAAGTCGTGTCTGACTCATTTGTGACCCCATGGACTCTAGCCCGCCAGGCTCCTCTCTGTCCGTGGGATTTCCCAGGCAAGGATACTGGAGTGGGTTGCCATTTCCTTCTCCAAGGGATCTTCCCCACCCAGGGACTGAACCCACGTCTCCTGCATTGGCAGACAGATTCTTTACCACTGAGCCCCCAGGGAAGCCCTTGGTGAGCCCTACAGCTAGTAATGCCATCTACTTTCACCAGCAGACTCTGGGGTTCGTTGATGCTCTGGTGACAACCACCCTCTGCAGCTGTGTCAGGGTGTCTCACTGTGGTGCCCACCACCCTCTCCTGAGAGTGAGCTGAGTGGGCCTGGTCTCTGATCTTGCCCTCCTGGACAGTATCCAAAGCCACTTGGGAGCCCCGGTAGTGAAAGACACAGGCAGGGCACAGCTCAGGGGAACAGGCCAGGATGCAATTAACCAGCAGACCCACTCTGCTGACCTGGTTTAAGCTTCTGCTCGATTCGGCAGAGGGTGGAGAGGGTTGGTGGATGACGCTGCCAACAGGAGGGCACATCCTGCCTCCAGTTAACGTGAGGAGGGGCCAGGGGTGCCTGCTTATCCTCACCCGGCAGCAACATAGGTCAGCTCAGCTCTGTGGCAGTGTGCTTAGCCCATTTATGCTGCAGCACATTCAGGATGACCAGATGTCCCAGGGTGCAGGACTTTCAGGTTTGAAATCAGGACAAGCTGGTCACCCTAGGCAGATTTTAATGTCTGTTCTTTCATCAGGAAACCACAATTATAGATTCCAATGTAAACCTTTTCTCATATTTATAATACATATAAGCTGCTGCTGCTGCTGTCGCTTCAGTCGTGTCCGACTCTGTGCGACCCCATAGAGGGCAGCTCACCAGGGTCCGCCGTCCCTGGGATTCTTCAGGCAAGAACACTGGAGTGGGTTGCCATGTCCTTCTCCAATGCATGAAAGTGAAAAGTGAAAGTGAAGTCACTGAGTCGTGTCCAACTCTCAGCAACCCCATGGACTGCAGCCTACCAGGCTCCTCCGTCCATGGGAGTTTCCAGGCAAGAGGACTGGAGTGGGGTGCCATTGCCTTCTCCAAATACATGTATATGTGAATGCATATACATAAGTCTCACATCTGTTACTTACATCTGCAACCATGTTGTCCATCAGGTAACTTAGAGACTTGCGAATGAATTGGTCAAATTCATCTAAGACCATGCTGTCAATGTAGTTGACGTAATCCTTCCAGGACTGGCTTGTCGTATCCGCTCTGAAGAGTTCTGCATTTTCCTGCAAATAGAACCACATGGCTGAGTGCTGTTTCACTGGGACTACCCGTTCCCTTCTTTAAGCCAATTTATCCAACGACTTTCTGGACTACCCTTGTCCTCACTTGCTCACTCACTCCACACACAGAGGTCTGCTTTTGGCTTCCTGAATGTGCCAGGCTCCTCTCCTAGGCCAGTGTCTTTGTCTAGGCTGTTCCTTCCCATTCATGCCAGGTATGGCCTTCTTCTCCTTGACCCTCCTTGATCACCACGCCCATTCACCTCAGGTTAGGCTCCTGTCCCTGGCCCCCACCTGCGTTCCCTCTAGTGACCCATTATTTGTGTCTGTAATGGCACAGATGACGATGCTGAATTATTCTGTTTGTCTTTGGTCTGTACCTCCCCCTTGATGCCAAGCATTGCAAGGACAGGAATTGACTGTCCTTCACACAATTATACCTCCAGCACTAAGCTGAATGTCTGGAGCAGAGCAGGAGCTGGTGGATGGATGGATGGGTGAGTGAGTGGGTGGGTGGATGAGTGAACGGGTGGGTGGATAAGTGGGTGAATGGATGAATGGATGAATGGATGGGTTGATTGTTGAATGAGCGACGGATGGGTGAATGGTATATGGATGGGTGGATGGATGGTTGAATGGTTGGGTGGGTGGGTAGATGAATCTATTAGACACTGAGAGCTACAAGGAAACACGAACATGAACATGACCCAGCCTGTACCCTCAGGCAGTTACATTCTAATAAGGAAGAAAAGACACAGGCTTCAATAGCTTCAGCGTAAGGGAGAAAACAACGCTTCACAGGACTATTGTGGGAGTCGAGGACTCCAGCAAACGGACGTGATGACAAAGCCTCTTCCTGACCCTGAGCCAGTTTTCTCTCTCCTGTATTGTTTCCAATACATCTGGGAGTGTTAACAGGTCAATCAGTTAACTCTTTCAAGTAACCTTTTTGCCGTTTAACAAGTTAATTTACTGGGACCTTCTGGCACCAGGGCAAAGGAAAAGGACCTGGAAAAAAGTATTTCTTGGCCTAGTGAAGTCACTCCATGGGATTGAGGACCTTCTGAGCAATGATTTGACCAAAAGAACAGCTCAGCAGACCCTCCTCCTCCAAGGTGGCCTGCTGGCCCCAGATTCAGCTACTCTCAGGAACCCTGTAGAAATATGTCACTTGTCCACACCGATTTATGTAAGGGGAGGAGGCTCTGACATCCTTAGAGGAGGACAGACATGTGGCCAGAGGATCGGGCTTCCAGGTGAGCAATCAGCAGAGTCTGCTGTTATAAAATCAGACTCCTGGCTTAAAGGTTGCAGACATCCGGCGTTTTATGAAACCTCCAGCCCCCTGCCCACCCTGCTCCTTCCTCCCTGGCTACTGGAAGCACGCGGGCTCTCGAAGGCCCTCCCAGGCATCTCCTCACCGCAACCATGGCCTGGATCTTCAGGCCAGCGTCCTTGACTGCGGCGTAGCGCTTGCTGAGGTTGGCCACCCTCCCGTCCAAGTCTAACAGCGCCTCTTTCTTACTGTCCTTCCTTTCAAACATCGGGTTGGCCGACCAGTCCTGGAGGGAAAACACGAGCAGGAGAAAAGCGCCTGGAGAAAAGCTTCCAGTCCCACTCCTTCCCAATATACCTTTAGGAGTAAGTGTCCCCGCCCCAGGTGGGCCTCATAGAGGCTGAGCGACCACCAAGCACTGTTAGAAAGTCTTCAATGATGTGACTCAAAACTAACAGGGGCCTTGGGGGACCACAGAGAGACCCCTGGGCCTGGAAGGAGCCTGCCTAGGGAAAGCAGTATCTGACCCTCTCATTAGGAACCACAGGAGCTGGAGGCGAGGGGACATGGAGGCCTGATCCAGAGACGTGTGTGAAGATGCTCAGTGTCCAGGACCAAAGGGACACAAGGGAGAGAATAGTGACTGGAGGAAGTGCCTGGGGACTGGGGAAATGCTGCTGTTTTCAGACTGAAAGCTCCTTGTGAATCCAGGGGACATTAACAAAAGGAGATACATGTCTGGACACATGCTGGTGACGTGTCTGAGCCCTGATTATGACCAAGGACTGTCCGCCTCTGGTCGGAGAGAACAGGGACAGAAAGGGAAGTCGTACCACAGACAGGCTTTCCAACGTCGTGGCTATGAGAAGGGGTGGCTGCTGTCTGAACTGTGACTCCCGCCAGATTTATATGTTGAAGTCCTAATCTCTAACACTCAGGATGTTACCACATTTGAGAGAGGGCCTTTAAAGGGGTGATTCAGGTGAGGTCATTAAGACGGGTTTTAATCTAATACCACTGGTGTCCTTATAAGAGGAAATTAGAACACAGAGAAACTGTGGTGTTCAAGACTCTTGAGAGTCCCTTGGACTGCAAGGAGATCCAACCAGTCAATCCGCAAGGAAATCAGTCCTGAATATTCACTGGAAGTACTGATGCTGAAGCTGCAATCCTTTGGCCACCTGATGCAAAGACCTGACTCATTGGAAAAGACCCTGATGCTGGGAAAGATTGAAGGCGGGAGGAGAAGGGGATGACAGAGGATGAGATGGTTGGATGGCATCACCGACTCAACGGACATGAGTTTGAGTAAGCTCCAGGAGTTGGTGATGGACAGGGAAGCCTGGCGTGCTGCAGTCCAAGGGGTTACAAAGAATCAGACACGACTGAGTGACTGAACTGAACTGAAGAGGACACAGGGAGAAGACAGCCATCTTCATGCCCAGGAGATAGGCCTCAGGAGGGACCGAACCTGCTGGCACCTTGACCTTGAACTTCTCACCTTCCGGACTGTGGGACAATAAATATCTGCTGTGTAAGCTGCCCAGTCCTTTGCTATGGTAGCTAGAGCAGATGAATATAGAGATCTTTCTAGACTACTGAAAGAAAAGAACCATATCAAAAAATCCTTTATTTGGACAAGCTAGGTGAGATCCAAAGAAAGAGCTTTAGACAAGCAAGGACTCAGAAAGCAGGTCATCAACACATCCTTTCTGAGGCAATGACTTGAGGAAATAGTCTGATCAAGCGAAAATTGAATCAGAAAAATGTGGGGTGAGCAGTGGCTTTTGCCTACAATTTATTGAGTTACATCTAAGTGGATGGTGATAAAAAGAATGTGAACTATAATGTAGGAAAGAATTTCATACCGAGATAAGCCAAAGGTGTCTCAACACAGATGAGATGCTTTCTAATGAACAGATTATGATGGCCCGAGGCAGGTGTCTGTAGATTCGGGCCTTGATGACAGACCATGTTGGGGAAGGGGTGCCAGGGAAGGCTATCCCCCAGTTTTCTGGATCGGGCTTGAGAGAAAGGACCCATGCTGCTCTTCATTGAATGATGAACGTGTTCCCAGCAGGGCTGAGTCTTAGCACCTCTTCCCTGACTGCACCCTCATTCTTGGTATCCGCCTGGCAGAGGGTGAGGCCCCCATGTTTGCTGAGCTCAACACAACCAAATGGAATGGAACTCTGCAGAGCGACCTGGGGCTTTTCTGCCCTGGAGCCACCCTGATGTCACCGTTCTGTGGCCCTGAGCCTCACCCAGCAGGTCCCTGCTGCCCTGGGCACTTTACGTGAACATCCCCGAGGGGCCCGTTTCCCCAGGACTCTCTCCCAGGTCCCTATTTAAGCCCCACTCTGGGGCTTCCCAGGTGGTGCTAGTGGTAAAGAACCCACCTGCCAGTGCGGGAGACATGAGACTCGGTTTGATCCCTGGGTGGGGAGGATCCTTTGGAGAAGGGCACAACCATGCACTCCAGTATTTCTGCCTACAAAATCCCATGCACAGAGGAGCCTGGTGGGCTGTGGTTCACTGGGTCGCAGAGCCGGACACGACTGAAGCGACTTAGCACACACACGCACGCTGTGCTTTGCGGGTTACTCACCTTCATGGCCTGGGAAATCCCCTCTACGTTTTGCTTTGCTTTTTGTATTCTGTTCTGCAAGTTGTGGAGAATTTCTCGCATCTCTTGAATATATTCAAACACACCTGAGAGAGAAGCATGAAGGGATCTTACAAAAGGAACGATTTAGCAAAGGCTGACTTGACAATCATTATTGTGACACAGCTCTGGGCAAGTCCTTCGGCCTCTCTGGAGCCTGAAGCAGAGAAAATGGTGGAGAATTTCCAGAAAGGCAGCACGGAGGGATAACACACATCATTTGTCCCTCAAAATCAGGACCTCCCCATCCCCAAGTGGGCAGATCACTGATTCCACAAGAACTCCAGATGCTCGACGGGTTGGACGCCCCCACCGTCCCTCTCACCCAAGTTTAACTCAAAGGGAAGCAAATATTGCCTTCACACCTTCGCCATTCCAGAACAGTGTCGTCTCAGCATTCAGTAATTTGACATCGATTGCCTCCAATTCTGACTTTATCAGTGGAAATTCTACGTCCTTCACGGTGGTCTTTATCTGCAAAACAAGGGCTACAGTTTCAGGGCATTTGTTCCAAATGCACGCAGATTTAAAATCGTCTCCCGGTAAGGGTGTTTATTACTCAATACCAACCAAACCAGCTACCATTAGTGTGATTTAACTGGGAATTATGTGCACAAAGTTCAGGAGATTCCAACTTTTAAAATTATTTTTTTTTATCATCAAGGATTTATGTATATGCTTAACTCTGAATCACTTATGTTATGGGATAGAAAGAGGAGGAAATTCACTAACGCAAAAGCAACGTGTATATAATCCAAAACTTTCAGTCATGTCCAACTCTTTATGACTCTGTGGACTGTAGCCCGCCACACTCCTCTGTCCATGGGGTTCTCCAGGCAAGAATACTGGAGTGGGTTGCCACGCCCTCCTCCAGGGGATCTTCCCAACCCAGGGATAGAACCCGAGTCTCCTGCATTGTAGGCGGATTCTCTGCCACTCAATCACTCGGGAAGCTTAGAATCATAAAAAAGGAAATCAGAGGAATACACACTGGTAACTGGGACGTTTCTGGGGCATTTCTCAGAACATTGCCTGGGCCATGATTTAAGGCTTAAAATGTGATTATACAGAGGAGGTCCAGGATCTGTGGAGAAGCCGTTCCACTAGTTAAAGCATCAGAATGAACTGCAAGGGAGGTTCCACACAGGCTCAATCTGGGTCTGCCCCGAGCTAAGAAATTCATGTAACGGTTGAAAGCATCAGTTCACAGAAGAGAAAAACAGATGGAGGGTGTACACAGTTTTTTAAATATAAATTATTCTTTTAAATAATAAGCACCATTTGTGCTTCAGAACATTGTCCTATCTGGTAACATTTTGATTTACACGTAAGGTTCTCAAGGATAGGTCTATATAAAGTGAGGGATGTACATAGAAGTTAAATTGCACGTTAGATGCTATTTGCCTTTCACAATAACCCTTGACATATACTTAGTACTTTAAATGGAGCCCCCTCCCCACCCATGTCCTCCTTTTCAAACAATTAATTCCTAGAAAAGGTATAGTATGGGCAGAGAAATAAAGCTTAGTGGCTATTACCAGTGGAAAGCAGACAGAAGTAAAAGAGTACTGACAGGATTATAAAGTGAGTCAATGTGAAATTTTGATTCCATGTATCAACCTTTGGATATTAAACAGGTACACCAATAGCTCAGACAAGAGCTAAATAGTATTACCCTTTTGTGATTGCCCAGAGTAAACAAAGCTCACGGTCATGGGATCCACTCAATATGCCCTGTGTAGTACTTTTCAACAGCTATGTTATATATCTACACCTTTAGGACATTTTTCCCAGACTTCTCCCTCACCCCATCCCCAGCAGATTCTTTAAAGCTTCACCCCCACCTCCACTCTTGCCTAGCTCAGGCATTAATGGATATGAGCAGTCTGGGGGCCTGGGGTCTCTCTCGACAACAGAAACTATATTAAGAATAAGAAGCACATTTAAAGGCAGTATCCCCAGCCTTTTCGGCACCAGGGACTGGTTTTGTGAAAGACAATTTTTCCATCGACGGGGATAAGTGGAAATGGTTTTGGGATGATTCAAGTGCTTTGCATTTACTGTGCAGTTTATTTCTACTATTATTACATCAACTGCACCTCAGATCATCAGGCATCAGATCCTGGAGGTTGGGGACCCCTGATCTAAGGGACCCCAGGAGCATCACCAGAGAGGGAAGCCAGTATCAATACTAAGGGTCATTGCAGACACTTAGCTCCAGGTCCTGTCTAACATTGCCTAACAGTTGTCCATTCTTGTCCAACATTTTTATTTGAACAATGTCATTCACTGTTGAAGCTAACATGCTTCCCCTGCATGTGCTTGGTTGGGGTTTGTTTGGAAATACAGAAGTGGAAGGTAGTTTTCCATTTTATTCTAACTAATATTTGTTGGATTTTTTGTTTGTTTCTGATTGCATCATTCTTAAAAAAAATACCCAAAAGACTCTTGCACTGAAAGTAACCCATGAAGATTTTTCCATGTGACTGCATCTCTAAGGCTTCCATTTTTCCTAAATGCCATGGCTGGGGGCGCGTTCTAGGGAATGGATGAACACGACCTTCTTTGAGCCTGAAGAAGCTTGATTCTGGAGGAAGCTAATTCGAGGACATACACTTGAGGCAGGCCCTGGGATTTCATGGTTCATAGGCCACGCTCAGGGCCTCTCTGGCCATCTGCTCCCTTCCTTCTGCAGCCCGAGTTTCTGCTCGCTCTGGTTTCTCTGCTGCCCCAAGACTCCAGTGGTAAATGAGGCTGGGACCCAATTCCAAATTCCCAGGGTTCGGGCTTCCCGGCTGATCCTGCCAATGCAGCGGACACAGGTTTGATCCCGGTCAGGGAAGATCCCACATGCCATGGGGCAGCTGAGCCTGTGAGCCACAGCTGCGGAGCCCACGGACCCAGCGCCCGTGCTCTGCAACAGCAGAAGCCAGCGCACCGAGAAGCCTGAAGACAACTAGAGGAAGCACGTGCACAGCAACGAAGACCCCACACAGCCAGGAGTGAATAACATCCAGTTCAGTTCAGTCGCTCAGTCGTGTCGACTCTTTGTGACCCCATGAATCACAGCACGCCAGGCCTCCCTGTCCATCACCATCTCCTGGAGTTCACTCAGACTCACGTCCATCGAGTCTGTGATGCCATCCAGCCATCTCATCCTGGGTCGTCCCCTTCTCCTCCTGCCCCCAATCCCTCCCAGCATCTGAGTCTTTTCCAATGAGTCAACTCTTTGCATCAGGTGGCCAAAGTACTGGAGCTTCAGCTTTAGCATCATTCCTTCCGAAGAAATCCCAGGGTTGATCTCCTTCAGAATGGACTGGTTGCATCTCCTTGCAGTCCAGGGGACTCTCACGAGTCTTCTCCAACACCACAGTTCAAAAGCATCAATTCTTCGGCGTTCAGCCTTCTTCACAGGCCAACTCTCACATCCATACATGACCACAGGAAATACCATAGCCTTGACTAGACGGATTTAGTCGGCAAAGTAATGTCTCTGCTTTTGAATATACTGTCTAGGTTGGTCATAACTTTTCTTCCAAGGAGTAAGCGTCTTAATTTCATGGCTACAGTCACCATCTGCAATGATTTTGGAGCCCAAAAAAATAAAGTCTGACACTGTTTCTACTGTTTCCCCATCTATTTCCCATGAAGTGATGGGACCAGATGCCATGATCTTCGTTTTCTGAATGTTGAGCTTTAAGCCAACTTTTTCACTCTCCTCTTTCACTTTCATCAAGAGGCTTTTTAGCTCCTCTTCACTTTCTGCCAAAAGGGTGGTGTCATCTGCATATCTGAGGTTATTGATATTTCTCCCGGCAATCTTGATTCCAGCTTGTGTTTCCTCCAGTCCAGCATTTCTCATGATGTACTCTGCATAGAAGTTAAATAAGCAGGGTGACAATATACAGCCTTGACGTACTCCTTTTCCTATTTGGAACCAGTATGTTGTTCCATGTCCAGTTCTAACTGTTGCTTCCTGACCTGCATACAAATTTCTCAAGAGGCAGGTTAGGTGGTCTGGTATTCCCATCTCTTTCAGAATTTTCCACAGTTTATTGTGATCCACACAGTCAAAGGCTTTGGCATAGTCAATAAAGCAGATATAGATGTTTTTCTGGAACTCTCTTGCTTTTTCCATGATCCAGCGGATGTTGGCAATTTGATCTCTGGTTCCTCTGCCTTTTCTAAAACCAGCTTGAACATCAGGGAGTTCACGGTTCACGTATTGCTGAAGTCTGGCTTGGAGAATTTTGAGCATGACTTTACTAGCATGTGAGATGAGTGCAATTGTGCGGTACTTTGAGCATTCTTTGGCATTGCCTTTCTTTGGAATTGGAATGAAAACTGACCTTTTCCAGTCCTGTGGCCACTGCTGAGTTTTCCAAATTTGCTGGCATATTGAGTGCAGCACTTTCACAGAATCATCTTTCAGGATTTGAAACAGCTCAACTGGAATTCCATCACCTCCACTAGCTTTGTTCGTAGTGATGGTTTCTAAGGCCCACTTGACTTCACATTCCAAGATGTCTGGCTCTAGATGAGTGATCACATCATCATCATTATCTGGGTTGTGAAGATCTTTTTTGTACAGTTCTTCCATGTATTCTTGCCACCTCTTCTTTACATCTTCTGCTTCTGTTATGTCCAGACCATTTCTGTCCTTTATCGAGCCCATCTTTGCATGAAATGTTCCCTTGGTCTCTCTAATTTTCTTGAAGAGATCTCTAGTCTTTCCCATTCTGTTGTTTTCCTCTATTTCTTTGCATTGATCGCTGAAGAAGGCTTTCTTATCCCTTCTTGCTATTCTTTGGAACTCTGCATTCAAATGCTTATATCTTTCCTTTTCTCCTTTGCTTTTTGCCTCTCTTCTTTTCACAGCTATTTGTAAGGCCTCCCCAGACAGCCATTTTGCTTTTTCGCATTTCTTTTCCATGGGGATGGTCTTGATCCCTGTCTCCTGTACAATGTCACAAACCTCCGTCCATAGTTCATCAGGCACTCTATCTATCAGATCTAGACCCTTAAATCTATTTCTCACTTCCACTGTATAATCACAAGGGATTTGATTTAGGTCATACCTGAATGGTCTAGCAGTTTTCCCTACTTTCTTCAATTTAAGTCTGAATTTGGTAATAAGGAGTTCATGATCTGAGCCACAGTCAGCTCCCGGTCTTGTTTTTGCTGACTGTATAGAGCTTCTCCGTCTTTGGCTGCAAAGAATATAATCAGTCTGATTTCGGTGTTGACCAGCTGGTGATGTCCATGTGTAGAATCTTCTCTTGTGTTGTTGGAAGAGGGTGTTTGCTATGACCAGTGCATTTTCTTGGCAAAACAAACCCAAATTCCCAAGGTTCAAGGAGAGAGAAACTCATTGACCCCTTTTGGATGAGGCGTCTATGGTAGGCTGAATTATGGCCCTCAACGATGGCCGCTTCCTAATTCCCAAGACCTGTGACACTATGCCACGTCGCCTTTGGCAAAAAAGAGGGTTTGCAGCGTGATTCACTTAAGGACCTTGATGTCAGGTGGGCCCAACTGGATGGCAAGGTCCTTAGAAGAGGGAGCCGATAAAACAGATGAGAAGGGAGTGTGACGTGCTGTGATCAGGAGCGGAGGTGCTGTGATCCGCGGGTGGCGTGACGTGGCCTCCAGCCCAGGAATGCGGGCGACTGTAGGAGGTGGAAAAGGCAGGGACAGGGATTCACCCAGAGGGAGGCTCCAGCCACTCATCCACGGAAACACACTTCCTTCTGCTCCACGTGGGGCTCGTACACCTTTGTCCTAAACGAAACCCCCCCAAATGCGGCGACCAAAAACGCAATGCAGCACAAGCTCACCTCGTTGTACCAGCCGACAATGAGCTCCAAGTTGCCCACGAACTTCCGGAAGGTTTCGTGCTGGGAGAACAGGTTCTCGGCGCTCCTGGGGATGTCCTGCTGCTGCTGAAAGCTCAGGTACTTGACCTCTCTCAGCACGGCCACCAACTGAGGCGAGTGAAGAGGACAGAAGTGGTCAGGTCTCATGGCACAGCGCTTGGCAGCACACGTGTGGGTCTGTCCCTGGGAGGCTTCTGCATCCCCCACGGGGAGCTGGGGGGAGCTGGGGGGAGGGCCCCTGGGGGACAGGCTCTGCTGGCAGGATCAGGATGCCCCCTTCCTCCAGCTCAGTCCATGAGGCCCTCACCTGCCCCCGCCTTTCTTTGAGGTACCGATCGCCACCTCCTCCTCGTGTGAGACCTGTTACGCTAGTTTATTGCTCCCTCCCCGCTTCTCCTGGCCCTTCCACCACCGCCTGCCCCCTTCGCTCTCTAGGAGGCAAGCTCCAGAAGGACAGAGATCTTTGCTGGTTCGCTAATTTATCCCAAGCACATACACAAATAAGTGCTTAGTAAATGTTTGTTGAATGAAAGAACAGATGTTAGTGGAAGAGACGGTTCCAGAGGGAAAGTCACACGTGGGGGCCCTGCCTTGCTGAAATCACTGCTGACTTCACAAGCAAGGCTGACACGCTTGTGTGGGGCCGTGCTTGTGGAGGTCCAGGCTGCTCCCAATTCTGCCCTGGCACATGGCTAACCATCCGCTTTCAGCCCCAGATGGTGTGGCTTCCCTCCAGCATCCCCAGCTCGACCAGGGGGCTTATTTATTCAGATCCTACAAAGGCCTTTTTTCTTTTTTTTTTCAAATTCTCAACCTGATGGTTCTTCTTGGGACCCTATGAAACGTGGCCCAGCTTTAAAACAGTACGCTCATTCAAGCTATATTCAAGGATGCTATGATTGTCTCATATCATAAACATATCCCAGGCACACTTCAAGCAACACTTTAGGGTAAATGTGACATAAACATCAGCCCCACAGATTTGTGCTGTCGGGAGGAGGGGGTGAGCCTCAGAGCTGCATGAGCTTGCCCCGTGAGGAAGCAGATGGCACCCACCGCTTTGCTGAAGTTGACACGGATGAGATTGGTGACAGGGTCCCGCTGGATCAGGGGCTGCCCCAGGTTGAAGTGGCAGTCCTTGTCCACCCCCGCCACCCACTGCTGGTAGATCCTCTCGCGGTAGCTTCTCAGCAGCTCCATCATCTCATCATATTTCTGGTAGATTAGCTTGGCCTCCACACTGGACATGACCCTGGAATCAGAGTTAGGGGGAGGGTCAGATACTGTCTCCCATGGGGCCTCACTGGCACCCCAACCGAGGCTTTCAGACCTCGGGGTGTTGCAGCAGCCAGCCAGCTCTCTCGTTTCTTCCAGGTTGAGACCCTGAACATACAAATAGACGATGCCCTATGTAGGTAGCATCTAATCCAGAAGGTCAAATGCTAACCCTTGTAATATTGGCCCCGAATGGCCATGACTTGATTCATAACCTCCAGGCTTCCCGAATTCCTCTCTTCTCTTCCAACTTAGGACCAACCAGAGAGCCAGATATGCCTTCCAACCAAACATAAAGGACACCCTTTTCCTGCCCCGAAGCCAACAGCCTCCCCCGTTCTGCTGTGAGCTCTCATGCTCATCCGCCTGCCTTCCAGGCTCTGCCAGACACAAGTAACAGTGGCCAACTCCCTGCTCTGGCCAGCTGTTCAGAGTAGGGGGCATGCGCTCCTGGGGTCTCTCCTGGGACCGTGCCCTGGGAAGGAAAGGTTTGGCCGATGGGAGGCGTGGGCCTGCCTCGGAGTGGGGACGGAGGAGCGCTGCCGGCCCAGGGCCCTCACTCACGGGTGGTCGATGTGCTTGAGGTCCCTCATGGGCGCCTCCAGCCTCTCCTGCAGCTCCAGGCTCCACTTGAGCTGCCCGGCCACGGGGGGCATGTTTTTGTGAATGGGGGGGATGTTGCCGTCTGCTGAGGCCGCGATCTGGGCGTCATACAGGATCTTGGTGTTGTCCAGCTCCGTGTCAAACAGCTCCAGCATGACCGAGTACCTGGGCACCACCTCAGCGAGAATCAGAGGCCGTTCCAAGAGGCCCCCACACATGTGCAGAAGCTGGAGAGAAAGGAGTGAATCTTCTTTGCTGAAGGGGCCCTGCTGGGGGGCGCCCTGCTTGGGGGGGGCCCATCCCCTCCCCCATGCCCGGCATCATCCATGGCTTGGACACTCCGTGGGGTCAGCCTTCAGAAGTAGGAAGACACGTGCCTTCAACACCAGGAAGTTTCCTCTGTGTAGCAACTGGCTAATCAGCTGCTTCTGTGATTTCCATCTTGATGTATGCTGGGTCCCCACATACTCAGCTTATAAACCAACAGTACAAACTAGGTTCAAGGTCTAGAAAAAGATTTGTTTCAGGACCAGGAGAAATCAGAGTTTGGGCAAAGAAGATTTAAACAGTTAGGAAATACCATTTTAAAAAATTGGGGGAGAAAAGCAGCTATCTATATAACCAGGGCTTGCGCTACGACGGGATTGAGAAATATCTTTGTCATGAGAATTATTGGGAAGACCGCTGATCCTCAAGGACCCACCCAGGCAAGAGAAACCACTCGGGAAGCACTCTGAAAAGTGCTCTGGGGGAAAAGAGGTGAGGGGCAGGCTTGTCTTACACTACGTGGGGTCCCTGAACCACTAAACTTGCCAAACGCTGGTGTGGGGAGGAGCCCATAGGAGCGTCCCGGGGCTGCCATCACAGAGCACTGTGACCTGGGAAGCTTCAACAGCAGACTTAATTCCCTCACAGCCTGGAGGCAACAAGTTTTAATCAAGGTGGAAAAAGCTGTGCTGCCTCTGAAGGCTCCAGGGGAGAGTCCCTGGGTGGCCAGCAATCCTCGGCTTGTAGACCCATCACTGGACCCTCTGCCCCCTTCGTCATGGAGCCATCTTCCCTATGTATGTCTGGCCCTGTGGCTTTCCTCTTCTTCTGACACAGATCCCAGGATCACTGGATTAAGGCACAGGAGGCCAGTAGGAGGCCCTCAATGAACATCTCAATTACATCTGGGAGACCCTATTTTCAATAATTCACAGGTCCTAGGGGTCTGCACCTCAACACTTCTCTCTAGTGGACTCAGTTCAATCCATCAACCAAGGGCCCCATGCTCAGCCCTGGGTTGACTGGGTGGAGGTGGCAGAGGGGATGGGGATGGGGTTCAAATACTGTGCGGGTGCCCAGGGCAGGAAGTGCCGACTTCCAGGGAGTGCTCAGCCCTGGGGCTTTATGGAGATTACAGGGAAAGCTTGGCACACTCACAGGCCGTGACCGCAGAGGTTCAAGCATGGGCTTCCAGAGTCCTCAAGGAGCTGGGACAGCTCAGGTGCCCATGGCCTACCAGCCCAAGCACCCCGACCTGATTACTGCAGCAGGGGTCGTCACCTCACTCTGAGGGCAGTAACCATGCCTGAGCACCCTGCACGTAGCGAACTCATCACACTGAGGGTCTGAGAATGCTACGCACTCACATTCACTAAACAAACAAAAAGCTCATAAAAGAGAATAAGGGAGGATCACCTGGATGTTTTGGTTGCGGTCCTGGCTGGCATCAGAGGGTGGCTCAAGTGGCGACATAGAGGCGAGTTTCTTAAAAAATCCTCTCACGGTGGTGGGAGGCTTGGAGGCAGTGGGGGACGGGGCTGTGCCTGAGCACTGGGGAAGGGGCCCTTACTGCAGCCTGCAGAGGGTAGCCATGTGGGCTGGACTGTGTGACATGTGCTGGACGTTTAGGAAGATTCCAGCCAGCCAGGGGTCACCAGGGAAGTCCCCACGCCTGCCTGAGCCCTTGGACCGTGAAAGCCTGGACCCAAGTCTCAGACTTGCCTAGTTTTTAGTATGAAAACTGAGACCACTACTGTGTCTAAAAGTGGCCTTTTGGGGAAAGGGTGGAATAGTGGCTGCTGAGAAAGCAGGAGAGATTTTTAGGTCCCTGAAAGTCAACCAGAGCAGCCGCTGACTCCCGGGAAGACGCTGTGACCCCGAGTTGCTAACCACGACTCCCTGCAGTGGCGGGGGGCGAGTGCTCCCCACACACGAGGTCACCGGTATCCTGTCTGAAAACTGCCACAGAGCAGTTGGGAAAAGCAAGTTCCATTGCTTGACAACCCTCTTGACTCTTTTCCTCCCTCTTCCCTTTATTTCACGCTCACATGTTTTCTGGCCCCTGGCTTCTGGGAAGGAGGTTAATTTCATTTTCTGCCAGGAGGAGGTTGTGTGGAAAATTGCTCTAGAACCTTCCCAGCTGCGTGTGAATTACTGACAGCGAGAAATAGCATCCCGGCAGCTGGGGAACACGCAGGGGGTCAAGCGGATGGGCGGGAGGGCACCCCAAGGGCCTGTCCTAATTAGAGCAGAGGGTTGTCAAATGGGAAGAAAATGCTCTTCAGTATGGGAAGGAAGATGAGCAGATGGAGACAGGGATAGTTTACGAGAGTCTTCCTGACTTATTTTCTTTCTCATCTAACACAAAGTCACGTGTCTGAAAAGGACTTTCTCTTGCGGAGTACAGAAGCTGATTTAGGCCACGGCGGAGTGGGGAAGTGCCTGTGACAACACCCAGGGAGTGGACTTCAGTCCCACACGTGCCACCCAGAGTTCCTTCTTGGCCAGCTCCTCCCCTCCGAGGGGGAACCTATGGTCTCTGGGGACTTGGCGTGGACACCTCAACCCACCTCCTTCCCCATCACCGAAAGACAGCACAAGGTGGCACCCAGCCTCCAAGAGGCCTGAGGGTGAGCTTCTCCTGGTTTCATCCCCACCACAGGCAAGAAGGGCTAACTGGTGCCGCAGTCCATCAGCTCCAGCATCGTCTTCATTCTGGAGACCCCACCACAGGGGAGGACCGGCATTTCCAAATGGAGGTGCGGCTGGCAACCTTACTTGGGACCCTTTGCACTTGGGTAGCCCTGGGGCTAACAGCCTCTGGTTCCTCCCTAAGGTCTGCCAGGGAGTCAGCAGGGAACAGCTCCACTGCCTCAGCAGGGGCCGGTTCCCTCCACCAGGAAAGCCTGGCTTTGCACTGGGCTTGGTTCTGCGTCAACCCGAACCAAGCACCTGCCCTCAGGGAGTTTATATTCTAGTTGGGAGGACGACAGACATGAAGAGATCAGCACACAACAGATGCCAGGGAGAGCCAAGCATGAAGAAGGAAAACCAAGCAGGTCGGTGCTGGCAATGGCGGCGAGGGGAGAGCTCCCGCTGGGAGGAGGAGGTGAGTGGGGGGCCTCTCCAAGGAGGTGCCCGAGGCGGCTCCAAGGGGAAGGGTGTTCAGAGAAGGGACCAGCACGGAGGCTCTGTATTAATTTGCATTCATTGATATTTCGCCTGGAGCACCAACTCCATCCAAGACTTAATTGATTGTTTCACTTGCAGAGCTTCAAGTCCTCAAGCATTTTTGCTTTAGAAATACTCAAAAGGCAAAGGAACATCCTGGCAGGTCGGCACCAAATGCTGGCTGCCTCGTGAACTTGGACCGGGAAGGTCCAGGAACCCATCTCCATGTGCCCCCCGCCCCCGATACGCTCGCTGCTGAGGGGTCCTGTGGGAGGGGTGCACTAACCAACAGAGGGGACGAGTGTCCAGCTCCTCACAGCTCCAGCCAGTTTGACCAGTGACAAAGGCCCCTTGTGGTTTTAACTTGCACTTTCCCGATCATTTGCGAGGCCAGACCAACAACCTATGCAAGTATTGGCCGTTTAGGTTTCTCTTTCAAACTGATGGTCTCTAGGGGCGTTAGTGCTTTTCTGCAATCTGGTTTTTTTTTTTTTTTTAATGTTTTCATAAGCATTTCCTTTTTCTAACTGTACAAGTGCTATACACCTAACCCGCACAACCTGGAGATAGTAGAAAGGTACACAGAAGACAGGAAAATATTAGCCGTCACCCCACCACCCAGAAATGACTCCCTGTCATAATACTGTGTATTGTGTGTATAGACACAGAATACTGTGTATTCTCGGATCTCAAATGTTAAGAAAGAGTCAGTGTGGTTCAGCAGCTCAACATGTGGATGTGTTTTATTTTTTAGAGCAACTCTGCATCTAACTTGTGCTCCTTATATGAGTAATGAGGGAACCGAATCAAAGAAGGACAAATGGAGAGCAGGACTCAGTATAACCCCACGCTCACTTTCCTCTCTTAAGATGAGAGGTAGCAGTAAGACCCCCTCACAAGCTACTCAAGGTTCCGACTGCTGACTCTCTAAGGCACTAAGAAAGGCTGCTGTCCCTTTCTGGGCCTGGCTCTTCACCTACAATCTCCAGACTGCATGATTAGACCGATTCTGCAACCGTTCACTGGAAGGACTGATGCTGAAGCTGAAACTCCAATACTTTGGCCACCTGGTACAAAGAACTGACTCATTGGAAAACAGCCTGATGCTGGGAAAGATTGAAGGCAGGAGAAGGGGATGACAGAGGATGAGATGGTTGGATGGTATCACCTACTCAATGGACATGAGTTTGAGTAAGCTCTGGGAGTTGGTGATGGACAAGGAGGCCTGAAGTGCTGCAGTCCTTGGGGTCTCAAAGAATCGGACACGACTGAGTGACTGAACAACCGTTCTCAGCATCACGGAGCCGGTGTGACGAATCCTGTCAGGGCACACTCCCCACCCACACCTACCTTTGCACTGGACTCAATAGAATTGCAGTCATCAAACCCTTGGCAGAAGATGGTGGCCAGCCTCCTATCCAGATCTTGAATTTTGGTCTCAAAATCAGCGTAGTCATCATCAAAACTCTGGAAGCAAATTAAATCACCAAGCTTAGAACCTTGACCAGCATGCAAAGCCGGGAGTGGGCGCACTCTAAGCCCACCCACTGGGATTCAGGTTACTTCTCAGCAAGTTCACTGTCATGAGGGCAGAGTTATTGTGCTGTCTTTTTTCCGCCACACGCGCTCCCCTCTGCATGCCTTCCCACCCTCGGAGCATTTGTCGTTGACCCTGCCCAGGCCCCCTAACTTACCGAATCTCCGGGGTCCAGGGGATCATATTTGCAGTCGGCGAAAACCTTCACCAGCTCGAAGACCTCGTCATAGATCTGGGCCACCTGGCTTCCGAGAATGTTTCCCCTCACGCCCCCGAGCTCAATCTTCTCCAGCTTCAGAAACTCGATGGCTGTTTTATAAAGATCCTGGTGGAGGAAATCCCCACACCTTGGTCAATTCAGTTTCCTGACTGACCCCCGAGGGGAGGAGCCCCTGGGCCACACAGCAGTCCGGAGGGGCCCTCTGCTTATCAGTGTTAATGTTCTCTAAAGCCGTTTCAGGGATGCAGGCAGAGGGACCGAAGTAAGAGTCCTGTGACTAATCTCCCAGTTGTGATCATGGAGGAGGAGGAGATGAAGGTCGGGATCTTGTCCTGAACCAACACTGGGTGACATGCGTCTCTGAGTAAAATCACACTTTACAGGGGCCCCACTTCCTGGGCTGTGGGAGGAAGCGGTCAGAAAGGCAGACGGTGGTCCCTCACAGCCTCATGTACTGGGCGCCTGATGGATGTTTACAGGTAAATCCCACTTGCTCATTCCCTCCGAGACTTGCCTTCTCCAGCTCCTTTAGCCGAGATGGTACCTTCCTTTCCAGGATCGCTGGTTTGGCGTTTAACGCCATTCAGTCCTACTGAGCAATCTATTACTTCTGTCTGTAGCTCTCATTTCCCCTTTGAGGCCCCCAAATCCTCATTGAGGACCACAAGCAGCCCCTGTGTGCCTGATCCGTGCTTGCAGGGCGCTCCAGCCCTCCCCTAAGCCGGAGACGAGGTTGGTGCCGTTTCCCACCAAAGATCCAAGGTGTATCGAGATATGACCCAAGCGAACCTACTGGAAAGTAGCAGCGTTGCCATGCCCCACATTCTGGGCCCCTCACACCAGAGGCGGGTGGCGCAGCTGGCATGGCCCGTCGGGCAAGGGTGGGCAGCATGGCCGTTCCCCGCTCTTTCCCCGGCAGCCCCTCTTTTCCCAGCAGCTCCATCCCGATTCAGAATCTACAGTGTAGGAACCAGCAGCTATTTGGCCAGAAACTCGGCTGGGGCCCTCAAGTTCTCGGGCTGGGAGCCTTGGGGCGTGAAGAAACACTCTGTGACCAAGATATGGCATCTCAAGGGGTTTCCTGCTCTGCCTCCCAGAGGGTGTGGATGGGAACCATAGAGGCCTTCCCAGAGCCCCGGCTGACAACATCCCTCAAAAAATCACTGCCCAGTGGTTCAAGGATCTACCCCCCAACCCTGCTTTATTTTTTTAAAATAGTGTAACATGTGTACAAAGTATATCTAAAAAAAGAGACCCCCTACAGAATACAAAACAAGAAGGAAAACCTTCCTGCATTACACGTGCCTTCACCTCTTACCTCTTCTCCCCAGAGGAACCTGTTCTGAACCTCTTTAAAAGTGTTATTTGTCCCGTTTCGTTCCATGTATCCCGTGTCGTTCCATGTATCCAAAGAAGGTCCTTCTGCAGACCTCAGCGGTGCTAACTTAGCCCCACTCACCCTCTCCCTTGGCCTGCAGGCTTCCTGACCCAGGTCAATGAACTTGTCATTAACCTGCTTGTGGACAGAAGGCAGGAGAAAAGGGGAAAGCAAGTGAAATGGGCCGCTTTGTTCCGGGTTACCAGCTCTGGGCCTGGTGGGGGCAGCCCAGGGACTTGGCTTCCCCTCTGGGGAAGCTGTCACACAGGTGTTTGGGTGTGACTTTTATTTCCCTCCTGGCAGCCCATGTGCAAGCACGACAAGGACAGAAGACAGTTCTCCTGAGAGGGAGGGGAGCCAAAGTCCACCTTTACCTCGATGGTCTGGACGCGGCGGAAGAAGGAATTTATTCTGGAAAAGGCAAGAGAAGAAGGGAATTCCCAAGGCACCGGCTCCTTGTTCTTCTAGGAGAGAGAGAGAGAAAAAATGCAGGTCCATGGGGTGCCATGGGGTCCACATCACCCCAACTTCTTTCCCCTCATCTGCTGTCCGCAGCCCAGGCTGTACCTTGAAGAAAAGCTTCATGTTTGCACAACAGAAGTCGTAGGCCCGGTACAGCTCCTTCAGGACATTCACGGACAGAGAGATGCCAATCAGAACCTCCTCAATTTCCCCCTGCAGGCCTTTCAGCACCTCCTCGGGGCTCAGGAAGGTCCGCGTCTGGGCGGAAGGGAAGATGTTCCCAAGTTGAGCCGGAGGGGTGACACCCAGATGATACCCAGGTCCACAGCTACATGGTCGGTTAAAACGATCCTCTTGCCCTGCCCCAGGCCACTAGACCACTTCTTCTGACACACCCGCTGTCCCTCAGGCTCGTGGCCTAGCCAGTCTGCCCACCCAGGGCCAGTTGCAGGGCCTCTTGGCCCAGGCCAAGGTCACGGCACCACCAGACTCTGGAGGCAAATGATGAAGGGCCCAGAAAGGCAGTCCTGCTCTGGCTGCAGGACCCTGGGCCACCGCGTCCCTCTAGGCCAGGAGACAGGACCACGAGCCTGATTCTCACTCACTCTGGTAGCCCAGGGCCCAAAGCTGAAACTCAGACCTTGGAGGCTGTGAAACGTGTGCTTGTGAAATGGAAGAATGAAAGGGAATGGGTGTTGTCAGAGGAGATAAACCCCTCAAAGCCCCCGGCTGAGTCTTGGGGTGCCAGGACTCAGTGAGCAGCCCCTCTTTCATTCCTCCTCCCTCCCAGCATGAGGCAGGTTGGGTTAGCTCTGCCCAGGTCTTGGGAGAACCCTGGGTGGCCAGGCCTTAGCCTGGAGCCTGAAAATTCTTGCACCCACATCTTTGCCTGTTTTTAAACTGCTGGGGAACATGGACCGGGATGCAGGGTGGGATGGGGGAGGGGAACGCTGAGGGTGGGGGAGGGAAGGCACTGGGGCCTGGGGGCTACCATGTCGATGAGCTGGTTGCAGAACTCCTGCAGTATGACAATGATCCTGGAGGGTGTGTTGTAGTGCTCGGAGGTGGCCCAGATGAAGCAGATGGTGTATAGCACCTTGGTGATGAAGGTTGGGAGCTGGGGAGAGATAGGCGGGCAGGCACTCGGTCACAGCACCTCAGCTCCCCACTCCACACGGCTCCAGGAGGGGGAAACTCCAAGGGCAAGAAGAGATGCCCCCACCCAGTACTTGTGCCTGACCACAGCCAGGAAGCCCGCAGCCCCTTGCTGCCCCAAGACACAAGCCCAGAGCCTGCCAAGCCAGCCAAGGGACCCTCTCCAGCTGATGTACCGCCGTGAAGTCGGCCTGTTCCATCTCCTCCAGCAGGATCCGCAGGGGCTTCAGGTACAGAACAATATCACTGGCTTCCTTCAGGCCTGCGTGGAGCAAGAACAGGGGCTCATCCCCATGGGAGCAGAAACTGGCCCCCATCCCTGATGGTGAGAAGTGGTGACGGGCAGCTCAGTGTGTTTACAGACACCTGCTCCCTCAAAGGGTGGGACTCCAGGAAACTGCTGACGGGGGGAGGCAGACCCCGCCTCATCCCCAGGATTGGCAAGGGGCCTGCCCAGGAGCTGCTGACACCTTCCTCTGGTGGAGGGGGGACATTCTCATAGGGCCACCCGCTCACCTTCAGTAACATTTGTGTACACGTTTTGCAGGGCTGGCCAGTAGCAACTTTTGGCTTTTTCCAGGATCTCAACTATTTTATTCACTTTGGGCCTATTGAGCTGCAAAGGAGAAAAGGAGATCAAATTTTTTTTTTTTTTTTAACAGACCCCAGATGAAGCCTGCCTGACCTCCAGGCCGGCACTGAGGGATCCATCCGGGTTACCCGGGTCCCCTCGGGGAGGCTGGGTGCTCAGGACTCCAGTGGACGCCCGGCCGCCGGGGGCAGAAGAGCCATCACCTGCTCGTAGATGTACTTGAGGTTCATCAGCCGGGCATCCCAGAACTCAAACTCGACTCGGGGCAGGGGGTGCAGCCCGTCCAGCAGGGCCTGGGCCGAGTCCTTGCTCAGCACGTCCCGGATCTGGTGGGACCAGTCGATGATGATGGTCTCGATGGCGTGCAGCAGCGAGTTGTCCAGAGAGGAGGGGATCCTGCAGAGCCGAGGGTTGGGGGCGGGTGGGGGACGCTCTCAGCTACACCCGCAGGCTTCCTCCAGCTCCATCCTCAATGGCCCTTGGCCGGGACAGAGCCTGAAACAACACTGGGTCTTGCCCGGGGTACCGGTGCCCCCCAGGAAAGAGGATGAGGGGAGCCAGCTCTGGAATAAAATCCACGTTGTGCCATGGCTCCCAGGCAGTTCTGATCGGGTCACCACAGGGTGAGTGTTGGGGGCCTAGAGGGCCCGCCTGTGTGATGAGCCCTGCAGGAGCGCTTGCCCTCTGAAGGGAGTAAGGGAGCACGCGGGCACTGCCACAGCTTCAAGAGCTGCGCACACCATGCCGTTGCAAACGGCGCTTGGGCAGGTGCAAGGTGACACCTGGGGGTCCTCGGGCTTCTGGGGGGTCTTTGGGCAGCCCCAGCCTCCACTCAGAAGTGCAGCCTCCACCTGCTGCAAACCCCTTCCATGCCCCTCACTGCTCCTCAGTACCCATGCCCTAAAGCTGGGGATCCCCCTTCCTGTGTGACCCTAGATGACGTGACGCTCTTGGCATGCCAGGTGATGCAGGATCTAGAGCCTGTGCGCGATGGAGCGGGAGCTGGAGCACGGGGGTCCAGCCGTTGCCTAGTGGAGTCTGGGGGGCTCCAATGCCCCGTCTCAGACTCAGCACCTAAAGGCACAGTCCTGCCCTCCTGGGCTTCAGCACCAAGACCAGTTTGTGGGGAGCTTGCCCTGAGGGTTCAGGGACCAACCCCCTCCAGCTCCCCGACAGGGCCCCGACCTCTCCATGGACTCCAGCGTGCCATCCAGACTGCCCAGGTGCTCCGGGATGGGCAGCAGGGTCTTCCCCTTGATCTTGCCACTCATCACAAACATCTCGTTCTTCAGCTTGTGGACTTGCTTCACAATGTCCTCTGAGACCACGCTGGGCCAGCCGCTCATGTTTTCACTTTGGTTTAACAGGGAGTAGAGGACCTGAAAGGACAGGATTCTGTGGCTCTGCTTGAGCCTTCTCACCTGGGTGGGGGGACACCCAGGAGGAGTGGGGTCCTTGGCGACCCAGGACCCAGGGGAATCGAGCCCTTCTCCCTTTGAAGAAGGTGGTGGGGCCGGTCAAGGTACGGAGACCGGTGATGAAAGCCTCCCCTGACCGTGTCTTTTTTTTCTGTTCTTTTAAAAAAAATACTGATTGATTGATTTGGCTGCATTGAGTCTCAGTGGCATGTGGCAACGCATGGGCTTAGTTGCCCTGTGGCATGTAGGATCTTAGCTCCACAACTACGGATTGGACCTGAATCCCTGGCGTTGCAAAGCAGATTCTCACTGGATCACCAGGCAGGTCCCCCTGCGCCTGTGTCTTTGTAGGGGCAAAGCCATCTCCACACTCTTGCCACAAGAGCACACTCTCCTGGCTGAAGGCAGACGTTCCTTGCTGCCTGGGGGTGCTGTTATATGCTGAATTGTGTCCCCCCGATTCACATGTGGGAGCCGTGACCCCCGGCACCTCAGGATGTGACTGGATTTGCAGAGAGGGCTTTTCAAGAGGCAGTTAAGGGGAGCCCTAACCCGGTATGACTGCCGTCCTTAGAAGACATAAGGACACACGAGAAGTCGGCCATCCACAGCCAAGGACAAAGGACTCAGAACCAGCCCTGTTCACGCGTCGACCTGGGACTTGCAGCCTCCACACCGGTGCTTTGTCAGGGTTGCTTCCCTGATGGCTCAGGGGGTGAAGAATCTGCCTGCAGTGCAGGAGACACAGGAGAAGTGGATACACCCTGGGTCGGGAAGTTACCATAGAGACACAAAAGGCAGCCCACTCCAGGATTCTTGCCTGAAAAATCCCACGGACAGAGGCCTGGCGGGCTGTAGCCTGCAGGGTCTCAAAGGGTTGGACACAACTGGGCGACCAGTTTTAGGCCATGCCAGCCATCTCGGGGGAGGTGAGGGGAGGTTGGTCTGGGTCCTGACTGAGCTACCCCTGTGGCCTGAATTTGTACAAGGTGGGGACGCCCACTACCCCCATCTCACAGACGAGCTGAGCGATGCCTAGGAGAGCTAAGTCACTGGAACTCTGGCTGGTCCGACTGTCCGGAGGGGACTGCACCTTCCCCACCTGCCGACGGTGAGGAGGCAGGGCAGTGGGCAAACATGTCAGACAGCGCTTGCTTTCCCCTTTCTCTGCTCCAAGTCTCAGAATTGGGAAACCCTTCTACTGCATCTTGAATGGGCCACACCTTTCGAGGCTGTGGGCAGGGATTGTCCCCCGTGCAGTACGGAGGGTCTAGTGACTTCAAGATAGACAAGTGGTGGCCAGGGCCACTCAGCCTTCATGCGCACAGCATCACTTGGAGGTCTTGTTAGAAAGCAAGTCGGTCTCAGTGGCCAGGGCAGCCAGACCTGAGCTTTCTAATACCTGACCTGCTTGTAGGCAATGTGGATGTTGATCTGTGGACCCACCCCTCATTAGCAGGGTTCAAGGCCATGCACACAAAGCATGCGAAGCAGGCGTTGTTCCTCCTGAGCCCCCCACTCCCCCCACCCCACCACGAGGCCTGGGTGTGTCTACCTCCTCCACAGTGGCGATCAGCTGGTCCACAGGCATGGGGCTCATGTCCCCGTAGACCAGACGTTCCTTGTAGTTGTCCTTGCCGATGTTCTCAGGTCTCTTCTTGACAAAGTACACCCCTTTGGACTTGAGGGAGGCCGGGAAGCCCAGGCAGGGTATGATCATGCCGGCAGGGTTGAGCGTCAACACCAGAACCAGAACATCTGGCTTCTCGAAGAAGTCGGTGAACAAAGCCATGTTCTCTTCCATCCCAATCATTTTACTCCACTTGTCTGGCTTGAACTTCAGGATGAGGGAAGTGACACTCTCCATATACTCCAGTCTGACGTCCGGGGGAATCGTCATCTTGATGTCCGCTTACACCTGTTATGGGAACAGAGGCACTGAGGCAGTGGCCATCTCCTAGGGAATCTTTACTTCCCGCCCATCACTGGAACCGCCTGAAATGCCCATTCCGGTCGATCAAGAGAGAAAGAAGGATCGTCGTGCAGACACTGCTTCCAGCTGGGGGGTGGGGTGGGGGTACTGGGAGCCTGTGTCCTGTTCTAGCTGGACAGCCGCCCTCTGCCTGGCTGTAGGTGTCACTGTGGAGCAGGGCCACCGAGCACTGTGTCTGCTTGAGTTCACCGTGACCATCAAGTTAATGGGCTGGGAAAGGCAGAGATGGCCCCTGGGGAAAAGGCAAGGATCATCGTAACAGAGTCTGAAGGGGAGGGGATGGGGAAAGGAAATGTCACGGAACGAAGTGACAGAAGGGCCTGGATGCAAGATCCCGGGAAGAGGACATCACACCCCAAGGATGCCAGACAAAGGGGGTGGGCCCGATGAGCGGGTGAATTTCATGTTCTCCCCATCCTAACAGCAGCCATAGTGTACCCCAACGTTTGCCCTGCCCTTCAGCGTCTCTTCCGCCCTCTAACCCCCATCACGTGCCCATAAAGGGATTTCCCCATGGACCGCCACTCACATTCCCTCTGGGAGAATCCCTTGTAGAGCTCTAGTAGGGACAGGGTTAACTGGAGAGCGGGGGGGACCCCCTTGAAGCCCCAAAGAACCAAGACAAACGAGGCATTCCTTGTGAGCGTGAAATTTAAAGGGATGCTCCAAACCCTGACTGGCCACGGGCAGGGAACAGGGCACCTTCCGGCGGGTGGGGGGGTGCGGGGAGGGTAATGGGGCTACTGGCCACCAGCACCTGGGCTCCACCTCTGTCCTCTTGAGCCCCCTCAGCTTTGCCCCTGAGCACAATTCTTGCCCACTCACCAGCTGACAGCAAACAGCTCTTCAGGTCGCTAGCAGAGCCAAGCGATTGGCAGCTCTTTCCAGACCAGTAAAGGAAATGGCTCCCGTCCCTCGAGGGATGTCAACTGCCATGGAACTTCTGCAAGTCTCCTGGGAACTGGGATTCTAGAACTTTCTTAGGACCTGAGTGACCACTGTGGTGTGGCAAAGGAGAAACTGTCCATCACCCACCACAGTGGGAAAGACTCTAGGACTGAACAAGCTGCCTTTGAACTAGAACATTTAGCTCATTTTCATTTCATGAAATTACAAATGTATCAGGATTTAAATCTATTGTCTTATTACATGCTTATTTGTTTTACCTTTTCCAGATTCCTTTTCCTTTTTTTTTTTTTTTTTTGCCTCTTCTAGTTTAATTTTTATTGTTTCATTCCCTCCACTTTATCTTGGCTATTATACATCTTGCATTTCCTGGAGGCACATGGACATTATAATATGTATCCTGACTCACATTAGAATCATACTCATTGAAACCTGATAATGAAAACAATTACCCATTTACAATAGCATCAGAAAGATTGAAATACTTAGGAATAAATTTTCAGAGAAGGGCAAGGCCTTCCTGACCCACCAGCAGCTGAGGCACCAGTAGGGTCCTGGTTCCCACTGTTGACACCAGTCGGCTCTGCCTCCTTGGCATCTCTGGACTGGCCCACCATCCCCCATGGCTACTCTCTCTGGTCTAAGCTGCTGTTACCCCTCACCCACCCCCTGGTCTACGGACACCCTCTCTCCTTCTCACACCCCTTCTCGTCCCCAGCAAGTCATCCTCCAGAGCACCTTTCAAAAGACAACTGTCACGCCAACGCCCGCTTAAAACCCATCAACAGCTCGCTCGCACCACTTCCCGGTCTCCGTGTTGGAGCCACGCGTTCCGGGAAACAGACTCACTCAGAAGGACAATGCAGATAGTGGGGAGCAGTTTATTACACCGGCGGGCCCAAGGCAGAGTCTCCTCTTAGCCAAGGACCCCGACCAGCATTTGTGAAAATCTTTTAGACCCCATGTGTACGTGTCTGAACCCACCACTCCAAATTCCTTGAGACTTAAACCAAGGAAAATACAACCCCAGTAACCCCATCATTCACGTGTTACGTGCTCATGTGCTCAAACAGTCAAACAATTAGCCAATAATCAATAGACCCGAGGTTACACTTTGATTGATATGGAAAAATTTATGGCCTGTCTGGAGGAAGGGGTGATTAGTGTATGGTTTCTCTTAGGCGACGAGTAACCTAGATACGATCTTCAAGGTTCCCTGGTCTGGAGGGGGTCTTATCCTTCTGTTGCTGTTTTCATAGGCGCTAAACACAGAGTTCAGAGTCCATTGGAAAGGTGGCCGAGCACGATCAGCATGAACAGGCCTAAGATGGAGTCCAGGCCCTGTGAGTTCCTTCTTCATCGACACGATTGCCCTCGTGCTCCAGCCACCCTGGCCTTCTTCCAGCTCCTCCAAGGCACCTGCTCTCCTGAAGGCCTTCCAGCCCCGCATAGAATCCTGCACCTGTGCACTCCTCCCCACCCTCAGACACCAAGCTACGACATCTTTCCCGGCCAGGGTCTCCCCTGGACCGTTCACTCCCTCGATCTCTGCTGAGCACCCCACGTTGCTCTGTGTCACCATGACAACTACAATCAGTCAGGCACTAATTAAGCATCAGTCATCCGCTTCCCCCCTTCCTAGAGCCCATCCCTTTTGATGAGCACTGCTACCCCAGGATCTGGCCCTGTGCCTGGCCTGTGGGAGGCCTTCAATAAACATCACTGACGCAACGGAGACTCTGGTAAGTCATGCTGCAAAGGCTGTTTAACCTCATCTAACCCAGTGTTGCCCCTAACGTGAAGTGAGTGAAGTCGCTCAGTCGTGTCCGGCTCTTTGTGACCCCCATGGACTGTAGCCTACCAGGCTCCTCACTCCATGGAATTTTCCAAGCAAGTGTACTGGAGTGGGTTGCCATTTCCTTCTCCAGGGGACCTTCCCAACCCAGGGATCGAACCCGGATCTCCTGCACTGCAGGCAGATGCTTTACAGTCTGAGCCACCAGGGAAGCCCCTCCCCTAACGTGGCTAAGTGTGAAACCCTTCTCTCCTTTAAGTCCCATTACTCTTCTGAGGAGCAGTGTGAAACCCTAGATCAAGATTCTAACTGGTTTGTGCTGTATAGCACATGGAACTCTGCTCAATGTTATGTTGCCAGCCTGGGAGAGGGATTTGGGCGAGAATAGATACATGTATATGTATGGCTGAGTCCCTTCGTGGTTCCTCTGAAACCACCACCACCACTGCTAATGGTCTATACCCCAATACAAAATGCTTTTGCTGTTAAGAAAATTATAACAAGTCCAACTTCCACCAAAATCGTGCTCCCCAGGGAGCACACATCCCAAGGCACAAAGGACCAAATGTCAGATGGTGAAATAGTGGAGTCAGGCAGACCACCCCTCCTCCACTTTGGCTGTGAAACAGCCTGGGGCTCAGGGTGGATGCCCTGTCTGGCATGGAGGAGAGACTCAGGAGGGACGTGGAGAAAGGTGCTTCCCAGCGGGTCTCACCTGAGGTCCCACCTGAGCCGAGAAGCCAGGACAGGACTCCCGGGGTTCTAGATGGAAGCATTAGCTTTTGCTCTGTCCACACAGTGGAGGAAACAGCGGGCCCTTGGGAAATGCCAGGCATCAGGAGAAGCTTCCTGACTGGGAAGTGCATGTGGGGCTGAGCAGTGGGTGACTGGCCGCGTCCACCCCTCCAGGGCCACCTGCCGAGGTACGTGGCTTCCTCACTTCCTTTGCTCTGACAGTCACAGCTGGGGAGGGCGAGCTGAACAGCTCGCCCACCACTTACAGTCCCCAGGGAGCGCTTCCTCCTGCTGAATCAACTTGGAAGACAAGTTTCCGCTGTCGTGACCCATCATTAAATACAACTGGCAGGACGATTTTCCTCAGCTGGGGACACTCACGGTGGGCGGGAGGCTGGGCCATCTGGGTCTTGTCACTGTCCCCACCACACGCTGCCTCCCGTGCCTGCTTTGGCGCTGCTCCGCATTCTCAGGCCGAGTTCCCGCCAGAAGGGCCAGGAGGTCAGGCGGCTTTGCCCTCTGTCCAGGCGCGTCCTTGCCCCTGGCCTTGGCAGAAAGGGAGAGCAGAACCCCACGGCCAAGCTGGCCCAGCAGGGACCTCAGGCTTCACAAAGCGGGCAGGGTGGCCTGAGAGATGTCTCCGACTCACGAGGTTTCTGAATGTCGCTGTCAGGCCAGGCACCCTGGAGGCTTGGGGGTCTCTGCCTAGCGAGCTCCAGGGGGACGCCCCACGTGAGGCATGGACGCGCCCGGATTCCAGCCAGGCTGTGAAGCAAAGAGGTCAGTGGGAGGGTTTTGCAGCCCAAAGGCCTCTGCTTGCTGGAGGAAGGGGGTGGTGGGCGGGGCCGCCCGTGGAAACACTGCTGTTTGACTGATGAGCCTCAAGGTCAAATGAACTCAATGCTGATAAGAGGTGATTGAGCCAGGTTTTATTCAGCCCTGCTCTGTTAGAGGAAAAAGCTGTGCTCACCTCCGAGGACAGCAGAGGCAGCTGGGGGCTTCCAGACAGGGAGCCGTGCGGGGTCCATGGGTGGAGAATTGCTAACAGGAGGCTCCGGGGGAGGGTAATTCTTGTTAAAGGCAGGCCGAGGAGTAGACATCAGGGATGGGGATGAAGGAGCTTGCTCCAATGCCGATGGTAGGGGGTGACATCGCAGGATTCTCTGCCAAGACCGGCTTAGCAGGTCCTGAACCAGGCCTGGGAAAACCTGTCTAAAGTTTGGTCAAGAAGAGCCTTTGCCCGATTTCAGTCCAAGGATGGGGCTCTGAGTTTGGGGAGCAGGCCAAGCTGTGTCTCAGGCTCCAGAGAGTTCCCTCCCGGCGACTCTGTCTGGCAGGAGAGGGACAAGACTTATCGCTCACAGGTCCTGGTGGATACAGGGCATGCCCAGGGCCACACGGTGAGCGGGTGCGGGAGAGAGTGAGGTGACCCCAGGCTCTGCCTTTCTTAGGGTCTGAGGGCGGGGTGTGTGCGTTTTTGAGGGGTCCCTTGTGGGCTAACTGATGCATGAGAGGGAGAGATTGGGTGCGGGAAGCTAGAGGTGGGGTCACTGGCACCTGGTTACCCGGGTCCTCCTGGGCCTCCGTGGTGTGGGAGGCAGAACAGCCTGCCTGAATGCTCTGCACGTGGCTGTGCCACACGGCCGGCAACATGTTCATTCAGGATGGACGTCTTTTGAAGCGTATGCCTTGGTGCTTGAAACCTAACGTCAGGCATTTACACTTCCGATTCGCCTGGGACTCGTGCCCGGTCCCTCCTGCCACCTCCCCTTCCAAACTGCTGCAGTGGATGCCGGGGCACCTCTGTCGCGCGCTGGCCTTGTCTCAACCCAGCCAAGTCCCGGGAGCGTCCCAGGCTGCCCACCCCCTGCCTCCTCCTCCCCTCATCACGCGCACACTTAATTTAGCCTGAGAATTGATGGCACCTGTGATCTCTTTATTAAGCGTGAGATAAAATAGTGAAAGGGTTAGTCGCTCAGTCGTGTCCGACTCTGCGACCCCATGGACTGTAGCCTGCCACCGCCCCTCTGTCCACGTGATTCACCAGGCAATAATACTGGACTGGGCTGCCTTTCCCTTCTCCAGGGGATCTTCCCGACTCAGGGATCGAACTCAGGTCTCCTGCATTGTCTGCAGATTCTTTACCATCTGAGCCACCAGGGACACCAAGATAAACACCCTGTCATTTTCATTAAAAACAAACAAAAAACCACTTCAAGCAAGCCTTTAATTTCTGTTCCACTCTTTAGAGTGTGGTCCTCACAGGGGGTCCCTGGACTCGCAGCATCAGTATCCCCTGGGAGCCTGTTGAGGATGCAGGTGCTTGGGCCCACCCTGACCTGCTGAGGCTGGAAATTTGGGGGCAGGGGGAGCCATCTGAATTTTAACAAGCCCCCAGGAGAGTCTAATGCATTCTAGAAGTTGAGAACCACCAGTCTGGAGTAGAATTTTGGTCTCTGTTTCTTCCATTTGAAGCAGCCAATTCTTAGCTATGGAGCCCTCCTGTATTTCCTTTCATTTTGGTCCTACTTGTTTGAGGAGAACCCATTCCCAGGGCCTGAGTCCTCTTCAACAAGCCCACCAGTTACATGAGGAGCAGGTGCCTTGAAAACAATGCTTCTCCCAGCGGTGGTGCAATGGAATCACCTGGGAAACCGCCCAAACTCAGGGTTCTGGCCCCACCTCCAGGGGTCAGGGCCAAATGCTTGGATGTTCATAGCTCCTCCTTGGCTCCAAGTAGGGGCAGGTGTAGAAACCTGGCCCGGGAGGGGAGCGCCCCTCAGAGGAGAGTCTGGCTGCCTGTGGCTCACTGTAGCAGAATGGTTGCGTGTGTGGTAGTCGCTCAGTCGTGTCCAACTCTTTGCGACCCCATGGACTGTAGCCTGCCAGGCTCCTGTCCATGGGATTCTTCAGGCAAGAATACTGGAGTGAGTAGCCATTCCCTTTCCCAGGGGATCTTCCCAACCCAGGGATCAAACCCAGGTCTCCTGTACTGCAGGTGGATTCCTTACCTCGAAGCCCCGCTGTAGCGGAATACTCGCTGACAAGCTAGAACTTTGGGTGGACTAAGCGAAAAGTGTGCCCTCGCTGTGTGGCAGGGCTCATAACAGAACTATACTTGAAGGGCCCAGAACTGGGAGCAGTTTTCACCCCAAAAACCTCGCAGTCAGATTTGTTCACATTGACCGTCTCCCTCGGGGGACAGACCTCGGATGTCCCCAGCTGTCCTTGCAGGAGAGGTCCTGTGAGGCCCCAGGGGCAGTCCCACACTGATGGCCTCTCCCTGCCCCTCCCCTACCGTCCTTGTCTCCACGAACTAACTGCTCATCAATCACACTGGCCAGTCGGGCGCACTTTGTATTTGACTGGGGGCGTTCAAGGACAGGCTGCCTTTAAGTGGCCCAGCATCCCTCCACCAGCTTCCAAAACATTACAGCTCAACTTCCACCAGAGACTGGAAATCGCAAGTATTTCTTTCTTAAAAGGACAAAGACTTCTTTTGAAATATTAAAAAAAAAAAAAAAAATTAAACTGTGTTCTAGAGTAATTTCCTCTTCAATGACTTGGTTTATAATATCTCATACTGGAAAACGGTGTCTTCAAGGTGAAAGTCAAGGACCCTAAGTAAATGGGACTTGACACCCCAGCAAAAAGCTACAAGACGGTGGCTTTCTCACTGAAACGTGCCAGCCCTCCCACAGGCTCTGTGCTTCCACCAACCAATGTCCTGTTTGCCTGCAGGTTCAAGTCTAACTTCCATCTTCAGGGGAGGGAGAGAGAGACCTGGGCTCTGGGGGCTAGGCCTCTGCTGGAAGGCCTTCTCCGCTTTGTTTGCAAAACAAAATGTGCTTTGAATATAATGAGTCAGGAAAGAAGAATCTGATGGAGGTCTGGAAATGAAATTTCCTGCTTGTGGTTGGACTCAGCCATCTGTCTCTAAATCTAGCCCGAGGACATTCATTGTGCCGAGACCAGGCTGTGTCTGCATCTCCCAGACGCCTTGGGTGGGGACAGGTCATCCGGGAAGCAGGGTGGCTGCCTGCACAAACAGGGCCGGGGGGACTGGCCTGCGATGTGGTGGATGCCAGCCATCCCTGACTCCCTCTCTGGTCTCTGCCGCGACTGGGGGGTTTGTCACCTACGACGTGTCCCCTCCAGCCTGGCCTCTGTCCCTGAAGACTCCTTAAACAAAAAGGAACTGTAAATTTCAATCCTTTTGATAGGGACAGAGTAAAGGGGACAAAGTAGGTAATTAGTTAACTCCATTAAGGGTGAAAGGAAAAACATGGGAGACCCCTATAAGTTAGTGATTGCTCAAGAAAGCAGGTTTGTTGTTGTTCAGTTGCCAAGTCATGTCTGACTCTGCTACCCCACGGACTGCAGCACTCCAGGCTCCTCTGTCCTCCGCTATTTCCTGGAGCTGGCTCAAATTCATGTCCACTGAGTCGGTGATGCTAGCTAACCATCTCGTCTTCTGCCACCCTCTTCTCCTTTGCCTTCAATCTTTCCCAACATCAGGGTCTTTTCCAATGAGTCAGAACCACGACAAACCAGGAACCACATGGCCTAGCAACAAAACCGTGCAACAGAAACACGAAACATACCCCCAAATGATAAAAGAACAGTGGCCTGAGACCCACATCCTGCCCAGTGAGGTCATGGTCCTCTGGGCACTAAAAACAAAGACATAAGGAAAAGGTGGCTTTATACTGAAGCCTGAGCTATTTACCATATTTGCCATATATTACTGCTGTTTTGCTCATCTCCACTCATCATGGCAGCCCCAGTTTGACTGTGTAGGGACAAGAAAACTCCCTTGCCCAACGTGGAGGAGGAACTAATGATGAAAGCTTGACGTCTACTCGAGAAGCAGGAAGAAGGTGGTCTTTCTCCCCTCCTTACTTCTCCTGTGATTATAAAAATGTAGAGACATCCCTGGCAGTCCAGTGGTTAAGACTCCACAATTCTGGTGCAGGGGGCATGGACTAAATCCCTGGCTGGGAAACTAAGACCCCACATGTTATGCAGGGCGGCCAAAAATAAATAAAGTTGGTGGATTGGTTGGGTTTTGTTGTTGCTTTGTTTTTTGCCTAGGCTCTCTCTTTTTAAAAAATTTATTTTTAATTGTGCTTGACAATGTTGGTTTCTGCCACACATCAACACAAATCAGCCAAAGGTATACGTGTCCCCTCCCTTAAAATTTTTTAAAAAACGTAGCCACCAAGTTCTCAGCGTGGCACTCCCTTGCCAGCCCCCTTGTATCTCTCACAAGCGTTCTATACTAGTAATCTCTTTCCTTCCCTGTCACCCTGCCCTGAGACAGAGGACCCTATGCTCTGTTGAGCACCCAAGCATCTATCACTATTAGCACTGTTCATTGTATGTATTTATTTAGGCCGCACGGGGCCTTCACTGCTGTCCTCGGGCTTTCTCTACTCGGGTGAGCAGGGGCTGCTCTTGGTTTGGTGTGCAGGCTTCTTGCTGCACTGCCTTCTCTTCTGGCGGAGCACAGGCACCAGGCACCCAGGCTTCAGTACTGCTAGCTACTGGCAGCTCGCAGGCTCTGGAGCGCTGGCTCAGTAGCTGTGGAGCACGGGCCTAGTTGCTCTGCAGCATGTGGGATTTTCCTGGAACAGGGATCAAACCTGTGTTCCCTGCATTGGCAGGTGGATTCTTAACCCCTGGACCACCAGGGAAGCCCCCCAAGCATCTCTGTTGGTGGGAAAGCACTAATAAGAACCCCATGTGGCCATGCTGGTGTGCCTGAAACCAAGGCGCTCCCCAGAACTTGAGACTTTCTGAGAGAGACCTGGGCCCACTCAGATCAGCAGTCACCTGGTTGTTGCCAGTAGAAGTGACACTGTTATGCCTAGTGTCCGAGTCCCCAAAACTGAGAGAATAAGACATCCACAGCAGTGCAAAAGCATAAAGGGGTTTATTGCTAGCTCGAGCTAGGGCTCAAGTCTCATCCAGCGCAGTGGAGTCTTGATGAGAGCCCCGAGCTCTGACTCACATCTACTTTTATACAGACGGTTCTCTGTTCCTGTAACAGCATAGCTGATTGGTTAAACCGTATGCGTGCACGGGACTTTTAAACCTCGCATCCCTATCCGGATTGGCTCAGGTCTGGCATGGGCGGGGGGCTACAGGGATTTTTTCCGATTGGTCGAGCTACACTGCCTGTGGGAGTTCCCAGTGCCTCAGCTTTTCTAGAGACTAAACCTCAGGCCTAGCCTGCCCCTTGGAGCCTGTCCTGGCTTCAGTTTGGTCCTAACATTCCCCCCTGTCTTCAGCTACATAGAGGAATCTTCCTCTTTATTTGGGGGCAGGGCCTGATACTGTTGCCTCAGTACCATCAGTTGGATGGTATTGACGTGGTCTTTTACAAAGGCAGCAAGCTTAGTTATTATGCATGGACCAAAAGTAAGTATTAATAGTAGCACTACTAGAGGGCCCACCAGGGTGGAAATTAGCGTTGTTAACCACAGGGACTGTTGGAACCAGGACTCAAATCAATTTTGAGACTTTTTTTTTCTTTTTTTCTTTTTTTTAAGCCCTTCTTTTATCTTGGCCAGGGACTCCCTGATTACCCCTGAGTGATTCACATAAAAACAACGTTCTTCCCCTAACACAGCACATAGGCCCCCTGAGAGACTTCATACTCAGGATACTTTTTGGGAATTGAGGCGGAGGTCTCTTTCTTCTGTATATTCTTCCTGCTGTGCATGGGTGTAGGCCTGCCTAATAGAGCAGAAGTCTCTCTACCTGATCTAAGTTGGGGTTTTTCACATCTGAAACCAGCTTCTACCCTTGTAGTAACAGCAATCTAGTTGGCCCCTCTCAGAGATGAAATAGACAAGGGCCAAACAAGAGACTTAACAGGATGGTCATCTCTGATCCCTGGAAACAGAGGGCAACATTTGGGGTGAGGGTTACAGGGTTTGTGACCCCTTCTGATTGGTTGGTGGTGAGGCAACAGAGCAGTGCTCCAAGAATCTTGTTTTCAGTCTGAAGTTACCATCTTCCACCCGGGTGGGGGCTCAAAGACATTGTTATGCATATTTTTTTGAGTGGGAACCAAGACTCTGTCTGGAAGCTGTACCAACCTTTGATTGTTTTTGTTTTTGTATCCCCTCCCTTCCCTGATTAGCAATTGTTTGAATCCATGCTTTGGAATTCAGGGAAGGCCAAGGAGGCTGAACAAAGTCTATATCCTACAGATAAGAAATGGAGAACACAGAGCAGATCTGTACTCCAGAGCCCCACAGAGTCCTGCTCAGTTTTAATTTTAGGGAACTAGGCAACAATGACTAAGATAACTTCCTGTCAAAATGGGGCATAGGACTGCCCCAGCTTAAAGCAATACAAGCTCTAATCTGAAAGTTCACCCATAGCATCACCTAGTTATTTTTCAGGATATCTGAACCGTAGCTACTCTATTTTGACTTTTGTAAACTATTTCTTAATAGCCAAAGCAGATTTCACCGTTAATGACGTCAGTGTTTCTCTAGATATGAGAAGATGCAAGAATTGGGACTCATAAAATTTTCTCCTGAAAAGATCTAACTATCTGACGGCCTGTTCTGCCAGTTTTCCCAGAGCACAGAGTGCCCCATTCCTGATTTTCACCCTGAACTCCTTTCAGGGGCGTTGAAAGTCAGCAGTTGCAGCGGCCATGATTTAATCTTTGTAGATGCAGATGGCGAGTGTCAGTCTTCAGTTGGCAGAGCCCCTTTTTGCTCATAAACTTGACCATGATTATGAGGGGGGGCACTTCATGACCATTTTATCCCATGGTGCTGAGAATGTCCATCCTCAGGTTTGGCAAAAGATTCTGTTGACAGGCCACTCAATGTGCTGTTACTGGACTAGGCCATAAAACAGTATCCAAAATTCTCTGGACCACCTGTCTTATTAGCTTCTTGGTCCAGGAAAATATTTCCTCTTGTTGCTTTTTGCCATATCTAGAGTTACACTGTTACCATCATCAATTTTATATGGGACTATATATTATTTTATTAGAGGCCTCATACACATGTTTGACAGTGTAAGAAATAGCAATTTTGTAAGACGGGGAAATACAAATATCATAGCCAGCAGTATTAGTAAAGTCACAAGTAAGACTTATGTTAAGAACTTCCATTAGATGTAGCCCAGTATATCTTCAGGTTATCTCACTTAGTCTGTTCTGTAGAATCTTTATCTTCCAGGGAAATTATATATTGGCACCATCTGTAAGGCACATAGCCCAGTTTTTTAGTGTTACTAGACTGATTATCTTTAGTATGATTTACTTATTTTTTTATTTATTTTTAACAGAGGAGACTTTAAATCTAAATTATTGTAGCCTGGTGTTATTTATATAAATCTATCCCATAATTGTGGGAGATTTTTCCCTTTTTTTGTGGAAACTTTTTTGTTCTGATTGAGCTTGGGTAGTAGAAAAAAGCTCAAATTTATAGCCAGAGTCAGAGCAGGCATTATTAATTGGCCTGGTGAGGGGATCTTATCTAGTAATACCATAGTAACCTGAATATGACTATAATTTTTAAGTAAATTTTCTCAGGGCCAACCAGTTAGAGTCTGGTAGTAGAGAAATTTACCAAGGTAACCCAGAACTAGACACAGGTAATTGGCCACAAACCCAACAATTGGATTGATTTTTAAAACTAGCATAGGATCAGGCCTATGATAGAAAAGCATTTGACTTGTATGCAAAGGTCTAAGAAGTCAAGAAAACATAAATGATCATACGAATCAGGTCCCGCATCTCGGGGAAGCTGTCTCCCTCTGGTGTCGTCGTCTTCTCATCCTGGTGTAGTGTAGTTTCTCCTGATAAAAAAGTCCTTCCATATATGTTGGAGACAGTCCCTTAAATTACGTCTTTTTTTAGTCCTGGTTGCAGGTCATGAGGCATCTGATCTTCATCTAAAGATAGATTACTGAGATAAGCTTCAGAAACAAACTTAGGGTGTTTTTTAAGAATTTAAGTAAATTTTACATCAATATCACATAACAACAAAGAACTATCTAAGAGACGAGTCTTACTAGATGCAGACCTCCATTAACAAACTGGGATTTAGCATTTTGAAATATTTTTTTTTCTTATAGTTACCCTTAGTTTTATTAAATATAACCAAATTATGGCCAGTATATTTGCAAAATAGGTCTGTTCTCACTGATTTTGGTCTGATGATTTTTATAACCATAATTGATTATAGGCTTTTTATTTTGCTGAAACATTTAGAGTCTCAGACTGAACTTTTAAAATAAAACAGGGCTGGGAAACTCACACCAAAGCCTTATCACAGATTCTGCCTAACAAATCTAGGTGAATTTTTTCCTTTTAAGGTCTCAAAAATTTCTTGAGATTTTTGTACCCATGAGATATAACCTTCTTAACTAATTTGATAAACTTACTGGAAACCTAAGAACGCCCAATTTTTAGACGAGTCAGAAAATATAATTGTTTTGTTTATAATGTTTAATTTTACCAAAGTATTGTCATAATTAGTTTGAGAGGAAGATTTTCCCTACTCCCTGAAAACATAAGATTTAAACCCATAATTTTTTAGATAGAAACCATAAAAGTTATAAGCATATTTACTGGTTTATTCAGTCCTTTTGTTAACTTTTGTGAAGTCATCAGGTTTTCTATTAAAATACCAGGACATATCAGAATGTTAAAAACTCCATATAATTTTTAGGATATCTGTATTAGTTAATTTACCATACATTATAACATGAGCAGATTTATTACTTATTTGATAATCTTTTCCATGTAATTTAACCAACCAAATAAACACAGTTTAATATCTCTCCTTGGGATGCTCCAGGGGCCCTCTGAAGCACCCCAAAGTTAGCTAGAGATATAAAAGCTCATATCTCCTTTACATTTTTAGAAGTTTTTTTACTTGAGGAGGTAATTTCCTTGTTGACAAACTTGTAACAGATATAATATTTAACATATTAATCCTAGGTACAATGAAAATATTTTACTTAATGTTAATTATCTTAAGACATGTCTATATTAGATAGGTCAACAGATAAACATTAATATCAGGTATTTAACACTGAATATTTCCCAGTTCACATGAACCTGGAATTTATTGTTTAATTTAGAATTACTTGATTTGTAAGCGCTTACCCCCCTTTTTTTAAGCCAAATAAATAGAGCTCATATACGTATTAACCACAAAAATATTACCAAGACATTTAGACAGACACAGTGCAAGATCTAGCTTTAAGTCTCTTTTTTTTTTTTTCTTTTCAGTGTCAGGAGTTGGAGATGGTCTAGATAAGTGTTCTTGAGAGCCCTGGTCTCAAGGCACAGGGAAAGAAAATCAAGTTTTGACAAAATGGCGGCAGGTCTAAACCACCTGGTGGCCAGACAAAGCAAAATTTTTTTCTCCAGGGGATCTTTTCGACCCAGGGATCGAACCCAGGTCTCCCATATTACAGGCAGCAGACGCTTTATCCTCGGCTCCACCACGTAAGCCCTTAAATGCAAAAATATAGTCTCTCAGGAAACCTCCTATAGAGACACAGAACTTCAGATCTAAGTACTAACATCAAAGATTTCAAGGGAGGAAAGGAAGCCAGGTTGAAAGAAGAAGGGGGAGGAGGCAGGAGAGGGGGGTGAAAGGGGTGGCCTTACAAACGTCTCCTGCCACCTACAGATACCCAGGCGTTACGGGACTCTTCCCTGGGCCTCCAGAGAAGGGAGGACTGGAACTCGGCCCTACCAGAAATCAGAACCAGAATTCGAGTTTTTTGCCAAAAGGAGGTGATCAGTCTCCAATCCTCAGCTCCGGCTCAGGGCCCTTCGACCAGATTCTTGCGTCCAGGACCAGGGGAGGGACTAGAAAAACAGGGAAGGATAGGAAGGGTTAAGGAGAGGAAAGAGAGAGAGGAGGGGAGAGAGGTCAGTAAGTCTCTTGTTCCTTACCAGTCGGGGCACTCTGGCCAGTTGTTCGTGTCAGGAGGAGACCAGGGACGAAAGGGTCCCGGTTGCTGCCGCTGGGTCTGGTCCGTTGGCAGGCAAGCTGGCCCCCAAGTACCCCGAGTGGTCAGGATGTCAGTCTCGGCTTTTTTACCAATAACGATAGAATTTGCGCCCTAGATTTGAAATCAGAAAAATGGTCAGTCATAAGGGACAAAGGAGTAGAAGTCGCTTGCCCCATGATTACAGAGAAGAACACAGGAGACAAAGTGAACACACAAAGAGCAGAGACAATGCCGGCACTCACACAGACACGGCAAACAGATAACAAATACACATCGGCCCAGAACACAGCACAAGGTCTTTCCGGGCCCCCCTTTTTAACACTTTTTCCCCTTGAGAGTATCTTACCGGCAGGACGTCCACAGAGTCAGCCGCCTCCCCGGCACGATGCCAGGCCTCGGCCTTACGCTGGTCTTAACCAGAAAATAGAGCCAGCCACCTCCCCAGCACGATGCTGGGCCTCGGCCTTACACTGGACTTTACCAGAATTAACACCGGTGTTCAGAGATCTCTCCTCCTAGTGAGGAAACCCCTTTTGCTGGGAGAGTGTTGTTCTTCCCAGTTGAAGGGATCCCAGACGAGCCCCAAATGTTATGCGCAGTGTCCGAGTCCCCAAAACTGAAAAAATAAGACATCCACAGCAATGCAAAAGCATAAAGGGGTTTATTGCTAGCTCGAGCTAGGGCTCAAGTCTCACCCAGTGCAGTGGAGTCTTGATGAGAGCCCCTAGCTCTGAATCACATCTACTTTTATAGAGATGGTTCTTTGTTCCTGTAACAGCATAGCTGATTGGTTAAACCGTACACGCACACGGGACTTTTAGACCTCGCATCCATATCCGGATTGGCTCAGGTCTGGCATGGGCGGGGGGCTACAGGGATTTTTTCTGACTGGTCAAGCTACGCTGCCTGTGGGAGTTCCCAGTGCCTCAGCTTTCCTAGAGACTAAACCTCAGGCCTAGCCTGCCCCTTAGAGCCTGTCCTGGCTTCAGTTTGGTCCTAACAACATGACTGTCTAGTTCCCGTGGACTAGTCAGGAACCCCTAAGAATTCCCTGATGGCTCTCAGAGGCCTTTGAACTTTCTCATGACCCCACCCAGTTTGCAATCAGTGAAGCCAGGCTTGGAATCTGATTTTCCAATTCACCAAATGCTGCTGGTTTGTCCAATCAAGGAACCACTTTAATTGCAAAGCTTTATTTTAAGGTATTTAGGCTTGAGAGCCTCCTACCTGAAGGGTGGGCCTCTGACCGGACCATCTGGGAAAAAACTGGAAACAAAGACTCTCCAATCCCACCCTGTAACTCCATCAGAACCTGCAATGTCACCACGTCACCTCATCTGGTGGCTCGGATGGTAAAGAATCCACCCTCAAGGCTGGAGACCCCAGTTCGATTTCCGGGTTGGGAAGATCCCCTGAAGAAGGGATAGGCTACCCATTCTAGTATTCGTGGGCTTCCCTGGTAGCTCAGATGGTAAAGAATCCACCTTGCAAGACCATCATTAAAGCCTCGCTTCCCGCCACACCTCTTGTCTCCAAATCCATTCCTTGGGTGTGTGCCAGTGGGCTTTATTCCCCACAAGGACAAAGCCCTGCTCCAGGGATGGGGAGGTAGAAGCGGAGAATCTGTGGAGGGGTGCTGGAACCATCACTGGTCTTATTTAAAGACACAGAAAAATGCAGCCACTATGGAAAACAGTGTAGAGATTCCTTACAAAACTTAAAATAGGGTTACCATATGATCTAGCAATCCCACTCCTGGGCATATGTCCAGTGAAAGTTCTGATTGAAAAAGATACATGTACCGCAGTCTTCACAGAAGGACCACTTACAATAGCCAAGACGTGGGGCTCAGCCCTGTCTGAGGTCCAGCTCTGAGAACACTCACCAGCTCCTGTCCAGCGTCAGCCCCTCTCTTCAGCTCCTGGGCCGATGGTCTGTCTTTTCTTCCCTGAATCTTTCGAGGCCAGTGCTTCTGACCCCACCACGCAGATGATGGAAGCTGGGAAGGGCGTGCCAGCCCCCACATGGCACTGAACGGTGCACCCTTGTCACTGTGAAGACTGAGGTCATTCCAAGCCCCTGCAGACTGTGAGGGCCCGAGCAACGCCCCTGACACTCTGGGCTTCACTTGGTGCAGCCTCTGAGATGCTGCAAGCTGGACTAGCTTCCTTCTCCCGGCCCCTTACCTAAAATACCTGGTCCCTGAGTCCTATCTGCAGCGCTCCCACGCCCATCCAGCTGGACTCTTTGCCGCTGCTTTGGCTTAGATGGAAGGAGATGGCTTTCCCATTTTCCACGGGTGTGGCCTGTCAGGGACAGAGCTGGTCTCCTCACCTGTGACTCACAGGCCTCCTAGTTAACTAGGTTCCCGAGAGGGGAAAACACAATTCTGTGCTGTGCTGGGAAGTCTGCAGCTGGCATCCATGGAGACTGGGTTTTCTGAAATACAAAAGCCCTGAGCTCTCAACTGCTCCCAGTCTTACCAGGAATTCAGAGAGGCAGGCCTGCTGCAAAAGTTCCCTTCAAGTCCCCAGCCCACGTTAGTGGGCCTGGAGGCGCACGTTTTTTGTGTAAAGGACCAGATAGTAAAAATAGTTTAGGCTTCGGAATCTGGATGGTCTCTGTGGCAACCCCTCAACTCTGCCATCGTAATTCTGAAGCCGCCACAGGTGACATGTGGATGGTGGGTATGGCCATGCTCCCATAAAAAGTTACTTCCAGGACTTCCTGGTGGTCCAGTGGCTGAGAATCCGCCTGTCAATGCAGGGGACACAGGTTCCGGAGGATTCCACATGCCACGGGGCAACCAAGCCCATGTGCTGTAACTGCTGAAGCCTGAGCCCGTGCTTGCTGTGCAACATGAGAGTAATCCCTGCTTACAGCGAATAAATAAATTTAAAAAAAAAGTTACTTCCAAAAACACACAGAAGGGCCTGATTTGGCTTTCTAGCGGTGTGGCTGACCATAGAGAAAGAAAGGGAGATGTTATTGATTTTCTTATTCATGAGTTCAAGAGCCCTCAAGAAGGGGCAACTCAGGGAGGCCCTGCCCCTCTCACTTGGCTGGGGGACATGCTTGACTACCTGCCCCCAGGGCAAGTGTTTGTTTGTGAATTACACTCATGTTCTATAGTACTGACAATATGCTTTGTGAAGGGCTTCCCTGGTGGCTCAGTGGTAGAGAATCTGGCTGCCAATGCAGGAGACAGGGGTTAGATCCATGGGTCGGGAAGAACCCCTGGAGAAGGAAATAGTAACCCACTCCAGTATTCTTGCCTGGGAAATTCTTGCCTGCAAAAGAGTCAGATAGGACTTAGCCACTAAACAACAATACTTTATGAAACCTACAGAAATGAAATGTTTACAAGGATAACAAAGACAAAATGAACCACTTAATTTTTTAAAAAATCTAGGCGTATAAAGAAAGTTTGTAATTAAAGGTACTTTAAAAAAATCGATTACAGCTGAAAGTTATAATCATCACATTAAGTTAACCTCAAATGGAGCTGATTTTACTGAATTTCTATTTTGTGTGCAATTACTGGATTGTACTGAGGAATACAGAAATATCTTCATAAAACAAAACAAACTATTGACTAAACAATTCTTGATTTGAAGGTCTGAGTTTTTTTCAGGTATTCTTTAAAATTTAGGGGTTTTTGAAATTGAGGTACAAATAACATTCAGCATTGTATTAGTTTAATGTGTACCATGTGAAGATTCAGATATAGACACACAGAGAGAGACAGTGAAATGATGGGGGCTTCCCAGCTGTCCCTAGAGGTGAAGAACCCACCTGCCAACACAGGAAACGTGAGTTGTGGGAAGGCCCCAGGTGCTGACTTCTTGATAAATCCTCAAATGGTAGAGAGAGGCTAAGAGCAAGCTCTCAGGTGTCTTTACTCATTAAAGCACTAATCCCACCACGATGGCCCCACCCTCCTGATCTCACCTAACCCTCTTCACCTCCCAAAGCCTCCACTTCCTAACACCATCATCACACTGGGGGTGAGGGCTTCAACATAGGAATTTTGAGGGGACCCCATTCCGTCCATAACAGCCAGGAAGACAATTGCAGAGATAGAATGGGATCATAAAAAATAATCTAAAAGAAAGCAGGAAAAGGGAACAAGAGAACAGATGGGACAAGTTGAAAACAAATAGCAAGATCATGGGTGTCGATCCAGCCTATGGATAAATACATTAACCACCTCCCACTCCACAAGCCAGGCCTCAGCCAAGAGTGAAAAGGTTGGGGGCAGGGGAAGGACCATGGAGAAGCCTTTTAGTGGATGAGAGACTGAGGTTACAGTTTAGACCTTTGGGCCTTTTATACCACAAAATGGGACACTTCTGACATGGAAAATAACCCACAGAGCTATGGAACTCGCCCAAGAAAACACAGAGCTTTAGTGAAACAGAGGGGCTTCCCAGGTGATGCCATGATAAAGAATCTGCCTGCCAGTGCAGGAGACTCAAGAGACTCTGGTTTGATCCCTGGCTTGGGAAGATCTCCTGGAGGAGGAGACAGCAACCCACTCTAGTATTCTTGCCTGGAAAATCCCATGGACAGAGGAGCCTGTGGGCTACAGTCCGTGGGGTCCCAAAGAATTGGACACGAGCATAGCACAGCGGTGAAACAGGGTGTCACAGCAGAGAAGGCGCAAGAGTACAGGTCAGCTGGAGAGCCCGTGTCGTCACAGACCTTAGGCTGAGAGACACCAATCTGTTCCTTATCCTAAAGATCTGAGGGTTCCTGAGCTCAGGCCTGCAGACAGGACCGTCTCCCCTGCAAAGTGAATGGGAAGGCTTGCCAGTGAGGAGGAAGGCTGACCCAATGCCATTTCCACCTGAGCTTGCCAAGCAGATGACATGAAAGGTTTTGCAAGAGGGGCTCTTTCACTGCTGCTCCCTTCACCCTAGTTTAACACCCACAGATGGTCTACCTCTTGTGAGGTCCTGGGCTGGGGGTGGTGGTTGGAACTGGTTTCCAAAACTCCAAGTGTGTTTATGAAAGAGCAGGAATATGCTGGCCAGGATGGAGAAAGAGAGAGGGCAAGGCCTCTCGGAGCCGATCCCTGGAGTCCTTGGTGCAGGCATCTTGTGGCTGCTTCTGACAGCTGGGCAGGGGGAGCTCGCCACCACCTTGGTGGAGCCAAAACTGGTCCCCGAGGAACCAGAGGCACGTGGCTCAGCTCACTCCCTCAACATGCATGCTGCCCAGGGACCCTCTTTCCACCAGGCCGAAGGCAAGGAGTGTGAGGGCTGCAGAGTCCGGGACTCTGCCCTGAGGTTCGTAAGCTCCATGGGGCCAAGCCCACCCACAGTCGTTTCGCTCACTCTTGCATCCCCTGCCCCTGGCGTGGTCCTTGGAACAGAGTTGGTGCAAGAAAAACTGGGTTGCCCAAAAAATTTGTTCAGGTTTTTCCATAAAAATCTTATGGAATATTTGTGGAATGAATTAATCATTAATTATTAATTTCTTAAAAAGAAGCAGAAACCACGACCGAAACCCTAACAAATCCATTAAAAATGTGCATAATTTACTCGTCAGCCCTGGAACACTAACACTAGACACCTAGGGGGAACCACCTGGGGCTTGAAGGCAAGGAGGTAGAGGGGTAAGGAGTGAGAGGCACTTGCTTTGGGTGCAGAATTTATGGGAATCCTTAACACTCAGAGATCAAGATAAATGACATGCAATGCAACACCTGAAGGAAATCAGAGTAAATGAAAATTATGCATGATAACAAAATATGCATATTCCAAGTAAAGACAGGATAAGCACCAGTGCTGAGCTTCCCAGGTGGCTCAGTGGTAAAGAATCTGTCTGCAATGCAGGAGAAGCGGGTTGGATCCCTGGGTCGGGAAGATCCCCTGGAGGAGGGAAATGGCAACCTACTCCAGTATTCTTGCCTGGGAAATTCCATGGACAGGGGAGCCTGGAAGGCTCCAGCCCATGGGGTTATAAAAAAGTGGGACATGACTGAACAACTAATCAGTAACAGCAACAGCAGTAACCAACTAATCAGTGACCAACAGCAAAGCAGCAGTGCTACATTGCAAGGCAGCACAGGGGAGACTGACTTGAAGACACTGGGGGCAGAGGAGTGTAGAAATGAGGCCACCTAACTGGGCTTCCTTCCTCTCCACTTCCAGTCCCAAGCTCCCAGGCTTTTCAGAGCTAACTGGCTAGAGAACAGTGGGTATCTGGCCACGCAAGGGGGTCCTGAGGCTCAGTTCAGTCCCCACAGAGGACCGGGGTAGGTCCCATCTGTGACCACGATGCAGTCCTCCGTCCCCATGCCAGGGCGTTAGAGCCGCCCTGCTCCTGGGTCTGTGAGTCCATTTCCAGGAGCACAGTGGACCCTCAGCTTCCTGGGGCACAATGTCCACCAGGGCACGTGCAATTCCTGGGAGCCTGCATTGGGAGAACATTCTCAGCAGGAGCGATCAAACAGACAAGAGCCAGACCGTGAATGACTATAGAACTCGGATGACGCCCTGTGCTAGGACAGGACAAAACAGCCAGGACTTGGTCAGTGACTGCCAGCTTCCCTGGTTTTTTGTCCCTGCTTTCAACTCAGGGCCAACATGCAGAAAACAAATGTGTCCCATAACCAATCACAAAGGACATCCTGCTTCTAAGTAGCCCACTGCCAGCTCCCTGATGCTGACAGCCACCAATCGGGGCTCACGCAAAGCTCTGCCTTTGTTCGGCTGGCAGCTCTCCACTGCTCTGGCTGTCCCCCGTCTCGTTCTCTCCCTCCGTCCACCTCTCTCCATCCATCCTTCCATCCTTCCATCCCTCTGTCCAGCTCTTTCCAGACACAGGTGATGTGGAGGCTCCATGCCCCAGCCGGCTCTGAGGAAGTACCCCAGGCTCTTCTTGTTGGGACCGCCTTAGCTTACTGGAGCCCGGCCTGGGGCACAGGCACTGTCTTGGGTACTGGTCTCTGACTGGCTGAGCCGGCAAAGTGCCAGCTCTCTGAGGGTCCTGGGTTGTTGGGGCTCTGGGGAAGCAGGGCTGCTCCCTCTACCCAGAACAGCTCCCCCAGCTTGCTGAAAGGGATGCGGGGTACTCCTGAGAGGCAGGGTGGCAATGTGGGTAGAGGCCCAGACATGTAGCCAAATGGCCAGTGGTTGCAGCATGAGCCCACCCTCAGCCTTGGCCAGCCAGCCCTTCAGGCCTCATTTGAAAACGGGGGACAATGAAAGTGCCCCCCCTCATAGGGCAGCTTGTGGATGAACAACAGGCACCTTTGTCTCACCTATTATTATCACCCGTCTCCATTTTACACGTCAAGTGGAACAATAAACTCGCATGTTCTCCCGGAATTTCTTTTCACCCTGGAAGCTAAAAAGCTCTCCAGGGTCCCTGGCTTCACGGCAGTTTTTAGGCAGCCTCGACACTCTATTTCTAGCCCTTTATGCACATTCTTAGATTTTGTTCTTTTCCTTCACAGTTGAACACCCAGTCCACTGGGGTGATGCCAATGAACATATTATTGCTGCTAAAAAAATTGCTAATTGCAGCAAGACTAATGATTTCTCAGATTGTCTGCACTGTGCTAAGTCTATGGGACCCCAGCACCCTCCTTTGAAGCTGCTACCCACCAAGTTAAAATGAACCCCAAACATTCCTCCCCACTCCTGTTCAGCATGAAGGGTGGTGTGTGTGTGTGTGTGTGTGTGTGTGTGTGTGTGTGTGTTAGTTGCTTAGTTGTGTCTGACTCTTTGCAACCCCATAGATGGCAGCCCACCAGGCCCCTCCATCCATGGGACTCTCCAGGCAAGAATACTGGAGTGGGTTGCCATTTCATTCTCCAAAAGAACTATAGAAAGAAAGAAAGTGAAGTCGCTCAGTCGTGTCTGACTCCCTGTGACCCCATGGACTGCAGCCTACCAAGCTCCTCCGTCCATGGAATCTTCCAGGCAAGAGTACTGGAGTGGGGTGCCATTGCCTCCTCCGGGGGAGATGTGTACCCGGCTTCCTTGTTTCCCTGTTTGACCTTGCCATGATACATGTGGAATCTTAGTTCCACGACCAGGGACCACGCCCGCTGCAGTGGAAGTGCAGAGTCTTAACCACTGGGCCGCCGGGGAGTCCTGGGGAGCCTGGCTTCTCAGCCTCAGTCTTTTCTTACCTTTGGCTCTTCCTCCTGCTCTCTCTGCTCCCATCTCCATTCAGAAATCCCCGGGGGCTCGTCCACGCGCTTCTGCTGCTGATTCAGAGATCCCAGGCCCCCAGGGTTGACAACTGTGTCACACGTGTCAACTCTGGGCTCTCAGTTCTCATCCTGTGCAATGAGATCACTGTTAAAACACAAGTGTATTAAGAGATAAGGCCTCCCAGGTGGCGCTAGTGGTAAAGAACCCACCTGCCAGTGCGAGAGACTTAAAAGGTACAGGAAGATCCCCTGGAGAAGGAAATAGCTACCCACTCCAATATTCTTCGGCTTCCTTGGTGGCTCAGCAGTAAAGAACCTGCCTGCCAATGCAGGAAACACAAGAAATACACATGTTTGATCTCTGGGTCTGGAAGATTCCCCGGGAGGAGGGCATGGGAACCCACTCCAGTATTCTTGCCTGGAGAATCCCAAGGACAGAGGAGCCTGGTGGGCTACAGTCCACACGGTTGCAAAGAGTTGGATACGATGAAGCAACTTACCACATAGCGTGCACATTAACAGGTAAGGACAACCATCCACACTTTTCTACAGATGGATTTACTTCACTATTTAGAACCCTGATATTCCCAGTCAAGGGTGGCGGGAGGTGGGAAGCCCAACCAACCCAGCACTCTCCTCCTCTCCTTGCCTCTAGCTCTCACCTTCTAACATAGTTTAATGTACTTATTTGTGATGTTTCTTCATTGTCTCCCTCCATTTAAAGTTCCCTGAGATAAGGCAGTGCCCGCCACATAGCACGCACTCGAGAAATATTCACAGAAGGAAGTCGGGAGTTGCTCCGTGCCCAGTGACGCTTTGAGACTGCTTGTTCTGTGTGGTGGACACAGAAAACACGAGCCAATGTCCAGACACTCTGAGAGCTCCTGGGCATCTAAATGCATGCTCATTTTTCCTGGTGGTTCATCTTTATCGTATTTTACAACAGTATAAGTCGCATAGTGGATTGGAAATGAAAAACAAAGCGACTGGTCCTTTGCCACAGGTGGCTTGAGAAGCACCAGACTAGCAGACAAGAGGTCTGAAGGCCTGGGACACAAGCAAAGTGCACTTCTTAGGCACACATTTCAGTCAAGAAGAGTCCATAGCTGGTACGCTGTGTGCAGAGTGCCCACAAAGGACGCCTGGGGCGAGCAGGGCCCGCTGTTAAATCCCCACTGGTCAACAGTCAGTTGGTGAAGTCAGCGGTGAAGTCTGTTATCTCAGTGGCATCAGAGAGTCTAGCAAATGCGAATTTCAAGGATTGGCTGGTATAAAAGGGCTCATTCTGCATGGACAGAGAGTGCAAGTGTCAGATCTGGGTCTGTGTGGCCAGGCGACAGTCCCCAGCCATCCATTCAAACACTAACCTAGATGTTGCTGGGAAGGTAATTTTGCGGATGTGATAAAGGTCCGTCATCAACTGGCTTTACAAAAGGGAAATAGCCTGGATAATTGGGGTGGACCTCGCCCGACCAGTTGAAAGGCCCTAAAAGCAGATCTGAAAGAGTTTTATCTGTGGCCAGCAGCTTGAGCTAGTGCTCAGCAGTTCCAGTCTGCCCTTTCTAATAGCCAGCCCTGTGAATTCAGACTTGCCTAGCAAGCCAACCGCAATCACATAAGCCAGTCCCTTGTAATAAGCCTACACACACACACACACACACACACACACACACACACACACATCCTGCTGCTCCCGTTTCTCAGGTTAAATCTTGATCCAGTGTGTTAGCAACCAGTGCCAAGTTTTGGTGTGGTGTGGTCAGAATACCAGAAAACCATGAAAACCTCAAACTTCCATTTACCCAAATGTAACAGTCAATAGAACTGCGTCGTGGAACGAGAAGCTACATATTCCATTTGCTCAATCCTTGGCAGCAAAACACGGTTGTATTTTGTACGGAGGACACATCTGCAAGTGCACAGCTGCCAGCATCAGAGTAGAGCCCAGGCAAGACGATCCTGGTAGCACTGTCTGGACCTGCGTGTGGGCTGTAGACTCCACGTAGGAGGTAAGGCTGTTTCTCAGTATCTTAGTGAAAAGATATTCCAAGGAGCTGACATGGCAGGGAGGGGGAGGCGTGTTCGGTGAGCCAAGTCCTCATTTATAAAATTGTCCAGCTGGGTGATCCCTGAGGGCCTCCTACCTCTGCACCCTGGGGTTCAGTCCACAGGACACTGGACTCAGGATCAGACAACAGCTGTCTGGTCAGGGCAGCGAGCTTTCATTTTGTGAGCTTCATTCCTGTTGTGACGCGTCCTACCCTGGAAATGCTGAACAGGCTCTGAGGACCTCTGAATTCTATATTGACTCAATGAAGCTTCAAGACTCACCTGGGGGCACAGCTCTTATTAGCACGGGCCTTCATACCCCTGGAGCATTTTTCCACATTTACAGATGCTGTGAGTGACCCAATCTTTCCAGAACCAGCATTAGTGATGTTTCCCAGTGCTGTGATTTAGCTCGTTTACACATGTATCCTGGGTCTGTCTCTCTAATGCCCAAGCACGCCAACGGTCGACTAAGACCTCAGCACCTGACATTCTGTCTTTGCCTGTGAAACATCAGGAAACACTTGCCCTGTGGGAAGGCTTGGGGAAAGCTGGTGATTGCTGGTGGGGCTTCTTTCACTTGGGAATCAGTGCATGTGGGCTTTGGAAATGGCTTTGGGAAAGCCAACCTGGGGCCCTCCTTGGACCCAAGACCCCCTGTGGCTGGCGGTCTGTCTGCTCAGGGTGGGAGGGGTCTGAGGCTCTTCCCTTGCCCTGACCCTTTCCACCAGTTTCTGCCACTCTTCACTGATTTACAAAAAACAGCCACAGCGCTCAAGACAGAGACAAGTCACATCATGTCAAGGAATGCAGAAATACACACAACCATCTGATTACTTTGACTGTGTAGATATCTGACATAAACCATGGAATGCAGAGGAAATCTCCAGCTTTCCAAAAGTGAGGAAGGAGGTGTGGGGAAGGAACCCCAGCCTGACCCATGGGGAGCTGGCTGGGTCATTCCATCTGGAGGAAGCGGGAACTGATGGAAACCAGATGCCCTGGGGACCCCTTGGAAATCAAAACAGTGATAAAATGAGGGAGCAGAACTTTGCTTTGCAGACAGTGCTGGATTTTGTCTTGCAGGCTGGAGACAGTTCCTGATTGATGTTTACATCTGTGAGTCATTCTCAGGGTGTTTATGAGATTGAAGGGGAGAGAATAACAAAAACACAAGGCATGCTGGGCTTTTAGAATAAAAATGGACTTTCTTCTACCTGGAATGTGGTTATGCTTTAAGTTGAGCAATCAGGGAAAACCTTGAGTCAGGATCTGGAAATTTCATTTCTGCCCAGTCTGGTCTTTTCATATTTTGGGCTCTGGGGCTGGTTCCTCGGAGTCTCCCAAACTCTCCCCACTTCCTTGTGGAGCAAAGTGAGAATGAAGGAAAAACCTAAGTAGAAAACACTGATCAGGACTTCCCTGGTGGTCCAGTGGTTAAGACTCTGCCTTCCAATGCAGGGGGTGCAGGTTCAACCCCTGGTCAGGGAGATAAGATCCCACATGCCTTGAGGCCAAAATACCAAAACAGAAAACAGAAGCTATACTGTGACAAATTCAATAAAGACTTCAAAAAATCTAAACATACAGTTATCATATGGCCCAGGATTATAGTCTCAGACATTTATCCTGGAGGAAGAAAACTTATGTCCACATAAAAATTTGTATATAATTATTTATAGCAATTTTTATTCATAAAAGCCAAAAAGTAAAAACAAGTAAAATGTCTGACAGTAGAAATAGGATGGTTAAACAAAAGCTGGTGCATCCGTACCCTTGAATAGCACTTGGCAAAAAAAAAAGTATTACTGACAACAACCTGGATAGATCTCAAGGGCATTACGCTGAGAAAAAAGGTTCATCTCCAAGGGTCACATACAGGATGATTTAATATCATTTTGTCAAAATGACAACATCACAGAGATGGAAAAGCGATCAGTGCTTGCTAGGGGTTATAGGCAGTGGGGGAAGGTTATAGGCAGTGGGGAAGGTTATAGGCAGTGGGTGTGACTCTAAAGGATGTCGAGGAGATCTTGGTAGTGAGGGAATACTCCGGTGCCTTGATTGTGGTGGTTACATAACTCTACACATCTGATCAAATGAGAGGACTGTACCCGGTTTTATGAGTGTCCGTTTCCTGGTTTTGATACTGTATTATAATCATGTAAGATGCAACTGGAAAACTGGGTGACGTGTACCCAGGACCTCTCTGTACAGTTTCCTGTCATTTTATTTTTTAACATTTTAACATTTATATGGGATCTTTTTTAGATGTGGCGTGGGACCTTTAATTGTGGCATGTGGGATCTTGTTCTCTGACTAGGGTTCAAACCTGGGCCCTGCATTAGGAGAGCTGACTCTTAGCCACTGGACCACCAGTGAAGTTCCCCTGTCAATTTAGGAATATTTCAAATGAAGAAGCTGTTTGCTGCTTTTTTCTTTTTCTTTTTTTTAAATACACACTGGGAAGGATGGTAGAAGTTGAAACATTCTATGGTTCTACTTTTTGAGAATAAATGAGGAAACACTGATTCCTTTTAGACTAAATACTCACAATGTAAGGCTAACGGAGAAGGCAATGGCACCCCACTCCAGCACTCTTGCCTGGAAGATCCCATGGACGGAGGAGCCTGGTAGGCTGCAGTCCATGGGGTCGCTAAGAGTCGGACACGACTCAGCGACTTCACTTCCACTTTTCACTTTCATGCATTGGAGAAGGAAATGGCAACCCACTCCAGTGTTCTTGCCTGGAGAATCCCAGGGACGGGGGAGCCTGCTGGGCTGCCGTCTCTGGGGTCACACAGAGTCGGACACGACTGAAGTGGCTTAGCAGCAGCAGCAGGCTAACTAAAGAAAGAATACAGATCTATGTAATTTGCCAACTACTGGGGTGGGGATGAATTACCGAAAGCTTAATCAAAAAAACAAGAAAAGAGGAAAATATACAAAATGTAAAATAAGAAATTTCATAATATGGTAGATACAAACCCAGAATAGGAATTATGATTATGAATGGACTAAATTTGCCAGTAAAATGACAAAGGTTATCAGATTGGACTAAAAAAAAATTACTATCAAGTTACATTTTAATTACAAGAGATTCTGTTTAATTACAGAAAGATCAGGACTAGATATGAGAAGCATACCCTACCAAGAAGAAGCTGGCTTATACTAGTGAGAGGTAATAACCAATTTCTTCTTTTGAAACATTCATAGATCGACAGGAAATGGTAACTTTTTTTGGTTATAATTTTAATTATTTATTTATATTTGGTTGCACGGATCTCTGTGCAGTGTGTGGGCTTTCTCTAGCTGCAGCGAGCAGGGGCTACTCTTCATTGGGGTGGGTGGGCTTCTCATTGCAGTGGCTTCTCTTGCTGTGGAGCACAGGCTCTAGGCACGTGGGTTTCAGCATGATGTTCCACGGTTCCCTGGATCTGGCCTGCTCACCGGAAGAGGAGGTGAGAGATCCTGGGAAGGTGTCAGCTTCAGCAGAGACCCCGAGTCCCATACCACATTGGGCTGGATAGGGTCCCCCGAAGATTCATGTCCACCTGGAGTTGTGAGGGAGACTTTATTTGGGAAGTAACTAGTGAGATGAGATCCTCCTGGATGAGGGTAGGCCCTCATCCAATGAGAGAGTCCTTATGAGAAAGCAGAGGCGCATAGGGCATGTGACATAGAGGCCGTGACCACAGAGATGCAGCCACCGACCAAGGATCACTGAAGCTCCTGGAGGCCTCAGAAGTGGGGAGAGGCAGGCAAGCTCCCCGCCTTCATGCCTTTAACTCCCGTCTCGCACACCAGGGTCAGTCCTGGGCAACGAGATGGCCAGATGATTTCTCACCGTGGACCAGAAAGCAAAAAGAAAAGGCTTTGAGATCAGAGGCTGCCTGACCACACCCACCTCTCTCCTCTGTTTCTGGAGGAAAGACCTCATGGGGAAGGAAAGCACATTCAGATAAATACATTCTGAAGGAGACGGTCCCGGCAGTAACTGAAGACACTGGACCACTCTGCTGTCCCTCCTGTGTTCCATCCTCATCCCAGCAGATCATCCCGTGAGACAAAGGACAGCACAGTACACTGTGTGTTGGGCGGTGGGGTGGAAAAGTGACCCCCCACCCCATAGCAACAAAGTCGTCTTCCCTGAAGTCTGAAGGGCTCAAGTTTCAGCCAGAAGCACCCCCTTCCCCTGAAGGTAGCCAAGAAGCAGACCCGCAGGTACCTAAGAGCTGGGGGAAGGAGGGCAGGCAGCGCCCACCTGTGCCCATCATGTCAAGGTGGACGGGACAGGATTCCTCGAGTTCCTGTGGACCCCGGGAGGGCACTGACGTGGCTGGAGGGCCAGCCATGCCTCCCCAGGTATCACCCACTGGTGGGCTGGGAGTGCCCCTTCTCATAAGAATGAGAGCAGTGCTGAGCAGAGACTCTGTAGGATCCCCAACACTGGTTGGCTAGGGGAGGAGAGGACAGTGCCTGAAGACCCAGGGGTCACCATGAGACACGAGAGAAGTCTCCAAGAATCTGATGGGAACCCCACCCCCATAGCCCGCAGCCAGCCACAGGCATGCACCTCTCTGGGTGACACCTCGAGGCCCAGCGCCCTCGGCAGACTGCAGGCGTGGGCTCCTGGGATGCAAAGGGGTCAGAAGGCTCCCGCATTCCCCTCCTGGCAGCTGCGCCTGGGCTTGGAGAGGAGCCTGGAGCAGACGGAGGTTGTGGACTCACCCTCGAATGGGCTCAGATATTTACCTGAAAGGGATGAAGCTTTAAACCAGATGCTGCTAGAGGAAAATGCCTGACGGAACTGTTTACTGGGTTAACGGGAGTTAAATTTAGTGTTCTTGTTGTCAAGCAGGAATGAGGGCCTGTCAGAGGAATGTCTGAGCAGAGACGAGAATAGAATCTCACGTCTGCACACCGCGGACTGAGAGCTGGCATCTTACGCCTGCTTTAAGACAGACATTGACATCCGCGCGCTGAGCGCAGAACTTGAACAAAAGGACAGCAACCGTCTTGGATAAAAAAAGGAGTTAATAAAGAAGCAAACACAAAGGACCAGATCTCCCCGAGCCCAAGGAAAACTCATCCTAGATCTGAAAATGAGACTGACAACTAGCAGTTTGAAAACATCAGCGAGACAAGCACGCGTCTGGCAAGATTAATCAAGAAAATGGAGAAACCGCAAATACATATCAGGAATGAGAGCGTCTTGTCTTGTGTCTTGTGCTTAGTCACTCAGTCATGTCCGACTCTTTGTGACCCCATGAACTGTAGCCCCCCAGGCTTCCTCTGCCCACGGCGAGTCTCTAGGGAAGAATACTGGACTGGGTTCCCATGCCCTTCTCCATGGGATCTTCCCGACCAAGGAATCGAACCACCGTCTCCTGCATTGCAGGTGGGTGCTTTAGCAGGTGCACTACCAGGGAAGCCCCTAATGAGGGTGTAGTTATTGCAAATAAGAAGGAAAGTTAGATGTGAAAGCTGTAGGTACCATTTCATGCCAATAACTTGAAATTTTAGAACAATGGTTTGAGAAACGTGGTCTGATCATGCTGGCTCATCTAGTAAGTTTTCAAAATGGACAAACATACATACATGTAGTCTTAGACGTTTATCACCATCATCCCCATCACAACCTGTAACAAAGAGATTCTTACTGAGATTAAATACTTTAAGTATGGGTCACAGGCTGTGCAAGAGTTTTGGCAGCCTTGATCCTGGCTCTCTCCTGGATTTAACTGAATGAGACACTTGATTTTGGAGCAAAGGCAACAACTCGGTCGCCCACAGTAGCCAGGAGCCAAGCGGTCCACCCTCTACTCTGCTGCAAGAGAAGCACAGAAAAGCAAACAGAAGGCGTGGCCTCAGTGAGAAGGGGAGAGAAAACCATCTCTTTTCCATAAATCTAGTTTTCAGATTGCTCTGTCCAAACAAGCTACTCTTTCCCAGATGGTCCCTTCCCCTCCACCAGGGTCCACCTTCAATGTCACTTACCACTTTCCTCCAACTTCCCCAGTTGAAATTCTACCTTCGTCTCCAAAGACTTAATTGGAGTGAAAATCAATTCACAAAGCTTCCCTGACCCACTGTCTCCCCAGATCTGACCTCCCTCCCCCAGGTGCCCCAGTATCCACACGATGCCTCCTGAAGAACACTTTCCGGGGCTCCTGGGAAGGAGGGCCCCGCCCCTTCCCTTAGAGCAGAGCTTCTGTCTTGCTGTTTTTCAGTCCTTTGTCCTGCCTTCCTACTTCCTAGGTGTCCACCTACTTCCTAGGTGTCCAGTTACACGGCACTCATCTCAAGCCATTTTGCATGTGTTCTAGAAAACGTGTTTGCCCATGTAACTAGAGAGAAGAATGGGCCACATTCGAGGCCCAATCCTGCAGGGCTCCCTAAAGAAAATACCTGTACAGAGTAAAGAAAAGCCGCTTTGTCGGTGCGGACTCTGAACAGGGCGATCTGCACTGAGTGGTGGGTAAGGCCTTGGGACACCTAACCCAGCCTCAGATTCGCTGCTAACTTGTGTGTGTGACCACAGGCCAATCATTGACTTGTGGGCTGAATCTCCTTTCTGTATTGAGATGTGAGGACCTTTGGGGTACACTAAATGCTAAAGGTCCTTTCAAGTCCCCCCAGTTCTATGTGGACTCTATCGATCTGTCAATCTCCTTATCTAGGAAGAGTAACCCAGCTGTGGGGAGGCATGTGGAACTCCAGGAATGCTGTGAGTGGTCATTTGAGGATGGCTCACCTGAGCCGGAGGGCATCTCAGGTGGCGCAGTGGCAAAGAATCCGCCTGCCGATGCAGGAGACACAGGAGATGTGGGTTTGATCCCTGGGTAGGGGAGATCCCCTGGAGAAGGAAATGGCAACCCCCTCCAAAATTCTTGCCTGGAAAAATCCCATGGACAGAGGAGCCTGGCATGCTACAGTTCACGGGGTCACAAAGAGTCAGACACGACTTACCGACTGAGCACGCACACCTGGCTGCAAAGACAGCCCCTCCTCACCCCACACCCAGTTTCCTTGGTCACGGGAACAGGTCTGGCCAGGATATTTGGCTGTTGAGGAGCTGTCATCACTTTTTAAACATGATGTGATTTTCAATTGGTGGCCGGTCCTTCCAGGGCCCTGACTGCAATACAAGGAACCACAGGGGAATCCAGAACTTGAAGGTCAGGGCCATCTACCACAGGGCAGTTTTGCTGGGGAATCCAACTCTGCTGCACGCACCCCATTCTTGCCTAAAGTTAATGACCGTATTAGGTGGCAGGATTCAGGTTGTCCTGAATGCTTGTCCCCCATGTGGCTGTCCCTTTCTGAGCAAGCACCCAAGCTCAATCTGAACCACTGAAGAGCTTCTGTACCCACATGACCAGGTCCTGAGCACCCGCCCTGAGCCTCCTGTAGTGACAGACACCATGGGGGCTGCGACTGCTCATAGCGGGAGAATTGCCTGTGACGGAGAACCTCCGGTTACCCTGCCATTGGGTAATGTGTTTTACAATCCTTGCCGGAGAATCCCATGGACAATGGAGCCTGGTAGGCTACAGTCCATGGGGTTGCAAGAGTCAGACATGGCTTAGCAACTAACACACACACACACATTTATAGACCCCACAGTCTACACGAGACAAAAGGCACAAATGGGGACTGTCCTGGGCAAACGGGATGTTTGGTCAAGCTGGCTGAAGGAAGCAAGCGCTAAAAGTTGGGGAGAAGAACAAGAGACCTCTGTGGGCTGAAGAGAGAAGGACATTTCCTGAAGGATTAAGGAGGTTGGAGCTGGATTCGAAGGACACTGGTGTTAGGACCAGGCAGAGTGCTGGGCCCTGGGCTGGAGGAGCAGGGACCCCCCAGCACCTTGGGCTTAAAGGTGGAGGGAGGGTTAGCAGGTCAGCAGGATGGGGAGAGCCACCCTCAGGAGCCACGGGCTGTGGTCAGGGGCTGTAGCCAGACTGAGGGTGGGAGGTGGAGGAACGGACATGCTGGCCAGCTCTCCTTCCTCCCATCTCCAGCCTGGCTCCCCGAGCACGTTCACAGTTCTGGGGTGCACACGGGGCAGTCTGCAGACAGTGGGTGGGGTGCCCAGGGCATCACCCCACGTGTTTGCCCACTGCATTTTTTAGACTCGAAAACCATACTTATTCTCTTGCTGTGCTGCGCTTAGTCGCTCAGTCGTGTCCCACTCTGCGACCCTATGACCATAGCCTGCCAGGCTCCTCTGTCCATGGGGATTCTCCAGGCAAGAATACTGGAGTGGGTTGCCACGCCCTCCTCCAGGGGATCTTCCCAACCCAGGGATCGAACACAGGTCTCCCACATTGCAGGTGGATTCTTTACCAGATGAGCCACGAGGGAAGCCCATTCTCTTGCTATGTATGTGGAGTACAGTTTATGACAGCTGCTCTTCACTTCCAAACAAGAGCAGTTTGGCTTTCCACCATTTCGAAACAACAAAATTGGTTTTTCATTTGTTGTAATTGGCGGGGGGGCAGCTGTGCTAGGTCCCTGCTGTGGCACAGGGGCCCTGTTGCTGGGGGCACAGGCTTTCTCTCTAGTTGCAGCGAGTGGGGGCGACTCTTCGTTGTGGTGCATGGGCTTCTCACTCTGGTGGCTTCCCTTGTTACGAAGCACGGGTTCTAGGCATGCAGGCTCAGTAGTTGCAGTGCCTGGGCTTCGTTGCTCCAAGGTGTATGGAATCCTCCCAGACCAGTGATCAAACCCAGGTCCCTTGCATTGGCAGGTGGATTCTTAATCACTGGACCACCAGGGAAGTCCCCAGGATGGGATTTTTAAAGGAGGCTTTAAAAAAGTATGTTGCAGCCATAGCCGCAGATTGGACATCAGGAGAAGAGCTGGGTGAAGGGGTGGTGAGGGTATCGGATGCCTGGGAGCCTGTCTCGGTCCCTACTAACAGTATCCATGGGGGCTGCAGTCCATGGGGTCGCGAAGAGTCGGACACGACTGAGTGACTTCACTTTCACTTTTCATTTTCATGCACTGGAGAAGGAAATGGCAACCCACTCCAGTGTTCTTGCCTGAAGAATCCCAGGGACGGGGGAGCCTGGTGGGCTGCCGTCTATGGGGTCGCACAGAGTCGGATACGACTGAAGCGACTTAGCAGCAGCAGCAGCAACAGTATCCACAGTTGTGGGGACAACTCGAGCCACTGTCTTCTGCGTTCGTCTCACGGGTGGGCAAATGGTGTGGAGGCAGGAGTCATCCACGAAGATCGTGAGCTGGCAGGTGCCAGAGATGGAGAAACTCAACGCTGCACCCAGAGCCCCTCCCCTTGACATCCATCACCGCTGATGCCAGGGAGGCTAACTTGGGGTGGCACTGAGATGGGGTGTGTGAGGAAACAGATGCTGTCTTGCAGCTGAAACTGCTTCCTCTATGTCCCTTTTCCTGCCCAGAACACAGACCTGCTGCTGGGGGCTGCCCTGGCTGCTACCACCGTGATGGGGCAGCCACGAGGGTGACCGCTGCCATGCTGAACTGGCGGGGCGACTGAAACACCCTGGGCAGGCACCTGCCTGCAAGCTCCTCGTTGTACGAGAAAAAGACACCTTTGCTTGTTCAGGCCGCTGTTGGTTGGGCTTCTGCTACCTGCAGCTCAAAGCATTCCTGAGACAGTCCTCATGGTGGGTAATACAAATTCTGGCTTTCCTGATACACTTAATGAAAAGACCACAAATGACCAATTCAACGGCCTCATCAAAACAGGCATCATGCATAGCGTACGTAGGTGAGCGGCTGGCGGGGAATGTCCTCTAAGGAAGCAGCAGCTCTGCAGGGAAGAGACTCAGAGTGAGAATTCTGTAGCTCTCCACCCACACCTGCAGATCTGCAAACCATGAAAAGAGCACCAGGCTGGGGGGATCCTCCAGGCAGGGTCCTCAGAGTGGGGCCATGGACCAGCTTTAGGGAAGGGACATCACTGAGACTGCATGAAAGTTATCAGTGCACGACGTGTGCAAATTCTGGGAAATTTATCCATAGCTTTTAGCAAATATACAAAGAGCCTCAATCATTAAGGACCGCAGTTACCTTCAGATGATCCAAGCCAATCAGCCTGTGCCAGAACTTGGTCTTTTCTGCCAGGTATTACATCAGGATGTATATCAATGTCACGAAAACTTCTAAGGAAGTTAACCCTCAAAAGGACAAACATTGTTTTTTTTCCTCTGCTTCCTTTTTTTAATGATGGCATCCTCCTGAGTTCACAGCCCTTGTGAGATTCAGAAATGCTTGACAGGTGAAGCCTGGAGCAGGTGAGAGTCTTCTGCTGGGACTCTCTCGCGGTCAGTCTAGGAGGAGGGTTCATGAGAAATAGCATATTTGCATCATCTCCAAGTGTCTCCTCCCTGATTGCCTATCAGCTGCAAGGAGAATAAAGAAACAGCGATTATGCCGTGGAGGAATTGAGCATACCTGAACCAGGCGGTCAACCCCCTCACCACCAGTAAGGGGTGTGGCCTTGGTGCCTCCTGATGGGGTGCCTTTTGCAGGTACGGCACCCCCATACAAGTTGCTGCCAAAAATGCATAACCCCCATCTGCTCCTGAGGAAATGTGACATAAACCCCAAATAAGGAGCAATCTATTATTTTCTAAAAGGCCGGGATGAGGGGTTATTCTTTAAAAAAAAACCCACAAGATCCATGTTGGGACTTCCCTGGTGGTCCAGCGTGTAAGATTCCGAGCTTCCATTGCAGGGAACCCAGGTTGGATCCCTGGTCAGGGAACTAGATCCCGCATGCCACAATGAAGACCCAGTGCAGGCAAAAGAAATAAATGTTTTTAAAAAGAGATTTTAAAATGTCCATGTCATAGCAGATGAAGAAAAGCCATAGAAAGTCCAGATTAAAGGAGGCTAAAGAAACAGGACAACTAAACGCAATGCCTGATTGTGGACTGGATCCTAGACCGGAGGGAAAATGCCATAAAAGACGTTACTTTGGGTCAACTGACAAATCTGAATTCAAACAGTCAATCAGACAAAAGTGTTGCATCCATGTTAAATTTACTGATGCTGGTAACTATACAGTGGTTTTATGGTTATGTAAGTGGACATTCCTATTCCTAGCAATTATGCACAGAAAGGTTTAGAGCTAAAGGGCTGGGTGTTTGCAAGTAACCTTTCTAATGGTAGAGAGAGAGCACACAAAAATAGCAAACGGGTGAAATATTAGCAGCTAAGTTTGGGCATACAGGTGTTCTTTATAGTAAAAATTTTTGGCAATTTTTCTGTACTTTTGAAATTCTTTCAAAAAAGAAAACAATCTAAAAGGCAGGGCCTTTCCCTGTGTGGGTTGGGGAGGTGATGTGGGGGAGACAGGACTGTGGAGAGGCAGTTGGTGTCCATGTCAGGCAGGGGGGTGGGGAGGAAAGAAGAGGGCGGCTGAGAATTAGTGATGGAATCAAACGAAGAAGGAAAACAGGCCATCAGGAATCATTCCACTAATCTGCATTAGGGATTCTCTCATCCTTATGACCCTGGTGCCTCTCTCCTTCTTATTTAAGTCTTACATCTAGGAATCCTGACCCATTTGGCTGATAAACAAGCCTCAGTGTTCTCAAGTGGAGGGAAGTGGACCCTCCCAGTTTCCGTTATTGACGTGGACCAAGATGTAGCCAGAAAGCCCAGGAGCCACTTGTGGGGCAGACAACCAGGCGATGCCACCAAATAGGCGGGTCCATTCTACGTTTGAACAAAGGCCAGGCTGCTGCTGCTGTTCACTAGCTCTGCCCAAGGAAATGCCCACCAGATGCAGATGAACAGGTGGGAGAAAGTGGGACTTGAGCAGGAGGACCTGTTCCTGTCCCCAAGGGCCTGTCAGCAGCTCCCTTTGTTCCCAGGTGGCCACCTGCCACTGATCAGCATTTCCCCACCACGTCAGAAGGAAGTTGCACACAATGCAGACTGATGGTGACGTTTTTTTTCTCTTCTAGCTCTAAAGAGCGTCTTAGCTTTCAGCCGCCTCAGTGAAGTGGAGTTGAGTCATAGAGATGAGGAGAGATGCCCAGACAGCTGGGTAGAGCGAGGACAGGGCTGAGAATGGAATCACCAGGGGCTGGAAGGCTGATGTCAGTTAGAAGGAGGACACACAGGGGCATCTCCAGGAAACACAAGAACATGGTCCTGCCAGAGGTCAGGGGTCAGAGCCCCCGAGAAGGTCCCTGGTCTAGAGGCCTGCTCCCTACTCACACCACCTGCCTCCAGCAGCTCTTCCAAGACTCTCAGAATGACATGTGTGTGTGCTCAGTTGCCAAGTCATTTCCGACTCTGACTCTTACGACCCCATGGACTCTAGCCTGCCAGGCTCCTCCTGGGATTTTCCAGGCAAGAATACTGGAGTGGGTTGATTTCCCTCTCCAGAGGATCTTCCCAACCCAGGGACTGAGCCCACGTCTCCTGCATCTCCTGCATAGGCAGGCGGGTTCTTTAACATTGGGAAGCCCCTCGGAAGGACACCATCGCTCAAAATTCTGCCCCAAGACCCACTGATCAGCTGTGATAAGTCAACTATACCCACTCTCTGGCAAGTCGTTCTAATTGATTTTTAAAGGATTTTTCCCTAGATGGCTACTTGGATCAGGTAACTGGACACAGCTGGCTGGGAAGAGAAGTGACAGCTCGCATTTATGCTCTGGGCAGCAAGTCTTCGCATTTCTCTGGCCTTGTGACCCCATCTGTGCTTTTCAAACTAGAAACAAATATTTTTAATGCTTCTGAGAAAGGATAAATGTCTGAGGATAGCCAAGAACATCTCAAAACCAAGGAATAATAAGGGAGGTTTGACTCACCAACTATTAATAGCCTCCTTAGAAACAACTGTAACGAAAAGAGTACTCTTGGCACATGAAAAGCCATTCCAAAAATAGATGGGAATTTAACACATGATAAAAGTGGTATCTCAATGGGAAAATGATAATTTAATTAATAGATTGTGTTGGCATTATCAAATACTTCTCTGGAATAAAATAAACGTATATCCTTTCCTCATAACATAAACAAAAATGAACCTTTGATGGATTAAAAATCCAAAGGTCAAAAAAAAAATTTCAAATTAAATATTAGAAGAAAAGTGAAAGTGAAGTCGCTCAGTCGGGTCCGACTCTTTGCCACCCCGGGGACTGTATCCCACCAGGCTCCTCCGTCCGTGGGATTCTCCAGGCAAGAATACTGGAGTGGGTTGCCATTTCCTTCTCCAGGGGATCTTCCTGACCCAGGAACCAAACCCAGGTCTCCTGCATTGCAGGCAGACACTTTAACCTCTGAGCCACCAGGGTGGCAACCTCTTTAAGACAAGAAACTCAAAACCATACAGAAAAAAATAGACATATTTGACTCTATAAAATTAAAATTTTGGAAAATATAACACAAAGTCAAAGACAAATATTAGATTTATTAGATTAGATTATTAATATTAGATTATGCTTATAATATACAGGTAAGCATAAGTTTAATATCACTTAATATCACAAAAATACCTACTAGTTAATTTTTAAAGACAACCCTAGGGACTTCCCTGGTGGTCCAGTGGTTAAGAATCTGCCTTGCAATGCAGGGGACACAGGTTTGATCCCTGGTTGGGGAACAAAGATTCCACATGTCGAGGAGCAACTAATCCCACGTGCCACAACTACTGAGCTTGCATCACAACTAGAGACTCTGTGAGCTGCAACAAAAGATCTCGTATGATAAAACTAAGACCGAATGCAGCAAATCACTAAATATGTAAAAAAAAAATTTTTTTTTTTATAAAGACAACCCTAAAGGAAGATAGTCACAAGGCATGAACTGGCAATGCACAGAGGGGAAAATTCAAACGGATACAGCAAAAGAATGTATGTTGGCATGTGAAGATCACATAAGGAGTCAGGGAAATATAAATCAAAACTCCCCCGAGTTGTCATTTCTCACTTTTCCCCAGCTCTTTATATTGCAAATATTGATATTTCCCCCCAGGCTGTAGTTTGTGAAGTCTGATTTATTCTTTTTAAAAAACGTATGGTTAGTGTTTCTTGCACTAAGAAATATTGAGATGGGACAATTATGCAATGTTGCTCAGCCTGACATGTGCGTGTCTCCCCTTCTTCATGAGCCCAAACTAACTCAGCGTTCAGAATGCATTTAGTCAACAGTCCCAGCCAGGCAGCTGAAGGAGGAACCTAAAACAATGACCTCTTTGTGGCCATAATGCTCAGGGAGGCAGCTTCCTCAAGTAAATTAACTCAAGATGGTCTTCTGGGGAAAAGTTGGGGGAACCTTGCATTTTTTGTTCTCGCTCTCACCATTTTTAAACAGGCCTTTAGAAGTTTCTCTGCATTTCGGATTCTATATCAGACTATGGTTTGAATGACAGTTTCTGCATCTGCCATAATCAACCCATTCACTCAAATAACACCCTTCACCCTTTTGTGGGCTGCACCCCACCGGCCAGCAAGCTTCGTAGCTGCCCGGCCTCGAGACTGAAGAAAGAGACCAGAGACAACACAGAGACATCAATGGTTCACTGGACAGAGGATCTTAGACAGGGGTCCTGGAGTGACACCCCACCAGGTGCGGCAGACCCCAGGCAAGACATGGCAGCAGTCTTTGTTGCTCAGGAGAGAAGGAAGCTACCGTTCATTCGGGGAATTGACATCTGGTGGGCTCAGAGTTACCACGGACTGTTGAAGTCCTACAGTGGAGAGGGCTGAATGGTCATGTGAGGGAAGCCAGGAATTAGTCAAGCAGGGAATATGGAGAACAAGAGAAAGAGACATATTCAGTGGTCTGACCATACTCCCATTGTTTCAGTGGGTTTTCCCCAACACTCCCACTTAGACTTTTGACTCAATCTGTGTAGGAAGAGATAGGATCAAAGTAACGATACCCTTTTGCATATTATTGCAAAACATCCTACTTTGCAAACACAGAAGAGAATGAGTCACACAGCCTGGAGAGCACTAGACCACAGTGCTTACCTGAGTCCAGGATTGACTTGAGGGAGTCCTGATCGCCAGAACGGCATGTGGATCCCACCTTTACCGTGTGCTGCCTGGGGGCCCCTGGTGATTACCTCACCATAGGCCCTGCCTATGCAAACATCCACCTCCAAGGAGGGTCCTGGTCCTGAGCTGACTTACCAAAGAAATAATATGTTTATGACAATAGTAGGAAGTCAGCAGATAATCATCAAGATTTCTTACATGAAATGCCAGACAACTGAAGGGCACTGCATAGCAGAGTGATATCCACATGATGTTTAACCCGTCAGTATTCAGGGATGACGATGATGGGAATGGAGGAGTGAGAGCTGACGTAACCGGGGGGTAAGCTGCCGTACTCTCGTTCTGTTTACCCTGGGCACAAAGGTGACGCAACAGTATCTGGACACACCAATTGTTTAAGGACAAAAGCAGCAGCTGTCTAATCCAGGGGTAAGGAGGGGAGCGTAGTGGACAAGTAGCACCCATCAGGCGGACAGAAACGGGTCAAGGGTCAGAAGACAGGGGTGAAACCCTAGAAACAGGCTCCTTCTTTCTCCTGCCTGTGCTGCGTCCCCTCTTATATCTTCAGGTTGCCTCCATCCTTACAAATCTAGACTACTTTAAAAAGAGTCAGAACAACCATCCTGACAAACTATTAATGCACCTGAATCACGTTTGCTTGGGTTACAGAAAACAAATTCAGATAAACTATTCACACAATTCTGTCTGCTTCCACTGCAGGGACATGGGTTCCATCCCTAATCAGGGAACTTACTAAGATCCTGATTTATTTATTTATTTATTTTTTGGATGCAGGAAAAAAAAAAAAAAAAAGTTTAAAAGCAAGGCCAAGACTGGGAGAAAATATTTGCAGCACATATATCCAATTAAGGACTTGTATCCAGATTCTGTAAAGAATGTTTACAACCCATTAACAAGAAGACAACCTGAATTTTTTTTTTTTTTTTAATGGGCAAATGACTTGAGTAGACAGTTTGGCAAAGAAGAAATACAGCGAACAAGCCAATGAAAAAATGCTCAATATCATGTCGCTAGGAAAATGCAAACTAAAACCACTATGAGATATCCCCCCTGCTGCTGCTGCTGCTGCTGCTGCTAAGTCACTTCAGTTGTGTCCGACCCTGTGTGACCGCAGAGACGGCAGCCCACCAGGCTCCACTGCCCCTGGGATTCTCCAGGCAAGAGTGATGGAGTGGGTTGCCATTTCCTTCTCCAGTGCATGAAAGTGAAAAGTGAAAGTGAAGTCAGTGAGTCGTGTCCAACTCTCAGCGACCCCATGGACTGCAGCCCACCAGGCTCCGCCGCCCCTGGGATTCTCCAGGCAAGAACACTGGAGTGGGCTGCCATTGCCTTCTCCTGATATCCCCACTAAAAGTGGTGAAACCAGAGACTGGCAGTACCAAACATCAGCAGGGACACAGGGCAGCAGGGACTCAGGGTGCTGCTGCCGAGAATGTGAGGGACAGCTTATTTGAAGACGTTTGGTGGTTCCCTCAAAGATGCGCTCGCTCTACAACCTAGCAACCCTGTTCCTGGGTACTTACCAAGAGATTTAAATGGAAGCGCTTGTCCACACAGGGGGATGGACTTGTCCATCCTTAAATGGAAGACTTGTCCATGCAGGTTCGTGACAGATGGCTCAGAACAGAGAAAAACTGGTGGATGGATTGAGAGTGAAATGCCTCCCAGCGTCTAATGATTCACACAGCCAAGTGGAGTCAGCACAAAGGGCAACGGGCCAGGAGGTAACCCAACGGGGAGACCTCAGGGAGGGCGATGCAGCCATGAGTGCTGGGCGGCAAAGGACTGCTCTCAGCCTTCTTGTTGTGGGGATCTCTCAATAAGCCTGCCCGGGAGAGGACAGCTGTGACTGGGCACTTTCCAGCCTGGCCTGGGCTGGGCTGGGGCACCAGGATGTGGGCAGAGGGCTTCTCTTCTGCTGGGTTTGGACCTCAGTCCCTGTCCCTGCACCTCGGGGCAGGGCTTTCTCGTGGTCCTGCCCCTCCCAGGAGTAGGATATCTCCTCGTGTGCCTCCTCACAGGCAGAGGGCCTCTGCTCCTCCAGCCTCACCCACCCTCCAGCCTCACCCACCCTCCAGCCTCACCACCCTCCAGCCTCACCACCCTCCAGCCTGTCTCCACCTGTGTTTTCTGCTGCTCCCTCGGTGACTGCAGGCTTTTGCTCTGTAAGGAGAACTTTGAGGGCTTCAAGGAAGTTTTCTCGGCTGCCTGCCCTGCCCCCACCCCGTGAGCACGGCGTGGTCCCTGCGGAGGACCCCATGGGTCTCAGCACCCACGACTCTCGCCCTCAGCTGGCCTGCTTCGTGCCTGCTGCACTTCACTAGAAGTCTCGGCTCACCTCCTGCCCAGCTCTGCCCCGTGATCCACTCTCCTGCCTTCCTTGGAGGCCTGTCTTAGATTTCAGGCAGCTCCTTGATGGGCTTGGAATGGTTTTGTAGATTTGTCTAGACTTCTCCTGTTAGGATGAGGGTGTGACTCTTTCCAGCTTTCTGTGTCCTAAATGAAAGCCAGAATATCTAGCTTATTGATTTAAAAAAATTGGAAGGTTGGGGGAGTGACAAAATGTGAATAGTTGGAAATACTGGGTAGTAGGAATATGAGCTTTTGGTATTATTCCTTGTGCTTCTTTGTGTTTGTAAAATTTCAGGGACTTCCCTGGTGTTTCGGTGGTTAGGCCTCTGTGCAGCAGAAGCACCGAGGCCTGACCATCCTGATCAGGGAGCTAAGATACTGCAAGCTACACAGTGAGGCTGCAAAATTTAAAAATAAATAAAAATTAAAGTAAAATTTCAACAATAAATAGAAACAATGTTTATATTAATTTATATTTAAATATACATTTATAATAAATATATCTATAGTTAAAATATTTATAATAATTTTATAATATTTATAAATACATTGGGGGCTTCCCAAGCAGTGCTAGAGGTTAAAGAATCTGCCTGCCAATGCAACCTACACCCGTATTCTTGCCTGGAGAAGTCCATGGACAGAGGAGCCTGGAGGGCTATAGTTCATAGGGTCACACAGAGTCAGATATGACTGAAGTGACTTAGCACGCACGCATAAATATCTGTTTATAAATAAACAGTAAATATCTATAAATAAGCACATATGATGTCAATTCAGAGGCAAACTGGACAGAGCTGTGGGTGACCTGGGGACCCACCTCTTTTGGTTGGCATTTGAAGTTGGGGGCGCAGCCTCGTGGGACTGTGTCCTTCACCCGTGGGATCTGATGCTGCCTCTGGGTATGTAGTGTCGGAACTGAGTTACGTTGGAAAACATCCAGCTGGTGTCATGGAGGGCTGATTGGCTGGGGACAACCCTCACACATCTGGTGACAGGTTAAGGAGAGACTCACAGTAGGTGGAAGTGGCGTCTTCCTAATACATCCCCGTATTTTCTCTCTGTGGACATTTCCAGACCCAACCTTTGAAAGGTAAAGGTTAAGCTACAGACAAGGCTATAAGCAGTAATTGCTTGGAAAGTTTACCGAGGCCAATTACACAAGACACGTACCAATCAAAGTCAGTGTTTGCATGTAGCCACATCCTCTTTGCCCGGAACCTGTACTCACCTAGGAACAGGCCAAGAGCTGAGTGTATTTGAGGTTTGGGCTCTGCTCCTTGGGAACTGACTACCTCCAAGAAATATTTGGTGACTTGGACTATCTCCTTGCTTCCTTATATTTCAATCCAGAGACCAAGTCAAGGAAAAAGTCACCTGGTCCCCAGGGCACACCACCCAAACTTCTGTTTCAATAGGCTCCCTAGACCCAGGGTACATCCTTTGCACGCCTGAACTTCAGTGGGGTCTCCCCCGTGTGGTGGGCACCTGGAGGAAGGCAGATGCCCCCGGTTTAACATCCGGTGTATGCCACCCCCACGGGGGCCCTTCTGTCCCTACTCCTGCAGCCTCCAAGGGAGTCCCCCAGCACTGCTGAGCAGGCCTGCAACATCATCCTCCAGTAAGTGCAGCAGGTGGCACCCGAAGTCTGGGGAAAGGGTGCCCAGTAAGATGTCAGCGTCATCCACAGGCAGATACTTTACAGGTGTGAGTGGATCTGGTGCCAAACTGAGTCAACAGTGTCACACGTGCCCGGGAAGAGCCAATGCCATGCAGGCAGGCTGAGTATGAGAGTGTAAAACAGATGAAAGGATGTGAGGTCCAGCTCTTCCCCTGCACATCTGCTAAGATTCGCTTCAGCAAATTCTCCCCCAGAGTGGTGGGTTTCTTCCCAGGTTTCTCTGCGCCGTATGTGTGAGCCAGGGTTCTCCAGAGGAACAGAAGCAACAGACCCCAGAGCTTGCTTCCTCTCTCTCCAGTGGGTGAAGACACAGCAAGAAGGCAAGACAGCCTCACCAGGAACTGCCACCTTGCCTTTGGACTTAGAGCCTTCAGAACTGGGAGGAATAAATTTCTGTTGTTTCGACCACCGGGTCTGGGATATTTTTGTTGCAGTAGTCCAAGCATGTGTGTGTGTTGTTGCTTCAGTCATGTCTGATTCTTTGCGACCCTATGGACTGTAGCCCGCCATAGGATTCTCCAGGCAAGAATACTAGAGTGGGTTGCCATGCCCTCCTCCAGGGGATCTTCCTGACCCGAGGATCTAACCCACATCATTTTATGTCTCCTGCATTGGCAGGTGGGTTCTCCACCACTGGCACCACCTGGGAAGCCTGTAGCCTAAGCAGGCTAAGATAAATAGGCCTATTTAAAGATTATCTCTTCTCTGAATAGGTATGGAGCACACAGGGAGCAGACGCAGTGAAGAAGCAAACGTTAAGCAAGGCCTCCTCCCTTTCCAATCCACCTGGTGCCTCTGAGTTCCGAGGACAAAGGTTCAGACTGGGGCCGTGGAGGGACTCAGCCCCCGGAGACTCCACCCACTTCTCATCTGGGGCTTCCTGTGTACTTTTCTAGGGCAGACCATCCGTAGAATGTATCAGCTTCAAGGAAGGGCCCAAGGCCCACAGGTAGTACGAACCACTTCTCTGTAGGCTCTGGGTGATACAGATACAAAAACTTTTCCCAGATGTGACCTTTCCCTGCGAAGAAATGACAGTTTCTCTTGTGGAAGGGGCTGATGCATGAAGTTCGGCATTCTCAACAGGGGGTGGTATCTTCACCCCGATTCAGAAAACAGGAGATGCAGCTTTGATTCCTAGAAGATGCTCAGGGAGCCTTCAGACAGGGGCACTTGATGCTTGCAGGAGAGACTGGCTGAAAATGTGACGCTCTTGGAACCCTCGTTGGCTGCACCTGAGCAAACATCCCCCATCCTGGTGTCAGGTCCATGTGGCTGCTGAATGGAGGGTCTATCTACCCCACCCGCCTCGATACAGGGTGATCTCTTTAGAGGGACCACATTCTGCTGCTGGCTAGGGAGACGGTGCTGAAGCAGACAGGCTGGCCTGCACAGATACTCACCCTCAGAGCCCACCAGTGTCCAAAGGCTGAGGTCAGCCTGCAGACAGTGTGGCCCCTATAGAGATTGTGGCAGCGAGGGAAGCAGAGCCCATTGAAAGTAGGGTGTAAGAGCTAGATGGCCCCCCACCCCAGGTAAAATCAAGCCCTGAACGATGGGAGAAGGCCCCGGAGAGCTTCCAGAGGGGCCTCTGGTGCTGGCCTGAGACTCAGCCAGTCTGAAATCACCAAGCTGCTGTAGGACCAGGCAGCACTCCCCTCCCCACCCTCTGGAGCCTGTTTTGAGAGCACAAAGTGAGGAAAGTGCCCGTGGATTTTGCCTAGGTTGAGAGACACACCGCTGTGAAATTAAAACTCAGTGTCATCACGGGAAACTCGGCAAGCAGCACAATTAAGAGCGCTACTTTCCAAACAGAAAAGAAAGAGTCAGCATGATGTGAATCACGACAGGGAGAGTCCAGGGAGTGGCAGGGAATTTGGGATGAAGGCTGGGAGGACTCCTGAGGATGAGGTGGGGAGGGGCCCAGTTGGGACTTTAGGGATGAACAGAAGCATCCCAGGATGAGGGAGATGGGGGAACCTGCAAGCAGAAGGCAGAGCGGCTTGAGGAGCCGGGAGACAGACGGTCCCTGAGAACCGGGCTAAGAATCCAGAGGCTGGAGGGAGGAAGGAACCAGGAAAGGGGCAAGAAGGAGCCAAGAGTGGGAGACAAGCAGGTCCAGAATCCTGGAGGAAGAAAGTGGAGCTGCCCAGAGGGGCAGCAACAGGCTTGAAGTGAGGTGGGGCTGGGCTCACCCAGGCCACCAGAGGAAAGTGAATAGACCACCTGCAAGGGAGTGCCAAGCACAAGGTCCAGGAGGTGCTGTGTGCTCTGGACACCTGCAGAGATGGAGAGGCTGCAGGAAAGGACGCTGGCCACATGGCCCAAACTGGCAGGTCATAAATCTGTTCAAGCAACACCCAGGAGCACATGTTATCACCTGGCAGGATGCTAATTTTTTTAGGTGGTAGTCAGGGACCTCCCTGGTGGCTCAGATGGTAAAGAATCTGCAATGCAGGAAACCTGGGTTTGATCCCTAAATCAGGAAGATCCCCTGGAGAAGGGCATGGCAACCCACTCCAGTATTCTTGCTTGGAGAGTCCCATCAACAGAGGAGCTGGGGGGCTACAGTCCATTGGGGTCACAGAGAGTCAAACAGAACTGAGCAACTTTCACAGGGATAGTAAAGAAATAAAACGGCCAGGACACAGGTGCTCAATAAATTGTAATTACGTCTTGCTTAAGAGCATTAAGGTCAGAAGAGACTGTGTATGACAATCACCGATGATGTGACCCTAATGATGCTGGCCAGAAAGATGCTAAGCAGAATCCTGAAGCATCAGGAAATATAAATAGATTTGCTTCCACTGAGTTTGTACAAAGATCTAAACCAAGAGCAGAAAGTTGATTCCACGTGATACAGTGTGGTAAACCAAGAGGAAGGTTGGATTAAGGAAGATAAGGCTAGTCCGGCAGCAGGCCTCTGGTCCCTCGCAGTACAGAACTCGAGTTCTGGTGCCTGAGTCATGTGACCATCTGTGGCTAACGGGGCCAACATTTTTTACTGTCTTCCACGCAGTGGATAGGGTCACACACAGTGGATCGCTCGTGTCAACCAGGTTAGTAAACATCTCACTCCAGGTAGAAGCTGGAATTGATCTAAACCATGAAGATCTAGCAGAACCCTTGGCAGGAAAGGAGAGAGACACACTTCACAGCAAGACCTGATGATAGGGCTGCTGCTGGCCTGTCTACATTCGAGTCAAGACCCTCCAGAGAGGGGATCGCGGTTCCGTAATGTGAGTGAGACAAGGACCTCCCCGGAACAGAGAGGCAGAGTCCAGGGTGTCAGGCAGCCTGGAGTAGTGGGCTGGCCCCGTGCTTTGCTTGCTGTGCCTACACCCAAACAACCTACGAAAGAAAAGACACGGCAGCATTTACCACTCGCATGTGATCCTCGCCTCACAGCCTTTCCTTTTCACCAAGGTTCCTTTTGGCGCCCTTGGGGAGGGGTCTGATGTTCTGCAGTACAAATGGGCAGCTGCTTGGTGTGTCCACGCATCACTTTTTTCTAAATAATTTTTTTTTAGTTTTGGCTCTGCTGGTCTTTGTTGCTGGGCTCAGGCTTTCTCTAGTTGCATCGAGCAGGGGCTACTCTGTTTCGGTGCGAAGGCTTCTCATTGCAGTGGCTTCTCTTGTTGCAGAACATGGGATCAAGGGCACTAGGCTACTAGGCTCTTTAGTTGTGGCTCATGGGGCTTAGTTGCTTCGGGGCATGTGGGATCTTCCCGGACTGGGGATTGGACGCATGTCTTCTGCGTTGGCAGACAGATCTTTACTGCTGAGCCACCAGAGAACCCCCAGACAGCATGTTTTAAGCAGAACTCTGGCGCAGCTGTCCACCTGCTTGGAGGGAGCAGGTGAGTCAGCTGGCCCCTTGCTCTGGACCCCAAACTGGGATTTCATGCATGGCATGCAAAGGATCAGCAAAGGATTCCATAGTTTTCAAAAATAATTAAAATAATGGTGATGAAACTGAGTTCCAGGTCCAGGCACTAGGCTAAGAGCTGTTTTTGTTTTTTTTTTTAATATGCATCACCCGATTCACTCATCCTTAGCCCAGTGAGGTACGTCCTATTACATGTATGTGTACCTGCCCTGGAGTGTGCAGTATCCATGTGGTCCATGTGTATCTACGTGCATGTTTTCCAGCCCTGTTCACTGAAAGGGCAAAGAGATGAAGACACCTCAGTAGCAATCGGCACACCTAGAGGCCAAGTCTTGGCCTCTAGAAGGAACTGGGGGCCCCTGGAGAAATGGCTGAACTTGGAACTGAGCAAGGGTGGGTATGAGGTGATCCAGAAGTATTTTGTGATGCCAGGAAAGGCATCAGTGCTAAGAAAATGCAGGGTATATCAGGTCATGTCATAGGACATGGAGCCAATGGATGGGGCTCCCACTGGCCAAACTGGGGACATTTTGAACATTAGACTCACTAAGGACAGTAGTATGTTACAAAGCTCTGGAAACAGGAATCCGTGCATCCACACCATTAACAGGTGTGCAAAAGAAAGACTCCTTCTCACAGTCAGGATGCCGAGGCCAACCGGTCACTCAAGGGGGTGCTGGAGGTGGGGCTCATCATTTTGCAGCCACCAGGGTAGAGATGAGTGTGTGCAGAACACTCAGGCAAGAATCACCAGTGAGGCTAAGTCCAGGGGGTAGTGTTGACAAGGCGCCCTCCTGGGGCGATCAGAGCATGAGCTCAGGTACAGCACACTGAGTACGCACGGGACGCCCCGGGGCACAGGCCCAACAGGAGGGGAAGTGGGGAGACAAGAGGCACACTTTGGGGCCTCAGCTGGTTAGCGGGTACAACCATGTGACTGGTCACCTACCCAGGCGTTTGCGAACACTAGAGGCTAGTCCTGTGGCGTGTCAGCAGGCGGTGGGTGGGCAGAGGGGCCAGTGAAAGAGCCTGACGTTGAGGTGGCGGAGAGGTAGGTGAGCCTAGATTCGTCCATCAAAGCTGAGCGGAGGGAGTGGAGGCAGGCCCTCGGCTGAGGACGAGGATGCAGATGCAACAGGACAAGCTGTCAGAAACGCCAGCGACGCTCACAAAACCTGCACATGAATGCTCATGGTTCCACTGTCCATGGCAGCCCAAGAGTGGCATTTACTCAATACCCATCAACAGATGAATGAATAAAGACGTGGTACATCCATAAAATGGGACATCAGTACTAAAAGAGAATGAAGTACTGACAACCTACACCAATGGACCTTGAAAGTGATGGTGGGTGAGAGCAGTCAGACAGAGGACTACACCGCGTAGGACTCCAATTGTATGAGATGTCCAGGAGAGTAAGTCCCCAGAGGCTGAAATGAGGGTCTGCCTAGGGCTGCAGGGGGATGAGAGGATGCTAATGGGAACAAGAGAGTTTGGGGACAATGAATATATTCCAAAATTGATGGTTAATGGCTGAATGACTTGGTGAATACCCCAAACCTACTGAATTGTTAAATGGGTGAATTATATGGTTCAGAATTATCCTTCACTAAACCTGATGTGTATATACGTATGTACACATGTCTGCCTAACAGGGAAGAGAAAGACGTGTAACTGATCAGGAATCTACGAGGCCTTCCCTGGAGAGACACCTCCCCCCACCCCCCTCATGTCCTCCACCTGCCCCTTGTCTGGAAAAACTTTAGCCAAAGAATAAATTTAATCAGAGAAATGAGAAAATGCAGAAACAGAGGAAAACAGTCAACAAGACAAAATAACAGTCATTAAACAAAATACCTTTAGTTTCTCATCAAGGGCTGGAGGTAACATCCTCAGTAATATCCCTTTGGCTGTTTTACAGATACTGAAACCCCAACCAGGAGGAAGTTGTTAACAACACGATGATCGGACTGCAGACGTGACAGAAGCTGCTCTGCCTTGCACAAGTCCAGGAAGTGGCCTTAAGGAAATGGGAACAAACTGACCCTGGATCTGAACGGTAACTGAACTTAAAGTAATCAAGGTGACACTGATCAGATCACCCCATGAGAAGTCTCAAGATGACTGTTGGGGCTGTCTGTGCTGTTCTGCATGTGGCCCCCCAACCCCACGTGTACCCTGAAAACTCCCTCTTAGCTCTCGCCCCCGACTGACAAGGGAAAATGGGTTCTTTGGGACATGAGTCCACTTTCTCTGCAGGATTGCTGGCTTTCTCAATAAAGCCATCTTTCTTTGTAATCAACAGTTGTCTCTCAACATTGGATACTTGACCAACGAGCAGCCAAACCTGTCTGGTGACAAAAAGAATCGGGGTGGTTGTTTAAGGTAGTATTCTCAAACAGTCCTGGGCGCCAGAAGCACCTGGAGAACTTGTTAAACCGTGTCAGGTCCTAGCACTGCTGCTGCTGCTAAGTCACTTCAGCGGTGTCCGACTCTGTGCGACCCCATAGACGGCAGCCCACTAGGCTCCCCCGTCCCTGGGATTCTTTGGCAAGAACACTGGAGTGGGTTGCCATTTCCTTCTCCAAGGCATGAAAGTGAAAAGTGAAAGTGAAGTCGCTCAGTTGTGTCCGACTCTTAGCGACCCCATGGACTGCAGCCCACAAGGCTTCTCCATCCATGGGATTTTCCAGGCAAGAGAACTGGAGTGGGGTGCCACTGCCTTCTCCACAGGTCCTAACACAGCAGGCTCCAATTCAGTGGGTGTGGCAGGCGCCTGAGAACCTGTACTTCTAACCCACCCCCAGATGCTGCTGGAAATGCTGTCCAGGGAACCACACTTTCAGAACCACAGGAAGTGATGGCATTTATTCACTGCTGCTGTTCTAAACTTGAGATCTAATTCACTTACCAAGAATTCACCCTTTTATTTTTAAAATTGTTTTACTTTTGCCTGCGCTGGGCCTTTTGCTGCACATGGGCTTTCCCTAGCCACAGCGTGTGGGGGCTACTCTCTGGCTGTGGTGTCCGAGCTTCTCGCTGTGGTGGCTTCTCTTGCTGCAGAGCATGGGCTCTAGGGTTCAGCAGTTGTGGCCCATGGGGTTGAGTTGCTCCGCAGCATGTAGGATCTTCCCAGACTAGGGACTGAACCCGTGTCCCCTGTATTGGTAGGCAGATTCTTAACCACTGGACTACTGGGCAAGTCCAGAATTCACCCGTTTAAAGTGTACAATCCAGTGAGCTTTAGTGCATTTGCAATGTTGTGCAACTATCAACAAATATTTTCAACACCCTCAAAAGAAACCCTGTACCCATGGGCAGTCACTCCCGTTTTCCCGGCATCACCAGCCTCTGACAACCACCAACCCACCTTCTCTCTCCACAGATTTGCCTTTTGAAGACACTGCATATAAACAGAATCATATAAACCGTGAGCTTTTGTGTCGGGCTTCTTTCACGCAGCATGCTTTCAGGGTTCAGCCATGTCATAACACGAATCCCAACTTCATTCCTTTTCATGGCTGTGTGATATTTCACTGCAGGAACCCACCAAAGTTCACTTATCTATTCTTCAGGTGATGGACATCTGTATCGTTTCCACCTTCTGGCCACTGTGAATTATGTGGCTATAAACATTCCAGTGCAAGCTTCTGTGGGACATGTTTGCGGTTCTCTTGGGCAGATGCCTGGGAATGAACTGCTGAACCACACGCTAACTCTACACGGTGCTTTCTGGTGAGCCACCAGCCAAGGGGACAGGCTAGGGCTTGTCCGTCTCCTTACCCTGTGATGCTATGCTGAGTATCTTCTGGGCTTTTGGGTTCTACCTCACTGTGACTCTTCCCTGGCATTATGGAGGCACATCTGGAAACTGAAATGATACTGAAAAGGTATCATAAAGCCTGAAGGAACATTTCTTGATCTTAATAAAAGCTGATGTCTGGAGAGACTGTCCTAGAGAATGGAGTAATTCAGAAAGAGAAAAACACGTACTATGTGATCCTATCTATGTGTGGACTCTAGGCGCGCGCACACCAAGCAGGGGAGGGAGGGTGGGACGAACTGAGAGGCTGGACTGACACATGCGCGCTACTATGTATGAGACAAGTAACTGATGAGACCGGCTGTGTAGCACAGGGAGCTCTACTCAGTGTTCCGCGGTTCCCTAAGTGGGAAGGAAATCTGAAAAAGAAGGGGTACACTTTGTTGATGCCCTTTGATTCACTCTGTTGTACAGCAGAAACTGACACAACATTATAAAGCAACTATAACCAATAAAAATTAATAAAAGAAAATAAAGTCAATGTCTGACTTTGGTTTCTTCTTCCATGAAAGGGGGGAAATCACTAGGCTACTCATCTTTCTTGCTCGGTTCTTTTATGGAAGACAGCACCATCCTCCCCACTTCCGGTCTTTATCGTCACTAGACTTGGCCTGGGTGAGGTTCAGGCGACACACCCACCCTCACGAGCGCACCAGACAAGCACCTTCCTTCTCAGGGCCCAGTTGGGCATGAAGCAATGCCACAGGTGACAAAGTGCTTTGGGCAGGTGTGGTTTATTCGCTGCAGTTCCTTGGCGCTAGTTTACAATGCAAAAAACAAACAAAAAGAAATTGGAATAATAATTATAATTTTTTAAAAACCCTGTCAACAACTTTCAGTCATTTCTTTATATTTTGACAAAACTTTTTTTTAAAACAAATACAAAATAATCTAAAAGGAGAAAAACTATACATGGATTATTTACACCTCTGATAAATAGACTAATACTGATCCAGGTGCCTCTCTGTCTAGGTAATGTTCACGAGAACCCAGGCCCAGGACTCAGACCACCAGAGGGGCTCCAGCACCGGCCCGGACTCCCTGGATCCCGGTGGCCCCGCCCTGGCTCTCTCACCCAGAAAGGTCAGGTTACCAGCCTGGACCCTCTCCTGTCACCTTCACAAGCTCCGGCATTAAAACGCTTGAAGCCACTCCAGGGAGGACCGACACAAAGGTGGGGCCCAGAAAGCCCCCCAACTCCCCTCTACCAAAGCTATTTCCAGAGATGCGAGCCTGCCTGGAAGGAGTTGGAGGAGTTGGGGTCACACAGCCTGGGAGGCGTCTGGCGACACCGGCCGGCCCTGCTCTGCCTGGACTGGGTGCCGGGCCCGGATGAGAGTCCCTGAGAGAACAGCAGAGAGCGGTGGCCGCGGCTCCTTCCAGCCATGCGTCAGGAGCGGGGGCCGAGCCCTCACCCCCTGACCCTGCCGCGCAGGTGAAGGCCTGCTCCCCTCTGAGGGCCACCACTAAACCCACGGCGTGGTCCAGGTGAAGGCCAGTTCTGAGGCAGAGAAGGCTGAAGCCCTCAGGTGATCGGGTCAGACCTGCTCCTTCCTCTAAAACGAGGACTGGAGCGTAGGGGCAGAAAGAAGAAAAACCAAATAAGAAACAGGTCATCCCAGAACCTCTGATGGGACTGCCTTCCTCACAGTTTTGGTTATTAGGTATGTAGCTCAAGGAAAGATGCTGACTTTCTATTTTAAAGCCTGACAAGAATGAATCCTGAAAGAGAAAGAAGAGCGCAGGCGGCAGGCGGACTCCCTTCTCCCCGCAGTGCTCCCCAAGCACCAGGAAAGACAAGCACTGACTGGAGTGGCTGGCGCTGCCCTGCAGACCCCGAGGCTGTCCTCGACACGTGGCCCCCTCCACCCTCTCGCCACCCCCTCTCCCAGCCAGCCAAGCCCCCACGAGCACGGGGAGGCAGTCTGCCCAGCCCCTGCCCTGGGCTGACACCTGCAGCAGTGGTCCAGAGAACTTCTTCTCCAGGGAGAAGCTTCCCGAAGCACATGGGACAGAACGCATCTGGACAGCTCTACTTTCTTTCTTTAAAAAACAAAAATATATCTTTATAGTATGTGGCTTCTCTTCCATTCCCCCTTTTTCCTTAACATATAATAAGATACAGATACACGTATTTATGGTGCAGGGTTGAAGGCTTCTTCCCAGGGAATAACCGAGAGGTAAACGGTGGGCTCTGAGCTCTGCTCTCAGACCCGCTGAGCAGAGACCTGAGGGGGGTGGCCTGGCCTACAGGAGCTCTGTTCTTTTTTAGAGAGAAAGGCTCAAAAGCCAAGTGTGAAGGCATCAGGCCCCCTTCCTCAGGGGTGACCACCTACCCTTCTCCCACTTAAAAAAATTAGCAAAAGCTGAAGCTAGTCTCTAGGAATTCAGGGTGATGCCTGGCCAGACGCTCCCACTCTGTTGGAGGCTCAGCAGCCACCCTGGGCCTCACTGGCTGGGAAGCACTCGCCGGGCATGCGGGCCCCGCTGGCTGTGCAGACTCAGTGTCTTTTCGTGGAGGACACTTTCTTCTTCCGCGCGGCCAGCATCTCGTAGAAAGGGTCCCTGCTGATGGCCGCCCTGCAGCACAGAAAAGGAGAGAAATCAGCGGGGACCGAGGAAGAGGAACAGGAGATACAACCCCAGGCCAGGGCTTCCTAGTGGCAGCCGTGCCCACACACTCCCCTCAGCCGCCTGACCGTCCCTGTAAAGGCCACGTCGTGGCATCAGCCTTCACTGGACCCACACGTGGCACAAAAGACAAGTCTTGAGGGAGATGAGGTACAGGTAACAAGGTAACTGTGGGGCACTCGTTGCCTGTTTTAACCAATGAATCAATTTAAGCTCAGGAGTCCTCCACTCCTCACAGCTGTGCTCTGACTCAGGGAAACCATCGTGATGCTTCAGTTCTGTGATGACAGTGGCATCTGTCTGGAGCAGTAACTGCCACATACCCTGTGTGTCACCTGGCATGTGGTGCACCTGGCTGGCAGCTGCAGTCTGTACTGAGCAACTTCTGAGTCCCCAAGTGCACCAGCTCAACAGCCAAGACCCGTCACTGGGCAGCAGGGGCCTGAGCAGCGGCCAGTGGCCTGCCCGGCATCCACAGCCCGGTGTGGAGAGAGCCCGGGCAGCCCCCACACTGGCCCCAGAGGCACCTGCACAGGCGGTGACGGCAGGCCACGGCCCCCTGCTGCCCCTTTATACCAGTCATTCTCCACTTTCAAGCGAGCTGTGATCCACAACTTGAAGTTTCATTTGCTTTTCCAGAGAAGTGGTATTCCAAGTGCCGACAGTTTCCGGGCTTGTCCCAAGCCCATGTGACTGCGAGCACACAGGCACGTGACCAGGCACACAATGGCTCCTGCGAGCTGACCCGGCCCTGTTCACAGAGAGGACATGTGCACGGGAGGCAGGACCTGCACAGGGCTGGGACATGTCCCAAGGGACTCTGCCATGTGGAGAGGTCTGACCACGTGGAGAGGTCGGGAGGGACTCCTGCTTCCGTCTTCAGGGCGTCAGGGCAAGGAGTCCACCTTGGCTTCCTGGGTGGGCCAGCCCCCAGGGACGCCACGGGACACACGACATGCTCAGGTCTGGAGGCCCCGCCCAGCTGCACATGCAGGTGTGCTCCCCGTGGCCATCCTCACTCTGGTCCTGGGGACACCCGGGAATCGGCTGGGTCACGCCTAATGAACGCAGCACCAGTGGCGAGAGTGAGGACGTGCTCCCAGGAGGAAGAGCCATGGAGACAAGCATGGCGATGGGCAGTGGGCATGACGGTGGGGGGGGACAGGGTTCGCAGAAGCCCTGGGGCGGGTGGAGAAGAGGGGCTGCAGCAGGATACCTCCCCTGTGATAAAGTCAGTGACAGGCAGAGCAGGGACCAGGGAGAGCGCTGGATCTGAGAATCTGTTTACACCTGCCTTCTTCCAGACCTTCTCTTCTTCCCAGCTCAATGGGGAGTGTGGGGCTCTGCTTTATGACCCTGGATCATTGCCACATGAGTTTGACAAGCGTTTACCATTTATCCTCAATAGGCCTCAGTTTGCCCATCTATAAATGGGACAACAGTGTCTCGCAGGATTAAGGAATTATAAAAGGGAATGGTTACAATTTCTGCTGAACTGTCACCATGAAGATAAGACCTGCTTCCAAAGACATGAGAAGGCCAGTCTGGCCAGTGGCGTCTGTGCATGTAAGCCTGCTCACCAGTCCCCTCCGTGGAGCCAGGAGCTGCTCTTGAGAAACCGACACGTGAGGTACTCTCTTAAAAATGTCCAAGGGTCAAGAATCCAGGGACCCAGTGAAAAGTCACCAAACTACCCACTCCAGATTCAGCACAAGGGGTGCTGAGGTGGGGCGGGCCGCACACAGGCAGCTGGGGCGCAACTATCTGAGACGCAAGGTCCAAGCTGTCATATGTCACCTACTTGATGCACTTGATCCAGTCCTCCTTCTCCTCGGGGGTTGGGGCTGAGATACGGTACACCGTGTGGTTGCCCTCAACCACACGCCCATCAGCCTCCGTCTTACAGGCCTTAATCACTTGGTCTTTATTGTCGGGGATGTAAAGTTCAAAGCAGTTCTGAGAATTAAGAAAGAGAGAGCGAGTGATAAAGATCTAAGAAAGCTGCTGACCAAGAGAAAAAAAAAAAGGTTCATTTATTTTCCAATTTTTATTAAAAAAAAAAAAGTTAATTTCTTTATTCTGACTTTCATAAAATATAGGAAACATACATTTCCTTTGGAAAAGAGTAGCCTAAAAATGGAATCCTGGAGAACATACATTGTATATAAATAGGTCTTGCTAGCAAAGATACCAAGCAGATACACGTTAGCTCTACTCCTAAGGTATAGAAAATGTGGAGACAACTGCAGGTAACCGAATGCCTTTTACAGCCAAGTCAGCAATACAACAATCCAAAACAAAGGAAAAATATTTATAAGCCATCTGAAGATCATAAAATAAGTGGCCCAATCATGAGAGCTTGCTAAAGCCTTTTAAGCCAGGACAATCCTACACCTCGTGTGATAGTTAGAAAGTGACACTGAAGCAGATGGACAGAAAGAAGGACACTGTTTAGTTTCTTTCACCTTTGCCTTACCTGTAAAGATAATTTTAAAGTTAGGCTAAACTAAATTAGTACTTTTGGAGTTTTTTGAAGTCCTTGGCCCTGGAGTAAGATGGGGGTGAGCACCAACCTTCTGCACATTAAGAGACCACGTCTGACTGACAGGTGCCCTCCGTCTATGCAGCAGGGGCTCAGCCTCCAAGGACTCGGCCCAGCACAGACAGTACTCTACTGCAGCAGTTGCCACTGAGAACAATATGCTTGTAAGGGGACCTGCGCAGCCCTAACCGTGTTGCCCAAGGTCAACGGTAAACCTTTGTGACTTCATCTTGTGTTAAACAGCTGCTAGGCCCATCTCTTCTGTCCCCCTGAAGCAGCTCATCAAAAATACTCACTGGTTTTTTGGAGTCTTCCACCTCCCGGATACTCAGATTCTCTAGCGGAATAATTCCCCGGGGCTCCTTGTCCTGCACGAGAGATGGAGAGAGACCTCACTGCTCGGCTTCCGGACCCCTGTCCTGTTGCCTTCACACAGTGGCTCAGCCCGACCTCTGTGCCCACATGACCTGAAGCCCACAGATCAGCGCTGGAGCCCACACCCTATGTTCTAAGACGAGAACAGGGTCAAGAAACGTATGGGTGTTGTCAGCACATCACAGACGAACCCCTACAGCAGAGAGGCCTTTGGAAGAGGTGCTTCCGCAGACGCTCTGAAAGCATGAGTGTGACAAGAGCTGTGGGTGGCCTTCCAGTGGGGAACGTGTAAGTCCCTTTCACACAAAACCTTCTTGCTTCTTTGCCTAACTCATCTTTCAAGCCTCAGTTCTAGTGTCAGCAAAGCTAGGAAGCCCCAGTCTTGCCCTGGGTGGCCCCAGTTCTGTGCCCCCAACATCTGGACTACAGCTGCATCACGTGTCACTACCTTATCACTACCTCCGGTCCCGTCTTCCTGCTCCAGGCTGTAGGATCCTCAAAGAGACACTGCCTGCCTGACAACTCCACCTGGACCAAAAAGGCGCCCCTGTCCAGAACAGAGACTCCTGTCCAGAACAGAGCCCCGTGTCCCCTCACCCCCGACTAGCCCTCCTGCAGGGCTTCCATCTCAGCCAAGGCCACTCCCACACCTGCTGGCACCTGACCAGCAGCCTTCACCTCCTCTCTCAAATGTCCAGACACCAATGGCCAAAGACTGTGTTCCAAGGTCAACAGTTTAACTGGGCCATGCCACACTTCCTGGAGCAAATGTTCCTAAAATACCATGTGCACCCTTTTGATCTGCAGACTCAGGTTTCTTTCTCCTTTTCAGGGCTATAATCTCATGACCTGTCTTTGCATTTGCAGGTCCTAGTATTCTGGCACTGGGAGCATTCTCACCTGTTAGCTCTCCTTCCCATTCCCCCCCCCCCCAATATTTTATTTATTTGGCTGCACCAGATCTTAGTTGCAGCACGCAGGATTTTTAGTCCTGGCATGTGAACTCTTAGTTGCAGCATGTGGGATCTAGTTCCCTGACCAGGGATTGAACCCAGGCCCCCTGCATTGGGAACTTGGGAGTCTAAACCACTGGATCACCAGGGAAGTCCCACTAACTGCTTTAATGCTTATCTTTCAATCTCTGGGACTATCTCAAGCCTTTTCTCTAGAACAGGAAGTATATTTCTGGCTGCAGCTGCTGCTGCTGCTACGTTGCTTCAGTTGTGTATGACTCTGTGCGACCCCACAGATGGCAGCCCACCAGGCTCCCCTTGTCCCTGGGATTCTCCAGGCAAGAACACTGGAGTGGGTTGCCATTTCCTTCTCCAACGCATGAAAGTGAAAAGCGAAAGTGAAGTCGCTTAGTCGCGTCCGACTCTTCGTGACCCCACGGTCTGCAGCCCACCAGAGGGATGGCTCCTCCACCCATGGGATTCTCCAGGCAAGAGTACTGGAGCGGGTTGCCATTGCCTTCTCCAACATTTCTAGCTAATCGTGCCTTAAAGTTTTACCTTATTTGTTAATAAGTTATAATTCCACAATTATATAGCTATACTTTGAATATGCAGTTTTAATTCTTATTTGTTTTTAGTCTGAAACTTCTGGAGGGTTGGATATTTTGTATTCTGGCCACTTCAGACCCTCAGGAGAGGAGTGAGTGGAGGGAGTGCCCTCAGACACCCTGAGCCCTGACTCTCCCCTGAGGCTGCTGGTATCCAGCATGTGTTGGAGCTGACGCATACTCCAGACCCTCCACGGACAGTCTTCTCACATGAACACATACTTGGAGCTTTTACTGATATAGCGAGTCCTGTTTTTCCACTTTTCCCTGGTTTCTACCCTCTCTACTCCTCCATCCAAAGGGGTAAAGGGAAGAACTCCTACTGAGTTTGCTTCTCCCAGACTTGGGCACAGGGCGGGGAGGTCTGGGGTTAGTTGTGCCTGGCTGCACAGCAAGGGCCCTTCTGCTGGCTCCAGGACATGCTGCAGCCCCTTCTGCCAAATGGGAAGCATGCTGACTGAGTTCTGCCTTTTCCTTATCCGGCTGCTTTGTTCCCACTTATTTCTACTAGATTTTCCCTCTTTATTAGGTAATTCCATGAGGACGTCTCCACCTACCATCTTAAGCCCGAGGCTCCCCCGTCAGCATCTTTGGGAACATTTTCTCTGGTTCCCACTGCCTGATAAAATGCTGATGCACTGCTAGACTGAATTCGGATAACACCAGCATGGTCGGCATCATTTTAAGAACCACAAGATTCCAGAATCTCACTGCTCTACCACTGACACTACAGGGGACCTAGGGGTGCACTGCTGAGATGCCTGTATTGAGTTCATTTTAACCCAGAGACCAATGAAAAAGATCTAAACAACATTTTAGAGATGTCATCAGTCCAGAAGAAAAAGGGCAATACATGTCCGGGGAACGGGGGCAAAACAGAAGGAAATTTACCAAATTGTTCATAGTGGTACTTTGATGGGGTGAAAAAAATGTTTGTACTGTTTTTGGTATTTGAAATACATTACTTTCACATTTGAAAGGATTTTCGTAACAGAAAAGCAAAGCTGCAGAACTTCTGTGGCATGAGTTTAGCCCGTCACACGCAAAATCCTGGTCCGTTTTCCTTGGAAACTGCTGAGTGGCTGGGCCACCAGCTGACACTGTCAGGACTCTCACTCCCAGGTGAGAAGCCACATCCACACGCTGTCTACCAGCTGAAGAACCACCGTGCGGGACACAGAGGAACCTGCTTACCCTCAAGCTGCAAAGGGCCAGGCGTGGACCTGCCTCCTGGCTCCCACTGAGCATCACACAAACACTGTCCCATGGCGCCCCGCCTTTATTACACAAGACACTTCTAAAGCCCTCCTTCTCGCAGGAGGATCTCAACTGCCCTGATTTAGGCAACACACCCTCCAGTGCTGCCAGCAGTACATGTTTCCTCTTCCGATGCCCAGGGAACAGGGCAGAAACAAGGGCGCCCAGCCATGGGAAGCCTGTCTGAGAGGGCTCCAATCTGAGCCCACCAACCTGCCAGGCCTCCTGGGGGCTCTGTTAGAGGGAGCTTCAGAAAAGGTTTTACTGTACAATCTTTATGCTCATAGGTCTTGTTACAAACAGGACTTGTATGTAACAAGTATTTGTATTGTGTTACAACTTCATTCCCACTGAATAAAAACCAACAAAATTTTCAATTTAGGTGAAGGCCAGCTCCTTAAAACTCCAGGTAGTCTCCAACTCCCCCCATTTCGTTTACCTTCTTTTCCCCTGTTACACATTGTGCCCTTTGGCTGTTCCTTCTAAATCAAGTGCTTCAGTATTCCAGCTACCACAGATGTGCCTTCTCCAAATCACAATTACCTCTGTCTCCCTTTCAGTGGGGCCACAGACTCTCTCCTGGCCATGGATCCAAACTCATTAGCTGGGCTCCATGCCCCCTTTCTAATGCCATGTATGACGTTCTCTGCCACTGTCTCCCAGCCAGGCACCAGCTGTCCCAGTTGAGAATTGGACACTGGCTCTGAAGCATGGTTCCTGTGGCCAGACGCTGCACACCACGCCCATGTCCCAGTTTTGAGATTCCTCTTAGCCCTCCCACTTCACTTAGACTCTTCTCCCGCCCTAAGATGCAGCATCTGACTGTCGCCCCCACCTCCTCCAATCTTATCTGATTAGAGCTGCTTAACCACAAGGCCTGGCCCACCCCTTGTCCCAGCCGACCAGCAGGCGCTCACCGTCGTGTATTCAAAGTAGTAAAGGCAGTTGTCAGTCAGAATGAACCAGCGTCTTTTCCAGGTCTTTACCCTGCCACCTGGAGAGCAAAGAGAGATGCATATTGGGTAGGAGTCCACTGGCCAGGGTGTGGGATGAGGAAGCGAAGGCAGGGCGCCAGGAAGACACTGAGACCATGGCAGATTTACATCAGTAACGAGACACAGAGCCAAAACAGAAGCACCTTTCACAGTGTGAAAGTCTGTGGGAACAAGCAGAGCAAGCAAGTCGGGTGGCCCCCTGCAGATGACATCAGGACAGCAGATGAGCGCACGGGCTGGGGAGGGAGCCGGGACAGTGATGAACCAGAGAAGCATCAGCAGAAGCCTATGGATGCAGTGGAAATGGGCGCACACAGAGGAGGGGAGAGGGTCAGCCCCCTGGCCACACTACACTGCCGGTCCACCAGCCCAGGGCTTTATCAGAAGAGGGCGGGAGAAGAGCTGGGAAGTAACATCTTAATCCCCTCACAATCAAATCCAGTCTTCCTGGAGCAAGGAACACACAGTCCTGCAGTTTCACCTTTTAGCCCACCTTCTTGATGGTAGCATGTTTCTACTCTGGCTTTTTAGGTTTCTGGGCCAGTGTCCTCAATTCCCCCCGAGTCCTGGGTGGGACAAAGCAGGATTCCTGGAACAGGGAAGAATCCACTGGTAGGCTGAGGTACCTATTCAACTGTGGACTTCTCACCAGAAGCTTGAAACAATAATAACTGGAGGAGGAAGCCATGAGCCAAGTGAGCTCTCAAGGGTGGCGGTGAGCAGGTGGAGGCTCCCTCAGTACTTTTAAACGTTGCTCAATCGAAGGAAACATCAGAGTCATGATGTTGTCCTGAGACGACATGAAGGAAGGGAAACTTCACCATGACCTTGGTGAGGGAAGGCACACCCTGTTCTCAGCCTGACTCTGAGCACAGTCGTTCTCCTCAACGCACACCAGGTCCAGGAAAAGTTTTCTGAATACGAACCAAATGAAAGGCCTTCACGTGGTTAAGATATGCAGGCCGTTTCACAAACACCTCGTGCTGCCCTGGACAGGAGGCGTGCTCTCTGCCAATGTGACCTACAGAGAGCACTGCTTCTCCGATCCTCAGAAAACAGGGCCACAACATGTGAATCCAATGACCCCAGTCACACTTCCTCACTTGCCCCTCACCCCCAACAGATGAGCAGGGGCTTTAGAGGGAGCGTCTCCAGCTTCCAGGATGTGGCTGTGCCCTCACTCCTGGTTTCCTCAAAGGATCTGGTTGCTGGAGCGATGCAAATCCTGTCCCAGAAATAAAGGGCCCAGCACAGGTCCCGGCAGCAACTCTGAGGGCTACCCAACTTCTGGGCTCCTGGCACGGCTCTGCTTGGGTGCCCAAACTCTGAGAGGTTAAGCGACTGATCGCAAACTGCCGAGGTTCTCAATGGCACAGACCTTGGTTAGGGAAGGAACTTGGCCGTAAGCCAGCACGGGCTACGCCCCCCACCCCGAATCCCCTATCCTGTGCTGGTGTCAAGCAAAGACTGACTCTCTCCCCAGTAGCGACTGCCAGCTTCTGTGAGCACGTGCTTCTGGCCCCTGAGGCCCTAGGGCATGAATCAGGAAAACCATGGATGGAAATATGACATGCATGAGGAAATGGGAGAGGCTGGGCAGAACCAAAATAAATAAGGAGAAGGAAGACAAGGATATACTTAGAACTTGAGCTGATTTGCTGTGAAAAGGAAGCCCGCCCCCGTCAGCATCTGAGGAAATGGCTCTTCTGCCTCTTGGACCTGCACCCCACGTGGGGCACCCCCCACAGGACACCTCAGCCCACGCCCACTGCCGTGCGCTCCCTTCACAGGACCACCCCGGGGGCCCTCGGATCTTGGGAGGTTGTGGAAGAGGGGTCAGATGCCAAAAGAAGGTAGACGGGAGGAAATCTAGGACAGAAAGCAAAGCCGGACAAAGCCTCTCCCTGGCGATGAAAGCCTGGCTATTTCCCAATGACCTGCTGCGTTAACGAGCTCCTACCATGGAGCATCGCGCGGTCCCAGGGGCACATATTATGTTGGAAGGAAAACAGACATGAAACAAGCAGACAGACCGCTGCGCGCACCTAAGACAGTCCCTGAGGAACTCACAGGACCACTGCCCAGCCCGCGGGCCTCCACCCCGTAGATACAAAGGCCTGACTCTGGCTCCCTGGGAGCTGGGAACCACCTGACAAGGCCCCAAAACGTTTTATACACATCAGTGTTGGGGCCGTTCTTTCCTGTGTGGCTCTGCTCAAGTGCCTCTGGAGCAGACATCCAGGGACTCCTCATCTGGAAAACATGTGCCCCGAAACCAGCAAGGGGAGGGCAGACACCAGTGACATAACTAAGAGGCCAATTTGGGGGTCTGAACGATGACTCATTGAAAGAGAGGCGGGATAAAAACAAAACATAAAAAACAGAGCCGAGGTTGTAATGCCCTCCCCCCAAACAGGAAATTAAACGGAAGGCCTTCAAGAAGGGGTTTTGGGGTTTTTGTCTTCTTTTTTTTAAAACCTTACTTGGCCTCATTCTGAGTTTAAGAAACATCATTTCCCTTTTTCATGCAAAGGCAAATGTCCTACGTTGTCTAATTTAATTCTTTTCCTACTTTGCTTCTCCGGTCATGGGAGGTGTGCCAGAAGCACACGGCCGTGGGAGTCACTTCCTTCTCCTCCTCCTTTTCTCCACTTGAGAAATCTCAGAAATTCATAGGTGCCAATTTGAATCAACAATATAGCGTCCGCCTGACCAATAAAGTCCAAGAGAGAATCCAGTGGCTGCTTTGCTTGCTTTTATAGACCCGCTCTTACTGTGTTTTCTTACACTACTGCCCTCAGGAAAGGTCAAATTATTCCACATCTGGGCCCAGCTATTGGACACACCGTGCACCACCTCTACCAGGGAAAGATGAAAATCCCTCCACACCCCCAAGCCTGACCAGTTCCCGAGGGACTGCATGGTTAAGTTAGAAGCAGCATTAACACTACCACCAGCAATTAAAAAACAAAATAACCAAAAATAACAAAAATAAGAAAACGCTGCAGCGATTACAGTGGCCTGGGCAGAGCGAGCGAGCAGGGTTGAGGGGATTACATACCTCCTGGAGTTTGGGGCAAGGAAAAGGAGAGCCAAAATCATGGAAACATACAAATGAGGGAGAAAAGAAAATTAAAACAAAGAAATTAAACCCGACTCCTTAATCTTAAGGTGCACTGTATTAGTCATTCATGTCTGCCGGGGTGGGGGATGGGGACATAAAAACAGCCATGGGGCAAACGCCGCTGTCTGGCGTGGGAATAAGGGGCCTGCCTCCTCTGCCATGCCCTACCTAGTAAAGGCAAGATCTGAGGCACCACCCAAATCCTGGCCCCAAAGATGCCACCGATCAGTTCTCACCGAGCTGACATTTATTACTATATCCAGAATCCAGAGCAAACACAGTGAAGATCACTTTGGGAAAAATTAAATGTCTCTCTTGGGATGGCTACTCCTTTTTAAAGTGTTGTGTGAAAATGCACACTCACAAGCCTGTGAATACATAAGTACATATGTGTATACACAAGAATACACATTCTTACAGTTATATGCGTACACAGACATACACATACAACTACAGACGGCCGGAAGGCCCGCCTTCCGTGGCACACACATGAAGGGGTGATTCTAAGTGTGCTACGATGAAAACACGACAGGAAGAGTTTAGGAGGGTTTGGTGGAGGTTCAGAAAAAGTAATGCAATGACCTAAAAATGAGTTTTACATTTAGTTAAATTTTTTTCTTCTTTAAAAATATGGGATGTCTCATGAATTTACATGTCATCATGGTGTAAGAACCAAGATAATCTTCGTACTGCTCTAAATTTAGTATCCGGGCTGTCAAAGCTAACACTTAGTATTAGCATTTAAACAAATCTCACTGAAGGGGAAAGCAAACCCAAACTTGGATATACTTCTTAACATTTCCAGCAGGTTTCCTTTTAACTCTGTCCACTTAGCAATCAGGATACAGAGTAGAGTGGCTGCCTCTGGGGTAAGTAATTTTAGAGCCTTGCCTTCAAAGATCCTACTGGCTTAAACGTATATGGTATGCTGACCAATTTGAGAGACATTAAAAACTCTGATCAGTGAGGTAGTGCTTTAAGGAGAATTTATGGATTAAGTCATTATGTATAAACACAAGGACTTAGGATTTTAAAAGGGGATACAAATCCTCCTGAACGAGACAGAAATTGAAGATTCCATTTCAGCACTTCCCAGATGTGTCAGTAACAGCCCAGAGTATAATAAGGACTTCTAATCTCACTGGACCTACGGCTGGAATGGTGACAGGAGGATCATTCCAACGACACCTTCTGAGAATGCAGGAACCCCTGCATCAAAAGGCCAAGGGGAAGAGAACAGAGGAATGTGCCCTCTCAGCGGCCAAAAATCAGCGCCATTGTGTCTGGGGGCTCTCTCTGCATGCTGAAACTGTCAATGAAACAGTCACAGGTGCAGATGAGTGTGCGTAAAAACCTACTGATCCTTTTGGTCACTCCTGTCCCTCTGATGGCAGATCATGACCACACAGCTCAGCAATACCAGCTCACTTTTGGCAGAGGGAACGGGAGCAATTTTTAGTTTTTCTGAATGAACAAAATCATTAATGTGGCTGATCTGGATTGGAAAGGAGGGGGGAAAAAAAACCAGCGCCCAAGAATGAGTAAGAGTGCCGTGGATTGCGCTGCAGCCAGGGCCCTGGGTTTGCCATGCACGCTGCCTGTGGGGAGCCAGATGCAGAAGGAGGTGATGATGCACTGGGGGTGGGGGAGGCGGGAGCACTGGGCACAAACTTGTGATGGGAAGTAGAGAGATGGGCACAGCTGGCCACCCTCCCAGTGGTCAGGGGGGCCGGGGAGGGAAAAGGACGAGGTCCTCGGGGAACCGCCTTGAAAACGAACCCTCCTCAATCCACCCCAGAGAGGAAACGTGGAGCGCAAATACCCGTGGGCAATATTTATGTGGGCAAGTCTGTCCCCAGGAGTCTGTGTGTCCCGTGGGGCGCTGGCCATGCATTCACTGTCTTTTGGGAGGCAATTCTGTTAGAACAGTAGGAACTCATACCAAAGTCTCTTCTTAAAGCCTCCTGTACCAAACCCCCTTTCCCCATAGTGCATGCACGGGTGTGCACACACACGTCCTTTCTAAGCATCTGTAAGGAGCCCTGACCCAGAGGGCATCACTTACCGAGCTTCAATAGCCAGCCTTCTCGGTCTGGGTTGAAAAAAGTGTGGGTGAGGTCATTCCCATCATCTTCGGGGATTTTAAAGGGTTCATTTTTTATGCTCTCATACAGATTCTGGAAGAAAAGATGACGCTGCATGTCTCCGATCCTAGAAAGACCTCTCCCCCCGCCTTTTCCGTCACTCGTGCAACAAGCACCACTGCGTGCCGTGCACCGGTGGCACGAGAACCCCTCTGCCTTCAGTGCCCAGAGACAAAAGAGACAGAGGCCTAGCCAGGGAGCAAGAGAGACGCGAGAGCAGCCTGACCTCCACTTGAGCGTTAGGTCTCAGAGTCATAGATCACTCTCCCCAACTGATTCCTCACTGGGCCTCGCTACTAGTTTCTTAATGCAATTCATGTAGCTGAGTGGATGGTCCGAGCAGACACTGGATTAACCCCACGTCCATCAGCATCGCCTGAGCCCATGGCCTTGAAGGAGAGCTGAGCTCACCCGGAGCAGCTCCTCAGGCAGGTCTCCCCCATCGTTGATGCCTCGATTCATGGCTATGAACCTCTCCACGGTGGGCTTATCTTTGACATTGGGGTTATGCAGGCTGGTGTTCAACATGATAATGGCAAATGAGAGGACGTAACAAGTGTCTAAAAGGGAAAAACAAAATCCAGTCAGAAACATCCCACCAGAAAGAACAAGAAGCACCAGGTGAGACTGAGAATGCAAAGCAGTGCTCTCAAAAGAGTAAGCAAAATCCACGCATCTGGGTATACTCTAACTGCAAAGGGCAAGGCATGAGAAAGAATGTAAAGCATTCACGACTTAAAAGGGTTTTATTTTTTTCAGACTGTAAAAGAAGAACGTGTACAGAAAAGCACAATATAGGAAAAAGAACATATAAACTACCTACAATCCCACTACCTAGGAATAACTTATTTTGCTTTCTTACATAAATGTGACTATGTGTAATGTATCACAAAATGTACCTCAGAGGTTTGACAGAAAACAGCCAAATTCTGTAAAGTGATTATCCTTCAATTAAAAACTAGATAAATTTTTTAAAAATATGAACCTCAGAGATACATAGTGTAACATGTCAGAATTACAACAGATACACAGTTTTGAGGTCTGCTTTTTGGCCAATCTTATTAGCATTTTTCCATGTCAATAAAGCCTCTTTATAAAAACGTAATTTTTAATAGTTGTACACTTCATAATTAAGAGGTGCCCTTACTTAGACGCCTACTACCTTACTGGCAGACTTGGATAGTTTCCAACTTTTTACCATTACAAATACCATTTAAAGTGATGTTCTTAGGCAGGAACCCAACCCCTCTGGTTCTGGGATGGCCCAGTGCCTAGCAGAGCGCCGGGCAGGCGCTGCCAGCCCCGGGAGGGGACGCGCGCGCACCTGTGGACTGGAACACCCCATGGTTGCACTGACAGTAGCGCTGGGCGAACGCCTCCATCATCCGGTCGATCTTCTGGGCCTCTCCTGGCAGCCGGAAGCTCCACAGGAACTGCCTGTGGGTGAAGACAGGGTGTGTTACGGCACTGGGGGGGACACCCTGTGTGTGAGAGCTTTCTGCAGCCAAGGGAGATGTCGGGGGCTTCAGCCTTCGGTCAGATGCAGGCTAACCACTCCACATCTCTGTCTTCTCGATAGGAGGGAATGTATTTGTGAAAAGAAAAAAAAAGAAAAAGATTTTCCTATTCAAAAGAATGGTTCACCTCTTCAGACTGATACATAAGAACTCCAATTAAAAGAACTCCAATTTCCAGAAAGAAAAAAAAAAGACATAGCAGGAAAAGAGATTTTCTATCAAAGCAGTCATGACTAAGCCCTTTAAGTCGAACAGAAACCCGCGGCCAACAGGTTTAATTCTGGATTTTTTTTCACCTACCTAAACAACAACACAAAACATGATATTATTTACTGTTAAACAGCAATGAAAATACCAAATTACAATTTCTCAAAAAGCACAAGGGGACTAGATTTAGCAAAAAAAAATTAGATGTTGACTTTTTTCCTTCTAAAATGAAGGGCACACTACCTATTTCCTGTTCCAGGGCAAGAAATTTAAAGGATTTTCTTGAGTGAAATTGGGAAAGATTCAAAGTGGAAATATTCATCAATTTCCAAATGTTAACTGAAAGATCTGAGGAAGAGTTTTACAAATTTTGCTTTCAATTTAATCCCCTTTAACCAGGTCAGGAAGCAACAGTTAGAACTGGACATGGAACAACAGACTGGTTCCAAATAGGAAAAGGAGTACATCAAGGCTGTATATTGTCACCCTGTTTATTTAACTCACATGAAGAGTATATCATGAGTGAAACGCTGGGCTGGAGGAAGCACAAGCTGGAATCAAGATTGCCGGGAGAAATATCAATAACCTCAGATATGCAGATGACACCACCCTTATGGCAGAAAGTGAAGAAGAACTAAAGAGCCTCTTGATGAAAGTGAAAGAGGAGAGTGAAAAAGTTGGCTTAAAGCTCAACATTCAGAAAACAAAGATCATGACATCCGGTCCCATCACTTCATGGCAAATAGATGGGGAAACAGTGGAAACAGTGTCAAACTTTATTTTTGGGGGCTCCAAAAGCAGATGGTGATTGTAGCCATGAAATTAAAAGATGCTTACTCCTTGGAAGAAAGTTATGACCAACCTAGGCAGCACATTAAAAAGTAGAGATATTACTTTGTCAACAAAGGTCTGTCTAGTCAAGGCTATGGTTTTTCCAGTGGTCATGTATGGATGTGAGAAAGCTGAGTGTCGAAGAATTGATTCTTTTGAAGTGTGGTGTTGGAGAAGACTCTTGAGAGTCCCTTGGATGGCAAGGAGATCCAACCAGTCCATCTTAAGGAGATCAGTCCTGGATGTTCATTGGAAGGACTGATGTTGAAGCTGAAACTCCAATACTTTGGCCACCTGATGCAAAGAGCTGACTCACTGGAAAAGACCCTGATGCTGGGAAAGATTGAAGACAGGAGGAGAAGGGGATGACAGAGGATGAGATGGTTGGATGGCATCACCAACTCAATGGACATGAGTTTGGGTAAACTCCGGGAGTTGGTGATGGACAGGGAGGCCTGGCATGCTGCGGTTCATGGGGTCACAAAGCGTCAGACATGACTGAGAGACTGAACTGAACTGAACCATCCAATCATTTCAATCACATGTACTCAAATCACCACCCAAGGTACAACTTCACTAAAACACCAGGTGGTGCAGGACCCATGGGGTCGCAAAGAGTTGGACACAATCAAGCAACTGGACTGAACTGAACTGAACTGTGCAGGACAGACCTACAACCAAAGACCCGTCTCCCTCAACAAGGTACTGGCTGCAAACATGCTCACCGTAGGGCCTGGACGAGGTTGAGATCGGTGAACTCGTGCAGCTCCACAAATGCATGAAGAACTTGGATGTTAAACTCATCTCTAGCAAGAGAAACAGAAGACAGAAGTCAGACAATGATGCTGAGAATCCAAGGTCGTGCAGACCCTCAGTCAGGCTGCCCCCAGGCTGAGCGCTGAGACCCCCCGCAGCCCAGGAGGCAGCCAAATGTTAAATGAAAGATCTGCAGCCTCTGTGTACTGGCTGAACACAGGATACCAGCTGCTGGACACCTCCACCTGTCCCGGGACAAAACTCGGGGCATCTTGGAGTGTTTCTCTAGGTAACTGCCGCCCAACCTTCTCTACTGCAGGGGTCTCCGGAGGTCTTACCTCTCCCCCAGGTAGTCACCAATGGCGGTTTTGTTGAGCCCTTCCCCTTTATACAAGAACTGGGCAATGTCTTCACAGGTGTTCTTCAGCAGATCATTCTCTATTAAGAACTGGATCCCCTGGAAAGACAGCGAAGACACCAATAGTGCTTCAGACACCAGGAACATCCAGAAAGGGGGTGGGGGCCCAGGAAGAATTGGGGACGGCTGCTCTGCACACAGAGGAAGTGTCCAGTAAGTACTTCCTATGCTCTGCAGGAGGCAGGGCTCATGGCATGAGCTGTACTCCATGAAAGGAAGGGAGGCTGTCTCAAATGCCCCAGGCTGCAGCTGACGATGTGGAAACTGCCACTTTACAGACTGCAGGCTCTGGCTGCTGGCTGTCGTCACTTACTTTTTTAGGATCCATGTTGAATTTTTTCCTGCCCATGGCTACCTGTTTGTTCCTCTGCATGTTCTTCCTGTAAAACAACCATCACAGCCACTTCAGTACTCCAGGTAATCGGGAATTTTTGAAAGACTGACATAACTCCCACATGTGTCAGTGGACTGCAGTGATGTCTGAGATTTATCCAGGAAAGCTCAGGCACACTTGGGTCTAACTGTGGAAGGTCAACTGAAATCCTGACCCTGGTCCTAGGCTCCTTTGTTTCTTCTACTACAGTGGGTTTCTTTTTTTTTCCATGTCATTCTTGAAATTTTATTGAGGTATAATTTACATACCACATAACATACCCATTTTGAATGCACATCTGAACAATGTTTAATAAGTCTGCTGAGTTGGGCAACCATCGCCATAATCCAGTTTTAGAGCACTGTCATAGTTACATATTAACTATGTAAGTTAATAGCTCATGAATTCATCTGTTCATCCGTTCATCTGTTGGGGGACATTAATGCTAATTCCAGTTTGGGGCTATTTTAAATAAAAACACTGTAGATGCCCTCATGCGTGTGGCTGTGTTCTCCTTTCTCCTGAGTAAATACCTGGGAGCTGAACTGCTGGGCAGAGCAGGGGTATACGGTCAACGTTAGGAGGAACTGCCAGTCGGTTTTCCCCAGTGTTTACACCGCTTGTTCTCACCAGCTCTCAGCAACATGAGGCACCACCTGTCTATTTAACTCTGGCCATCCTAGTGGGTGTAAAGTGGCATCTCCTCATGACTCATGATACTGAGCATTTTTCACGTGTCTATTATACATGTAAAAGCGTTCATGGGGTTTTTTTGCCTGCTTTTTAGTCAAGTTGTCTTTTTATTAGTGAGTTTTATGTGCTCTTTCTATATAGATTCCAGATACAAGTCTTTTTTCAAATATAGGTAATGCAGGTCTTCTCCCCTTGTGTGTAGCCTGCCTATTCATTTCCTTTTTGAAACATTTATTTGGCTGTGCTGAGTCTTGGTTGCAGCACACAGGATCTTCAGTTGTGGCACGTGGGACCTAGTTCCCTGAGGTGAGGTGAGGCGAAGTCGCTCAGTCATGTCCGACTCTTTCTGACCCCATGGACTGTAGCCTACCAGGCTCCTCCATCCATGGAATTTTCCAGGCAAGAGTACTGGAGTGGGTTGCCATTTCCTTCTCCAGAGGATCTTCCCCACCCAGGGATCGAACCCGGGTCTCTAGTTCCCTGACCAGGGATCAAACCCAGGCCCACTGCATTGGGAGTGCAGAGTCTCAGCCCCTGGACCACCAGGGAAATCCCTATTCACTTCTTTTAAGAGTACCTTTTGTAAGAGCAGAAATGGTAAATTCTGACAAATACCAATTTGTCCATTTCTTTGAAGCAGCAATTTTTTTTTTTTAGTGGCAAGTAAGAAAGCTGTAATTCAGAACTGGCAAAGCAGAGACTGGACAGGATGAGCTGGCTGGTTTCTGCTGGACATGCAGCTTCACTAATCCACATGGCCCTGTGCACACAAGTTTAAAATAACAAAATCCAACGGTCTCCTGAAGCTAGACGGGGAGACTTAGGCTTAGAAAAATACAGACATGCAGTGAATTAGAAACAGCCCATTTATGACATTAAGCAGTTAGAAAATGGTCTGGGAACCTCATTCAAAATTAAACTCTCAAAGCAACTAACACTGCTTTAAGGAATGTTAAAGGAAAAAAAGAACCAGTAGACACGCCTTGGCACTTTGTGCTATAATCTCACTTCTACGTTCTCTTAAGTGTTAGTGAGGCACAAGCAAGCTTGCAGTGATGCCTAGACACAACTGGGCCTCCAGCCTTCTGGAGCTGCATCAGCAGCATCCGTTAAGCTTTTCCTTTACCCAAAGCAAAAAATGGAAACACTAAAATAGGAACCCAGTGGATAAGAGAAGAGAAGAAATAGTTCACACAACAATTTAAAGGCAGTTTAAGATTTTGGGGGACCTGCCAAGTTCTCCAGTTCAGCCTTTCCAAAAACATCAAAAGCCTTCACATTCAGGAGTCCCTGCGCGGAAGGCAGAAAGTATGGCTACATACGTGCTTGCTCAGAAAAGATGGCAGAAGATGCACTTTCTCCTTAAGCACGCGGCACGGGCACAATTCTAGGCTGGCACTTGGCAATGCCACAACCACAAAACCACCCAGAAAAGGACAGACTCACCTCTCTTCTGTGGACCCCAGGTTTTCAATTTCATTAGCTACTTCTGCTATCTCATCCTTCAGCCTCTGCAAAACACACAGTCCAGAATCACCAGGAGGAAGATACAGATCAGAACAAAATCACCAAAATCTCCTGTAACTCGCTCTGACCAAAAAGTAAAACAGAGCAAACAAAGACAACGCCCCCCAAAACCTAAAAATTTCTGGAAAATTTGTCTGTTCAACAAATGTTTCTTGAGTTCCTACCAGACTGTAATCATTATTCTAGGGAATACAAAGAAGAGAAAGATAACATCCTGACCTCAGGGAGTTTACAGTCTAGGAAAGAAGTTTATAATCATATACACTATGTGAAATATGTATTTTCCACTGGAAAACAGCTGCCTGAACAGTCTGTCGCAGTGCATCTGCAGCTCACTGAAGCGGGGACAAACCAGGACAAACCAGTCCCCCAGGCACCCAGCTGCCCAGCCAGCAGTGCCTGTACTGGGCCAACACTGCCGCCAAGTGGCCAGCAAAGGGAACGCCACTCCTGGCTATGCCTTCCACCTCCTGCCCCATCGAAGCAGGTCTGCACAGTGGAGAGTTCACTGGCGGGGTGGAGGGGGCTTTGAGTGAAGAACTGCTATGCTTTTCCAGCATCTACCAGTGAGGAAGGACTCAAAGAACTAGGTAACAGCAAAGTACGCTCACACCAACACTGGAGCACACCCAGTCTTTCCTCAACACGCTGCAGCTCGGGGTTACAGGGTGTGCCCCCTCCCTTCACTGCCCTTGGGCTTCCAAATCTTTTACAGAGAATTCCAAAAGAAATGGCTTCCCAAGGCCTAAAATAATCCAACTAATGACAACGTATCAAGAGGTGCTTTCACTCCTATCTTACAGAAGAAGAAACTAAAGTTCAAAGAACCAAAATTCTCTCTCTAGAATTGCCCTGCCAAAAAATGGCCACCAGGACGTGGATGTGGGTCTGCTTAGCCTGAAGTCACAGTCAGAAGACCTGGGGTCACTCTAGCCTGACAGCTGACCAGCTGGGTGCAGCTCACAGAGCACCCCCCCCACTTTGAGATTCCATTCTCCCTCGTTGAGCAAAGATGGTTGTCAATTCCTGCACCTGGTCCAAACTGTGGTGAGAGCAAGTCAGAAGGCGTCATGAGAAGACCCCTGGTCAAGGTGCTGCCCAGCTCCTACCTGGATGTCGGCCAGCAGCTCCTGCTTTCTCCGCCGAATGTTCTCCAGCTCCTGGCGCTCCTCTGCAGTCAGGTCACTGGGAACTACAAAAAAGGAGGGAAAGGTTACTAAGAACGCTTTTACCTTACCAAAAATAAATACAACTCGGACCACAAAGATACCACAGAAGAGGCAAGAAGCCTGTGTCTGAAATGACCGACTGATGGGGAAACTCTGGCTCCAATTCAGGCTGACCAAAGTTGGAAAGGACCACTTCCTACTGTTTTAACTTTCCTAACAGTAGCTTTAGCCCATGAAATTGATTTCAAAGCCTAATAAGTGCACTGCAGTTTGAAACACACTCTCAGTACACTAAAGGCTGGAAGACACAGCCACCTAGAGATCCCAACAGACCACCTAAATGCAGCCCAGGCCTTCCACGTGAGGCTCCAACTGTGTCTCTGGGAAGCCAGGGTGAGCATTCCAATAGCTACGTCGGGAGAAAGTTAACTAACAACAGCTTAGCTCTAGTTTGAGCAAAAACCACTCAGAAACAACACAAATTCTACTGATTCACACCCCATTCTAGAGAAAAGCAAGCCTAAAGGGAGTTTATTCTGCTTTTTCTGGACGTCACAAACCAGAAAAATTTCTAGTCCATGAAGATGAGAAGTTCCCTTTAAGAAACTAATTTTTTGAGCTTCTAAAAGACAAAGATTCATTCCAATATAACATGGTTTTGAGAATCTGAGGTAATAGTTCATCTCTTTAACAGCTATTCCACGGGGGAATGAACAACCAGGCTTTGACTGTGAACCAGAGATGGCCTCATCAGATCACCACTGAGTCTTACCCCCATCAGAGGCAGGACTACAGTCCCCATAACAAGGTGCATTTAAAGCAGAACCATGATAAGAAAAATTTGTATCTCAAGACTGCTGGGTACCCTGAGAAGTCAAATTTTATTGTTCCAAACTGGAAACTCTCAGTGGTGGCTTCCTTTTCAGATTCTACGCACTCGGCTATTCTGGGTTAGCCTTCATACAGGACAGTTGTTCCGGAAGGTCACGAGAGAAAAAATAGGAAAGAGCTGGAGCATTTACGATGGAAGAAGGCATCGCTGGGTCTCCTCTCAGCAGAATAACAAGGCAGCTGGAAACAGGAGAAACAGAGGATAGAGGGCATCAGGGTACAAGCCACAGGCCAAGGGGAGGCACGGACGGAGAGGCAGGACCTTGGTGCTGGGAGCAGCTCCCAGGAGAGATGAGCAGCATGCGCTCTGGTCTTGGGCGGCGCTAGCGGAGCACACACAGAGGCTCATCCAGGCTCCACAACAAAAGCTGTACGTAATCAGCTGTCAACTTGTTGAGTGGGGAAAGAGTGGACAGAGGCAGAGGGCTGGAGGAGGGCAGGGAGCACACGAAGGGCAAGCAGGGTCCCTGCGTTTCCTCCTACAAAAGGGGCAGGAGGCACTCACGAAAGACCATAGACAGAAATCAAGGTTGTGAATGTGTGTGTGAAAATCTCAAAGATGAAAATTAAGTGACCAGACATTTGTGATGAACTATCAGACAGGGAGAAAGTGGAGAGAAAGAATGCTGCGAGTGAAGGAAATCAGGAGAGAGTCTTTGACAAAACAATCAGCAAGACAAGAATATTAATACAGACCTGGCTGCACCTACCAGAAGATCAAAAGTCAGAGAAAGCTAATTCTGAGTGATTGCTTCTGAGAAGGGTGTGTCTGGGAGTGGAGAGAGATGGGGAACATAAGCTCCTGAATATCTGCTTTAAAAAAATACAGCTAGGTACAACTGGATTTTTTTTTAAATGAAAAATAAAAATGTTAATCTATGGTTATGAGAAAAGATAGATGGAAGGTGTTCTAGCCCATGTGCAGTTAGAATCAGCAAGACATTCATTCACAGTTACTTTGAAGCAGTCTCCTGACATTAACCCCGTGATTTCTAAATCACTTCTCCATTCTACATCTAGTCCCCCTCAAATCACAACACTGCTTCCTTTAGGGGTCAATAACTCACCTAAGAACTTACCCAAAAAAAGCAGATTTAGATCTCATTTTTCTAGTGGAATTTTGTTCTGAGATGAGAAAAAACCCAACATTTTAACAAATGTATTTTCCTTTGATTAAACTTATCAATGCAACACCAAATCTTCAACTCAAGCCTTCATTCTCATATTGCCCATGAGGAAAAAAAATTCACGGACAAAATGCTTAATTTCATTTAACAGCCTGAAGAATCAAAACCACAGCTGGAGAGCTGAAGGAGAGATGGGTCCCGAGGATCCTGGCTGGCATCTCCAGGACCCTGCAAGCCACCACCAGGACAGGAGCAGCTGGTACTCAGAACCCACCACATCCACCTCGAGATTCTGAGGGAGTGGCAGGGGCACCTGGCAAAGGCATCTCTCTGCCCAGGCCCGGGCTCTCCTGCGTAGCCACTGGGGTTAAACTGTAAAATATCTGCTGATGGGCCAGATGGCAGAGCAACAAACAACTCCTCCCTCCCCCGACCGCCACGTGCTGCAGCCACACTTCTGTGCCAGGGAGGCAGCTAAGCCCTCTTCTCCTGAATAGAATGGCAGCTAGGGAGGCAGCGGCCTGCACAGAAAGGACACAGAGCAGAGGGCCCGGAGGCCTCGGGAATTCATGCCTGCAAAGGTTAATTTACAAGGTGTCCTGCTTCAGCATGGGGGCCATTCCAGCAGCAGCCCCTCACCATTCCCTCGCAAGGCTCCTATTTAATGAAGGGGATTAAAGAGCCTACAACAACAAGGGATCATTGTACTCAGCTGTGAATAGGAAAGCCACACAAGGGGACCCTCTATTTATTTCTTTATTTAAATGTTGCTCTGCAGATTTAACCAGCAGAAACCCAGAGCTGCAATGTGCTCCATCCAGCGCATACAAAGGAGGCTGTATTAAAGGGACAGTGCCCTCCTTCCGGGCTGGGGGCAAGTAGAAATGCACAGGGCGGCATCACTAGGTCCAGCTTCTCCAGCCCCTGAGGCCACAGGCAGGTGCCCAGAGACCTGCAGTGAAGTCCAACTGAAAAGAGAGATCTACTGACAGCAGTTTCTGCTCAACAAGAATACAGGCCAAAAGGGACCTTGTTTGCTTTCTGTCCCTGGTCCCCAGGAGTGACATACATCAAAGTGTTGGAGGCGCGCTTTAGGGCCCAGAAACAGCTCCCTGAGAGGTTCCAGCTACACCGGGTCCCACTGCCTAGATTTAAATTTGCCTTACCTTTTCCACCATAATCATCGAGCATCATCCTTCTTATATATAGCCCCTGCCTTCCGGTGATAACAAGGGTCCAAATTTAAGCCAGCACAGCAGGGCAACATTTTAAAAGGCAGGTCAAGAGTCAGAAGGCACTCCCTTTCCCTACATGTGGAGAGGGTAGACAGACAGGTCTGGCCCCCATGCAGCCCAGGAGGGTGCCACTGTCCAGACGGGCTTCCAGCCCTCCAGAGCCTGCGCCAGGGGGCCCTGCTAAGCAAGGCTGGAGTTTCATGAAACTGAAAACACACAAGGCCTCAGAAACCATCCGCCTGCCTGGAGCCACAGCAGCCGGGTCAAGGATGGGGATTAGCAGATGCAAAAACTATTGTACACAGAATGGATAAGCAACAAGGTCCTACTGTAGAGCACAGGGAACTATATTCAATATATTGTGATAAACCATAATGGAAAGAATATGAAAGAGAATGTGTGTGTATATACACACACAAATATATATATATATATATATATATATATGAATCACTCTACTGTACACCAGAAATTAACACAACACTGTAAATCAACTATACTTAATTTTTTTTAAAAAAGAAAGAAAGGTAAATTAAGAACTGGACCTTCCTGTACCCTCTCCAGAAAATGTTACCAGCTCCAGAGGGAACACAAGCTATTTACGAACAGCTTTTGGGCTTAAGAGCACAAATCTGGGAAGTTGCCCATGGACTGAGGGTGCTGTGTCTACTGCCTCCAGAGACAAAGATCAAAGAGCCTGCCATGTGGCGAGTGCTGGTCACACACTGGGCCCTTCCTGACTCAGCCTATGCAGACAGATCCTCCGGTCAGATCGCCTGCTCTGCCCTGCCCTGGGGTAAGTCACCTGGTCTCCCAGGAGATCCCAGCACCTGCCAGTGTGAAAAAATTCTAACGACTGGAAAAAACTCAGGCTTTGGGTGACACACAAACAGTCAGCAAACTTTCACAAAACTCTCAATTCTATGCTGACATTAGAAATACACAAGGTCAGATATTCTTGACAGGGACAAGAAAACAACCAAAAGTCATAGGGTCCTTAAGAACAGGCAACATAGAGATGAGTGAAACAAAAAGATACAATGACTAAGAGGCTTCGCTGACAGCCTCACACTTGAGACAGACCTCAGGGTGTTGTCAGACCAGACACAGAAGGACGAGGAAAAGGGATGTGACTGAAACCGGAAACCCGGGGACACATACATGGCCAACTGGGTGCTGACCTGATCATCTCACGACTTTACAGAAGGTCTTCCAACTTTGGGAAACAATTCCTTTTCCCTCCGTAAGTCAAACTATAGCAACCCTTTGTAAAACTTAATACCGTATTATTCTGCCTTGAAAAGGAATGAAATTCTGACACACACTACAGGATGAAGGAACTCAGAAGACATTACGCTCAGTGAAATAAGCCAGCCACAAGAGCACCAATCCTGGACAATTCCACTTACATGAGGTTCCCAGAGAAGCCAAGTTCACAGAGACAGAAAGTGGAATGGCGGGTGTCTGGGGGAGGGGAGAATGGGGAGCCAAAATTCAGCAGGGACAGAGTTTCAGTTTCATAAAAGTTCTAGAGATGGATAATGGTGATGTTTGTACAACTATGTGAGTGAATGAACTTCATGTTACTGAACTGTACACTTAAAATGGTAAATTTTATGTTACCTATATTTCACCACAATTAAAAATAAATGAAACAAGAGTTTTAATAGCAATATACTGAATTCCTGATTTCTGCTAAGCTTAGTCCCTATTCTCAGAAGCTATGATCTGCTCTTTGTATAAAGCACTGTAAAAGAAGGGTCTCACCACCAATTTACAGCCTGTGCTGTGCTTAGTTGCTCAGTCATGTCCGACTCTTTGCTTCCCCATGGACTGTAGCCTGCTAGGCTCCTCTGTCCACAGGGATTCTCCAGGCAGGAATACTGGAGTGGGTTGCCATGCCCTCCTCCAGGGGATCTTCCCAACCCAGGGATCAAACCCAGGTCTCCCACACTGCAAGCGGATTCTTTACTGTCTGAGCCACCAGGCAAGCAATTTACAGCCTAAGTGACTAAAAGAATGTAGACATACCAACAGGACCAAAAGGAATTAAATTGGCATGTGCTAGCATAACTGACATTCAACATCAAAGGTGAAAGGTGCCTTCCAGCAAATTACCAATGTGAATATTTACTCTTATAGCTTAAATTCTTTCCACTTAAAAACCACTCAGTCTCCCACCCGGAAGTAAGGATATTAAAGATTTTATTCCTGTAGTCTGCATCTTTAAGGACAACTTTATTCCTGTATCAATCTTATAGACATCTCATCTAACCACTAACCTAAAAATTCAGGCCTCCTTAACTGAGATGAGACACTGCCCAGGAGTTGAGGTAGGGGGCACCTACCCCTACCCCTAGGAGCTGAGTGGGGCTTCACTGACCAGTGAGTGGTTCTGTGACCTGGTAAAAACCACCATCTCTCCCTACCTTGGTTTCCTTAAGCAGGAATGGGCATGTCAGCATCCTCGCCTTTCCCAGCGAGAGGGTGTCTATTAAACAGCTCCATAAACTGCCTCATGAAAGCAAAGTATTTTATCATCTTACCTTTCTTAGAGAAGGAATGGACACATTTTATCTAATAAAAATGAGAACCTGAAGACAGGTTTTTGTAATCAGAGGGAAATGAGATCGAATTTCAAGGTAATAAAAGAGACAAAGTCATAAAATTTTATCCTGAAAGTTTGGTTTAGAAAATAAAGTTAACATCTGCTTTCAATAAAAGCTGAAAACTAGAAAACAATCATTTAAGAACCTCAAGCTTTTTCTAAAACCTGGCAGTGGTATACATGGTCCAGCTGGACTTCTGTACCAGTTTCTTTCCAGTGCTCATACGTCCAATCTCTGTCTCCAAGGCTGTTTCTGAAAGGGTCTCATGGACTGAAAGCAGAGTTGGAGCCAGCTTGACAAGGAGAACCACGTTCCACCTCTGGCTTCTCGAGAAAGGAGCCCTCCACTCTCAGGGCAAGCCTGGGAGCTCCCGTCCCAGCAGACAAACCCCACCGTCATTGTGCCCTTCTCCTTCCTCCCAGGCAGAGCAAGCTCCCCCTCCCCAAGCCCACTGCCATCTGGGCACCACACAGCCGTGCCACCACACCCCTTCCCCCCAAAAGAGAGGCTCGGTGGGGACCCGAGGCACGTAACTCAGTTCCCTCTCACTTTACTCCCCTTCCTAAAACCTATGTGCATGCTGGCCCTTTGTAAAACCCTGACTATTTCTGCGGACTGAGACATTCCCCCTCAGCCCGGCAGCTGGAACAGACTCATGGCAGCAAAATACACAAGGGGCTCCAGCTGCTCTTCTCTGTGCATTTTTGGGAAGAGGGCTACTCATACCAGGGGAAGGTTCCCAAGTTTTAATGAGTAAATTAAAACTCCAGGGGTGAGTTGGGAGGGGGATCTCTCAGAATTTGCCCCTCTGCTTTCTGTCCTCCTTTTTTTAACCTCATCCTAGCAGGACCATACAAATTGGTTATTAGCTTATTCCTTAATCTGGGGCCTAGAAGAAACCACACTGAAGGCTGAAACCTCTATTAAAAGCTACTGGAAAAAAAAAAAAAAAAACCAACAACCTAGGAAGAGAGAGTAGAATGCGAAACCACACGACAGACATGCAGAGAAGCAGCCGCTGCACACATTAGGCTTGCCTGGCTCCGGGGTGGGAGAGGCCGGCAGCGGTGCATAGTAATAGCAGAGGGATTCACGCTGTACGGGAAGCTCCACACGGCAGGCTCACCCGCGCCACCCACCCGGCCTCTTACCCGGGGCGAGTCCCCTCTCCGGTGGCCCCAGGATCCCGGCAGCCCTGGGGCAGCGACGTCAACGCCCTGGCAGGTGGCAGCTGTCCGCTTCAGAGGCCATGGTGGCCCGGCACCGAGACTCCCCAGTCCCAGGCCCCCGGCCGCCCCACCAGCGCCGGGTGGAGGCAGGGACAGGGCCCGCGCGGCATGTGCGCACGCACTGCCCGGGCAGAGGCGGCAGCCAGGCGGGGACACAAAAGCTGAGCAGAAACCCGGGTGCGGAGGAAGTCGATCCTGGTGCGGAAGGCCGGCGTGGTTGGAGATGGCCGCGGAGCTATCGCCAGGCGGACACTCCGAGCGTGTGCTCAGTCCTCCAGGCTTATTTCCATGAATGCAATTACAGCGCCCCGCCCACCGCGCCCCCACTCGAGGCCTCCGAGGGGGAGGGGATGCACCACGAGCCTTTGCTCACAGGCTGCAGCGGCTTTTTTCTCCCCCTTGGAAGCAAAAGACTGATGGTGGCTTCCCTGGGAGGATGTTAACCCTTACTTAAGGTGCCTCTCCTCCCTGAGTGGATAAACAGGAGGGCAGGATCCAGAATGCAGACTATTCTGTCACCCTCAGCAGAAGGCCACCTCCTGTCTCCCCCTACCCGCTGATTCCCCCGGCAACAGCTTCAGCAGGCAGGGATCCTGACCCCGCTGCTCGAACGTCCCCCCACGCCTCCCCCCTTCTGGTCCTCTGCAGCCCTAAGCCCCTTGTCTCCAGGTGACCTGCTCCAGCCTTTTACTAAAACGGCCTGCCTCCTACTCAGGCCACAAGCACCAGAGGCTCCAACCCAGTGTGCCAATACACGCTGGGCGAGTGGCAGGCGGGTCTAGGACAATGCTGTAAGACGGCCGGTGACAGGCTCACTACAGCCTGAGGAGTGGCTGTCCACCTCGAGGTGTGAGGATCACCAAGGGCATTGGCAGACACACACATCGGGGACCTCAGGCCCCAGACCTGGAGTCTGGAGGCTCAGGACACGGGGCGACTGCAGGCTGCGTCTGCCGACTCCTCTGGGAAGCACTGCCTTTGACTAATAAGGGAAGAGACCTAAGGATTACAACAAGTGCCAAAAACACGAGGAGAAAACGAGAAAATAAACCACTACACTAGATGAAGTTCTCCGATCTCGGCACTTCTGATGCTTGGGGGCTCCTTCTGTGTGGGAGGGTGTCCTGTGCCTTAGGGCACATTTAACTGCACCCCCGCAGCAGCATCCCACCCTACCCCCCCGAGAGGACAGCCCCACAGGCTTCCAGACATGCCATATCCCCTGCAGGGTCAAACCTCCCTGCCTAAGAACCACCACTCCAGACACACAACAGAAAGAGGGAAAAACGGAAAATCCCACACTCTGGCCTGCCTTCGAGTGCTCTGTCTTCAGGAAGCTGCTGATAGAGGGCTCCCTCCTTCCACTACACTAATGTGAGCTCCTCATCACCAGCACAGGGTCACCAGACTTGACCAACACTTGGGCTTTGCAGGCCCAGCCTGTCTTTAAAGAAACAGTCACAATATGAAAGAGTTCTCATCTAAAAGAATCATACCAAATCTATGACAAATAAATGCTAAAATTATGAAATCTCTGTTTAAAGCTACAAAGGAAGACAAGTTTTCAACAAACGAACCAGCTGAGAGTCCCTACTAGGTACTGGGTCTGGTAAGCAATCACACACCACCTGGCCCCAGGGAGACAGGTTTCCAACCTATCTCCGTTTCCTTCTTGTTGTTCAGAGGCTCATCCTCCACAGCCAAGACCACCTCTTCCAGAAAGAACTCCCTCAGTTCACATAAAAGAACCATCACTAAAGGCCTTCTTCATCTATACGGTCTCCCCTGAACATGTTTGTATCACGAAGTTTAACACCTGGTTGGAAACTGTCCTATTCGCAGGGGGGTTTCTGTCCATGAAATGAAGCTCTTGCCTTCCAGTAAAATATCATAAATATTCTCACAGCACTCTACACAGTCCTAAGGGCTACATCCCCCTTTTTGAGGTAACATCAAAATAGGCACACAAACCCTCCAGGGATTTAAAGGTCCCAGTAGGTGGATCCTGACATCACTTCCTGTGCACAACTCGGTCCTAAGGCACAGGCTTGCTGTGCCTTGTCCTGAACCCACCAGCCACAACTGAGCACAGAGGGTCCACTGCTGGGGCTGGACTTCCAACGTGTAAACTGGCAAAGACCTCAACGTGCCTCCAGGCCAGACTCGCTGGCAGCAAAGCCTACACCACAGTCAATTCTCTGCACAAACAGTATGATCCGAGGAAGCAAGGAGAAAAGAAGTGACAGGGAAAAGCTACCGACAGGAAGTCTGCAGTGTGGCTCGCCTCATATCTACAGACAGATCTCAAATAAAGAGCCCCATAATCAAGTTTATGAAATCACAGCGATGACTGGAGAAAAAGACTGGGCACAGGGTAGTAATCTCAGGAAATCTACCAACAGAGAAAATAAACGCTTCAAAAAATGACTTTCTCAGACTCATACTCCAACAATCTTTTGGGGAAAAAATGGTTACCACCCATAAACTAGGTGCTCTATTAGTTACTGCAGAAGATACAGAGACAGTAAGACATGGGTTTAGCCCCCAAAGAGCTTCCGTGTTACTGTTCCTTTTAAAGAAAAAGAATCAAGCAGCATCAGTGCCAATGGAACACTGGTGACAGGTGCTGCGGGGTCAGCAACAGCAAAGCCGGCAAAGCCGGCTGTCCCAGAGGCCTCACGGGAGCTGAGGCCAGGCCAGCGGGGAGAGGGCACACGAGGCTGGGGACAAAGGACAAACGGGGATACAGAACAAACTGGAAACTCCTGGAAAAGCTGCACTAGTCAGAAATGGAGTCTTCTGAGTCTGGCCTGAAGACACCTATCTGACTGGTGTCTTAGTGTCCTTTGAGTCTGGCCTGAAGACGACATCTGACTGCTGCTGGACAGGTGGTGAGGTAGAGTCACAAGGGGAGCGGGGGCACCAGGAGAGAGGGACAGGCGGCATTTCTGGGGTGACCAGAGAGAAGTGACAGGGACACAGGGCAGTCATCTAAGGCAGCGAAACTTCAGCTCAGGAGGGGGGCACAGAACTAAGTGTCTTCTGCCCCCCGACAGCTCAGCTTCCACGGCCACCCACCTGTGCTTAATTCCACAGACAACTCCTGAGAGGCAATGGATCAGTGTCTTTCAAATCATCAGCATCGCAAACTTGCTAATCCTACGCATCCCCAAGCCCCACATCCTCTGGGCAAAGGCCCCAGGCCAGCCTGCACCAGGCGGAGCCCTGGGCGTCTAAGCACTCCCACCTCCCCTGCTCCTGCGTCACAGGAAACGCAAGCATGGAGTGAGGTCTCAACCTTTCTACTCCATTCCTTCTGCTTTAAAATGCTGAGTTACTCTTTAGTAAAAGCTAGGAGCATAAACTGGAGAAGGAAACGGCAACCCACTCCAGTATTCTTGCCTGGAGAATCCCAGGGATGGCGGAGACTGGTGGGCTGCCATCTATGGGGTTGCACAGAGTCGGACAGGACTGAAGCAACTTAGCAGTAGCAGTAGCAGCAGCAAGCATAAATGCTTCTTCAAAGAAGTCAAGACTGGCTTCTGTTCCCGCTCTGAGAAGGGCCGGAAGCAGTTGAGAGGGTAGCAGTTCCTAACTCTAACCTCAGACTGGAAAAAGCTGGCTCCTGGTGCCAGACATCAACCCTTCTCAGAGCTGCCCGAGGTCCAGAGAAGGCTCTCGAGGTTTGAGAGAAGTCCGAGAGCAGCTGCAGGCACCGACCCAGGCTCCCGCTCTCCAGGTCCCAGCAGCCCTGAGTCCGTTCACAGGCAGCAAAGCTGGGGCAGCAGGCAGCCCGCCTTCCAGACGGGGGCCTGCTCCAGCCCCAGCAAGGGGACTCATCGCTGCCAGGACCACTCTTGGGGTCCGCTCCCTCCTGCCCTTGGCAGAGGGCACAGCAGGGCAGGAAGAGACTGCAGGGCAGGAGGAAGGAGGGGAGGAGGCAGGAGGCGGGCAGGTCTGCCCGTGGAAATGCAGGGTGGCTCCGTGCCCCTCCACCGCCAGCTCTGGGAGACCCGGGAGAGGGCACGGGCCGCCTCCGTCTAATACAAACAGATCCTCACTCTAATCTACCCCCAAAGACCAGCAAATTCCCTGCAAGCTACCGTGATTACCATGGCTGAGAAAGCCACCAAGAAAATGAGAACGATCTGAGCACAAGCAGGAGGACCCCAGTGGGGGAAGGTGGTCTTCAGTTTGTACATCGCTTTCTAAAAATACTATTTACACTACCAACAAGAGTTTTACAGGAAGTGTGATGGATAAAACAATAGAAGGTTCACGTGGAAAATGCATATGTGAATAGCACAGGCAACTATAAAGAGGAAGAAGTGTAATGTGAGAGAGCTGCCGCCAGAGATTGAAGTGCGGCGGCGGCGGCAAAGTCGCTTCAGTCGTGTCCAACTTTGTGTGACCCCATAGACGGCAGCCCACCAGGGTCCCCCATCCCTGGGATTCTCCAGGCAAGAACACTGGAGTGGGTTGCCATTTCCTTCTCCAAGAGATTAAAGTGAGGTGTCAATAATTTGAAATTTCAGCAATAGAGAAGGAAAACAGCAGAAAAGAAACTCAAGAAATACTGAAACACTTTAAGTCATGAAGTCTCATAAAGAAAGTATTTTTAAAAGCTACAAAAATATAAAGAAAAATAGTATTATTCAGTCAATGGTGGTAGGGCAATTAGCTACCCATTTGAGGGAAAGCTAAGCTGAATGCTTACCTCATTTACATCAGAATAAATTCTAGCTGAATCAGATTTTAATATAAAAAAAGAAACCACAGAAATTCTAGAATAAAGCATAGATTAACATGGTCATAATCTCAGAATCTGTTCAATTTGCAATAATAAAGTGAAAGGCTTCAGAATGGAAAATAAAGTTCTATGAGCTAAAAGGTAAGCAACCAGGACAGCAGGTGTGCCCCACCTGTGGCAGAGGCTCACGCATTTCCCAAGGAGAGCAGAGCACAGGGCAGTGGGAGGCAGCGACGCACACAGCTGTGAGGACAGGAAAGGCAGACAGGAGGTACAGTGGCCAGGCACGAAGGACGAGCGCGCCAACTCTGCAGTTAAAGCTTCCCGAGAGCCTGGCAGAAACATGGGTCTACCAAGGGCGCGAGGGCCCAGGCTTCGCTGGGGGAGTGGAGAGGGTGCAAGCTTTGCGCAGTACTTCTCCATTCAGCAAGTGCATTTGAGAACTTACCCAATGGACATGCTCTCAAAAGTGCAAAAGTGAACGCTACTTACACACAATTTGCTTGTTAAAAAGAGTGAGCTGGTCACAGATGACAGCACAGAAAGATCTCCCAGACACGGTGCCACGAGAAGCAACAGGACACCACGCATGTGACACCGATGCTGGGAAATGCACAGATTTGAGAAGGGTGCACTCGAAACTGTCGACAGGGACCCTCTCCAGAGACAAGGAGTGTGGACAGGGAATGAATGGAGGCAGCGATGCCGCACTCTATACCTTTCTGTTTATCTGGATCCAAAACTAAGGCAAAATTTTATGCTGAAATCTCTTCAGAAAGGAATATGGAAATGTCACCAGCCAACTACCCCAAAACATTTGCTCTGCTTACACCCAAGTATTTCTTTTGTGGGAGGAACATACCTGGAGTCCTGTTATATATAATGCGTGTGAAATACCTGGGGGGAACTATGCCATCATGCTGTGTTATCTTTGTAGGATTCCACTGGATTTCTATCAATCAGAATCCTGAAATCTTAGCAGAAGAGACAAAGGAGAAGAGACTCAAGACGCCAGAAAGAGAGGAGATGCAGAAAGTCACCAACTTGGAAAAGAAACGTGCTTTATTTTTCTAGGTCAGAAGTTAAGCTTTCATGATTTCTCTGTAGGGTAAGGAAGGAAGACCATACAAAAGTCAAGAAATTATCTTGGGAAGAAGGGAAGGAAGTGGCGGGTGAGCCCTGAGCGTGAGCAGAGCTGAGGGCAGCAAGCCTGACTTGTGTGTCCATCCTCCCCGGCGTGTCACAACCAGCACGGGCTCAGGAGGAGGACACGTGGGTCGCGAGAGCAGCGAGTCTCAGCAGTGCTGCCCGCCGCCGCCCCTGGGAGCCAGGGCCCCATAAGCCTGAGGCCCCTCTACACTAGTGACGGTCCCAGCTGCAGGTGAACCCATCTGGGTCCCCATGAGCAGAAGCTCTTCACAAGGTAACAGGAGAAGACAGAAGCTGTTACAAGAATCCTTCTAAAAAGGAAATCTCAGCTTGGCTTCAGCAAACAGAGAAGCAAAGACAAGAACAATGTAAACTCAGTAAAGGTGCCTTTGGAAGGGTGTCAAAATGCAAGGGAAGCGTGAGAAATGGATACTACATAAACGTGCAGAAGATCTAGCCCTCCACTTTTAAGGTACCCAACAGCAAGCTGTATGTAGGTCCAGTCAGCCCCTCCCCATCACCACCACCAACACACTCAGCGAATCTTCTAGAGCCACAGAGAGGGCTGGGTGCCAAGGGCCTGACGCCGGTCCGTATCTACCGCACCTCCCTTGCCCTCGGCTCCGCGGCCCACTCTACAGGCTGGAGGATGCTAAAGCCCCAGTCCTGCGTCCTGCCAAGACCACACTCCCTGCCTGTTCTTTCCACAATGCTGGCTCCTCAGACAACTCCACCTGCTGCCCTCCACCCTCACCTGCCTCCTGGATGCGGGGTCCTGACCACCGACAGCCAGCCCTATGCTTTTATGTTCCACAGCCAAGGGAACTTGGGAGGCTGTGGAAAGCCTCACATGACAGATAAAGGTCCACTCTTTTCAGAGCAGAACCCGAGCCTCATTTCTTCAACCTCCTTCATCAAGAAGAAAGGGCAGTCCTGACCCTCTGTTCAGCGCTGCAGGCACTCACGCCAGCGTGCTCCACAGACAGCCTATGAAATTGAGACTAGAGCCAAAGAAATCCAGCCCAGAGAGAGGCCCCCTCAAAACTGGTCCTGGCAGATGGTGATGCAGGTCTGCTGAGATGTGTGCTCTGTACAATGCCAAGAGCTTTTGCTTAAAAATAGAGATGTAACCATTTTTGGTTCTGCAAAATACAAACTCACCCGTGAGGAAGGGCGTATCTATGGGATGAGCACTTACAGCACCTCTGCTTTCCGGATTAAAACCCCTCTCAGCCTCAGCAACCTGCCCACTGTGAGGCTGGAGCAACGGCAAGGACCACATCAAGAGGGTGGGATACGGGGTAAGTCACCACCAGACAGAGTATCTCAGATGCAAACTGAAAATCCAGTGTCCTAAGGGAGAGATACTCTACTTAATTACATGCTCAGTATATTTTCCTACAAATAATATAACTTATACACACATAAGATCCACAGCCTAAAATCTTTTTTCATTTCATTATTTGAACTTTACGACAAAGCCCAATTGTGAACTTTGCACACTTCCTGACAATGAACCATGTATGCGGTGTTACCTCCAGTTTAGAGATGAGGTAAGATTCAGGGAGTATAAATAACCCAGGAACAGACCAAGTCCAACTCAAACGCCCTGGCTGAGCCGTCAGCTCTTTCTTTTCTCTCCCCGGAATAATCGCACCACGTCAGCCCAGCACTCATTGCGCATCTGCAGGTGCCGGCCAGCGCCGGGGCGGGGATTTAAAGAGCTCAGCAGGGCCTCCCAGCAGGGGAGGCGGGCGAGCCCTCGGCAGCGGCACAGGCAGCCACCTCGGCCAGTCTGCTCAGGACTCGGACGAGCCTCGGAGCCTGGACTTGAGGACCAACGCAGATGCAGAGAGAATGTGGATGCACAGATCACGCAAAGGGACGAGGCCGGGGTGGCTGAGTGCCTGGGGACAGTGAGCACAGCTCTGCTCGGGGCCCGGGGCACCTGACAGAGAGCCTGAGCTGTGCCAGCGAGGGTCCCGTGTCCCCTCAGCAGGGAGCTGGGATCCCAGTCCTGCGAGAAGGTTCAAAGGCAGAGGGGGGGTCAAACATTCAAAAGGTGACAGCTAAAAACAGCCTCAGGCGGCTAAGAAAACAGTGCTCAATTCAGTGTAATGGTTAAGTCTCACACACCTGCATACCTGGACACTATCCTCACACATGTCTGCATAACTGGACCCTGGTTAAGTCTCACTTACACGCACCTGCGTAACTAGAATGGAACCTGATGAGCCTAAGCAACAGGGAAGGACAGAGGCAAAGCCATGTCTGTAACTGAAGGACTGCAGACTCTCATGCAGCAGGTAAGATCTGACTTCTTTAGAGACATTTTTTAAACCTTCATTCCCGTGTTGGGTGGCCCTTTGGGTGACAATCTAACCAATGCAGCTGTGTGAGAAGCACACGCTGACCCTTCACCCGCCTCCCGGGATGCTGGGGACCGGCCCGCGAAAGCCCATTTGCTCCCTTCACTTTCACATGTGTCCAATGCCATTTCTGTCATCTCGTCTCAGTATCTAGGGGCAACTATCTTAGCAACACTGCGCCCCCCAACGTCTCAGACAACAAGGTGAAACATTCCCGGGCGGGGGGCGGCTGAGGGAAATGGAGAACCACCCATTCTGAAGACTACTTTTTCAAACAAAAGTTGCCTGTTAATCCTATCTCTAAAAATTGATTTCTAAATGCCCTAGCCCCACTCCCACCCATGAATCAAGGGCACACACACTGAGCAGTTAATGTTGAATGTTAAAGCCTCTAGGATGGCCAGAAGCTGACGGCATGGAACCCCTTGATTTTGACTTTAAAGTGACTGTTGGCACCACCTCAGGGACTCTGAAGCCAGGCCACCAGGAAGGAGCAGCGGCAAGTAAGAGGGAAGAACCAGCTCAGTGAGCAGCGGTCACCCTCTGCCTAGGCCGGGCCAGTGCACCCTGACCACCCCAGCATCATCCACCAGAGTCCTCCTCCCCTCTCACAAGGGTCCGCTTTCGAGCTAGAGACCTTGGCTACTGTGGACACACCTCTCAGATACGAAAGCCCCCACGGGGGCAGCTCAGCCCTGACGGAGAACTGCTTCATCATCCCCTCCTCACATGCTGGGTGTTGTCAACACCAAATGCCCCTCTCTCCCATAGGCTTTCACACACAGTACAGCTTTCCGAGCCACCCTGCGGGGTATGGTCCACAATACTGTCTGACACGAAGATGAAACTTCAAATACATTTTACAGTGAACCAGATAAAGAAAAAGATAAAAAGGACCCCTAAAGTTTATTATCACTTTCACAAAATTCATTTTGAAAAACAGCTTAATATTTATTCATATCATCCAATACCAGCTACAAACCAGTATATATTTTGCTTTTTGTCTTAAAGGCACTAAAACATGGCTACCTGGGACTCTCCTGGCTGCACAAGTGAGTAAGAATCTGCCTGACAGTGCAGGAAGCCTGCGTTCAATCCCTGGTGTGGGGAGATTCCACATGCTGCTGAGCATCTCAGCCCATGCACAACTATCGAAGCCGGCATGCTCTAGGGCCCTCCAGCCCCAACTAACGAGCCCCTGTATCGCAACTATTGAAGACCGTGCACCCTAGAGCCAGCACGTCGCAGCTACCGAGCCTGCGTGCTGCCAACAACTGAAGCCTGCACGCTTAGAGCCTGTGCTCCACAGCAGGAGCAGCCACCTCGAGGAGACGCCCGTGCACCGATGCTAAAGCGCAGCCCCTGCTTGTTGCAACCAGAGAAAGCCCATGTGCAGCAACGAAGGCGTAGGGCAGCCATAAATAAATAAGCAAAACCAGCTATGGGATCACACAGAGTCGGACACGACTGAAGCGACTTACCAGCAGCAGCAGTGTGTACATGTCAAAAACAAATCAAAAACAAAACAAAAAACACATGGCTCTCCAGTGAAAGTATCACAATAAAACATACACAGATCCACACACAGAACTTCAAGACATTTGAGAGCCCTGACCTAGGGTGCTTTAAAGCCAGTTCTTCTGCAAAAGCTTCTGGGATTTAGAATCCACAGAACTTTTCACCCCTTTACTCTTAGCGTCACTGTCATACAGTGTGGGTGTGGAGAAGACAAAGGAAGTTCCCCAGACCCTGCAAGGCTTCAGTCCTTACCTAATACCAAAAGAGGAAGATCAAACAACTACGAAGTCCCTCTGTTACATTTTTATTTAATAAAAAGTTATTATTCATCCTGAACCTCACGGTTATTATTCATCCTCAAGTACTTTCAAACCTGGTCTCTAACATCTTTCCTTTTTTAGTGTCACACTGGTGTACACGCAACTTTTACCGCTTCTAAGACTGTTATTCAGACTCAGGAAGTCAGACACCATCGCCAAGTAGGAGGGCAAACGCCACCAAGACGCACCCAGGGCGGATCCCCAGCAAGAGGCAGAGTGGGGGTGGGGGCTGGGGGACACTTTCAGTTTAAAAACACTCTCTCTCTCTCTCACACACACAAGCAAGAGCCTTTCAGTCGGTACTCCTCAAGGGGCTGTAAAACTGTCGTCACACAACACGTCGTCACATGTTGATCAAAACAGATACCTAAACCTCACCCCACACACCCAGACCAGGACTGGGACTCACCATCCTCTTCTTCGGTTTTAAGGACCATCTTTTCTGTCACAGCAGGACCCTGAAGGCTGCTGGGGTTTGTACTTCAAAAGAGAGCTCAGAGTAACTCCTGGGAGGCCGGGTGGGGCGGGAATACCTGTGGGCCGTCCAACACTGGGACAGCTCAGAGCTGCTTCCTGGACTGCCAGGGACTCCCTGGCTGCGCTCCTGGACCAATCAGCCTCCATCCACAGAAGCGTCACTCCCAGGTCACGGCCACCACCCAGTTCCTGAAGTCAAGCTCAAGGAGCTCCCCAGAGGTTAACCACCTCCTCCCTGGAAGCAGTCTGAGGCTGAAGTCCAATGAGGAACAGTGGCACTTCTGCTTTCAGACTCATCCAAAGCAATAGACAGAGCTGGTGTTTCTCTCTTCACTTCTCAAGTACTTTCTTAGAACAAAATCACTTAAAAACACCGCGTTGTCTCACAGTGAGATAACAGCGCATTTCCCAAGAGTGTGACTAAGAGATCATAATCATTACAGTATGTGGTGAGGTCACAAGATAAAAATAGGAGGCAGATTTTAGAGGCAAAAAAAAAACCCCAAAACAACTAAGGGCATCATTCCCATTTAAGTTCAATTTCATCCCCATCCTATGTTCTAATATATTGCACCAAACTATTCTTTTCTGCATATTCTTAATATATTCATGACATGTTAATTGTTAAAATTAGATTTGGGGGGGCCTTAATCCTATCACTCAGGGATAACCACTAATGACATTTCAGTATATATTCTTAATATTCGCCCAGATTTTTGTTTTCTATATTATATTCTCATTCTCTCTTACATATTTAACTCTTTATATATATCAACATCTATTATCTCTCATTACAGCTGCCATATTTACTACATATAATAACCACATATACTATATAATATATGAAATATATTTATCCTTCTCTTAAAATATATTCACTTCAAGAGATAAGTACACAGATAGGCCCTGACTTTCGATGATTGACTTTTTTTGTGGCTGTTCTGTGGGGCATGAGGGACCTTAGTTCCCCAGCCAGGGATCAAGCCTGTGCCCGTGCAGCGGGGGCATGGGCCCCAGACCACTGGACTGCCCACCAAGTCTCACAACGGTTGACTCACCACTTTTCGATAGTATTTGGCGTGAAAGTGACACACAGCAGTAGAAACTATACTCTGAATGTTGCCCTTTTCTGGGTCAGCGATATGTGGTCCGAACCGCTCCTGTGTTGCTGGGCAGTGGCGGCGTGCACAGCCCCCGGTCAGCACACTGTCATGAAGGGGAACAACCGACACTCTCACAGCCACCCTGGACGCAGACAACTGTTGTTTCCTCTCACTGTGTCAGTACAGTGCTCAGTCGTTCCAGCAGACAGTCGACACAGGCTGTGTGTCAGGTGATCTGGCCTGTTCTGAGCACACTAAGGTCGGCTGTGCCAAGCTGTGCTGTTCAGTTTGGGTATATTACATACATGCTGACCTATGACATTTTCAACTTATGATGTGTTTATCAGGATGTAACCTGAAAGAAAGCTTCCGTGAATATTCACATCATGTTCTGGGGAAAGTCTTTTTCTCAGCCTAATACCCACATCAGTCGCAATCCCAAGGAGACAGACACACACTCAAGAGTGGGAGTGTGGACAGAAGAGAGGGCCATCTAGAAAAGTGAGGGCAGGGTCTGGGGAAACCACAGAGAGAGAACCAGCCCCAGGGCCAGTGCAAGGGGGCGGCCCTGACCAGGCCAGGCCTGCCGGACGGTGGATTGGAGGGGACCCCTGACCCCAGCTGGCTGGTGGGGAATGTCCCCCAGCCCGCCAGCCTCCCGGACAATCTAAAGGGCCCGAGGGCTGGGGAGAGCGTAGAGTGGAGCTGGGAGAGCACAAACCCTCAGTGACCAAATGGACCACACAGCCCCCAAGGCCAGGAGCCAGCCCTGACGTCCTCAGCCCTGTAATCACCACGGTGTCAAGACCCTCCTCCTGGGACCCTGTGCCTCTCCGGGCTCGTCTCTCACCACCATGCCTGGTTTGTTCTCTAAGCAAAAGACACACACATCACATAAAGCAAGTAGTGAAGTGAAGTGAAGTCGCTCAGTAGTGTCCGACTCTTCGTGACCCCATGGACTGTAGCCTACCAGGCTCCTCACTCCATGGAATTTTCCAGGCAAGAGTACTGGAGTGGGTTGCCATTTCCTTCTCCAGGGGATCTTCCCAACCCAGGGATCGAACCCTGGTCTCCTGCACTGCAGACAGACGTTTTACCATCTGAGCCACCAGGGAAGCAAGTAGTATCTACGGTTTAAAACAGAAAACCAGTTTCCTACCCTTCCCCCACACACACCTAAAATCACGCTCCACAGATGTAGGTCTCGGCTACTTTTGCTCATCACCTCCCTTTGGCGAAATAACTAGTTACACCACTTGTTCTTGAGTTTTCAACTCTAGACATCAACTGCCTGCCACGGAAAATGAAGTCTCGGCTTCTGCCGCCACACCTCAGCCACGTGCGCGCACACACACCCCTTGCACACGCACACTCTTGCACACACACCCCTTGCACACACGCACACACACCCCTTGTGCACACACACCCCTTGTACACACGCACACACCCCCTTGGTATAACTATGCAAACATTTTTGGTAAAACCAGTATTTAGTATTCCCATAAATACTGCTCAAAACCTAGCTACTTAATGTACTGTGATTAAAATAACCACATGACGGCATTAAGTGTCCTTTTTGTTTCTCTCTGCTCACTGCCAAACTCTCTACCATGCTATGAAGCCGTCAATATGGTCAAACCTGTGCAGCGGTCTGTCTTCTGAGACAGCCTTCAGAAACCTCCACACTTCCGCTCAGCCTAGTCTTGTGGTTCTGAGGCCCAAGTTCTGGAGACCACCCTGTGCGCTCCCTCTGCTGCTTCCCACCACTGCTCCTGAGTCTCTGATACAATGTTGTCTTTTTCTTTCTTGGGATTAATCCCTCATTTTGGTGGAGCACATCCTCTCACAACTAACAGAGAGGGGCTGTGAAGGAGCTGGCTTTCATCACCAGGGCTGTGAATTTTGCGTGTCTCTTCTCTTACACCTGACGCTTTGCTGGGTGTGGCACTCTGAGTGAAGCTTTATTCCCTCCGCACGGTGGAGGCGCCCCTCTCGCTGTTCCCTCTTCTGGTGCTGCTGGTGGCAGTGGTGCCATTCTGATGCCCAAACTTTTGTTATCTCTTTCCCCTCTCAAGAAGCCTTCAGGAACTTCTCTCTATGCAGAGTGTTAGGGAATTTCATGTTATGTTAGCCATCGGGTAGAACATATGCCTGAAATCTTAGACTCTGATAATTAAATTTCTGTCCTTTTTTCCCCCCAGTTCTTGTTTTCGGACATTTTTATTAGCAACTGGACCTGTCTTGTGGATCCTTTAATTATTCTTACCTATTCACTCCTACTTTTCCTCTTCTTTTTGAGCTGCTTTCTAGGAAATAATCTTTCAATGGACCAAATGTTTATGTCCCCTCATGCACAAGGTGATGGTATTTGGAAATGGAGCCTCTGGGAGGTGATCAGGTCATGAGGGTGGAGTGACCTGAATGGGATTAGTGCCCTTATATGAAGAGGCCAGAGATTTAGCTAGCTCTCTTTCTGCCTTGTGAGGACACAGCAGGAGTATAGCTCTCTATAAACTAGGAAGGAGGCCCTGACCAAGAATCCAATCCAGCCAGCACTGAAATCTTAGACTTTCAGCCTCTACAACTGTGAGAAACAAACATCTGTTCTTTAAGCCACCCATCCTGTGCTACTTTGTTACAACAGCCTGAGCTAAGACAATTCTCTGCTTTATCTTCCAATCTTTCTATTTGAATGTTCTATTTCTGGTATTTGTTGTTTGGTCCCAAAGTCATGTTAGACTCTTTGCCACTCTCTGGACTGTAGCCTGCCAAGCTTCACTGTCCATGGGATTCTCCAGGCAAAAATACTGGAGCGGGTTACCATTTCCTTCTCCAGGGGATCTTCTGGACCCAGGGACTGAATCTGCATCTCCTGCACTGCAGGCAGATTCTTTACCACTGAGCCATCTGGGAAGCCTGTTTCTTTTATTTTTAATCTCACTCTTAATCTCTGAATGTATCTTTTTGATAGCATCCTATTCTTATTTCATTAATATAATTTCTGAGACTCTTAAGTATACAGTTTTAAAGTGTTCTTCTATATCTTCCATGACCTGTTTCCTCTAATTTCTTTTCTTCTGTTTACTTTGTTCTATTCATGTTCAGGGATTTTCCTTAAATGTCTAGTAAACAGAAGCTATTTCTTCATATTTAAGAGAGAGGCACTGACAATTTGATTAAAAACTCTGTGTAGTAGCTATGGCCTGTTGAGTGGTGAGTGTCTTTGTAAAATAATAAAGCAATTAACACGTACAGACCCCACATGTAGGGCTCTGTAGGTTCTTGTCTTGAGCAGTGATCTAAAGACACGATCTCCAATAAAGCTGGCCAGCAGCACCTGGGCAGGTAAGCAGAGACAGAGAAAGGGAAAGGAGCTCCCAAGTACACAGACTTTCACTCAGTCCCCTTACAGCCTGATCTCCATGTTTTACCAAAGGGAAAGAGAAATCGCCTTGCTGCAGGAGACGGAAAAGAACTGGGTGTCTTAACTGCATGTCATGACTTCAGACCCACCCTCCGGTTTCTAGCGTCATTCCATATCTCCAATCTCAGAGGAATTTCTGAGATTTGAAGGTATGTCATTTTGTTTCATGATGACCTCTTTCTTTGCAGCTTAGATCTTTCCTGATAAGCTGCCAATAGGAAGGGCTTAGAGAACACAATCATGCAAGCGTCCAAACACCCACATAAGTGTAACTGTAAGGTGACGTGGAAAGTGACAAAGACCTCAGCCTTCTACAGAGAGAAGCCCACAGCTGCCTAGAAACACTGCAAGGCTCTTTTGAAAGTCACTCTGCTTCTTGGGCTTCCCTGGTGGCTCAGACAGTGAAGCGTCCGCCCGCAGTGCAGGAGACCTGGGTTTGATCCCTGCGTCAGGATGATCCCCTGGAGAAGGAAATGACAACCCACTCCAGTATTCTTGCTTAGAAAATCCCACGGATGAAGGAGCCTGGCAGGCTAAACAGTCCATGGGGTCGCAAAGAGTTGGACACAACTGAGCGACTTCACTTTCTTTCTACTTCTTGGGGTTACCTGAAAAATATGGATTTGTACTATTTCTCATACACATGAACAGCACCAAATCAGCAAAGTACAAAAACAAAAAGGCTTGAGAGCAAAGGATTTACTAGGCATGTGTCGCAGAGAGCGCAAATAAAAAGCTCCTGGATGCTCACTGAACTTGCACCTCACCACTGTTACCTGCCCACACTTTGTAAGGCCGAATTTTTAGCAGTTTTATCATCAACAGTAAAAATCAATTAGATATTTTTCAAAAGCCCTAAACCATGTCCTTCCCTTTGTCTTACTTACACAATCTGAATTTCAATTTTTTCCAAGAAGTCATTAACTTTTGCAAGAAAAAAAAGAGAAAGGTATAATTCTTCAGAGTCTGATCTTAATTTGCACGTGAAAAAAAAATGCCATAGAACGCCATAAACTCGGCGCGGGGGGGAACCCATGTGGTTTTGAGTTTCTATCAGCTTCCCTTGAGAAGGGGGTCGACACATCACCAGGTGCTCAGTGAGGACCGCGTGCTGGGGGATCTGCACCTGGATCCAGTCCTCCAGGAGCGGGTGAGGGCAGCCTCGTCCCTGAGAGAAGCTCGGGTAAGTGATTAGCGCCCCCCAGTGGTGATGGAATGACGCCCCACAGGACTCAAACCTGTCGTCACCATCACACTCAGAAACGCGGTCCTGTGTGCTTCAGAAAACATGCGCTTGACCTATTCGTGATGTTAAACAGAAACGTCTTCCTCCACAAAGACAGAGAAGCAGTAGCATGGCTCACAAATGGGAAAGCAGAATACTATATTTGATGCTGAGGAATTCCCTGGCGGTCCAGTGGTTAGGGGTCCGCATGCTTCTACTGCACAAGGGATGGGTTTGACCCCTGGTTGGGGAACTAAGATCCCACATGCCTCACGGTGCAGCAAAAAAAAGAAAAAAAAATTAAACTTGATGTTGAGATAAACACTGAACTACATCTGAAAGCAGTTGTTAGTTTTAAATGTCCTTTAAAATAAAGTCAAAATTACTAGATGTGATAAATTCAAACTGTGCTGCCCTCTGCTGGTTATGATAAGATTGTTAAAAGGTTTACAATTAGCCCTTTTTGCAAATACATTACCTTTTGAATGTATACAGAAGAAAGTCATGTTCTACCTAGTATGTAGGGCGTGCTCTGGTGATATTCCACTGTTCTCATTTCCTGAAAGGTTTTTGTTATATGAAAATTGGCTTGCCACTGTGATTAATTTATGGGAATAGGTGATGGCCAATGGGAATTTACGTTATACAGGCAGACACAGACAATAAACAATATTCACAATAAATAATAAATTAACTAGCATGCTGGAAAGTAGCAGGTGCTATGGGGGAAAGAAGGATCCAGGAGTGTGTGCGTAGAGTGCAGTAATTATTAAAGTACTAAACACGGGGCTTCCCTGGTGGCTCAGTGGTAAAGAATCCACCTGCCAATGCCGGGGACACAGGTTCCATCCCTGATTTGGGAAGATCCCACATGCTGCGGCGCAACTAAGCCCATCTGCCACAATTACGAAGCCTGGGCTCTAGAGCCCGGGAACTGCTACTGCTGAGCCCAGGCACTGCAGCTACTGAAGCCCAGGCACCGTAGAAGCTGTGCGTTGCAACACGAGAAGCCCCTGCAAGAAGCCACCCTCGCACTGCAACAAGGAGCAGCACCCCACTCGCCGCAACCAGACAAAAGCCCGCGCAGCAACACAGGCCCAACACAGCCCCCCAAAAAGTACTAAACGTGGTGGTCAGAACAGGCATCACAGAGGTGAAATCTGAACCTATGTGACTCCCCCAAGCCAAAACAAAAACACTGGACGCAGGCTTTTCGGGTCCAAAATTCCGTAGTGTGTGAGGGGCATTCTGCAGTGAACCTCCTGCTTCCTGTTCCCCACCACATGGACTAATGAAATTAACCAGGCACTGTGTGCATGACTAGATGCCCAAGGCTGTTTCCCCATGAACAGACCTGAGCTCGGGGACCCAGAGCCACTGTGGTGGCTGAACCTCCCACGTCCTGTGTCCTTAAGAAAAGTCTCATCCCCTGGTAACCTGAGGGTCTGCCCCCATGTTCTAGCTGGTGCTCACAAAGCTGGTGCTCGTTATTTGAAAAACGTAAGTGCTAAGTTGCTGTTTGTTCAGTCACTAAGTTGTGTCTGACTCCTTGCAACCCCATGGACTCAGCATGCCAGGCCTCCTCCCTGTCCCTCAATATTTCCCAGAGTTTGCCCAAGTTCACGTCCACTGAGTCAGTGATGCTATCCAACCATTTCATCCTCTGCCCCCCTCTTCACCTTTCGCCTTCAATCTTTCCCAGCATCAAGGTCTCTGCCAGTGAGTCAGCTTGTTCACATTAAGTGGCCAAAGTACTGGAGCTTCAGCTTCACCATCAGTCCTTCCAAGGAGCATTCAAGGCTGAGTACTCCGCACTCCTTCAGAAAAGACTTGGGTCTCTACTGTGTGGTTCAGTTTGAACTGTGCTGAGTGCCACGCTAGCCCTGGGTGGTGGCAGAGGTCACCTGAAACCACCACCTGGGCTGCTCAGGACTAGGATGTGAGGGTCAGGGGCTCCAAGGTCTTGGAGAAAGAACACCAAAAATCAGTCCCTGGGGGCAGCAGGAAGAATGGGGCCAGGAGCAGTCCAAAAAAGAAGAGTGACTTTTGAGAAAATCCACAATCTTAGTGGCAATATCTGGCATTTAGGAGATCAGGTGATTCAAATACTGCCTTGGGGTTACAATCTTGAAGAGAAAAGTAGAGGTGACCTTTATGGGTGAGTGGGCACTGTCTGGGAGAGAAAGGGCATTTTAGATATAGAACCGCCCAGCACAAGAGGTCCTTCAAGACGTGGTCCTGCCTGTCTCCCCCCGTGTCTGGTGTCACCGCAACAGAGCCCCTCCACCCTCAGAGACCTACCTGCATTTCTGTCATTCACATAGTAATCATTCATCCTTCCAAGACTACGGGCCCCAAACTTAACTTCCCTCCACTGAACAAAACCCTCAGTTCAATTACCTTACTCTTCTTGAAAATGATTTTATACCCAAAGTCACAGAATGACATTTGTATTGGTGGGGCTGCACATTCTCTTCCCAGCCAGGAAACCTACCTGGAAAGAAGTCAGCAGGAAAAAGAGGCCTGAGAAATGCAGATTCAAAGCTAAAACAATGCAGAATTCCAAGCATGAACCAGGTTCGTGGTGCTGCTGGACAGCCTGAGGCCTGTCACTCTGACTGAAGGGAAACGTGCTGCTGCACCACAACCAAGCAGGTAACCTTCCAAAGCTGCATCAGCTTCCAAAGAGACACAGAGATACGTTCACAGAAATACAAAATTTCTTGGGCATCAAAACAACCTGCAGGAGGCCAGGCAGCACCCCAACCACCACCATTCCCCTTCCACGATGAAGGACGCTGAAGACATGGGAGAGCTGAGGAGCCACGTAACCATGGTGCCAACACCAAGCCCAGGGGGCCCTCCCAGGGCAGAGTGCTCCCTCAGTCCGACGGACACACGCTCGGGGCACAGGGACCAGACATCCCCAGCGAAGAAATCATCAACTGTGAATTCCCTGAACTCTGAGACTGCCTAAAAGACAGCCCCTCTCCACTGAGGTTAGTTTAAGAAACACAAATATAAACCAATAAGAAACTTTTCCTGAGGGCTGAGTTTAGGTCTTTGTATTTTTATCAAAGAACCGCTTATAAAATAAAGCATAAATATCAAATAACCATTCTGAGTTTTCCTAACATACAAGAGGATGATCTCACTGAAGACAGAAAATACTTACTGTCTCCCAGTGTTTAAATTATAGAAAGGGGTGGGGAGGAAGATGCAGAACATGTAAAATACAAAAATAAAAGTACTTTTTTTTTTACTGCCTATATCACAAAGTTAAATTTAATATATGTTTTTCTGCAAGTTTTTTTTTTTTTTTCCACAGAGATTTTCTTATGTCAGGGCATATAAATCTACCTCAAGCTTTTAAATTGGTACATCCCACAGTAAAATTTGCATTAATGCTATACTTTGATTTTGTACTGGTGAATCTCTGTTTCCAATACTCTGCCATCACAAGCTATGTGAAATCAACATTGTTTTTTATCTATTTTTCTGAACCTGCAGAAGAGATTCAGAAACTGAATTCCAGAGTCGACAAGTATGGGCAGCTAACTTTTTATTTTGAAACATTTTAGATCTGCAGAAAAACTGCATAAACATGGACTTGCCACGTGTCCTCTATCCAGCTTCCCCTCAGGTTACCATCTCATCAACACAAGACTAACAGGCAACCTGGTAACCCTACTGGAACCGCCTCGGTTTTCTCAGTAAGGTTCTTTTCTTCCATCCAGGATCCAACCCAGGATGCCCCGCTGCAATTCGTCTGGTCGTGACGGCCCCCAGCCTCAGGGTTGCAACCTTTTCATTTCACAGAGCAGTGCTCAGTTGCTTTGTAGAATGTTCCCCAATCTGGATTCGCCCGCAGTTTTCTTCTGATGCAACTGAGGTTGTGTATTTTTGGCAAGAATTACACAGAAAATGTGGAGAAGGAAATGGCAACCCATTCCAGTATTCTCGCCTGGGAAATCCCACAGACAGAGGAGCCTGGTGGGCTACAGTCCATGGAGTCGCAAAAGAGCTGGACACGACTGAGCGACTAAACCACAACACAGAAAATGAGGCTGCGTTCTTGATGCAGGACATCAGGGTCCATGATGTTGATCAGCCTTTCACTGGTGATGCAAACCTTCAACATCTGGTAGAGGTGAGTCAACCAGGTTTCTGTTTTTGTGGCTGTCTGTCCCTCTGTGATTCCTAAGAATCTTGTTGGGAGATGCTCTGGGAGGATGTGGGTATCTGTTCCTTGCCATCTTTTATCATCACTTTTATCTCAAAATTATCCCTAATTTTGGGGTCAGCAGCCAGGTGCTTCTTCAAGTTGGCTCCTGTGTCTTCCAACTTGTCCCCATCATTCGCTGAGCACTTCTTCACTTCCTGCCATTACAAGACTTTCCAGGCAGGCTCACTTTGTATTTTTCCCTACCCAGCCCCAGAATCAACCATTTCCCCAAGGATCACAGGTCCCTTTTAATGGAGAATGGTATTTAGAAACCAAGCTCTGGGCATAGGATGTACTCTATAAACATTTTAAACTGGGACAGACATTACCAAACTGCCTTCTGAAATCTGGCACAAAATGCCCCCCACCGAACACTACGAGAACGTCCACTTGTCCACAATCTCACCTACGCTCTTTAACAGGCTGGTAATCTGCTGGTTGTTGCAGTTTACATTTCCCTGTCTATCAGGATTATTGGCTGGCTGTGTTTCTTCTCTGAACTGTTTATATCCTTTGTCCTATTTTGCTACTGTTGTTTGTCTTTTCACCGGTTTGCAGGTGCTCTTCCTATATTCTGGATAGCAATCTTTGCTTGTAAGTGCTGCAAATATTTTCTCCCACTATACTGCCTGTTTTACTTTTCTATGAAAGCTTCGGTCACACAAAAAAGAATATAAATAATACATTTATATAGATTAAGTTTGTTCATACAATGTCATGTCTGTTGATTGCTTTTTTATGACAGATTCTAAGTTTCTGTGACCTGCTTAGGAAGTAGTGTTCCTTTCTCAATAAAATTAGAAAAATATTCTAATGAATATATGTAATATTCATTACATATATGTGCATATATGTATATATTCATGTATTTGTATTTGTCATTTTATACTTAAAAAAATAAAACAAAGAACTCCAGATGGGTTACAGGTCAAAGTGTATATGCATAAATAAGCGACACTTTGGCCTAATCCATCTGGAGTTCTTCTGGTTTGATTTTTCAAGTGTAGAATGACAAAGGGAATCTAAGTATTTTCTGGGTAATCAATTGTCATCACCGTTCACTGAAAAGCACATCCTTTCCCCAGCGATCTAAAATGTCATATGATCCCTAAAAGGGAGTGACCGACAGTGCAGGCACAGGAGTCAGCCGCTTGGGTTACAGTCCTGGCTCTGCTGCCCACTAGCTACTTTGTTACTCTCTCCTTGACTTTTAGTTTTCTCATCCAAGACATGGAAAACTTTTCCCACTTCACTGGGTTACTGTAATAATGCTTAAAATAACGAGGACGCCTATTAAACACTTAATACACCTTGTGTTAGTGTGTCAGTCGCTCAGTCCTGTCTGACTCTTTGCGACCCCATGGACTGCAGCCCGCCAGGCTCCTCTGTCCATGGGATTCTCCAGGCAAGAATACTGGAGTGGGTTGCCATTTCCTTCCCCAGGGGATCTTCCCAACCCAGGAATCGAACCCAGGTCTCCTGAATTGCAGGCAGATTCTTTACTATAAACTACATTTGGATGCAAACATCAGCATGTCTAGCCAGTGCTGTCCAAAAAAAATATGAGGCAAATATGTATTTTAAAATTTTCTAGCAGCCACAGTAAACAGGGGCTTCCCTGGTAGCTCAGCTGGTAAAGAATCTGCCTGCAATGTGGGAGACCTGGGTTCGATCCCTGGGTTGAGAAGATCCCCTGGAGAAGGGAACAGCTACTTACTCCAGTATTCTGGCCTAGAGAATTCCAGAGAATTCCACGGACTCTATAGTCCATGGGGTCGCGAAGAGTCAGACACAACTGAGCAACTTTCACTTACACTTACTTACTTACACAGTAAACAACTAAAAAATAAATGGTAAAAAATAACCTTAATAATAAGTTTTACTTAACCCAATATATCTAAAACATTATCATTTCTACATATAATCAATATAATAAATATTCTGCTTTTTTTTTTGTACTAAGGTTTCAAAATCCTGGATTTGTTTTACACTTAGAACATACTTCAAGAACTCAATCGTGGTTATCACGTGAGACAAGGCAGGGCTAGACTAGTTCACGACTTAGTTGTATAATATACTGTCACAACAATATCACACATGTACCTACAAGGAAAGTACTAGAAGAACTGAACAGCCGTCCATGACTGAAAAAAATCTTTTGGCAAACTAGAAACAGGACGAATTGTTTTTTCAACATGATAAAAGGTATTTACAACTCACAGCAGATGTTATAGTTTGTGGGGAAATGCTGGAAACTTTTCCCTTAAGATGGGGAAGAAATGAAGGGGGTCCACACTCAGCAACTGCACCGGCACTGTGCTGGAGGGTTTTCTAGCTCAATCTCAGTCAGGAAGCCCCAGCAGAAATGGGCCCAAATGCTTTAGCCAATGAAAAGGGGCAAGGAAAAGGGCAGAAAGATTGTAAAGAAGGGGGGAAAAAAAAAAAAAAAGGAAATGATTATCTCACTAGTGGACTGACTATCCACATAGAAAAGGTTAAAAAAAAAAAAAACCTAAACTGTTAGAATCATTCACAGAGGTTGACAAGACTGCTAGTTACGAAGTCAGCATATAAAAGCACATATTAAATTGTTTAGTCGCTAAGTCCTGTCCAACTCTCCTCTGTCCGTGGGATCTCCCAGGCAAGAATACTGGAGTGGGTTGCCATTTCCTTCTCCAGGGGATCTTCCTGACCCAGGGATTGAACCCACGTCCCCGGCATTGGCAGGTGGGTCCTTTACCATGAGCCACCAGGAAAGCCCACAAATTCAACACTTGGTGATGAATCAGTTCAACAATGTTTAAGAGTTTAATGGAAAAAATTCTAAAATTGTGTTGAAAAACGTGAGAGAGGACCTACGTCCCTGGAGAGAGAAAGCACACTCAGGATGGATGCAGCACTCTCAGCAGCCACTTTCCCCAGAGGACCTCCAGGATTCACAGACCCGTCACTGCGGAGCACAATCCCGGGAGGTTTTTACTTCTGCTTTGGGGGTTACAAGATGGGTGGTTCTGGCATGGGACAGACCATCAGAACAGAATACGAGCCCAGAAACTCTTGTAGATATAAACATTTGACATATGACAGAGCTGGAAAAAAAAAATCACAGACTGAGTTTCCTATAAATGCTGCTGGGAATCCACCATTCCATGAATGCCAGGAAATACGAACGTGAACGGTCACAGCGGCACTTGCAGCAATAACCCCCAATGGAAACCACCTAAATAGCCAATGAGAGTGGAGTAGATTTTTTTTAATAGTGGTATATCCAAAAGATAAAACGTCATATGTTTGTAAAAGTGAATATAACTATGTGAAACAACATAGATAAATCTTACAGGCAGAATGATAAGCAAAAAAAAAAAAAAAAAGTAAACTAAAAGTCTTCAAAATCAGAAGAAAATTTCACTAGAAGAATTTTATACCAAGTCCAAAAAGTGTTAAGGACAGACCAAGACATTTTCTAACATGTGGACTCAGAACACAGACCTCCCACATACCCTTTCGAAGGAAACTTCTAGAGAATGTACTTAAGGTAAATCAAAACCAGAAAAGACACAGACCAAGGAAAAGGTGATTCGACAGAGAGGTAATCCCAAACGACTCTGGGGGAAGTGGAGACAAAGGCCAGGCAGCAGACCCAGGAGCAACTGACCTAGATCCGAGCAGAAAAACGACAGGCACAGGCCAGGGGGGCACAACTGACTGAGGCCCCTAAGCAGACAGACCACCACAGACAAGCTTACGGTGCAGCTGCCGTACTCTAGAAAACAACTGATAATTTCAAAGACAGCTGGGCAAAGGGAAAAGCTGAGGCAATTAATAGCTCCAGGGAAAACAGAGTGGTACCAGGAAGACAGAATGACTGCAGAATACTACATGGCTTGGCAATGCCGTGCCCAACAGAAAGTCTGCAGAGCAGGTCTGCAACTGGCCATCAGGAAGCAAGAAGAGAATATTGTTAAACAGCTTAAAAAACTCAAAGTGGCTGCCCCCTAGGAGGAGGGTCTCAAGGTGGTGCAGGGAGCTGCTGCTTTCCATTTTATTGTTCTTAGTTCTGTAACACAGTTTTCTTTTTTTCAAGATGGTAAATGTTTGTATTCAAAATTTACAAGACCAGTTCTTCAAAGTCCAGCGCTGAGTCCCATGACCCTCTCACTGCCACCTGCTACACCACATACACAGGAAACAAGCTGAAGCTGTTGACTCAGATTTAATGGTAGGTGTGGCTCAGACGGTAAAGCGTCCGCAATGCAGGAGCCCCAGGTTCGATCCCTGGGTTGGGAAGATCCCCTGGAGAAGGAAATGGCAACCCACTCCAGTACTCTTGCCTGGAAAATCCCATGGTAGGCTACAGTCCATGGGGTCAGAGAGTCAGACACGACTGAGCGACTTCACTTTCACTTTTCACTTCCCCTCTAAACATTTTATGACTCTGTGAACTGAGATTCCCCTTCTCAAAGATGAAAAGCATCTGCTGAACCAGCATCCTACAGTCTCAGGTAATCACAGAGCAATCATGTCAGGGTTCCATCAGCTCAATGCGATACTCATCACCCACTGGATGATGAATGGATGGGTTCAACGCTGTCCTGGATCAAAAGGAAAACATTCATGGATCAAACAAGCCGAAGGTTTTGTAGGGGACAACGGTGACTAAGTTATCAGGCAAGTTCATTCTTTAACTGTAATACATGAAAAGCACTAGCCATTGAAGATAAATTCAATTGATATTTCCAGAAATGATCTTTCTGATACTTTTACTACTTAGGGGAATATGAACAAGGTCAGGGAGAATGATCAAATTAATTCATTGGGTATACTGTGCACTTTTTTAAACCAAATTCAATTAGTAGTTTTTAGAAAAAGTGGCCAGCCTTCAACAAATATGAAAACAAGTGTCACTATGGTGTGAAATTCACGTGAATATGAAAGCAAAGCTCTCTGACAGCTCCAAGAGTAAGGACAGGTGGGGCTGGAGAATGCAAGAGCTTGCCTGCCCGCTCTTTCTTGCCTCTACATCAACTCTGATGCACAAGTGCTGCAAATTCTCTTCCTGTTTCATTCCCTCCCTTTCTGACTTACTAATTATACATCACCCCTTTTCTTCGTAAAACCACAAGACGGACGTTATAAAATCGGTGCACTCCACCCATCCTTTTACTCAGCTGACAGAGTGCAAAGTGAACCCGTGGAAAGGCGCCAGGGCCCTGCTGATGAAGCCACCACGTGAGAGAGGAACAGGAGGAGACAGACCACGCTCACCCTGCGTCACAGGGCAGGGCAGAGAAGGCGGAAGGCAGTGCCACACACACAGCCAGTCCGAACTTCTTCTTGGTGCCCGTCACTGATTCTAAAAACAAACTAAGCGGAAACCATGGTTTTGTCTAAAATCTAATCTCCTTGTTTTAGAAGACAGGTGGTTTCAATGAAATACAAAACAAATAAGAAAACTCTAATAATCTATTCTTGAAGGGGCATTTCTTCAAGATTTTCTTCAAGCTCTTAAACCACTGTTCTGATGTCTATTTTACCTATAAAAATAAAAAAGCAAACCTCCTTTCCAGTCTCAAAAATATTCCTACCAGGTTTGGAGGCAGGTCTGTTTGCAGAAGCTACCATCACCCAGAGTGACGTCAGCGGCTCAAACCACAAAATCTCTCTCAGCCTGTTCCCTCTGGGTCTACCTGAGAAGGGACAGCTGATCAAGTGCCCATAAGGGGGAGAGCACGGGACACAGGGTCACAGTGAGGGCGACACAGGGAGCTGGAGTCACATCCCGGGAGCAACGCCGGGGTCTCCACTCATGTGGCAGCAAGCAGGGGTTAGAACATGTTTGGAGGTGGAATGGACAGCACCATTAAGAAACTGAATGTGCAAAGTGAGAGAAAGGGTGGAATCGGGGTTGATTTCTCAACATGCGGTTTGCACACCATGTGGGTAGACATGCTGCTTCCTAGAATGGGGATATCTGGGGGTTCTTCTGTGCCACACCGAGCACAAGGCCCCCTTTAGACATCTCAGTGGGGAGGGAAGAGAAATGAGGCAGTGAGCCATCTAAGCCTGAAACTTAGAGGGGAGAAAGAAGGCTAGCAATCCAGTCAGTCCTCCTAATTCAAGCATCCTAGAAAGGCTCCTAGAAAAGTCACTGTTAACCCTGAACTGCCAAATACTGAACCCAGGTCCCAGGGGAATACAGGGCTAGGTTCCTGGGAGCCCCTGACCCCAGTTCCTTCATGGCCCAATATGTGAGCATGTTTCAGGACGCCTCACTGACAATGAACTCACACCTGAGGGAGGCTCACTGAACACGCGTGTTCTCGGTGGGTGCATCACAGCTTCTCGCACTTGGAAACACCAGACAGCACTTCAGCACTGTGTGTGGGGCCATTTTAAACAGAGAAATCACCAACAGAAATACCAAAAACATGGCACTAAGCAGCGTGGATCCAGGGCCCCTGCTTACCACCTGAGCACTGAAACGGAAGGCAGAAGGTCCTGGAAGCCTGCGGTCCCAAATGTTCAAAAGATCCGATTAGGGATTAGAAAGAGAAAGAAACCTGACCTACTTTACAAATTTGCAACCTGCTCCCCGATGCCTGGCATCAGGGGGACGCCTCCTCTTCACAAAGCCTGGTGGTTTGATCTCCAGTTTCCCCTTCCTTTCTCTATATCCAGCAGTTCAGAACATGGCAGGGAAAGAAGAGACTGTTATTCATTGCTTGCTCTCCCTCCCTGGAAAGGAAAGAGCTTCATCATTTGCATTTCATAGCAACTTCCATAGAGATTACCTTTAAAACGTATCTAACTGGAGGAGAATATCGTCAATTAACTGGCTTGGGATTATCGGGACAAATGATGTTGTCAGTGGTTAAGACAATGGCTGACTGATAACGATGCGAAAGCACGCCAGTGAGTCTGTTAACACTGACCAAGTAGACGGAGGTGATGTCACAGCCACCTTTTCACAAAGTGATGGCCCAGACTGAATCCTATATTGAAAATGTAAAACGTCTAATTAAACACAAAACCAAAGGATATTCTGTAGAGTACAAAACTTCTTGTTTAGTAAAAGACAGTCCGGCCAAAAAAGTCACATATGATCCTGGTCGGGAAACAAGACATCCAAGGGATACATCAAGAGAAAGAGTGCACACAGGGGTTACCCAGTCTCCCCACAGTTTACTCCTCCTTCCGGAAGCCTCCAGGCATGAACCTGAGGGAGCTGGGTGATGAGTCACCAGGAGCCCGAGGACATGGGGGCCGAGCCTCCCATCCCACCCCACAGGCTGACAGACTGTGAACGAAGGCTCAGAGGGCTGCGGGCACCCCTTGTTCCTCACTTGGGGTTTACACAATGACCCGAGGGAATCCTACACATCACAACCATTCAATTAAGCAGTACTAACACTCAGGACAGAAAACGGTACATAATAAGGGACTAAGCGGACTAAATCGCCGGCTCACCATGTTGCAATTATGAAAGGACCAATTTCCCAGCTCTAAGTTAAATTACTTTTAACTCCCACCATCTAACTCATCTGGGGACATAACTCACTGATTCTTTAGAATAATCTTTAATTAATACCTTAATTCCGAAGTAGAAAACTGGTAGTTCAAAGGCCAAAAACCCCTAAACAACAGAATTGTTCTTAAAAGATTTTACAGAATAATTCCTTTAAAAATAAATATTAACTCCCACTCCCCTCTTTTCAAAAGATTTTCACTTTGAGTGGCAGCGGCACAAGGAATTCAGTGGGTGGCAGAGGCCTGACGTAACTTGAGAGGACGCCCATCCTCTGGCTGCACTGGAAGGAATAAAGTGACCATCAAAGGTGTGTCCACGTTGTGTCTGTCTCACAAACATCATGGACAAAAGCCACGAGCCACCAGGAAGCAGCTTACCTAGATACACAGAGCAACTCTGCAAAGCACGCACAAGATACAGAGACCCTTCCTGAGGGCTGCCTCGCCCCCACTCCAACTCTGCTGTGTTCTCAGGTGCATTTGCCCACCCCCAAGAATTTATACTTAGAAATTTTTGTGTGAAGCCTTCTCTTCAATTTTAAGGAAGCACAGAATTGTGTACAAGAACAGGAAAAAAATATTTTCATTTACTGTGTGATTGCTTCAAGTTTTATTGTCACTGTTTTTGCTAGGAAAATCCAGTACTTTTTGATTGATGCAAAATAACATATTAAAACATACTTTAACTGACTTGCATATTATACTTTTATTAAATAAAAGCTGTTCTGAGATATTTTAAACTAGTTACATACTATTTGTAAATACCATTCCTTACATATAATACCATTTTACATATAATAAAACATTTTTTAGGAGAAAAGGAAAACCCTACCATACAACCCAGCCATTCCATCCATGGGTATTAGTCCAACAGAAATGAAACACGTCCACACAATGACCTTTCACGACAGCTCACGGCAGCTTTGTTCACAATGGCCTCAAACCACAAACAGTGCACGTGACCAGGCCAGGTGACTGGATAAATACAGACAGGGGAACACCACTCAGCAGCCAAGAGGAAAGAGACATCCCCACAATGACCTCAATCACTTCATGCTGAGGGAGGGCCAGACAGAGTAGAGAATACAATTGTATGATTCCATTTATACAAAATTCTGGGGTACATAAACTAATCTGTAGGGACAAAAAGATCCAGGGAGCCTAAAGTGGAGGGAGGGATGGGCTGCAAATGAACTTGAAGAACCTTTTCAGAGAAATGTTCTGTATCTTGACTGTGATGGCAGTTTCAACGGTGTATAAATCTGCCAAATATATCTCGTCAGACTGTACTTCAAACGCATACAGTTATTGTATGTAAATTACACCTCAATAATTTTTTTAAAAACTACAATAAGGGGGAAACAGAAAAGTTTTTAACAAAAAGATAAATGGAAATGAACACGTTTATTGTCACTAGGTAAGATGATCTAACATCACCTTTGTTGTCTTGGCATCTGCAGCGGCCCCACCAAGCCCCCCAGTGTGCCCACTGGTGACAGCCATCACCTCACTCTCCAGGCCCCCGCTGTGTGCCGCCCCCTGACTGGTGCACATAGAGCGTGTCACTGGGCCTTTCACGATGACTTGCAAGGCAGGTGAGACTGTGTCTTTACCCCAAGTCTGTGCCCCCGAGAGAAGACAAGATAATTTGCCCAAGCCACAAGGTGGCCTTGGGCCAAAGGGTAAAAATTAAGGCTGACAGATGAAAGATCCATGACAATGCATTTTGCTCTTTTTCTTTTTTTTTGGCCATGCCATGCAGCTTGTGGGATCTTAGTTCCCAGTCAGGGATCAAACCCAGACCCTTGAAGGCACAGAGCCCTAACCACTGGCCCGCCAGAGAATCCCAAGCCAAGTTTAAGCTTCTTTCCACCAGAAAGTCTCTAAACAGGCACTGTTCTCCCTATCCTCACATAAAAGGATTCTAAAACCTATCTGTTCAGGATTAAATCGTGGTCTGTGTAGACTCACTTTCAAACATCTTTAACCCAATTTGTGGATGCAGATGTCTTATAAAAAAAGGCCTTGTCAGTTGCAAGGAGACACAGGAGTGCTAAAAAGTCAGGAACACAAAGTTCAACTGCTGACCTGTGTCCAGTAAACACAGGGTGGGAAGCAGATGAGTTCTCACCCTTCTTAACTCTTAAGAAACCTTTATCTGAACTCCACATACAGTTGGATGAAACATACACTATCCAGAAAAACCAGCTCCTTTTCTTGCTTAAGGGCCAAAGTTCTCCTTCCATCTAGAATGCCAGGTCCCTGAGATTTCATGTCTAAATCCCAGGACTCACAGAGTGCCCAGCTTCTAGTTTGTCCTCAATAAATATATGTTGACTAAATTAACAAGAAATGACCTGGGAAAGAAGCTGCTATAAATCCCATTCCGATTTATACAAACACTAGGCCAAGGTCTTAGAATAAAGCTACCCTACTAACACTGAGAAGAGAGAGAAAATATTTTAAAATTACATTAAAAAATAATTCAATGTTTAGAAGGATAAATTAACAAATATCATCATATACCAGTGTGAAATGTAAATGTGACAGAACTTTCTGGAAAATCACTTGGCAGTACATATCAAGAGACTAAAAGAGTTTTTAGTCACTGACCTAGTGATTTCACTTACAGAAGTCTAGCCTAAGAAAACAATTAGAAATGTGGGCAAAGCTTTACCAACAATGATGTTACACGGTTAACTTGTTACAGAACAGAGAGGAAACTTCTAAATGACCAACAAGAAAGGACAAGTAATCAAATCATGATGCAATCGTATTATACAGCCTTGGGCAGAGTCACCATGGGGCCTGAGCATCCCTGTACATACTCTGTCACAGCTGGTCGGCCAAGGAGGCCACCGTGTGACCAGGTGGTTCCCAGGGGAGGGCTGGCTTGTCTGCTGCAGAAGGTGCTAAGCCCTGGGCACCTGGTTCCTCAGCTGCAGACTAACCCAATTCAAGCGTGGCCATCATCTGGGCTCACCTCGTCACCCCATGGGCCTTGGTGTCGGGGAAGCAGCACTTCCAGCCTGGGTTCCGGTCTCTCCTGGGCTCCATGTGACAAACTGAGCCAGTGAGGCCTGCTCCCTGCTTCCAGCCCCCACGGAGCCGCGGGGAGACAGCCAGCTGCCAGCACCCCCTTTGAAGTCTTGCTTCTCCTGCTGTCCCTGTGAGGATGGGGCCCTTCCCCGGCAGATGCTGCCAGAAAACTCGTCCATATATACATTTTAAGGGCACAGAAAAACATTTATCTTTCTTTAAAAAGCTACAAAACATTTCACAGAACGACTGGAACTAATTTTTAAACTTTTTGTTATCATTGTTGTAAATAAAATCCACACATATAATCCCTGAGCTTCAGTTGATCTAGTAATTTCAAATTTCTCCTTATCAAATTTTATAGTTCACTTTTTTTCCAGCTGTTTTATGTAAATTACTTTCACATGCATTGTCTTATTTGACCTCACAACAACTCTGCAGGGCAGGTAGAAAAGATACCATTGTTCACATTTTCAGGGGACCTGGTGATGCCAAGTGACTTGCCCAAGATCAAAGGACCCTTAGAGACCGTACCAGACCCAGAAGCCAGGCTCCACGCCCGGTGCTCTTTCTGCCAAGCCACCTGCTCAGCACTATATAACCCGGCTGCTGAACGCAGTGGACGCCCTCCTCGTCTCTGCTAATCCACCTCCCTTCGAGGTGGGAGCTCTGCTGGGCAGCGGCTCTGTCCTCTGTCTCCCTGATTCCTGCTCTTTTACGTCTCCCTTCTGCTCGCTTTGACTTCATTTCCTCTTTTTCGCTAGTCTCTTAAGGTAGAAGCTGAGGTTTAAGCTTATTTTTTAAATCCTACATTTTCCAAGGACTTAAGGTTGGTGGACATGTAGGAATATACATTAGGGAAAAAAAAAAAGACTGAAAGGAAACTACACCAAAATGTTTGTGGTGATGGGTCCGCGGGAGTTCTTTACACTCTTCCATCCACTTCTGCATGTGTTTTAAAACTTTCCACAATGTTAACTTTTTAAAGCTCGTCCAAGTGCTACAGTAAGAAAGACGTTACAGTTACAGCCAGCCTATCCACCAATGCCTGAGGAGAGGCTGAGGGCCACTCGGAAGCTGCTCTGGCAGATGACTGGGCCTCAGCCCTTCCGCAGGCCTCACCTGCCTGGCAATCCGTCCCGAGAGAGAGAGGGGAAGGCTCTTTTCAGGTCACTTCCTCTGCTGTGCAGATCAGGACACCAGGATGGCGCCTGCCCAGCAGCTGCCCAGCAACTGAGCAACACGCAGGGAAGGTGTCTTTCTAAAAGGAGCAAAAACTAAAACCACACAGACACTTGAGGAAGTTGAAGCGGGAAGGCAGATGAACTTGGTAGCTATTATAAAGAAGTAAAAATAAAACTCAAGCTTGGTTATTTTTTGCTTCTTTGATCCGCGGAGCCTTTTCTTATGGACCACTGCTTGAAAGCTCAAAACCCTCTAAGCTGAATTCTGAATGGCCTAAAGCAAAACCACATCAATTAGATGGTTACAGTTGGAAAAAAATGCATTTAACACTCAGTCAAACCTTCCTATAATCCTGGACACAAATCCCCACACCATCATTTCAAACAAACACACGAAATGAAGAGAACCATCTCTAACCCAAGACAGGACCAAGCAACGTGACCCCAAAGAGAGCGGCACAAGCTTCCCAAGCACTGGTCTTCTGCATCTGGGCTCCTGAATCCAGGTGCTTTGAAAATACACGTGTACATGTGTGCATGTGTCTGTACTCATTCACTCATCCCTGGATCCTACCCTGGAGGATCCTGGTTCACTCGCCATGGCTAGAGCAGGGCCCCAGAATAAACTGCTTTTTAAAATGACCCATGCGATTCTGCAGATGAGCCAGGTATGGGAAGCACTATTCTAACCCCTGTTTTAGATTCCCAGCTTCAGGCGGGCAGGCAAACAAGCAACGTTTAAGCTTCAGTCTGACTCCTGCAGTAACACAGAGGCACACACCTTCCTTACGTGGTCTCCTACATGTGAGATCCCCTGACTTTCGCATCCAAGGGGTTCTGAGGTTCTTATTTTCTCCAAGAGCAATTCAGCTTTACAAGGACTGTTTTTTTTACTTCTGCTGCACAGGCAGGAATCGGGGGATGATGTGAAACATATTTTTGTGTGGAAATCAACTGACCTTGAGGAACACAGAGAACTAAAATCACACAAACTTCCTAGAGCCTCATCAGTTCAGTTCAGTCTCTCAGACGTGTCTGACTCTTTGCGACCCCATGAATCGCCGCACGCCAGGCCTCCCTGTCCATCACCAACTCCCGGAGTTTATCCAAATTCATGTACATCGAGTCGGTGATGCCATCCAGCCATCTTGTCCTCTGTCGTCCCCTTCTCCTCTTCCTGCCCCCAATCCCTCCCAGCATCAGGGTCTTTTCAGTGACTCAACTCTTCGCATGAGGTGGCCAAAGTATTGGAGTTTCAGCTTCAGCATCAGTCATTCTGATCTGGACTGATCTCCTTTAGGATGGACTGGTTGGATCTCCTTGCAGTCCAAGGGACTCTCAAGAGTCTTCTCCAACCTCATAGAACCCTTTAAAAGTCAGAAGTGACTTTTAACTATAGGCTTTTCTCTATCAGTCACATTTTTACTAGAAAGGTAAGTGGCCGTGCTGTGCTGAGTCGCTCAGCCGTGTCTGACTCTTTGTGACTTCATGGACTGTAGTCCGTCAAGCTCCTCTGTCCAAGGGGATTCTCCAGGCAGGAACTGGAGTGGACTGCCATACCCTCCTCCAGGGGATCTTCCCAATCCAGGGATCAAACCCAGGTCTCCCGCACTGTAGGTAGATTCTTTACCATCTGAGCTACCAGGTAAGCTCAGAAATACTGGAGTGGGTAGCCTATCCCTTCTGCAGGGGAACTTCTGGACCCAGGAATCGAACTGGGATCTCCTGCATCGCAGGTGGATTCTTTACCAGCTGAGCTACCCAGGAAGTCCATAAAGATATGTTACTTCTATAATTTTTTAAAGTAGAAATTGAAATTCCTCTTGTATGTATACATATTTATATGTTTGAGAAAATGAAAGATAAACAACAAGATGCAAAAACGGAAAGAACAGTAGTATTTAGCCAAAAATTCAGTTCCGTGGGAAATTAAACCAAATGAGCCTTTAACATGAATTTGTGAAAGAGTGTCACACCTCGCCTGCTTCCTCTACACAAGACGCCCATCATGTAACATGAAGAACCAAGGCAGGTATCTGGAAAAATAATCACCAATGTCATGTCAAGATCTTCTACAACAAGGAACTCCTTTTTCCTAACAAGCTCCATTGTTCAGGGATGTTTTCATTACCTGAAACCAAAAAAAAAAGAAAAAAATCTCTTTGCTACCAAATTAAGTATCAACACAAAAACATTCAAGAACAGGCAGCAACAACTGAAGACATTCTCTGTTCTAGCAATCTGATGACAAACAGGGCTGCTGAGGAGCAGAAACAGGACACCCAGGTCAGAGTTTGCTGCTGCTCTGCACGTGTGCTACCTCTGAAAGAGGAATGCTCTTCCAGGATGAGAAATGCTTACAGCAATTAGAAAAAGTCCACACAACACTGTAGTCCTTTCTATCCATACGGAACATCTCCTCAAGAAGAAAGAGGTCCCGCCTCACAAGAAACAGCCAAGGAACAAAATCGCTAGCGTGATCTGGTCTGCAGAACAGACCCCAAATCTGTGGATCTGGTAAATTCTATGGTGAAGGGGAATTAACATTGCAGATGGAATTAAGGTTGCTAATCAGCTGACCTAGAGATGGAGAGATTATCCTGGATTATCTGGGTAGGCACAATATGATCACAAGACTGCTCGAAAGTGGAAGTGGGGGGAAAAATGAGGAAGTGGGGCAGAGTCAGCATCAGAGGGATAAGATGTGAGAAAGACTTGATCAGTCATTGCTGGTTTTGAGGATGTAATGAGAGGAATAAAAGAGAACAAAATGAATGAAAAAGATGTAACAGGGCCATGAGCCAAGGGATGCAGATAGCTTCTACAGGGTGGAAAAGGCAAGGACATGGACTCTCCCCTGGAGCCTCCAGAAAAAACAAAGCTGACACCCTGATTTTAGCCCTGAGACTCATTCCAGACTGTGACCCCCAGGACAACCAAACAAATTAGCATGGTTTTAAGCCACTCAATTCATGATACTCTGTTACAACAGCCATAAAAAACTAATACAGTGAAGCCACTTTTGTCTACCATGTGGACAGCATGTCCAGAAAAGATCCAAGTCAAGGCAGCATCCTACTAACATGTCCAGTTGTCTTCCTGATTTTTAAAAATCACACCCCAAAAAACAATTACCAATTTTTAATCCCTGTCACTTAAACCACTAAGCTACTAATGGCTGAGTGGGTAAAGAACCTGCCTGCAAAGCAGGAGACACAGGAGATGTGGGTTTGACCCCTGGGTCAGGAAGATCCCCTAGAAAATGAAATGGCAACCCACTCCAGTATTCTTGCCTGGAAAATCCCATGGTCAGAGGAGCATACATTTGTCAAATACCTTAATACTTCCTAACTCACACCAGAAATCACCTTGCTATAGGTGATAGTGGTGCTCTTAAAGAATTTTCTTGCCACACTCATCTTTCAAAAATAGAATAATCACATGCTTTGTCCAAATATCCCTTTTTTAGATTTGCACTGAAATCTCTGAATGCATAGAAACCATACTCATAACCCTCCCAGCAAGCCAGCAGTGAGAAACTTCCTAACTGGTTATCACCACAACCAGCTGCAGCAAGAACCAAGCCCCCAGATAAACCACAAACACAGAAGAATCAAACGGGACAGCGCACGTGTGAGGTAAGAGAGCTAAATTCCAATTTCAACAGCTTGCAAGTTGACAGGAACAATCCTGGCCCCCTACATTGGGAATGCAGAGTCTTAGCCACTGGACCACTAGGAAGTCCCCCTGAAACACGGTCTTTGGGCAGGGACCTCCACAGCTGGGCTGAGAGGAATCAAACGACCAAAGGCTGGCTTTAAAAACTTCTTCACAAACGCCATCATACATCAGCATGCTCGCTTAGGAATATAGGCTCCAAAGTCTTTCTCAGCCCACAGAGCTAAGTCTTGCATCAGAACCCTCGGTGATCCCTCCAGGGGACGGTCTAACAGACAGCCCCTGACAGGAGGCACACGGATGAAGTTGAGTGGTGAGATGGATGCTGGATGAATGGCAACACTGCCCTTCTTGTGAAGAAACACGGTGCCTCCGCAGCGGTCTCCTGTTTCACTGCTGAGTTTCCTCTCTCAGCACCTTCTTCTAGTTCATCGTAAACGGTGAGAGGTGAAGAGCCACACCAGAGGGCCCTGGAAGTGGTGGGCAGGCAAGCTTTGGGACAGATCTGCAGGAGGCAGGACTCCTGTATTAACCTTCACCTGGTTACCTGGCCTTCCCACATAAACTCTGGTTGCCCAACCACAAGACGGGTCTGGCTCCAGGGAATCCTCAAGGGCCAGGAGCGCCATTCCTGTCGCCACACCAGCCTCCACTCACCAAAGGCCCCAGGAGAGGCCAGCACAACCGAGCAACCAAGCAAGAGGGACTTTACTATACAATCCAACAAACCCTCAAGTCTCAACCCTAACAGGAACGACAGGCTCTTCCAATATTAATCTGTTTAATAACCTGTAACATAGGTTTTCGGAGAAGGCAATGGCACCCCACTCCAGTACTCTTGCCTGGAAAATCCCATGGACGGAGGAGCCTGGTAGGCTGCAGTCCCTGGGGTTGCTAAGAGTAGGGCACAACTGAGCGACTTCACTTTCACTTTCCACTTTCATGCACTGGAGAAGGAAATGGCAACCCACTCGAGTGTTCTTGCCTGGAGAATCCCAGAGACAGAGGAGCCTAGTGGGCTGCTGTCTATGGGGTTGCCCAGAGTCTGAAAACGACTGAAGTGACTTAGCTGCAGCAGCAACATAGGTTTTAACCAAAAAAGTAAACGAAATGTATCAAGACATGGAATCATGGAATTGGAACTCCTAATTAGAAAAGGTATGTAAAAGTAAAGACAGGGGTGTGAAATAATAGGAAATAAAAATATGCAGGCTATTTGGAGTAACATGGATGGGCCCAGAGACTAAAATACTAAGTGAAGTCAGTTAGACAAAGACAAGTATCATAATTATCACTTATATGTGGAACTTATAAAGTAATACAAGTAAACTTATTTACAAAACAGAAATTCTCACGGAAAACAAACATATGGTTACCAAAGGGGAAAGGGGCGCGGGGATAAATCAGGCATTTGGGATTAATATATACACACTCAGTTCAGTTCAGTCGCTCAGTCGTGTCCTACTCTTTGCAACCCCGTGAATCACAGCACGCCAGGCCTCTGTGTCCATCACCAAATCCCGCAGTTCACTCAGACTCACGTCCATAGAGTCCGTGATGCCATCCAGCCATCTCATCCTTGGTCGTCCCCTTCTCCTCCTGCCCCCAATCCCTCTCAGCATCAGTCTTTTCCAATGAGTCAACTCTTCGCATGCGGTGGCCAAAGTACTGGAGTTTCAGCTTTAGCATCATTCCTTCCAAAGAAATCCCAGGGCTGATCTACTGTATATAAAATAGACGACCAATAAGGACCTACTGTGCAGCACAGGGAACTATATTCAATATCTTATAATAATCTATAATGGAAAAGAAGGTGAAAAAGAATATACATACAAATTTATGCATAACTTACCTGAGGTGCTGGAGAAGACTCTTAAGGGTCCCTTGGACTGCAAGGAGATCAAGCCAGTCAATCCTAAAGGAAATCAACCCTGCATATTCATTGGAAGGACTGATGCGGAAGCCAAAACTCCAATACTCTGGCCACCTGATGCAAAGAGCTGACTCACTGGAAAAGGCCTTGATGCTGGGAAAGACCAAGGGCAGGAGGAGAAGAGGGCGACATAGGATGAGATGTTTGGATGGTATCACCAACTCAATCCACATGAGTCTGAGTAAACTCTGGGAGATAGGGAAGGACAGGGAAGCCTGGCATGCTGCAGTCCATGGGATTGCAAAGAGGTAAACACGTCTTAGCAACTGAACAACAACAATAACCGAAATTACTTTGCTGTATACTGAAACTAACACGTTGTAAATCAACTATACTTCAATTAAAAAAAAAAAAAAAGAACGAGCAGGCTGTGCAGAAGAAGTGGTGAGCACAGGGGCTCTGAAGTTTGAGAAACCTGCTTCCAATACCAGTTGTACAGCTCATCAGTCAGGTCACCTATTATAAATAAATCTCTCAACCTCTATCTCCTCACCTGTTAAGTGGGTGCGGCCACTGTACCTCCCACCCAGAATTACTGTGAGGATTAAGGAAGAACATATGAAAAATGTTCAGCAGTGAACTCAGCGCACAGCACACAGTTACCTGCCGGAGGTACAGGGGTAACACCTGGTCTGTGATGCTCCCACCTCATTTGATCCCAAGGTTAGGTGTTTGACTGAAAAGTATCTCTCACTCAAAACACACTGAAGATTGGAGCCCTCGGGCTGGTACAGCATTTATTATGCCTCCATCAGAGCATCTGTCATATATTCATATATTCTGACTGAAGTTTTTCAACTCATCAACTATCCTGCACTTTGAGTTTCTTGGAAACAGGGCCCATCGTTTAAAATTCTTCATAGCCTTGGCATCAAGCAAATGCATAACACAAAGAAGATAATAAAAAATGGGATGGATAGATGGATGGATGGATGGTTGGAAAACTAGAAGGCAAGAAAGACAAAGGAATCAAACTTTTTTTTCAAGCCTCAGTAACTGAAGTGATAAGAAAATGGGGATAAAAATAGAAAAAAAAGAGTCTGGTGGAGAGAGTAAGACAAGAGAGAGGCAGAAGCCTGCATTCCGATGCTGAATTCGAGATGATGATAGGATACCCACAGGGAAACATCGAGTAGGCAGCCGGAAATGCAAGAATACAGCTAAAAATCAAAACATTCTCAATTTCAATTACTAGGGCTGTTGGAAACAGTATTTCAGGGAAGCAGAGATCATAATAGAAAGTAATTTAAGCTAAAAAGGTTGCAAAAACACATGCAGTCCTGCAGCTGCTGTGTATAAAAGCCTCAACAGACAAAATGAAATATGAGTCCCATCCTACATGGCGTTCAAAGCACACAGTCTATGAATACCTTAATCCAAGGCTGGTTCAGAGCAGCCTTCAAAAAAGAGTCTGCAAACAGTCTTAAGTCTCCCAAAATTAAAAACAAGTCTCTCCATTCTGCACTGCCTTCTAGCTGGCCCCCCCTCTAGTTTCCTATAAAGAGCCATCTATACACATAACACAACTGCACAGGCCCGTCTCCTTTCCGGGCCACTTTCTCTGTCCAGCCCTTCAACGGGGACATGTCCAAGACGATGTTCCTGGACCGCTTCTCAGCATGCCACATGACCCCCTCCCTGCTTCCACTCCCAGAGTGCCGGCTCCAAATCCAGCTGCCTAAAGGGACCAGCGGACGGTCTGTGCAGACCTCAGGACTCCACTCCGTGTGTCCTCACCTGAGCTCGTGTTCAGCTCCACACACTCAGTCTACACACACTGTACGCAACTGCTCTCCCCAGACTCATTCGGCTTCCTTACCTTCCTTCGATGCTCTGTCTCTCCCAAACTCTGGCAACCACATCCTATTGATTTCAGGTCCTCACTCAGTCTTGTGGTTGTTAGCCCCTTCCCCCCACCCCTACTGCCTTAACTCAGGCCCCATCCTTTCCCCTACCTGGATGCCTGCAACAGCTCCCAGAAGGACTCCAGCTGCACCGCACCACAGGGGATCTCTCTGAAACGCAAAATAATCACCTGGACACAGCCCAGACTGACCCCCTCTACCGATGATCCCTGTGGCACAGAGAGGAAAGTCCTGGGTTCTACCCAGGAGCCCATCCAAGCACACAGAGCCACCAGCAGCTCCCCAAAGGGGCTGGATTCTCCAGCCACGCTGGTTCATTCTTGGTCTGAAATGCATGTCTTTGCCATATTTGCCTAGTTGGCACCAACTCATCTTTCAAAGTCCAGCCCAAATGCCAGCTCCTGCATGAACTGTCTTCTGCCCCGTCCAGTTCGACCCCAGCTCCAAGCAGAACTTCTCTCCTCTCTGTGCCTACGTTTTCCTGCACACTTGCCACACCCACTCTGACACTCCCCTTCACAGCCTCCTTCTACATCTGTCTCTTCCTGCTGGGCTCCAAGCATCTGTGATATCAAGGGCTGTACGATGTGGTTGTGAGTGCCTGCTGACTGAGTTAGCCTTTACAAATTGCTCACAGGGCCCAAACCAGTTTCAGGACTACTGGAGGGGGAAGTTTTTCTAATAGCATTAAACCTATTCCATCATTTATACCCAACTTTAATAATTACAATGTAGACTGCAACAATGTCAGATTAAGGCATGTTTTTGAAAGAGCCTTTTTTTTTTTTTTTTTTGGTCTTGCAGCTTGCAGAAGCTTAGTTTCCCAACTAGGGATGGAACCTGGGCCCTGGACAGTGAGAGCTCAGAACCATCAGGGAATTCCCACTGAATCCTTCCTGAAGACTTTAAAAAAAAGAGAGAGGTGGAAGACACAGAAAGCATCTGGCTAAAGAAGGGAACATCCTGACCCTTGCTAAAGGAGCCAGGCCTCACAGGAAGCAGCTCTCAACCATCTCACCACCACAGCAGCAGAAAGACACAGGCTCGCGCCATCATGGATAATGAAGAGTAGCAAAAATCCCCTACAGCCTTCACCCTATATTACGTGTTTGGTTTTTTTTTTTTTTTTTTGGTCCATGCAAAGAGAGAAGCAAAACAACATCACCAGCACTTTCAGAGGATGTGGGATTCAATTCTTAAAACATTTCTAAATAATTTTCCACCTCCTCCAGGCCTCTTATTGCAACTGAAACTGAGCAACAATAATTAGACAGTTGAGAGGCTGTGTGGCAATGGAGCAGATGGACAGGTTCGGGCAAAGTGCTTTTCTTTCGGAGCCCCTGGCCCACGACTTAGTCTTGGAGGGTGAACAGGAAAAGGGCGGAGAGGAGACTCTACCGGCAACACGGTTCCATCCTCTGCCTCACCATCTCTCATAAACATCTCCACTCTCCTCCCCGACCAGGTGACCCACATGTTTGCTCTCACCCTTGGAATGAGAAGGCGTCCTCCTTCTAGTTCATACTGGACAACTACCTAATTCTGAAGGCATGAAATACACAAGAAAAAACTCTATTTGGCAAAATGGCTTTTGACTAACACAGGACTCTCAGAAAGGGGCAAGTATCTGTCCTAAGATCCCACAGACTGAACTATTTATCACTGTCACCCAAACCAATAAAAACTACAGAACTCACAATTTTCTCCCCTAAAGGAAACATTCTGTATTTGTCCAGAAGACAATATATGGGTTGAGAGATCCTCAATTTTTAAGAGAAAAACAAAGGAAAGGTAAATGAGCGACTGCTACAAATGGTCAAAATCCGACCCAAACCCCAAATTCAAGCATATATTTTCCCCATGCTTAAAACATCAGAGTGACAAAAACATAAACCTGTTGATTTAATAGAGGCCTTAAAGAAAAGTGAAATTGAAGTCACTCAGTCGTGTCCGACTCTTAGCGACCCCATGGACTGCAGCCATAGGATTTTCCAGGCAAGAGTACTGGAGTGGGGTGCCACTGCCTTCTCCGAAAGAAGGAGTTAATCTCAGTTAAATCGATGAACCATTATCTTACATGAACAGCCATAATACAGGTCATAATACACAAATAGACAAAAGAAATTTTTTAACCTAGCTAGTAATCAACAGATATAATGAGGAACCATTTTGTAACCATTAAATTAGTTTTCTTTAAAAAAGCTTTCATATGCTAATCCTCACCAGCGCACACTGGTAGTGATACTGGAACACATACCCCCATATATCACTAAGAACAGGGTAGCTTGATACAGCCTTTTGAAAAAGCAAATTGACACCACCCATCAAGAATTCCCAAAATGTTTATATCTGTGAACGTGACATGTTAATGTCACCCCTGGAAATCTACCTTATAGACCACAAAATGTGTAATTATGGTAACCTTGTGTTCCAGATTTTCTAAGAAAGCCCTGACTTTATGTAATTGTATCCTTTTCAATAAACGCAAATCACTAAGAGTGGAACTACACTTGGGAACAATGAAAGTCATCAATATCATAGAAAAATGAAGAAAATTGGTTTGGCATAGGGTCAAGCACATTCGTAAAAGCGTTCTAGTTTCTGTTTGGGATTGGGGGGAAGGGAAAAATTCAAGTTCAGCAAATGTTAACTTTTGCCACATAGAAACTGGCTCAATCTATTATTCCTTCCAGAGTCACTGAGCTGCTTCCACTGGGTACCAGGCCCCACGCTTGTTCTTAAGGCACAAAGACCAAACAGCAAATCTCTCCTGGATGCAATAGGCTCCCACGCACAGTCCTGCAGCAGCACCCATGCATGCCACTGCCTATGCATACCACTGCCCACACTGCACTTTTATCATCTGAGGACGCCAGGTATGCCTGGTTAAGATCAACATCTCCACTCTCTCAAGAGAGGCTTATTCCTTAAAGGCTTCTTCTCCCTCATGCAGCAGGAAAGGGATATGCCGAAGCTAATAAAAGCTGAGAGGAGTAAGGTCTGTATTTGAGAAGTAAAGGTCTTGAACAGCACCATGGGTTCAGGGATCTTAAGAACCTATGCTCAGAAATCAGATTATTTTGTCAGAGTCGTGATATAGAATCATCACCACTAATATTTCCGATGTTACTACTGGATGGACCCTGCCCATCTCTACCTCAAGATCTTTTGTAAGAGAGAGGCAGGCAAACCTCTGGAGCAGCAATTCCCAGAGTCAGAGCCGTTCGAGAACTGGATTAAAGCAAAAGACTCTCCAAAAATGCACGTTCACAAACTCTCACATACAATCTCAGAGGGGCCTGAAAGCCCATTAAGAAGCAGACTGCGTGTTAAAAATGTCTGCTTGAATTCAGAAGTCACAAAGAGGAATACAGTCACTGAGTCCTTTCGTGGGCAGAGAACGCTATGAAGGTAAAAATACCTCTTCCTTTTGCAAGTGAGAACTGTGACATCCAGGAAGTACAGTCATCTAATAAGAACGTAAAATGACCCCCCAAAAATCCCAACTATTTCAGGGTTTAGAAAGAAGGTGGGGGGGGGGGGGCGGGGATAAAGACCAGCCAGCCACAAGCATTAGGAACATCTTTCTTAAAGTGTCAATTAAGCTTTTAGAAAACCACTAATTCCACATTTTTCTTAAAAGAAAAAAAAAATGCTTTAAATTGACTTTTGTTTAACCTCCCCCCCACTTCACACAGGTGTTCACAGTATGGTTTATCACACCACATGTGTAGTTTGAACCATGCTGTACAGATCTAGTGCAGTACAACTAGACCAAATAAACAACTCAGGATCACAGGGAGTGTACAAGAGAAAGGGCTGCTGAACTCAGTGGTGTGGTTTCTGGGTCAGCACAGAACATCAAAGAGTATGCAGTTAGGAAAAGCCTTCTGGTGAGTTTTCAAAATTCTCTTTCGTTGAACAGAGAAACTCTAAGACACATTCTCTTTCTTTAGCTTATTATAAATGAGTTATGTTTCAAAGGTTTTATCTAGCAAGGTGACAGCATGGAAATCATAAACCCTGTCCCCAAAGATACAATGTTAAAAAATCACGGTAGTGACCTAGGCTGACTCATGAACCACCAATGGAGGTTCTGAGGGAACCCCCTGGACCTGGCATTCTATGCGCTGTTTGAGTCCACAGCACCCACTTTCGTTTGAAAGGTGGAATCTGAATAGTTGTCTTATCTTTTGAGGTAAATTCTCTGTAAAACCTAGGAGAGAAATGGAAAGTTCTGGAGACTGAGGCAAACCTTAAAAAGAACCAGGAACCTTTTTCTTCTTATGATCATCTTGAACCATTAGGTACTTTTTGTGTGGCAAACCCAACGAGTGGGGGAAATCTTTAAATCAACCTTTCTGCTTCCTCCAATATACGAAGAATATGGTTTTTTTAAATGGTATAAATAGAAAGAAAAGAATAACTTCTTCCTCATCTTTATGTGTGGTCAGCAGAATAATGGGCCCCAGAGATAGCCCTGTCCCAATCTCAGAACCTGGAAACACGCCGCCCCTACGTGGCAAAAAGGGGGTTACCACTGGAGAACTAAGGCTGCTGATCCTTATCCTTATTCAGGTGGGTCCAATGGCATCACAGAGCCCTAACTAGAAGAGGCAGAAGTCAGACAGAACTGAGAAGATGCTACCTGCTGACTTTGAAGTGGAAGGCAGCCAGCAGCCAAGGAACGTGGGCAGTCTCTAGAAGCTGGAAGAGGCAAGGAAACAGATGTTCCTGTTAGGACCTCCAGAAAGGAACACAGCCCAGTAAACACCTTGATTTTAGCTTAGTGAGACCAAATTTGGACTTCTGACCTCCAGAACTGTAAGATAATAAGTTTACGTTGTTTGTGCCAATCTGTTACAGCCGCCACAGGAAACAAATACACCCTGCTTCCATTCACCCTTTCTGAGCACGAATTCATGCCATGCCTGGTGGCAAAGCAGTCATTGTGTTCAAAGCAACCAGACCAACAGCTTCCTGCCTCGAGCGGTGGGTAAGACCACCAGGAGAGGGCATGAAGAAAGCCTGGATTAAACAGCAAGAGATGGTACAGGAGCACGCAAAGCTGGAGAAGGCTTCTCCTGGGTGGGCAGAAACAGACACCTAAGTGGGGCTGAAAAGTCCTTTGGGATCAATCGTGGGTGTTTTCTTTTTTTTCAATCACAGAGGAAAAGCACACACTGCTTTTACTTGGAAGGTAACCAGGGAACATCTGATGGACACCGATCCCACGTGCTCTGGCCTTTCCCCTGTCTGCCACTGTGGGTCATAAACCCACCTATTGCGGTCAGCGGTTCCTCAATGACTTACTCGTAAACAAACAGAAAAGTAACAAGGTGCTTCACCTTTCACATTTTAACATACCCCACAACAAAGCTTGCTCCCTCAGAGCTTAAGAAACAAACGTCGCCTATGTCACTTAGTCAAGAAAGCGGATTCGCTTCCACTAAGCCACACAAGCATTTCAAACTGCTGTCTGTACTCTGCTTACCAAACCACAAAACTTCACCACTTGTTCTATCTGCCATTCTTTCATCTCTTGGGAATAAAACGTTAAATAAATTAACGAAAGCATTCCACATAGCCTTCTGCCAGCCTGGCAATCTGAAGCCATTTGACAGACGAATGCCCTGCGGATGGCCAACAGTTCCCAGGTGAGGTCAGCAGAAGGAGGCTTTGGAAACGGGTAGTTTTGTCAAGCGTTCGCTGTCGGTGTGGCGTGAGGGCTGTGCCGCGTCTCTGGGCACAGATGAGGAGGCAAAGTTGGGTTTCTCGGCGCCCCTCGGGCTCGCCCCGCAGGCGCTGGGGGAACAGCAGCCCCGTTTCCGCGGAGAGGCGGTCGGCCTCGGACCCTGGGGTGGCCGGCGGCAGGAGATCCCGGCCCCGACGGCACCGTCAGGTGGCAGCCTGTCCACTCGGGGTTCGCTGCCTGTGTTTTCTCATTTTTGTTTCTGAACAAAGACATGGACCAGGGTACATAACTTGCCAGCACCGAAGGGGCCGGAAACTACGGAGAACGGCCGGGGGAACTTGAGCGTTCGCGGGGGAGGCTGGGCCTGCGCGGGACAGCGGCCCGAGACCCCCGCCCGAGACCCGGACCCCGAGACCCTCCTCTCCTCGCGAACCCCGCCCTAGACCCCGGCCTCGAGACAGACCCTCACCCTGGAGGACTTCCGCCCCGGAGACTCAGGCCCCGAGACCCCGGTTCTACGACTGCGGCCCCAGAGACTCGAGCCCGGCGACCCCCAGCGCCGGCCCCCGAGACCCGTGCACCCCGACGTCGGCCCCTCATCACCCCTCAGCCTTTAACACTCGGGGCCCCCGGTGCCCCCTGCCCTGAGGAGGCCCCCGCCCCGCCCGGCTCGCGTCCGGCACCACAGTCCCCGGGAAACGTGAGTCGCCTGAGGCGCGGCCAAGGCGCCGGGCCGGTGAAGGGAGGAAGGGAGGGGGCGTCCGCCGGCCGGACCGAGGGCCGTACTGACCGTAGCTGTCGTCTTCGTCCATGGTGCCGGCGCCAGGCTCCGCGCCTGGGTTCGCCGCTCGCCCCAGGTCCCGCAGCTCCCGGCCCCGCTCGCCCGGCGAGTCTCAGAGCCCCGCCCCCGGCCCCAAGCCCGCCGCCCGCCGCCCGCCCCTCGTCTCCCGCGGGGCGCCCCGCCCGCCGCCTGCGCGCGCGCGCACACACACAGAGCCCCGCACGCGGCCGCCTCCCGACCCGCGCCTGCGCACGCGCGCCCGCCCAGACCCCGCCCCCGGGCCTGCGGCCCCGCCCCCGTCGCCCGCGCGCGCACCCCTGGGGCCGCGTCCTCTACCCGGCCCAGGACTGCGTACGCGCGCCCGCCGAGGCCCCGCCCCTCTGGCTGGCCCCGGGCGCCGAGGCCCCGCCTCTGACCACGCCCCAACCCGAGGCCCCGCCTCGGCCGCCTCCGGGGGCCCATCAGGTTTCGGATTTCCTAAGGGTGGCGCAGGCCTGGGAAACAGACCAGCGCCCAGCCGCCCACAAAGGTACCAAGGTCGTGTCCGGCCACTCAAGGGCAGGGTGGTCCTCGCTGACGTTAGTTACACAGGTCCGGCTAGTCCTTGGCCGAATACCAGAATATTTTGAGTTCATTATTTCTGCAGTCTGAACCTTAGCACCGTGAATGTCATGAGTTCATTGCCTTTATATACTTCCTTTTCTTTGTCCTCTGAATGTACCCCGATCAAATTTCAAAGAGAGGCACCTCAGCCTCACAGCATGTCAGGATTTTGGTGACCTTGATTCCTGCGACTCTTGGATTCATACGTTTCTAGGCTGTGCCTTACATGTTTTATTTGCCTGCACTGGGCTGACCGACCAATCCCCACCCACTGGTTAGACTGAGCTGCCCTTTGAGGAGCCTGGGCAGTAGTTCTGCACCTGGAGGTGGGGACATCACCAATTTTTAATTTAGAAAAATAAACAAAAATGCTGCTTTTTTAGTTGTTCCTGGATGGATATGCTCTTTCTTGGTTTGGTGCTACACATAAAAATTATAAGTGTGTCATATGGAAGGATCACACAGGGATGGTCCAGGACGCTCCTGGGGGGCATGACCCTGGACCCCCTAACACAATGTGCTGTACTGGGGGTGCTGCGGGAGAAGAGCTCAGCCCAAGTCCTGGCAATGCCCCTGAAATGTCAGGGAATATCTCCATCAGGGGGAGTTGTGACCCTCCTCAGCAGTCTGTTTCCTTACAGACCGTTCCAAAACATGCCTCCCGGTAGACAACAAAGGAAAGTCCCTTTCCTCTCATGGAAAAGGAGTAAATGAATGAGGAAACTCTAGGTTTTCTTTCCACATCTGCTTCCTATTAGCTCTGTGATCTGGGCAAATACCTCAGCCCCCGGGACCTGTCTCACACCCATGAAATGAAGCATCTGCCTATAAAATCCAGGCTCCTGCCCAGTACTGATCTGTGATCTGTTGCTGTCTTCTGCTTGACTTCAGCACAGCTGACAATGTTTTTGTTTGATGAGATGGATCCCAACATTATCAGTCTAAGGGATCCCAATCTTCACATTCCATCAGGGCGCAGCTCTGGCCCACCCTTCTGGTGGCTAGGAAAACTGTGCATTCACAAACAAAAATATCCCTGTTACTCCCTGAGCTGTCTGACCCAGGCTTTGATGGTGAAGTTTGATGTCTCCCGTATGTCCAAGAAGATGGGCTTTATTTCCTTAGGCAAGTGTTTCTTTCCAATAGCTCCAGAAATCAGACACTTCCCTCACAGAGATTATCTTACCCATAGAAGCTTGATTCTGGTGGACCTAGGAGTTTAATCTTCATTGATTTTACATAACTCTTGCTCGATGACCAAAACCTGGGCAGAAAAGCAACTGAGGCCACAGGTTAATTCTCCCTGTGATCTGAACTCCCAAACCTTTGGATGGGAAGGGGATGAATGCTAATCACTTCGATTAGCCTGGTTTTTGACTGTAAACAAATTCCCTTAACTTACTTTGTTTCATTACAACAGTGTTTTCCAGTGGCAGGTCCTGACTCTGAATGGTTGAAAAACCAATCTCCATTGAAGGAAGAGAAGATAGAATAAAAGAGAATCAGCATCCACCTCGTACCATAAGGATAATGTTTGGTTTGGTTGTAAATGAATGCACTGGGTAGGGACATAAAATGTACTTGACAACATATGCATGCTCAGTCGTGTCCAACTCTTTGTAGCTCCGTGGACTGTAGCCACCAGACTCCTTTGTCCGTGGAATTTTCCAGGCAAGAATACTGGAGCAGGTTGCCATTTCCTATTCCAGAGGATTTTCCCTGACCCAGCAATGGAACCCATGTCTCTTGCATCTCTCGCGTTGATAGACAGATTCTTTACCACTAGCATCACCTTGGAATCCCTACTTGACCACTGGTGACTGTCAAAGACCCTCTGTTAGCTCATGTTCCTCGCTCAGGGACTGCGGGTGTCGGGGAGCGGGGCGGGGGTGCATTGTTGAGCTGTTATCTCCATACTGTGGATCTGGGAACTGAGGGCCACAGAGGTCACAGTATAAAACGGGAGCCAGCAGGTCAGCTTCTCTTACTACTTGTGACCTCAGCTCCTGGGGGCCTCAGGGGGGACCTCAGAGGGAGAGTCTCAAAGGGAGGACAGAGCGGAGGAGCCGAGAGAGCCCAGCGTCTGGAATCCACTGGTCTGCTGCTTCCCCTGACCCCCTCCCCGCCCACATCAAGAACTTTGAAAATGGGCTGGGGCTCCCTGCAGGCCTGTCACTGTGGTCTGTTCTCTTTAGTGGGTTGATCAGCCTGACAACTTTTTTTTAAGTTGATGCCTCCCTTCCGAAGTCCTTGCCTTACCTAATAATCTCAAAAATTAGAATAATGAGGGACTTTGTTGGCAGTCCAGTGGTTAGGACTCCACAGACTTCTACTGCAGGGGGTGAGGGTTCGATCCCTGGCTAGGGAACTAAAATCCCATATGCTGTGCTGCAGAGCCAAAAAAATAGAATGATGAAGGAAGGCTTTTGAGCAGAGGTAACCCAAGATATATCTATTTTTTATCCCATGCTTAAACTGTGATGCTTTGAACTTTTTTAGAAACAGTGTTCGAAAAGGGACAGGTTACTAGATACCGGTACTTTCATGCAAGGGAGCACCCACAGTCTTTTAAGAGACTGAAGCTGATTTCTGCGTTTACCAAAGCGAGCCAGTTTCCAAGCTGTGTGAAGTGGGAAAAGCTAGGACAGAACATGGGTGCATAATGTATTTCTATTCCTAGCAAAAATGCACCTACACGTGACGTACGTTTACACTGTACACTCAGGCATTCCACATATATTCAGGACAGGGAGACAACGCTGTGACAGGCACTGTTCAAAATACTGAGGACACAGCAACAAAGGGAACAGCTGTAAAGCCACGTCTTCTCAGGGCTCCCAAACTAGTGGGCGAGCACAGACCATAGCTAAGAGGGCACACGGCGTACTGGGGGCCACCCTGCCTCTGGGAGGAAAGTCAGTTGCCAGGGAAACAGGAGTGGGAGACTCTTCGTTACATACACAATTCTTAGGGGTTGAATTGTGAGCCCACGAAGGTATGTTAAAGTCCTAACCTCCAGCGCCTGTCAACTGTGATCTTATTTGGAAATAAGATCTTTGCAAATGTAACCAGGTTAAGATGAGATCATAAGAGTGGCCCAGATCCAATGACTGGTGTCCCTCTAAGAAGGGGAGATTAGGACACAGACACACACAGAAAAGGCCATGTGAAGATGGAGAGGCCATTTGAGAGGCCAACAACGCCTGGCTCACCAGAAGCTGGAAGAGGCAAAGAAGGGTTCGTTAGAGAAAGTGTGGTCCTGCCAACACTGATTTCAGACGTCCAGCCTCCAGACTATGGGAGAATGAATTTCTGTTGTTTTAAGCCCCCAAGTCTGTGGGACTTGGTTGCAATGGCCCTGGGAAATACACAGCTTTTAAATGATGTACCATATACATGTATTACCTGTTTTTATTTATTTTGTTATATTTTTTATTGAAGCAGAGTTGATTTACGATGTTGTATTAGTTTTGGGTATACAGCAAAGTGATTCCATTTTATATACATATATACATTCCTTTTCATATTTTTTACCATCATGGGTTATTATAGGATATTGAATATAGTTCCCTGTGCTACACAGTAGGGTCTTGTTGTTTATCTATTTTATATATAGTAGTTAGTATCTATTAATTCCAAACTTTTAATTTATTCCTCACCCACCCCCTTTTCCCTTTCTTAACCGTCAGTTTGTTCTGTATGTCTGTGAGTCTGTTTCTGCTTTGTAAATGAGTTTATTTTTGTCATATTTTAAATTCCACATGTAAGTGATATCATATGATATTATTACTTTCTTTAAATAAAACTTTTAGAGTGGACTTAAATATAAGGTATGATGGCAAGGGATTTTACTATGACCTTTCTGTTCTTCCTCATGCCCATTTTTTTTTAAAATCTGGTTCCTTTTTCTAAAACAAATGATTCTATTTGTTCTCTCTCTCTCTCCTCCCATCAAGGTGAATAAGGCAGAGCTGTCTTGATGGCTCAGTGGCAAAGAATCCACTTTGCAATGCAGGAGACACGGGTTCAATCCCTGATCCGGGAAGATCCTGCATGCCAAAGGGCAACTAAGCCCGTGTGCCACAACTATTGAGCTCTAGAGCTGAGGAACCGCAGCTACTGAAGCCTGTGTGCCCTACAGAAGCCTGTGCTCCTCAGCAAGACAAGCCTCCGCACTGAGAAGCCTGTGTACCACAACTAGAGAGCAGCCCTCACTCGCTGCAACTAGAGGAACGCCCGCACAGCAACAAAAACCCAGCGCAGCCGAAAGTTAAAAAAAAAAAAAAGGATGAGGTGGCGGGGCCCCCGCGGGTGGTACAAGCTGAAGGTTCACATGAAAAAAGGGAGGACGGTGTCGCCTCCCTCCATGAACACTGACACCCCTTCCACGTGCCAAAAGAACAACTCCTGCCATCACCACCCACCACCATGGGGTCAAGGAACACGGTCTGCTGAGGTCAACAGACCCACAGACCCAACAGAACCACATCCTAAGCCCTCCCCTCTGTACAGAACCATAATCGGCTGCCTAATGAGCCACAGCTCAGAGCTCTGCCAAGGCCAGGGCCGGGGTTTGACAGACAGCTACCTCCGATAACACCTGCTTCACAGATGATGAATGCACTCAGCTGGGCCTGCCAGCGATCACCCACCAACCACCCTGTGAACCCTTCCTTCTACCGGAGACCAGGGTGGGAAGCCTGACTGAGGCTGGCCAGAGGCCCTGCTAGAAGCCAGCCTCAGACCCCTTCCCACCCAGGTTTAGACAGAGGTGTCCTTTGTAATACAAGGCAGGGCATGGACACCCTGGCCTAGGGAGAACCCTTGCCAGCCTAGCCAGCCTCCCCCAACCCCCTAAGCCTGCACTCAAGAGGGAGGTGGGGCTGGGGAAGGAAGTGTGGTTACAGAGACGAGGAACTAAACCGCTCACATGGGCCAAGGCTGGGGCATTGTCTTGCTTTGAAAACCCCCAGATTTTATTTTGCTAAAGCTTGCAATTTCTTCTGTGTGTGAATGGCACTTGGAAGTCTGTTTGTAATGGATCTTGATTGTATCCAGCTGTCACCAACTGTTCCCTTGCCGCCCAAAAGACAGCTGGCCATGTGCCACACAGTCCAGGCTCTCACTTCAAATAGAGAAGCTAATGCTCTGGTTCCCGCCAGACCTGCCAAAATGTTTTCACTTGTAGAAAAAAAAACAAAAGTGGGGGATGGGGGGCAGGGGCTCAGAGACGGCAGCATCAGGAGGACTGGGCAAGGCCTCTGGGCCAAGGATATCGACGGAGGCAGGCTGGCTCCATTCTGAGCCGTGAATAGGGGCTTCCCTAGTATTTGTTGGTAAAGAATCTGCCTGCAATGCAGGAGACCCCGGTTCAATTCCTGAGTCGAGATGATCCGCCGGAGAAGGGATTGGCTACCCACTCCAGTATTCTTGGGCTTCCCTGATGGCTCAGCTGGTAAAAAATCCCCCTGCAATGCAGGAGACCTGGGTTCGACCCCTGGGTTGGGAAGATCCCCTGGAGAAGGGAAAGGCTACCCACTCCAGTATTCTGGCCTGGAGAATTCCATGGACTGTAGTCTATGGGATTGCAAAGACACGACTGAGCAACTTTTACTTTCAACCAGGGCACAGTCGTCAACAACGCTCCTGTCTGACTCACCCCTTCCACCAAGACTTCTTGTAGAGGGGGGCCTGGAAAATGAGACCCGATAGAATCAATGCCCACTGGTCTCTGCCAAGGGAAAGCATCTCACCAAGGCCATGCAAAGCAGAAAACAGAGTTAATACACATAAGAAGGGAGAATAAAGTGCATGAAACGTGGATCATTTCTAATACTGTAAGAGCAAAAAACCACAGAGGTGCATGTTAGCAGTCCCCACTGTTAGCACATGATAAAGACTGACACGTCCTTTCAACAACACAGTGTGACAGGTGCTGGGAAAACCTGAGGACAGGAGTCACTGGATTAGGGCTTCTTGTCTTCAAGGACGGTCCTGGGGGCCAGGAAGGCGGACCAGAAAGCCGATCTCCTTCTCTAGAGGTTGGAGAACTGGTTAGGAGACGATTCGAATCCAAGAGAAACATAGCCGTGACTCAAGCTGAGAGCCAGGCAGTGGGGACAGGAAAGAGGACTTTTCCAGACAGCCAGGTGGAAAGATCAGAATGCCATCACTGACGTGTGGGAGTCACGTGAAGACGGTGCTGAGCCTAGCAGGCACGTTTCTGGCTTTGGCATCTGGGTGGACGGGGGCCCCCCAGCCTCGGGGGGATCACAGGAGTTGGACACAAGTAGGAGGAGGGCAGACAGCTATGAAATGTCTGGGCCACGAATTTGCCAGTAGGATATCCACGAGCATCCTCTGGATACATTGATTAGACAATGGGGTATATTGATTGGAGTGGATTGATCCTGGCTCCATCTAAGTATCCAGGGCTCACCAGATCCAACAGATTTAACATTTAAGGGACAGAAAAAAGAAGAGCTCTTTGGGGAGAGCGGGATGAACAGTGTCAAATCCTGAAAAGAAGTCGTGGGAAACGCTCATCAAATTTGGGAAATGGATCACTTGAATGGAGCGACGCGGGCAGAAGGCAGGCTAAAAGGAGAATGAGGCAGAAGGCAAATCAAAGCTAAGTTCAGGGAGAGAGTGGCTGGGAGGGGACATGGAAACAAGGGGGCTTTTTAGGATGGCAGACACTTGAACATGTTCATGAGAGAAGAAAGGGGGAAGAGCAAGACACAAGACACAGCTAGGAGGTGAGGTCCCCAAGGGGTGGAAGAGATTGGTCTGGAGAGCACACTGAGGTCCCCACAGAGGGTCCTACTGACCATTCCATGTAAGAACTGTTAGATCAGAACTGTGAGTGTGGTCCCCACCCAGCAGTGGTGTCAGCAACCCTAGGGGCTTCCCTGGTGGCTCAGATGGTAAAGAATCTGCCTGTTGATGCAGGAGACCTGAGTTTGATCCCTGGGTTGGGAAGATCTGGAGAAGGGAATGGCAACCCACTCCAGTATTCTTGCCAGGAAAATCCCATGGACGGAGGAGCCTGATGGACTAGGAGTCAGATACAACTGAGAGACTAACACTTTCACTCTTCAGGAACATGTTAGAATTGCAAATTATCAGACCTCAGCCCAGACCTGCTGAACCAGAATGTCAGGGGCTGAGGCCCAGCAACCTGTGTTCTCACGACCCCCTGGTGATGCTGACCCTCAAACCTGGGACTAGCACAGCAGCTCTCAACACTGGCTGCCCAGTAGGATCACTGAGGAAGGGTTCAAATGCCAATGCCCGAGCCTCACCCTCAAGAGTCTCGTTTCTGGCACATTCATTGTCAATTAAATTAGTATTAAATAACTCTCCCAGGTGATTTTGCTGCTCCGTGAGTGTTGGACCCATTATGTTAGAAGGGGAATAGATCACAAGGGGAGGGAAAGCAGCTGGTTTCAGTTTTGGGTTCCTCGTGTTTCGCTGTTTTACTTTGGAGTGGGATGAAAATCATTTGCAAGAGTAAGGGGCACACAGGCAGTTGAGAGGGCACAAACATGCAGTAACTGCAGAAGGGATGGGAGAGTGGGGCCATCTGAACACAGAGCCTAACAGAGTGTGGCCACCAGCTTCTGCAGCTGGATAGTCCTCCCCAGCAGAACCAGTTGGTCCTGAAGGAGTGAGGAAGGAAAGAGCAGGACGCAGCTGGGACTGGACCGAGCAGGGTGTGTGCAGCGGGGGCCCCTCCAGGCCTGTGCGTGCCTGCTAAGTCGCTTCAGTCGTGTCCATCTCTTTGCGACCCTGTGGACTGTAGCCTGCCAGGCTACTCTGTCCATGGGATTCTCCAGGCAGGAATACTGGAGTGAGTTGCCATGCCCTCCTCCAGGGGATCTTCCCAACCCAGGGATCAAGCACATGTGATTGTGGGTTCAAGGGGAGGAGCCGGTGCAGGTGACTAGCCACAAGGTCCCGAAGGCTAAGAAGGAATCACGTTGCTGAGCGCCCACCAGGTGTCACGTGACACATCCTCAGGCTGCCCCCCGCCCCCCACCCGCGGTGTGGGGAGAGGATTCCCAGAACCTCGTTTCTCCCAGAACCTCGTTTCACCCAGGTCCCGTCTACACCGAGGCTGTCCATGCTACCAAGACTGGGCAGGATTCACACCCTGGCCTTCCCCACTCCATCACACTGGGCAGCCTTTCACTGCTCACTCCTGACTCCCGAGGATAGGCCGAGCTTCTAACGGATGCTCGCCTAGTTCCCCAGGTGTTCAGATAACTGCGCTTTTTTCTTAATCGGGAGACTCCAAGCTCCATGGTCACGTCCTTCTCATACCTGTGTTCTCCCCATTTCCCGTTCTGATAGCATGTTGACACTGCAGGCTTGTCTGTATCACGGCCCCGGAACCTGTCACCCACCTGCCTCTCTGGTACAATGGTGCCCTACCACTCAACTTCCCAAGCCAGTGGTCTTCCCCCGGCCCTGAACTTTCCACCACATGTTACCTCTGCTCTCGATTCCAAGTACCCAGGTGGCCCCACCTGTCTAACTACTGCCATGTCATAGTTCTAGACAGGAGCACTTCTTGGCCGGCCTGTTGGACTGGTCATCCTTGCCCATCTTCTCCACCCCCACCCCCTGGCCCGCACACACACTGTCGTCTGCCTCGGGTGTGTAAAGAGTGAATCAGACCTTGTATTCTCTTGCTGAAAACACCACAGGCACTCACCAGAGCCTGAGAGGCACACTAAGGCTGGAGGGACAAAGTTCCTGCTGAAGTTATCAAATGAGAAATACCCTGGGCTTTCGCTTTGTCACCTGACCATGTCAGTCAAGGGAGCCCGGCTGGCCGCAGCCTGCTCACCAGCCGATGTCTGTTCACAGCGTCCCTTCGTTTGAGGCCACATCTGGTAGAGCTGGGCCGCCTCCTGGTTCCCACTGGAGTCGGCAGCTCTGAGCTTGAGACCACAGGCTGACAGGGGAAACTAGGCTGTGTTTGTCTTCCACACACCCAGAGCCACAATATGGATAGAGCTATGGTCTTGCTTGTATGACCCCTGTGCCCAGATTTGTGGTGGATCAACTCCAGCTGCTGACCAGCCTGCGATGTACAGCCTTTGGACAAAAGCTCAGCTGGTCGGACAGGCCTGTGAGCTGTAATCTGTCACCCCAGACTCTTTGCCCACCTGCCGAACACCCCCTCTGGTTTGGGTCTAGTTGATGCCTCGCTTCACCTCTTGCTGTCATTCTGAGCCATCTGGCCATACCCCCACGGTGACCAGGGTTGAGTCCTGGGTCTGAGGGCATCCCTGAAGGGAAGGAAGGGGTGAGGAGCTGTGGGGCTTGGCTACCAAAACCCACCCACCGGAAATCTGCCCCTGCCCCGGACTGTCACCCACTCACTGGCGCTGCCCTTGCCACAGGTAACCTCCCAATCACAGCGGGCTCTACAGGGTCCCGGGCCTCTCTGGGCCACGCCCCAACTTCTAGGACATGTTTAATCAGCCAGACATGATCTTCCTGCTCTTGTTAGGCCCAGCCTGACCAGACCAGCAATGTCCACGTGGGCCACTGAATTCCAGTGCATGCAGGAACCAAGCCTTCCTTACCACGGCCTCCAGCACGTGGCTGAGGCAGCAGCTGGGCACATCCACTAAGGCCAAGACTGAACGTGACCTGACTACATCATTGTAACCGGGCCACAGCAGGGGCTGTGTCCTCAAACTGGAGGCCTGCGCTGCCCTTGACAGCTGTCAGAAAAACTCAGTTTGGTAAAACCTATGATGTCGCCCTCATCTTTACCTGCAGAAATCCAAATATTTGGTTACAAAAATTTTCAAACAACAGACCTCAGTGGAATGATACTGTTTCCATTTTCAATCTCATGCTCATTGAAAATCAACCACAAAGCTCAGGGAGCCACTTCAAAGGATTCTTGCCTTCTTAAATTCAGCTAAGTGTATGTATAACATTAAGACATTTAGATAAACCTTTTTATTCCTAATTAAATAGGAATGTGCTCTAAGCTTTCGTGCACAGACTGCCCAAAGTGCCTGGCTCCCACTCATAGACGGGTGACAGAAAGCACCCAAGGCTGACCTCACATGTGAACGGGGCCAGCAGACTGAAGTATGGGGTGGGGGAAAACCTTTTAAAAGCCAAAGGGAAAAGACACAGGCAGGTCTCACAAAAACTCGTTATTTTATTGCACTGAGATCTTGGTAACATCTGTGGCCCTCTCGGTTCCTGGCTATGAGCTGCGGGCTCATCACACACATAGGGCCTTGGTGTAACCAGGGCCCCCAGCAGAGAGGCAGGGAGCGAGAGGACCGGGACTACCAGGAGAGGTGCCCCCTTCACAAACATAAAGTTAAATTAAACCCACGTTCTCAGTCAACAAGTGTCACCCTAAAAGCTTCAGTTCTTTTCCTTGATGTGTACGCACCCAGGATCTGGGCTCACATTCTGGGCCACTCCTTACCCTCTGTTTGGCTGATGCTTCTCCTTGAGAGGGGAGGACTCGCCTACCTAACAGTGATAATCGCTGTGGAGTCAGGCCAGTGCTCATCACTGCCTGGGAGAAAATGGATGATATGTTTTCCTCAGAAAAAGGCGTTGTAATTATATAGTGGAGAAAGGAAGAGACTGATTTGGAGAAGAGGGAGAGAAACAAAAGGAGATAAATTTTGTGCGAGCAGACAACAGATTTTTCTTTTTCCAACAAAACATGACAAGAATATGGTCAGGGAAACAGTTCACACAGGAATGAATGCTGACATCTTGAGATGGGGAGAAGAAAATCCTGCCCATGGAGGCACCTGCCTTCCCTCCTGACATGACAAATGACAAAGTCACAGGGCACTGGAGCGGGCCCCTTAGTTCTGAGCAGGCGTGGCTGACATGCAGGAGTCAGGCCTCCAGAAAAAGGCTCCCTGGCCAGTCCAGGCAGAGCTTGGTTCCCATCTGCTGGGGCCAGAGCAGCCCCAGCTCAGGCCATGGGGTATTATACTCCCCACCTTTTAAGAGAGAAATACAAAACCAGGAAAAACAAAAACCACAACCCACATGAAAAAATTAATGTATCTCCCCGTATAAAAAATGTTTAACGCTGTTTTGATACCACCTAGGTCCCCCAGGTCCCAGAACGAAGGGCAAAGCTCAGTGAGGAAGAAAGCAGGGGCTGGACGAGTGCACTGGGGCTCAGGCCGAGACCCCTTGGAGCGCAGGACCAGGCCAGACATTGAGCCACACCCACAGGAAGTGATCCCAAGAGGAGAGGAAGTGATCCCAAGAGGACATGTGCTAAGGGATAATCTTCAGGCTTAACTTCTGTACCTGTTAACAATGGGACACTAGTCTTTTTTCTGGACAGTATCAGCTCACTGAGGATTTCCCATATTTATTAAATTACAAGTTCGCAGGCACAGCTTGAGCGGGATAAAAAAAGGGATAGTGATCATCTCCAGTTACACAATCATCTTCAATTTAAAAGCACTCACAAAACTGAGCAAACGAAGCCGGTATCTGCATATTAGGGAGAGGAGACGTATTGCTAATGGAAGCCACAGGCCTGGTCAAAAATAAACGTTTTATAGTAGTAGCAAAATAAAAGGAGGAATCTACCCCAAGAACACCACCTCGGTAAGGACCCCGGGGTTACTGCAGCTGCAAGGGCTGGGGGCAGGAGCGGGGAGGTCCAGCAAAGCCACCTCGGAGCCCCCACCCCACCCCACCTCGGCTGTCCGCTCTCCAGAGGGGGTCTAGAGTTTCTTGAGATGGAGAGATGCACTGCCCTCCGCCCCTGCCACCCAACTCCAAAAGAAGCGAGAGGCTGCAGCGTGGGGCCAGCCTGGGGCTCTGACTTTCCGAGGGTGGGCTGGTAAGGCATACAGAGCCCCCGTGGGAGGAAGTGGGAGCCGCACGGTCTGTGGAGAAGGGCAACCAGCTGCACGCTGTCACCTCCGGAGCTCGAGGTCACCCTGGAAGGCTGAGCCGCGACCTCCCTGCCCTCCCCTGCGGCAGGCTGGACGCTGCTGGCCAGCACCCCGGGGCGCCGGCCCCGCCCCGCTTCCCAGTCACCGTGCCTCCCCTGCTCCACGTGCCACCACGCGGCCTGTCACAGTGCACGTCGTGTTCACCGGGGCAGAAGCCCAGGGCCTCTGCGGGCCGTCCCCCCACCGACAGGCCAGCGAGTCCACGGCAAGCGGCTCTTCAGTCCAGACAGACCATCCGTGGGGAGGGATGCCGTGTCTCTGGAGGCTGTGAGGGCAGAGAACGTGGTTCCTGATGGAGAGAGACGAGACCCTGAGGGTCCCACCGCCATCCCTGAAGTGTGTGTCCCCCACAGGACCGACACGTGACTGAGAGGGAGCCCAGAGACAGAGCACACACACCACACTCCACACACGCACGTACACACGCCCCACCCCCGCCGCCAACACGCACACAAACGGATCTACCTTGACGGCAGCACATTCAGCGGCGATAGCTCAGACTGGAAGCCTTAGCTGGATGAGTCACAGACCAAAAATTCCGTCTACTCTGAAGTTTCTGGAAGGCGTTGAAGTTTCTTTTCTTCTCTCTCTTGAATTTTTTCAATTTCTTCTCCTATGTCAAGAATCACAGCGTCACAATTCCCATAAAGGCCTCCCCCAGGTCCTGGTGGCTCCTTCCGAGTGCTTACTGCATGCCAGCTCGAGTCTCAACGTGTGACCTGAACAGATTTGTCCTCCACGTGGCCCTCGGGAGGTATCCCCACGACCCCAATTTCACTGACGGCGGAGCACGAGCAACTGGGGGACGGAGACCCTGCACCCGGCCACGTGGCTCCCAGGCAGCCAGGCTCCAGCCTCGCCCTCGGCCACTTCAAACCGCCCTGAAAACCCAAGTCCCCCCTGCCAGGCGCCACCACGCATCACACCTTCCCTCGGTCGAACTCTTCGTCCCAGTCGTCAATGACCCTGGCCGTGCGGGCCAGCCTGCTGTCCTGAACGGCGTCCTGACTCACGGCCGACACCTCGCCGTCCCACGTCAAAACTGCAAGGCAGACACGTGCGTCAGGACCTGGGTGGGCTCCCAGCTGCCCTGGCGACTTACTTCAAGGGTGAAGTTTACATACGAGGCTGTTCTGCTCCTAACGATTCACCATTTCTGAGTGCTGCCTTCTGGTGAAAATGGACACACAGAAGGAAGAGGAAGAGGGACAGTGTGGTCTCTGGTTTGCAGGACAGTCAATGATTCTGTCACACGAGCAAACACTGTTAGCTCTACCACCAAGCCTCAAAGTTTAGTTTTTACAAACCCCTGCTCTCATTTGAGAGACAAAGACCTTGTGTTCTCCAGGTCCAAATTAGAAAAATAATGTTCTAAATGAGAACATACAGCACCTGAGCCGGACGAGCCCTTCCGTCCACAGCCATCCCCGCCCCGGGACACACACTCGCCCTCTCCCCGCTCCCAGACCCCAGGGGGAAGCTGTTCTGGATCCTTCCACAGACTAAACCCAACTGCAGGGTTCTTGACCTGCATGCAATGGCTTCCTTTCCTGTCTTCAGAGCCAAGCGATCTCTGTGCACAAGGCTCAACATAGCAGGCCCGCTTCAGGCCTCTTTATCTGCTACGTAAGCCAATCACAGAAAAACAGAAGTCAGGTCTCAAAACAGCACCTTTTCTCCCATAAGCTTTATCAGCTGAATATTTGAGCAATTCTTGGACCACATCGGATTCTCTCTCTTTGTCCCAGGATGCAAGTGGAGCCGGTCCCAGCCCTGCATTCAGAGGAACAATTTACATACATTTAAATCACCGAGAAAAATGATCACACACCTTTTATCTACAACAGCACTGCAAAACTTACTAATCACAAATTACTGAAAGAATGTGTAAAAGCGAGCTCTTTCTGCCTGCCTGCGGCAAGAGAGTTAATGATTTCTCTTCCTTGCCTGTAGGGAACCGGCAGAAACATGGAGCGGAGGGAACTGGAGGGACGAGGCGCCTCTCTCCACCGCCACCGCAGCTTGGTGGGGCAGCTCCCGTCTGCCAGCCCTATCCTCAGAGAGCCTGGCCAGCAAGAAAGGACATCTGCACAGACAGTACTGACTGCCCCTCACCATGGCTCTAGAGATGACATCTGAGCTGCCCTTGGCCTCTTCCCTGCCCCTCAACCAACTCCAACCGCCTGAACGGACTCGCCGTCCTGAACACAAGCCTCACCTCGTCTCTCCGGGCCTCCAACTTGGCAGTGACCTTGTGTCCTTCAGGCTCAGTGCTCTGGGCAGGAGAGCGTCCACTGTCCACCCCCAGCCTGTCCCCACCTGCCCCAGTGGCTGCTCCTCAGCACGGCTTGGGCCCGGTGGTAACGCGGGGCCATGGCCAACCGTAGCTCTAGCCAATTCTGAGCCACCAACGCCCGTCCCCATTTTGGGACTGTGAGCTGGCACGCGCGGCACTGGGTCTCCCTGCAGCCCCGGCACCCCTGGCTTGGCCAGTGGGCTCACAAAGCCATGCAGTGGTCTGGTGGCAGCCACTCTCTGCCGCCTTTTCTCCAGTTATGCTTTGGCAGCCTGCCGCAGCCAGTCCTCACTGCCTAGCAGTGAGTGCTTTGAAATGGAATTATCAAAACTCCACGTTCATTCATGGCTGCGTTTCTCGGGAGTCCGATACAAACTCCAGGTCAATCCCCAGAGGCCAGTGTGCCCCCAAAGAACTAACACAACAGCTGATGCCCTGAGACCTGGGCCCCTTCCGGAGGAGCTGAGGACCTTCTCCTCCCTCGTGTAACAGACACACTCCACCAGGAGAGCCCAGTGAGCCCCACCAGCCAGAAAGACAGAGAGAAGACGGAACCTGAATGAGCTGCTTGGTGGGGTGCTCAACTTGGTGGGGGGGTGAGGGTGGTCAGCCTAGGCAGACCCACAGCACGCGGAGCCCCAAACGCAAGAGGCCGCATGATCGTCAGACAGGCTCACAACTGAGAGGGGCAGAGGGCAGTGAGCGTCCGAACGCCACGCTCCAGGCTCAAGTGGCAAAGGGCACCACCAGGCCGGGCAGCCCAGCAGTCTCTCCAGTGGGACGGTCCAGAAGGGAGCAGCCCTGAGCCAGAAGAAACGCTGGGCTCACAGAACACGCTGACCTTTACATGTGCCCTCCTGTGGGGGAGATCCGGCTGAGCCATCAGCCAGGTGAGGAGGCCCAGTGGGCAGACGGCTCACACCAGGACAGAGGGCTCCCCAGTGAACCGCATCTGCCTCTGGACACACACGGCAGGCTGGCTCCCACCCTTAGCGCCCTCCCCACCCCATGCACACCTGTGGGGCCCCTGGGAGCCTGGCCATTCACAGCTGGCAGGGGCCTGCGCCCCGGGACAGCGGGGCCCCTCTGGCCCTCGGGCTCCTTCTCTTCTACTTCTTGTCGTGGCTCTTGCTTCTTTTTTTTCTTTTTCTTTTTCCTCGGTGATGTTGCAACGGTCTCTGGCTGGACAATGTCCGAGGGTGCGCAGCTCCTGGGAAGTCAGAGTAGACAGTCAGCTCCGAGCAAACCGAAGCCCAGACACCTCGAGAACTCTGCTGGTTTGTGCCCAGCCCTGCAGAAGAGCCCCGGGAGACACCACCCGAACCCGACCAGGACAGAGCCACAGCCCAGGAAAGCACATGAGCGCGTTTTTAATCCTCACTGAGGCAAGTCCTACAAACTGGACAACAGGACCCCAGTCCAGCCCAGCCCGGGTCACGTGACCTCCCAGCACACATGGTACTGGCCAGATCCAGGACATGCCTCCACTCGCCAAACCCCGGGACAACATGGTCACATCCCAGAGGCCTGGGCGCCTGTATTTCCAGACCGCACCCACCCGGAGCAGACTGTGTGAGCGAGTGGAGGTGCAGGGCCCCTGGCTCCTCGCTCTCACCCATGCCAAGGTGGGTCCCCGGGTAGGCCGTCTTCCCCGTCACAGCTCTCTGGTCCCTTTCTCCTCCTCTTCCTGCTGCTCACGTGGGGGCCATTGGTCACGCATCTCATGGGCCAGCTGTTCTCCAGGCGCTGGCCACTCTCTGGCTGGTGTCTGCCCTCTTCCTCCGATCTGTCTGCCGGTGGCTCCGCCCGGCCCTCCTTCCTGCGTCCAGAGCTCCAGGGCGGCCCCGGGGTCCGCTCGTCCTGTGAGGGGGTGGCATCCACGTCCCCCGTGTGCTTCCTCTTCCTCTTCCTCCTCCTCCCGGGCGGGGCTGCCAAGGCCGTATAGGTCTCCGAGACACAGTCCCCCCCTTTCACGCGCGTCTTCTTCCTCTTTTTACCAAGGCTCTGGGGGGGCTCGCTGGCCTCTGGCAGCTGGTATGGGGGGGCCCGGAAGGCCCCATTGACCTGAGGCAGGGGTGCAGAGGCGGGCGAGCAGCTCTGTGGGTCTGAAGTCCCGAGAGGTTGGGGGCTGCTGGACAGTGATGGGGGACAGGGGCCGACGAGGGGCTTCAGATGGCTGGAGGGTCTGGGAGCAGGTGAGACAGCCCTGTAGGGAGAGGTGGGCAGTTAGGACAGCCTGAGTTCTCCCGCCCTGCCCTCCCTCGGCCCCTTCCCTCTCAAGAAAGGATTTTCAATGATTTTCCCCTGTAAACCTCAGATATGTACGTTTCAGAGAAGTTAGAAAACACAGGCTAACAAGCAAATTTAAACCTCAAGATCAAAGTCCATAAAAATCACTACATATCTCAGTTTCCTGTCACCAGGGAGTCCAAGGTACTTTTACAAACTCCAGTGCTTTAAACTTTCCATACAAATGTGTTCAGAGGAAAGCTCCACCAAGCAACAAACGTCCAGCCTCCACAAGCATCACGCGTCTGAGCACAGGCAGCCGAGTCTTACAAGAAAGGCAGATATAAGCCTATCTATCTTTTGCTATTACCTTCCTAGGATTTTCCTCTGAAACCTGGGGTTTATGAAGATCAGGGAGACAGACTTTCCAGCCAGCTGTACACCAAGACAAGCAAGGGGCAGGACTGGACAGGCGAGACTCTTGGCTCTCCTTCCTGTCAAATGTGTGTGTCGCTAACTTGTGTGTCTGTGTGTGTTTAGTGGCTAAGTCACGTCCAACTCTTCTGCGATCCCATGGACTGTAGCCCGCCAGATTCCTCTGTCCATGGGATTTCCCAGGCCAGCATACTGGAGTGGACTGGCACTTCCTTCTCCAGGGGATCTTCCTGACCCAGGGATCAAACCCAGGTCCCCTATCGGCAGGCCGACTCTTCACCGCTGAGCCATCTGGGAAACCCTTCTGTCAACTATGCACGCACCCATGGAAAAGTCAGTTTTCCACCCTGAGCCACAATTTTCTCATCTGTGAATGAATGACAATAATGCCCACCCCCAAAGGTTATTAATTAAACAGAACTGTCTCTTCACTGTCTAAATCAGAACAAACTCTGATGGTCACACAAATTGCATTACTATGTCACGTTACTCTGCATTTTTTGGAATAAAAAAAAAGTTGTACGTCAAAGAAAGACAAAAAAAAATACCAAATATATGTTGTGAACATTTAAGCACTTTCCAAGTGCAAAACCCCTGTGCCAGCAGTGAGAGTAGGAGGGGGGCTGGGGGAAGGGAACAGCAGGCCCCCGAGTGCAGGGCCTTGAATGAGTGGGGCAGGGAGGGCATGACGGTGCCAGGTAAATGCTGAACCCATCCAAACCACCTCATGGCTTTGCCTCGTCTTCCTTCTTTCCTCTCTCCTTCCACAGCTGTCAAAGGCCTTAACAGTCTCTCACTCCTCAGACAGCCATTTATCAGTAACTCTGGGCCTTCTGCCCTTGACACCTGAAGGGACTCAAGCGTCCCTGTGCAGAGCGGGCTGGGAGGCGACAGCACAGGCCTCTGGAGGGGCATCTATCCAGGATGCTGAAAAGCCCCAGGGAGCCACGTCTGCTGCAGTGGCCCCTGGAGCCCACTGGGAATGCCCTGAGGGCCAGGGCAACAGACCCCACCTTGCCCCAAGATAAGCCCCAGAGCGCTGCTAGGAGATACAACCTGCTCAGGACTCGGAGCTCACACGGCGTCTGTCCAAACACCCACCACCCCCGCAACCCCGGCCTTCCACTTTGGGGTCCTGTCTCGGCGCTGGGGATCCCCAGGCACATCAGTTCACAGCACACCCATCACCAAGAGCATGTAGCAGACAGACGGGAGATGAAGACAGAGTCAAAAAAGGCCAGGACCGCAGAGACCAAGCTGCCTGTGCCCCGCAGAAGCCCCTCGGGCAGGAGGAGAGAGGGGACACCGGGCAGACCTCTGCGCTGGCCCCACGGGGAGGGGCGGCTGCCCTGCTTACCGCATCGCATGGACAGGCCAGGGGGTGGCGACGACGGGGTGAGTGGGTTTCCGGGGGTAGGTGAGGTCGGAGGATGGAGAGAGGGCAGGTGGATGGAGGTCATTGCCGGTTGCCCTCCGCAGGGTGCTGGCCTGCAGTTATTGACATAAATAAAAACTTGGTGGTCTAAAAAAGGTTGCCGTGAGTGAGGAGGAAAATAAAAATAAAATTTTAAAAAAAGAAAAGAAAACAAAACAAAAAAGAGCCCAGAAGGGAGGATGAGAGGACAGAAGGAGAACAAAAAAAGGGAGCGTGAGGGGTGGGGGGGGCATGATAGAAGAAGAATCAGAAGTGTTTTTGGTTAGAAACAAAAAGGAAAAAAGGAAGGAAGTTTAAACAAAAACTTCAGTACAATTACATCACAGTGAGTCAGGCTGCACACAGAGATGCCGGCCAGCCTGCGTCCCCCATGCTGAGCTCCCGGCCTGGGCCCATCCCTGAGGCTCCCTTAGGACGTCTGTCCACAGAAATGGAGGCCCATCGGCCCCCAGCCTCATCTGATCACACTGCTGCTGCCCCGGCCTGGGCCAGGACAACCCTCCAATGCTGGGGGACGCCCTCAGCCGTTGTCCCACCGCCCTCCCCAAAGCTAAAAGCAACCCCACTTCCTGGCTCCTACCAACACCCTTCAGGGTCAAGCTGCCCACACACTCACCTTCTTGGCAGAGAGGGCCAGCTTTTTGGCCGGAGGAGGAGACATGGCGTTGGCCGGCTCGGGGCTGGCGCCGCTCAGGACGGGGCACTTGGCCTTCTCCGGCTCGGCGTCCTGTTGGGCCGGCAGCACCTTGGTGGGGCCGGCAGTGGCGGAGTGGGTTCCCTGAGAATCTCCGAGGCGGGTGGCTCCGCTCCGGGGGGCCTGGGGGGGCCTGCTGGTGGGGTGCTCGGGGCTGGAGCCCCCCCTCTCAGGGGTGGGGCCCTCGTCGCCCGCCTGGGGCCCAAGCCCGTTGGGGGTCCCCGCAGCTGGGGCCCGGAGTGAGGTAGAGACAGCGGCCCGACCGTCCCAGGAGCCTGGCCTGCGACCCTCGTTCCTGCTGCCTCCTGGTGCGCTGGCGCTGGGCGGAGGGGAGAAGTGCTGTAGGGAGGCCGGTTTCTTGACTTTCTTTCCAGGCTCATCCAGAATGGCTGGCGCGTGGGTAGGTGTTTTGCAGACTTTGGGGGAAGGGGACCCCAGGGTGGGCTTGGGAGGAGCATATCCATTCGGAGACTTCAGGCCCGACACAGAGCCGTTCCTGGCAATGGGCACTCCAAGTTCTTCAGAGGTCTGCGGCTTCTTCATTGTCCCAGGGTCTGGTCTCTAAGAGAGGAGCAAAGCAGAGGATGTGGTCAAAGCCAGAGGGAGCAGGGCCGGCTCCTACGAGGAGGCAGCAGGAGGGAGCTCTGGAGGAGCCACTCCAAATTACTGACATGGGCATATGATACAGACGTCGCTGCTTCTTTTCAGCAATTCCCGAGTTGGGCACAGATGAGTGCGTCTCCATAAGCATCTCAACTATGAAAGCAGGGTGTTTTCATTAGGATTTGAGAAATACAAAAATAGTAATAAAGGGAAAGAATTTACCAAGTGCCATCACCTAAGCCTAACCCTTGACTGATATGCTAGTGCCCTCCCCGTGGGCTTCTCTGCCGACACGGGGCGCCTCGGTTTCAACCATGTACCCCATCGCTTAAATACTCAGGCCCTCAACAATGGTCTTAACGTTTGACTAGCAGACAGCTCGGAGAAGGCGATGGCAACCCACTCCAGTACTCTTGCCTGGAGAATCCCATGGACGGAGGAGCCTGGTGGGCTGCAGTCCATGGGGTCGCTAAGAGTCGGACACGACTGAGTGACTTCACTTTCACTTTTCACTTTCACGCATTAGAGAAGGAAATGGCAACCCACTCCAGTGTTCTAGCCTAGAGAATCCCAGGGACAGGGGAGCCTGGTGGGCTGCCGTCTATGGGGTTGCACAGAGTCAGACACGACTGAAGCGACTTAGCAGCAGCAGACAGCTCACTGTGTGAAGAGCTTATAAACTAGACTGGCTCCAGGTAGCCCTGAAACGACCAGCTGGGTGCTAAATGCCCATCCTTTTCTGTAGCACCATTACACCCGGGTCTATACCACCCACACCCTGAAACGCTCCCCAAGGCCTGCACCGGGGCTACTCACCGTGACCGGTCACCTCCCCCTCCCAACAGGTCAAGGTCCTACGGTTAGTAACTACTTGTCGATGAAAAAGCAAAAAACTGAATCTTCTCCTGTATTTAGTACTCCATACTCACTTTTTTAGAAATAGAATGACCAGACTATTAGTATTTTCATAAATTAGGATGCATATTGCCACACTGAATTTACTATCCTCTTACCAGCAATGAGGTTTTCCCAGAACGTTTGCTAAAGTGATACTACTTTGAATCATTAAGCACCCATATCCTCTGCACAGGCCACAGAGTGACTTGAAGTCACTGGGGTCATTACCTCTTTATTAATTTTCCTCCTAAAGGGAACACACCTTCCCACTGTGCTGCTTAACCTGTTCAACTGTTGAGCGTTTAAGTACCTGGGACCATACAATGTTATTTAAACTAAAATGACTTCTGGGCAACTGCAATGTATTTGGGAAAGTTGCTTTCGTAATGAAAACACAGTCAGTGGAGTAGCCTTGCTAACCCAGCCTAACCCAGGGTTACCCATGCTCACCCTCAGGCACCCCTGCGCCCCTCGCTGTTCCTCTGAGCTGTGACTGAGGCTTTCCTGCTCTGGCCAGAGTGACCATCACCCTTGCAAATGGGTCATAGCTCATCACTACTGTGTCAATTCTAATGCTTCTATTTCAGCTTCTATTTTCTTCAACGTTGGCGGGGAAACAGGTTTTTGTAAAAGACTAAAAACCCTGCAGGCTGTGGAGGCCGTTGACAGTCTGAGTTTGATTTGATCTTCAGACTGGGATCACAGAAGCAGTCAATAGAGATGGTTGTTCTAGCTCTGAATTACGAATTATGTTGTAATAAAGGAAATTGCTATTTATCTTGGTAATAAAACTGAGTTTAACTTTTTCTTAGTAGGAAATTTCCCATACATACAAAAAAACCTTCAAGGGATATTCCTTAACTTTACCACATTAAGTTTCTGGCTCTCTCTCCCTGCATATGCATATCAACATAGGCATATGTACATATATATTTTTCTAACCATCTGAATGAATTTTAGACAAGACGTCCTTTTACCTCCATATACAGCAAGTATTCCTCAAAAGAAAGGATGTTCTCTTAACACAACCACAGTAAAACTGCGACGGTTATACCCTGGTACAATCTACTCACATTTTCGGTATTAAAGTGTGGGGATGAAGTATTTTTTCCCAGGTGCTCAAGGTGTGCTTGGGGGACCTGTCATTGCACTTGCGTAAGGCATGGGAGCTAAGTCTTGGTCTGCGGAGTCGCGTTTTCTATTCACTGCTCCCTCTTCCTTACCAGCATCAGCCCTGCAACCCGCTTCAGAAAGAACACGGAACACGGCAGGACCGCCGTCTGCACTCTCCTTCAGCTGGGCCAAGCCCCCTGGCGTGCAGAGGTGAGGGGCGGTGCTCCATGATACCCCAAGAGGCACAGGCGGCAAGAACAGCAGGGTTTACATCGATCCTCTTAAACAAGTACCTTTCCGGTCATTGGAGAGGCCGTGGTCCCGTTGCTGACATTCTTCCGGACATGATCCGGAACCACGCTGGGGCGGCTGGAAAGGGAGGAGGCCATCCTGGAGATGGAGCCCTCGGGACTCTTCTTAGAGCCTGGAATCCTGTCAAAGGGACAGAAGGAGGCAGGGACTGCCTTACTGAAGCTGCAGAGGTTTGACCCAAAGTGAGTGAGAGAAGGAATCAGAATATCGAAGTCAAGGTTACAATTTCATGGGGGGGGGCAAGTAGGGAGTTCCCTGGCGGCCCAGTGGTTAAGATTCCAGGCTTTCACAGCCATGGCCTGGGTTCAATCCCTGGTCTGGGAACTGAGTCCCTCAGGCCAAGTGGCACGGCCCCCCCCCAAAAAAGTGGTGGGGACCAAGCAAAGGCAGACCACGAGAACTTACTACATGGCTCTGGATTCCGCTCAATATGAGCAGAGAGCAAATTGCACGAGAGCTCTTCTAAAACCAGACTCTCAGTTTATCAACTCAGAGTCCTGAAGCAGCAGAACATCGCCCTTTGCCTCGTGCTGGTCCTCCAGGTGGTGACCATCAGTCCCGGAAAGAAGTGCCTCCTGAGGCCTCCACCCTCTGACAGCCCACTTCCCTGCCCACCACGACCACTCCCCCAGAAGAGGACGGGGTGGGACGAGCCAATAACCAGATGGAACGCAGCTATTCGAGGGCAATAACGTAAAATGCCAGACAGCCTTCCCATTTACGGGCCAAGTCACCTCCACGTGGGACAGATGGACCGCGCTCAGTCTGACCTTCCCTCGGGCTCTGGCTCTGACTCAGCAGCCAGGCGGACGCGGTCTAAGCGTCCTTCCTGGTGGCTGCGCTCTATTACCCCTGACCGGCCAGAGACAGCTCTTCCGTCCTTCAGATTTCTCAGTTACTTTCACGCAGGAAAAGGCCAGGGAGGCCCGTCAGGGCGAGAGTGGAGGTGCGGGCTCTGGGGGACGGGGCGGGGGTGGGGGTGGGGAGTCAGTCACCGCAGGTAGAAGAGAACGTAGGCCTGCTGGTTCAGAACCACCTTGATGTTGCTGGCGTGGACCGAGGAGTCATTCATTTGGTACCACTGTCCGTTGCTTGCCTGAAGCAGCAGAGGGTGAGGATGAAAACCGAATGATCAACACTTCTGTGATCCTTACTTTTAACAAGGGAAGGAACAAACCTTTTAACTGCCACATATATCCGAGTTTGAGTTAGCAAATGTTGCTGTTCAGTCGCTTAGTCGTGCCTGACTCTTGGTGACCCCACGGACTGCAGCACGCCAGGCTTCCCTGTCCGTCACTGTTTCCCAGAGTTTGTTTAAACTTATGTCCATAAAGTTGGTGATGCTATCCAACCAACTCATCCTCTGTCGCCCTATTCTCCTCCTGCCCTTAATCTTTCCCAGTATCAAGGTCTTTTCCAATGATTTCACACGAAAATACCAAATAGCTAACTGAATATGCCCCCCCAAGCGCGCTGGAGCCCCCCCCTTCCTTCCTGGCACCCCCAAAGATGCAAGCTTTCCCTCCTGAAGGCTCTTTTGGAAGGTATGCTTGGCACAGCCTCTCCCACCAACATCTGGCCTTCTGAAACTTCTTCAGGGGTCTAAGAACAGGGTACCGAAAGCAGCCCCCCTGTGTCTCACTGCAAGGCCTTCAAAAGTGGGATCGATCCGAGTGGGACAGGTCAGAAGGATGCCTTTGTGCTCCATGAAGAAGCAGCAATAGGACCTGGACATAACCACAAAACAGGGCCAGTTCCCAGAGTATAATGAGGGCCCACCTGGAGTTGTGCAAACAGGCACCGCCAACCTGCCTCTCCTCACCCCCCAGCCAGGAGGCAGCGCACATACCACCCCCGCCACAGCCAGACGCCGACACCAGAGCCACTGACCTTCACGTAGCAGTAATAGTGCCCGGCGTGGCAGCTGTAGCCCGAGTGGACGAGGACAGCGTACAGCCCGTACATGACAGGCTCACCACTGCTCTGGGACATGTACGGGCGGATGTTCAAGAACTCTGGGTAGCCCACATCCTGTTTGAAGAGCCAAGGAACAGGAAATTACAATTCATCAGTGACAGTAAGGGTCAACCTCCCAATCAGTGAGTCTTGAACTCACTGGGGTGACAGGCATGCAAGGCTGAGGCAGGAGCCTCCCCCGGTCAGTGAGTTAAAAAGAAAGCAGAAAACACATCCTTTTTAAGGGAGTTTCTCTGAGAAACTCTTATTGTCCTGTCAAGCGATTTACGGTCCCGTCTTGGCCGTACGCCCAGACTGGCTCTCTTGCCACCTGGGTCCCACGTGCAGGAGAAGAGCTGTTCATTCTCCCTCCCGCCCTCAAGCAGAAGACTTTGAGGGGAGGGCAGGGCACAGGGCAGGGACGCAGGGCTTCAGAAAATCAGGCTGACCCCAAATGGGCAATTGCAACAGCAGGCTAAAATTTTAATGGATCAGAACAAAGGTCATGCCAAAGTTTATTTCAGGAATGAACAATCTTTCACAAGCAAATACTGTCAAAAGTGAGCCTTGAACGACAAGGGTATAATGCACTGCAATTACTTCCTGTGCTCATACAGACTTTTTTTTAAAAAATAAGGCACAATTTACGTGGAGTGAAACACATAGCTCTTTGAGGAGTTTACAGTTTGCTGAGTTCTGACCTGTCTCCACTGATGGTAACCCATGCTCCGTTCTAGAGACAGACACAGACCCAGAAAGTCCTTTCTCTCCAGTGAATGCCCCCATCCTGCCTGTTCCAAGCCCACGGCCAGTGGCTACTGCTGCCTGCTCCTGGGATTCGTACAGTTGGTACCTGTTTGGGTTTGGCTTCTTTAGATCAACAGAATGTCATGCTATTCATCAACATGTCTTTTCTCATCTACTGACCATCTCAGAAATCTTAAGCGCAAACACACCCAGTAGGCTCAGGAGCCCCAGTCTAGTCTTGCCGGACACAGGGCCAAAATCAAATAGACCAGTGTCTCTCAAACTGTGTTCTAACAGCAAATTGGTTCCAGGTGTTATGGTGAAACGTGAGCGCCTCTGGGCAGAAGCAACGTGACCTCATTTAGCACTGATCATCTCCCCGATTTCCTAGAGCCTCGCATGGCATAGTGCAATGTAAACACGTGAGTATCAGCAAAATGGAGGAATGAGTGACTCCCTCAACAACTGAGTCTGGGAAATTCTTCATAATAAATTCCCCTGGGAGATTCAAAATGCAACACAGTTTAATAAAGGCTCTGAGAAGGCCTGTGATTAAAAACAACTGTTTTAGGGGCTTCCCTAGTGGGTCAGTGGTGAAGAATCTGCCTGCCAACGCAGGGGACACGGTTAAATCCCTGCTCTGGGAAGTTTCCACATGCCACAGAGCCACTAAGCCCGTGCCCCACCTACTGAGCCTGTGCTCCAGAGCCCAAGAACCCCAACTACTGAGCCCACATGCCACAGCTTGTGAAGCCTAAGAGCAGGCACTGCAATGAGAAGTCCGAGCACCGCAAGTCAAGAGTAGCCCCTACTCCCTGGAACTAGAGAAAAGCCCGAGCAGCAGCAAGACTCAGCACAGCCAAAATACACAAACAAAATGATAAAGGAAAAGAACTATTCTAATGTCGGGGGGCGTTTCCCAAGCTCAGCTGAACACAGAACATCTTTCAGAGCACCATGCAACAGTCCTGCAGAACAGCAGTTTGGGAAACGCTGACCTAAACAAGCCCCCTACCACCACCAGTGAGGATACTGAAGCTGAGGCCAGCGCCTTCCCCGAAATCACACAGCTGGACTCTACCAACTGAGAACAGGTTTTCAGACCGTTATGAAACAAGGCACCGTCTACTGCACTCTGCAGAAGCTTTTCCCTCCACGCTCCACGAAGCACAGCACGGAGCTGCACCTGCTCTGGGGCAAACAGGACACGGAGATGGGAGCTAGAGTGCAGCGCTCATCGCCTTGATTCTTAAGGTCACCTGGACCCTCCATTGCAGGAACGCCCCAAGCACAAGCAGAGTTTAGGGGGGAAAAAAGACGTTCTTGAACTTGACTGCCTAACAATCGTTTGGAGATTTTTGCAGAAATGCAGGCTCCTGGGCCCTGACTTCCAGAGAGTTGAATCCACTCTCTCTGAAACAGAGCCTGGAATCTGAATTTTTTAAGAAGTGCCGACCACAAGGTCCAGGGCACTGGCTTGAGGGCTCACCTTGGTGATCTTCCCTCCACTGAAGTTGGCAAAGCGCTTGAGTGAGAGCGTCAGGACGTTGGATGTCCGGTGGATGGTGAACCGCTTGCTGGCTGGAACCTTCCTTTTGCATCTGCGAGGAAGGGGAGAGGAAGAGCTATTGGCCTGTGCTCTGAGGACTCCTGTCCTCACACAGAGTTAGCATCAGAACATCAGGACCTGCTTTTTTTTTAAATTTTTGTTTATTTGGCTGCATCGGGTCTTAGGGGCAGCAAGCGGGCGCTTCCGTTGTGCTGCAAGGACGCTCTAGCTGTGGCGCAAAGGCTTAGTTGCTCCCAGGCATGTGGGAATCTTAGTGCCCCGAGCAGGGATGGAACCCCCGTCCCTTGCGCTGCAAGGCAGATTCTTAACCACTGGACCAGGGAAATCTCCTGAGACCTGCTCTTTAACAAGGAATCTTCTCGAATGAGAAGAAACAGTTGTGGTTGTCCCAGCTGTCGCTCACATGGCACTTCCTCTGCACCCCTAAAAATCAAGTCACATCGCTTAAGGAAAGGAGAGCAAAAGCAGCACAAGGGCTAGCAAAAAGGTGGAGATTCTAACACAAAAATGAAGCACTTTTCCCACCGGGAGACTGAGTCAAATGCGTGGAAAAATAACGGGGCTAACACAGGAAAAAACAAATTCAAGCAGATGTGGCCAAGAGATAAACAGGCAGGCAGGAAATCACCAAAAGCAAAGCCAGAAGAAGAGGAAATGAAGGGGGAGAAGGGAGAGGCCAAAGTGAACAGCGTCTAGAGATGAGGGACGTGAACTGAGAGGGACAATAAGCAGGGTTCTGGCACAGAATCGTAAACCTAAAAAACACAGGGAGAGAAACCTTTAGCGATTATTGCTTTTAGTGACCTGGATATAAGGTAACACACCCACACACTGAGACTATACAACCCTAAAGAGAAGAAGGGTTAGAGTCACGTCTGCTGAAATCAAAAAATGACCTGGATGTAAAGTAACACACCCACAGAGACTGTAACAACCCTAAAGAGAAGAAGGTTAGAGTCATGTCTGCTGAAATGGAAAAATCCCGAGGACCACTCAAGTCCAAACCGGAAGCTGCAGAGCATGGCTCATCGAGGCGGCAGGATGGCCTCCACATGCAATCACCCCACTTCTGGGCCTCAGTTTTTCTTCCTGTGGAATGGGGTAACAACAGGCCCTGCCTCACACGCACGTGCACGTGAGCCCCTCAGAACAGAGACCAGCCCGGGCTAAGTGCCACATGAGTGGCAGCTAGGACAACCACGACCATTTCTTCATCTGTGCTGCTTCGAGGCTTTTAGTTTGAAGACATATTACACCACTCAAGAACGTGGACGGTGGTCGCCTGCGAGGGCGAGGGAGGGGACGGCAGCTGGGTCAGGTTAGGTGACGTGTTTTACCTTGCTCGCTGGCTTGATCTTTTTGGCCACAATCAAACCGAAACTTACTTTGCACACATATAGGCATTCTCTCCGCTCAGGACATCTGGTTTCACAAAAAGTTCCAGAGCACGCACGATGTTTGCAGCTTGCTGAGAAGGACAGAAACAGGGAGTACAGTCAACAGCAGAAGAAAAAGGCTGACTCCAGAAATGCCAAATGTAAGGTCTTTTTCAGGCTGAGGCAGCAGATAATGGCACTTCACTTGCCCAAGAACTGGCCTGCTCGCTACCGCCTTCTGGGAGTCAGCGCATCTCATCAGAGAGGCAATGGGGAGCCAGGCTGTGACTCCTTCTCTGTGGACCGGGATCACAGCCCCAGGGGTTCACCACAGCCGAGGCGGGTCTGATCCAGACCTCAAGCTGAGGTGAGCTCGGCTCCAGCAGCCTCAGAGCGGGGACAGAGGAAGGCTGCTCGGAATGGTGCGCCCTCTTTGTGGAAGCTCCCCGCGCCATGCGGGCCTCCCTGCTCAAGCCCTGCGCGCAGTGGGGTCGCTATTCACATCTGAGGGCACAAAACTGTCTTTTTTTTTAAACCCCCCCCCTTTTTTTTTCAGAAAAAGAAAAAAGGAACACAGAGGAAGATGGCTAAGACGAAACACACAAAAATGGAGGATTCCAAGTATCTCTTTCCTGATCTTTTTGGATCACATGCCCTGATCAGTCTTCCTGTTTTGGGTTTTCTGCCCTCTGGCCTCCCCATCCTAACGCAAATGAACATCAACCAGCATGAGGTGTGTACCCGGATTTCCAGCGCCACATCCAAGTAGGGGTCGTAGGTGTCTGAGACGCTCTTGCACATGGAGCACTTCACTGCGAGAGAACGAGGGAACGGTGGGGGGGGTGCAGGGCCCCGGGCCACCACCCCCAGGTCGCCCAGGTTTACAAGTATGAGAACTGGAGGCACGCTCCCAGCTCACCAGCTCCCCGAGATGGGAAATGCTCAGGAGGAGAGGAGGGCAAACCCTGAGATGCCTGGCTGGCCTGGCCAGGGACACTCACCCCCACCCCAAGGGCAGCGGCCACATCTGATTAACTACGGAGTCCAAGGAAAAGCAACACCGGCGTGTCTACAGGCTCTAGACTCTCTGCTCCTCCAAACCCCTTCCCAGGAAGGCTGCAGGTGGGGCTGTGGGCACAGACCCAGGCTGGCGGCCTCAGGGGCCTGGAGGGTCGGCCTAGGGGCCGAAATGAAGCGTTTCGGGTTAATACTCTAATCCCGGGCCAGAAGGGACACAGGACGTTTCTCCACTTACCCCGAGATCGGAGGTAGCCTCCAAAAATCTGATGGACCAGGGTTGTAGCCTGCGTCTGACGATCCAACCTGGAGAAAGGCCACGGCCTTCAGGTGGAGGACAGGGGCCAAGAAACAGGCAGGCACCCCACCAGGCCCCATTTCATCACCCGCTCAGCGGTGGCTCCGCCCAGAGATCTCCCCTAGAGCAGCCACCTCCCGTGGGATGCCCTCCTGCCCTCTCAGCAGGCAGCCTCGCCTCCTACCGGGAGCAAGAGGCCCAATGGACCTGCAGGCCAACCCTGCCTCAGTGACCCCTGCTCCCGCTCCAGCTCTGCCCGCAGTCCCACGTGGGCACCACGCTTTCCGGAGGCTGCACGCGTGCTGCTAACCCTGCTCCTCTCTCCGCAGGTGGCCCCTTCCTGCCCCCTGCAGAGTGAGCCAGGGCACCCTGGTCTCAGCCGCCCATCCAGGCCACATAACTCTTCATGGCTGTGCTGCCCACACATGGGCAGCTGGCTAAGGAGTACAGCTCCAGAACACACGGGGGCCAACACCGGGTCAGCAGACTTTTGCTATGCAAAACTAGGAAACAAAAAGCAACTGCCACCATCTGTCACCAGCACTCATCAGAGAAGGGACATCATAGGTCCAAAAACCGGCAAGGACATAACTTCAGACACACCCAGACCCTCTGGGTGATGCCCCCAGGACAACAGGAGCCGTCAGGACAGGAAGCCGGAGGACCACACAGGGACATACTCTCAGCCCAGCCGGGATGCAGGGACAGTGCAGACATTCAACTACCCAGAGGCAGGACAGCAGAGCCAGATCAAGAAGCCATCGAGACACTGCCACCAAGCGTTCCACCCGAGACCGAGGTCGGGAGGAAACAGGAGGGATGAGGGGGACCGGAGGCCTGTGCGGCACCTCCCATGAGGGGAGGCTCCTGGGAGTCCGGGCAGCCGGATGTGGCTGGGAAGCAGCCCCAGGCGCAGCAAGGCAGACAGGCTCCTTGCAGGGCGGGGGAGGCAGGGCAAGGGGAAAAAAGAGTGTCCTGAACAAGAAACAACAACAAAAAAACCAAGGCCACACCCCTTCTGAGTCTGGATGAGAGCCACCCACCCTCGAGCATGTGCTTCGCTGCGCGGCCAGAAGGGGGCGCCAAAAGAAAGAACCAGGCCAATCGCCAAATCCTCGTTAGTATCCGAAAGCTACCAGTGCTGCCAGTACAAAATAAGAACCAGCCCCTGGGGGCAGCTCGAAGCAGGAACAGTCAGTGCCAAAGCTCCGGGGTGAACTGAAGACCCCAAACGAGTGCATGGGGAGACGAAAGACCACTGTGAACAAGCCTTAAAACTAACATAACATGGCCAAAAGGACAGAAAGTTCACTGAACTCGGGGAAAAGAAATGAGCTGCCCATGGGGGAAGGACTGAGGGGCACAGGAAAGGGGAACATGGGCTGTTTGTGTGTGTGTGTGAGTGTGAGTGTGGCGGGGACAGCTGAGATGCGAGACCACCAACAGCCCAACACCCAGAAAGGGAACCGTACCATCAAATACATAAACCAGAACACAAGAAAACACTCCCAGGAATTAAAGGGAAAAGAGCTTTTGCTGCTCTACACCAGCAAAAGCAATGCCAGCTTGTTTCTCCGAGGGGAGGGTCACTTCCCAGCCAGGGCAAGGTCACCGATGACAGACCAGGTTCAACCCCATCAGTCTCGTCCTCCGAAACAGAGGTTTCCCATCCTCACGGCTGCAACTCAACTCAACCTTCATGAAGGGCATTCCAGGCATGACTCCTCAGCCACACTTCAGAGTCCAAGACTCAGTTCCATTCCAAGCCCAGGCAGCACTTCCCGCCTGCTTTCTCTCAACTGAACCCACAAACCCAAGAATGATACAAAAACATTCTCGCAGCAGCTGTGTCACAAAAGGGAACGCTGGTCTATGCCCTCAAATTTGGGCGGAGCGAACCTCAAAAATCATCTCCTTACCCTCGAGTTTTCCTGCAGACGTTCAAGTTCTTGCCTAAAGACATTACGCTTCCCACTGCCCCATCCTTGGGAACGAAATGACAAGGCGGTTTTAAAAGATGGGGAGAGCCCCCGTCAGTGGTAGAAGGTCCTTGGAGAGATCTATTAGAGCATGTCCCTCTGCAAGCTGCTGGGGCAGAGACGCCGCCACCTGACCTGCAGCAGGAGAGGCCCTTTCCGGGAAAGCGGTGGATCTGCTGCTGGACCGCTCAGGGGCCCAGTGTGGACGTCCACAGAGGCAGCTTGTGGGGAGGGGAGCACATACTTGGCACAGCCGCTCAGGCAGGCCTTCTGCATGGCGTCGATGGTATACCGCAGAAACTCGTGTGCGTCCTCCTGGTTTCCAAAGCGGAAGTGCCGGGCGATCTCTAAGGAGGGAAGGAAGAAGCGTCAGGCCAGCAGAGAGGAGGCCCCGCCTTCTCTTCGAACGTCCCATTCCCACTGGTCTCGTGGCCATCTCTTAGAGGACCCAGGACTAAACCCAAGTGAAGAAACGGAGCCCTGCATGACGCCCTATGTCCCAGGCACCTCCCTGATGGCAGTTATCTTTCCAGTGAGACCCTCTACACGTAACAGAAAGCACGAATGGATGCCCAGCAGTAAGGATATGAGCTCCACTAACTAACTAAGCTGGGTTTCCAGGAGCCAATACAGGCCATGGCAGATCACCACCACGTCAGCCCAATACAATATACACAGGTTTCAAAAACCAATGGGTGGGCTTCCCTGGTGGTCCAGTGGTTAAAAATCTGCCTGCCAACGTGGGGGACACAGGTTCAACCCCTGGTCCAGAAAGATCCCACGTACCACGGGCAACTAAGCTCGAGCGCCGCAACAACTGAGCCCGAGCTCTAGAGCCTGCGGGCCCCAACTACTGCGGCTCGTGCGCCCTAGAGCCCGTGCTCAGCAACGGGAAGCCACTGCAAGGAGAAGCCCACAGGCCGCAACCAGAGTAGCTCCCACTCGCCACAACTTGAGAAAACCTGCGAGCAGCCTCGAAGACGTGCAGCCCAATATATACGTAAATACCTGAAATACAGCAACAGCAACGAGACTAAGGGCCCACCTCTGCCAAGCAAAAGAGAAATCTGACTTTCACAGCACATGGGCCCTGGTTCCTCTGGTGCTGAGAAAAGGCCTCGCAGCACTTCCTCACCCACCTCCCCACCCAAAACACACAGCCCTGGCCTGGCTGAGTCTGCAGGATCACGGGGAAGGGGCCGGGGGTGCAGGTCACCACCGGCTGGCATGGATGCCCCACGTCCATCCGGCCCCAGGGCCAGCTTTAGTCTGCTCCACTCTGTGCCTGAGGCCTCCAGGCTCAACCCCACTCCCGCCTCCCCCAACCCCCAGCACCCCCTGGCAATGCCGCCCTCCCGAGGAGGAAGCCACTCTTACTTCGCAGGTCCCGGATGAAGGACACGGGCTTGATGGCATTGCCGCTGTTGGCGAAGGCCTGGATGATGTGGTTCTGCATGACGCACAGCATGCAGAAGCTGCCCTGGTGACCTGCGGGCGTGGACACACGGTCACGGTAGGGCTCTGGGAATTCCCAGGAGAGCTGACGTCACGGCCTCCTGGCTGGCAGAGAGCAGAGGGCCCCAGCCCACCCAAGCCCTGCAAGGCTGGCGGCACCCGGGAACCCGTGTCTCCTGAGACCCAGCCCAAGGAGCGTGAGCTGCCAAGCTCGGTTTAGAACGTGTCCTCTGACTTGCAAATCGCATCACATGGTCAATGGCAGAGAACATTTAGGGCTTCCCGACAGACACCCCTTCACTCGCTCTTCAGCATGGGAACCTCTGCTCTGCTGCCCCCAGGAGACATCAGGGCTCAGCCAGCTCCGGGGAGACCCCAGGCCCCGACTCTGCAGCTCTGCTGCCCCAGGGGACACATACATGGAGGCGGGACAAGTCGGTTGCTGGCCAGATGGTGCCCCCGAGGCTGGGCCAGCCCCCTGCTGGGGATAAGCTATTTGCTCCCCCAGGCGTTAGGCTAGACAGTGCTACACTTCTGTGTGTGTGTGCATGCTCAGTCGTGTCTGACTCGTTGCGACCCCCTGGACTGTAGCCTGCTCCTCCGTCCACGGGATTTCCCAGGCAAGAGTACTGGGGTGGGTTGCCACTTCTTCCTCCAGAGGCTCTTCCTGGCTCCGGGAGAGACCCTGCGTGTCTTCCGTCTCCTGCACGCGCAGGCAGATTCTAGCTACACTTCTAATTGTGAACTATCTTAAAGACAAAGAGCAGAACAAAGATGACACCCCGTTTCCGGCGCTTTGTAAGTCAAGCACAGGCGTGACGGCTGAACTCCCCTCTCAGCCTCTCACATCCCGGCCCCCCATGTCCTTTGTCCGCTGGCAGCAGGGACCCGCACCCTAACTGGTCAGCGCTGTTCCCAGTCATGGGTTCACCCTACTCCACACGTGGTACTCACTACTCACCAGTATACTGCGGCTGCACGTGTAAGCTCGCTTTCTAGGAACTGTACCAAGCTGCCCTTTAGCCCTCCCTCCAGACCACAGTCCATCCACACAGCCCCCTGCTCACTCACGTCAACCCCTCCCTCTTCCTGCAGTCACCAACGCTGGGGTGAGTGAATGGTCCCGTACCCACCTCCTGTATGCGTGTGCGTTTCTCTAAGGCACACACCTACAAGATACACTTCTGGGGCCAAAGGCAAGCACCTCTAGTTCTACAAGATACTGTAACCTCAAATATACGGCATGACCCTCCCAGACAGATCCGACCAGGGATCAAACCCGGGCCCTTGGCACTGAAGGTTCGGAATCCTGACCACTGGACTGCCGGGGAATTCCCCCCAATTTCCAATCTGTCTATGATTTCTGCTGCAGGAATATCATTTTCAACCAAGGAGAGCGCACTCCCTCCTGTCTCCTGCGTCACTCCTCTGGCCGGGACCAGCACGTCAAACATCAAACGCAAGTGCACAGAGCGGCCCTCTTTGCTTCTCTCCTTACTTTAAAATGTGCTTCTGGTATTTTCCTAATTGGGATGTTTTGTAGTTTTTGGGAGACACCTTTTATAGCCATTAGTAAAAATCTTTTCTGTTGCTACTGTGCTAAGAGTTTCCTTTTAATCATAATTTTTTGGGAGCGGACATCTATTTTCAAGTGACCTTTCTCTCTTAATCTATTAATAAAGTGATAGCAACTAAGGTAGCAAGATTAACAGTCATGTACATAGAACGTGAGAATTCCCCGGTGGCTCAGATGTTAAAGAATCTGCCTGCAATGCAGAAGACTGGGGTTTGATCCCTGAGTTGGAAAGATCCCCTGGAAAAGGAAATGGGCTATCTGCTCTAGTATTCCTGCCTGGAGAATCCCATGGACAGAGCAGCCTGGCAGGCTACAGTCCATGGGGTCGCAAAGAGTCGGACACGGCTGAGAGACTAACACTTTCAGGTAGAACTTACTGTGTGCCAAGAACTATTCTAAGCACTTTATGTAATTCACTTAAGTTTTATAAAAACACTATGAAGGCGATATTATTATTACTTCGCAGATGAGGGACAGGTCAGGTGATTTCCAAGGACGCACAGCCACTGGGTGGCAGAGCCAGGATGGAAACCAGGCAGGCCGGCCTTGGGGGTGCTCCCGTAGCTGCTGCGCTCCGCTCGCCCCACAATTACACGTGGAGCCTGCCTGACATCAGAACATCCCTGCGTTTCTAGCATGAACACAAACTGCTCACCGTGGTTACAAGACTCCTGAATTCGCTGATATTTTACCTAGAATTTTTACATATATATTCACAAACGAGATGGAACTATAATTTTTCTTACTCATATTGTGCTGGTTTAATTTTGTTACCCAAATCAAGAGAATCTCACTGAATAAGCTAGGAAGTTCTCTCTTTTTCTTTTACTCTGGGAAAGGTTGTGAATCACTGAAATGATCTGTTTCTTAAAAGTTTCAGTAAAACTCACTAGCGAACTGTCTCAGCCTGGTGTTTTCTTCATGGGGAAAAGTTAACCACTGATTTAATTTTGTTAATGGTTGAAAGGCTAGGCAGACTTTCTGTTGTATTCTATTTGGCGAAGTTATCTTTTCTTTCATCTTTAGCTTACCGATATTCAATTTCCATTTTGGAGAACATTTTATGATGCACGTAAAACGGTGCTACTATAATGGATGTGCTAACTGAATGTACATATTTTGGAGGTGTTTTCCAAAAGCCCTTTCTGCTGTCTAGGTGATTATTTTCAGATCAGTTTAGAGACTGTTACTCTACCTGGATTCTCTTCCACTGCCCATCCTGCAGCCAGCACACCTCAAATTTAGGATTTATCAGTCACTACGGAGCAGGAACCTGACTCCTAAACCTAACCCAGGCTAAAAATGGCAGCGGCACAAGAACACGGGTTTGTCCAAATAAGAGAAAGTCTGGTCCTGAGCACCCAGAGTGGCCCTGCGGCAAGGGCACGCTCAGAGCCGCATGTGTGCCACAGCCTGCCCCAGCGCCGCGCTCACTCACAGCCCCGCGTGTGCTCCTTGGACAGCAGGTAGTTGGCCAGGGGCGGCGTGTAGGTCAAGCACTGCACGGTGGAGTTGAGGAAGCAGGTGTTGCCGAGGTTGTGCAGGCCGGCGCCCACGCGGTACACGCGCCCCCAGCGCAGGGACAGCCGCTCCACCGGGAAGAGCACCTTCTGGGGTGCGGGCACCCCGTCGCTGCAGCTCTCGTAGGCGTGCTCACTACCTGGAGTGGGGGACAGGATAGAGGAGGGCCTGACGTCCAAGCCCCAGCACAGTCCGCAGGCACATGCTCAGGAGGTGGTGTCTGGGGGTACCTGGGTCCCCACTCCGGAGTCCAGGAGGAAGTCTGTGACCCCATGGCTCTCCCTGACGGCCTTGGCCTGGAGCCCCAGAGCCCCTCTGTGTATGAGCTTTCGAGGACAGTTGGAGTCAGGAGGCCCTGGCGCCGATCCCACCCACATCACCTCCTAGTCTCCAAGCCCTGTTCCTGAACCTCTCGAGACAGAGCTCGCTCTCTCACCAACCCTGTTCTGTTACTTCTGCGGCTAAAACCTACTGGCCCCACGCCCGATGCTCACAGCTGACCACACTGTGCTCCTGTTCCCACTACCGGTCACCGTTTCGTCCCTCCGCCTGTCAGCACACGGCTGGGCCCTCGGCACCACCCTCTGCGTCTGTACCCTGTTTCCGGGCCGGCGGCTCATCTCCACTCCGGTGGCACCCGGCTCCCTCTGTCCTGGGGTTCAGCAGCACATATTTGCTCTTCAGTGACTCCAGCTGGTAGGAGAAACTCTTGCTGGCCGGCTCAAACTCCAGCTTCTGCAGAAGGACCTTCTTAGCAGAGGCGGCCAGAAGCTTCCCCAGCTCCCCATCATCAGCCGAATCCCTGCGGCCAGGCTTGAGGGCTTCCTTCAGCTTGTCCACGATGGGCATGGTGCATCACTGGGGGACGAGGAGGAACACAAAGCAGCGGGTAAGCAGACCCCAGGAGCAGAGCATCCCTTCTCTGACAACCCCTTCTGGGCCTTAGGGATGGGTCCCTCCTGACAACCCCCCCTGGGCCTTAGGGATGGGTCCCTCCTCTGACAAGCCCCCCTGGGCCTTAGGGATGGGTCCCTCCTCTGACAACCCCCCCTGGGCCTTAGGGATGGGTCCCACCATGAAAGCGGCTCTGGATCAGCTGCCAACCCTACAGAGCAAGCAGAAGACACACGATCACTCAGACACAGCAGCATCCACCTCTCTCTCAAAACAGACAAAGTGCCTCCACCAACAGCACTAAATAGACAGACCTCCCCCAGGAGGTCAGACTACCCTCTTGATGTCATCTCTTCAAGAAGGAGCATGGAGTAGGGACGTCCCTGGTGGGCCAGTGGTGAAGAATCTGCCTGCCAATGCAGGGGACACAGGTTTGATCCCTGGTCCAGGAAGACCTCACATTCCTCGGGGCAACCAAGCCCCTGTGCCAAAACTACTGAGCCTGTGTGATGCAACGATTAGCTTGGTGCAAAAGTAATCACGGTTTTGCATTGTTGCACTTTGCTGTTTGATACTGGAAATACATTCTTACATAAACGTATTATGCTATAGATCATTTTAATGCACATTTCTTGCTTTGTTTTTTTTGCTAATGAATTAAATTATTTGCCGTTTATTTTGTATTTATTTTAGACTACAGAAATGTTAAGACAAAAAGCAAAATCGAGCAGTTTTTTTATTCACATTCAAAATGGGTCATAAAGCAGCGGAGACAATTTGCAACATCAACAATGCATCTGGCTCAGGAACTGCTAATGGATGTACCGTGCAGCGGTGGTTCAAGAAGTTTTGCAAAGGAGGCGAGAGCCACAATGATAAGGAGCGCAGTGGCCAGCCCTCGGAAGGTGAAAATGACCAATTAAGAGCCATCAACAAGGCCCTCCTCTCACAACTTCACAGAAGCTGTCTAAGAGCTCAACGTTTCAGCATCTGGAGCAAACTGGAAAGGTGAAAAAGGCCCAGTAGGTGGCTGCCTCATGAGCTGACTGGAAATTAAAAAAAGGTCATTTTGAAGTGTCATCTTCTCTTATTCTATACAACAACGAACCATTTCTTGATTGGATTGCGAAGTGCGACGAAAAGTGGATTTTCTATGACAACCAGCAACCATCAGCTCGGTGGCTGGACCGAGAAGAAGCTCCAAAGCACTTCCCAAATTCAAACCTGCACCAAAAAGATGTCACGGTCACTGGTGGTCTGCTGCTGGTCTGATCCACCACAGCTTTCTGAATCCCAGTGAAACCATTACATCTGAGAAGTATGCTCAGCAAATCGATGAGATGCACCAAAAACAGCAAAACCTGCAGCCATCACTGGTGTAACAGAAAGGGCCTAATTCTTCTCCATGACAATGCCCGACCACATGTCGCACAACCAATGCTTCAAAAGTTGAATGAATTGGGCTACAAAGTTTTGCCTGTTCCACCACATTCACCTGACCTCTCGCCAACTGACTGCCACTCCTTCAAGCATCAGGACAACTTTCTGCAGGGAAGACGTTTTTACAACCAGCAGGAGGCAGAAACTGTTTTCCAAGAGTTCGCTGAATCCTGAAGGAAGGATTTTTTATGCTACAGGAATAAACAAACTTATTTCTCATTGGCAAAAATGTGTTGATTTTAAGGGTTCCAACTTTGATTAATAAAGATGTGGTTAAGCCTAGTTATAATGATTTAAAATTCACAGTCCGAAACTGCAATTACTGCCGTACCGAGCTAACACTGAGCCCATGCACTCCAGCAACCGAAGGCTGTAAGCCTAGAGCCTGTGCTCCGCGACAAGAGAAGCACTGCGATGAGAAGCCCGCGCCCTGCACTCGAGAGCAGCCCCGCTTGTGCAATTAGAGAAAATCGGCATGCAGCAATGAAAAGGGACAGAAATACCATCAAGTGACTTTGGACACCATGCCTAGTGTAATTTCCCTCAAAGGGCGACCACGTGGGCCTAACGTCTGCTCAAAACCAGGGAAATGCTAATTCTTGCAAGACACTCTGGTCACACACACAAATCCACATAATAAAGGAATTCCCAAGGTGAGTGAGATAAGGATGCCCCTGTGTTCAGACCCACAGTCTGCAAAACCAAGAAGGCCATGAGCCTCTAAGGGCCACCAAACGCAAGAAAGGAGGCTGGTCCACACTGGGATGGGCTGGAAGTGTAAAATACGCGGACTTCGAAGGCTCAAGTTTGCAAATGTAAAATGTCTCAGTAATTTTAAGACTGGTTATCTGCCAAAATGTACTTTTTATTCATTTATTTACGGCTGCGCTGCGTCTTGTCACCCACGGACTTTCTCTAGCTGCGGCGAGCAGGGGCTGCGCTCTAGCTGCGATGCACAGGCTTCACACTGCAGTGGCTTCTCCTGCGGCGGAGCACAGGCTCTAGGCGCTCGGGTTTCAGTAGCTGTGGCTCGTGGGCGCTAGAGCAACAGCTCAGTAGTTGTGGCACACCGGCTTAGTTGCTCTGCAACACTAGGGATCTTCCCAGACTCGAGATCGAACCCATGTCCCCTGCACTGGCGGGCTGATTCTTAACCACCAGGGAAGCCCTGAAATGATCATATTTTACATATATTGGGTTAAATAAAATTCACTCCACCTGCTTCATTTTCTAATGTGGCCAGTGTAAAACCTGATGATACCTGTGGCTTGCGTTATCGGATAGTGCTTGTGCAGACTATCTTTTTTAAAAGTGAGAGAGGAGACAAATGATAGTAACAGGACCAGAAAAGTACACACAAGACGCAGAACCTTGAGGCAGTGGAGCAGGCAGGGGCATGGTGGCAGCTTGGACTCTGGAATGCCTGTGTTATTCCATCTTGGATTAGCTATAAACTCCAGGGAAAAAAAACCACTGTTGACTGCCAGAGCCTATTCTTTATAAAAGAGGAATAAGAACAGCATTAAAGGTGCCTGTGAGGTTAATATGGAGACACACACTGGATAAGAGCTGAGTACTAGCTGAGGAACCGCAGTGTAACAAACCAGAAACCGCATCACCCCTGACTGCTACATGTGGAAATACCACTTTTCCTTCCCAGCCACTACCTCTCAACCATCTGGCCAAAGCTCAAGGACTATCTGAGTTACAATTAGATAAGAGGCTCCTTACACAACTCACTCCCATCAGAAAAAAAGATGACTCCCTTGGGTATGTGGTCTCTGGCCGGACCCAGGAGACCCAACTGATCAGGTGGACCCAAAACTCTGCTGGAGTGAAAAGACTCCCTCCAGCACCTCTGATGAAATCACCCAGATTTAAGTTATGGGGCACCTAATTCTGTATATGGATCAAATTTTTTTCTATAAAAATTTCTAGAGAACAGAAATGTAAAAACGTTATTAAAAAAAAAGCAAGCAAGCACAAGCTCTCTGACATGAAAAAAAATAAAAGCAGCTTTCCTAAGGAGAATTATCTAAGAGAGCCCACCAAACTGAACAATGGCTGCTTGACCACGAGCGGGCTTACCTGGGGTGTCTGAACTCGGGCGTGCTGTTCCTGCGGCGTGGGGTCAGGTGCTTGGCCGGACTGGGCAGGCAGGGTGCTAGGCCCTCAAAATCACGTGCTTCCCAGCTTTGGGCCCGTTAAATCATCAGAGCTACAAGCGTATTTTCCGGAAGGGGCATCAGAATCTGTGGGATGAAAGCGCACCACATGAAGCCACCTCTCTTCCCAATGTCTCACCAGCCCTCCTCCGTGGATGTGGAGCAGGAAGGTCAACCATCTTCCGGTAACAGTCAGCATTAAGGCAGAAGGAATACGGACAGTGCGAGACACAGGAAGAGCGGAGGACAGCTGAGCTAACTAGCTGCCAACGATTTTGATGGATACAATACGAAAACCCTGCCCTCCGCTAGAGACCCTAACCTTCACGCCAACGACAAGCCCAATGAACAAATATCCCCCCTACACTCACGAGTCAACTCCAATCTCCACTGCATTTGCAAAGAGTAAGAGATAACAGATAATCATCTCCAACTTTGTTTTCGTGAGCAAGTACGATTTAAAAAAAAAAAACAACTGAAAATGCAATGACAGTTGCCAAATTTTCACTCTAGCTAAGTCTGCGGGTTTTTTTCTTTCCCGAATTACCAACCACAATCACTATGATTACAGAAAATTAAGGTACTTGAAATCTTTTTACTGTGAAAACATTCATATACAATGTAGAGAGAACAGCACACGGAACCGCCATGCTCCCCTTATTCAGCTTCAATAATCACTGGGTGGGATCAGGCAATTCCTCTCCTGTCCCCATGTTATTTCACAGCAAGTTTTAGATACTACACCGTGTCTGATGTCCATAAATAAAAGCATATTAACAACAACAACAAAAAAGACACAATGAATACGATCTCAGAATGAAGACAATGTGTCAAGATTTTTCTCATGAAAACGCCCTACAATGCCCCTCTTCTTGTCAACATCCTGTATCGCTGAGGACGGTCATGAGCAGAGACATGGGTTTGGGAAACTCTTGAAGCTAGAGGATAAGCAGAACTTGGGAGATTTAACCCAATTTCATTTGAGATAAATAACTCAGAGAACACCTACCCTACACAGCCCACTCCTCAATGTGTAGTCAAGAGACTTTGAACAAATTGAATTTTTCCAGTTTTGACAGAAAGATGAAACCTCTACATCACCAATCCCACCCGAAACACTAAGCAACAACCTACAAATGATTTCTCTCCAAGGTGCAGCCACCTAGACAAAAATGCTCTTGTAATACACCATCAAAAGGCCTCTGATGCACACACCTGGTAACACACTCTTCAAAACTCTGCAGGATGCTCTTTCCAGCCCACCTTTCCCACTGTCCAGGAAAGGCTCATACTTAGGCTCATACTTACCCGTGCACATTTCTACTTCTACTCAAAGCTTTCTCGATCGCCATGCAAACACATTTTCTCTCCCTCCTCCCACTCTACTCAAAGCTTTCTCGATCGCCATGCAAACACATTTTCTCTCCCTCCTCCCTGTAAATGCAATTTTCCAGCATAAACTGCGCTCAAGACTCACAGGGTCAACCACGTGCTGGCGGGGAGGAGTCCCAGAGGCTGGGGCCTCCCTGAGGCACTTTTACAGGGGCCTCTGCAGCAAAGCCAGCTCCCAGCCCCAGCCAAGAAAGAGCAAACTGAGTGTCCGTCTCCCCGGGGACCTGATTCTCCACCTCCCTTATAGACGGTGGACTGAGGCAGGACCAGGATGTTTTTCCTCTCCCATCTTTATTTCTGGAGGCTGCTCTAGCTCCGGGAACCCCAAGGGAGACCCAATACTACCCGACCAAAGAAATGGGTATTTTAAAAACTCACATCTTGAACCCACCCCTTCACCATAACCATGAGGAACGTTATTCTCTCCAGGAGTGAACCTTCCCACATCTCTTACAAATAAGATAAAGGAATAAGACATCAGCCCTGCTGCCAAACCGAATGCCCTCCCCCTGATTCTAACTTAAGCCACTCCAAAGAAAATCTGAACCCTACATAAACGATGCTTCTGTGTATAACGACCGTGCCCAACACCGTCACAGGCTGCTGCCTCTTGGCCTGCCTGGGCTCCTGACCGGGCAGCTCTCCCCTGCACCGTGGGTCACTCTGGAAGTGCAGGAAAGAGCAGACAGCAGACCTGGGGCAGCCCGGACGGAGGGCACACTTCCTGGGCCTCCCCGTGGACTCCCGAGCCCTCGGGGACGGCGCAGCCCTAGGGCCTCCCCGGAACCCCTCGTGGACGGGCATTTAGAGGCCTCCCCGTGGGCCCCAGGGCCTCCCCGTGGACCCCGAAGCCCCTCGCGGACGGCGCAGCTCCGAGGACCCGTGGACCTCCAAGCCCCGCGCAAACACCCATGTCTCCCCCCGAGTATCCACGGGTGCGCCCCGCGTCGGGCGGCAAACTCCCGGGGGAAGTCCCACAGCCAGCCTCCGCGCCGCCCCAACCTGGTCCCAGCTTACCCGGCCTTCAGCTGGCCCGGCTACAGGCCAGCGGCGTTGGCGTCTACTCGGCACGGGCCCCGCACACGCACCATCCGGGTCTCCGGCGCCTCACACACGTGTCACGGGGACTCTTAAAGCAGACGCGCCGTGCGGACCGCGCGGCGGAACCCCGAGAGGCCCCTGGCGGCTTTAAGAGGCGGTGCTATCTTCCGCCCTAGTCCCTGGGTCCGCCCACAGTCGCTTGACGCTCCCAATACGTCACCTCCCCCGTCTCGCGGCCCCGCCAGCCTACGCGATGACGTAAGCACGCAGAGTCGGCGGCGCCCCACCCTCTCGGCTTGTGCCTGGCAGGTTCCCGCAGAGCGCGTGAAGTGCCTGCTTCCGGGTCCGGCGCCCGGGGCGTTCCTTGGGCTGTCTCGAGAGCCGCTCATTTTCGCCTGCGGTCTCGGCGGTGGCGTGGGGCGTGCACTTGGTCGCACCCTTCAGGGCATTTAGTGACCGAGATACCGATCGGGCGACAAGAGGGTTGCAGGCCCGGTAAAGCCCGAGAGCGGACCGAGAGCTCTTGGGGTGAAGAGGTCGGGAGTGATGGCATTTGACCTTCGCTGTGTCCTGGGCCCTGATCAATTTCCTGACCCCACTCCCTTGCTTCATTTCAGAACCGTCATCCCGTGACAACTGCGTTAAGGTTGTGGTTGAATGTTTGCAAACACGTTTCTCTTTTTCGTATTTTAAAAAATCCTTTTCACCTGAATCCTCTTGGTTGCCACCCATCCTGGTCTCCAGGACAGGTGGAGATAGTGTGATCCTAACCTCCAAATACTTAACGGAAGCAAAGGAATATTGTTACTCCACAGTAAACGACTTTTTCCAAAAGGCAGCCCTGGAGTACGCAACCCAATCTGCTGTGTCTTTGGGAGACAAACGTGAAAGGCAGGATGGACGATACTGGATGAAGCAACTAGAAGCCTTGAGCTAGTTGTCATGCTCCTTCACGCCCAGTCCTTCAGGCGGAGGTGGGTGGGGCTGGCGGTGGAAAGAGAATGGGTGTAATTGGGACAAAATTCACCTGTAGTTATCACTTGGGGAGGGGGTGATGTTTTTTTGAAAAAGCAAACAAACGTAAGCTGGCAAGAGCCTGAGGTTGAGCTCTGCGCTGTCTGTGAGAATCCTCAACTACAGATTCAGATTGGAATTTGTCACTGAGTCTATTCTGTGCCCTAAAACAGTGATTCAAAGATTGTTTTCACTAATCCAAGCCTGATGCAGTGTATAAATGAGTGATGAAAAGCAGGAGACAGGTGGTCAGAGAGCTAGTAACTAGCCAGAGAATGAGGAGACCTCAGTTTTATCCTAGCTCTGTGCTAATTAGCAGGTTGCTTTGGAGACTAAACTAACCCAGACCTCCATGTGATCATCTATGAAATAAAGATAACCTTCAGGGACATCCCTGGTGGCCCAGTGGTTAAGAATCCGTCTTCCAGTTCAGGGGATGTGGGTTCTATCCCTGGTCTGCAGAGCAGCTAGTGTGTCACCTCCACAACTAGACAGAAGACAGAATGCTGCAACTGAGGCCCAACACAGCCATAAATAAATATTTTTTAAAAAACATAAAAAATAAAAAAAAATAAAGATAATCTTCAGCAGGTCTTTGATTCTAATAACAATACCAATGACATCTGCTCCTGTTAACTGAGTCCATATTATGTGCCAGATACCGAACTGGCCACTTACCCATACTATCTGATTTAATCCTCATGGTAACCCTACAGAAAGATACCATGCCCATTTTACAGATGAAAATACTGAGCCTGCAGCATCCCAGCAAGCAAGTGGTGGTTTAAACCCAGGTTTCTCAGGCTTCTAGTTCACACCTTTAGCTCAGGCCCTCAGAGGTAACCCCCAAATTTTTCTGAGATGACAAACCTGTTGTCTGAAAGGCCCACATGCTGCTTTAGAATGTGATGTGAGACCTGGAAATTGGGAGGAACCTTTGGCCACACACATTTCCACCCTACTCCCCTTTCAAATACCCTCCTAGAAGCCTTGTGAGTGAAATCTAGAGGTGCGTTCACATGGCCAATATGAAAGTCTTTCCTAAAATGCTCAATCTCAAAGGTCACCAGAGAAATGCAAATTAAAACCACAGTGAGCTAGCATTCCACACTCTCTGGAACTGCTGGAAACTAAAAGACTACATGTTGAAGAGAATATGGAGTAGATAGATTGTAAAACTGCAAGGATTGGAAAATGATGCAACCGTTTGGGAAAATAATTTGAACGATTCTTTTATGAAACGTACTTGCCCTATGAGCACATCTATTGCTGTTGCCACGGCAACTGAACTACTGCCTGTAGACTGGTAAATTCCAAAGGTGCAGACCTCCCCCGCCCTTATCCAGTTCCTCCTGGACACCTCCGCTGAGGGGCTCATGACCATCTTGAAACTCATCATGCCCAGAAACGGATGCTCCCCATGCTCCGCTAAGCTTCCTGGCCTTTCTGCCCTGTTGCCCACTTGGCCTGGTGTGCTGGAGTTCAGACCAAATCCTTGCCGTTTTCAGCTGTTTTCCCAGTGAGTCTGGCCACATGGGGGCACTGCTGAGACTGGCACTGGCTTTCTGGCAGTGGCTTTGGCCGCATCCAGGGAGGCTCGCTGCGGTTGCAGCCTCCCACCTGTCCTCTCCCTGGGCTGTGATGGGGCAGCCTCCTGCCTCTTCCCCTCCAACCTCGAGGTGCTAACAGCTTCCTGCTGTTCCCTTGGCTTCTTAGAGAATTTCTTCCATCAGGATGTAACCAGTCCCTGCCTTAATCCCTGCTGTTTTAAAGGCTGTGCAGAGTGGTTTGGGGGTTCCTGGTTGGAGTTGGACTGATGCAGACTGTAACCCCAACATCCACCTGACTGGCTAGCATCCTGGGTTCCCCTCTCTCCCTCACCCCCATGTAAATTCTTAATGAATTTTGCTAATTTTACTTTCCAAAGATTTCCTCAAGCCATTCCCTCCACTCCATCCAATTGCCCAAGGAAAGCCACTCTCTGCTTTCCCCTACTTTACTGGATTATAGCTGAGTCCATTGCTCAAACTGCCAAACAGAATGATATACTTAAAAGGCCTACCCAACCCATTTCACTCCTGTCTGAAATCCTTTCCTGAAACTCCCTGCCATGCCCCAGCCCTGCTGAAAGGAGAACCAAGCTTCTTAGCATGGTCTCTAATAGCCTGGGGATGGGGGTGGGGGCTGGCTCCTGCCTGCCTTTTCCCCTCCTCCCCAGCCACTCCCTCCCTTGGATCCTTCAGCAGGTGTTGTTCAGTCACTAAGTCATGTCTGGTTCTCTGTGACCCCACAGGCTGCAGCGCACCAGGCTTCCCTGTCCTTCACTATCTCCTGGAGTTTGCCCAAACTCATGTCCATTGAGTCAATGATGCCATCCAACCATCTCCTCCTCTGTCACTCCCTTCTCCTCCTGCCCTCACTCTTTCCCAGCATCAGGGTCCTTTCCAATGAGTCAGTTCATAACATCAGGTGGCCATCAGGTGGCCAAAGTATCAGCTACAGCATCAGTCCTTCCAAAGAATATTCGGGGTTGATTTCCTTCAGTAGAGCTAGTCTCCCCCCCGACCCCGCACTGCACCAGGCCCCAATCAGGCCATCTCTACTCCAGGCTCAGGCTGGTCTTTGGCCTAAAATTCCCTTGCCTGCCTGTCCTTCAACCACCTCCTTCGGCACCACCTTCTCTGAGAAGTCTTTCTGGATTCCCCCCTTCCCTGTCATTCAGTTGCTGCTGCATTTGGCTGGCAGAACATTCCACTTATACATTCAGCTGGAAATTTTCTGGATTTCTCTTCCCTTCCCCACCATGCCTTATTTCATCTGTGTGTCCCTGGGCCTGGTGCACAAAGGTACAGTGGATAAATGTGAAATCCAACTAAATGGCAAATGCTAGAGATGAGATAACTGAATAATCTCTAAATCCTGAAGGAGGAAACCAGAGAAACACTGAAGATGAAAGAATGAAGTATGCTCAGTTAAAAAAAACAAAAAACTGTAACTGAAATGGATCTAATTAGAACTTACCTTTTTTTAAAAAAAAAAAGGCATCCCTGTGGCTCAGTTGGGATCTCAAAGAGTCGGACACGACTAAGCAACTGGACTGAACTGAACTGTGGCTCAGCTGATAAAGAATATGCCTGCAATGCAGGAGACCTGGGTTCGATCCCTGGGTTGGGAAGATCCCCTGGAGAAGGGAAAGACTACCCACTTCAGTATTCTGGCCTGGAGAATTCCATGGACTGTATATAGTCCATGGGGTTGCAAAGAGTGAGCGACTTTCACTTTCACTTTAAAAAAGAGGTGGGTTAACAAATTAACAGTATTGTTGCCCAGAAGTCACCTGGGGGTTCCTTACCTTGGAGGTTGAGGTAAAAGGGACTAGATGCTCCCCACCCCTCTACCGCCCCCCCATTTCACAGCCTGTAGATGACCAAAGATTTATGCTAATTTATGGAAATATCTACGTCACATTTCTAATTGTAAATTAATCATTGTTTCTTTTACATCAGTCATTGTTAAGGTTTGGTTCCTATGAGCTGCTCCTGCTGGGCCTACACAACCCTTACAATTTCCAGTTTCTAGAATCTGCCAGACTAGATCTAAATCCGGTCTGGTTGAATTCACCAAGGAAAAGCCATGTGGCAGAGCTCCCAGAGTTTTGCTTTAGGCCTTCTTTCCCCTGCATGCAGATATCCTTCAATGGAACTGGGCCGGTGTTTGGTGGTTTGGCCAAAAAGTAGCCGATGGGCCTTAAATCCCTGTGCTGGCCGTGGCCACACGCTTGCCTCCTCCTTCCCTTCCCAGGCAAAGCTTCCTCTCTAAGAAAACTCATCCTGGAACTTCCCTGGTGGTCCCGTGGCTAAGACCCCAGACTCTCAATGAAGGGGGAGCCCAGGTTCAATCCCTGGTTGAGGAACTAGAGTCCACGTGCCACAACTAAAGATCCTGCGTGCCACAATGAAGACTCAATGCAGATAAATAAATAAAATGGAAAATTCACCCAGAGTCAGTGCCACGGGGGTGTATTTTCCCTAGGTGTTTGGGAGTCACTTCCCTCACTGCCAATACTGAAATCCCCAGTCCCCACAGCTTTCATCACGCCTCCCCCTCCTCTCTGCAAAGCCACCTCCCTTTCCCAAACTCTCCCACAAGGTCTCATCCAACTGAGTGTTGCTCCTGCTGCTGGGTCTGGTCTGGTCCGCTCCTCTGGTTTCCCCTCGGGTGGCTCTGGTTATTCTTTGTAGCACAGTGGTCCTTTGCGTGGCTCTGTTACTTTTCTCAAAGCATTGCGTACATCTGTTTGGCCTCAGGACTAGACTGCATACACTTTTCAAGAGTGTTCAAGACACCACCTTGCTTGCAGGCCCTTACTCCCAGCACTGCCCAGGGAACATATGGTAGGCCCGCCTAGACTTCTCCATGCCCTCCGGGCTTACTTGGGAAGCAGGTGGGTGGAGACAGAGGGGCCGTGGGCAGAAGCTGCGTGTTGAATGGTGCTGAATGGCTGAATGGTGACACAGTCCGTCCAGGGCCTTGGGAGGAGGCAGCAGGGGTCGCCCCCAAGCCAAAGAGTCTGAGAATCTGTGGTGCCTCCTTCCCTCCTCCTTCTGGCTGAAAACAGAGGGCTCTCTGGAAGGTGGTGGAGGACACCACGGGAAAGAGTCCAGGTTCCAAATCAGCCGTGGAGGAAGTCCGCCAAACGTCTCCATTGGTCTTGGCAGGAAATAAACTCCTTTGTGTTAGTCCCTGGGTTTCTGGGGTCATTTGCTCTGGCATCCAGAGCTGCCTTAGCTCCTACGCCTTTGCTCCCAGACCACAGGGCAAGGCTTTTGGGTCTCAGGGTTGTGGGAGTGCCACATCTGAGGATGAGCCCTAGCACCTGGGAATACAGCATGGGGTGACGGGTGATATTCCTCGTGTGGTTGGAAGATGTCCCATAATGACAGGGTGACCCTGCATCACAGTTTCCCAGGACAGGCGGCTGGACACCTACTGGCCCCACTAATTGTTCACAGCACCCCCTTTCTCTGTCAAAAGTGTCCTGGTTTGGAAGATGCAGAATATAGAGATGAATTTCCCAGATCATTGAACTTTATCCTTTAAGTTTGGAAATTACAACTCACAACAAGGCATCTTGATGTGATCAAGTGTCCTCACTGAGACTCGGATTTTGCTGTCATCGTTGCTGCAAAATTCATAAATAAAGGAGAGAAATTTGCCTTTGTTCTGAAAACAAACACATTAAAAACAAACCACTCACTACAAGGCCCTTCCTAGAAATGGAAGGCACAGCCAAGAATAAATAAATAAAATTATTTTTTAAGAGTTCTTCAAGCTCTGCTCGCTTGGTTTGATTTTAAGTTAGATCAGATAAACATGTCCAGGAATAATTTAAGGTGGGGGGGAGAAAATATCTGAAGGGTTTTCACCAGCCCGGGTGGCTCCCCTACCCCCTTCCCACCCTCCGGCCCCAACCCTCATCCTAAACTGGGTCCTGCAGAGGCTTCTGTGTTTCTACTTTGAACCCACACGTGTCTGTTGTGGGTTCCGACCCGAGCGCCAGGCTGTCCTCAGTTGCCCCCAATGCTTTTCTTTCACAGAATGTGCAAAGCTGAGGTGGGGGAACAGTGGTGTCTGGTAGGATCCCTAACAATCTGCTTACCCCATATGTGGGTCTTCAGACGGACTGAAAACTGTTTGCGAAGATCAAGAAAAGGGAAGATTGTTCAAACTGGATCACGGATGCGTGGAGTTTATGACATCATTCTCTGCATTTCTGTATGTGTTTGAAAATTTCTATAAGGAGTGCTTTTTAAAAAGTTACATTTGACCTAAATACATAAAATAAATGAAATGGTTGTGTCTAGACCCCAAATGTGCCCTGCAGGTCAGAACGGGCACCAATGCCAAGGAGGAGAGGGCAAGGAGGGGACCTGTAAACATGGGACTTGAGGGAGCGACTGCAACGTATGGATCTTATTTGGATCCTGATTCAAAGCAACAAACTGTAAAAAAGCATTTATGAGACCATCAGAGGTGTCTGAACACCGACTAGTCCATGACATTCATGAATTATAATTATGTTCGCTTGGTGTGATTTAAGTATTTTGGAAAGGTTTTGAAAATAGTTTGGTTTTTTTTAGAGATACATACTGAAAACAGACAAAACTGACATTTAAAACCTCCTGATGACCTTGGGCAGGGTGGTTGGGCAAGTAGGTACAGAGAATGAAAGCAGTGGGTTGATGGTGGGAGAGGCAAGGTGGACGCAGGTCTGTCTATGTGCGTGGCGCGTGTGTCTAAGATGTGTTCCACGAAAGAAAGGGACATGTATGTACCAAATGAAGGGACCCTGTCCTGCCTCTTGGCCAGTTTAAGAAACCACATTCACTGTGGTCTGCCACATCCCATGTAGACCTCCAAGCCCCCAGGCCTGTTTCTCAGGAGATAAACCAGCCCACAGGCTTCCCTGGTGGCTCAGTGGTAAAGAATCTGCCTGCCAATGCAGGAGACGCAGGTTCCATCCCTGGGTCGGGAAGATGCCCCTGGAGAAAGGAATGGCTACCTACTCCAGTATTCTGGCCTGGAGAATCCCATGGACAGAGGAGCCTGGTGGGCTACAGTCCATGGGGTCCCAAAAGAGTCAGACGTGAGTTAGACAACAGACCAACCCCCACCCTCCCGTTCGGAACGTCGGAAATGACCACATGGAGACAGCCAGCATTCTCACTGATAATACTGTTTATTGTCCATGGACCGAGCGGTCACTTGAGAATGAAACAAAGCATCGGAGACATGCGCTGTCTGCTTGTCGACTTTCAACAACTCTCACGTGTTCCCAGCACAGGAAGGTCTCAAGACTTCATATTCCAGCAAAATCACATTGCCCCAAAATTGAAAAAACAAACAAACGAAAAAAAAAAAAAATCCAAACAAAAACGAACAAGATCAACAAAGCTTTAAATTACGGCGGCAGGTCCGATATTTCTTAATACTTATCAAGCAAAGATTTGGAAATAACTACAATGTAAACTTTATTTTAAATATTTTGAGTCGCTTGCAGAAGACAAGAATAGAGGGAGGAAAGAGCAGTGCTTAGAACATAACATATAAATTAATGCCAAATGCAGAGCCTTCTTAAACTATATATATATGGCAATTATTGACTGTGAGGGTATTTGAGTGGCTTCTCGGCCACCACTATGTTCTTCATCTTGACTTTTTTTTTCCTGCTCAGCATGGCTACAAGACCAAAGTGTGGGGATTGAATATAAAGGCCATCTTTTAGAACCAAGCTACACAAAGACTCTTTGCTTTGTAATAATTGGAACCAGAGAACAAAAAATAGGGGACAGAAAAGCAATGATACTCAAAGAACAGAAGGAAAGGTCTGAAGGAATCACCGTCACAGGCTAGCTACCATGCCATTTCCACTCTGGATCCAAAGCTCCCACGATGCAGAAACCTTTGGGAATAACCCCTATCGAGGGTAATAGAAAACACAGCACAGGAATGATTACAACTGATGTCAGAAACAAACCAAAACATTAAAAAAAAAAAATCAGCAGAAACAGGAGTAAATGTTACATATGATAACACCGTACAGGAAGCAGACGGGGGTGGGGTGTTATATCGACTGGAGGGTCTGGTGTTCTTATATATACTGAAATCACATGGACTGGTCCATTATGACATCTTACAAACTTTCTATCACTGCACAACATGAAGATGCCCTTGGAGCGGGCCTAATTCCTGGAGAGTCCCCTAGTCTGCCCTAGAAAGGGGGTCATCAAAATCTGTGCTGACCAGGCCCCTGGGTGGGCATGCGGGCTGCACGCCACGGCGGGGGGAGGGTCAGGAGTCTTAGAGGTGCTTTGGGGTCACCACAGAATAGAGAAGGCTTAGAAGATGACTTTGGAAGAACTCTGCAGAATGACTGCTCCTGGGCCAACAGCCTCCAGTTTTATTGTGTGTGTTTGCATAGCGTGCGTGATAAACTCAGGGCAGTTGACCTTTACAACACACGTGGGGAGAAAAAGGAGATTATCTTTACTGTTACTGAGAAATTTCTGCCTCCGTTAACCCCCGATTTACTGGCATAAGGAAACTACCTTTAGGGAACAGCTAGGCTCCTTAGCTCCCTATAAAGTTTCTTACTTGAAGATCTTTGTAATACAAGAAATATAAGCAGAGGAGGGCGGGTACACCGGTAAATTTGGGTTCACCTATTCTCTAAGAATTCATCTTTAGCAGAATGAGATGTCTCTTAAAGCCGGCCACAGTGTTCTGGAGGCCCAGAAAAGCTATGAGCGCTTTGCTGACACCACCTCCCCACCAGAATTCATCCTTCCCAAGGGAGGACTTCATTCTGCGCTTCGCTGACTTCACTCTGGGCAACCCCTGCACTCCCGGGGCACACTGACAAGTCAGTCTTCCAGGGAGCTCACACTGTTAAAACTCTGGCACCTGCTTGAGGGGCTCTGAGGTGTGTTGGGGGACAGGGCAGGACCCAGCTTCTGACGTCTTCAAGATGTGCCAGACAGCAGGGGGAGTTCATGCCACCAGCCACACAGAACCCCTTGCAAAGCCAATTCATGTCCCTCCACCTGGGTGCCTGAAGCCAGAAAGAGGAGGGTGCAAGAGGGGCCTTAGCAGCTCAGGAACAAACTCTAGGGGCAGCCAGGCCTCCCTGCCAAACATCTGCGCCAGGGCATGACGTCATAGACTCCCTCAAGAGCTGGGGCGGGTCCTGCGGGCCAGGGATGGGACCGAAAGGACTTGGCTGGAGCTGATGCCTGCGGCCCTCATGTCTCTACGAGGCCAGGGAGGGAGGCTCCTGCTGGAATCCTGCAGATTAATATGATTAACTGGGGATCCTTCAAGAGCAAGCCACTGGTCCAGGGCTGCTCCTGGAAGTCAGACGCTTGGAGTCCATGGTGGGCGTGGGGGAGACAGGGGGTGCACAGGGACCACCACCCCAGGGCCAGAGGTGTGGAAACTGCAGGAACTGAGAGACATGCCCCTCTCAAGATGAAAGGGACCTGGTAGGCCTGCTACACAGTCTGGCAACGACCCTCGAAAGTTCCTGCAAAATGTACATTTCCAGGCTCTGCCCTGACCAGGCTTGGGGACCCCAACTGCTGTCTGCTCAGCATTTGTGACAGTGCCAGGGCTGGGCCCAGGAGGGACACCTGTGCATCCGGCCCCTGCCTGCACCCAGGGACGGGAGACTGAGACGCACGGTGCCCAGGCTGGCGGATGGGGTGTGGGACCCATCTCTGCCTCCAGACCCACAGCTGTGTGTTTAAAAGGAAGATGGGGGCGGAGAGGAGAATCACACTAACTTAAAGCCACTTGGATGACTGTTTTTATTCATGCTGTTTCCAGGAAGGGATGTCGGAGCTGGACCAGTCTGAACTCTTGGACACTGTCAATTGGCCCCAGGAGTGCTGGCGGCCTGCTTACGGGTCCTCGATGTCCAGAAACTCCTGCTTGGGGGGTGCTGCCCCGCGGTACCAGGCGCAGGAGCCGTCGCTTCTCTTGATGCAGGCGAAGAACTTGGCCTGATGTCCGTTGATGTTCTTCTCCGTGACCCAGTCCATCCAGAGGCACTCGTCCGGGGAGGAGATGTAGCATGGGATCATGGGGCAGCGCGTGATCTAGGAAGGGGGACACGAGATGGATTCAGCTGGGGACCGAGGCCATTCAGGGGGCATCTCCAGAACCTGGCCTTCACCTGGTGAAGGTGTTCAGGGGTAATGTGCAGAATGGATGACCAGGTAAGTGCAGCAGGGAAGGAGGGATGGAGCTGCTCCACCAGTAGGCTTTCCTGAGCTCCAAACTCTCCAAATGGCAGCAGGCAGCCTGTCCAAGATAGGACAGAAACCTTTCTGTACCCCTCAACCACCAAGCATGCCCTCTACTTTGGGCCATCTGGTTTACCTTCTCTGAGCACAACAAACCAGCTTCAGCTTAGTCCCACCTTCCAGAGAGTATAACAGTAACAACAATAAAGGGCCTTGAGAGAGTTCCCTCGTGGGCCAGTGGTTAAGACTCTGCATGTCCACGGCAGAGGGCATGGGTTCAATCCCTGGTCAGGGAACTAAGATTCACATGCCCCATGTCACGGCCAATAATACGGAAGTGGACGTCTCAGAATATATGAATAAAACAAAAAACAATAAAGAGTTTTGACTATCAGACAGGTTCAACTCAAGTAAAAAGAACAGCATCGTGCTCCTAAGCACACGGATGCTTCGAGGGGATCAGCAAGGATTAACAGCATCTTGGCAAAAGAACCTGAGTTCACAGGAGGGTGCAAACCTTCAGGCTGCTCAAAGAAAAAGGCAGAACTTGTTTCTTTTTTTTAACTTCACCTTAGGCCCAGGGGAGTTTGCTAGACTTACAAGTAGTTGTGAGTCAGAATTCACCCTGTGAACGAGCTAAGGGGTGGGCTATCAAGGATCTACCAGGATGGGCAGGAAGGCCACACAAGCAGTGTGAACCGGCACAGGCCAATCTCTGGGCCACACTGGGCCCAGACTCACACCCTGTGCTGGGGCTGGGGGAGGGGCGGCGGGGACCGAGGGATGTTAGGAGACAACAAAATGGGACCCTGGGGGCCACGGAGATCTCACCTTCTGTGGCTGCATCTAAGCATCAGCACTGCTGTAACTGCGCTTGGCACCACCTCTGGGGTGCTTTCAAGAAGAAAGGCAGGGACTTCAGGGGTTTTCATCACACAGACCCCATATTTACATGGACCCATGCGTGGAAATGGCTGGTACACTGGCAAAACCATAACATCTGGGATGTTCTTTCACAAGGCACGCCAATTCTCTGCACTTGTACGTTTGTAGAAAGACACTGCTAAGGCCCATGTTCTGCCCACAAAACTCCTCCTGCTAGAAGGCTCCCTTCCTAGAAGCTACAGCCCACGTGGTCGGATTCCCCTCACCTCCCAAAAGTCCCTGGCCGGACACCCTCACTTGTGGGCAGACCACACCTCCCCAGAGCCCTGTCCTAAGTCAGGACCCTGTGGATTGAGAGGCCCTGGCCAAGTCTGGGATCAAACCCCGGCAGTCTGCCTGGAGGAGGTGGTGGCGACTTACCTTGCACTCACAGCCCATCTGGTACCTGTGGTTCAGGCTCTTCTTCTGGGTGGCGCTCAGGGTGTCCCAGGGCACGATGAAGTCACAGAGGGTGATATGCATATTGCCATTCCCCTCGGCCTTCCCTGAGGAGACAGGGGTCATCAAGCTCAGAACGAAATTACGGGTTCTTCTCTTTTTCCTGCATCTGGATGAGGCTCAGGCATGGGGAGGGTTAGTTCTGACAGTACCCTGAGGCATAGACTATTTTGTGTCCCCTCCAAAACTCTGAGGTTAAAGCCCTGACCCCTAGCACCTTAGGATGTGTGACTCTATTGAGAGAGAAGGTCTTTGAAGAATTGATTAAAATGAGGTCATTAGGGTGAGTCTGAATCCAGTAGGTGCCCTTGTAAGAGGAAGAGATTAGGACACAGACAGACACACAGGGATGACCACTTGGGGACACAGGGAGAAACTGGCCATCTACAAACCATGGAGAGTGGTCTCAGAAGAAACCAACTCTGTCAACATCTGAATCTTGAACTTCCAGTCTCCAAAATCATGAGAAAATACATTTCTACTGCTTAAGGGCTCCAGTCTGTGGTTTTTGTTATAGTAGTCTGAGCAGACTCATACACCATGGAATATTTATTCTGAGCATAAGAATGCAAACTCACTGCAGAAAACTTAAGAAAGTAACTTTTTAAAACGTCTCTCTTTTCATTACCTAGAGCTAACATTCTGATGCATTCCTTCCAATGTTCTTTTATGCAGATGTATTCAAGTGAAAAATGTCACCGTTGTATGTAGATTATATTGTTTCCTGTTTTTGTTTTTTTCCCACCAAATATTTATTCACAAGCCTTTCCTCCATGTGATGTTGAACTTGTAATTCTGGGGTGTCCCATTATGAACAATAAGAGCAGAATTTTATAAAATCAGCAATCTGCCCTAAATTCCCTGTATTGGGCATGATGAGACGCTTGATAAGACACTGTTCGCACCTTAGACTCCTAACTCAGCCCCTTTCCTCCCTTTGTGAAGAGTTCTCACTGGTGACGGGCTGGGCATTAGCAGAGCAGAAGAAAAAGACAGACCAGTGTATTCTGGTGAATGACAGGACCTAATGAGGGCTGGGAAGGTTGTCTAAAATCTTGTCCTTCCTATTACAATGGCACCTTGTCAAGAGACACAGATCCCCAGTGATGACACCGGAGCCTGGCAGAGAGTGACACACGACTCCCTGAGAGGCAGACAGGAGCCCCGGGCTGCACCCTGGGCATCTTGGCTTGACAAAGCTGCAGCCCGTCCAACTTAATGATCTCAGGCACAGTCCTGGCCACCAACAATCACTAACAGAAATACAGCTCAGGGAAGTGCTGATGCAGCTAGCTTATCCACTGCATCCCGTCAGGAGGAAGTGAAACAGAAACCGGTCATCAGGGGAAAGACACCGGCTTGCCTGAGGCCGCAAGCAGCACCAATGACAGCCTTTGTGCTGGGCAGGTGGCTGGCAGCACTCCCCAGGTATGAATTCTTCTGCTCTTCTTTCTGTCTTAACCACACCTCTAACCTTCAAGCCTTCTATTTTTTTCTTGGACTTGTCTGACATTTCAGGTAAAGAAAAGGATCAAGAAGCAGGAGGACTTCTTGATTGCATTCATTCTGATCCTAATAACTAAAAAAAAGATGTATCTGGGTGACCTTAAGCTTCAAAAACAGCCATAATTTTTTCTAGACCTGATGCTGAAACTGATGCTCCAGTACTTTGGCCACCTGATGCGAACAGCTGACTCACTGGAAAAGACCCTGATGTTGGGAAAAACTGAAGGCAGAAGGAGAGGAAGACGACAGAGGATGAGATGGTTGCATGGCATCACCAATTCAACAAACACGAACTTGGGCACACTCCAGGAGATGGTGAGGGACAGGGAGGCCTGGCATCTGTGGGGTTGCAAAGAGTTGAATGCAACTTGACAACCCAACACACACAGAGCCATTTTCTAAAGAGTACAGAATAGACAGGGGGCTAAATGGACAATGGCAAGTAACTCTTTCCTACATCGTGGTTTCTTCTGGCATTGACCTTGCCCGGCCTGGTCATTCAATAGAGGCAGGCTGAGTACTCATTCCAGTCGCTCCCTCCAAACTTACGTAGCAACTTCCCCTGCGTCATGTGACTGGCATCAGCCTCCCACATCACATTGTTCTTTGCCTCTCTTGCATATCGTGTTCTCTAATCAAGTCACAAGCACAAAGGGTAATGGTTGTCTCTTAATCCTTCTTTTATCCATAGTTCCTTGCACATGATAATGGCTCAGTAAAAGTTTACTGATGACATGGTTATTTGTTCTAACAATGTGTTCCAATATCTTTTTTTTTTTTTGCTGTCTTCCTTTTTAAACCTTTTCACCACCAATTCAAGCTTCCACAGAGAGTGGGCAAAGGCAGGGCATGGAGGTGAAATGCAAATTTTTTCTTTTTAAAAAATTTTTATTTCCTTACTTTGGGCTGTGCTGGATCTTTGTTGCTGCGTGCGGGTTTTCTCTAGTTGCAGGGAGCAGGGACTACTCTCTAGCTGCAGAGAGTGCACGGGCTTCTCATTGCAGTGCTTTCTTCTGTTGCAGAGCACGGGCTTCAAAAGTTGCAGCACGAAGGCTTAGTAGTTGCGGCACACGGGCTTAGCTGCTCTGCAGCATATGAGATCTTCCCGGACCAGGGACAGAACCCATGTCCTCTGCATTGCCAGGCAGATGCTTGACCACCGGACCACCAGGGAAGTCTAAAATTGTGTATTTTCAATGGCCCCAGTTCCCAGTTCCCATGAGCTTTAAATGTCACGTGTAAATGGTGTAGCATCTCAGAATGTTAAGAAGAGATGCCTTTCAGTAGAGATAATTAAGACTTGATTTGGTACGTGAGCATCTGTCTGCCTTGGAAAAAAGCAAAGCCTTTCCTGGACACAGAAAAACAGGAATTAATTAAAATTTGTAACTGAGGGCTGTATGTTTACTTTTCTTTCTGGAGATGAGGACTGGAGAAGAAAATGACAGGGCCGAATCTATAACAGTCCCTGAACACAAGCGTCTCGCGGTGCCAACTCGACATGTGAAGCTGAGTCATCAGCCCAGGAGGTGGTGGGCTGCCCCAGGCTGTGTGGTCACTCGTGGGGCCGCAGCCAGCGCTGGCTGAGTGATTTTCTGTGCCCCGTGATTCTTGGTTAGCCCGTTGTGACTCCAGGAAAACAAGATCTAGATTCTGTGCTTCAGAAAGTAAACACCAGATTGAATCCAGAGCCGTCTCACCGAGCCAGGGAACGAAGCCGGCTTAGAGAGGTTCCTCTGTAATGGGGTGAGTCAGCAGCCAGTGGAAGGGCCTTTTATTAATCTTACGCTCCACGGCCAGTCAGGAAACTAAAATGTGCCCCACGTTGCTTGCTTCCAACGTGAAATGTATGGTAGCTTAAGACGATAGCTTCTCAGGTGGCACAGGGGTAAAGGATCCCCTTGCTAATGCAGGAGACACAGGAGTTGCAGATTTGATCCCTGGGTCGGGAGATCCCTTGGAGAAAGGAATGGCAACCCGCTCCAGTATTCCTGCCTGGAAAATTCCATAGGCAGAGAAGCCTGGCGGACTGCAGTCCCCGGGGTCGCAAACAGGAGGACACGACTGAGCATGCTGGCACTAAGGTGACAGGCACACAGTTATCAACTGAGTGCATCTTCAGACATTTTTAGTTTTCCTTAGAAGTGAAGCTACAATTTGGATGCTTTCTGAAGTTTCTGAAATGTATGAGGCCGTTGCTCGTGCAATTGTTTTCTCATTCAGCCTGGGGACAGCTGAAGGGGCTTGGGTGTGGGATCAGTTTCACAGGTCACGTACATATTACACGTTAAATAGCCTTTGATGGCAGACATGAACAGCTGAGCTGACACGTGAGTGAAAAGAAATGTTATCAGAGAGTGACTGAAATTATGGGGTTTTCTGCGTTTGACTCACCATGTTCCCTTTGGACATGAAGCCTCTCCCTTTCAGAAAAGGGTCTGAGCACAATGGATGTTCCTATCACATCTCCCAAGAGAAAGAAAAGCAACTACCAGCAAAACCATCATCGCACCACCCCCCACGCCTGTCCTGGATCCACCTTCTTAGCAGCCCCGTGGTTTCCTCGCACTCCTGTGATAAGCAGGGCAGGATGGGACCCAAGCCCCACGCTCCAGAGAGACCTCGCCAGGGCTCCTGACTGTTGGACATAAGCCCTCTCCCCGTCCTGCCCTGGGATCCAGCCAAAGAGCCCTGCGGTCTGGACCACCCATCTCGTGGAATAAAACAGCAGTGCCACTCTCCTCAGGATCTCTGAGCAAAAGGCAGGTCTGACTGCCCGGGAAGGGCCCCAGCAGATGAAAATCACGTCCAGAGGCCACTGTGCAAGGGGGGTGACTGACCTCGGCTGCTATGGCTCGGCCCTCCTGAGTGTGTGCAGACTGGCTCTTTGGCACCTCTAGAACAAAAGGTCTGCCTTTGACCCAGAGCACGGTATGTTCTCAGCCCTGGCTGTGCACTGGACTCCCCTGGGGAGCTTTACCAACGCTCTGGGGATGAGAGCCACCCCCACAGATGGTGCTTGAATTGGTCTGGGGAGCTGCCTGGGCATCAGGAATTTTGCAAACTCTCTGTGGAATTCCAAGGAGCAGTGGAGGCGGAGGACCGCTGGGTTAGGCGACAGGGCAGCGAGACTTCTAAACCTGGACCAGTAATGGCGGAAGCTGAGTGTAACAGACCCAGGAGTCGGGCTGTTGTTGTGTGGTTGCTCAGCTGTATCAGACTCTTTTGCAGCCCCATGGACTGTAGCCCAACAGCCTCCTCTGTCTGCAGAATTTCCTAGGCAAGAATACTGGAGTGGGTTGCCATGCCCTTCTCCAGGGGATCTTCCTGACCCAGGAATCTAACACTGCATTGGAAGACAGATTCTGTACCACTGAGCCACCAAGGGTTATGCTGAAAGTGAAAGTCACTCAGTTGCGTCTGACTCTTTGCAACCCCATGGACTTCTCCAGGCCAAAATACTGGAGCAGGTAGCCTTTCCCTTCTCCAGGGGAATCTTCCCAACTCAGGGATCGAACTCAGGTCTCCCACATGGCAGGCGGGTTCTTTACGAGCTGAGCCACCAGGGAAGCCCAGGCTTAGGCTAGCCAGGGTCTAATTTCTGGCAGCACCATGGCACTACTTCCTGGCGGTGTGACCCCAGCAGGGATGTGTTGAGAAACGTCTAACCAGTAGCTCTCCTGGGATTAAGTAGCGTTTGAATTCTGTGGTGTCAATACTCCTGCATTGGCCAATTTCAAGCTACCAGCATGACATAAATCAAAGTTTAATCATCGGTCTGAAAGTGAAAGTGGGTTCAGGTGCACACCATGGGGCCTGAGCACACGGCTCCATCCTCTACTCCTCACCTATAAAATGAGGTTCGTGATGGGGGTAGTGATGGAACCCACATGAAAAGCATTTGAAGAACATCAGTGCCAGGAAAAGGGCACTCCTATTTCTATTAACAGGAAACTGGTGGGGCCTGATGTAGAATCCTTTAAGACAGATTCATCTGTGCATGTCTGGAGGCAGACGCTGGCCCAGACCAAAGTTACCTTCCCACCAGGAGCCACCAGCAACAGGATGCGGGCTCTCTCCCTTCTGAATAAGGGCTTCTGCAGCTCTGCAGTTTGGTCATATAGCCCCTAGAGGGAAGTATGGAGACCCAGAGGGATGGCTGAGGCTCTCATTTTAAAGGGTGTTACAGCCAAAATCACTGCAGATGGTGACTGCAGCCATGAAATTAAAAGACATTTGCTCCTTGGAAGAAAAGCTATGACCAACCTAGAGAGCATATTAGAAAGCAGAGACACTACTTTGCTGACAAAGGTCCGTCTAGTCAAAGCTATGGTGTTTCCAGTAATCATGTAAGGATTTGAGAGTTGGACTACAAAGAAAGCTGAGCGTCGAAGAACTGATGCTTTTGAATTGAGGTGTTAGAGAAGACTCTTGAGAGTCCCTTTGACTGCAAGGAGATCCAACCAGGCAGTCCTAAAGGAAATCAGCCCTTTAGGATTGATTATTGAATATTCATTGGAAGGACTGATTATTGAATATTCATTGGAAGGACTGATGCTGAAGCTGAAACTCCAATACTTTGGCCACCCGATGTGAAGAACTGACTCATCTGAAAAGACCCTGATGCTGGGAAAGACTGAAGGCAGGAGGAGAAGGGGACAACAGAGAATGAGATGGTTGGATGGCATCACCGACTCAATGGACATGAATTTGAGTAAGCTCCGGGAGTTGGTGATGGACAGGGAAGGCTGGTGTGCTACAATCCATAGGGTCACAAAGAGTCAGGCACGAGTGAGTGACTGAACTGATAGCCTGGTGGCTCAGCAGTAAAGAATTCACAAGCCAATGCAGGAGACACAGATTCAATCCCTGAGTCAGGAAGATCTCCTGGAGAAGAAAATGGCAGCCCACTCCAGTATTCTTCCCTGGGAAATCCCATGGACAGAGGAGCCTGGCGGGCTACAGTCCATGGGGTTGCAAAACAGTCAGACATGACTTAGCAACTAAACAATAGCCTTTAAAAGGACCAAAAAAAAAAAAAGACAAGGACACAGAAAACTAGAAGCTGTTGATTTGTTAGGGCAATGAGGTCTCTACACCACAGAGGAGGCTGGGCTACTGTGATCTCAGGGTCAGATCGTCAGCTCTCTCCATTGTGATTTTTGTCCCTGTTCCCTTCTGTTTAATATTATCTCTCCTGTTGTAAAAACAGTAAGATACTGCAAGTGTGAAATGGTGCAGCCGTTTTGGAAAACAGTTTAGAAGTTCCTCAAATAGGTCCTGCCATTCTACTCCTAGGTATCTACCCAAGGGAAATGAAAACATATCCAGGCAAAAACTAGAACACGTGTGCTCAGAGCAGCGTTACTCAGTAAATAAAAGGTAGAAACAGCCCCAGTGAAATGCTGAGTGGACAGACAAAATGTAGTAGAGCCATCCAATGGACTATTATTTGGCCATAAAAAGGAGTGAAGTTCTGATACATGTTACAGTAAAACATTAAAAACTTAAAAAAAAAACCCACCAAAACATTATGCTGGGAGAAGCCAGACACAAAGGACCACATATTACATGAGACCATTTATAAGAAAGCCCAGAGTAAAGAAATCCAGAGATTAGTGGTAGCTGAGAGCTGGGAATGGGAGGGAGAATGGGAGTTAGAAAGGTGTTAGCTAAATGGTACAAGGTTTCTTTTAGACCATGGTGATGGTTCCACTCTGACCCTTGAATTATACATTCAATAATAAATACACCCTGACCCTTGAATTAATACATTATAAATAACAGATGCTCAGAATAAGACATTTAAGAAGTTCAGAAGACCCTTTAAAAGAAGGGAAAAAAAGCTCCTTAAATATAATCTCTTTAAATATTTATTTTTATTTAGTTTAGCTATTTGGCTGGGCTGGGTCTTAGTTACAGCACACAGGATCTTCAATGTTTAGTTGTAGCGTGTGGGATCCAGCTCCTGACCAGGGATCGAACCCAGGCCGCCCTGCATTGGGAGCGCAGAGTCTTAGCCACTGAAGCACCAGGGAAGGCCCCACCTTCACACTTACATCAATTGCAATAAATAAAATTAAAGCCCCAGCTCTTCAGTTGCACCAGCCACAGCCCTCACGTGTTCAGGAACACACGAACAGCTCGGACATAGGGCATTTCTGGCATCAGTGGAGGTTTTGTTAGACCCGTGGGTCTCAACTCGGAGTGATTCTGCTCCCCCCACAGGGCACATTTGGGGATGTGGAAGACCCCACGACTGGGGGGAGGATGTTGCAGCAATCAGCGGGTAGAAGCCACGTGTGCACGTGTGCTCATCATCTGACTCTGCGACCCCATGGACCATAAGACCGCCAGGTTCCTCTGTCCGGGGGATGTTCTAGGCAAGAATACTGGAGTAGGTTTCCTACTCCAAGAAGTCACAGATGCAGCTAAATATTCTCCATGCATAGGACAAGCCCGCCAGCAAAAAATGATCTGATCTCAAATATAGTACTGATTTTGAGAAGCTCTGTTCTGGACCCTGGGGGTGCAAGCTAGCGGGGCAGGCAGAGGAGGCAATGGAAAGAAGTAAAGGGATTTCTGTCTCAATTCTGGTCCATGCATAGTAATAAATGTACCATACTGATATTAAGATGTTAATAACAGAGAAAGCTGTAGGAAGACCTGAAAGAGCTGGCTATACTGTATGAACCTGCTCAAGTTTTCTATAAATCTTTAACTGTTCTAAGAAATAAAGTCTAGTAATAATAATAAGAAAAAAAAAGAGAAGTCATTTTATGTAAGACTAAAAGAACAAAAACTTTAAAAAGAAATGCAATGATAAAATTGTGGTCTATCCATTCAATGGAATATTATTCAGCCTGAAAAAGGAGGAAATTCTGACATTGCTGCAACATGGCTGACCCTTGAGGACACTGCGCTCAGTGAAATAAGCCCATCACAAAAGGACAAATGGGGCTAGATTCCGCTTTTATGATGTCCCTAGAGGAGTCAGATTTCACAGGGACAGAAAGCAGGACTTTGCAGGGGGCTGTGGGAAGGGGAGTTTAATGTGCACAGGGTTTGTTTGGGAAAATGAAAGAGTTCTGAAGATGCATGGTGGCGACGTTTGTGCAACAATGTGGATGTGCTTCGTGCTGCTGAACTAGGCACAGAAAATTGGCTAAAATGGTAAACTTTATGCTATGCATATTTTATCAGAAGAAATGAAAGAGGGATACGATGAACAAAGGAACGGACAAGTAGCACACACAATAATATTAAGAGATTTAAAACAAGGTTCTGGGACTTCTCCAGGGGTTCAGTGACTAAGGCTCCAAGCTCCCAATGCAGGGGGGGCCTGGGTTCGATCCCTGGTCAGGGAACTAGCTCCCACATGCCAGAGCGAGGAGTCCCTCTGCCTCAACTAAAGATCTCATGTGCTGCAACGAAGATTAAAGATCCTGCATGGTCGCGACTAAGACCTGGCACAGCCGGATAAATAAAAAACTACTTAAAAAGATGACGAGGTTTCAACTCTGCCGTCCGCCTCTTGCCCAGCCTTGAGCACTTCCAGCCTCTCATCTCTGTGTCCACCTGACCTCAGATTTCCTATGAATACTGGTTTACTCTATTCTTTCTCTTAAGTCACATTAGTTCCACTATTCGAACAAGGGGAATGTGGAGGACGGTTGAAAATTCATCAGTCCTCTGATGGGAAAAAGCAGGGAATCCTTGAGACCTCTGAGTAGCACCGTGTGTATCATACGTGTCGTCAAGGCTCTGGTTCACCTCCGGCTGCCCCACCTCCACTCCCCTGGACGCCCTCAAAGAGCAGCCCACACCCATATCCGCGTACACACCTGCAATGAGATACTCCTTCTTTCCTCCAATGTCCAGTGAGACCCCACACACGGCAGAGGAGGGGGCTGTGTAGATAAACTCTATGTCCTGGTCAGGTCCCTTGAACATCTGGAAAAAGGAGGATGAGGAACGTAAGTGAATGTGGGCGGCACAGCCAGGAATCCGGATGCCTTCCTGAACACATGCCCTGACCTGCACCCAGGGTACTGCCAGCACGGAAAGGGGATGGGGACACACCAGTCAGACAGGCTGGAAGACAATTCCTAACGCACAGGGTTCTTCGGGGTTGCTGTGATTCACTGCCTAGGGTGGCAGTTGTCACCAGGCTGGGGATGACCTGGTCATCCAGAAGGACCCGCCTCAGACACACCTGCCTTCCCAACCACGTGTGAGGTCATCACAGAATCTCCGGGGAGGGGCTTGGATACCTCCAGGTGATTCTGACCCACCACGGAGGGCAGCTACTTTTGTCTCTTTCCAGGAATTCTGATCAAGTACTGGCTACTTGATGCCAGAGCAGAGAGGCACCTCTTAATTAGGATGTAACTCTCTGGGCAAGAGGAGTTCAACTTGCGATTTCCTTAGAGCCCCCTGGGAACAGACCTGGTGCTCAGGAGAAGGGGTGCATTGTTCCAGCAGGAACTGAGAAAGCCCCAGCCAGGGGGTTCCTGCTGCCCCACCAGGGACAGTGACAGGCGGGGACGTGAGCGTGGGCTGAGAACTGCCCTCCACTCCGGTTTTAGGGGTGCAGCTCACTCGCAGCCAGGTGAGTGGGGGTGGGGGTAATGGAAAGGGGAGGGCACACACGTCCAGGACCAACACAACACAGGCGGCCACACAGCACCGTGGGACACACACAACTGAGGCTCCACAGCTCCACACGAACCGCATCAGGACTCTTGCTGCGTGGTTAAACCCAGGTTAACGGTATTGTTTGGTTTTGGCGGAGGGAAGAGCTTCAAGAAGCAAACCCAAATGGCACAGGGTCATCCCAATGTCACCATGAACCAGCTTTGCAAGAGCTATACCCCAACCCATGCCAAGAAAGGTTATGAATGACGTCTGTCACCAAAGGGCTGAAAGGGCTGCCTTGGTGTCAACACCTCCCTTTTCCTAACCCCACAGTGGGTCATTAGAGCGGAGATACTGTCTCAACGGCTTCATAAATAGAGACGCTGGCACTGAGAGACCAGGGCACCCCTTTAAATGACACAGACGTAATGATTAAGCATTTTGCTGACCTTTCGGTAACATGTATTTTCTATTTTTATAACAATATGGACGGCCACAATGACTAACCAGGTCACAAAGCTGTCTCTCCAGCTATAGCCTACAATCTTCTTCCCTCTTACAGACCAAGTTTTGTTGTTGTTCAGTTGCTAAGTCATGTCTGACTCTTTGGGACCCCGTGGACCACAGCAAGCCAGGCTCTGCTGTCCTTTACTATCTCCCCAAGTTTGCTCAAAATCACGTCCATTAAGTGGGTGATGCCATCTAACCATCTTGTCCTCTGCCATCAATTTCTCCTTTTGCCTTTGATCTTTCCAGTATCACAGTCTTTTCCGTTACTTACTGTCAACAATAACCTTCCATTAGCGCCGGTCCTGTCCTCCCAGCCTCCCCCGTGTCTTCCCTCCCTCCCTCCCAAACACGGGCTCCTTGCCATATGACCTTGAACACAACCCACATTCTGAAAAACTGACAAATACCAGTCACCTCCCCCTGGGTCTACAGCTCTCAATGCCTCTGGTCCTACCCGGCCTGGCAAAGCATCTTCTCCATCACCGGCTGGGCTGCCAAGTCCATTTCTTCCCTAACTCCCCTCTCTTAGGTAATGTCCCAGCACACCTCTCCATAGGAGCCGGCCTCTCTCCAAATCCTCACCCCTCTTGAAAGTAAAGCTAACCAGGCAAGACTGGAGCCCACTCGCACTTTGGGGGAATTAGGTCATTTGCCCCGTTAGTTGTGGGCTCCCAGAAACAATGGCCAAGTTCCCACTGCCTTTGAACCCACCCACCATGGAAGAGGCGGGGAGGCACTCATGGAATGTTCCACAGAAGCTGTGAAGTTGGTGACTTAACGCTGAAGCTCTGCCACTGATTTATAGCCATCAGAGTGAAGATAACACATTTCTGGAAGAACTGAGCCGATGGGAACACACCATGTGCACACAGGTTCTCTGGCATTTACAGATTAAGGAGACTCAGATCCACCTGCAGCTTGACGCCCCTGCTCCTCACCGTCCGCCCCACGCATGGCTGGGCCAGTTCTAGGGACCTAGAGGCACACTGAAGACAGCGGGACACCCTGCCACACTCCCAAACCTCCCACGGCTCTGCTGGACACAGCAACCCCAGGACGGCCACCGTTACCTTTATCTGCTTGATCTCATACTGAATCCGCTTGATGGGGTTGCCATAGATGTCGTTGCCAGAGTCCACCTCCTTCTTACTGACCGCTTTGGCCCTGATCACTGTAAAACAAAGATGCAAAGGTGAACAGAGTCCCCCGCAAGACCGTCCTGGCTCCGAGGTTGAGGGGATTTGGGCGGAGTTGGCAGCAGGGAAGCGGGAGGCAAGGGCAGGTAATCCCAGCCTGGGCACAGCACTGGACTCCATCCAGAAGGGGCAGACCAGGAATGACGCCAGAGCCCTCTGCTGACAGGACCCCGGAGCAGCCCTTGTCCCTCAAGACCTGGGGGTGGCTGAGGCCATCACTGATTTGAACAAGGATCGCTGTGGATCTCATACACTGGGACTCTGGGGTTTTTTTCCCTTTCTCGCCAATGTGTATGTATTGGTGGCTGGGAGACCAGATGAGCACACTGACTGGCCGGCCGTCCTGATCGCGCAGTTAAGGATGGTGAGAGCCCCACCCCGCCCGCCTCCTCCCATAGCCTACGGTCAGTCAGGCTTTTTCAGGCTGAAGGTAGAGGGGGAGTTACCTTCCTGCAAGAGACCCCATCATATTTAGGTTGGAGGTCTGACATCAAAAAAGTCTATCCTGCCAGCCTCTGAATCCGTCCTCTGCATGTCCCTGAGAAATGTCCTGGGGCTGCTTTTTGTAATAACACACATTCTATCAGAGGCAATGGCAGAGGGAGGTCAAACATTTTAACCCAAAGGGTGTGGAATGGGAGGAGGAGACATTTAAGAGCATCAGTGGCAGAAAAAAGGGACAGATGCCGAGGGCAAAGGCCAAAACATGAAGGATGGTCCTGGACCTTGACACGAGATGGAGGAGTGGGGAAGAGGTCAGGCTGGGAAGGTTCTGGAATGTTCCCTGAGGCCTGAGGTTGCTCGTGGACCTTGCAACCCAGGGCTTCCTACTAGCAATTAAGCCGGGACTCTGCTCTGCCCCATAACCTGGCAGGCGGGGATCAACAGCTCCCGCTGTCACTTGGGCAGAGCCCTCCCTCCCTTTTTCATTTTGAGGTTCATCAGCTGGTGGCACCGGCCATTCTAATGGCTTTAAAAGCTTTGTCCTTCAAGATTCGGCTGTTCAGGGTCACTGTGGATGAGTGTCACGTGAGCATGGGTGTGAGCAAAATAGAGAAACAAGGAGCAGACAGGGCCTGGCTTGGAGGAGCCTCCCACCCTCCACCCCAGTGAGCGGCTGGAGTCTCAGCCCCTGGCCAGGGCTGTCTTTTCCTGCAGAGCAGGGAGGTCCAGGACACAGACCCCCGTCTGTGCCCACCCCCCTGGATCCCCTAAATGCTCTCTGGACCCCAGCCTGGCACCAGAGCCCCACACCACAGCTCCAATGCCCTGCTCCGGCCCAAAGCCACCCTTATTTTTCCTTCTGTTGGCGCTGAGTCATGACTGGCCGAGGCCACAGGTTCCTGTTTCCCAGGCTGAGCCAGGCCCCAACCTACGAAGCCACATCCAGGAAATGCCAAGCGGTGGGCCACGCCAGAACAGAGGGCCTAGCCCTTGTAACAGGTCATCCTGATCTCAGTGTTTCTTCCCACCCCTCCACCCATCTTCCCACCCCAGTACGTGTTGCCTTTTCACAGCCACACCCCATCCAGCTCAAGCATCTTCCTTGGCTGCCCACTGCCGCCCTCTAAACGTCCTCCTGGCGACCTGGTACCAGCCAGTGATTGTTTCAGCTGCCTTGGTGGTCACCCGCTCTTGTTTGTTCTACCAGTCCATAATACTTCCTGCATCTGAACCTGCCCAGAGGTGTCCATATTTTCAGCCCTGAATGCCATCTCCTCTCTGCCTGGAGAACTTCTATTCATCCTTCAAGACCCAGCTGAAATAGCCCTTCTCCATCTTCCATCCGGGAAATCCTGTCCTCTCGTGGCACTTGGTGTACATCCCACACCTCTCATCCATTTTGCTATAAACACCTCTACCCTTGTTTACGCAGAGACGAGGGAGCTTCGAACAGGCAGAAGCTATGCTCTAACCATAGAACAGTTAGCTCTATTTGCTGAGCTGAACCTGAGATAACTGGATGGCAATACAGGCGAGGTTTGTCTTGGTCCCTCTTACAACCTGCCTAGTCTATACCTTATCGCAACACTGCACGGAAGTTTTTCTGCACATGAGTAAACATCAGATCAGTCTGTCCTAAGCTTGCTCTTCCACAGTATCGTCCTCAGCACATGCTATCAAATGAACCAGGAACATCCAAAGGAGATCACAGGTCTAGAAGAAGCAATGCTGCCAAATTTCATTGTAGTGTACACAGTCCTGAATGCTTTTTGAAGCTGTTTGCTACTATTGTTCAGAGGCCCAGCACTCTGCACAACGCTTACTGCCTCATAGGTGTTCAATAAACACTCTGCTGACCATCAGAAAACAAGCAAAAAGTCAAAACTACCATGAGGTAACACCGCTCATCAGTCAGAAGGGCCATCGTTAAAAAGTCTACAAATAACATATGCTGAAGAGGGAACCCTCTACACTGGCGGTGGGAATGTAAGCTGGTGCAGCCCCTATGGAAAACAGGATGGAGTTCCTCTAAGAACTAAATCTTGAGTTGCCGTATGATCAAGCAATTTTATTCCTGGGCATATATCTGGATAAAACGGTAGTTCAAAAAGATACATAGACTCCCCCTCATGTTCAAAGCAGCACTATTAGCCAAGACACAGAGACAACCCGAATGCCCCGTGACAAATGAATGGATGCGTAACATTTCATCCTTGTCACTCAGCCATAAAAAAGAATAAAATAATATCATTCACAGCAACATGGATAGACCTAGAGATTATCACACTAAGTGAAGCAAGTCAGAAAAAGACCAATGCCGTATGATATCACTTACATGTGGAATCCAAAAAAAAGACACAAATGAACAATATCTATGAAACATATGCAGAACTCTGGCTGTCCAGGGGAAGGGGTGTAGGGGGAAGGAGGAATTGGGAATTTGAAATTAGCAGATGTAAACTATTATACGCAGGATGGGTAAACAGCAAGGTCCTACTATACAGCGCAGGGAACTATATTCAATATTTGGTGATAAATCATAAATGCAAAAGCATATGAAAAGAATGTATATAATATAACCGAATCACTTTGCTGTACAGCAGAAATTAACAGCACTTAAATCAACTACACTGAAACCGATTTTTTTTTTTAAAGGAAAATAAGCAAAAAGTACTTCCAAATAGCCAAGAGACCCCATTCGATTCCACACAATAAGGTCCATGCCTTTTTCTCTCCTAAAAGCTCCTAAAGCTCCCGGGCAGTCTGGGTCCTGATTTGAAAGTGGACAGCACCGGGCCTCCATCCTGCTGCAGCCCCTCCCTGCAACACAGCCTCAGGGAAGCCCCCTGACCTTGCTGGGACGCAGCTACTCATTTCTGAAACAGAGAACCACCACCATCGCCAGTATGGGCACACCCTCAGGGTGAGGGAGGGGACTAAGAGCTGGGCCCAGGAGATGCCTGGCACAGAATGCGTGCACAGCTCAGCGCAGAGCAAACACAGCCCCACAGGGAAGAATGGCCCCGACTCTCTCACTCGCCAGGGGGACGAGGAGTTAGGAGAATTGCACCACGCTCACTGCTCAGGCTCAGGGAACCCACCCTGGGCATCGTGGACGCCAGATCTGGATCTGGTAACAGCTTCCTGGAGGACCTGCTTTGGGGCTACAGAGCACACACTCGTCTTCAAAAATGGTCATAAAAGAAGAGTTAAGCCTAGAATGTTCACTGGCCCCTGAAATGCCGGCAGGGAGGTCGGGGGTGGGGTGGGGAGGCTCTCTGATTGGGCCTGTCACCACGGAACAGGAGTTCAGATTCTTCAGGGCCTGTGAACTGAGTCTCAATGTTTTATAGAATGAAAGAGAAGGAAAGAGAGAAGGAAGAGAGAGGAGAGAGCTCAGTTCTATGGAAAACCTTCCCCAAAGCATCAACACCCTCCAACCATGAAGGAGAGAGGCTGGGCACACTCCTGTCCACCTGGGTGCGAGGTGCCTTCTGGGCTCAGCACCCTCTGCACAGGGTGGGGGTGGGGAGACACATATAAGTATTGGCAAAGGAACGGCTTACAACCAGAGGATCCCAAGGGCAAGCTACGGATAGCAGACCCCAAGGGCAAGCTACAGATAGCAGACCCCAAGGGCAAGCTACGGATAGCAGACCCAAAGGGAAACAGATGTCTAGGCCCCACATGAGAGGGAGGGCGAGATGGCATCTCCGTGGACCCCAGCCAGCTCAGCCGCAGACATCCTGACCTTCAGCTTCCTGCCCCCGGCACGAGCCAGAGTGGGGACTGTCTTCCCTGCCAAGTTCAGAGTTGGGCGACCTTTTAAGTACAAACCCGGAGAGCAGGGGCCCCATTCTGTTGTCCAAAGGGAAAAAGGTGCAAGGTATGGGAAAGTCTTCAGTAATAGAGCCTGCCTTCAAGAAGATCCAACCCAGGCAAGACAGATGGATGATGGACTGGAAAACAAAGGAGCACAGTTTCCACCTGCCAGTGGCTGAGAGAGGAAGACGCAAGAACATTCCAGAAACACGTTTCCTGCACCCAGCAAGATGGCATCACCCTGAGCTCTGGAGCCACTCCAAGTGAGGGACGGGCCTCTCTGACACCCAGGCCCAAAGGACAGGGCTGGGGAGTAGCGAAGAGACCCGAAGAATCTGGGAAGAAATGCAAATCGAGGCATGGACTCCTGTTTACCAAACACCTGCTGCGTGCTGAGCCCAGTGTCTGGCCCTGGGGCAGGGGATCAGGTTATGTCCTGTCCACCCCCACGAGCAGACAGCTCTGCTCCACTGCCCCGCCCCTCAAGAACCAAAGGCAGCAGCAGGAGGGAGGGTCTTTACAAAGATCCCTGTTCTGACTGCTTTGCACCCCAAAATGATGGCCTCTCCCCGGGCTGCTCAGATTTCTGTTTCTTTCCCTTCGGCTGTGAACACAACATCTGGGTTTGAGATCAAGGGTGATTCGCTGGCTGATGAATTCACCGCCAGATGTTGGCTACTGGAATGCACAACCGTGGACTTAATTCAAAGCACACGCGACCGCAGAGCCCCCGCCCCCACCCCTGGGCTGTGGACACCACACGACGTCACTTCCCTCACTAGGAGCCTGCAAAAACAATCCTTAGTCCGCCCAGCCAGATTTGGGATGGAAAAGAACGGAGTGGATGGAAAGTCAAGGTTGCGGACGACGATCCAAGGAACACAGGCGACGTTCAGACTTTGAGAGATGACGACAGCCCAGACAAAACCAGCGGAGGCCAGGCTGTGCCATTGCTCCAGGCGGGGAGCCGGGGAGGGGACAGGGAGAGGGCGGGCAGGAAATCTTGGGTGTCCCCAGCACATGGTGTGGCCCGGGAGAACAGCACACTCGACCAGCCCGTGTTGATTCAAGTCTCTCCCATACCCCACTGACATGTGAGTCCTCCCGTGTCTGCGGACCTTATGGGGGAAGTGATGGAGGCTAAGAACAAGCCAAGGACATAGTCTGTGGGGAAGCCAGACCGTGCCCCCCTCCCCCCCACCAAGGAGAATTGCCTTTCTGAAGTTCATTTATTTCACACTGAAATAAACTGAATTATCTTGATTGTCTTGCCATGGTCCCAAATGCTCTCTGGAGGCACCCCATATGCTACTTATATATCCTATAGGACCTTTCCCAACGGGGCCACTCTGCCAACATGGGCTCCCGACCCCAGAGCATGGTAAACCCCTGGATATTAGGACTCTGACTTGTTCAGGGCCTTGCCCCAACACACTCAACATCCTTGAATCCCAAGAGCCCAGTGCCAGCCCCAGCACAGCTTCCAGCTTAATAAAAAAATAATCATGGGTCTGCCTGGAAGAGGTGCGGGCATCTCCAGGATTCGGAAAAACTTCCGTCTAAACACAAGGTCAAAATCCGGCCCGAACCATCTGAACCTTACGTGTGTACTGACTCAAGCTGGAAAGGGTGGCTCAGCATCCACAGAAGCCACCGGTCCTCTCCCAGGCCAGCGCACCTACTGCAGCCTCTGCTTGGACCTGGGAGGGGTGCCCAGGGAGATGGCATTAACCAGGACCCCACTGCCCTGCTCTTCAATCTTGCTGACAGTCGCATGGAAAATGCCCAGTGGTCCCCCTGGTGAGGCACACATGGCCTGAGAGTCATCTACTGCAGGGGAGGAGTCAGGGGACTTTGGCCAGCACATCGGCCAAAGACCCTACTGGCCCCAGTCAAGAGTGGGTGGGGGGTCGCTCTGTTGCCGTGCCTGGAATGGGAGCCCTGGTTTGCGAGCAGGAAGGTCGCCTGGTCCATCTGCTTGTTCTGGGAAGAATTACACACCAACCGTTTCAGAACAGTACAGATAGAAACAATTTTGTTCCAGACAGGACCTTGTTCAGTTGCTAAGTCACGTCTGACTCTTTGCAACCCTGTGAACTGCAGCACGCCAGGCTTCCCTGTCCTTCACGACCTCCCTGAGTTTGCTCAGACTCATGTCCATTGAGTCGCGATGCCATTCAACCATCTCATCCTCTGTTGCCCCCTCTTCCTTCTGCCCTCAATCCTTCCCAGCATCAGGGTCTTTTCCAATGAGTCAGCTCTTAGCATCAGGTGGTCAAGGTACTGGAGCTTCAGCTTCAGCATCAGTCCTTCCTAGCCCCCAGTTATTTCAGGCTGGGCTCCAGCCCCCCACTCTCCAGCTGTGCTCTGCTCCGCTGGGGTACTTCGGAGGGGCCTGGAGGATTCCACACTTTTGTCTACACTCACTGGAGAATGGGCACCTCGAGTATAGACATCTACACCCTCAAATCACAGAGCTACCAAAGTCTTTGCTTAATCCCTGCAGTGATATCCCGAGGCTGCCACTTGGGCTGAGGGTCTCCTGTCCCTTTTGGGTGAACACAGTGACACTGTAGGCTGGTCGACCTGGCTGAGGCCCCTTAACCTTTGATTGATGAACGTGTTCCAAGTCTCAGGGGGATGTGAACGGGGGCACCTCCATCCCAGCTGCCACTAACCTTTGAGGCTAGAGTCAGGAGAGCGAGGGGCACCCTCTTCCTCCATCTACCACCTCAGACACACAGTTGGCTGCTCTGCCCTCTGAAAGCTGTAATGGAATAATTATATTTTTTCAGAGCCGTGGTCTGGTATTACTGAAGGAGTTCTAACTGCTTGCATGTAACTAAATCATCTCAGGGGGCCATGGGGTGTGTGGTAAAGACACTGTGAGCCTTGGCAATGGGGCTGCATCTGCTTGTTTGGTGGGGGCGGGGGAGACAAACTTCACTGGCTGGAGTCGGGGGCGGGGGGGGGGGTAGATGGTGACTTAAGAGACAGGGTCGTGCTCACATGGATGCAGACCACTCCGATGCCCCATGTTTCGGGACCACACCCCTCTCTACAAAACAGTACGTGGAAATGGGGTGTGGCTTCGGTTCCTGGGAGATGTCACAGGAATGTAAGACGTCCGCACTGGCCTGGGGCCTGGAAGGCCCTGGGAGCATCCAGCCCCACCTCCCCTCCAGCCTCACTGTGCACCCAGCCCTCACCTTCCCAGCTGTCCCTCGGTGGACCCAGCCCTGGGAGCTCTCCCTGGGCACTCAGCTCTGCCTTCCCTGGCGTCAAGGCCAGGCCCCTTTCAGTCGGGCTGGAGGAGACCTCCAAGTTCGCTGCTTTCAGGGAAATGAAGTAATCAGAAACAGCCCTGGGATGCTGCAGGCAACTGAGGGTTTCGTCTGTCCCCACAGCAGCTGTGAGAGACCGGACCCTCCCCCCCCCCCCAGGTCCCCCAAAGCTTCCCAGACCTCCCCAACCCCAGGAGCCAACAGATGTCCAGGGCGGAGCAGGGCTGGGCTCTCCAGGGTGAGGTCAAGACTTGGCCAGCACAACTCAGGCCAAGGTCAAAAACGCCTGGAATGATAACTGCTCAGCGCAGATGTGTTTATTCGGGAATCAAGGGTGGGGCAGGGAGGGTGCAGACAACAGGAAATAGCTCGGCCCCAGCCCGGGTCTGCTGCTCGAGAGCCTGCTACCTGAGGATCTGCCAGGCCCGCCCTTGTTGCTCAAGATTCTAGCACACACACGTGAGCGGCTGTCCACTGGATGCCCCGTCTCCATGGAGACCAGCTCGCCTATCTCCATTTTCTGTCCGTTGCTTCGGCTCCCCTGGGGAGCGGGAGAGAAGCAACTCTAGGAGAGCCTTGCCATGCAGACACACGCTGCAGGCCTCACCGCCCCCCTTCAAGCTGCCCTCCTGACCACCCCCACCCGCCCCGCCCAGGACCCGGATAGGACCGCAACTCAAGCCCCACCACCCTTCCTCCCTTCTCCCTGTCGGCCCAGCGGGATCTCACGCCAGAGGCCTTGATCACGGTCTCCAAAGCCTTGGGCTCGGGGCCCTTCCCATTCACGTGCTGCTGAATCACTTGAAAAAAATGCATCCCGCTCCTGGGAGGATTTGCTGAGAACAGTGCGGCTTTGTGGAGGGAACTGCTGCTCTGCACTTTCTCCGCCAAGACCCTGAGGAGGAGCCAAGCTCAGCCCTGCAAACCCAAGCCTGGAGCCTGCAGCGGGGGCAGGAGCAGGACTGGGCGGGGCAGGGGGCAGCAGGAGGCTGGGAGAGACTCTGGGAGGACACCCGGCCACCCCGCCTTGCCTTCATCCCTCCCTGCCCACAGGCTGAGGAAGGGGTGGGATGGACAGCAGAGAAGCGAGGGGCAGCAGACAAAGGTCCCATCCTCACTGGTGGGCTGGGCCCTTGGGCAGGCCTCATTTCAGGGTGTGCACACACAGAGTGCCGGGCCGGTGGCTCAGGCCCCATCCGCGTGGACAGTGCTGCAGTGGCGGCCCTGGCCTGGGATGCTGAAGCACGTGGTCTGTGGGCTGACCCCGACGCACAGCACTGCTCAGGAGCCAGGGGCAGGGATGGGAAGGCGGGAATCCCAGGACCACACCCCCAGCTGTCAGTGTGCAGGGATCCTGGGCGAGCGGGCTGGGAGGTCACGCGCCCACTCCTCAGCTAGTCCTCGTGAGCTTAGCTCACTTGTCCCTCGGAGTGGGTGGTGTGTGGGGTGCAATCCACCCCCCAAACCTCATCTCCAGGCGGGGATGAGGGTGGGCTACACTCTGCCATCGACTCTCCATCCTGTTACAGAGCAAATAGGGTGGAGGCAAGAAGTGGCCACACCTTATGGCCGCCTTCTGCTCACTGGAAGAGGCATCCCCTGCCCCATGCCCCAACTTTAAAAACCTATTTTCCCATCATTTTACATTTCTGAGCTTCTGGATGTTCTTGTGCACGCTGCGACCTGGCACCTGGCTGGATGGGAAAGGGGACAGGCATGAGGACCCCCAGGGCAGCACCCACGGAATGCAGGGACACACCCAAAACCAAGGGTGCCCCCCTGGCCCCACCAGGGCAGGACCTGTCCCGCCATCTCGGCTGAACTGCTGTCCCTTGTCCCGCTTCCTGTCCGTCACTGCCGGCCCACACGTGCCCGTGGACAGTGGACCTTGTGACAGGTACCACCGGCGCTGCCTGCCCCGTGTGGATCGCTTGGGCAAACGGGTGGCGGTGGGGGGCACGGAGGCCTTCCCCAGGGGCCACCATCTGGCTGCAAGGACGTGCCCTGACGACCCAGAGTGAAACAGGAACAGGGAAGCTGCCCCAAGTGCGTGTGGGGGAAGCACACAACCAGAGGAACGTCCTAGAAGATGTAGTTCCAGAGAGGAAGAGCCCATGGGGAAGGAGGCAGGGCCCCCTGGGAGGAGCCACCGTGTCGGGGTCCTCACTCTCACTTCCCTCTGGCAGGACTGGGTGGAAACCTTCCTGGGGGCATTGCCCCAGGGTCCTTGGCACCTGCATCCAGTCGCATCAAAGTGACCAACAAGGAAAGAAGGCGGTGTCTTCGCGGACGCCACAGGGGGCCCCTGGGATACCATCGAGATCAAAGTGACCGGTGATGCCTCTGTTGGGAACCACTGGAGGGTCGCCTGTTTGGGGGGAGGTGGTCCTGGAGGGCTGTTCCATTGCTCGCATTGCCGGTCCAGGCAAGTGGGTGCTCCAGACCACCCTGCTTCGGTCTTCGGCAGGTCAGGTGGAGAAGGGCAAGGTGTCTCATACAGCTGCCGGGGGACAATGTGGGAGGGACCGTCCAGGCAGAGATGAGTCACCCTCCACCATGTCTCGCTGCCCTTCCCCGACACCTACTTTTAGCTCAAGTGTGGCCAAGAGCGGACAATTCCTCACCTAGAACACACGGGGCGCAAACACGACCTTTGAAAGTGGAAACAAAAATAATGCACTCAAAGGCAGGCTTGCCCCTTCATTAGACTGTGGCTTCCAGGCCGAGTCAGGAGAACATCATCACTCAGTATTTGGGTCCCATCGCGGCCACGGCTTTAAACCTGGCGACCCCAGGGCGCCCCCTCCACCCTCAGACCGAGGCAATCCCATGGCAACAGACGGAGTTCTGGCTGATCACCTGCTGAAGGCCTGTATCCCTCCCCGCGGGGAATCCTCATTTGGCCCGGGAGTGACAAAGCTCTCCCAGCCCCAGGACTTTTGTTTTTATTCACACTGGACTCAGACCACACTGAGCTGCTCTGCAGCCCTGACCCATGACTTTCCAGAAGCAGATGAGAGAAATGGGGCTGGGATCCAACACTTTCTCTACCACAAATGGAAAAGCCACAGACAGCAGAGACCCACATGATGGAGACGTGAGGTGGTGGAAGGATCCTCACTCAAAACTACTGATTTTAAAACAAAACCAAAAAAACCCCACAAAACACCAAACACCTTGTAGGATGCCATTACTGCTCCACACGGATGGGCACGTCCAGGGGTTGGGGACTGGATGCTCAGAGACGCGCATCCAGTCACTCACCCTGCCTCTCTGAGTACCCTTCCATTGCCAGCTGAGTCGTTGTGCTCACCTGTCACCTGTTTCCTCCACTAGAATGCAAGATTTCCATGCGCCTGTTGTTCACTGTTCACCTCCAGGTTTGTGAGGCAGTGTCTGCCAGTCAATATTTGCACAGGAAAAAGGGTGCAAGGTCAGGCCAACATTTTCCAGAGGCAAAAAAGAGGTGAAAATGGGAAGAAAAAGAGGAAGGAGACCTTTCCCACACCTCCGTCCCAGCTGGGGTGGTCACACATTCCCAAAGCACTTTCTGATGTCAGGCCTTTTGACCCCAGTGCATTAGGGATGTTACTCTCATTTTGGGAACTGGCCCAAAACAAGCAGTGACGGGAAGAAGGCTCAGAGGGTCCCATGATAACGTGACGCAGCAGCAAAACTGACACCTGCCTGTGAGATGGACGAACTCACTACGCTGGGTCCACAAAAGCTTCCAAAAGACCACATGTGCCATGACATCCTTTTTATAGGGGTCGAGCATAAGCTGGACAACACAGGGTGTGTTCTGGTGGGTGAAGTGGGGACAACTCCCAAGTTCTGCAGATACACAATACAGCTAAGGAGCAACAGTGCACAGAAGAGGGAAGAGGCACACAGATATAGCTGGTTTTCAGCAAATATTTCAGATCTCAGATTTGAATGGTGGGCTCACAGGTGATGATTACACCGTCTACATATGGGCAGGCTGGGATCCCAACAGACCCTGCCTTTACTTCCTGTTGGTCACTACAGCTGGGCTATGGTGCCAAACATACATAAGATTAAAAAGGCCATTGATGGCCCAGTGATGCCCACACACCATGACTAAAGAGGAGCTCCTACTCAGGACAGCTGAGGTTCCTGGAAGGGAGGGAGGGAGGCCCATCTTCTTGATATGCTAGGCCCAGGGGTCAGCTAACACTGGCTTGAGGGCCAAAGCCTGCCTACCCGTTATTTTTGCAAATCAAGTCTTATTGGAACTCGGTCACACCCATTCATTTAGTCTACGGCTGCCTTCCAGGCACTGAGTAGTTGCCCAGAGACCATATGGCCAGTGAAGCTTGGCATGTTTACTCTCAGCTCCTTGCAGAAAAGGTTTGTCCACTCCATTCCAATCCCTAAGAATGCAACTGGTAGATAAAACCCCATCCAGCGGAGGGTCTCTGTGGCTGCTGAGGCTTCTGGGTCAGGGGTAAAGCTGGGAAAAAGGCAAGTGATGAGACACCCTATTCCCCGCCCCCACCACCCCCAAAGGAGTCTGTAGGGCTGTGTGACTGAGAAGCATTTCCCCTTCCTTTTCTTCTCTTTCCTCTTTCTTCCTCTTGCCTCCCACCCCCTTCTCTCCCTCCCTCCCACTTTCTAATATTAAATTTACAAGAATGTTACCAAGTGATGTCCTATGAAATGATGTTGCTTTGAAAAGACTGAAAGATTTTCGTTAAACCTCTCCGTGAACGTCTCAGCCACTGGCTAAGCAACCAATGATGTATCTTTTGAAACTGCGCCCGTCTGACCTTGGATGCCCCCTAAAAGTCCAGTGTTTATTTGACTAAAACATCTGAAGCACTTAAATGTACCTGGCGCTTCCATCTGCGCTCGCGGTACATGAAAACAGCCTCAGCTCCAGGACACACCCCTGGGCTAACGCTGGCCAGACCCACATACCGCGCCCTACACGGGTTCTTATTTTCATGCTAAGGATTCTTTCCGAATAGGACTTAGTTTTTAAAGGCAAGATTGGGAGTAAGTAGGATTTCTGCAGAGGAACTCGCGCCAAAAGCACAGGAGGATGACTGATGGCCCATTTCAAAGAGGCTACGGGTTTCTGAGCAGATGACGCAAATACAATCGCACAGACTTGGGTACCAGTTCCGGCAGAACGCCCAGTTATCAGCGATGTATTTACCACGGGTGGGACTCTCACTTCTAACATATTTTCTGAAACTCCAGCAAGCGTTTCCTGGCTTCTTTAAGCAACTGCTTGCGCGACACGTTCTGCTCTAGAATCTGCTGTTGAATGTCACGGATCATCTGACTGTGCCTGTCATCGTCGACGACGGCAGCCGAGGGGGAAGTGGGGCTGCGGTCATACCCGCCTTCCTTCTCCGGGTCTGGAGGGGAGTCAGGCTTCGGATGAACCAGACGAGCTTGGCTGTGTCCCCTCCTCCCGTCTTTCAGCTCCGTCTGGAGGTCAGCCTCCAGGCTTACCTTGTGGTGTTCGATTGGCTCAAGCAAGTCCAGCTGCTTCAGTCTTCTTTGCTCCACCTGCACTGATGCCATCAAGCCAACCCTGTCTACCTGTTCTTGTGGGTGAGGCTGAAGGGAGCCCTGCACCAGCGCATCCAGTTGGGGCTGCTCCCATCTGGATCCGGGGCTGCACGAGAGCCGGTCCTTTTCATTCAGAGAGGTTCCTGCCTTGGGAAACCAAAGTGTACTGTCGCTCTTAACCACGCCCTTGGCCATCCTCTGGTATTTCTGGCTCTCGAGCTTGCTTAGAAACTTTTGCAAGCTGGTTCTGGACAGCGTCAGGTGGGCTTCCATCCCCACTGGATTCATGGGCTCCCCGGTGGGCACCATAGGAATCTCTGCATCTCCTTCCGCCTTCTCTCTCTGGCTCTCCCTTCTCCATGCTTGCGTCTCCTCCTTGGAGTCCTGACCTGCACCAGGGCTCTGATCCACCGCGGGCTTGAGATTCAGCTGCAAGTTCAGGTGTTTTTTCAGCTTCCTGTTGGTATCAAACAACTCTTCGAAGGCAAATTCCAGCTCTCTCTGCCACTTGCTCTTGTTCCCGAGCTTCGCGGGCGGCGAGGCCCCCCTTCTGTGGGTCGAGCCGACTGGACACAGCTGTTCCAGGTGGTCGGCTTTGCCTTCGGGGCTCTGATCCAGACAGTTGTTTTTCGGGCCTTGACAACGAGCTGGTCGCTTCCCCAGCTGCCTCCTGCCCTCCCGGGCTGCGTCACTCTCCTGTCCCGCCAGGCGCTTGATCCCCTCTGTGGCAGCCAAGAGCTTCTCCACGTCTGTCCCGTGACGGCAGCCCCTGCCCGTCTTCATGGAAGGCGCTCGTTTTCCTTTACTCCTCTCCGGGGGGCTCAGGGAAGGGGGACATGGGCCCGTGGCTCTGGAGGCCCCCTGCCTCTCTTGGTCCACTGCTCTCCTCCGGGACGTGGCGCACCAGGGTTGTCGTCGGGCCAGCTCCTCCCTGCGTCCCTTCTCTTCCTGCGCGGCCACTCTGTGCTTCCCCCTGGCCCTGGGCAACCTGGCTGCTCCTCGCTGGGCCGAGCCCTCTGAGTCAGGTTCATGGTCCTCGGCCCGTTCGCCCCCTGAGCCCAACAGATGCGCTAAGTACAGCCGCCCCAGGCCTCGAATTTGCTGGTCCAGGGCCTCTGGCCACTCTGCCTTCAGCTCCTCAACCAAGCGCTGGAGCAGCTGGGTCTTCTGCTGCTGGGGGTCCTTCTGTCTTCTCTGCGGGGCCAGGGCTCCCTTCTCTCGGACCTGGAGCAATCTGTCCAAAAGGTTCTGTCTCGAGAGCAAGGCTTCCTTGTCGGGACTGGGGCTCCGTCGAATAGCTCTCTCCGAGCTTCTTCGCATGTCAGGGACTTCTACAGACACAGCTTTGGAGAGAAGGTGGTAGGAACCGAGAGAGTGGAGGTTCAAGGGCACCAGGGGCCGAGAGGCCACAGGTGCCACGGCTGTTCTGGGTCAAGCCCACCCAGCAGGAAGATGCACAGCGCTGCCCTGAGCGTTCCAAGGAAAGCAAGGCCCTGGAGACAAGGCACAGGGGAGGACTCTGAGTGTGGCGGGCTCAGGGGGGCCAGGGGAGGTGACCCGTCCCTTCAGACTGCCCTCCTGGCCCCCACCTGCAAGGGCCCGTTCTCAGCTCCCGATTTCTGCCTCGCATGTCTCCACACAAGACCTGCAGGGCAGCTGTTCTCAGCGGAGGGTGGTTTTGCTTCAGAGGGGCACGTGTGGCCATTTCTGGAGACAGTTTTGGTTGTCACAACTGGAGGAGGGGGGCAGTGCTACAGGCATATAGTGGGTGGACGCAGGGTGCTATGAAACAGCCCGGGATGCAGAGGATGGACGGCCCTGCGACTAGCAGGGACCTGGCCCCCAACGTCCACAGTGCTGAGGTTAAGACCCCATCTTAGGAGACGAGTTAGGGCTCAGGTGGGGGGGTGTGTGTGCAAATGCCTGGCCCTCTGGAGGGAGCTACTTATAAATGAATGGAGGAAGGAGTGTAGGAGGAAGAATCTGGCGAGAAAGGTGTGTGCGTGTGTGCGCGTGGGTAGGGGGAGGTAGGCAGGTGACTGCGGATCGAATGTTTGTACTAAAATTCAGTGCAAACAGAGGTTAAGCTGGCGCTATCTCTTTTCTCACATCTCTTTGGCATCAGGCAGGGACATGTGCTCCACCAGACCTTCCTAAAGAAGGACCTGCATTTATACCAGAAAAAAAGAGTATGGAACTATAGCCACTCACAGCTGGTGTCCAAAACTGCCATTATTTGTGGGCTACATGAGCCGCCTCCTGGACACTGCAATTTGAACGGAGCCCACTTCACCTGTGTGGGATTCCCTTCCCTTCTTTCATCTTGGGGTGTGTGGGGTGAAGTCAGGCTGAGCAAATTTTAGCTCAAAGTAATGGTGGTCCCCAGAAATCCCACTGCATCAATTGGAACAACTAATGTGAATTGTGCGGGCTGCCCTCCACTCATCTTTTTTCCAGTAACCCTGGAGGTAAGGAGTTTTCAAGGGTCCAAGGGTGAACCTGTGCACCCCTGGTTCACAGGTGGGGAAAGTGAGGCAGGGCAACTAAGAAACTTGACCCAGATCACACAGCTGGGAAGTGGCAGCTGCCGCTCAGGTAGACATCTCATCTTTGACCAATAGTCACATAGCCACCAGCTTTTGGTAACTGTGATCATGCAGTTAGACATGTGGAAACCTGGTTAATACCATATTCTACCACTCTGCCAACCCCCATGATGAGCAAGAGGAGAGAGAAAGAGAAAGCTAGGGCGTTAAACACAATGGTTGAGATTTTCACCCAAAGTGACACGGGTATCCACATACAAAAAAGATTAATTTAGACCCTATCTTACCATATACAAAACTGTATATCATATACAAAAATTAATGCAAATGGATCATAGACCTTAACGTAAAGTCTAAAGCTACACTTAGAAGAAAGCAGAAGTGCAATTTCATGACCTCAGATTGGGCACACATTCTTAGATACAACTCCAAGAGCACAAACAATACAAGAAATTGATAAGTTTGGCAACATCAGTATTAAAAACCTCTGCACTTCAAAAGACATTGTTAATAGGTATAAACACAAGACACGGACTGGAAGGAAATACCTACAAATCACACACCCAACAGAAGACCTGAATCAGTTGGTATAAACTACTCGTACAACCCAGTAAGAAGACAACAAACAGTCCATTTAAAAATGGGCAAAAGGCTGAAATATACACATCATCAAAGAAGATTTATGCATGGCTGATAAAGCCCATAACAAGATGTTCAACATCAACCCTCATCAGGGAAATGCAAAATGAAGACACCACTTCACACCCACTAGGATGGCTACAATGAAAAAGATAGGCAATGACAAATGCTGGTGAGGGCATGGGGACATCGGAACCCTCACAAGCTTCTGGTTCCTGGTGGGGATGCAAAATAATGCAGCTGTTCTGAAAAACAGTTTGGCAGTTTTATACAAAGGTGTATGTATGGGACTTCCCTGGTGGTCCAGTGGTTAAGAATCTGCCTGCCAATGCAGGCAACACTGGTTTGATCCCTGGTCCAGGAAGATTCCACATGCCTCGGGGTAACTAAGCCCGTGTGCCACAGCTGAGAAGCCACTGCCGTCAGAAGTCCAGCACCGCAACTGGAGGGTAGCCCCTGCTCGCTGCAACCAGAGAAAGCCCATGCCAAGCAACGAAGACCCAGTGCAGCCATAAAACGTGAAAGTAGATCCACCTAAGCACACGCCCAGGGAAAAGGAAGTCATGTCCCTACACCAAGAAAGGGAAGCGCAGAAACCGAGTAACTGCCCCAGCTCACAGGGAAGAGCCGGGTTTGAATCTGGGTCCCAAACATCAGAGACTGAGCTTTTCCTGCCCCTAGGAATGGCCACAGGCTTCCCTGGTGGCTCAGAGGGCAAAGAATCCGCCTGCAGTGAGGGAGCCCTGGGATCGATCCCTGGGTTGGGAAGATCCCCTGGAGGAGGGCATTGTAACCCACTCCAGTATTCTTGCCTGGAGAATCTCCATGGACAGAGAGAGGAGCCTGTCGGGCTACAGTCCATGGGGCTGCAAAGAGTCAGACGTGACTGAGCAACTGAGCACAGCACAGGAATGCCCATAGGGGTGTCCAAACAGATGAGGAGAGAGAAAGAGCTGTGAAGGTCTCTTTGTCTGTCTTGGAAGACAGCTGGAGAGAATAGCGTAAACTGCACTGCTAACGGGTGACAATGAGCATAACCTGGACGAGCGTCTCCCACTCTGGAGGGCCCCCACCCACTCAATCACCCTGTTACAGCCCAAGCCAGGTCGGCTGGGGCAGGCACCCCAGTGCAGTCCAGTTGGTTTTCCTAGAGACATGCAAATGGATGAAAACCTGTAACATCTGGATGGTGACCTTGGGGAAAAAGCCCAGGAATTAGTCAGCTCCCTCGTTGAGGAACTGAAAACCCTGGAGCAACTGGCAGATGCACCTGGGCCCTCTGCCCACGTCCCCAACTCCCCAGGGCCCTCACCTCCAAGCCCTGCCCTGCTCGCTGACCAGACCAGAATGCTCTGGGCGTCCAGTTCTCCCTGGGGTCTTCTGCTCCTGCTCCCCCAGAGGGGGACGGGCTGGGCTATGACCGCCACCCTCAACCCCTCAGGAAGCCGCAGCCCCATCCTTATAGAAGGCCCGCTCAGCACGGCCGCTGGGAGGGACACTGGGCCCATTCTCCTCTCACCCTCTGCTGTCCCCAGTGCGTAGAGCCAGCCCTCGGTGGTCACCTGGGCAGCGGCTCAGATGACTCTTCAGCCAAGGCAGATCCCCCTCCCAGGCCACCGGGAAGCACCCAGGCCCACAGCAGCCCTCCTGCCTTCTGACCCCTCAACGGAGCTTCCACGGCAACCCCACTCCAACGAGGAGGAACAGTGACCACGAAGGAGGCAGTGAGGCTCTGATGCCAGGCGGGCTGGATCGAAGGGTCTCACCTGAGCGTCCTAACCAGGCTTTTGTCACCTCCCCCATCTCCATCCCACCCGGCACCTCCACGCCACCCCTGCCCTCCTCCGTGGCACTGTGGTTACAGCCATGTTCTAATTCAGCCAGCTGTGTCCCTTCAGCATCTGCAACTGGCCCCCTGGTCCGCAGAGCAAGTCTCCAAGCAGAACGAGAGGTCACCTGCATCACGGTCGCCTGAGCTACTGGCTAAAATGCAGATTCTGGGGCCCTGCCTCAGACTGATGATCCCACGCCAGCCTCAGTGGGAAGGGGGCCCAGGAATGTGCTCGGTTAACCATCTCACCAGAGTCAGTTGGTCGATCCCTGATCTGCAGGCTTGAGAACATTCCAGCAGTTCATGATCTTGCCCCCTTCTCCCCAGCCGGGCATAGCTGGCCAGGCTCCGAGCCATCCCAAATGTCCCCCACGCAGGTCCAGCGCCTTCGCTGTATTCAATCCCATCCTTCTTCCTCAAACAGAACCCCTCCTCATCCCACCCACCCACCTTTCCCAGACCTCGTCTGGTTCCTCCTCCCTGACAAGGTGGCCCCTGATTTCCACAGCAACGAGAAAAATGCTCTGGCTTTTCTCCCAAGGCCCACAGACTCAACGCCCAGGTGACATAGTTTAGCACATTTTCTTTGAAACATTTAAAAATAGAAATAAAAGGGCCCCCAGTTAGTGGCATGGCCAGGGAGAACCTTTCCATGTAATTAAAGCTCTTTCACACGTGAAGTTAAACATTTCTCTGTCTCCTGAGTGTACACAGAAGAGATATAACTTGACCTTTTTAGAACTCTGGATTACCTTTAGGACTACAATATAGAAAATCCCTCAAGGGCTTTTAAGATATATAGGACCCCTCAAAAAACATTTCTGAATATTCTGAATATTCATTAGAAGGACTGTTACTGAAGCTGAAGCTCCAATACTTTGGTCACCTGATGCAAAGAACTGACTCACTGGAAAAGACCCAGATGCTGGGAAAGATTGAAAGCGAAAGGAGAAAGAGGCAACAAAGGATGAGATGGTTAGATAACATTATTGACTCAATGGACATAATTTGAGCAAACTCGGGGAAATAGGGGAGGACAGAGGAGCCTGGCAGGCTGCAGTCCATGGGGTTGGACACTACTTGGCAACTGAACAACAGGAAAACCATACATATATGACGCAATTCCTCTGAACTAAATGGCCCCAGAATATAGTTTAAGTCAACTTTTCACAGCTTCTTCCACAGTTGTAACTTTCTGGGGGTCTGACGGCATCCTATCCCCCTTTTCTCATACGGCTTCTAAACTGCTCTGGACTGACTGGGACTCACACAAAGAAGTGTCTTAAAACTGTGTCTAAAACCAGAAGAGTGAACGGAGTCTGGGGCTCTGATGGGCTTTCCATGAGTCAAGTGCACAAGCGTCTGAGTTCAAGTCCATTGTCACCGAATGTGACGTCCCCAGCACACAGTCACCCACAGGGAGACGGAAAACCAGCTGTGCTGCTGGAATGCAAGGCTTCAGCTCAGATTTTTCACAGGTTTGAACACCTGGTCAGATCTAACAAGGCCAAGTGTCCTGGGAACCCACTGACAACCCACACGTGGGTCTCTATGTCCAACCCTGCATGTGCCAAGCGGGAGACCATAGTTCCTAAAGAAGCAAAGCAGGAAACGAGAGGGTCTGAGCCAGCTGTGAGCTCAGAGTCGGCAGAGACCTGTGGCCACCAAAACAGCCAACGTGATCTTTACCACAGGTACTTGGAAGAATATCCATGCCATTCCCACCCCACAGGATGCGTGAGGATCCAAACAAAATAGTCTGGAAGTTTCAAAATCAAAATATAATTACTGAAATGTTTAGGAATTCACCTAATAGAAAATATACACCAGAGCTTCCCTGGTAGCTCAATGGTGGAGAATCTGCCTGCCAACGCAGGAGACACAGGTTCGATCCCTGGTCTGGGAGGGTCCCTCATGCTGCAGAGCAACTGGGCCCACGCGCCACAACTGCCGAGCGTGTGCTCTAGAGCCAGGGAAGCACTACTGAGCCACGTGCTGCAACTACTGAAGCCCAAAGGCCTAGAGCCCGTGCTCCGCAACAAGAAAGCCACCGCAATGAGAAATCCACGCACCAGTAAGAAGCCTGTGTGCACTGCAAGGAGAGAAAAGCCCTCAGCAACGAAGACCCAGAACAGCCTGAATAAATAAATAAAACTATACATAAAAAAATATATGTATGCTAGATGAGAAAGACATTTACTAGATAAGGAGAAAACCTCAGTAAGGGAGACGCTGTCTCTTCCCAGATAGGGTTCAGAAAGACAGGGAATGGTTAAAGGATGAGGAGGGCCTCAAAGTTCAGGAGAAGGAAAAAAAATAGACAAAAACAGGTCATAGGAAGTAAAGTCCTATGGAACTAAGAATGTTTGGAGGGATGCTTGCAGGTGGTAGAAAAGTCTAGAACAATATACGCTGGTGATTCAGAGTATTGAGCAGTTGTGTGACCCAGGGCATGTTTCTTAACCCTAGGTGCCTCAGTTTGTTCGCCTGTAAGATGGGGATGATAACAGCAACATCCATCTGGGCAGATGCTCACCACTATCAGAAACACCCACAAGCTTGGTGAGCTGTTTAGAAAAGAGGGTGGTACTTACTGTGCGTGTCTCCAGATGCCTGGACCAGACCACTGAGAACACATTACAGGGAGGCAGAAATTGGCCCAGGTGGAAAGCAGCACTTTCTACAGGGCTGTCTTGAAATCATTGGGCTGACTTGATAAGTAGTGAGACACCCATCACTGGAAACATCCAAGTCAAGCCGGGATAAAACAAACATCAGAAACATTTTAAACTCCACGTCTCTGAGTTCTAGCCTCTCAAAGCACACTTGTGACACCGCATGTGCTGCCCAGAGTTTCCGTTTTTGCTCACTTCCCTGCCCCGTTTCCGTTTTTGCTCACTTCCCAACTCTCCCTCAGTTAAGTGATGGCTCCTAAAGCCGGCTGGGTGTTAGACCAGCTGTATCAGAATCGCCTGGCAAGGAGGTGATCGTGGACAGAGACTGTGACTATGAGTCCTGGCCGGGCCCCACCACAGGTCTCTCCTGGCGTGGTGTTTGTAAACCTGTATGTTTAACCATCTCCCTGATGCAAATTCAGGACCAGGACAGTTCTAGAAAGCTAAGATGGTCAGGCAGCCAACCTCTTAGGAGAACAAGCCTAGGTCACTGTATCTGTTACCTTCCCAACCAGCTTCATTAAGACAGTCATAAGGCATAGACTCTTCCAAAATTAGGAGAGACACCAGGCTAGCTGTGGGGGTGGGGGTGGGGGTGGGGCTGCTTATGGCTGATCCAGCTAAATCTCTCTTGACGATGTCAATCGTTTTCCCTCCGACCTTAGGCCTGTGACTACCTGCCTAGGTCAGGGGTCCCCATTGCCAACAACTGTTCTTGTTGTATAATGATCTATCCCCGCCCCCGAGGAACAACCACATTCATCCCCAACCCTGTCCCACTAGCTTCCACTGTCCATCCTCCCCAGTCAAACTGCAGATGCAGAGCCCCGTGGTGCAAGGACTTTCAGTTAGCCTCTGGACATGTGGCCTGGACATCCTTACTGACCCACTTCCTAGGGCCCCCTTCAGAGCCTCACCAAACCACTGGCCACAGAGAGAACACCACCCCCACAATGGATAAGGTGCCGGACCCAAGAACCTCAGCCCTGGGTGGTCTGCATAGGGTTTCCGGGGCCCACTGACCAAAGTTGGCTGGAATCGCAGCTCCCCACCTTCGCCAGCAGCCCAGCACCCACCCTAGCTGGTGAACTCTGGCAGCCGCTGCCACGGAAACGACGGAGCTGCTGTGCTGTGACATCAGAGCAGGGGAGAAGTCAGGGACAGGGACGGGCCAGCCAGAGAGCGAGCACGGGTCAGCACACCGGTTACGGGTCCACTGATCACGGAAGACTTGGCTTAAACAGCTGGGGCGATGAGCGCATGCATGCGTGCTAAGTCACTTCAGTCGTGTCTGACTCGTTTTGCAACCCTATATGGAATGTGGCCTGCCAGGCTGCTCTGTCCACGGGATTCTCCAAGCAAGAATACTGGAATGGGTGCCACTTCCTTCTCCGAGGATCGTCCCAAACTAGGGATTGAACCCATGTCTGTCTACCTGCACTGGCAGGCGGGTTTTTGCCAATAGCGCCACCTGGGAAGCGCCCGGCAATGAGCAGAGGGATGGCAGACGGCGACCATGAAGATGCCTGTTGAGAGTGAGCTTGCGTGCTTTCGACGTTTAAAGACGGCCTGGCAGGGAGAAAACCCTTCCTGTTCCAGCTTGACAGCACGGTCACAGTGGTCCTTGTCAGGGCGTCTCTCTTCTGAGTTGCGGCACCTCAAGGTCAGGGCTCCCTGACAATGCTGGCCACCCCTCCTCCCACAGGGAGGGCGTCTGGTCCACTCAGGTTGGGGACGCTTGCCCCTCCAGGATCCACTGCTAAGCTGAGCTGACTGGAGGTGGGGGGAGGGAATGCTGGCCTGGGGCCCCCACTGCGCACCCAAATTAAGAAATCATACAAGCCTGACCTCACGGCTAGGACTAAGGGCACTCGTCTTGAGAAATTTAGTTTGGGGGACATGATATTGGTCCCGAGATGTCAAAGCAACCGATCTCAGGGTTTGGTTTCTTGACAGTCAACAGCAGGAACTTGGAATCTTGGAGGCAGAGCGGATCCAAGGACGAAACTCTTTTGTGTGGGGCTGGAAGGGTTCTGGAGAGGTCATCTGGTCCCTGACCTGGCACATGGTGGGAGGAATTCTGCCCCTGAACCCCTCAACCACAGCCCACCCCACCCACTCTCTGGGCCCCTCTTCCAGGCCCCCTAGATACAAAATCTTACGTCTATTTCTCCTTCCCCAGAGCATACTCAGCCCCCAGTCTCTTAGCCTCTTCTCAGCAACGTCATGGACACTCACCTTCAGCATGGGACAAGTTTGGAGTGGGGTCAGTGGGGAGGGCAGATAATATGACTAAAACCTACAGCCTGTGGGGCCTTTGATGGCATTCCAGAATGTCCCAGCACAGCCACCACTGCCATCCTCTTCCAGACGATCCTGCACTGAGGGCATTTCTCCCAAGCCCAGGCTCTCCCGACACCAGCTTAGTGATTCCAAGAACATGGTTCCCATCCTCTGGATGACCCTGCTCTGCTCAGTGGGCCCTTCTTCATGGGGCCCATTGCTGAACGTGGACCAAACCAGCTTTAAAAGTCTGGGCCCCATCCTACTGTTGCCCACAATCAGACCCATCCTTCAGCAAACTCTGACTTTAAAAACAACACGTGTCATTCAAGTTCAACACAGAAAAATTAGAAAACCATATTGCAAAAGCAAATCTAATTCCTCCTCCTTTATCTGAACATTTTACAATTTAGTAAAAAGTCCTTGGGGACTCCAGAGTTTAAGACTCCATGCTTCTACTGCAGGGGGCGCAAGTTCTATCCCTGGTCAGGAACTAAGAGCCCACATGCTGCTCAGCTTGGCCAAAAAAAAAAAAAATCTGCACCCTTCGGTCCTGCAGAGCATCTGCGGCTGTGATGTACCTAACACTGAGATAAACAAGATGGAGGTGAGGATCCTTGTGATGAGATGCTAGCACACATCCTTTATTATTTTCTGCAGAAAAATTTATAGATTTAGAGTTGCTTGACCACAGGGGAGACTTCTTTTCTCCCTTTCTTTTTCTTAAAGTATAGTTGACTTACAATATTGTGCTAGTTTCTGGTGTACAGAAAAGTGATTAAACTATACATACATTCTTTTTCATATTCTTTTCCATTTTGATTTATTACAGAATGTTGAATGTATCCCTGTGCTCTACAACAGGACTTTGCTTTATATTTAGTGGTTTATATAATCTAGCCTTCCACCCACTTTCCCCTTTGGCATCCATGTTTGCATTCTACGTCTGTGAGTCTGTTTCTGCTTTGTAAATAAGTTTATTTGTATATTTTAGACTTCACATATAAATGACATCCTATGATATTTGTCTTTCTCTTTTTGACTTGCTTCACTTAGTACGATCATCTCTAGGTCCAGCTGTGTTGCTGAAAATGGCATTATTTCCTTCTTTTTTTATGGCTGAGTAGTATCCCATTGTATAAACAAACCACATCTTTATCCATTCATCTGTTGGACATTTAGGTTGCTTTCATGTCCTGGCTATTGCAAATAGTGCTGCTCTGAACACTAGGGTGCGTGTATCTTTACAAACCAGTTTTCTCCAGATACAAGCCCAGGAATGAGATTGCTGGATCATGTGGCAACTCCACTTGTAGCTTTTTAAGGAACCTCGACAGTGTTGTCCATAGTGGCTGTACCAATTTACATTCAAGGGGAGACTTATTTTTAAAGTTGTAGACCGGCGCTGTCAAAATGTCCTTCAAACTTCTAAACTGCTCAGGTTAAGACAAAACACACCCACCTAGAGTCAGCCCTTCCAAGGACAACACGCTTCTTGGCCACGTGGAACAGAGCAATGGAAAGGCCGTAGCTGTGACGTCCAACCTGTTTCCAGAGACTTGAGCCAGGTTCTGGCTCATTAGATTCCTGGCACCACGTCGACCACGAGACCCTGGGTGAGTCATCGACTGTTCCCCATCCAGACAGGGGAGGACACCTGCCTGACCTACCACCTACCTCATGAGTCCTTGCCAACAGGAAGAGACAAAGTCCTTTTGCACCAAAAGGTCATAGTTTTTATGTAAGGGACTTCTGATTGGCGACTATTTGCTGGTCGTTTTACCCTGCTTTCCAGAATTGGCACATAAGAAATAAACACCCCCTTAAATGTGTTCCTTTGTTCCCTAGTGTTAGTCCCCCAGGCGTGTCTGATTCTTTGCGAGCCCCATGGACTGTAGCCCACCAGGCTCCTCTGTCCATGGGATTCTCCAGGCAACAATACTAGAGTGGGGAGCCCATTTCCTTCTCCAGATCTTTCCAACTCAGGGATCAAACCCAGGTCTCCTGCACTGCAGACAGATTCTCTACCATCTGAGCCACCGGGGAAGCCCCCTCCTGGAGCCAGTGTGCCCGAGAGGCCAAGACGTCACAACAGAGAATCAGAGACCGGCCGTGCTCATCACTTCTCTGCTCCAATGCCTCTCTTCCCGATTCCTGGTTTCTTTCTGGGCAGAGCCTAGCGGGGCCATTTCTCCCAGGGGCTTCTGAGGGTTGAAGGGTAAATGCTGGAGGGGCTGCGGAGAAAAGCCCCCAGGAGAGAACTGTGTTTGCCCTCAAAGCCGTCCTGTCACAGGGTCAACAGTCCTGAAAAGGGACACTTCCCTGGGAGTGGAAAAGTCCACAAAGACCTGAAATCCATGAGTGACCCCCAGTCTTTTCTCCCAGCTACACAGAACACTGTCTGTTTAATATTTATTTTTATTTGTTTATTTGGCTGCACCGGGTCTCAGTTGCAGCATTAAAACTCGTGGTTGTGATTTGTGGGATCTAGTTCCCTGACCAGGGACTGAACCCCAGTCCCTGCCCCGGGAGACTCTGTGCTCCTTGGTGGTCCAGTGGCCACCAAGGAAGTCCCTGGAGTGCTGCTGACAGCCTCCTGGACTCCAGCGCCTGGGGCACCCACTTCATTCTGTGTGTGCAAACGCGCTAGACTTGGGGCCCTGTAGGATCATTCCTATGCATCTCCATGCCTAATGCATTCCTGGCATCCCCCCCTCCTGGTCCTTGTTCTTCAGTACCTCACATGTCACGTGACCCATGTGAGATCACAGTGGTCTGGGGCGTGTCAACCAACTCTGCACAGTGAATTCTCAACTACCCTCACATCACATGCCTGCACTAAAAACCCATCCGGGGCCCTGAATTCTTGATCTGGACCAAAGGAAGGGCAGCAGAAGTGAGCTGAGCCAAAGAGAAAAACCAGGCTGAGTTTTCCACATTGTAAGGACAGTCAATCCTAAAGGAAATCAACCCTGAATACTCATTGGAAGGACTGATGCTGAAGCTCCAATACTTTGGCCACCTGATGCGAAGAGCCAACTCATTAGAAAAGGCCCTGATGCTGGGAAAGATTAAAGACAGGAGAAGGGGATGACAGAGGATGAGATGGTTGGATGGTATCATCAACTCAATGGACATGGGTTTGAGCAAGCTCTGGGAGATGGTGAAGGACAGAGAAGCCTGGCATGCTGCAGTCCATGGGGTCGCAAAGAGTCAGACACGACTGAGCAACTGAACAACAAGGAAGAGCCAAAAAAAAAAAAAAAACGGAGGGGGCCAGGAATGTCAGAGGAGGTTTATTTCTTTTTTTATGCGCATGACTTTCTTTTTGAGGAGCTCTGAGGACAGAGGCCCACAAGGTTTCACAGAAGCATTATCCAGGATCTCAGAAATCTAGATGGAGTGGGCGGGGTTGACATTTATTGAGTCCCTCCCATGCTTTCGCACACTTTACTCATTCATCAGAAATTCACTCACCATCTGCTGTGGCCCAGCCCTGAGGAGTTTCTTTTTTCAAAAAATATTTTTTTAATTTCTTTGGCTGCGCCAGGTCTTAGTCTAGACATGTGAACTCAGTTGCAGCATGTGGGATCTAGTTCCCTGACCAGGGACTTGAACCTGGGCCCCCGCATTGGGAGCACACAGTCTTAGCCACTGGACCACCAGGGAAGTCCCCGAGACATTTAATTCTGCTTTTGCAGAAGAAACCGAGGCTCAGAGAGGCACAGAGGCAGGACTCAGAACCAGCTCTAGTAGGCTCCAAAGACCCAGGCTTTTCCTCTGATATCTTTTACTTCATCTTTTTTTCTCTAAAATGTCAGTCCACTTCCCCATCCTGTCCCTGGTTAACAATCAGCTGTTGAGAAAGATGGTAACAATAACCCTGTATGCAAGACAGCAAAAGAGACACAGATGTATAGAACAGTCTTTTGGACTCTGTGGGAGAGGGAGAGGGTGGGATGATTTGGGAGAATGGCATTGAAACATGTATATCATATCTGAAACGAATCACCAGTCCAGGTTCGATGCATGATACTGGATGCTTGGGGCTGGCGCACTGAGACGACCCAGAGAGATGGTACGGGGAGGGAGGAGGGAGGAGGGTTCAGGATGGGGAACACGTGTACACCTGTGGCGGATTCATGTTGATGTATGGCAAAACCAATACAATATTGTAAAGTAATTAACCTCCAATTAAAATAAATAAATTTATATTTAAAAAAAAGAATCAGCTGTTGAAGTGCCTCCTAACTAGAGATTTTGACTGTCATCAGTGAGTCAAAGCAAAGCCTGGTGCTGAGGCTGAGCCGAGTCGGTGAAGATGACCTGACCCTACAGGGTCTCCACGAAGCCCAACCAAGACCTCCAGACCACAGATGAGAAAGGGCCAAGTGAAGACTCATCCCAAACCAGGCTCCGTCCCTGGGAACTCTCCACCCTAGAACGTTGCACAGCAGAAGGCTTACGGCCTTGAAACTCATCTCTCCCTCTCTCAGGCTCACAGGTTCAAGATTCACTGCATCTTCAGGGTCAGTTCAGAGAATGATACCCCAAGGCATCAGTCTTTCTGGAGAGCAAGGAGCAGGCCACCAGGTGAGAGGTGAGTCGGCCCCAGGAAGTTCACACCCAGGGATGAGGGAAAGTTTTCATAAAGGGCAAGATGGTAATTCACGTAGCTCTGTTGCAACCGCTCAAGGCTGCCATTTTTACAGCCCGTAAGCAGCTGCAGACTTTGTATTAGGAATGGGTATGGGTGCATTCCAGTAAAACCGTATTTACCGTAACAGGGGATCAGAGGTGGGTGGGGGGGGTAGTGGGGGTACTGTTTGCCAAGCCCTGAAAGGCTACCTCCTATGCGTCCTGTTGCAGGGCATGGCCTTGCTGCTGCAGCACCAGGTGGAAACATACTACCTGAGTCTCATCGGAAATATCAGACTGAACCCAGCAGAGGGGTCCTTGGGATGCTAAAATCAGACAGTGGTGATGGCTGCACAGCTCTGCGACTGCATTAAAAAACCCACTGAGTTGTCCTTTATTTAATTTATAATTTAATTAACTTGTAAAGGAGAACTGAAATTTATTGATTTTGGCCATGTCGCATGGCATACGAGGATCTCAGTTCCCCCGAGCAGGGATCGAACCCCTGTGCCGCCCTACGGTGCAAACGCAGAGTCTTAACCACTGGAGCGCCAGGGAAGCCCCTCCCTGAATTGCCCGCTTTAGACGGGTGAATGGTAGAATCATAGCTCAACAAAGCAGAGAAAAAGCATACGTCTCTGAGGCAGAAAAACGGTAACAGTTCTTTTCAAGAAGCAATAAACCCTTCCCGAATCTGCTTCTCAGAGGAACAAGGCAAAGGGAGGCAGCCCTGGATGTGATCCCCACCCTCTAGGTTCAAGGCTCTCACGGCCTCGCTTGTAGCCTTCTCTTCCGCCTCTCCAATCCTGAAGATACCCCGACCCCAATCTCCTTGTTGCCTTTTCACTTTAAAATAATTATACAACTAACACACGTTAATCACAGAAAATTTAGAAAATACAGATAAGCAAAACGAAATAAAAACTACCCTTGATCTCACCCACTGCCTAGAATTTTGACAGACATCCTGCTAGACTTTTCTCTACATGTGTATGTATAAGCATAATTTAAAAAAAAACAAAAACAGACTAGAGATAAATACAGAATCAGTAAACTACATTAAAAAAAGCCAGGGAATTTTCACCATAAAGCCCAGGACAGTGGTTATCTAAGGAAAAGGAGGTCCTCTTTTCCTTAGGGACCAGGAGGAATTAAGAGAGTTTTTAGGGTTGGCAGGGTCTTGTTTTTTTTAACCTGAGTATCTGCTTGATAACTTTGTTAACAGTGTACAGTTATGCACTGTGCATTTAAAAATTATATTAGGGTTTGAAACGCGAAAGCGTACAGATGTAACAGGGCTTTTAAATTTAATGCACTCTGAACATTTTTCTAGGTCATAAACATGAATCTATAATACTGTTTAAAATGACTGCTTAATATTCTGCTGTCAGGATAGAGCTTAATTTAATTTAGCTCATCTCCAATTGATGGGGAAATCTCCCGAACAAGGTCAGCTCTCCAGAGTTCTCTTTCATGGTCCTCCATCCTTCATGCTCTGCAGAGACCGCCCCCTACGAGCCTCGGTGGACCGAAATGGTCGCCTTCAGCTTCCCCTGTACGCCTCCTCGCATTTTAAAACCCTGCCTTCTTACTCTGCTATTTGATAGTCATATGACCCAAGCAAATGAATCAGCTGGTGCCTCAATCTGATCATCTGTAAAATAGGGATAATTATAAATTAGATGAATTAACAGCAAAAATGTGTGAAACACGGTTCCAAGCACTTAGCACCGATGGTGACAGCTGCTGTTACCGTTTGTCATAGTCACTCTTCCCTCACAGACCTAGCGCAGTTTCCCTCCCAGTTTCCTGGCCGCCCTCCTGGAGGCACCAGAGCCCAGCTTGTGCGTCTCTGCACCCCCCACACCTGTATGGGAGCCACGCCAGCTCTCGGGGTGGGGTGAGGATTACGCATCCAGCACAGCATCAAGCACAAAAAGAGTCAATACCCCCCCAACCCCAACAGTCTCCATGGGCACCGTCCCAGGCACTGCACTTCTGCCCTAGGAGGTTGGATCATCGCTTCTTGGGAAATGGAGAAACCGAGGCAGAGGGCACCTGCCCAAGTCTCACCCCTGGACTGAGGCGTGGGCTGCAGGGCAGCCATCCTGACCATGCTGCTCCGAACCTACGTGCCCTCACCCCTTTCTCTGCCTCTTCCCTCCAAGGCCCCTCACTCATTCCCATGATCCGCTGGAGCTACAGCTGAAGACCCCCCTGTCTCTCTCTCCCAGCAGAACTCAGCAGGGAACGCGCACCCCCGCTGACCACCTGACCACATTAGGGGATGCCTGGCCCCAGCCCTGAGGTCAGACCCCAGAGGCGGCCCCCAGCCACCCCGCCCTGCCCCTCCAGCCTATCGCCCTCCCTCCTTCCTGAGTTCCTCCCCCATCAGCTACCTGCTCTGCTCACTTGGGTGACTACAAGCCCCTTAACCCGGCTCTCCTGCCTGCAGCTTCCTTCTTCCTCCCCTGCCATGTCTAACAGCTCTCAGGGGGACAGCAAAGACCCTCACCCTGGTCCCCACGGCTGGGGCTCAAGGCTGCCCACCCTTTGGTTCCAGAGCCCCTACTCCCCCCACAGGCCATAAGAATGCCTTCTAAGGCAGTGGCTAACCTTTTAGAGGTCACATATCCCTTTGAGAACCTGGTGGAAGCCACAAACACGGGCATGCACACACTCAGCTGAGCTGATTGCTTCAGGGCTCAAGGCTGTCCTGCCAGCCCATCTCTGGACACACATCCACACCCCCCGGGTTCAAAGGATGAAAAGGATCAGTCGTGTCCGACTCTGCGACCCATGGACTGTAGCCTGCCAAGCTCCTCTGTCCGTGGGATTTTCCAGACAAGAATACTGGAGCGGGTTGCCATTTCCTCCTCCAGGGAATCTTCCCAACCTAGGGATCGAATCCAAGTCTCATGAGCTTCCTGCATTGCAGGTGGATTCTTTACCACACTGCATCATCCGGGAAGCTCCCTGCCCCCTGGGTTAGGACCCTTCTTTAGAGGTAACATCTCAATTTGATTTTAAACTTAAAAATTTTTTTTTATTATATTTTAAAATGGCTGATCTGCTGGCCATGTGGGAAATTAGTTCCCCAACCAGGGTTCAAACTCATGCAATGGAAACTAGGAGTCTTAACTACTGGACCACCAGGAAAGCCCCTCAATTTGATTTTTACAGCAAACCCTCACCCAGTCCACTGTGCTGGGGCCTCCAGAAGCTTAACGCAGGAGGCTAACTGCACACAGCTGACCCCAATTTTATCAGCTACAAAATGGGATTCCCCTGGGTCTGTATCACTTTTCCACTGGAGCTGCACATCCATGCAGTGATGGCGGCACCTAAGGCTCCAGGATGCCAGCCAGACCAGGCCTCAGGGGCCCGGGACTGTGGGCCTGGGCTGGGGGAAGCCAGCTTCATTCCTGCCCTTTCGGAGATGCTGGTGCCCCTGACCATCCCTCAGGCTGGAAGTCCTCCCCAGCCTCACTCCCCTTGACTGCCTTTCCTCCCAGCCTTCCAGGGCATCTCACATACCCCTCCCGCACCCTGACACCCTGTGGTCTCACAGTCTACGGGCCCTGTAGCAGCCAAACAGAAACCTAGCCAATCACTCTCAAAGTCTACCTGTTCATTTTAAAACTGGGCACAAGTGCTGCTGTCAGGCCGTATGCTACGTATCTATAAGGTTCTCCTCTCAAATCCAAGTTGCCTTGGTTACCCACTTTGGAGATGACTGCTCTGTGCAAACTTTGGTGGGCATCAGAATCACCTGTGAGATGCCAATGGCCAAGCCCTGGGTCCTGAGGGTCCCATGTGTGTCTGTGTGTGCACTCAGTCATGTCTGACTCTTTGTGACCTGATAGACTGTAGTCTGCCGGGTTCCTCTGTCTATGGAACTTCCCAGGCAAGAACACTGGAGTGAGTTGCCATTTCCTTCTCTAAGGGATCTATCTGACCCAGGGATGGAACCGTGTCTCCAGCATTGGCAGCCAGATTCTTTACCACTGAACCACCTGGAAAGCCCCAATATGGGACGCTAATTCAGACATCTGCCTTTTGGCAAAATCCCTGAGCAATGCCCACTGTCACCACAGGGGCACAACCTCAATGCCTCTCCTGGGGTCCTTCCAGATGGAATGCAAACTCCACGTGATGAACCGGATGTCTAGTCTCATTCGTCCTTTTGGGCCCTGCTGTCCAAGAGCCTGCTATGTACCCAGACTCTCACCTTTCCCAAGTAGCCTGTCTGTTTACTTTGGCACCATGAAATGGCACTTAACCATGCCTAGTCCACAGAGAAGGCAATGGCACCCCACTCCAGTACGCTTGCCTGGAAGATCCCATGGACAGAGGAGCCTGGTAGGCTGCAGTCCATGAGGTTGCTAAGAGTTGGACACGAGTGAGCGACTTCACTTTCACTTTTCACTTTCATGCAGTGGAGAAGGAAATGGCAACCCACTCCAGTGTTCTTGCCTGGAGAATCCCAGGAACGGGGGAGCCTAGTGGGAGGCCCTCTATGGGGCTGCACAGAATCGGACACGACTGAAGCGACTTAGCAGCAGCATGCCTAGTCCCCTAGCTCCATCCTCCAATTTAGGGTTCTTTATGCTTCCAACCTTGACTTCCTAAGTCTGCCCTTCTCTTTTCAGAAAGCCCATCCTAGCCACAAGACCACTTGCTCTTGGCTCCGGGGATGTGTGTGTATATGCAGGGTGGAGGCATGTCCAGGACAGGGGAGAAGAATCAGTGGCATTTACACTCCCACCCCAGGTCTGGCTTCTCTTTATCTCCTTTCTTGTATTTTTTTTTTTTTTTTGCTTTATTGAGATGTAACTGACATATACCACTGTATAAACTGAAGGTGTACAGCATACATAATCATTTGACTTACATATATCATGAAATGATTACCACGAAATATTACATTAACACCCATCATATAAATACACAATAAAAGAAAACCAATTTTTTTTTCCTTGTGATGAGAACTCTTCGGATTTGCCCTCGTAACAACTTTCTTATCTATCACCCAGCTGTCTTAACTACAGGCAACACATTGTACGTTAAATCCTTAGTACTTATTTTTTATTTTTTAAACTTTTTATTTTACATTGGTGTATAGTTGATTACGGAGAAGGCAATGGCACCCCACTCCAGTCCTCTTGCCTGGAAAATCCCATGGACGGAGGAGCCTGGTGGGCTGCAGTCCATGGGGTCGGGAAGAGTCAGACACGACTGAGCAATATGTCACTTTCACTTTTCACTTTCATGCCTTGGAGAAGGAAATGGCAACCCACTCCAGTGTTCTTGCCTGGAAAATACCAGGGACGGGGGAGCCTGGTGGGCTGCCGTTTATGGGGTCGCACAGAGTCGGACACGACTGAAGTGACTCAGCAGCAGCAGCAGCAGCATAGTTGATTAACAATGCTGTGATGGTTTCAGGTGTATAGCAAAGTGGTTCAGTTAATATACACACTTTTTCTTTATCATGCTTTGCTTTTTTTTTTTTTTTTTTGCCCATCCGCTAGACTGCCCCGGGGTCCTCCAAGCATATCTCTTAGCTGTTTTGGGAGCCAAGGGCTTCATCTGCTCCCACAGCCCCTTGGGCACTGGATCAGTGGCTCTGCCTCAGGATGAGGATGGCTGCATGCCCCCACCCGAGCCTGGGAGTCAACTACACCCGCGCATATGGGATGCCCTTGGCAACTCAGCAGAGATGGCAAAGAGAAATAGCAGGACCCCAGCCCATCTGCAGCTCAAGGACTAGCATCCAAGACCACTGATCGCAGAGGACACGGCAGTCCCCAAGCTGCAAGCTGGCACCACGCCCTCAGATCAGAGAGGGAAGAATACGTACGGTAGGAGAGCGCCCTCCCAGCCACATGCCACACCCACAGCACAGCCTCTAAGCCCTGCACACATCTCTTCCCACTTCCCAACCCAGGTTCTAGTCAACCCCCTGGAGAATACATCCATCCAGGGACACTGTCCAGGACCAGGAACTCAAGTGCCCCACCCCTGCCACGGTACCCTCCTCCTCCCATCAGAACCTGGAATCTCTCTTCAGAACCGCAAATGCTTTTCATCTTGTGACCCAGTTACTCTCTTCATTATTTGCCCGAAGCACATGGAGTCTGGTTTACTTTAAACCATCCCCTGGCAGTTGGCTAGGGTGGGGGGTTCTACAGGGCTTCGGTCCCCCTTGACCCACACAGTCTTACACCCACTTCCACCCTGCCTGGAGCCAGAGTCCTGGTATTCCTTCGCAAGGGCAGGGAAAATGCCTTGCATCTCCCTGCCATCCCCTGGGGTGGAGTGGGTCACTCCATAACTGCTTGTTGAAACGCAAGCAAGCCCAATAGGCTAACTGGGATTACAAAACACAGCTGATTGTACACTTTGCAAACAGACTTGCCAACAGTGTCTTTAAAGACACCCACCCACACCACCACGGCACCCAAGGCCTCACTCTGCTCACAGGAAGCTCTGCCTTGCTTTCTCCCAGCATGTTTCTGGAGAGGGCACTGCCCTTTCTGAGTGCCTGCTGTGTATTTCCCCAAGAGCCCACTATCTGGAACCCGTCAGGGTGGGTGGGGACTGGTGGAGATTTTACCGTCTGGATCCAGGGAGCTCCTGGATTTACCTGTGACTCCAGAAACTAGCCGGAGCAGCCCAGGTCTGCCAAGTCACTCAGCTGGCTTAAGGAACCCCAAACTCCTTCACAGTGGCACTGCCCAAAGAGCAAGCCCAATGCTGGCTTCCAGCCAGATTCCTGGAGCCATGCAGGCCTGCAGGAGATGGCAAAGGACTCATCCATTAGATAAGATAGGGCCAGGCCAGCGGCACTTTGGAGCAGGGCTCTGAGACCCAAAAGGCTTCCAGCTTATTCCCACTTTCCTGGAAAGGTCAGGGAGCAGGGCCGTCCAGGAAGAGCCCCGGTCACCCCTTCCCACCCCTTCCTCCTCAATCGCATAACCTCATAACAAACTTTCTGCCAACCCCAGTTCCAATCCCACAGGCTGCAAGAGCTAAGGAGATGCCATCCCCCACCCCTTCCCCCAGTAATCTCTACACAGGCAGACAGAAACATAACTGTTTCTTAAGCCAACTGCCTCTTGCCGACCCCAAGCCTTTTATTAAGCCTGCGTCCAGCCAACAATGAAAGGAGCTGGCATGCTGCATTAAAGATCAGTCTTTAGGGAACCCCAGTGTGCAACAGGCCATCACCCTTCCCGGATCCCTGGCCCACTTCCCTGGTGGCAGTCACCTGTAGAGCTTGACAACTACAAAAGCCAAGATCTGAGCCAGATTTTGTGTCTGCAAAGAGCTCCAGACTCCAGGCAATTCTGCTGTCAGTCAGAGCAGGGAATCATCATCAAGGACGTCATGGACTTGTACCACATAAAGTGGAGGTGGAAAGGCTATCACTTTGCAAGGTTTCCTCCACAGCCACCCAGGTCTGCCACCCTAGGCTGTCTCTGCAACATGTCCCCAGTTGAGTGAGCACAGAAGGGCTGCCTGCGCAACAGGACTGGGCAGCATTCCCCCCAAATTCGCGTCCACCCAGAAGCTGTGAATGTGACCTTATTTGGAAATAAGAGTCTTCGCAGATGTGATCAAATGAAGATGAGGTCAGTGGACCAGGGTGGGCCCTGAATCCAATGACTGGTATCCTAGTGAAAGGAGAGGACACACACACACACACAGAGAAGGCGGCCACCTGAAGACAGAGCAGAGATGGGAGTGATGTGTCTACAAACCAAGGGACACCCAAGACTGCTTGGAGCTACCAGGAGAGGGGCCTGGCACAGATTTTCCCTCCGGGCTTTCAGAAGGAACCTGTGCTGCCAACACCTTCATTTTGGACTTAAGGCCCCTAAGCTGTGAGAGATCAATCTCTGCTGCCTTAAGCCCCCCATTTGTGGTCACTTGTTACAGTAATCATGGGGACCAAAAACTCTGGGCTCTGCAGCAGGACCCTGGCATCAGCACACCCTGTGGAACCTCTGGGCTGGGCTGAGGTGAAAAGTTTTGGCTCTACGATGACTTTGATACAATGACTGAGACACAAATGCCAGGAGATGCAGGTGGAAGAGAGGGCAACCTACAAAGCAAGGAGCCTTGAGGCATATGGACACTCCTGGACCCTGACCTTTGCTGTCCTTAATCCAAATCTAAAGCAGAAAACAGCCCCAGTGCTGCCTCAGCTGATGCTGGGCAAGGATGGGAGTCGCTGGCTGGACATCCTCTCTGTGCAGCTGAGGAGTGTGAGATGGTCCCAAGCCCAACCCCTTCCTGCTCCTAGAATCTTCTAATTCATGGATTCTTTCCGGCCCTGGGCCTGATCCTGCCCCAGAAACACAGCTTCTCTTTCTGCAAGGGGCCTGGACAGGTCTGGACTCCCAGGGGACACCCCTTGGAGGGCCGATCCTGGCTCCCACATTGGGACAAGCCTCTCCTCCCCATGCCAATCTTCCTGAGCAGTGAAGCCAAGTTGGAGACCTTCCCGTGGTTGGGGTGCTGTAGGGAGCCACTCTGGGAGTGCACGCTGGGTCCCAAGTGCAGGTTGGCCTGAGCTATGTGACTCGCACAGGTAGGATCACCTGAAGACTTCCTGGAGCTGGCGGTGGTGGCAGCTCCAAGGACCAACTGGGCTGTGGCCAGAAGTCGTGGGGAGATCAGAACGGTATGGTTCAGAACGGGAGAAACCCAGAGACCCCAGCTTTGAGCCTGCATAGGTGAGGGCAGCCCAGTCTCCCTACCCCTGGCAACAGGCTGCGGGGCTGGCTGAGACTTAGAAGCAGAAAATAAACCTGTGCGGAAGTGAGAGGGAGCCACAGAGACCCACCTGCTGTACATCTGTCGTCTTGGTGAAACCTGTCCCAGGAAAACCAGGGCAGTGGAGGCCTGCAAGTGAGAACTAGATGGAAACCTCCAAGGTCAGCTGGTTCTCCCCATTCTGCGGTGCTCTCTCCCCACTCTGCCTCCTGCCCCTATGTGGCTCAGAATAACTGGGCTCTCTTTTCCTTGCCAGCTCCCGTATTTGGGGGACAAGGAATCTGGAGGGGAAAGGATATGTGCTGAGGAGTCTAGGCAGCCAGACAACCCTACCTGCCATCTCCAGTCATCAAAGCTTGTGTGGATGTCCAGAAAAAGCGGTCCCCACTCAAGGACCATCCTGCCTGTCCCTGCAGAGCTGTGCCTCCTGGGCAGAGCGGGGGAGGAGCCGACCCTGGGGCTCGGCCCATCTTTCGGATTGCCCCACTGAGCCCGTGGGAAACCTGCCCAAGGGAGGGACGCTTCCATCCAGCCCCAGCCGGATCTGGTGAACCCCACATGGGGTTGCTGGCAGAGGCCCAGGCGGAGTAGCTCTTCCCCACCCAACTCCGAGCCCAGAGGAGCCCAAGTCCCATCTCATCTGTGAAAGTTTCTTCCTGGGGTCCCCCGTCCTTCAATCCACCGAGGTCAAGAGGGCTCCCACTCCCGCGCTGTGGCCCCCACTCTCCCCGCCCCCCCTCGCTGGCATCCCGGGGCCCTCCGCCTGCCAAAACCCAATCCGCTCCCTGGCTCCCTTTCTGGGGCTGGAAATGCAGCGGAATTTCGGTGGAATTTTGAGGTTGAGAAGCATCTCGGCAGAGAGGAAAAGAAAGGGAGAGAAGGAATGGGGAAAAAGAAAGTACGATTTTGGTGTCAACTTGCAGGATTCTAGAAAGCACCAAGGCCCCCGGGAGGCGGGCGCTGGGTCCCTCTGCAGGATGCGGACGGGCGGGGCGCTGGCGAAACCTCGAGGTCCCGCGCACCCCGCGGGGGCGGTGGGCGCCCGGCCGGGGCGGGGTCGCCGTCCTTACCTATGTCTGCATTGCAAAACGCCTGTTGCGGGTGCACCGGGGAGCAGCTGCAGGCGTCGGCCCGGGGGAGCAACGTCCCCAGCAGCAGGAGGCAGAATGCGAGCGGCAGGCTGCGGGCCGCGGCGCCCATGGCGGGCGGAGGGGCGGGGGTCGCGGACTCGGGCTAGCCGCCGCCGCCTGGGCTCGGGGCGCTCCCCTCTCGCCGGCCGGGGCCCCGCTGGTCTGGTCGGCACTCCGCGGGCGCGCTCTCCTCTCCGGCCCTCACTCGCCGCACAAACTTTCCTGGCTCTAGGTTGCGGGGTGCAGCGAGGGGGGCGCGGGGCGCGGCTGACGGCGCGGAGGCGAGAGCTGGCTGGGGGTCGGCGAGCGAGCGAGCGCGCGCGCCGCGGACCTGGTCCCGGTTGCTCCACTGCCTTCTATGGTTGTGTGCGCTGCGGGTGCGGGCCGAGCCGGCCTTTTATTGCGCTTCGAGGCGGTTTGGCTCCGCCCCCCGGTGGCGGGCGGCCAATGCCGGCTCCGGGAGCTCTCGGCCGCCTCCCTCCCCGCGCGCCTCCCGCGCCTCCCGGCCCTCCCCCAAGTCCGGCTTTTGTTGTGCCCAGCCTGGCACGGCCCGGGCCCCCAGCTGCGCACCTGGCTTCCCACCGCTCGGAGCCGCATCCCCGCAGCCTCCCAGATCGCCAGAGGTTGGTGGGGGGAGGACACTGCAGGCAGACAGCGCCCAGTGGACCCTGACTCAGCACTTGGGACTCGCAGTCCACCTCTCCAGGGCACCAGGCGACCCACCCATCACCGCTTCCCCTCCAGCTTGGCGCGGGAGGTGTACGCTGCCTGATTCCCTTCCACCCCTGGGATCCCTGCGGTTCTAGCCAGGGATTGAGGGAAAGGATGTGCCACTTTGGAGCACGGATCGGTTCGTTCTCTGCCGCCCCTCTCCCTGCACCCTGCTGGGTGGACTCCTGAAACTTACTGAGAACACCTTTTTCAATTAGAGGCCTTAGAATTTTAAGTGCGCTTGGCCAGTAGAGTCAGGGGGCACGGGGGGGGGGGGGGGCGGGGGGAAGTGGGTATTATAAACAGCACAGGATTTCATATAAACCGGCCGTCATTTTGACCTGCCGGCAAGAGTGACGAGCCAGCCCAGAAGAAAAAAGGGTTGGATGAAGGTGTTTTCTGGGCTCTCCTTCCTTAGCCCACAAATGTGGAAGCTGAAATACTTTATCCAAAACAGTTCTGTGTTCCAGGAAAGGCAGAGGGTCTTAGAGGCATGGATGGCATGGAAAATGTGACCCCCCGGGGATCTCTGTCTCTGAGCCCCCTCTGTGGTGGGCACTGTTACACGTAGGGCCTCATTCTTGTCATCTAGCCCAGGAGTTGTAAACTGAGAAAATGACACAAACAATCATTGTCCACTCCACTATGTAATGCTGTCTTGGGATATGAAACGGGAAAATACTGAAAGAAATTTTAAAAATGGCTGCCTTCTGTTTATGCATGGTTTTGAACCAGTAAATGGGCACCCCCAGAGTAAATTGATTGGAGATTCGTTCCCTGTGGACTGAAAACCAAGAGGAGAATAGCAGGATAATTAAGAGAGGAGGCTGGGCTCTGCCCAGTCATTCTCATTCTGGAGGTCAGGAGATCTCCCAACCACACAGGCACAGAAAGGCTTGTTGGAGGTCAAAGGGGAGTGATGCTAACCTAATGCCAGGCTACCCATAGGTTTTTCTGGTAGAATCCATCTTGGCTAAGAGATGCATGCGCCCATATAGAAGGATTCTGAGACACGCCAAATGTAGACTGTGAAGCAGACAAATCAAAATGATCGGCCAAAGGAAACCAGAAAGAAACGCCCCATTTAAGTGATTTAAATTGCCACAAGGGTGCAACTCAGGGACTTTCCCTGAGTCTGCCCGTGTCTCTATCCGTACGTACTGTACTCTTTTTCCTTATAATAAATCCTTTGAGTCACTACTCTCTTGTCTTTGTGGGGATTCTTTTCTGCAAAGCTGAAGCGCCAGAGCCTTGTCATTGACCGCTGGTCTAGTGGCTAGAACTTCGTGCTTTCACTGCTGCGACTTGGCCCCAATCTCTGGCTGGGAACCCAAGCCCCACTTCAAGCCATTGCAGCCCGTGGCGACCCCGGATCACTTGGAAACAGACAACTTACAGAAAAGTTAAACTGGTAGAATCCGGACAATTCCAAAGTCAGTGCTTCAGCTTCTGTTTCTGTAAAATAAAGTGTCATTTGTGAAATGATGTTTGATGCTAACTTAGTGAGTACAGTTAATGCAGAAAATTATGACAAGTTGGCTGTCTGTAGCCTTTTCTTTCTTTGTTATTGCAGGTAGAACAAAATGCTGTTGAAATTTACAGAAGCTAAAATCCATTTGTCAGTTTATGAAAGAAATAGATAACCTAGGGGCTTTCAGCCTTTTAGGCAAGGTAGACACATAGATGATCAAGTACACAGAGGATGAGAAGTACATTACAGGCAGATTGATGGTGGTGCAGGAGGGGGTTGGGGTCCACACTGGGCACAAGGCAGGAAAGGAGTTGCCTGGGCTGGCCTTCCTTCCATCAGGAGTGCTTTCTTAAACATCGACAGTGGACGCTGTTCAAAGAGTAGGATGGTCAGGCCTCCACGGAACAGACAACGATCCCTGGACCAGTGAGACTCCTGAGCTGGTGGAAGAGGAAAGAAATGGAGGGAGAGGAGCCACGGAGGAGACTTTTGACAGTCTGGGAGGGGATCTCATCTTCTTCTGAGGTCAGAGCTTCTAGAGCAGAGGGGCAAAGCGATCCCCTCTGAAAGGATGCTCTCTGTGGTGGGATGGGCAGGAGTGGGGGCAAAGGGTCCACCTTGTGGCTCAGAGATGCTGCAGCCCAGCTGCCTCAGTGGCCTTGCCAAGCCTCTGCCTCCCCGTCTACAACATGGGGATAAAAGCCCCTTCCTAATATGTGAACCATGAGCTTCCAGAAGTTCAAGCTGGTTTTAGAAAAGGTAGAGGAACCAGAGATCAAATTGCCAACATCTGCTGGATCATCGAAGAAGCAAGAGAGTTCCAGAAAACCATCTATTTCTGCTTTATTGACTGTCCCAAAACCTTTGACTGTGTGGATCACAATAAACTGTGGAAAATTCTTCAAGAGATGGGAATACCAGACCACCTGACCGGCCTCTTGAGAAACATGTATACAGGTCAGGAAACAACAGTTAGAACTGAACATGGAACAACAGACTGGTTCCAAACAGGAAAAGGAGTACGTCAAGGCTGTATATTGTCACCCTGCTTATTTAACTTATATGCAGAGTACATCATGGGAAATGCTGGGCTGGAGGAAGCACAAGCTGGAATCAAGATTGCCGGGAGAAATATCAATAACCTCAGATATGCAGATGACACCACCCTTACGGCAGAAAGTGAAGAAGAACTAAAGAGCCTCTTGATGAAAGTGAAAGAGGAGAGTGAAAACGTTGGCTTAAAGCTCAACATTCAGAAAACGAAGATCATGGCATCTGGTCCCATCACTTCATGGGAAATAGATGGGAAAACAGTGGCAACAGTGGCTGACTTTATTTTTCTGAGCTCCAAAATCACTGCAGATGCTGATTGTAGCCATAAAATTAAAAGATGCTTGCTCCTTGGAAGGAAAGTTATGACCAACCTAGACAGCACATTAAAAAGCAGAGATATTACTTTGTCAACAAAGGTCCATCTAGTCAAGGCTATGTTTTTTCCAGTAGTCACGTATGGATGTGAGAGTTGGACTATAAAGAAAGCTGAGTGCCAAAGAACTGATGCTTTTGAACTGTGGTGTTGAAGAAGACTCTTGAGAGTTGCTTGAACCGCAAGGAGATCCAACCAGTCCATCCTAAAGGAGACCGGTCCTGGGTATTCACTGGAGGGTCTGATGACGAAGCTGAAATGCCAATACTTTGGCCACCTGATGCGAAGAGCTAACTCATTTGAAAAGACCCTGATGCTGGGAAAGATTGAGGGCAGGAAGAGAAGGGGACGACAGAGGATGAGACAGTCTGACGGCATCACCAACTCAATGGACATGAGTTTGAGTAAGCTCCAGGAGTTGGTGAAGGACAGGGAAGCCTGTTGTGTTGCAGTCCATGGAGTTGCAGAGTCAGACCCGACTGAGCAACTGAACAACAAGTGGGTTTCTGGGCATGCCTGACCATGCCCAGAAGGCTCTAAAATCTGGTGCAAGTGGTAGCTGCTGTCAGGAGGCACTGAACATTAAATGACTCTCACAAGGGACTTTCCTGGTGGCTCAGTGGTGAAGAATCCACCTGGCAATGCAGGGGACACAGGTTCAATCCCTGGTCCAGGAAGATCGCACATGCCGCAAAACAGATCAAGCCCGTGTGTCACAACTGCTGAAGCCTGCGTGTCTAGAGCCTATGCTCCACAATAGGAGGAGTGGCTGCAATGAGGAGCCTGTGCATTGCAGCTGGAGAGCAGCCCCCATTTGCTGCAACTGGAGGAGGCCCGCATGTAGCAACGAAGATGCAGCACTGCCATAAATCTTAGAGAAAACAAGCAAACGAAAAACTCTCATGAGAGCACAGCAAGTGAAGGGACACAGTGGCCCCTGAAAGCTCGCCACACCCTGACCTGCCCAGCCTTTTCATGGTGCCCATGCGGCCTTGGCTGCTGGGCACCCCCCCATCACTGCCCTGACCTCTCCATTCTTTCTCGTTAACCCCTGCCTGTGCTCCCAGCTAGAATCTTCCCATCTTCAGACCATGGGAACTGAGCCCTTTGATGAGAAATCTACCAGAGATACTCATAGGAAGTAGATTACTTAACGGCGGCCCTTTCATACAGTCTCTGCTCTGCTGACAAGAGGGCTCAACTGCTGTCAGTGAGTGAGGGTACCCGCTGGGGGTGAGTGCGGGTAACCGCTGGGGGTGAGTGCGGGTAACCGCTGGGGGTGAGTGCGGGTAGAGGGCTCAGCTCTGACAACTGCCTCAAGGAGCCAGGTCAGGGTCAGGACACATCCCAGACTCAGGAAGAAGGAGGACCCCGGGGCTGACAGCTCCCTCTGTGGGCTTCTCTCCTAACCAGCCTCCCCTACCCTGATCCTAGGGGGCAGGCTAACAGGGGAGCCTTAATAGGAGACCCCAATCACACTGGATACGCATATGCATGCTGACCACAGCCTGCTGGACCTTGGCCTGGGTCTGTGGCTCCCGGCAGGACTCAGGACAGACAGGAGGGGGCAGCACCTACCAGACTAGTTGGGGTTGGAGGGGCTTCTAGGACCCTCAGACCACATTCCTATGGTCCCCATTTCCCACCAGGAACGCCCACTTTGCCCCTGCCTCCTTCCTAAAGAGACTGTCTCAAGGCAGAACCCAGCGGAACTGTTGGGTGGTCCCATCTACATGGGAGCACACCCAGCAAGCACGTCCTGGGCTGGGCTTGGCAGAGTGAGCATCGTCCAGGGCCAGGAGGAAGTGCCAGCGCCGCCTCCTTCCAGCTCCTGGCAAGTAAACAGAGTCAGAATGACCTCACGGCCCTAGGCAGGAGGCGCTACTGAACCAGGTTCTGTCTGCCCAGCACGAGGATGGGCATCAGTGGGGCCTCTTCTTGGTAGAGCCACCCTTCCAGTTTGGAGCCGATCCATTTCCTTCTGAGCTTGGAGTACTCTCTCCCTAGAGACAGCTGAAGCCCCCACACTCCTTCCAGCAGGTTCCGAACAGCCAGACACACTCCAGTATACAGAATTAACATTGGCCCCATGGGCTGTGGGCGTCACTTGGGAAGGTGTGGGGTCAGCAAGGTCGGGTGGCTTGCAAGGGTGGGAGATGTGTCCATGTGCCCAGCTGTTTGTGATATGCGGCCCCTGGAGACGGATGGGCAGCTGGCATTGGGGTCATGATGCGCCCCCCCCCCCCCCGCCCCCCACCGCCCCAGTCAAATCCAGGCATTAGATTCATGGCCACAGTCGGTGGGCAGTGCCACCCAGCTCAGACTTCAGCCCCTGACGTTCCTTTCCGTGGTGGGGCTGTTTATCATAGGACATCCCAAAGGTGACAGGAAGGTAACTAAGGATGACTGGGCTGTGTGTGGCGTGAAGACAGGCCGCACATCACACCACAGTCTGTGTAAGCAGCTCCATGATCAGGCAGGAACACTCTCAAGGCCATTTTGATTTTCATTTCATTAATTTCATTATTAATCCTCTTCAGCCCAAGCCAGCTTCTCAGCCTTGGCCATGTTGACCTTGGGACCAGACCTTTCTCTAGGGGAGTTGTCCCTGTTCCAGGTGGAGTATTAAGCAATATCCCTGGCCTTCCCCTTGAGATGTGATAGCATCTCCCACCCCCAACCAAACTGTCCTCAGGCATTGCCCAATGTCCCAGGGGCAGCAGAACCCCTAACTGTCGTGTGTTTAGTCTAACTGACGTGAAAGTCACTCAGTCGTGTCCGATTCTTTGTGACCCCCATGGACTGTTGGAATTCTCCAGTCCAGAATACTGGAGTAGGTAGCCTTTCCTTTCTCCAGGGGATCTTGGTTACTAAGTCCTGTCCAGTTCTTTGCGACCCCATGAACTGCAGCACTCCGGGATTCCTTGTCCAACTCGGCAAACTGATTAGAAACCACAGGTCTTGAAACCAGCTGTAAAGATAGAAACGACAAGGTTCCATTTCTATAGAGCAGATAGTAATACAGATTGGGCAGGGGGTCCCTGTACCCACGTATCACCCAGAGAACAGCCTAGGGGATGGCACTCTGCCCACACCTGTTCTCCAGGCAGAGAGGGAAGGCAAGAAATAGTAAGAAGATTGTTGTTTAAAAAGTGCCCATGGGAATTTCCTGGCACTACAGTGGTTAGGAATCCACACTCTCACTGCTGAGGGCCCAGAGTCAATTCCTAGTTGGGGAGCTAAGATCCCACAAGCCACACAGCCAAAAAAAAAAAAAGGTAAAAAGGGTCCAGGAGCAAATATGTGATAATTCTTTTATGGAAAAGTATGCATATGCCTGGAGAATCCCAGAGACGAGGAAGCCTGGTGGGCTGCCATCTACAGGGTCGCACAGAGTCGGACACAACTGAAGTGACTCAGCAGCAGCAACAGCAGGCATATGCAGGGATGCAGACAGATGTATAAATAGGTGTTCACTGAAAAGTGTGATGCATGTCTCTGAGTGGCAGGAACTTAGGTGACAGGATAGATGTCAGATCCTGTTCCTCGTGTAGGGAGAGCAATTTTTAGATGAGGATGTTGTTGTTCTTGAGTCACTAAGTCCTGTCTGACTCTTGCAACCCATGGACTGTAGCCCACCAGGCTCCCCTGTCCATGGGCTCTCCCAGGCAAGAATACTGGGGTGGGTTGCCATTCCCTTCTCCAGGGGATCTTCCTGACTCAGGGACTGAACCCACGTCTCCTGCATTGGCAGGTGGGTTCTTTACCACTGAGCCACCAGAGAAGCCCTTTCAGATGATGGTCTGACCCTAAAATGGACAGCCCCTGGGGGCAGATGTATGTATGGATAGTTTTCTACACTTCCTGTACATCGCTACTGAAGCCTGCCCTCCAGGTATTGGCTCCCCAGGGCCCCTGCTCCATCATCTGCACTGCTCTTGACTCCTGTTTCCCACTGGGGTTTTTTTGGCTGCGCCCTTGGCTAACACTTGGCTAATACTTTATGCCATCCCATAAGGCATCTTTAAGAAGGTGGAATCTGGCCTCTTTCCATTACTCCTTGCATCTGCACCTGTGCACACCCCTTCCCTCCCCTCTCAGGCAGGCCTTCCTCTGGGCAAAGGCAACCTTGACCCGGGCATGTACCTTCCACGCACCTTAACCCCTGCTCGCCACTATACACAGTCTTCATAGACAGTCCCCACACCAACCGTGCTGCTCTGATCCGGTCTAGAGTGATTCAGAAGAAAAGAGGTGGTGAACAGGAAGCCCGAGAAGTAAGTCATTGGCTTTAGACATTGCCACGTCTGAAGTATGCAGACAGACAGCCTAGATGGACAGCCCGTAAACACTCCTTCCAGGGAGGCGGCTCTGGCACAGCTGTGGTTTCACCCCTGGACCAGGAAGCGTTTTCAGCCTCTCCTCCATGTTTGGCCATGTTTTGCCTCTGTGACACAGAGGCCTCTCCAGTCCTCCAAGCGAGGCCACGTCCCTCCTTCTTGGAGTGAGGGAGGGCCAGGGAGCCGTTGTTTAGCAGAAAGTTCAAAAGGAAGTCAAAGTGAAGCCGTTCAGTCCTACCTGACTCTTTGCAACCCCATGGACTGTAGCCTGCCAGGCTCCTCCGTCCATGGGATTTTCCAGGCAAGAGTACTGGAGCGGGCTGCCACTTCCTTCTCCAGGGGATCTTCCCAACCCAGGGATTGAACCAGGGTCTTCCTGTATTATAGGCAGACACGCTTTATCATCTGAGCCACCAGGGTAAAGCCAAAATCCTTTTAGGTTCAAAGGATTTGTTAACAAAAGAAACCACTCGTTACACACAAATAAACAATTTTCAAATTTTTACAGAAGATTATTTGACTTGATTTCCATACAGTCATTAAAGGAAAAGAAATAGAAATAATAGAGACAAGTAATAGTATATGCATCACCAAGCTGAGCCAACCTATATCCAGACTTGAGCAGCGATGGGAGGTCCCTCCTTAACTGCAGTTTGGAGTCCCAGCTGGGAAAGGGTCCCCCAGCGGCATGTCCACCCCACAGGTGGGATTTCAGGTTGCAGTTCTGAGGGCTCCTATTTATCATCCCAGGCCACAAACTGATATCATCATCAGTTTGCCTGCAAAAAAGCAGCTCTGGGCTTCCCTGGTGGTCCGGAGGTTAAGAATCCACCTGCCAATACAGGGGACATGGGTTCCATCCCTGGTCTGGGAATGCCACAGGGCGACAACCACTGAGCCCGTGCTCCCCAACAACAGAAGCCGCCACAATGATAAGCCCACACACTGCAACTAGAGAGGAGCCCTCACTCGCCACAACTAGAGAAAGCCTGCACAGCAATGGAGACCCAGCACATCTACATTGGGGGAAAAAAAAATGCAGCTCTGGTTTAACCTTTACAATGCTGTTTGTTTCACCTTGTGAGTCAGGGACCTGGCCAGGGTGACTTAAGAGATCCCAAGACTCACTTCCTTTCTGATCTAAAGTACCGCCTGACCTGTTGTGCTGCTTGCAGGCAGGTTTGGGGTCCAAGCAATGTCCAGGCAGCTCAGAAACAAACCTGAGGCCTGCTCCCCTGCTTCTGAAGCCTTGAACAAGACCTCGTCCATTTTAATTTAGTCCCTAACAGCTGTTCCTCCTGCGTAGTCTGTGCCCCGGGAGTCCACACCCTGGAGCTCTGCCCTTCTCCTCTGGCTCCCCACTTGTCTGCCTCCCAGGTATCCCCGAAATGGGCTCCCCTCGGAGCCCCCTTTAGGCTTCCTTTCCATGGAAAACAAAGGACTACGAGAGCTAAGCAGTGGCTCTCTTCGGGGCGCTGCTCTGCATTTTCTGGTGCCCAGGCCATTTCCTTCTGGCCCTGGGCATGTGGTCACGTGCTTCCTCTCATGGGCGGGTTAGGGAGCAGGGCCAGCGAGCAGAGATGGGATCCGTGCTCCTCCATCGCCGCCTTTCTCCCGGAAGCAGCCTCAGCTGGCGTTCTGGGGACCAGGGGCTGGCCAGGAGCCGAGGTGGGGGGGGGGGGGGTTTGGGACAGCTGGGGGACTGGCTGCCCAGCTCAGCAGGGGAGGGTTGCGGTTGAGTTTTCCTGGTTTCAGGTTCCCCTCCCTGGAAGCCAGAGGCAGGAGGCTCAGGTTTCCCGCCCGCCATCCTGCTCTTCCTTTGGTGTTGGGAGTGATGGCTCATGGCCATGATGTCATCGACTAATCCAAACAGAAGGGGGGCTGGCTTGGCGGCGCTGGCTGGCGTCCCATGCTGAGCACAGCAGTAAATTTCATTTCAAGGCTATGATTAGGACCGTGCCCAAGAATTTCCTCTCTCTCCTTCCTCTCCCCAGTCCTATTTTTCTTTCTGTGTCGCTGCCTTGCCTTCTTGCCCCCTCGAGTCTCTCTTCTCTGAGGATGCCTCAGGTTCTCAGCGGGGCCAGCCGGTGGTCGGCATCACCAAGCTCCTTGCAGCCCCAGTCAGGTTTCTGATCACCTTCAGATTCCAACCCACCTCCTTCCCTCTGTGGTCAGCCACAGAGCACACGGACGAGGTCCTGGCTCCTAGAGATTGTCCATGGGCGTCCAGGGTGAGGGCGAGGGGGACAGAGTGCCCACAGCACCTCCTTCAGCCTTGAGCTGAACTGTCTGACAAGACAGAGATCAGGGTCTTTGTGGCTCTGGTCACCAGCAAAGAGATCAGAAGGCGGCAAGCGGAGCCGGCAAAAAGGCCCTGGAAAGTGACTCATTGGGTCCTCACCGCCATTTCCAGCTGGTGTGTGGAGCTGTGAGTCTGGCTGGTTGACTCTGGTTTTTGGCACTCACACCCTCTTTTCAGCTATGAGACGGCAGCCCAGGCCCACAGGCGAAAGGTGGCCGGGACCCCATCTCCTGGGGCCTGGCAGCCCCTGGTAGAAGTGTGACCACGTGTGCAGCCCTTCCCCCAATCCCGCTGCTTTTTCCCCTCCTCCCGTGGGGCCCCAGTTCTGCCCTAGCGTTCCCTGGCCTGGGAACACAGCCAACGCCGAGTCACTGCTGAGTGGCCCCTGCATCCTCCAGCTCAACCTCTCCTGACAGGTGTCACCAACCACAGAGCCGGGTCACCTGGATGCCCACAGAGAAGGCACCAGGGGTGCGGAGGCTGCATCTCAACCAGCACCAGGCATGCTGGGCTTCCTGCAGACATGGAGGGTGCCCTGGGTCCGGCCCCCTCAGGGCTCCCCCACTGAATTGTGATCTGAGTCTTCGCGGCAAGCAGAGGGATGTCCCAGATGCGGCCTCCTGGCTGGCCAGGAGACCCCCTGTCCACTCCCCCCACCCACTTCAGGCCCCCACCAGACACATCGCTCTCCAGCACTCCTTCCCCACTGAGCCTGGTCACGGCCTTGGAGCTTCCTCACCATGCCCCAGGAGTCAGCCCAGCCAGCCAAAGGGGGCATGTGATTGATTCCCATCCCAAGAAGGTGCCCAGCTGGGGTTGGGCCAAGAGCAGGTCGCCCTAGGGAGGGGTAGAGATGGAAACTGCCCTTCCGTGGCCCATTTACCTGGACTTCTCAGACCCCTTGCATTTTCTCTCACAGGTTACTCGTTTTCATGTCTGCCTTCCCCAAGACTCCCGATTTCTTTAGGTTATAGCTCATTCATTCATTCAGCATGTTTGCGTTGGGCCCCAGCTGTGGGCCAGGCACGTGCAGGTGCTGAGGGTGTGGATGGAACAAAAGTAGCCCCTTGCCTCCTACAGCGTGATCCCCTCTTCAGTGGAAATACAGGCAGAGATGATGGCAAAGTGTGTCAGGGGCTCAGTGGAGGAGCAAGGGCACCAGCGAGGTCCAGGTGGCTTGGGCTAGAGACCGGAGGTGGTGACAGTTATCCAGCCCAAAGGGAGTGCACTCTAGGTGGGTTTCCCTACTGGCTCAATAGTAAAGAATCTGCCTGCCAGTGCAGGAGACGGGGGTTCGATCCCTGGGTCAGGAAGTTCCCCTGGAGAAGGAAATGGAAACTCACTCCAGTATTCTTGTCTGGGAAATCCCATGGACAGATGAGCCTGGCGGGGCCACAGTCCAGTGGGTCGCAAAGAGTCAGACACGACTTAGCGACTAAACAACAACGGCGTCTGTTCTAGGCAGAAGGTCCTGGAGGTAGGAGAACGCAGGAGCTCAGACTTGGGTGGGGGCAGGGCGGATCTGGAGGTGAGGGGTGGGAGACGAGACAGCCAGCAGCTGTCCGTGGTGACTCACTGCTGAGCAGAATGATTGGAAACACATGTCCCGCAGAGAGGCGCATGCATTACTCACAGCGCAGGGTTCCTGGACCACATGGGAGGCAAGAGGGAGACTAGTGGGGAGGGAGCGTAGTCGGCGGGGCTGGGCACGGGCTCCCAGCTCTCTCTCGATGCCCACCGTCTGTGCCTTGCCTTCCTCTGCCGGATAGCGTTCCTCAACTCTGGCTGAGTTCCTACTCGATACATTCAAAAAAGCTTTTTATTCTGAGAACTTCCAGACCTGTTTATAAGGAGAGAGAACAGTGTAATGCTCACCCACATCCTCAGTGCCCAGCTTTGAAAACGATCAGCTCATCCAATTTGCTCCCATCAACACGTGCCCCCGTGGACGGTTTGGAAGCAAATCCCAGACATCGTGGTTCCTCTGTAAACACTGGAAGAACACTTTTGTTGAAGGTCTCCCTTTTCTCTTTCCAGGCAGGGAAGCGTGTTAACTTCATTTTGTGAGGGTTTCTCACAAGACTTTTTTCTGCTCTTTGGGCAAAACCAGCTCCCAGAATCAGATGAGCTGGGGTTTATCCTCCTTCATCAGCTGTGTGACTTATGTCCAAGGCTTCCCCTCTTCCCATTTTTGCTTCCTTGTTTGGAAAAATGAGATCCCACTGGTACTGCTCCTACAGTATTCCAGCAGGCATCTAGCAGGTCCCTGATGATATCGGTGATGAAGGTACCAAGACACAAAGCAGATCCCACAGCTAGGAGGCTGCTGGGACCCAGATACCAACCTTAATCTGCAGACTCCAAAGCCTGTTACCTATTTTATACCTTGGGCATGGTCAGCATACCCAGTCAGCGTGGTTTTTAGGGCCCATTGAGCCAGCGACTCAAAAGTCCAGTGGCTTTTGGTTATGATCTGGATGAACCCCTGAAACACCCCTCTCTTGGACACCAGGATTGGGAGTCCTGGGGAAGCGGTTTCTTCAAGAACCCAAGGCCCATGGGGATGAGCAGCAAATAGCGTCTCCCAGCCCATGGGAGGGTGGGGAGAGGGAGGAGGACAGGGACGAGAAGAGGGAGAAGGAGAGGGACGAGGAGAGGGCGTCTCCCTCCACTTGGATGTAGGTTCAGCTCTTCCCACCTGGAAACAGGTGCTCTCAATGTAACCCTGAATCTATGGGTTGTAAGGAATAAATACCCAAATGAGATGAGTTGACTAAAGTGGGCTTTCTGCAGGCAGTGCAGCAAATGTCATGTTAACCCCTGGACGTCTGAAATATGGAGAGCCCTCAGAGCTCCTTTATCCCTCTTGCTTCTGTCATTCCCAGGAATGGCTCATCTCAACTATTTGCCTGCCTCTCTTTCCTTTCTCTCCTCCAACTTCTCTGCATTTCCGCAGCTCAGCCTGACTGCTCTACCCTCTTGGCCCTTCGATGCAGGTCATTCTTATTAGTACAGAATCAAAGGACCAGCCAGGGTCAGGTGACTAGACCCATACCTGGCTCAGTGACCATGGCTTCTGGTACTAACTGGGTTTGCTTGCTCCTTGGAAGCAAAGCTATGACAAACCTAGACAGCATATTAAAAAGCAGAGACATCGCTTTGCCAACAAAGGTCCATATAGTCAAAGCTATGTTTTTTTCCAGTAGTCATGTACAGCTGTGAGAGCTGGACCATAAAGAAGGCTGCACACTGAAGAACTGATGTTATCCAATTGTGGTGCTATAGAAGACTCTTAAGAGTCCCTTGGACAGCAAAGAGATCAAACCAATCAATCTTAAAGGAAATAAACCCTGAATATCCATTGGAAGGACTGACACTGAAGCTAAAGCTGCCATACTTTGGCCACCTGATGCGAAGAGCCAACTCATTGGAAAAGAGCCTGATGCTAGGAAAGATTGAGGGCAGGAGGAGAAGGGGCCAACAGAGGATGAGATGGTTGGATGGTATCATTGACCCAATGAATAGGAGTTTGAGCAAACTCTGGGAGATCGTGAAGGACAGAGAAGCCTGGCATGCTGCAGTCCATGGGCTCACAAAGAGTTGGACACGACTTAGCAACTGAACAACAACAACTACCTGGGTATTCAGGTCCTGGGGTCTGAAGGACAGGCTAGCCCAGAAGAGGAACAGGAAGGGACACCTCTCTGGAGTGGACAGGCCCTCCCCAGGGAGACACTCGGGGTGAGGGGCAGTTGGGCCCTTGACTCTCTGATAGTGAGACTCTCGTACCCTTGAACCTTTCAGTAGTGGGAGAAGGCAGTCAGGTTCTTGACCCAGGAGGATGGCTCTGTGCCATTGGCTCAGAGAGGTTTGGTCCACCAGGGGATTCCTGTGGGGGCTGCACCTCCTGGGCCCTGAGATCGCTTACACCCTGATGGGGGCAAGAGCCCTGTTCGAGGTGATGATGTCAGAACACTGGCCTCGTCTCTGACCGTGTCTCCTGGCAGCAGGGGAGGGCAGCAGCCGCTCCAGGCTCGGACGTCGCCTGGAAGGCATGTCTGGGGCTGCTACTCTCTAATTGACTGCCAAAGAAAATATTTTTTGCAGGTTCCTTGTGAGCCGAGAATGGAAACACAACACGCAGCAGGATGAGTAGGGGAGGGAGGCCTGCCTTTCTCCGAGAGCTGGGGAGACACCCGGGGATGGCATGACTTGGGCACAGCTGGGTCGGCAGGACCTGGTGGCCAGGAGGGACCCAGGTGAGCAGAGTGGCCAAGAATAGGGAAGGCCCAGGACCAGGGCAGATGATGGGGTTGTTGGGGAAGTGTGTGCTCTAAAAAGGTGAATGAGATGACTCAGGCTGAACTGAAGGGCTCTAGCTTAAAATAAACAAACAGAAAAAACAAAAGAGAAAGAACCCTAAGATGTATAGAAATCAGTTGGAGTTTTGAAAACTCAAATAAACAGAAAGAAAAATTATATAATCAATATTCATACACACAGAAGTTATGTTAGTACTTTGGCATCTATTATCCATTTTTTATTTGCATGTATGTATATGAACACATATGTAGCAAGTAATATAATATGTTCTACTTTGTAGCTGCCTTATTTTAAACCCAGGAAGGTATCTGAAGATTTCTCTATGTGATTATTTCTCTGCAATACTATTTTTAACATCTGCATGGCATTCTGATGTAGGCTCTGCCCAGGAGGCAGGATGAAGTTGCCAATGGCAGTGCCAGGCTTGATGGTCCCTATAGCTCCCAGTCCCAAAGAGTAAGCAGGTGTCCTCAGCCGTTACTATGGCAAAATACTTGAGGAAGGCTATGATTGGCTGGGCTTGGCTCCTAGGCCCATCCTTAAGCCAATCACTGTGGCCAGCAGGATTGAGGGCTTTGATTGGTTAGGCCTGAGGCACATGCCCGTCCTGTAGCCAGGAGGAGGCTAAGGGGAGGGCTGCAGAGCGGACGAAAAGCACTGATCCCCCCACAGACTGAAAGCCAATAGGAGCTCCCATAAATATGCATGGAAAGAATGTCCAACAAGGTAGCAGGTCTGAGACTAAAGAACTGTGAGACACGGTCCTTACCCTGAAGAGTCTTACAATTTGAGGGAGACCCCAAAATATGTAAAACCAATTAAAGAAAGGTGAAATGACAAAAATGAAATAAACACAACAGAAGGACTTTATGGCAGGCCAGACCTGGGTTCAAGTCCCATTTCCACCGTGATCTTGGCCAGTCTCTTTACTTCGTTGGACCTGAGCTTTCTCATCCATAAAGGGGAAGCAATACGCACCACACTCATCGGGTTACAGTGAGAATTCAACCTACTGACATAAAAAGAGCCCAGCTTGGAGTCTGGCACGTAGTAAGTGCTTGGTGCGCATGTGTGTGTGCTAAGTCGTTTCAGTCCTGTCTGACTCTTTGTGACCCTACGGATGGTAGCCCACCAGGCTCCTCTGTCCATGGGATTCTCCAGGCGAGAATACTGGAGTGAATTGCCATTTCCTCCTCCTGGGAATGGAGTGAATTGCCATTTTCCTCCTTCCTGACCCAGGGATGGAACCTGTGTCTCTTAAATCTGTTGCGTCGGCAGGCAGGTTCTTCACCACTCGAGCCACCTGGGAAGCCCCTTGGTAGAGGGTAGTTAATATTAGTAGGGGCAAGGTTTGTGCAAGGGAGACACAGATGCTTGGAACAAGCTGAAAGGTGAATGGCGGCTTCATCACAGCACAAGATGGAAACCACTCAAATGTCGGTTGGATGATGACTGGATAAGCAAAACGAGCTGCCTCTGGACCATAGATTAGGATTTAGACATCACAAAGAGTGAAGCGCTAACACAGAGAACTTCAAACACATGCTCGGTGAAAGAAGCCAGACACAGAAGGCCACATATTGTATGATTCCGTTTATATGAAGTGTTCAGAATAGGGTCAGGGCTGAAGGAGAGAGGCAGGAGAGATAGACAATTTCTTTTTGAAGTGATAAAAATGTTTTAAAATTACCTATGGAGATGGCTGCATCACTGGGAATGTGCTAAAATACTATAGAATTGTATACTTTAAATGCATGAATTGTATGATATGTGAATTATATCTCCATATAACTTTTTTTTCTCCCCAAAGACATGTGAATGATGGAAACTGGATCTTGAAAGCTGGGTTAAATTGGGGCAGTCGGGGCAGAGAAGCTTTCCCTGGGCAGAGGTGGGGAGGGATGTGCAGAGAGGGGAGATAGCCTGGCTTGGGGGCATGGACCTGGGCTAGGACAGGATGGCCTGGGCACGGAGCATCTGAGGAGAAGTTGGCAGGGAGGGTGAGTGAGGGGCTTAGGATAGGAGAGCCACTGAAACCGAGTCCCCCTAAAATCGGTTTCTTCTGCCAAGTTTGTGACCGGCCTCTCTACTCAGAACGTGATTCCCAGGGACTTCCCTGGTGGTCCAGTGGGTAGGACTCTGAGCTTTCACTGCAGGGGGCACAGGTTCGATCCCTGGTCAGGGAGCTAAGATTCCACATGCTGCACGGCATGGCCAAAACCCAAGCAACCAACCAACCTGATTTCCTTTCTTATCCAACACCTGCTTTGCTCAAGATTGAGGAGTATCAAATAAAATGGGGGATTGAAACAGCCTACCGGTCCCTGTGTCCTTGTCCTTTGAAGTAAAAGTTTTTGCCTCATTCTCCCAAGCCTCCCCCGAATCTCAGCATGGCTGGCTAGAGAGTTCCTGATTAGGAAATGTGCAGATGTAGAAACAAAGAATATTTGTTGGTCAGAGAAACTGGTAACAATTTAGGCTATAAACCAGCCACGTAGCAGAATCACTGAACTCCCAGTTCCCTGAAAGATATAGATAAATAAATGTTTGACACACATTCCTAAGTGGCTTTTATGGGAAGCAGCCCCCCTCCAGCGAAAACTGCTGATACAAGCAGGTCACCTTCCCTGCATCATGGGTGCCCTGGCTGGAGAGGTACCGAAAGACACTTTTTGTTCTGGGACAAATACATCAGGACGTACAGAGACGTGCACACAGCTTAAGTTATGAGCAGATACACACCTGCAAAGTGAAGACACTGAGCGACTGCCATCCAGAACAGTGGAGAGATGGCCTGTTGCCAGCACTGGGACACACCTCCTGGTCACTCCCTCCCACTGACCTTAGTCCTGACTGCTAGCACTGGGCAACCACCGTGACAGGCTTGTCTTATAGAGCAGACCACCCTAAATCCACATCCCCCCTTTTCAAAAACCTGTCCAGTCATTTTTGCAAAGATGACTTTATTCATATAGAAAATGCAGGGACTTCCCCGATGGTCTAGTGGTTAAGACTCCAAGCTTCCACTGCAGGGGTCGTGGGTTTGATCCCCAAGGAGGAAACTAAGATCCTGCATGCATGCTGCAGCCCAAAAGAAAGAAAGAAAATACAGCCACTGTTTAATTTCTTGCCAATAGTTTGTATTTATCTGTATTAGGGTGACCATCTCAGAGGGAAAGGTGCCAGGTGGCAGGAATCATGTCTATAGAGATTGCTTGACCCCTGGAATATCCAGAATTTGGTCCAACATTTCCCTTCTCTTCTTGGGGAAGCAGCCCAGAAAAGACATAAAGGATAGTTCTGCCTCTGCCAGGATGGGAAAAAATGGCAAACGCGTGGCGGTTGGTGAGTAAGAGAACCGCACCCAGCAATGACAGGTGTGAGTGGCCCGGCTGAGTGTGTGGGTGAGGACCCCCGGGTGCTGATTTGGGCTCAGTGTTGGATGAGGTTTTTAAACCATTCTTCTTGTTTACACCTGTCGAGCTGGAGTTTTCCTTTCCTTTTCTTATTTTAATTATGGAAGTGAAAGTGTAAGTCGCTCAGTCATGTCTGACTCTTTGCAACCCCATGGACTGTAGCCTGCCAGGCTCCCCTGTCCCTGGAATTCTCCAGGCAAGACTGCTGGAGTGGGATTGCCATTCCCTTCTCCAGGGGATCTTCCCAACCCAGGGATCGAACCTGGGTCTCCTGCATTGCGGGTAGATTCCTTACCTTCTGAGCCACCAGGGAAGGCTTCAAGGATTTGTGTGTCCTCCTTAGTGCAAGGGTAGCCCCTCCCATTAAGTGAATTATTGAGGAGTCATGCTAATCTTCTCTGTATCATTCCAATTTTAGTACGTGTCCTGCTGAAGTGAGCACTGGAGTTGTCTTTGATTTGCTGGGGAAAGCAAACCACACAGAGACCCAATGTCTCAACAAGAGCCAGCCGCATCAGCTGCAGAGACCCCGCTCTGAAAAGATTGAGACATCTTCCTTAGTTTGCTCGTTTCTCACAGAAGGGGCAGACTGGGGACCACCATTCTGGGATCAGCCTTCGGACTGGGCTCCAACCAGCCGCTCTGAAGTTAAGCTCTGTGGCCCCGATCAGGGGTGGGGCAGACCCTGCTGCCCACACACTTGACAAGGGTGGGCCTGAGTCTGGGAGCAGAGCTGGGGAACGGAAGGCTGCAGAGTGAGCTGGCTGAACATGCTTTTCCCAGAAACACACTCGGAATGCTCATCTTTTTTTTTTTTTGAGGCTTTCTTTTATCACGCTCAGCAAAGCTCTGTGTGCCAAAGCTCCTTGATGAGGCTGGATGAGTAGGAGGAAATTTAACTTGTGAAAAGTTAACCTTCAATAAAGAAAACAAGAAAGGCTGTGTGTCTTGAGCTGAAGGCTTTTATAGCAACGAGGCCAAGTTTATGGCCATGAAATGTGCTGATAGCATAAAAGCACCCAGGCTCGCCTCATCCCAGCCACACCCCAGTTTCTCACGAAGGTTCTCCTCAGTCTCTCTACTGCCATCTGCCAAGGGCCACCTCCGTGGCCCAGCTACTCCAGTCGCCAGGCACCTACTTGCTCTTCTCCTCGCCTCTTTCCCCAGAGTCACACTGTGGGGAGCTCAATTGCAGTGTGTTCTGTGTTTGGGCTTTGAAAACAAGAGACAGTGATAGAGCAGCACCCGATAAGGAAGCAGAGAAGGGGGTTATGATCGTTCATATCATACCTGAAAATTCTAGAAGAATAAGTCATACCTATTCTCATTTATTTCCTCTCCAAGAATGGTTCAAAATATAGAGCGTCACTTGCGGTGCTAAGGACTGGGCATAGAGAAATGTTTGAGGCATGGACTCTTCTTCTAAGCTACTTGTTATCTAATCACAGACAGACATAAAGACAATTCCTATAATGAAATGGGAAAAATATTACAACAGCCTCCTTTGTTGGTTAAGATATTCTCAATTATAAGTAACTATGCCTCATACCCATACGGTCTTAAACAGTAAAGCAGATTCACTGCCTCACATAATTGAAGAGTCCTGTGGAGGGTGGACGACGCTGTGATTGATCAAGGTTTACCCATTCTCTATGTATCTGCTTCTTTCTCAAATTGGATTTCCTCAAGGTCACAAAATGGCTGCCAGTGCAACCAGGCTATATGCTTTCACATTCAAGTTGCTTTCTTCAGCCATGGACCAGAAGCCTTCAACTTTTCTATGGACTGGTTACTAGCATAGACTTAGAGTCCTACAATCCCAACCTTTAACTCTGTCTCTGCCATCTTCTGGTCTTGTGGGTCTGGGCAATTTACAAATCTTACTGTCTTGTAAAGTCCAGAGAACAGCAGCACCAGGCTCACTGGCTTGTGGTGAGAAGTAATGAAGTGAATGAGACCAAACACTTAGCATAGCCCCAGCCTAGGGGGCGCTGGTTGCATCCTGAGCTTCTTGCTTTCCCTGGGGGACCCACACCTCTCCCACACAGCCCAGACACTCTGGGGAGAGCCGAGTCTTCCCCAGCTCCAGGCATGAGACTCAACCCATCCTCTGGCCTTGGTTATCAGTTTAGTGCTGGGCATGTGCCCCCAGGCTGGCTCAGAGAGAGTCAAGACGTTTGCTGGGGGTTGTGGCCAATCATTTCCAAGATAGTGACGATGACAGCTCCCATCCCACCACCTCTTCATGGATGCGACCTTGGGATGTTCCTCCCGTGAGTGATAAGGACTGCGGTCCATCCCCTTGAATACGGGCAGCCCTTTGTGACCACTGCAACCAACAGAGCAGAAAGGAAGTGATGCTGTGGGATTCCTGAGGCTCGATCATAAGAAAATCACGCATTCCTGCCTTGTTCCCTGGGATCCCAGGTGCCATGCTCTGAGGAAGCCCAAGCAGCTCTGTATGCGGAGGAACCAAGTTCCCAGCCAGCTCCAGCGCCAATCTGTCAGCCACATGAGTGAGCCATCTTGAAATGGATTCTCCAAGCCCCAGTTTATCTGCTCCAACTGATGCCATGGGGAGCAAGGATGAACTGTTCTTGTTAAGCCCTGTCCAAATAGCAAGTTTATAAGCAAAATAAAAATTTGGGGGGTGATCTGTTGTACTGAAAAATGTAACCAGGACAGGAATTTGGAAAAAGAGATTCCCTCTGCCATTTAAAGGTTTGAAAAAGAGCTGGAGCCACTGCAGCCATTTTGGCATCATGAAGGAAGCCGCTGTGAGGCTCAAGCTGCTGCTACAGAGGACAGAGAGAAGAGATGGACCTGAACCTAGGCCTCCGAACAGGGCTGAGCTGCTGGCTCAACCGTCCATGATGCCCACACAGCCCCTGTACTTTCCAGTTACTATGAACAGTAATATCCTCTCCAACATTTAAGCCTTTCTGAATTGTATTTGTTACTTATAACCCAAAGCATCCTAACTAGGACATCTAGTATCACCGACAGGATCACCACCTGGGTTTAAGGCAAGGGAAATGTCCTGATCAGGCGTCTTAGAGCAGTAACAGTGGTGGCTCTATGGGGCTGGCCTGGACAGAGCTGGGAGGCAGGGAAACAGGCTGGGACAACTCCTGGGTCAGAGAAGGTGGGGCTCCGGGGGATGGGTCTGGAGAAGAGCGCTGCTGAGGGCAATTCACGGTGCTATGTTTGATCCTCTGTGTGACAGAGATACTAAGTATCACTCAGACGGGCAATTGAGCTGTTGACCCTGATTTGGAAAAGGTTGCACCAACCTTTCCCTACCCCCTCCCCTCCACACCCATGGGATGGAAAACTTCCTTTCCATCAGTGTCCTCACTGGCGGCAAGGAGGGGCTACAGATCTCCAAAAGGATTCAGGAAAGGCCCCGAGGGAAGTGGAAGTTTCCAGGCCCAGCAGCTTGGAGGCTCGTCTGCTGCCCACCACGCTAGGACAAACCTCTGCCCCTGCTCCGCCCACTGCCCGCCCTCCATGCGTTCTTGGCCCGTCCCCACCCAGCCTGACCTCAGCCCATCCCACCTTCCAGTCTAGCTCCGCGGGCCTCCCTGCCCCCACGCCCCTCACACAGCTGGGAGTTGTTACTGCAAGTTCTCAGATGTTTACTGAAGGCCTCCCTCGGCATTTTCTCTCCTCTGGCAACACAGATTCTTAAAGAGGCCCGGCTAGTTTTCATCCTCTGGGCCTCGGGACACCCTCCCTCTGGGTTCTCCCCAGAGGTGCCCTCTTGACCTCGTGTGGGGCGCAGGTGCCAGCTTCGGGTCAGCTAGGGCCGGCAAGCCAGAGGACTCCCTTGGTGGTCAGCCCTGGGGCCGTGGTGGCCAGGCCACTCTGACGGGGTGGGGGCGGCCACCTAACCAGCCTCCTTTTCCTCCTTAGCTACAGGGTGTTCACCCCCACCCTGAGGAAGCTCAGAAGTCCCTAAGACCTAGTCCTCCAGGGATGCCAGTCAAGGTTCCCCCCAGCTGGGCCTCACCCCCAGACTGGGTGAAGAAACTCAGGCGCATCCAGGCCTGGGCAGCCCACAGCCCAGAAATACCCCACTGCGCCACAATGAAGAAAACCCTTCTTGAAGGAGCTGAGGCTTTTAAGCACTTTCAGAAATCCTCTGACCCTGCATGAGACCAGGCAGGCTGCCCGTGCTCGTGTCCAGCTGGCCCCGCCAAGGTCAGAGGGAGCTGCCCGGCCCAGCGGGCGGAGGAGCTGGCCTGGCCCGCCGTGCGGTCAGCAGTGGGGCCTCCTCGTTGTTCTCAAGGCCAGGGCCACCAAGGAGGGTGCCCCCGGGGGCCCGCCCAGCTGCAGCATCGGCTCCGTGCCAGCAGGGGCCAGCTCCCCTCTCCTCTTCTCTGAACCCCAATCAACACAAAGCCTTCAAATTACTGGGAAGCCTGAACCCCAGTCCTGCAACACTGCCTGTGGGCTGGAGGGGGTGGGGAAAGGTTTATGGCTGGGCCGGGGTGGAGGGGCACAGGGGTCTCTAACAGGGGTCTTTGAAAGAGTCAATATTCCTGAAGGTCCTGGCAGTGAACTGGACCTCCACAAACATCTGGTCACAATGATAGAAGATTCATAAACATCTTGCATGGGCTGAATGTTTGTGTCCCCCTGAAATCCACATGTTGACAACTAACCCCCAGTACGATGGCATTAGGAGGTGATCTGGTCAGGAGAGGGAGCCTCTGGAATGGGGTTAGTGTCCTAATAAAGGGCATCCCAGGTAGTGCTAGTGGTAAAGAGTCTGCCTGCCAATGCAGAGGGCATAAGAGATGGAGGTTCGATCCCTGGGTTGGGAAGATCCCCTGGAGGAGGGCATGGCAACCTGCTCCAGTATTCTTGCCTGGAGAACCCCATGGACAGAGGAGCCTCGTGGCTACTATCCACTGGGTCGCAAAGAGTCGGACACAACTGAAGTGACTTAGCATGCATGCATGTCTTAATAAAGGGGAACTCAGAGAGCACCTTCACCCTTCTGCCCTGTAAGGACACAGCAAAAAAAAAAAGATGGCCATCAATGAACCAGGAAGAGGACCTCATCCAATGCTGAATCAGACTCCGGACTCCAGCCTCCAGAACAGCGAGAACTAAATTTCTGTTTTATAAGCCTCCAGGCTGTGGTGCTCTGTTAGAGCATCCTGAGCAGACTAACACCCACCTCACCCTCATGACACGAGGGACTGTGGCCCATGAAAGCCTTCAGCTGCCCCAGTGACATCCCCTGGAGAGAGGAAGGGTATCAGCCCCCCTTTACTGAGATCAAGCTAAGCCTCAGAGAGGTGAAGGCTTCTGCCTAAGAACATCAAGCTGAGAGGAGTCAAACCTGGATACGTGATGCTGAGGCTGTTTCACCGTCTTTTGCATTGGATCCATCTGAAAACTGGAAGTCACCTTGCTTGTCTGGTTATAGCTGCAGGATGAACAGCAGGGGCGGCCTGGTGTGGCAGCCATAGGGTAAATCCAGGGCAAACAGGGGCTCAGCTTTGGCTTAGATGCTTTCAAGTGGCACCTCCTGGTGAAATGTAATTCAAGACAATGCCCTCTAAGATGAAAAGGTGGGTGGAAAGGGGTAGCCAAAGGCCTCCCCTGAGGCTGGCTTTTCAGTGCAGACTTGGGAAGGCCCCAGCAGCAGAGCAGGCAATGATATAGCCACCAGCCCGAAAGATGGTGAAGGTCAAAAGCAGCCCTGGTTACCAGCACCACCCTCCTAAGTGGTTGTGTTGCCAAGGCAACGCTCCTCCCGAGTTACCCATCCCCATACAGGGTCTGCTGTGACTGAAGCAAAAGCCTCCTTGGGAAAGGCTTGAGGCTGGTCTGATGAGGACCAGCTGCTCAGCACACCACACACACAGTCACGGGGAGCTGCCCTGGGCACCGTCCCCCTCCAGGCAAGGTTCTGGGAAAAGAGGTCAGCGACCCCTCATCTCCCACCTGTGACAGCCTCCCTCCCCCTCGCTTTATTGAGCTGTCCTGGCCACACACCTGGTTCACCCCTGCTTTCTCCTCTCTAATCCTTCCCTCACCCCCATTTCAGCAAAAAGGAGGTGGAGTTTGGGGAGCCAGAACAGAGCTGACCTACCCAGAATAGAGCTGACCTACCTCCAGAAAGGCGGGGGCGGGGGGGCTGTGATACTGTAAAATGTCACCTACTGAGAAATATATACTGGGTCCTTGTCCCTAGTTCCTGGTATAAGAACTTCCAAAACCCTTGGAATTTCATGAGAGGGTGAGAGGACACCCTTTGGCGTTCGTGAGCAGCCCCTTTTTGTCCAAAACTGAGCTTATGAGAATGAGGTGGCTCTTGGTGGGCCCCTCAGTAACCTCAGGATGGGGCTGAGGTTGCCGCAGGAACCAATGAGCTTCATTAAAGCTTAGAATTTTTAGCCCCACCCCCCTGGCCTCTGGGAAGTGGTGAGTTTGTTGTTCCGTCCCCTTGTTGTGTCCAACTCCCTGCAGCCCTATGGACGGCAGCACGGCAGGCTTCCCTGTCCATTGCTATCCCCTGGAGTTTGCTCAAACTCATATCCGTTGAGTCAGTGATGCCATCCAACCATCTCGTCCTCTGTTGTCCCCTTCTCCAGGGCTGGAGTTAATCCTAATGGCCAATGGTTTAGCCAATCATGCTTAAGGAATGAGGTCTCCCTGAAAACTCCTAAAAGATGGGGTTCAGGGATCCCTGTGTGCAGGTGCTGGGAGGGTGGTGAGCAGGTGAGCACAGCAGCCCTGCACCCCTCCCCCTCCACACACCTTCCAACTGACTCTGTATCACATCCTTTATGCTGCTGCTGCTGCTAAGTCGCTTCAGTTGTGTCTGACTCTGTGAGACCCCGTAGACGGCAGCCCACCAGGCTCCCCGTCCCATCCATGGGATTTTCCAGGCAAGAGTGCTGGAGTGGGTTGCCATTGCCTTCTCTGTACATCCTTTATAATAAGCTGTTATTAGTACGGACAGTATCTCCCTGAGTAAGAATCACTCTAGCAAGTCCTACACCTGAAGAGAGGGTGGTAGGAACTCCCAACCCTAGCTTGCAACTGGTATCTGAAGTGGGGGTGAGTCATAGCTCAGTTAAGGAACTGAGCTCTTAACTTGTGCAGTCTGCTGTAACTGCAGGTAGTGTCAGAGGGCTGGAGACGTGGTATTAGAAAGGACGATACAGATTTGGTGTTCAGAGAGGGAAAGCTCTCATCTGGGGTCGGAAGTATTGTAACAATGGCACAGAGGGGCAAAGGCGAAAGAGCTTGCAAAGCTTCTGGGTGGCTCCCATAGGTGGCCAGTAGCTGTCACTGGTCCAGACTTCAGGACGCTTTGCAACTGAGTGACCCAGAATCCCTGGAAGGCTCGGAGATACAGATTGCAGTCCCTAGGGTTTCTGACTTAGGGAGACTGGGGCAGACCCGAGTACTTGCACTGCTAACAAGTTTCCCAGCTGCACTGGGCTGCTGTTCCACAGATTTTACACTTCATCTTCTTACAACTCCAAAAAAGATTCAAGTTCTAAGTGTTTGGGATTTTTTCTCCCAAGGTGTAGACGTGGGAGCTTCTGGCATAGTTTTGTATCAACGTTTTGTCTGAATGTATGAACTGATTCACTCATTCAACCAGGATTCAAAGGCTACCGTGCTGCTGCTCTGTGCTGGGCGTGCCTGGGATCTGATGGTGGAAAAGATGAAATCAGTCTAGAGGTGGCAGAGACATCCGAGAGGTTTGCCCATGCCCTGTGGGAGGATGTTAGGGAAATCGAAACGGAGGAAGGTCTTATTCAGGCTTCAGAACCTGGGGCTCAGGCCTCTGACCTGCTGCTTCTGACTCTCCTGGACACTGCCCAGATTCTCTGCCTGCCTGCAAGCATCCAAGTCAGGAAGCACTTTAGATAAGAAACGCTTGGAATTTAAGTTCCCGAGGACCTGGCCAATCTTCCAGGGGTCTAAATGAACTCCCTTGACTCACCAGGTGAAGCAAACAGCATTGTTAAAGTAAAAAATAAAGCCAGAGCTGCAGTTTTGCAGGTGAATTGATGTTATCAGTTTGCTACCTGGAATGATAAGTGGGATCCCCATCCCCAAAGCTGCAATTTGAAGTCTCACCTGTGGGGTGAACACAGCCTGGGACTCTCCTAACTGGGACTTCCCAGCGCTGGTCAAGTCTGGATGTAGGTTGTTGACCCAAGTTGGTGACATTACGTCTATTGTTTCTGTTTTTTTTTTTTTCTTGTAGTGACTGTGTATTGAAATTAAGTCAAATAATCCCCTATTAAATGTTGAAACTGTTTGTTGTGTGTGATGAGTGGTTTCTCAACAAATCCTTCAAACCTAAAATGAAGTAAAACTTTTGGCAAAACCAAAGATTATTGAGTGGGGGAATGAAGAGTGTCATGGTCACGGGACAGGGTAGCTGCCTCCAGGCTGTAGACAGAGGCTTTCCCAAGAGTTCAGGCATCTGAGTCACTGGCCCCTAGAGTGTGGTCCCCAGAGTGTGGCCTGAAGACCAGGAGCGCTGGCAATACTAGAAGCTGCTTAGAAATGCAGAAGCTCAGGCCCCTTTTAGTAAGAGCCTGAGATCCGAGGCTCCTCCAAGGTTGAGAGGCTCCCAGACTTGAAGGATAAAAAAGAATTAACCTGGTGAAGAGGAAGGGAGTGTTTCAGAAGAAGAAACCATCTGTGTGCAGTCTAAGGAAGAAAAGAAGTTCTTCTGAGCAGAGCTAGGATTTGGGGGTGGGTGGTGAAGAAACCTCTTTGCTTGTGAAGGATCCATCTCTAGGCTGCTCCTGGGGTCTGAGGCCATCTCCAGGATTAGGATCAGAGGGATCAGAGGTGATGGTGAGCTTGGTGAGGCAGAGACCCCAAGCCTGTTCCTGCCTGGCCCTTGCTAGCAAGAAGCGAGGCCGGGCCACCGTGACTCCGGCCCTGCGCTCTCCCTGTCTTACCCGGGCGAGGCTAGGACAGCTCCGTCCTGGGGCCCCTCGGCCCCCTCTGGACCAGCTGCCTGGCCTCCCTGAGACTCCTAGGTTCATCTTCAGCCTTGTTCAGTCCCTCTCCCAACACCCCCAGCTTTTCTCTCTCTAGATCACAGCCTGCAGCCGGCTCCCCATGATTCCTCCAAACCGGTTCTAACTGCCCCTCTGTCCGGGTGAGTGTGTCCTTCTTTCTCTGTCTCTGCCATCTCTGCTGGTCACGTGCTTGTCTCCTACAGGCAGAGACCCCAGCTCAGCCTGGAGGGGCCTCCAGGAGAGCCTCCTGTCGCGATAGCCTGAACGCACATATGTGGCGCGGGCATCTGTGCGGACGGATCGGACTGGCACTCGGGCAGCGATTGTGTGGGGACCGGGGAGCCGGGAGAAGGGCTCTGCATTCCTTCCCTGACATTTTGCAACGACCGCATGCTTGGCTCTGAGCTCCTGGCGTCCCCACCAGCGACATTCTTTCGGCACATCAGCTGCTGCCACATCAGACCTTTCCTGTCCAGCGCTCCCTGAGGCCCCGGGGCCTGCCACCTTTGCCCAGGGCCACATGGGTGAGGCACCAACCAGTCCTCCTGAATTCTGGCCATTTCAGGAGGTCTGAGCCGCCTTGTGTGAGGCTGTGGCCATAACCTAGAGGCTGAGGGCCTGAGCAGGGGCAAACGGCTTTTTAAAAACACTTCATTGTGTGACATTTTCACCTCCATGAAAAAGTAAATTGAATAAATTACAAAGAAACAAAGAAAACCTCTCCTTGCCCAAAGGATACACCAGTGTCCTCGGTGTGGGGTGGGGGGGGCGGGGGGGGGGAGTTGCCCGTAAATCCCCTTCCCCAACAGAAGCATCAACATGGGCCACAAGCTCCTCATCCCCAACCATGCGCACCCCAAACCCATAACTGGGGCTCCCCTGGGCCCCTCCCAGGGATCACCCGGGGCTGCTGCCCAGTGGAGGGGGTGGGGGTTAGGTCCCAAAGGAACCTCTGGGTTGTTTGGGGAAGGAACACATGGGAAACAGAGACTCAGTAGACAACGGTGAGTGCTCAAGGCAGGCTTGTTCCACGTTTGTCCCGGTTGATGGTGTGTCTTGCATCTCTTTCACGTCAGCACGCAAGGGGTCCCTGAAGCCCATTTGCACAGCTGTATAGTCTTCCACCCCTCAGAGGGCCTGGAATGTATTTACTCCTCAGTGCACCTGAGTCTCCCTCCTGTGTTTAGGGAACCTGCCATCAAGTGAGCGGAAAAGATCAGGTCACTGCTCTCAGATGCCCTCTCAGGCCCTTGAGTCTTCAGCCTGCAGCCGGTGAGACAGGGCTGGTCCAGGGAGCTTGCTGGTGGCAGTGGAATGGTCACAGCGACAGCGTCCAGAAGCCGGGATCCCATGAGGCAGTAAGCACATCCATGGGCTGCCAGTTTTATATATATATATATACATATATACATATATATTTATCTTAGTTCTCCAACCGGGGATTGAACCCATGCCCCTGCAGTAGAAGCCTGGAGTCTTAAATACTGGACCTCCAGGGAAGTCTCATCTGGTGGTTTTACTTCTAACCCGACTCTCTGGGTCCTGCCGTCTTTGGCTTTCTGATTACGTGCGAGGAGCTGATTACAAATAGCACTCCTTTCAGCAGGAGATAGAGTCTGTTTTGCCAACCACTGGCTCCCTGCTGGCCCCGGGATGTTGGAGGTGAGTTCCAAGCCTGGGCCTCAGGAGGCCTTGCATCTTGAATCATGGAACCCTGCCACCAGGTGACCAAGCCTGGGTCATGTCCACCAGGATGGGAAACGATATAGAGGGATTCCTGCTGTCCCAGATGAAGCCTCAACACGAGTGAGCCCAGCCAACCCTGTGCAGAGCCAAGATGGCCCATCGCAGCCGAGCCCAGTGGACCACACATAGATGCACGGTGGTGGGAGTGAGCTGCTAAGTTTTGTAGTGGTTAGCGCCTTGTGGAAAGTTCCCTGGAGCACTGCTGCTGCTGCTAAAGTCACTTCAGTCGCGTCTGACTCTTTGTGACCTCATGGACTGTTGCCTGCCAGGCTCTTCTGCCCACAGGATTCTCCAGGCAAGAATACTGGAGTGGGTTGCCATGCCCTCCTCCAGGAGGTCTTCCTGACCCAGGGATCGAACCCAGGTCTCATGTCTACTGCATTGGCAGGCGCAGTAGACTGCCATTTACCACTAGCGCCTGGGAAGCTTACCTGGAACACTGCTGCTGCCAAGTCGCTTCAGTCGTGTCCGACTCTGTGCGACCCCATGGACGGCAGCCCACCAGGCTCCCCCGCCCCTGGGATTCTCCAGGCAAGAACACTGGAGTGGGCTGCCATGTCCTTCTCCAATGCATGGAAGTGAAAAATGGAAGTGAAAAATGAAAGTGAAGACGCTCAGTCGTGTCCTACTCCTAATGACCCCATGGACTGCAGCCCACCAGGCTCCTCCGTCCATGGGATTTTCCAGGCAAGAGTACTGGAGTGAGCTGCCATTGCCTTCTCCCACCTGGAACACTAACCTTCCTTAATTCCTGCTCAGTTCCTCAGCCTGGTTCTCTAGCCTCCCCGCTCATTCTGCGAGCATCCTAATTCCTTCTGTAAATCCCTTTTCTGCTTAAATTCACCAGTGTGTGTGCGAATGTCAGTGACTCAGCCGACTTTTTGTGATGCCACGGACTGTAGCCCACCAGGCTTCTCTGTCCATGGAATTCTCCAGGCAAGAATACAGGAGTGGGTTGCCATTTCCATCTCCAGGGGGTCTTCCCGACCCAGGGATTGAACCCGGGTCTCCTGCATTGCAGGCAGATGCTTTACCGTCTGAGCTACGAGGGAAGTCCTAAGTTCACCAGAGCTGGTTTCTATTTTAAGCAACTAAGAAGGTTGGCTGGTATAGAGATTGGTGGTAGAAATGGATATCAGGTAATGGACCTTCAGGGAATCAGGGGCTGAAAGCAGAGAATGACCCATGTTCACACACACACACACACACACACACACACACACCAGAGCTGCCGCAGTTTAAAAGACTGAGGCTGTGAGGTGCTGCTGGGGATACAGAGCAAATGACTCATGCACGCTGCCGGGGAGACTGGGCTTTGGGAGAGCTAAATGCACGGCCCAGCAAGTCCACTCCTAGGTAAGCACCCAAGAGAAATGAGCCTGCGTATCCACCAAAGCACATCACAGGAATGCTCGGAGAAGCTTTATCCCAAACACCAAAACACTGGAAACAGCCCCAAAGCTGTAGAACAGGTTGATGAATTGTGAGGAATTCAGACAATGGAATTCTGCTCTGCTGCCTGGAACAACACACTGAACCTTGGACAAAATATTGAGCCAAACAAGGTTTCCACGGAAGGGCACATACTCTGATTCCTTTATATGAAGTTCAAGAAGAGGAAAGGTTAATCTACGTTGACAGAAGTCAGATCAGTGGCTGTGCTGAGGGTGGTGGTATTAACCAGGGGGAGAGGCGGGAGGAAGCCTTCTGGGGATGAGGGAAGATTTCTCTGTCTGGGTCTAAGTGGTGGGTCCATGGTATGTAGATGTAATATCAAAATGAACTGAGCTCATTTTTGTATGCATGCATAGATATAAATATGTGTAGGTATATGTGTATGTTATACCCCAGAAAAGTCATTTCTCCAAATCCCTCTGGCTGCCAGGGATGGGAGTTTGGCATTGCCCCCAGTGGTGAAGCTGCTGATTCAGTCATTGCCTGTGGTTCCCTGGAATGAGGTGTTCAAGCACCGCAGGGTCAGAGATGATTGCTTTTAATGGGACTAAAGCAAGGATGAAGCAAGTGAGGCACCTTAGGTGAAAATTTTAAGAAACATTCTGTCTCGGGGGATAGATGACTGGGGAAAGCCCTTTGTCCTTTTCTGTTACCTCCTTCCTGCTTCCTGAAAGGCAGACATGATGGCTGGAACCCCAGCAGCATTATGGACCATGAGGTAACCTTGAGAATGGTAGTCACATACTAAATGGTGTAGAAAGAGAAGGAGCCTACCTCCCTACTATGTGAGAGAAAAAGTAAGGATCTCAAGCCACTGCTATTTTCAGTTGTCATTATATGAAGCTGAAGCTAAAAATATCTAATATAGGTACATCTATCAGGGATCTAGCTTCCTCACTAGCTTGAGCAGCTGAGAGTGATGCTAACTATCTCAATTCATTGACTGAAAACTGGCCTTCCTCAGTTCAGTTCAGTTCAATTCAGTCGCTCAGTCACGTCCGACTCTTTGCGACCCCATGAATCACAGCATGCCAGGCCTCCCTGTCCATCATCAACTCCCGGAGTTCACTCAGACTCACGCCCATCGAGTCCGTGATGCCATCCAGCCACCTCATCCTCTGTCGTCCCCTTCTCCTCCTGCCCCCAATCCCTCCCAGCATCTGAGTCTTTTCCAATGAGTCAACTCTTTGCATCAGGTGGCCAAAGTACTGGAGCTTCAGCTTTAGCATCATTCCTTCCAAGGAAATCCCAGGGCTGATCTCCTTCAGAATGGACTGGTTGGATCTCCTTGCAGTCCAAGGGACTCTCAAGAGTCTTCTCCAACACCACACTTCAAAAGCATCAATTCTCCTCGGTACAATATAGAGAAAGGAATCCAGGAGCCAGAACCACTGAGGAATGGACTGTGAGCAGCCAGCCTCTAATCTGGAAAGACCCAGACAGCTGTCTTTGCCCCAAGACCTGGTGAAATCACTGGGAAAGGAGGCACCAGCCTTTTAGAAAGTACCCTGTGGCTTATCTCTGAAGGTCAGAGAGGGCCCCCTCTAGAGACACTGCCAGTGAGAGGGCTTCCTGATTGCAACGGGAGGGATGTGGCTAGCTGTTCATGAGATGCTCAGGACCAAAATAGATGGGCAGCTTGCAAAACTCTTACTTAATTCTTATCACTGAGAAAAAAACCCGAGCAGAGCCACCTTGGGAGGGTGCGGTCCCCTCCCAATTTCTGGGTCACTCAGAGCCCCCTCAGAGGCAAGTGGCCAAGCTTTTAGGCCCTGCACTTCAACAGTGTGCAGTCCTGACAACCTTCCTCCTGGCCATTAACCAGGTGACCGAGAGCTCCCGGGAAAGATTTTGTGGGCTCTTGTACACGCTTGGTTAGCAGGCTATCTTGAACTAGACCAGGTGCAGATCCCAGTGGGCCCTCCTGTTTTTCCAGACACAGCCTGATCGGAGCAGAGTGGTATAGCCCAACACCTGGAATGCGGCTGTTGTCCGCGCCAGCTCACTGCTTCTGTGCCTGCACCCTGCCGTCTCACTGTGCCACAGCCAAGGACAGGTGGCCCTGGCCACTTAGAAGAGGGCACCCCCACTGGACGTCTGAGGTGGCACCTGCCGCACTTGGTGCTGCTGTGGCCCGTTAGTGGTGACCCAAAGCCTAGAGTCAGAGCACAAGGCAGGCAGCTCACCTGCCATCCGTGGGATCGACACTAACTAGATTTGGGTTGTCCTCCCCACCCATCAGTCCGCCTTAGCGCTACCAGCCCTGGACTCACCAACCAGCGTGACGGCTGGACCACTGCTCCCCGAGCATGCAGGTGCCAAGGCCAAGGGATTTGCTGTCGCAAGAGTAGCCCATGACACGGAGGGTGAGGCCAGATCCCAAGGCTCCAGATAACAGTGAAGAAAGACAGAGGGATCTGGGTCTGAAGACATCAACAGCACATTAGCCAATCCTGGAACCGCCCAACTTCCAGATTCCTTCATACATTCTTTCATTATTTACTGCCGAACAGAACAGAACAGAACAGAACAACCCCAAACAAACCCCCAGCCCTGGGCTCCAGTCTGTGGCAGTGGGAGTCCCTCCCCGACCTGCACCCCTAGTGTGGGAGCCAGTGGTGGCCGAGCAGGACAGATTAAGCCCCAGGGCCAGACGCTCTGCGTCCAGTCCCCCTAACTCTGGACTCTGCTGGTTTAGCTTTTACACCCACGAAAGGAATGTTTCCACTAACAGACACCTCCAGGCTCCGCTGGCCAGAAGCTGAGACCAGCATCGACCAAGGGGACCACTCATGTGTTCAGGCAAATGGGATGGGTGAGGAAAGAAGGCGGGAGGCCTACCCTGGGCTGCTGGACCCTGACTGTCAGGGGGACAAACTTGCCACTTGAACGCCCATAAGGAGGATGGAAGGCACTCGGGGATTCCTTGGGCGTGTCCTCACACGGCTGATCCCATGGCTCAAGGTGGGGCTGCAGGCTTCCTTATAGTCTGGATCCACCAGGGCCCGGAGCACTCTGGAGCAAAGGTTCCGGTTACCTGACCAGGCCTGTACCTTCACTTCTGGGGTGCTGGCTCTGGGCAGAGGTCCAGGGAGCGGGTAGGAGAGGAGGATGCTGTGGGTTTGTGGCTCATTGCTTCAGTGAGACTGGCGCCCCTCTGTGTGTGTCTGGAGCACGTTGATAACCAACATTTCCTGTCTTCCTTTACCAGCTACGGTCCCCGATGGCGGTGATGGCCACGGTCAACAGTGTGGTTTAAACAAAGTGGTAGATTTTTATGATGTCAAAGGACCACCATAGAGGTGCCCAAGATGGTGAGCCTGGACCCTGGGAGGGAGCCAGGGCTAGGGGCGCCTTCTGGGAAAGGGTGAAGCTGCATGGGGGCAGGGGCAGGCTTTGTGTGTCCCTGCTCTTGTTTTCGCAGGGCTAGAGGGGAAGAGGCATGTGTGGTCGGGACAGCTGCCGTCCTGGCTGCCCCGCTTCTGGATCTCCCTCCCATTGGGTGAGTCCAGTGCCGCCTCCCTTCTCAAGGCCAGAACAGTCCAGGTGCTTGTTCTTTCAGACCCTGGCCAGGGGGAAGGGCACGTGGCCTGAGCCTGGCCAACCAGATGCTTCCACCGGGGCCTGGTGCCTGGAGCGAGTGTATCACAAACAAGTGGCGACAGTTTAGAATTCTTGCCCCGCTTGCGGCGGGGGCAGCCTCCAGCGCCCAGAACCTGGTGGTGGCATTCTAACGCAATGTCCCCGTGGGACCCCAGGTCCGGTTCCCTTGCCTTGCCCTAGATTCCGTGGGTCCTCCAGTCTCCTTTCCGTATACCCTTCTGCCTGACCCTCCACATTGTGGGTGTCCTTTATTTGTGCTCAAGCACCCCACTGGTGGCCTTCTAGGTTCTTTGCAAATTTCCACTTCTACAAACAATGCTGGGACGAGAATCTCTGCCCCCTTCCCTGTACACAAGTGGGAAGATTGATGGGGCCAAGATTCCGATCACCTACTGATCCTTCTCCCTGGAACACACACACCCTCCTGCCATTTCCCCCACGCCTGCTGCCTCGCACTCTTCATTTCTCCACTGAGATCCACTAAAGTAGCTCCAGCCCGTGCCTCCCACCTTCCTTCCTCTGGTTTCCATCACCCATTATTCCCATTGGTCCTCACCCCAAGTGTTTGCTTACTTGTAATGGCCTGTCTCACCTACGAGACTGCAGCAGCTTCACAGGGAAGGGACCACACTGGCTCATTACTAGATCCCAGGGCCTAGCGCATCATCCTCTGTCTCAACACCCTATGGACTCATCAGCCCATTCTGCGTGAACAAGAGAACTTGGGGGAACCACAGTACAATTTTAATGATCTCAGATAAGGGACAGCAGAGGGTGGAGAAAGTGAAAGGCCAGGTAGTAAACCCAACAGCTCCTGGCTCACATCTCATTGCCTCCCAACAAATTAGCTGGGCAGTTGAAGTGGGAGTTCTCAGCTTGTGAGTGCACTAGTTGAAGGAAGGAAGGAAGGGTTAGTCGCTCAGTTGTGTCCAACTCTTTGCAACAAGTTGTCTCTGACTCTGTGACTCCGTGGACTGTAGCCTGCCAGGCTCCTCTGTCCATGGGATTCTCCAGGCAAGAATACTGGAGTGGGTTGCTATTCCCTTCTCCAGGGGATCCTCCCAACACAGGGGTTGAACCCAGGTCTCCTACATTGTGGGCAGATTCTTTACCATCTGAGCCACCAGGAAGTCTGCAGTAGCTGAAGTCTTCCAGTAATTTCCGTTAGCTCAGAGAGATCAAGGGAAGCAGGGGGGCCACCTGGTGGCCGGTGGTTGGAGGTGGCTGCAGAGAGGATGTGGAGGGGAGGGAGGTGCCCAGCCTCTGGGCTCCTGCCCACCCCGACCTCCAGTCTCGAGTCTAGTCCACGCCCGTGGAGTTGGTCAGGTAGAAGGGACGGATGACGACTTGGAAGCTGCTGAAGAACCCTGCCGGGCAGGGGAAGAGGGAAATGCTCCTGGAGCTGTTGGTACCCAGGGCGCTGGGGATCAGGGCCTTCCAGCCCTTGAAGTCGATGATGTCTGCCACAAAGCTCCCCTCACAGTGCAGCAGGGCCCGGTTTTCATAGCCAATGGTGGGACTGGAGTAGCTGGACTTGGAGAGAGCCAGGAGTGGGGGGTCATCGGAGGAGCACGAGAACCCGTAGTTCCAGCAGCTCTGGAGGGTGGGGAGGTAGACTAAAGACCAGGAGACGGAACTGGCCTGGAAGAGGAAGCTGGGGTGCTGGGGCGTCTGGAAGGACCGGTAGGGGCTGTAACTGGAGCTCATCACAGACTCGCTCCAGGTGGGCGAGGTGTAAAGCCGGGGCTGGTAGGCGTCCTCGGTGAGGTTCAGGCCCCAGTACTGAGCCAGCAGCTCGAAGGGCACGGTGTGGAACTCCAGGGCCTGTAGTATCTTCTTCTGGAGGAGCGCCTCGTGACTCCAGTACAGGGACAGGTTAAACTGCAGCGAGAAGAGGTCCCGGGGCGGCATCATGGGGAACCGCACCTTCTCCACCAAGCCCTCCACTTCCTTGTGGGAGGTGCTCCTCTCCCGGCTCCACTCGTCCACAGCCTGCAGCAGGACCAGCTCGCTGGGCACCACCAGTTCGGTCCTGGAGAGCAGGTCTTGGAGCAGGCCCGGGGGAACGCTCAGCCAGGCCGAGGCCTGCGTCAGGGCCCCGAAGTTCCACGCCAGGAACTGCACGCAGATCTCCTCCAGCACGGGGTCCCGAGTGGCCAGGGCGTAGGCGTAGAGCTCCAGGGGTGTCCGGAAAGAGGGGTCCTGGGGGATGAGGATGGCAAAGAGGTGCCCGCAGTAGCTCTGCAGCTGCTCGGCCTGGTAGGCAGAGGCGAGCTTGTGCAAACACTTCACTGATGACAGAGACACATCGATCCTCCGGGAGTAGAGGTACCTGAGGGGAGACGAGGGCTGATGCCTGGCTACACCCCTTCTCCCGAAGGACGACAGGTGTGCCCCGGTGCAGATGTCTGGCTGACTGCTGATCCCTAGGGTGCCAGCTATTTCAGGGGGCATTTGGAGCCCCCTGACTTATCTCCTGAGTCAACCCCATTCCAAGCTCATGTGGGCCGAGAGCCAAGTGCATAGGCAGCTGGGCGGACCCCAGACACCCTGAGGATGTTGCTTCGTCCTCACTGATGGGGACGGTCCCGCCACCTCCTCCATTATCACCGTCATCTTCATGGGCTGGGCCCCGACACCAGGACCTGCTGGCCATCCGGGGCTCTGCCCTTCCCTCTCCCCTGTCACACCGCTGGGCAGAACTCCTGATTTCCCCACTGGGTGCCCATGGGTGCCCCTCTGCCCCAGCACCTGTCTGGTGCCCCCATGACATGGGCATCGTCATGGGTCACCTCCTGTCTGCCATCCCTGCCAGCTGTGAGCCCTGTGGGTGGCACCCAGTCTATGCCACCCACCGTGTAACTCCGTGTGCCACCAGGAGGCACTCTGCTCATAAAGACGTGTGGAGGGAGCCTGCTGGGAGGGGAAACGCCAGGCAATGGCCCCTGCCGTCTCCTGGGAGATGGTGAATGGGGCCCTGCTTTGGAAAGAACCAAACTCTGTCCACCACTTCTCTCGAATAACGAGCCTTCCAGGGAGCCTCAGACTTGCTGGCTTCCCCACCACTTGAACACGGAGCCTCGGGTGCCCAGAAAGGAGCCGGGACCCCACAGAGTCCAGTGGCAGCAGCAAGGGTGGGCTGGTCCTCGTCCCACCTGCCGCTCTGCCCTGATGTGCTCAGTACATCCTGTGATTCTGTTGCTGAATGTGAACTCGAGAACCAAAATGGTCATCTGCACCACGTGGGGGCTGCCGGGCAGAGGGAAGGGGAGTGGGGGGTGGCGCAGGCAGTGAACAAGGGTCTCCAGAGACCCTCTAGGGCCTGGGTGGGGCTCATTGCTGCCTCTCTGCCTTAGAGGAGGGAGAGAGACAGAGAGAGAGGGAGGGAGCGAGAGACACAAAGATACAGGGCAACAGGAAGACAGAGACAGAGTGAGAGGCAGAAAGAGACAGGAAGGCAGAGAGAGACAGAGAGAGCAAGCTGGAGCACACGGCTAGACAGGCCAGAGAACCGCTGACTCTGACCGAGGGCGGTGACTGCCGAGAGGCTGGGACCAGGCACAGACGCATCACAGACCTCAGCCCTGCTGGGAGGGGCACAGGACAGCGGCCAAGCTCTCATCCTCGGCTGGAAAGACGCCATTTAATCTTTTTAAACTGCCATTTGCTGTTTCCTCTTAAATGTCACTTTCGGCTAGCTACAACTTTGGGTCATGAGAGGCAACGGCTTTTCATACACTTGGTTCTCTCTTTAAGTTGATGCTCCCAGAACGCCAGTCCCTGGGAAGCCCGCCCGAGGTGGTGACATAGAGACCCCCCAGCAGGATGGTCTTCGGGGGAAGGGGCTGACCCCTCGGGGGCCACTCTCAACTGGGAGATGGGCTCCCGGTGTGGATGGCCCGCTGGTTAGACTGCCGCCTGGACGGTGCCACCTGGGAATTTTCTCCCCACTTTCTTCCGGCAGCAGACTTGGATTCCTGTTTCTTTAAAAAAAACTTTCGCAGGAGCAGATCAGTGAGGTGAAAAGAGGAAGAATGACTTTGATAGTTTTTTTTTGGGTGCTTATGACACCCGAGAGACAGGTGTGGTGTGCGTGTGTGTGTGTGTATGTGTGAGGGCTGACCCATTTCTCACAGTCCCTGTGGAAAGAATACATAAGAATGTGTGTGCAAAGGTGAGGACGCGTGGCTGTGAAAGTGAGTGTGCACACATGTGTGGGTGTGTGAGCATGTGTGTGTGCGCACAAGTGAGAGAGCACGTATGTGGTTGCCCTCGCGTGTGTTCAGGTGAGCACAGCTGCGGTTGGTGTTGCGTCCCTCGTCCCTGGGGTTTTCCTTTGGCAGGGACGCTGCCTGGTCCCTGGGCCCGGCCCCGAGGCCACTCACCTGATGAAGTCCTTGACGGCGGGCACACACTCAGCATCCACCTCCATGGTGACCCTACTGCCCGGCTCCTTCCACAGGCCATGGGCCTCGGGGTTGGTGGACAGGATCAGCTTGTGGGCGCAGATGGCCAGCTCGTCCTCCTCACGCACCTTCACCCTGATGAACAGGTCACAGCCCTTCTGGCTCTCAAAGATCTGCTCTAGAGCCGCGGGGAGCTCGCCGGATAGGTCGAGGGTGTAGACACCTCTGGTTTCTATGGAGGGGGACGCATGTTAGGAGGGGCCCCAGCACTCGCTTCCTCTGTGACCCGAAAACACGGAGTTTTGCTCCCTGGAGTCAGATTCTTCCCTTAAACTGTGGATCCTGCCTTATCAACTCAGAAAGGCTCCTGGGGAGACGAGGAAAGAACAGCCCTGGAACACAGGGTGCTGTCGCCCCCCGTGGCCCAGAGCCCCACCCCGTCAAACACCCCTATGTCGTAGCTCACCTGCCCCCCCAACATTCAGATGGCACATCTTGGGGGGATCTGGAGGGGCTGACTTCCAGAACTTGGGGTCCTATCCCAATCAGTCAGTCAATCAATCACCCAGATGTGACTGTCTAAAACCTGAACCTCCTGCCTCGTCTGGTCTGAAGAGGGTCCCACGGCAATGCGGTTTAGAGCTTTGGGGTCCTTGGCAGCCTCCTACAAAGGACTGAGGCCTAGAGAAGCTCCTGGAAGTTCCCAGCCTGGTTTGGAAGTGATGCACCCCCTTTCCCAGCAGAAACAGAAGGCTGCCGATTCAAGGGGTGAGCCTGCAGTGTGCAGACATAGGGTGCACAGGCACCTCGCTTCGCTGTGCGTTGCCATGTTTCTCAGAAACTGAAGGTTGCGACAGTGTCTTGAGCTATGCTATTTTTTTTCTGATGACATTTGCTCACTGTGAGTCTCTGTGTCATGGTTTGGCAATTCTCAGTGATATTTGATGTTACTATTGCAAAAAGATTATGACTTGCTGAAGGCTCGGAGGGTAGTTAGCAATTTTCAGCACTCAAGTACTGGGTTCTTTTGGCTGTAACTCATGGCATGCAGGATCCTAGTTCCCTGACCGGGAATTGAACCCATGTCCTCTGCACTGGAAGTATGGAGTCATAATCACAGTACCAGCAGGGAAGTCCCGATAAAATATTGTTTAATTAAGGTATGTGCATTATTAAAAAAAAAATAAAGTGTGTATATTATTATCATTATTTTTACTGCTAGCTTTTCTGGTTTACTGAGGCTTCCCTGGTGGCTCAGATGGTGAAGAATTCGCCTGCGGTGTGGGAGACTGGGGTTGGATCCCTGGGTTGGGAAGATCCCCTGGAGGAGGGCATGGCAACCCACTCCAGCGTCCTCGCCTGGAGATTCCCCATCGACAGAGGAGCCTGGCACACGCTACAGTCCATGGGGTCACAGAGTCGGGCAGGACTGAGACTAAGCCACCGCACTGGTCTATTGATTTTACGCCATTGATCTATTGTATTTAGGATTGGCCACTCTTTAAATGTGTTCTCTTCAACAGAGAGAGAGAGAGAAAATATGCATATTTATGTTATCTAAAACTCTTCATCTTCCATCCTCTCAAGGCAATAAGGCCCCGCCCTTGTGCCTTGAGCAGGGTTAGTCTCCCTGTACTTCCCCCATATCACCGCAAGGGGGCGCCGCTGGGCCAGGAGCCTGTGCCCGGTGACAACTGCTTCCTGTCTCAGGGGGATTCTTTACTGTGGTAGGAACTGCCGGCTTTCCCGCCCCTCCTGGAGAGCGGGCATCACCTGCGAACCTTCGCGTAGGGAGGCGTGTGATTCACGTGGAGCCGGGGAGCCGGCCTGACCACCGTCCCTGGGATCCAGGCCTCGGGCCTCTGGGGCCCAGGATGGGGCTCACCGTTGGTGCAGATTACGCTGGCGTCCTCATCGTGTCTGCAGTTGCTCTGCATCCAGCCCAGGGATGAGCAGTTGGCCAGCGAGGGCTCTGTCCCCGTGCACCTCACCTCGTCCAGCATGATAGGGCCGTGTCCTGGAAGCACAGCAAGGATGACAGAGCCTGGAGGGGGAGCTGGGGCTCTCGGCCCTGGGAGGAAGGCCCTCCCAACAGTGCTGCTTCCCCAAGAAGCCTAGTAAAGGACAGTCGCGGTTATGCACAGAGATGGAGAAAAGCGCTCTGCAATCCTGCCTCCCAGTAAAGCAGCCCCTGGTTGGTGGCGTCCCCCCAGCGCGGGTCCACGTGGGCACGTGCTTTCACCCGGTACTCTCATGGGGCTACTTGAGCATGGGTCCAGATCTATTATTGAAACTTTGTGCCATGAACTAGCCTTGTTCGACCCGGTTGGTCGGCTTTGTAGATGTCAAACAATTATTGCGTAACTTATGCATCTACTCCTGTGGCTGAATACGTGGATGATTTCTCATTTTTTCAGAATCATAGGCACTGCACACAGACTTTTCTTTTAGGGGGAAACTGTTTCAAGAAGGTAAAGTTCGGAGTGGAGTTTCTGGGCTGGAGGGAACAGTCGCCAGGCAAATGTGAGTGCAGGCTGGGCCGCCAGCTCTTGGCCAGCGCAGGGCTTCTACCCCTTGGAAACCTTTGCCAGTGGTGGGAATGCCATTTGCAAGCCTTAGGTATGACCCTTTCCTGGGCCTGGTTCCTTGGCAGCGCGTCCTGCTTTGGGGGACCCGCGGGTTACCTGGCCCGAAGGCGGCCCCGCCCAGAGCCTCGGTGGCGTTCCGGAAGCCCAGGGCTCGGCAGATGACGCTGGCGTCTGTCAGGTCCCACATGTTGTCACACACCGTCCCCCACTGGCCGCTGTAGTAGATCTCCACGCGGCCCTCGTTGGCGGAGCCCCCGTCGGCCAGCCGCATGTCGCCGTCTTTCACGCCTGCAGGCTCTCAAGGGAGAGCAGAGGTCAGCAAGGATGGAAGCTGGGTGCTGGGCCTTCATCCCTGGGCGGAAGCATGGCCACCCCACACTCCTGGGGGCCATGGGCTCTCGTGGGGGCGGTAGAGTTCTCCCCAACAGGGGTGAACCCTGGACCATTAGCTTTGAACACCCCATCCATCCTCGAGGGGATCACCCCCTGAGAGGAGTGAAAAATACACATAGACATCCCCCTCCATACACACACTGAGGGAGACATCCCCTTTCTAGTCCTTGGGGTCTGAGTCCTTCATGCCATTGATAGAGAAGGGCCACGGGGGCGCTTGGTGCCACCTGAGAGTGGAGTGGCAGGACCCCAAGGGAAGAATAGGCCCACACCGGCCCCACCTGTGGGTGTCTGGGGCCTGGGGTGCAGCCTGGGCACCATGGCAAGGAGTGCTGGGAGAGATGTTTGGGAAGGCCTGGGGGCAAAGGTCTAGAGCGCCCTGGAAACACAGGAAGAGTATGCCAGACCAGGAGAGAAAGCAGGGTCCCAGCTCCACACTCATTCTTCTGGGACTCAGCCCGCTGACCTCCCCACCCAGCCCCACCTCAGCCCCTGCTGGAGCCAACAGTGTCAGGCAGGAGCTGGGTGCCAGGTCAAAGGGCACTTCTCAGATGGGGTGTAACAGCCCTTCCATGGGGTCACCGGGAAGAGGAAGGGCCTCTGAGTGTGAAGAGCGTGAGGACAGGTGTTCAGGACTCTGGAAGCTGACTGTCCAAAGGGCACTGACCCCAGGCCCCTCGGGGCTCAGCCGTTCTGTGAGCCCCTCCTGCCTGGTCCCTCTGGTTCCGGCTGGATGAGAATGGAGCCTCCTGGCCTCCTCTCCAAATCTCCAAGCCATGAGTGGGAGCAGCCAGGGCTTCACGCAGGAGCGAAGACCCAGGCTGGCCCCTGTAACCCAGGCACCAGGCAGAACACCGCCTTGACTTTCTGCAAGGGGAAGGGGCCGACCTTGTAGAGCAAGGTCACAGACCGCTGCTCTCAGGATTCCAGGGGCTCAGCTCACCTTGAGTCCCCGCGACCAGCAGCCACATCCAGACGAGCCGTAGAGGGGCCATGGCCTTGCCTGGGAGTCCCTTGTCCTGCAGCGAAAGGAGGCAGCGGAGTGAGAGGGTGGAGCTGGACAGGCCTCGGGCCCTCCTTGTGGAGGGTGCTCTGGGTGTCCCAGCGGGGGCCCTCACCTCGTCTGAAGGTGGTCCTCCAAGGATGAGGAAGACTTTCCCAGATGAAGGGAGTGTCTCTGGGCAGCGAGGACAGTGGGGCGAGGTGGGGTGGGGGGGGCGGAAAGGTGCCCATATCAGAAAGCTAGGCCCTGGGCGTGACTGTCAGGGGGCATGGGTGGGAAGGGCGGGGAGGGAGGAGGCAGAGGGTGCAGGGCCAAGATTGGGGGGGCCTGGGGGAGCCCACTCAGGGTGGCTGAGAGATGGCAGGGATGGCTCAGATGGCAGGCCAGCCTGCGAGAGTACCCTGAGGTCTGCAGCTGCCAAAGAACACTGCGTGAAATGGACCATGTGGAACCTGGAAGGGAGGGGGACGAGGGTGGGTAGGGTTGGAAGGGAGGGGGACGAGGGTGGGTAGGGTGGGGAGACGTGTCAGGAGGAGGCCACAGAAATCCGCGCAGGGGTGACACGGTGACGGAGAGCAGTGAAGGGACTGGGCTGGGGGTGGGTGCGGGGCGGGCGGGGGAGAGGGCTGAGGGCTAAGAGCCAGGCCTCTGCCTGGGCAGCTGGGTGCGGCTGGGGGGAGACTGGGGGAGGGGAACGAGATGAGAGGACACTGTGGGCCTGGCACTGCCACGAGGTCAGTGTCCCCAAGAAACAGAGGCTGGAGGAGGCAGGGGACCACAAAGGCCACACAGCCAGCCCCGGGGAAGGGGAGCAGGGGGGACCCAAGTCTCTCCACTTTTGCCGGGGCGTCTTGCCTTTGTAATTCTCACAGCTCGCTTTTTCTCTTCGCCCACATCCTGCCCCTCACCTGCCTCCCTCCCTTCATGTCCGCATACCAGCACAGTGAGGCGGGAAGAGGGGCATGGAGGGGGTGCAGAGAGCCCTGCTGCTCTGGCCCAGAGAGGGCCTTGCGACACCCACGCCCCACCTTAGGGCCCAGCCAGCAGGGCTGTGGCTGCTGTTGTTGCACCCCTCGAGTCAGGGCCTGGTAACCAGACCCTCCGGGGGCTCCCAGGCACGAGGGTCTGCCGTCACCGAACAGAGTCCCTGGACCAGACTGCTCACACCACTGGCTCATGGAATCCTGACCACGACCTTGAGAAAGACCTTGTTGACTCCACCTTACAAGTGAGGGGGCTGAAGCCCGGAAGGGTAGCCAGCTCTGCTCACACAGCTGGGGAGCTGTGGATGGTGAGTGGCCGTGGGGGAATCTGCCCAGCGGCCACCCTCTCTTCATTACACTGATGGCCAAGTGGCCAGGATAACCAACCACCCAGCACACCAGGACCTGTCCTGGTTTACGCACTGGAAGTCCCATGTCCTGGGACATGCCCTCGGTCCTAGGCACATGGGGACGGCTGGTCACCCTCTGCACTCCCCAGAGAGTGGCGGCCACCAGCTTTGCTCACCCTGAGACACGAACCCAGGGTCCCAGGCAGATGGCCAATCAGGCACTTGGCTCATGGTATGCAAATGTCACTGCCCTTCGGCTGGCTCTGGCCACCCATTTTTGCCTGACTCATTGGAGAGATGGGGCAGAATTGTCTGCCCGGGGCCATTCCACACTCTTGTGCAAACTGGGGAAAGGTGCAGCCTGAGCTGAAATGGCAACCCACTCCAGTACTCTTGCCTGGAAAATCCCATGGATGGAGGAGCCTGATAGGCTGCAGTCCATGGGGTCGCTAGGAGTCAGACACGACTGAGTGACTTCACTTTCACTTTTCACTTTCATGCATTGGAGAAGGAAATGGCAACCCACTCCAGTGTTCTTGCCTGGAGAATCCCAGGGACAGGGGAGCCTGCTGGGCTGCCGTCTGTGGGGTCGCACAGAGTTGGACACGACTGAAGCTGCTTAGCAGCAGCAGCAGCAGCAACAGCCTGAGCTGAAAAGCACTGATCGGAGAGAGTGCCTCGGCTGAACTGCTTGCCCCTTTGGGTGGTCTCCTTGTGCACCAGTGAATAACCTGCCCAAATGGACAGAGAGACCCAGGAGCAGCAGTGATGGTCCCTGGTTTCAGGAGGAGCATCAGATCCCTAACTGAGCACAGGCAGGGAGACTTGGCCGCTGTAAGATTACACTGTATAAAGAGAGGGACACCCACCTGAGAGCAAGAGGTTACCAGCTTACCTGCCTGGGGCACCTGCAGATGGCTGTCCTAAGGCCTCCCACTTGCAAAGGAACCTCCAGCCCAAAAAAACCCTCCCAGTACAGAGTGTGTCAGGTTGGTCCCAGGAAGCGCTTCAGAAAGCTCAGTCTAGTTTCGATTTCGAGAAACCACCTGACCCTGTTTCCTTCTGGGGTTGGCTGCTGCCAAGGCTTCCTGCTCCCCTCCCCGCCCTTGGCTCTGACTGGGGGCGGCTGGGACGGCGGTGGGGAGGATGGCAGCCGCCCAAGGCTGCAGTCTGGCTGATTCTGCTCTGGTTACAGAGCAAGGCGGCGGCGCCAGGGGTGGGTGCTGGGGGAGGGGAGAGGAAGGGCAGCAGGCGTCAGCGGTCAGAAGAGCAGAGGATGGGCGTGGACAGGTTCCGTCTGCATCCAGGGACCGTGGGCTCTTTCACTGCACGCCCATGCCCGTCTCCTGGGTCTCACGTGTTGCTGGGGGCAGCGGTAGGGGGGCTGCTCGCTCTGCTCTAAGCACTGGACATGCCTGACCTGAACGTCTCATCCCTCTGGGGCAGGGGCAGAGCCTCTGGAATGGACTTTGTTCTGCCCCTCTCACACCCACTCCCTTTCCTTCCCTCTGACAGAGAGCCTGCACCTCGATTTCCCCCTGGGGAAGCACTCTGGGTCTGGCCTGAGTCTGGCAGGTTGGAGACAATGGTGTCAGGGAGGTGTTGTGATGCCAGCCCCGTGAGGGGTCAGTTTTAGACTGCTGGAAGGAGACCCTGTAGGGAGCAGGCGGCCTGGAGGCGCTGATGCCCCTGGTGCCCCCGACTGTGCCCTGAGTAAAGCCCAGCTGAGGATGCAAGTGAGGGCAGAGCTGAGAGAGGGAGGAACCTAGGTCCTGATGCTATGGTTTGAGCACCTGTGTCCCCCTGGCCTGAACTCAAGGCCAAGCCCTGGCTTCAAGGCCAGATGAGGCTTCAATATCCTATGTTGTTTCTGTCATTTGCATCCCAGGTTCTGGACGAGAGTTATCCCCTAGGAATGTCCCCAGGTCTCTCTAACCTGCTGGCTGTCACCCTGGTCGGCTCCTGAGAATCACCCAGGAGTCTCACAAACTCCCAGCGTCCAGATCCACAATCTCTGGGGTGGGGACAGGCGTTGGCCTTAAAGCCTTGCAGGTGGTTCTATGTACAGCCAGGGCTGAGAACCATCAGTAGGGAGACAGAGTTTCCCTGGCAGCTCTTGAGTCCAACAGAGTGAGCCCTCGGGCCAACCATCCAATGACTATTTGCCCAAAACGTGAGGCTTGAGGGGGCTACGGGCTCATATGATCCCCTCCAAAGAAGCTGTAAAGCTCCGTGGAGGGAAGGGGAGTGGAGCCGCAGAAACAGAAGCGGCAGAAGAGACTGGAGAGATTTAACATCCCACCCAACTGAAGGAGTCTCAGTGCTGGCTGTCACAGAAACCCTGGCCTTGTCACTTCTAGCCTCCATTGGTTCCTTGCCCCAGTAAGGAGCTGGTCAGGGTCAAGAGTGCAGAGGAAGTCCTTTGGGAGGAACTGGTGGCGATGTTGGAAAAACCCAAGCTGCCGAAGGGTTTGGGATCAAAGCAGGGGTGATGTTCCCCTCCGGCCTTTCCAGTCTTCCGCCCACTAAGGGACCTGGAACAAGAATTGAGGCCATCTGCTCCAGAGAGAAGTGACTAAGCTGTGATAAGGAGACCATCCGTGAAAGTCTCGGCTCCACAGATAATCGGGCCGGTGGGGACCACGTGGATGCGGCTGCTGTAAGCAGGCAGCCACAGCTGACACAGTAGGAGTGTGCTGGGGGCTGTCAGAGACCAGAGCCCGTATGAAGCGTTTAGACTTTCTTTCGTGCCTCCTCTCCTGCTCCGCCACACAGGGGGACGCTGCCTGTGATGCTAACACAGAGACAGCTGGCACGGCTATCATCTTTGATGGGACCCATTCAATACTCCCAACCGCTACAGGAAGTTGTCGTTCAGTCACTCAGTCATGTCCGACTCTTTGCGACTCCAAGGACTGCAGCACGCCAGGCTTCCCTGTCCTTCACTATCTTCCAGACTTTGCTCAAACTCATATCCATGGAATCGGTGATGCCATCCAACCATCCCATCCTCTGCCGCCCCCTTCTCCTCCTGCCTTCAATCTTTCCCAGCATCAGGGTCTTTTCCAAGGAGTCGGCTCTTTGCATCAGGTGTTCAAAGTGTTGGGAGCTTCAGCTTCAGCATCAGTACTTTCAATGAGTATTCAGGGTTGATTTCCTTTAGGACTGACTGATTCAATCTCCTTGCTGTCCAACGGACTCTCAAGAGTCTTCCCTAGCACCTCAGTTAGAAAACATCGATTCTTTGGCACTCAGCCTTACGGTCCCACTCTCACACCCATACATGACTACTAGAAAAACAATAGCTTTGACTATATGGACCTTTGTCAGCAAAATGATGTCTGCTGTCTAGGTTTTAAAACGCTGTCATAGCTTTTCTCCCAAGGAACTCTTATTAACTCTTTTTTTAAAAATTTACTTATTATTTTTGCTGCACTGGGTCTTCGTTGCTTTCTCTTTGCTTTCCCTAGTTGCCTCTAGTTGCTTCTTCGTTGCTTTCTCTAACTGCAGCGAGCAGGGGCTGCTCTCTAGCTGTCCTGCATGGGCTCCGCACTGTGCTGGCTTCTCTTGTTGTGGAGCACAGGCTGTAGGCACGTGGGCTCAGCAGTTGTGGCACACAGGCTTAGTGGCCCCGAGGCATGTGGAATCTTCCCGGACCAGGGATTGAACCCGTGTTCCCTGAATTGGCAGGCAGACTCTTAACCACTGGACCACCAGGGAAGTGCTCTTATTAACTCTTTAATAGATGAGAAAACAGAGGTGCAGAGAGGGGAAGCCCACCCAGTTACACAGCCAAGAAGGGGGACTGACGGCATGTCAACCACTTCTTCAAAAAACTGACTTGAGATCTGATAATTTACATACAATAAAGTGCATCAATTTAATGAGTTTTGGCAACTGTATACAGATGGTAACCATGACAACTGCAATACAGAGAACATTCTTATCATCCCTCAATGTTCTCTTAGGCCCTTTGCTGACAATCTCCTCTACCAGCCCCCACCCCTGGCAACTGGTGATCTGCTTACTCCTACTGTGTGGATCACAATAAACTGTGGAACATTCTTCAAGAGATGGGAATATCAAACCACCTGACCTACCTCTTGAGAAATCTGTATGCAGGTCAGGAAGCAACAGTTAAAACTGGACATGGAACAACAGACTGGTTCCAAATAGGAAAAGGAGTACGTCAAGACTGTATATTTTCACTCTGCTTATTTAACTTATATGCAGAGTACATCATGAGAAACACTGGACTGGAAGAAGCACAAGCTGGAATCAAGATTGCCGGGAGAAATATCATTAACCTCAGATATGCAGATGACACCACCCTTATGGCAGAAAGTGAAGAACTAAAGAGCCTCTTGATGAAAGTGAAAGAGGAGAGTGAAAAAGTTGGCTTAAAGCTCAACATTCAGAAAACGAAGATCATGGCATCTGGTCCCATCACTTCATGGGAAATAGATGGGGAAACAGTGGAAATAGTGGCTGACTATTTTTCTGGGCTCCAAGATTCCTGCAGATGGTGATTGCAGCCATGAAATTAAAAGATGCTTACTCCTTGGAAGGAAAGTTATGATCAGCCTAGACAGCATATTAAAAAGCAGAGACATTACTTTGCCAACAAAGGTCCGTCTAGTCAAGGCTATGGTTTTTCCTGTGGTCATGTATGGATGTGAGAGTTGGACTGTGAAGAAGGCTGAGTGCCAAAGAATTGATGCTTTTGAACTGTGGTGTTGGAGAAGACTCTTGAGAGTCCCTTGGACTGCAAGGAGAGCCAACCAGTCCATCCTGAAGGAGATCAGCCCTGGTTTGTAAGAGATAGGAAGAATAAAAGAAAAGCAGGCCCCGGCAAGGGCCACAAAAGAAATTTATAATTATTGATAAGCTGGATGCTATAAGGCATGAAACTCTTGGAACAAGTCCAAAGGGAACAGTTCATAATCGTGAAAACAAGATATGATCCTGGGGTCGGAAAACCGACCCCAGACTGTTTCTCAACTCGCATCTCAGAGTCACATGTTTTACATATCTGGTGGAAAATCTACAGATAAGAATATTAGTCTTACTTACTGATTTGTTATTGATTGCTATTTCCTAATTACTCAATGGTTAATGATGATTTTGTTCTTTGGCCCTGAAGGCCACATGAGTTACAGTTTTAACTCCCCGCTTATTCTTTCATTCACGGCTGAAAGTATAATAAAGCTGGCTTGGATTCAGTTTCCGCACCTTCACCTGGAGTGGTGTTGGTCCCCTGATCCTCGCTTCTCTCTGAATTCTTGTGTCTCGTTTCTCATTCTCTCGCTGTATCGCGCTGTTGGAAACCCTGGTTGTCAAGCTGGACTCAACACTGGTTGTTCATTGGAAGGACTGATGTTGAAGCTGAAACTCCAATACTTTGGCACCTGATGCAAAGAGCTGACTCATTTGAAAAGGCTGTGATGCTGGGAAAGATTGAGGGCAGAAGGAGAAGGTGATGACAGAGGATGAGATGGTTAGATGGCATCACCGACTCAATGGACATGAGTTTGAGTAAACTCTGGGAGTTAGTGATGGACAGGGAGGCCTGGCGTGCTGCGGTTCATGGGGTCGCAAAGAGTCGGACATGACTGAGCAACTGAACTGAACTGAACAGTTTCAGGCATCCAATGGAGTCTTGGAAAGTATCTTCTGCAGATACAGGGGTCAGGGTTGGGGGCAGCTACTGTATTACACATAAAACTGTTAACAACATTTGGAGACAAGTCTTTGTGTGAATGTCAGTTTTTATCTTTTGTGGAGGGACAGGATTACTGGGTCCCAAGTAATAGAGGAAAAGAACCAAATGGGAAAGACTAGAGATCTCTTTAAGAAAATTAGAGATACCAAGGGAACATTTCATGCAAAGATGGGCTTGATAAAGGACAGAAATGGTATGGACCTAACAGAAGCAGAAGATATTAAGAAGAGGTGGCAAGAATACACAGAAGAACTGTACAAAAAAGATCTTCACCACCTGGATAATCACGATGGTGTGATCACTCATCTAGAGCCAGACATCTTGGAATGTGAAGTCAAGTGGGCCTTAGAAAGCATCACTACAAACAAAGCTAGTAGAGGTGATGGAATTCCAGTTGAGCTATTTCAAATCCTGAAAGACGATGCTGTGAAAGTGCTGCACTCAATATGCCTGCAAATTTGGAAAACTCAGCAGTGGCCACAGGACTGGAAAAGGTCAGTTTCATTCCAATCCCAAAGAAAGGCAATGCCAAAGAATGCTCAAACTACCGCACAATTGTACTCATCTCACATGCTAGTAAAGTAATGCTCAAAATTCTCCAAGCCAGGCTTCAGCAATATGTGAACTGTGAACTTCCTGATGTTCAAGCTGGTTTTAGAAAAGGCAGAGGAACCAGAGATCAAATTGCCAACATCCACTGGATCATGGAGAAAGCAAGAGAATTCCAGAAAAACATCTATTTCTGCTTTATTGACTATGTCAAAGCCTTTGACTGTGTGGATCACAATAAACTGTGGAAAATTCTTCAAGAGATGGGAATACCAGACCACCTGACCTGCCTCTTGAGAAATCTGTATGCGGGTCAGGAAGCAACAGTTAGAACTGGACATGGAACAACAGACTGGTTCCAAATAGGAAAAGGAGTACGTCAAAGCTGTATATGGTCACCCTGCTTATTTAATTTATATGCAAAGTACATCATGAGAAACACTGGACTGGAAGAAACACAAGCTGGAATCAAGATTGCCGGGAGAAATATCATTAACCTCAGATATGCAGATGACACCACCCTTATGGCAGAAAGTGAAGAGGAACTAAAGAGCCTCTTGATGAAAGTGAAAGAAGAGAGCGAAAAAGTTGGCTTAAAGCTCAACATTCAGAAAACGAAGATTATGGCATCTGGTCCCATCACTTCATGGGAAATAGATGGGGAAACAGTGCAAACAGTGTCAGGCTTTATTTTTTGGGGCTCCAAAATCACTGCAGATGGTGATTGCAGCCATGAAATTAAAAGACGCTTACTCCTTGGAAGAAAAGTTATGATCAACCTAGATAGCATATTGAAAAGCAGAGACATTACTTTGCTGACTAAGATCCGTCTAGTCAAGGCTATGGTTTTTCCTGTGGTCATGTATGGATGTGAGAGTTGGACTGTGAAGAAGGCTGAGCGCCGAAGAATTGATGCTTTTGAACTGTGGTGTTGGAGAAGACTCTTGAGAGTCCCTTGGACTGCAAAGAGATCCAACCAGTCCATTCTGAAGATCAGCCCTGGGATTTCTTTGGAAGGAATGATGCTAAAGCTGAAACTCCAGTACTTTGGCCACCTCATGTGAAGAGTTGACTCATTGGAAAAGACTCTGATGCTGGGAGGGATTGGGGGCAGGAGGAGAAGGGGCAACCGAGGATGAGGTGGCTGGATGGCATCACTGACTCGATGGACGTGAGTCTGAGTGAACTCCGGGAGATGGTGATGGACAGGGAGGCCTGGCGTGCTGTGATTCATGGGGTCGCAACGAGTCGGACACGACTGAGCGACTGAACTGAACTGATGGTCGGTGTATGTTTAAGTTCTTAAGAAACTGTCAAATTTCCAAAGTGGCTGAGCCCATTTTTGCATCCCTATTGGCACTTCCTATTACGGTTTCAGTGGCTTTAAATGCTCACCAATACTTGGCATCACCAGTCGTCAGGATTCTATACTTTCAGCATATAGATCTTGTACATATTTTGTTAGACTTTTACCTATTTCACGTTTTGGGGTGCTATTATAAATGCTGCTGTCTCAAAAAATTTCCAGTTGTTCACTGCACAGAAATAACACTAATTTCCGTATGTGAACTGTGTATCCTTCAGCTCTGCTAAACTCAGCTGTTAGGTCTTTTTTGAGTCATCCTTAGGGTTTTCCTATCTAGTTGAACTTGTCCTTGGTGAAAAAAGACAGTTTTACCATTTCTTTCCCAGTCTAAAGATTCTCCTTTTTCTTGCCTAATTGCACTGTCTGGGACCTCATATGGGGTGTGGGTGATGGAAAGTGACAAGCACATTGCCAGGTTCCTACTTTGATCACGGAGCTGTGGTTGTGTAATAACATGAAGGGAACACAGCAACACTAATTCTAGTTTGGCAACTTCTTTGTGGCTTAAAATGATTTCAAAACAAAAAGTTAAGTGGTAGGGAAAAAACAAGTGGAGAATGCTGATTCTTGCCTAGTTCCCAGCCTTCAGAAGAAAGTCTTTTACCTTGAAGTATTATGTTAGCTAAAGGTTTTTTCCACAGACACCGTTTACTGGCTTAAAGAAGTTCCTTTTATTTCTAGTTTGCAAAGAGGTTTTTTTTTTTTTCCCCGCTTGTATTTATTACTTAAAAAAATATTTAAATTATTAAGAAAATTCATTTTTATTATGACAAATGTTCAGAAAATATATTCTTAGTGTTTAACAAATACTCTTTTTTGGCCATGCACCATGCCGCATCTTAGTTGTGAAACCAGGGACTGAACCCATGTCCCTGTGGTAGAAGCCTGGAGTCAGCCACTGGATCACCAGGGAAGTCTCTGTTTGCTTTTAAGTCATGAATGTGTACTGGATTCCATCAGATTTTTTTTTTTTCTCTATCTTTTGAGATTATCATACGGTTTTACCTTCTTCATCTGTTAAATATAGTGGACTATGTGGATTTTAGAATATCAAACCAACCCTGCATTCTTGGAGTAAATCACAGTTTGTCATGAAGTACTGTCCACTTTACAAGACGCTGTATTCAACTGGCTAAATTTTTGTCAAGGAGTTTTGCTTCTGCGTTCACGAGGGTTTGTATTTTTCTTCTATTTGTCTGGTTTTGGTGTCAGGGTAGTGATGCCTTCACAGAATGAATTGAGGGTGTTCCCAGTTCCCAAAATTATGGAAGATTTTGTGTTGGCTCCTTACAATTTTTTTCCTTAAATGTCTTAAGACATGATTTACCAATAAAGTAATTTGGCCTTAGAATTTTCTTTGTGTGAAGGTATTTTATTTTTGCTTTACCCAAATCTATTAATGGTTTTATTAAGGTATAATTTACCAATTTGAAGTGCACAAGTGAGTGAAGTTGCTCAGTTGTGTCTGACTCTTTGCGACCCCGTGGACTGTAGCCCACCAGGCTCCTCCATCCATGGGATTCTCCAGGCAAGAGTACTGGAGTGGGTTGCCATTTCCTTCTCCAGGGAATCTTCCTGACCCAGGGATCAAACCTGGGTCTCCCTCATTGCAGGCAGACGCTTTAACCTCTGAGCCACCAGGGAAGCCAGCAGAAGTGCACAAAGAAGGCAGGATTAACATTTGGAAAGAAATTAATCTCATCTTCTTTCACCTAGTTCTGAGATGACTTTTGGGAATTTCTTTTTTGCTAATGAATTGGAGAAGGAAATGGCAACCCACTCCAGTATTCTTGCCTGGAAAATCCCATGGATGGAGGAGCCTGGTGGGCTACAGTCCATGGGGTCGCAAAGAGTCGGACACGACTGAGCGACTTCACTTGACTTCTGGTGACTCAGATGGTAAAGAATCTGCCTGCAATGCAGGAGACCCAGATTTGATCCCTGGGTCAGGAAGATCCCCTGGAGAAGGAAATGGCAACCCGCTCCAGTATTCTTGCCTGGAGAACCCCAAGGACAGAGGAATCTGGCGGGCTATAGGCTATGGGGTCACAAAGAGTCAGACACGACTGAGTGACTAACACTAAGGAATTGCAAGCATGAGTTCTAGGCAGGCGCAAGTCACTTGGAGCCCAGAGTGTCGCAGCTGCTCAAGACACAGTCGAGCGCCGATTTTCTCTGCCTTCCTCCTCTGTGTGCAGTTGCTCACCCTGTTCCCCTCCTCAGCTCCATGTGCTCTGGCTCCCCATCTCCCATCCTGGGACTGTTCTCCTGAGGATCACTTCCTCATTGCAGGCCCCTGGAAACACAACCTCCTTACTTGACACCTGCAGCGTTTTGACGGTTGACTCTCCTCCCTGGCTGTCCTGGTCAGGCTCCGCAGCAGGTAGCCCCAGATTAGGATACGCTAAGGAAGCTTTAAAGACAGGGGAGCTAGTTACAAGGTGTGAGTGAGCAGGTGCAGCTGCTATCTGGAGCTCTGGCCACTCCCAGCTCAGAAGCGACAAAGGCAGGAAGTAGTTCCTGGAGGTAGTGCAGGAGGCAGGCAGCCCTGGCGAGGGAATCAGGGCCTCCCAGCTTGCCCCACTGCTTCCTGCTGGTCGGGGGTCTGTCCCAGTGTGCGCTGATGAGGTGCAGAGGCTCACTCAGGTCAGCCTCTGGGGAGGCTGGGCAGGATGGGGAAAGGATGGAGGACGGGCACCCTGACCCACACCTGCCTCCTTCCAGGTTCCTGAGGGTTCCTCTTAGGAACCCCAGTGTCCTCCAGAACGATCTAGTTGGTTCCTGCAGGCTCATCAACATCTAATGACATCTGGACCAGTCAAGAACTCTTGCTGGAGCCCACCCCACTACCAGTCTTCTAGTAGCCTCCAAGAAAATGGATAAGTAGATGCTAACCTGTGTATGGACTCATTTACTGTTCATGATAGCTCTGTGAAGTAGCTCCATTATCTCTGTCCTTTCACGGACGAGGAAAGAGAAGCCCAGAGAAGTTAGCTGATCTAACTGATCCAACCACGGTCACACAGTTGCAGTGTCAGAGCCAGGACTGGAACCTGGAGTGGAACCAGAACCTATACTCTTTATCAGTCTGACCAAAACAGCGTCTTCAGTCTTAGGGACAGGCTGGACTGGCTGATCTGGTTTCCATAAAGGCTTCTAGTCCACAAACGTCCACGGTCTCAATCCCACGAGCTCCCATGACACCCCGGCCATCCTGCATCAAGAATGCTTCTGGCTCATTCCTTGCCAGGATCCCTCTTCATCCCCACAGGAAGCGCACCCTTCTCTGAGCCCCTGTGTGAACTGGCTCTCATATCCCCTGGGGCAGTGCCCAAAGCCAATGCAGACCAGGAGACAAAGAGAATTCACTTTATTGTTTACAAAACAATGGCTCCAGTAGGAAGGAACACAATCATTATGCTTACAGCAGTGAACAGGGGTGGGGATGGGGGGAAAGCCTAGCTTTAAAATACTTGAAAATCACTGTGTGAAAATGGAGCTTCTGGGCACCTGGGTCTTAGATCTCAACCCAGTGAATGTCCCTAGTCCTCCAACCTTCCTAATTTCATCTCTGGTATTTTTAATATCACACAGCCCTGAATGTCATGGATATTTATCAAGGAGGTGGGTCAGGGAGCCCAGGTAAGCAAAGTCAGAAAAGACTTGGGCCTTCAGACTGTCGTACAGTGGGATTTGAGTTCTAGAGAGACATGTCTGCTCAAAACCTTGTTTTCTGTTCTTCTGCTATTCGTTTTATAGTGGAAGAAACAACCAGCACAGGAATGAGGGATGCTTCCTGGGTCCCCTCCGGGCATTTGTATTAAAATTCTAAAGTGGGAAAAGTCTATGAGACAGAGGTTCACAAACAGCCAGAGCCTGAAGCACGCCCCTCCCCGGCCATCGCAAACCCTACATTCTCCTGAGAGGTGAGGTAGCTTCTGGAAGAGGGGCACCGCGGGCTGATGGTGATGGCCCTTCTAGATTTCGGTTCTGGCTGACCTGTGTCCCAAACCCTCCACCTTTACCCTGGGGTATGGAGAAGAGACCATAGGGACTAAGACATGCCAAAGTTTCTGTGAAGTTTCTAGAAAGAAGAGGCTGCAAAACTCCCACAGGGAAGTGGAGAAATAAAAGGCCAGGACAGAAATTGCCGGACCAGGCAGGCCTCGTCCACAAGCTCCAGGGTAAGGGAGCCCCAGCGTTGGGGGCCAGGTGCAGGCTTGCCAGAACCTGGGGCCCCTCTTTGACTCAGGAATTACACATTCAAGTCATTTGCGGAAGTCTTTAAAGAAATGGCAATTTCTGATAATTGCTAAAAAAAGGTATTGTATCCTTATCATTGTATCCTTTGGCCAAGGACTTAGAAATGCTTGAAAAGTTGCCTTACGGACTGTAACTGCTTAATTACCATTTTCTTCACTGTTGGGAATGAATTTCTTAACTACAGGACTTTGCTCTTGATAAGATTTGCCGATTCCATTTTATAAGAAAGGAAACTAACTAATACAGAAGCTAATAATTAAAACTTCAAAGTGCTACACAGGGACAGAATTTTCCTGAAGACAGAATATATGGGGCCAGCCCCTTGAATGGAGAAGTTTGACGTGGGGGCAGACGGTGGGCCTGTGGCCCCTCTTGGGGCCCTTTGAGCAGACGTGTTCCCGGAGGCCTGCCCTTGCCCTCACAGCCCTGTGAGGTCCTGCAGTGTAAACAGGTTCTTTCCCAGGGGCCTGGAGGGGTGGATTGTGGGGTGGTCCAGGAGCACCAAGCTGGCAGCCCCACTTCAGACTCACTGTTGGATTCCCAGAGAGGGCACAGTGCTTGACACACAGTAGGAGCTTAAGAAATATTTATTGAGCAGGAGAAGAAATGGAGAGAAAAGAAAAGGAGGTCAGATGGAAGAAAGGGCTGAATCGGAGGATGGGCCCCAAATTAAGATGCCTGCAATGACTAGCTTCAACCACCAGGTGGAGGTGCAGGGAAATGTCCGGCCTGTAGCTCTGGGAGACAGCCCCACCCCGCCACTTCCGTTCCCCTCTGAGAAGCCACATCTCAGGCTGGGACTGAGCTCCCAATTCTGGAAATTTCTAAACCAGGCACACACCTCAAGAGTTCCAAAAAAAAAAAAAAATCAAAACAAGAAAAAAAGATAAACTAAACATCACATGAAAGTGCAGTCCTTGGGTTTTTATAAAACTTGAGTCCTGATGAAGCTTAAAACCGTCCACCCCTCGGCCTTGCTCGTCCTCTTGACTTTTCTTGGTTCAAATGAACTCTATGCCCTCGTACTTCACACTCCCGATCTTGGTCTCAGGCAGGAGGAAGCGTCCGTCCAGCGTGAAGGCCATGATGTAGGTGGCGATCTGGCCGCCATCCTCCTCAGACTTGAGGGCCACGATGATCTGGTCGTCGGTGTTGGGGATGAACTTGAAGGAGGAGAAGCCATGGGTGGGGACCACTGCCCCCACGCGCTGGACAGTTATGTCCCCGAAGTCCTGGGCGGCGCTCAGCAGCAGGTTGGTGCCCCGGCGCTCGTCGTCCTTCTCGCTGTAGCGCTCGTGGCTGGCGCGGCGCGGCAGGAAGAACCAGCGCTGCAGCGTGTCACTCCAGCAGGCAGACTCGTGGATGAGATAGCCTGGGGACACACAGGCCGGTCACAGCCCGCCCGACCCGACCTGGGCCCAGGGCGACCTCGCCCCGCGTGCAGACCGCTAGCGGCCCGGCAGCCGAGCAGCAGCACCGTTCTTTTCTTTAGCTGTCCGTGTGTCCAGAGTGGCTGAACCCAGCAGGACAGAGCCCATGGGGCCGTACGAGCCTCTGCTGGGCCGCCTCTCTGGCTGCCCTCCCTTGCCGGCTCCCCCAGCACTGCTGAGTAGCCATGGCTACAAGGTCTGTCTGTATATTACCTCCTTGGTGCTATTTCACCTCTCTCGGGGTGCAGAGGAGAGAGCTTCTGCAAGAGGCACGAGTAACACCAGGTCTGACCTGAGAAGACGGATCAGGGAGGGTAGGAGAGGCTGCCTTGCAAGCCGAAACGGATGGGAAGTCAGCCTATCTGGAGGTGAAGCTGTGACCTCAGTCACGTCCCCGAGCCCGCTCCAAGTACCACCCCTCCCTACTACAAACAATGACTTCCAGAAATGGGGGCAAAGAAGCAAAGCTTTGTGCACCTGCTCCCACCGCCAGGTCAGGGGTGAGGCCCAACCTCAGGGCAGTCCCCAGGAGGACCCTGCGGACGGAGCTACTGTCTGAGCCCACCAGGTGAGCCTGGGTGAAAAGCAATGGCTCGCTGGCCCCAGAACCCAGAAGCCTGGCAGGAGCAACCGTCAGAGACAGCCGAGCAAGCAAGCTCGCGGTGCCCATCCGCGGGCCTGGCTCTCACCTGGCGGCCGGATCCCGGCAGCGGCCCGCAGGGCGTTGTAGCTGGACACCCAGTTCTCGTGGTCCACGCTGCCTCTGCAGCCCACCACCTTCACCCACTCTGGGTTCTCATTCAGCACCTCCCCCGTGGCAGTGGTCCACTCCTTGCCCAGGCCGCCCACATACAGATGCTCATCCTTCACGGCCAGCCACTCAGCTTTGAAGCCTGGGGACAGGGAGACAGGGGCGGGGCTGAGGCGAGGGCCAGCCTTCTGCTGGCCTGGCCCGTGGGCCCAGTCAGGCCAGAGCAGAGAGCCCTCTGGGCCCGGCAGCTCTAGGTAGCAGAGGTCACTCACGGTGGGCTCAACTTGGGGCGACAACAAGAGAGTAGAGGGCGGACCAGCCACCCTGCAGCTCCATCGGAGGGCGGGCAGGCGGGCGCCTCGGAGCAGACAGCATGGCGTCCACGGGGGCACACAGGCACCACCTCCGCCTCCTGACTCCTCTCTCCCTGCCCTCCAGCATCTTCTTCCCAAACTCACTCCAGGAACCCTGCTGGACCGTTCCCCCTTAGCCCAGGTGAACCCCCCAGTGGAGTGGCCTAGTACTTCCCCAGCCAGAAAAGTGGCCCTCCACTCACAATCTCTGCAGACCCCAATCTTCCCGTTTCTCCAGCTGTCACGTCAGCCCCATCTCAGACTACGCCCAACCCTGGGAAAATGCAGGAAAGTGCTGGTCACACAGCCACACCCCCGAGGGATTTATGTGCCAGCGGCCAGAGCTTAGTGGGGCTCAGCACAGATGCTCACAGTAGCCACGCCAATCAGTGTGTTTATTTTCTTAGATGGATTTACTTACCATGAGCCTAGCTTTGAAGGCTGTGTGGGCACTTTGTTCTTGCATATTCTCACCTATTCCTTCACTGTGTTCTAATCTCTGCTTGTTCCCAAATGTTCTGCAAACTTCTGGCTGGCCCAAGGAGCTGTGGCTGCAACCCTCACCTCGGGATGCTTCTCTGCAGGTGGCTCTGGGGGCCTCACTGACTTCCTGTGGTCTCCTCTGGGGGACCGACCACCGGGCAACCCCGAGCTCCCTTTATCCTGCTACCCTCCAGACCCCAGGGGCAAGCAGAACTGCTGGATGGTGCCGGACATGCGCGGCTGGCCTGAGGCAGAAAGTAGGCAACCGAGGTTTTCAATAAAACGGTGGCTGAGAGTCCTGCCAACCTGCCCAGCCTCGGGCAAAGTCGGGACAGATTTTTATCACTTCGAGGGAAGGAGGGCCTGGCAGCCAGCCCAGGGCCCAGTGAGTTAATGCGATTTCTCCTTTGACCCCAGGCACTGGCAGTGGAGCCTGGCTTTCTAGCAGGTGCAGACCCAGCCACACGCATGGAAGCTGATGTCAACTCTCCTGCTGCCCCATGTGAAGGTTCTGGGCACACAGGCTCCCTCCCACAGCTCTGCTACCTGCCTGCTGGCGTGGGGCACAGCCGATGCCAGAGGTCAGACTCCACTCAAGGTCGGGGTGGGGGACACTGCTGCTCACACTCCGACCCTCCCCTGCTGGGTTTTCAGAAAGGAGCAGTTTGCTTTTTAACAAAGTCTCAGTTCAGAATGAGCAAACCTGATGCTCCAGCTTTAAGGCTGAGGCACGTGGAGGGCGCAGTCCTAGCGTACGCTCAAGACACTGATACGGCTGAGGACGCAGAAAGGGGCTGCCCCTGAGGGCAGGGCCCAGCGCTCCTCTGGGAGAGACCCCGCTTCTCCGCCAGCCCCCAGCAGAAGCTCACACTCCTGGGCATGGCTTCGGTCTGAGGTCTCCGAGGACTCTGCTCAGGCTGTGGAGGCCGCAGGTCAGAGGTGGGGGAGGTGAGATCTCCCCGACGTCCACCCCCCCGGACCTGTGACTGCTTCGCTGTGCACATGTTGAGAACCAACCGGATGACCTGTCCTCCAGCATCGCAGTGAGCCCAGGGACAGACGGCCTGACTTACCTTTCCCCACGGTGCCGTCGCCGTCGGACAGGATGACCCAGGGCACAGCCCTGGAGCCTTCGATCTGGTAGACGACGCCGGTGCGGTCGTCCACAGAGTAGAGCTTCCCATTGAAGACGATCAGATCCGACAGCTCCATGCCCCGCCCCTTTTCCGCCAGGTGGGACTCCAAGACTTCATGGCCTTGGTCCCACTCCACGGCCACCCGGTCCCCGCTGTCTGACAGGGTCAGATGACCCTTCTTCAGGTAACTGACCCAGGTGTTCTCCTCCTGGGCCCTGGACTTTGTGTCCAGGTCAGCGATAACAGCGATCCGGTATCGCGTCCCACCCGGCGTCCTCTGGGGGGCAGACAGCGGGTAGGTGTCATTGTACCGGGCAGCAGGCGGCTGGACAAGCTTCCAGTTGTGGGCGTTGGGCAGGGGGGGCCGGCCAGGAGGGGGGCGGTGGGCATAGAGCAGCCAGAGGACAGCGGCGCCCACAAAGGACGGCAGGATCACCTTCCAGCGGGGGCGGAAGCGGGGGTCTGCGGCCTTGGTCATGGACGCCAGCACGGGAAGGCCCCCCACGCTGATCCGGAGAGAGTGCATAGACTCATTCCATTCCGGGGGGTTGGAGAGCTGGACGGGCATCAGACTGAAGGGCAGCGGGACCTGTAACACGGGGGAAAGGAGAGCGGTCACGACCTGCCGGGCACAGCGCCCCACGTACGAGCGGGTGCACGGTCCAAGGCGGCCTCGTCCAGGGTGCCTGGCGTGGCCACGTCTCTGGGCCATTACTGCTCTCTTGGCTCAAGTAAACCCTGACTCTAGCAGTATCTTTGTTTACTCTTATTCAGCAGGAAGAAAAGTCTTTCCAAAGCAAAACCGTTCCGTGTCCTCTGTCCCAGCTGGCAAGACACAAACCTCAGTGAAAGTTCTGCGTAAGCTGGTGCTTTGCAGTCTTGGGAAAGAGGGCACGTGGCAGGCGGGGAGGTGGGGAGGGCGCTGGGCAGGACAAACTATCAGAGAGAGTACAGGTCCATTTTAAGCAAAGGTCACCTGAGCCAGGAAGCCCTCCCTGATGGCTCTGCTCCCGACGGCAGCCTCCATCCCCTTCCTTGGCACCTGTCACCACTGGACATCACGTTACAGTTCATTTGCGCCCCCAGCCACTAGAACAGTGCACAGAGCAAACACACGCTCAGAGAGGGAGTTTTTACTTCCTCCTGGGTCACGTTTCCCTGATGTTCAAATAAAGCATAAAACACTATCAGCCGAACAGAAACGTGCTGTGCTGTGCTTGGCTGCTCACTCACGTCTGACTTGCCGTGACCCTGCAGACTGTAGCCCGTCGGGCTCCTCCGTCCATGGGACTTTTCAGGCAAGAACACTGGAGTGGGACGCCATTCCCTCCTCTAGGAGACAGTCCCGACCCAGGGGCTGAAGCTGCACCTCCTGTGTCTCCTGAATTGCAGGGGATCCTTTACCCGCTAAGCCATCGGGGAAGCCCATTCAAGTCAACTATGGAACACAATCAAGCCAAACAGAAACAGTGCGGGTTTTGGCAACATCTGTCCCCTGGCGCCTTTGTGTCATGCAAAAGGCTGAGGGTCCAGAGGCTGTCGTGTCCTCATCCCTGGAGCCCCGCCTGTCAGCGCATCAGCTCCAAGGACAGCGTGGCTTGGCCCGGCCGGCTCCCCAAGTGCAGCTGGAGGCCGAGCTCCAGGGGAGGTGATGGTGGCCAGGAATAGCGGCTCTTGTCCCCAGCACAGACCACGGCAGCTCACAGGTCACAGCAGCACCAGGGGCAGAAGCAGCAGAACACTGGCCCGTGGCCACTCTCTGTCTCGACCTTCAGCTGTGACTTGGCAGGTCTCAGCCTGAGAAACGTCCCTCAGGCCACGGAGCATTTCTGCCTTGGCTCCCAAACAACTAATGGCTGACTCTCTGCGTAGATGCGCCTCACTCCGCCAGGTGGCAGCTGGGAAGGGCGTGGGGATTCATGCGGGGACTTGGCAGTTCTGTGAACCACCCCCCACCACAATGTAGAGCATGTGGTCTGGCTCCTGGGATGGAAAATCAGGGCAACAGGCCCACATGGTAAACAGGCCTCCCATCCCCTTGCTTTCCGGACAGATTCTTAGGTTCTGGCCACAGGGTCAAGTACAGAAAAGGGACTTCTAAGGAGCACGTCAGACATGAGGGGCCCTGCGGAACAGCCTCGGAGTCCTCCTCTCCTCCCCTAGGCATAGGCCCGACTCCCCTCCTGGGAGAGGGCTCCCTCTGCCCCCAGGAAGCAGTACCCCAATTTGCCATGGAGACGCGAGCTGGTCGCTGGGGACCTTGAGAGAAAGCAGGAGTCCTGGCCCCTCCTCTGGTCTCGCCAAACCACGGCTTCAAAAGCACGGCCAGGACAAAGCTGCCCGCTGTCCACGTCCAGCCCACCGTCGCCACTGAGCTCTCAGTTCCTGCATCTCACCTCCTTGTCAAAATTCTGCCTGGATTTCTGACATACATTCGCCTGCAATTCTTCCCTCAGGAATCGAGGCAGCGATGGCGGATGGCCATCGTCACAGCTGTCCCGGTCGAAACTTCCATCAAAACCCTGGGAGACACAACTTTTTGTGTGAACACACTTCAACCAAAAGTAATAAGCCACCGCCACCTCGAAAAGCCCAGGTGTGGCCCCCATCCCCCTCCGTCTGCAGCGTCTGCTCTGTCAGCCCCAGCGACCCGGCTGCCTGCCTCCTCTCCATCGGCTCCTACGGCCCCTTCTCACAGGAACCACACAGGCGCCCTCTTGCTGCCACTCCCCCCACCCCGACACCCACTGGTGCCCTGCGGCCACCAACACCTGCCATTCAAGCCAGTTCCTCTGGCGTGTCATTCCCTGCTTTGGGAGCAAACCCTCGCTAGTTACACAACCCCTGCCAACCCCAACCCGTCCCTGGCAAGCCGGCTCCTCTGCCTGCCAACCGACCACCCTTCTACCCCACGTCCCCCAGGCAGGGCTCGCTGTCCTGCCCTGGCTCCTGACGGTCTTGCTCGCACTCCTCAGAAGGGCCTCCCTGCCCACCCTCTACCCCACAGCATACTGCGCCGAAGGAATGAAAAGGACACCCACTTCCTGAGCAGCTGAGGCTCCTTGCCCCTGCGCCCCAGCTTAGGTACACGCAAACCCCCGGCCCTGGATCCAGCCGGGGTCGAGCTGCCTGCCGTCACACGGCTGCAGGTGCAGTGGGCAGAGCCTGCCAGCATTGACATGTCTCCACTGTGAGGTGCCCTCACAGCCCCTGGCGGACTCTTCATTACTGAGTCACGGTCCTGGTGTCCCCCCCTCCACTCGCTCCCAGCAGACTCTGAGGACGCCACCAGCAGCCAGGGCCCAGTGGAGCCTGCCCAGCCCCCCGGCCCCGGTCCAGGGGGAGGACCTCCTGCTGGCTCGGGGTCGGGTCAGCCGTGCCCGCTGTACTGCTTCCTTCTCACAGTCTGTACCTGTCCAAATCTCCCACCTGAGCCACTGTTCCAGCTCCAGGGTACACTCTCAGGTACAGTGGTTGTGCTCAGTATGTGAAAGGGTGACACCGTGCCTCTGTGAATGAATGCAGAGCCCACCATCCCCATCCCGGAGAAGCGCTCTCCCCCGTCCTAGCTAGGGTCCACTGCTGGCCTGCAGATGCCCCACCCACAGACAGGCCTGCTCCTGGGGCCCAGCCACCAGGTGTCCTGCTGCACCTCCTGCCGGCAGCAACGGGGCTGCCAGCGGTGACCTGTCTGCAGCCCTCCTCCCTCTCTTCTCGGCCCCCAAGGCGGGCTCCTTCCTCGCCACCCACCACTTCTCCTTCTGAATCCACACCCTCCCAGCCTGAATGTCTCCCTGGAATTCAGGCCAGGAGCCCAGCTGCTGAGCCTCCCGTGCCTGCAGCAGGTTCCCGGCAGGAAGGCACTGCTGGCCGGGGGCGCTCCCAGCCCTCAGCACCAGCCTGGGCAGCAGTCAAATCGCTCATGCCGCCACATCCTGGCAGGTGCCAGGCCCCCTCACCTGTCCGCACCCCAGCTCTCAACTCCGCACCACTCCCCCCGCCACCCCAGCCTCTGCCCTGATCTCACCTTGGCCTCCTGATGTCCCAGACCTCTGGGCAACCTGAGTTCTGCCTGGTACCAGCCGGGTGACCTCAAACAAGTGACCTCGCTCCTCTGGATCTCCGTTTCTCCACGTGTAAACTGTGCACATCGGACTGGCGTCCCAGGGCCACGGCCACCGGGTCAGATGCTGTGGGACTTGGCACTGACCTCCCGCTGCTGTCCAGCATGTCCCCCCTCACATTACGAGCACCTGTGCACAGGCCTGGGGGGGCCCGGCTCTGTAGGCAAAGCTGGTGCAGGGGCCGGCCCACTTCTGTGAGCGCTGGGCACAGCCAGAGCCAGGGACTAGACGCCCTGCTCCCCGAGAGAAGCAGATCCTCCCCAATCCATCCTTCACACAACTGACGGAGACTTTCCTGAAAAGTGAATCTTTACCAGCCCCTGGCACCTTCCTGCCAAAGGACAAGCTCCTCAGCCTGCAGGCGAAGGCTCGCATCCTCGCACATGCTCCCCATGCTAAGCACCGCCTTGTTCGTGATCCCACAATCTGGGTGCCAAACACTCGCACAGGACGCTTTCTCCACTCAGCCACATGGACCCACCTAGCAGCTCCTGGCTGTCCCGTGAGAGTCACGCACTTGCTGCCCTGCACCCCTCCTGTCCTGCGTCTATGTGAAATGCCCCCCACCCCCCCATGAGCGTCCCTCCTATGAGGGGCTGACCTCCCAAAGGCAGCCGGGCTGGATCCCAGGACCTGGGACTGGCCCCTTCTATGGCAACAGGGACTGTGCAGACGAGAGCCAGTCAGGGGCCCTGCGATGGCGAGATTGCCCAGGTGGGCCCTCAGCATGTCCTCACCGAAGAGGGGGGCGGGGGATGTGACAGCTGAGGAGGCCATGTGACCACGGCCAAGGATCGCATGGGAGCCCGAGGAGCTGGAAGAGGCGAGGACGGACTGTGCCCTGGCACCTTCGGTGGAGCGCGCCCCTGCCCACACCATCTAGGCCCAGTGAAACGACAGCTGCTTCTGGCCTCCAGAACAAGGAGGGCACGTGTGCCGTTTTCAGCTGAGAAGCCTGTGGCGGTGTGTGAGGCCAGGCCTAGAACCAACGCTCCTGATGCCAGCTCCGCCACTTCTCTGCCTGCAACCCGGTCTCAGCCTCCCCACTGACTCTGAGCCCCAGGAGCCCAGGGGCTCTGCTCAGTCAGGCTGGCTCCCAGGACCAAAGGAGGCCTGGGCTTCGATCACGTTTTGCTACATAAACACTTATTCGATTGCTTTCGGTGACCGGAGAGCTCGGGCTGCCGTCCAGAAAGCCCCTTCAGCTTCACCACTGGATCAAAGCCCAACTTTGGTGTCCATCCCTGCTTTGGCATCCCAAGGGATTATTTTTATTTTGTAGAAAAAGAAAGTTTCCAATCAGATTCGTTTTCATGCCGTGCCATGACCCGCCAGTTTATCATCTAAAACTGATGGTGAGCTGCCTGTAGTCTCCTGTTGCTGGAGGCCTGGCTCCAAGAGAGAGCTTACATTTTTATTAAAAAAAAAAAACCAGAACAAAAACAAAAACCTGCCATCCACGAAAACCAGGAGACACGCCAGCGCAGCTGAGAGGTGAAATGGACAAAGCCATTCCCAGAAGGACCTGCCCCTGCCCACACACCTCCGAACACTAAGCAGTTTAAATGTCTGCTCTACGTGACGAGAAGTTTGTCAACCCCACCACGTGCAGCTCGAGCTCAGTTGCGTCCGACTCTTTGCGACCCCAAGGACTGTAGCCCTCCAGGCTCCTTTGTCCATGGGATTCTCCAAGCAAGAATACTGGAGTGGGTTGCCACTTCCTTCTCCAGGGGATCTTCCTGACCCAGGGATCAAACCCACATCTCCCTTCCTGCATTGTAGGCGGATTCTTTACCCACTGAGCCATCCTAATGGGTCGATTTTTTAAAAAATTATTTTTATTTATTTAACTGCACTGGGTCTTATTTGCACACGTGGGAGCTAGTTCCCGGGTCAGGGACTGACTGACTCCGAGCCCCCTGCATTGGGCGTGTGTAGCCTTAGTCACTGGACCACAAGGGAGGTCCCAGGCTGATTTTATGTAACCAGGAAAACTGGAATCAAGTTGCTGCGGTAGAAAGTCACGAGCTCTCTGGCCGGCCAGGCTCACCTGTTCAGGGGGCATGCCTACCTTCGCTCCCGTTCAGAAACCCCTGGGGACCACACCCCTCCCGGCTTCCTTTCTCCTGTGCCAGCCCCACTGCAGCATCTCTGGAAAGGCGTCCCTGGCTGTCGAGGGGCAGCCACCACCCAGGAGGTTCAAGCTCTAATTTCCTTCCGGGTCCCCTCTCTTTGGGGCGGGTGTCAAGAATGGCTCGCTGACACTCATGCTTTTCTGGTGTCCGTGGAACCAGCACTTCCTTACAAGACAGACCAGAAACAGCCAGGTGTGGTGCTGGTGATTATCCACTGGCCAGTGGACTCCAGACCCAAGGGAGGCGGCACCAGTCTCTTGCTGTACACCAGGGGGGCGCTGCCTCCCCACCCCAGCAGCAGCAGCCCCTCCGAGGTCTGGTTATGGTTAAGGAGGAGGACAGGCTCTGACACCCCTACTTCCACGGGCCTTTCATCACCGGACTCTACCAAGGCTTAGAAGAAAGTGGGTGGCAACCCCCGACACAGCCAAGAGCCTTTTTCTGTAGATTCCTTCAGTTCAGGGGTGTGACAGGTGGCAAGGCAAACAGGTTTAACGACAGCTGCCAAGGCTACCAGCCCCCCACACCCCTTCAGGATCTAGGGAGGCAGGAAGCACAGTGTGGAGATAAGGAGGCCTCTCCCAGCTCCCTGTCGCCTTGGGGGCATCCACTGCCTTCCTGGCCCCACCTTGCTCCTAGAGAGCCCTGTCCAGACAGTGGGCTGGGCTGGGCTCCGAGTTCCTGCTCTGCTCACTGCCAAAGGGCACTTCCTGGTTAGAAAGTCAAGAGCCCATACCATTGACATCACTAGACGCCAAGGGTTTCACAGCTCCAGCAAGACGGCATCTCAAAGAATGCAGACGGTGTGTCTCAGCTTCTGGAAAATATGACCTGATTCAAGGGATTTTTCTGTTTTGGACTTGCCAAGGCTTACTACTTTGTACTATTTTAGGCCATTTCAAATGTGGACAGGGTGGACAGTGGAAGGAAACCAGGAAGGAAGGGAAAGGTCCACAGCAGTCCAGTATGTCCTTTTCAGTTGAGTTTCTCAGTCGTGTCTGACTCTTTGCGACTCCTTGGACTGCAGCACGCCAGGCCTCCCTGTCCATCACCAACTCCTGGAGTTTACTCAAACTCATGTCCATTGAGTTGGTGAAGCCATCCAACCACCTCATCCTCTGTCATCCCCTTCTCCTCCTGCCCTCAATCTTTCCCAGCATCAGGGTCTTTTCAGATGAGTCAGCTCTTCCCATCAGGTGGCCAAAGTATTGGAGGTTCAACTTCAACACCAGTCCTTCCAGTGAATACTGAGGTCAAGGCTGAAACTCCGGGTCCTACCTGAGTCTGCACCTTCCCGGGCTCCTCTTACTCTGTATACAGGCACTCACAACTGCGTGCTGAATCCGGTTACATACAGCTCGAGGTAACTTATTTTTCAGCCCTCTGGCTTGCTTTAAGGTCACTACCCAAGAGGAGTGAGTTTGTTTTCTGTTGCTGCTATTCACAAATCACCGCAGACTCAGCACTTACACACCACAAACTCGCTTTACGGTCTTGGAGGACGGAAGTCTGACATGGGTCTCACTGGGCTAAAATCAAGGGCTGTGTCCCTTTCCGAGGAGCTGGCCTTTCTCAGCTTCTCGCAGCTGCCCACATTTCTTGGCTTGTGGCCCCTTCCTCCACCTTCAAAGCCAGCAACAACACTGTCTCGCTCTGGCCTTTCTGACGTCACTTCCCTCTAAAGTTCTCCTCTCTCCCTCTTCCACGTTTAAAGGCTCTGTGATTGCTCGATAACCCAGCATGGTTTCCCTCTTTTAAGGTCGTGGGTTATCAACCTTAATTCCATCTGCTACCTTAATATCCCCTTGTGAAAGTAGAGTCGCTCAGTTGTGTCTGACTCTTTGCGACCCCGTGGACTGTAGCCCGCCAGGGTCCTCCATCAGTGAGATTTTCCAGGCAAGAATAATGGAGTGGGTTGCCATCTCCTTCTCCAGGGGATCTTCCCAACTGAGAGATCGAACCCAGGTCTCCAGCATTGCAGGTGCTCTTTACATCTGAGCCACCAGGGAATCCCTAATAACCCCTTGCCACGTGATATATTTGTAGATTCTGGGGGTCAGGATGTGGACATCTTGGGGGGGGGCATTATTCTGCCAACCACAAGGAGGGAGACAGAGAAAGAACCTCTGGCTTTTCTGAAGGGGCAGGGCCGTTCGCACAAGGCTCTGTCTCCGGGGTGGGCACACGCTGTCAGGATCGTCCACAGTTTGTAGTTATTGCCATCATGGGAGGGCTGCGTGTGCTTCAGTTGTATCATTAAAGCTATACTCGGAGGATTTTTAGCAAAAAGTGATCTTTCCAGTTGAAAGTGAGGTGCTGTGCCGTACACAAAACCACACATCACTGGGGCTGTTTATGCAGAGAGCCCACAAATACGAGGACATAATCATCCCACAATCCATCTGAATCAGGGCTTGCTCCCAGACAGCAGAGCTGCACCTACAAGAAGCCATTTCCTCCTGGCACTTTTCTCAGTGGCAGATATCGCTGGGACTCACTCAACCCTTGGAGCCCTTCTGTGGGGGCTCCAACCTCACCCTCACACCATCAGTAACCGTAACAGGATCTGGTCTGGCCCCTTCTGAACCCTGCTGTCTGGGGCCGTACTCCAGCCTCATTCCCCACGGCTTGTTCCCCCAGCTGAACAAGAATGGAAGTCGGGCTCTGCTTCAGAACCTGAAGCTGTGAGTTCCACTTAATGACTGGACCTACTACAAGAAACAAGTAGGATTTTTAAAAAAAGGTATAGGAAACGAGAAAACTGAACACCTTCCCAAACAGATTTCTCTATCACCAGGATTATTTTTTTCTAACTGATCATCTTGAGTCTAGTGAAACGGGAAATCAACACAGAGGTCCTTAAAGATTAAATTGAAAGTTTTAGATTCCCCTAACGTTGGCATTTAATAATATCTTTCCAGGAATCTCCACAGTCCAGAGTGTTACTGAAGGGAAAAGTAACATCACTACCTTTTTCCCTGCAGTGTCCTAGGTACCATTCCACAATCACCTGAATGTGGTCTCCAGACCACATTCCCAGATCTGAGGTACTCTGTTTCTAAAGGAGAACACACTGGAACATGTGTCCACCTACCCTCCACAGCTGCCACGAGCACTGCCACGTCACTGCTGGCAAGTCCCGAGACTCAGATGAAAGGGGCGTGTGTGTGTGGCAGCCTGCAGTGCTCACCTCAAAGGCCACATTCAGGGAGTAGGGTGGACACAGCCACTCCTCCTGCACCCTGGGCCCCTCCTCCCCACCTCTGTGGCTCAGGGAGGCTGGGCACACGTGCAGGGTGCGGTCAGACTGGCAGGTACGAAATCCCTCAAGTATCCACAGCTTAAACACATCACTGCTATGGGCTATGAAAATAAGGGGTAAGCTACATTTGGGTGACATCTTTAGGGGGAAGAAAGCAGACTCTCAGCTAACAGAAGGAATGCAACAATCAGCTCACATGGCACCACAAAGCATGCTTGCCCGTGGAGGATTTCCTCCACTACCCTGTGATGTCACGGTGCCTTGTGTGATCAGGTTAACTGGGACAAGAAAAGGGGGAAGATGGAGAATCCTGGCCCCAGACCACTGCAGAGGCCTCGTGACAGTGCCTGACCAAATCAACGCGTCTCCCCTGAGTCCTCTCCCAAAGACGCTCTCAGGACAGGACGCCCCTACCAAGTGCAGAGGGAGCGGCTGGCTGGTTGGTGCGCCTCTCAGGCCGAATAGAGGGCTCATTGAGGCAGGCAGGGAGGCGCCCCAGGGGCCGGCTGCTTGCTGGCTGTTCTGGGAGGAGCCCCATCAAGCCCACAGGCTCAGGCTGGGCTGTTCCACTGGCAGGCCTGTGGGGTGAGGCTGGGGGCTGGAGGAAGGCCCGCAGCCCAGCCCAGGCAGATTTTTCTCAATCAAGCTTCTCAAAGAGAGAGGAGGGGTAGGCTGAAGAGACCCTAGGGCTCCTGAAGGGCTGCAGCACCTGCTCCCTTTTCATGGACCCCCGGAGACCCCGTGCTTTTGTTAAGGTTTGGTCCTTAGACAGAAGGACCAGCAAGATTCACTTGACCTCAGCAGATGTGGGCTCCTACATCTACTATTTGTTCAGAATTGGGTAGAAAAAGATGTCAAGCACATACCAGAAACAGGGCTGGAGTGCAAAGAGGCACCCATCTCCTGGGGGACTCTCAGGTGCCTGGGAAAAAGACATGTCCGGAAGACGGAAGGGGGCCTGCCAAGCCTAGGGACGAGAGGGCAAGGGTCACGACAAACCACAGGGATGGGCAAAGCGCCTGTCCTAGGAATGGTGCCCATCCTGACCAGAAGGTGGGGAGAAGAGAGTGGAGAGGGGGTTAGGGCAGACAGTCTGGGTGCAAAAGAAAGAGGGGAAGAAGAGGAAGGCCTGCTGGGGTGGGGGGATGCTGACCTGCAGGTGTGACAAAGTGCCAGTCAGAGAGGGGAGGGGTTCCCTAACAGGTGAGGAGAAGCCCTGCAGAGGTCAGAGAGGCTGTAATGAAATCACAGCGGGCAGGAGAGGGTTGTCCTCAAGGATAGTTAAGCCTCAGGAAGGGAATGCATCCTCCAGGCTCAGAGGGGGTGATGTCCCAACCTAGGCCAAAGGGCGAGGTGTCCACAAGTCAGAGCGAGCAGGAGTCCTGCAGTCAGAAAGGTGGTGGACCGTGCCAGTCAGAAGGTGGACGAGTCCCCCAGGTCAGAGAGGGTCGTCCTGCAGTCACACGAGGGAGGTATTTCCTAAGTCAGAGGGGGCAGGTGTCCCATAGGTCAAAGGGGGTAAGAGTCTTACAAGTCAGAGGAGAGGGAGGCGTCCCACCCTAGTCAGCGAGTCAAGGGGGGCGGAGGCCCCGTTCAGGGAGAAGGGGGATGGAGCCTGGGGTCGGAGGCGGGACGCGACGGGATCGGAGCGGGCAGCAGGCGCCGGCGAGCCGCCGGCAGGCCGTCACTCACCCGGTGCGGGCTGGCTCCGGGGCCCCCGGGCGGCGGGGCCTCGCTGCGGGTAGCGCCGGGGACCCAGCGGGCAGCCGACTTCCGCCCGGCGCGCTCGCCCCGCCTCCGGGCAACACGCTCCCGGCAGCCCCCGCTCCGCGACTGCGCGCCGACGCCCACTGCGGGCTTCTGGGAGCTGTGGTTTTTTTTTTTCGCTGCTCCGCGAGCAGGTCCCGGGGGAGGAGCCGCTCGCTGGGAGGGGGCCCGAGGGCAGTGTGCTCCACCCGCAGGCCGTTTTCGGCGAGTTATTCCAGAACTTTGGCCAAAATGGAAGGTGGGGATGGAATGAAGGCTATGAGGAAGGAGTTATCATTCCTCCAGCTGAGACTGTAGGATCCCTTGCCTGGAGGGATCCCTTGCCACCCTCATTCAGACGATAAAGAATCTGCCTGCAATGCAGGCTTCGATCCCTGGAGAAGGAAATAGCAACCCACTCCAGTACTTTTTTTCTTTTTCCCCACTCCTTATTCATTAGGGCTTCCCAGGTGGCGCTGGCAACCCCCTCCAGTACTCTGGCCGGGAAAATCCCATGGACGGAGGAGCCTGGTGGGCTGCAGTCCATGGGGTGGCGAAGAGTCAGACACGACTGAGCAACTTCACTTTCCCTTTTCACTGTCATGCACTGGAGAAGGAAATGGCGACCCACTCCAGTGTTCTTGCCTGGAGAATCCCAGGGACGGCGGAGCCTGGTGGGCTGCCGTCTATGGGGTCGCGCAGTCGGATACGACTGAAGCGACTTAGCAACAGCAGCAGGTGGCGCTAGTGGTGAAGAACCCGCTTGCCAGACCACAAGACCTAAGAGATGCATGTTCTATCCCTGGGTCGGGAAGATCCCCTGGAGGCGGGCATGGCAACCGACTCCAGTATTCTTGCCTGGAGAATCCCATGGACAGAGGAGTCTGGCGGGCTACAGTCCATGGGGTCGCAAAGAGTGCGACACGACTGAGCAACTAACACTTTCATTTTCCGAGAGCCCCTCTCCTTGGCTCTTCCAATTGACCAAATTGGAATGTTGATCCTTTTCCAAACAAAAGGTCTGGGCACAGGGCTACAGGTGGTAGTATCCTGGGAATGGGGTGCCACTGATTTGCAGTCAACGAACCCTCTCCCAAATGAGGGTCTCTGATTTCATCCTGTTTTTGCCAGTCTCCTTCCAACCCCCAGACTTCTTGGAAGTGTTAAAACGGATCCTGGCCCTACACTTCCAAGTCCTGCAATGTGCCTGTTTTAGAAATTCTGAAAAAAGCCTGATAGCAATGGCGCTTCACCTCTCAAGAGCTGGGCTAGGAGGGTGCCTCAGCACTCTGCTGGTCTGCACCTGATTCAGTCTTTTGGTGCCTGCAAACACCCCAGGGTTTCTCAAGAACTTACAGATGCACAAGGGAAAAATTCAAATTATATTAATGGTGCACAGTGAAAAATAATCCGCCCCCCCCACACACACTACCCTGTTTGGCATTCCCTGCCCAGAGGCAATCACTATTACTAGTTTTTTCTGGTTATTTCTAGAGCTATTTTATGATGCACAAACTAATCATAAACACATACATTAAATTACCTTTTAAAAAATGCAGATGGGCTAGACATGGTTCTGCCTTTTTTTTAGGGTGGGGGGACCCTTCATGAATTCATTTGTTTCCTATCATGCTAAAATAAATCCTGGCCATACACCATATTTGTGTTTGTTCAGTCGCTAAGTTGTGTCCGACTCAGCTACCGCTGAGGACTACAGCATGCTAGGCCTCCCTGTCCTTTACTATCTCCTGGACTGCTTGTGCTGTGCCCAGTAGTATTTGAGTCTTTGTGACCCCATGGACTGCAGCCCACCAGGCTCCTCTGTCGATGGTATTTTCCAGGCAAGGATACTGAAGTGGGTTGCCATTTCCTCCTCCAGGGGATCTTCCTGACTCAGGGATCGAACCTGCGTCTCTTGAGTCTCCTGCATCGGCAGGCAGATTCTTTACCACTGAGTCACTTGGGAAGCCCCTTACTACCTTCCAGAGTTTGCTCAAACTCACGTCCATTGATTCAGTGATGGGACCCAACCATCTCATTCTCTCTCACTCGCTTCTCCTCCTGCCCTCAATCTTTCCCAGCATCAGGGTCTTTTCCAGTGAGTTGGCTGTTCGCCTCAGGTGGCCAACGTATTGGAGCTTCAGCTTCAGCATCAATCCTTCCAATGAATATTCAGGGTTGATTTCCTTTAGAATTGAATGGCTTCATCTCCTTGCTGTCCAAGGGACTCTCAAGAGTCTTCTCCAGTACCATATATACCATATATATTGTTATTACTTTAAATTCTTTACATCTTTTATTTATTAAGGTATCTCTCTCTATATATGGGGCTTCCCTGATAGCTCAGTTGGTAAAGAATCCACCAGCAATGCAGGAGATCCCAGTTCAGTTCCTGGGTCAGGAAGATCACCTGGAGAGGGGATAGGCTATCATTCCAGTATTCTTGGACTTCGCTGTGGCTCAGCTGGTAAAGAATCCGCCCGCAATGCGGGAGAACTGGGTTCGATCCCTAGGTTGGGAAGATCCCCTGGAGAAGGGAAAGGCTACCCACTCCAGTATTCTGGCCTGGAGAATTCTCAAAGAGTTGGACACGACTGAGCAAATTTCACTTCGCTTCGTATCTATATGGCTTCCCTCTCAGTGGTAAAGAATCTGCCTGCCAATGCAGGAGCCACAAGAGATTCAGGTTGGATCCCTGGGTACAGAAGATCCCCTTGAGGAGCATATGGCAACCCACTCCAGTATCCTTGCCTGGATAATCCCATGGACCAAGGAGCCTCGTGGGCTGCTATCTTTGGGGGCCCAAAGAGTCAGACATGACTGAGCACACACCCATTCTCTATCTGCAGAGCCCTCCCAGCTTAAGAAATAAGACCTTAGCCCTGCTATCTTGAAAGCTCTCAGTACTCCTCCCTCTTCCCAATCCCCTCCCACCGCCAGAGGTAACCACAATCTTGAATGTTGTGTTAATAGTGATTCTCCTGCTTTGTTTTTATAATTTTAGCAAATAGGCTTCCCTGATAGCTCACCTGGTAAAGAATCTGCCTGCAATGCAGGAGACCCCAGTTCGATTCCTGAGTCAGGAAGATCCACTGCAGAAGGGCTAGGCTACCCACTCCAGGACTCATGGGCTTCCCTTGTGGCTCAGACAGTAAAGAAACCGTCTGCAATGCTGGAGACCTGGTTTCAGTTCCTGGCTTGGGAAGATGCCCTGGCAAAGGGAATGGCTACCCACTTCAGTATTCAGGCCTGGGTCGCAAAGAGTCGGGCACTACTGAGTGGCTTTCACTTTCACAATGCCTATTATAACTTTTACAACAAGAAATAAAACTACGCAGTGGATGAGAGGTCAAGTCACTCCAGAGATATTATCAGGTTATTAATTTTGCCAATTATGGCATTAAATATCTTCTCTGGGATACTGTCTGAGTACTGATTGTATATCATATATTTTGGTCATTTCTATTTCTTCTTTTACAGATGCCCCAATAGCTCAGTGGTTTTTTTAGGAAATAATCCTTTCCCCATTGATATGTATGCAATGCCTGTTTGGTCATAGATCAAGTTTCCATATATATGTGGGTCTGTTTGGGGGGCTTTCTATTAGGTTGTACTGGTGTAATTTTTCATAGTAGTTCCAATACCACTGTCCTCATTAAACTTCTTTTTAATAAGCGTTTATATATTATAGGACAATTCCTCCCTCCCTCCCACAACACCCCCCCACCCCAGCTTTTTAGGATTTTGAATGGAATTGCTTTGAATCTGTAGATTAATTGGGGGAGAATTGAAATTTTTATGGTGATGGGTCTTTTACCCAAGAACATGGTTTGCCTTTCCGTTTACTGTTCTGTTCAGTTCAGTTCAGTTCAGTCGCTCAGTCGTGTCTGACTCTTTGCAACCCCATGAACCGCAGCACGCCAGGCCTCCCTGTCCATCACCAACTCCCGGAGTTCACCCAAACCCATGTCCATTGAGTCAGTGATGCCATCCAACCATCTCAGCCTCTGTCATCCCCTTCTCCTCCTGCCCTCAATCTTTCCCAGCATCAGGGTCTTCTCAAATGAGTCAGCTCTTCACATCAGGTGGCCAAAGTATTGGAGTTTCAGCTTCAACATCAGTCCCACCAATGAACACCCAGGACTGATCTCCTTTAGGATGGACTGGTTTGATCTCCTTGCAGTCCAAGGGACTCTCAAGAGTCTTCTCCAACACCACAGTTCAAAAGCATCAATTCTTTGGCACTCAGTTTTCTTTATATTCCAATTCTCACATCCATACATGACCACTGGAAAAACCATAACCTTGACTAAACGGACCTTTGTTGACAAAGTAATGTCTCTGCTTTTCAGTATACTGTCTAGGTTGGTCCATTTTCTGAGGTCTTCTTTAATGTTTTTTAATAAAGTTTGTAATTTTTCACCTCACGTGAATGCCTGTTCTATATCATTACATAGAGAGTGGCTTCATTCTCTAAGGAGCCACGTGTTATCTGCTGTATGGATGTTGTGTAATTTACTTTACCAGGCCCCTAATGATGTCATTTTAGGGTATCTATCATCTTTCTGCATTACAGTGATGCTTCGGGGGCATATCCCAGAACTTACTTATTGGAGCCCAGTTGTAAGTATACCTGCAGGATAAATTCCTGGAAGAAAGGTGACTAGGTCAAAGGGGACTTGCATCCTCTGGTGAATAGACACTGCTTTCCAGAAGGCTGTGGCATGAAATTGCCCTCCTCCCAGTCAGCAATCATGCACAACCAGGTTTTTCTTTAATTTTCATTGTCCTTGTATTCTTTGCATCATAGGAGACTTCACCGCGACCTTCTCCTGGAAATTCCCTCCTCCTTTTATTTCTGTGGCTCTGCATGAAAGACTACAAAATTCTTCACTTTAATTGTTCATTCCTGTGCCCACTTACTCATTCACTCATAGTGAAAGGCATACAATTGTGCCGTCCACTAGAGGGCCTCCTATTTCGTGCATCAAGTAAAGTAGTCTTACCTAACTGGTCTGTCTAGGACTGTCTCTGTGTAACTGAAAGTGCTAGGAAACGGGAGTAAGCATTGAGAGATGGAGAAACTGAGGCATGAGGCATTAAGTGGCTTGATTAGAGTCAGGAGGCATATAAAAGGCAAAAGAAAGACAGCAACTGTATTTTTCTATCCCCTACTGCCCAACTTGGCTTGGAGTTCTGAGGGGACTCCCCCTTAGAGTGGGCGTGTCTTCTCCAGGTCTGAAGATCACTCCCAGATTAGCCTGTTCTATCCTGGCAGCTATCAGTCCGATTCCCACCTGCCCCGGAGCCTTCCAGAACTGGGGCAGCACCATCCAGGAGCACTGAGGGTGGGCCAGCAGCCAGGGAAGCTGGGTTTGGCTGCCAAGTTTCCATCTTAGCTCCTTCTCCAGATCTCCACGGAATCTCTCCCACCCCATCCCTTGGCCGTGGGACACCACCACCGGAGCCTGCCTGCCTTTCGTTACCGTTTGGAACAGAATTCAAAAGTTTGCAATACCGATCTCTGCCCTTGAGACTGGGATGGCTGGGCAACCCGGCCCAAAAATAGCTGGGAGAGGCCTCAGTGGGAAAAAAAAATCACAGAGCTGCTAATAACAGGCTTTGCTTATCTAGAACTGCGCGTCTTGCAGATGTTAACCGAGGTCACGTAGTTTTTTCCAAGGAGGAGAAAACAGAGTGAGCATCGTGACGTGCCCAGGGAGAGAGAAGGAATTGCCAAAGAGTGCACAGAATGTGCTGCCTCTGGGCAGAGATTCCGGGCAGTGTGCTCCCCTCCCCCCACCGTGAGCCGCTGGGTTTTACATCCCATGAGCAACCCGTGTCTGAGAATGTGGAGCCACTTGGGAATGTTCAGGAAAACTTGAGGAGTTTGGCCCAGACATCCTTGTGTAGGAGGTGCGGGCTCCTAGGGAATTCCAGGATGGGCGTGGTCTATGACTCCTCTGGGAACCTAAGAGACCTTGATCCAGTGCGGTGGAGGGTCATCATTCTGGTTGGCCTTGGCCTCTGACCCATCACAGGGCTGATGAACTCTCCCCCAGGCATGACTGCTGGCTTTGAGTTCTGATTTGTTGGTTTGTTTTTTTTTTTTTTAACCATCACTCTTGTCCTAGCCCTGGCTCAGACTGTCCTAGGGGAAGATATTTGCTGAACTGAGAACACTCTGCCCTGGTTGCTGCAGGTGGGATTGGGGTGGGCTGGGGGAGGCAGGCTATACCCACAATGGAGAGAATCAAGCATCGCCAAAATCTTTACTACTTACCACTTTAAGGAAATACCTGACAAAGGGCATGAGGGCCCCGGCCAGCTCTATGTTTGCGTGACATAATATTTCTTTTCTTAAGGGCAGACTTTGCTTTCTCTGGGAGCGTAGACTTTCGAATCTTTGCCCAGTTGTCTGTTGGCTTGGGTTATGGGCCCCGATGGCACTACCCAATGTGTACTCAGACTTTAGTTCCTGTTCTCCGGAACTTCCCACGCCTCAGAGTCTTCTGTTTCTCATGAATATCTTGGGAAACCCCAGGCTCCCGTTGCCACATTTAATATCAGCACACCCACCCCACAGTTTCTGCCTCAAAAAAAAAAAAAAAAAAGTAATCTCTTTCTAACTCTTGGGAGATTTGGGGGCTCAAACCAACAGGAAAGAGGGAAGAAGATCATTCTTGTAATGATAGTTATCATGACTATTCTCACACTTGACCCCAAATGCCCCCAATATAAACACTCTGAAAACACAGTGTTCCCCTAAATTTGGCATGAAACAAATTTGAAAGAACAATGTGATTTAAAGTGTTGTGAGACTATGCATGTCTTTCCTTTATCCCACTAAAGACGACACAAGCATCTGATGAAGGGGCCCCAACCAAAGCCCACTGGGTAGGATGCTCTTGTGACAGTTGCATCGTACTCCGGACACATCTGCCTTCACAGGTTCTAGGAAGAGACTCTGGACCTGGCTCTGCTTTATAGGCTAAGACCCACCGAGGTAGGGCAGCATTCCCTGGCTGCGGACTCGAAGCCTCCTCTTAAGACAAGCCAACTGCTGCTGAAAGGGACAGTCCTTCTTTGGCTGTATTTCTAGAGCTCTGCTCTATATTGGGCCTCTGAGTTCATGCCTTGGAATGATCTTAGAGGTAACTGTCTTTTAGTTCTTCAGCACCAAAGCCGTCTTGCATGCAGGCAATAAGGGAACAAACCTTCCATCTCCACGTCTGTGTCCCTTTCAAGCTGTGTGCCCAGCTTTGTGCACATTGAATTCTGGTATTGGTCCAGGACTTTCCCAGGTCTGAGTCTCCTGAGTAGGACAAAGGAGGGCTTTCCCATTGGACTCAGGGGGTTCCCAGTTCATAGAAGTTCTGAGAAAGACCTGAATCCTCTAACGTCCAGGAAGAACCCACAGGGTGGCCTCTTCACTTACTGCCATCTCCCTGCTTTGAAGGTTATTCGAGGACAGAACAACTAGGGGAAGGTCAGTGGGTGTGCTGGCCTGGGGTCTTGTTGACCGGGAAGTGCCCTCGGGTTATGCACGGAACGAAGACGAGCTTATCTCTGGGTTTTCCTGTGTGGATAAGCTACCAGGGATGTAGGGTTTGCCAAGTCTCAGACACATGCTGAAGATCGTGAGCAGTTCTGAGTCTTCTAACGCCAGCTGAAATAAAACCTATATCTCCAGGGGAAAAGCATTTACTTAATCTTTCCATGGTGTCCTTGAAGTTCTCTAGGGCTATGGAGGATCAGGGCCACTCGTGACTTTGCTCCCACAGAAGCGAGTTGATGGCCGGGGTCTCTCCACTACCCAGAGCCCCTCTGTCTTCTTCCATCGCCATCATTCTCAGCTCGCCCTGGTGAGAAGGTGTGCTGGGTGCATGTCAGAAATGCACTCCCCTCCTCCTCTCGTTTAATGTCTTAGCCTTCCAGGCAGACACGTGGAGCGCAGAGGTGGAGAAGAAATTCCAAGGCAAGGAAGAGTGAGACTCAGTCTCTCTGCTTTGCCCTGAGCACCCCAATCCAGCATCCTTGCCTCTACATCTCCTGTCCGAGTAGAGCCAGTGGGAGAGGTCCTGGGAGGAGTGATCACAAAACAAAAAGTGCAGGGAGGACCTCCAAACAGATTGGAGAGACCGTGGGAGACGGGGAGAAACCCCTCCCCCGCAAATTTTATCATCACAACAGAGTTGTGTGTCTCAAGACAGATCATTCTACGTCTCTTGATATGATAAGATGCTAGAACTATCTGGTCTGACTCAGACTTTGGGGATGGAGACCAGCTTGACCAGGGGCAGCTGCTGAGAAGCCTAGGGCAGTTTATCAGGATGCAGGGAAGGAATGGGGGGGCAAAGGATGTTCTTGCAAAAGAACTTTTGTATAAAATGGAGAAAATGTCTGTTTTTCATATCAAGGAATGAAAGGCCCGATAGAGACTGAGAAACACTGACGTCCCTGCTGGCCCCACCCTGGCTCACATGTCACCCAGAAAGTCTGCACCCCCAGCCAGGGTTCTTAACCTTTGGATCACAGCCACCTCTAAGAATCTGATCAAAGCATTAGACCGTCAGCATCCAATAACACCCGTGTATGCACACGCACAGGCACACGTGCAATTTTGCATTCTGTTTGGGCGTTCACAGACTCCCTCAAACCTGTCGGAGGCCCCTGGCACCCCAGCTGGATGTCTCAGGTCTGCCACCATGTGGGAACCAATGGGGGTGGGGTGGCTGCAAGTGCCCCTTGAGCGCCTTGGAGCTCAGCCCCCTGCCACCCAGCAACACTGGGAGTTCCCAACCCTCCTTGTCCTTGGACCCCCAGCCCCTCCACACCAGGAGGGACTTCCAGACCCTCAGAACCCCACCCCCACTGGCCAGTCCCCAGCTCGCCGGCTCCCTGGGTTGCCAGGAGGAGGGAGGCGCGGGCGCTCCCCCGCCCCGGGCACACACACAGTTAATCCTCGGCGGCTGCTGTTTGGATAAAATGCGCTGGGAGCGTTCGAGGCTCCGCGGCCGCTCACATCTGGCCGGGATTTGCTCCTTACACGTCTGTCCCGCTTTCTTCGGCTCTTCCTCTACTTTCGAGAAACCGCGTTTCCGCTTCTGGCCAAAGAGACCTCGGAGAGGCGATCCAGGTGCCGGGAAGAGGTCGGCTGTTGCCTGCACCACCTCCCCTCCCACCCCCGCCCCCTCCCCCGCAAACTTTCAGGGCCCTCTGTTCCGGAGGACTTTTTTTTTTTCTTCCTGCTTGCTCTCTCCTTCGACAAGTCTGGTCTTCCCTCGACCTGGCCGGGAGGAGGCTCCGCCGCCGGGAGATGCTGTAAGAGAGGCCGCGGGGAGAACGCGGGCGCCCGGCTCGCTCCCGCTCCCGGACGCCGGTGGTTGGCGGTAGGTAGCCTGGTGGGCGGGGTGTGTGTGCGGGGCGAGGGGCTCCTTTTTCTGGCTTCAGCATACTCAGAGAACCGGTACCTTGACTGCGGCGGGCAGCGGGCGAGGAGCGTAGTGGGAGGGGTCGGGGCACTTGCTGCCGAGGGGCAGAAAGACCAGTTGCGGGAAGGCTCCGGTGCGGGTTCCTGCTGCTGCCTGCCTTGGAGACGCCACGGAGAGCCGTGGCCGTGGTCTCCCTCTGTGGCCAGGAAGCAGGAGGCTCCGTGGCAGATGCTGTTGGGAATGGCTGGTTTTGTTTGTTTGTTTTAGTCCCTAAGTGGTGTCTGACTCTTTGCGACCCCATGGACTGTAGCCCGCCAAGCTCCTCTGTCCATGGGATTTCCCAGGCTAGAATACTGGAGTGGGTTGCCATTTCCTCCTCCAGGGGATCTTCCCGACCCACAGATCCAACCCGCGGGGTCTTGCATTGGCAGGCGGATTCTTTACCACTGAGCCACCTGGGAAGCCCCTGGGAATGGTTGGACCTCCCTTGATTTTTGTGGCGTGTTTACATTGCTTCAATCTTCTCCTGGTGTGAAAAGGAAAGGAACGATACCCAAGTTCCCCCTCTACCCCTGGTGGGGAGCCCCTGCCCCAATATCTCCTGGGTCACGTGAGAGCCAGCCTTGCCTGTGGGCAACTTGGACCCCACACAGAACAGGGAATGCTGACTTTGGCCCCTGCATCTAATGGCTTTGGTGCTCCTGGAGGGGATCCAGTCTGGACAGGAAAGAATGATGTCCCTTTCCCGGGGACCCTCTGGTCTGCTGGCATCACGAAGGTGGCCCTGGTTGGGGCTGGAGTCGCTCAGCTGCCCTTAAGCCTCTGGACGGCACATGCCTCTTGGTGCAGCACGAAGTGCCAGGCATCTCCACAGCACAGGTGTGAGCCCACCTGTCCAGGGCACACATGTCATGTGAGCCTGGGCCCCGCCGTGCACGGCTGCTGTGTCTTCCGTGGGACCCCGGCATGCTTCCGGCTGACCCACTCAGGGGGGCGGACCGCTCTGTGACTTGTTCCTGTCTCTTCTCTCTTTCACTTGGTTTCTAAGAACAGAGGCAGTTTGGCACACTAGGAGTTTCCTCCTTCCAAGCTTTGAAAATGGGGAGTGTCCTGAGAAACTGAGTTTTCTCAACCTCCAGCTACATCCTGGGTCCCCGGGGGGAGGATGTGAGGTCCTCAGAGGCTGCTGGGCCTTTGCTTTTTATAGTTCAGGGAAGCACGCGGACAGCCCCACGTGCAAGGTCACACATAGAGGCACTTGACTGTGTGTGCTGCTGGGAGAGGCCGGGGAAGAAGTACATGCTCCACGAGGCCTGCTCACTGTCCCTGCTGACCAGAGAGGCCAGAAACACACGGGTGAAGGGGAGATGGGGGACTGAAAGACACAGGTGAAGGGGAGATGGGGGACCAGAGGGCTGAGCTGTCCTCTCCCACCCTGCTTCTCCACTCTCCTTCTTAACCTGAGCACTAAAAGGAGCTTAGGGATGCCCCAACAATAATAGTAGCAGTATAAATGATGACAGTGCACGTGCGTGTATCTGTGTGTTTCCCACACAGTAAGCAATGAGCAAATGCTGATTCTCAACAATTCTACCAATGGTACTGTCATCCCTGATAAGCTCAGAGAGACTGTGGCTTGCCCAGAGGCAGTAGGTGGAGGACCTGAGGCCTGCATCTCTGTGCCCAGAGAAGGGATGTGACTTGCTCAAGGATGTGCAGCTTTCCAAACAGAGGCTAGAAAACCCAAGCTTCTCCAGTTTGCAGATTTCTACTTCCCAGCTGCCCACAGAGAAAGTTCCTTGGGGCCAAGACAGCCAGGTTCTGCTTCCGAGGGACTCTGGCCCTCTCCTTGGGCTCTCTACCCCCTTCCTTCTCTCATCTTGAGTCTCTTGGGATGCCAAAGTGAGCAGTGGGTCAGAAAGACAGAGAAATGCAGGTGCCAGAGGTCTTGGATGGGCCGTCTTTCAGCCGGAGGACACCGCTGCCTGTCTGGGGCAGGTGCAGCCAGCCAGCAAGGGGCATGCTTGCAGGTGGGAGCCGAGAAAGCCGACATGGCCTCGGGAAGCCTGCAGGCAACTCCCGCCTCATTCCTGGGACGTAACCTCCCTATTCAGGGCAACCAGCACAGCATAATTCTTTTGGAACATGCTTCTTTCTGTTCTTCCTGGTGCCTCTCTCCCTTCCCTCCACCCGCCCCCCCCACTCCCAGCTGTAATTAGCATGACTCATAAACCAAATATTCTGGCATTGAACTTTACCCATCAAAACAAAGATGAAAAGAATTTCATAGATACAGTCGTGCTGCTGGGCGCCCTCCGGACGTGAGCTGGTTGTTGGGTTTTTGTCTTCAGGGGCTGGACCCTTGTGTGGGTCCCTGTTCCCGGAGTTGGGGGTGGCTGAGGCTCCACGATCGTAGGCGAGAGGTGGTAGTTTGCAAAGTAGAGGAAGAATAGAAAGTTTCCCTTCTGTTATGGTCCCCACATTCTGCTTACAACTTAAGGTAACTCTGCCTGCTCAGCCACTAGAGAGAGAAATGGCTGTTTTGGAAGCAGCCTTGTCCCCCGCTCTGAGAGCCCAGCAACCTTCAGTGGGGGCGATGGCTTCCCGGGACACTTCATCTTGGTGGTGTAACTATCACGTGTGCTAAGGCTAATTATTTTCTTCCTGTTTTTACCTGCTGAAATCTGCCTTCTCATAAAGTCAAATGAGACAGGGCAGCTTCCTTGATGGGACTCTTGACATCTCCTTGAACTGACCTCTCCCACAGTGCGAGGGACCACCTGCTCACATAGAGAAGGATTTGGAAAAGGACCATCAGAGCCTGACCAGGTGCTTCCTTCCATGCTCTTGGGGCAGCCCAGGGAGCCAGTCCCCTGGGTCCTAGGATTTGGGATCCCTGGGGCCCTGCCTGGGCATCCCCGGCCTGGCAGGACCAGTTCTGCTCTTAACTACGGACATGCAGAAGTGGGCACGCTGGCTCTTCCCCTCCTCCCCAAGCCCATGGTGAAACTTTTGCCGCTGTGGGCTGTGACCTCTGACCTTCGTCTTCCTGCTTCATGGAGAGCGGCTTGGTGCCATGAGCAGGCATGGGAGCTGTTGAGACTTTTGGGGGCATCTTTATCTCTGAGTCCTCATCAAGGTTGCAACCGAGCAGTGCCTGAGCAGAAGCAACTCCCGGACCCTGTGAAGCCCCTCGTCCTTCCCCATGCTTGCTTCCCAGGACTGAGTTCAAAGCGGAATGGGTGTGGGAGGCCCCCCACTGCCCACCCAGCTGTCCCTGGCCTGCCCAGAGGCCTTTGGAGTGAACTCCTCTCCAGCTGTGGACGGCACAGGCATAGTCCTGTCCCGGCTTCCTGTCTCATTCAGGATGGCCATCAGGAGAGCTTTGGGCCTGCCTGCCCCTCCATGTCTGACCACTTCCCTGCCTGACCATCTCCTTGGCTCGGGTAGAAATTTTCCTTGAAATGAGCTGGAGCAGAGCAGGAGCCTGCGGGCAGGGATGCAGGATGGGATAGGAGGCAGACAGGCAGGGAGGCCGTGGAGGGTGTGGGGGAGCCTGTGGACCCCAGGTTCATGGTGTCTTGTGCTGGGTCAGACGTTGCTGTTGGCCACTGGTAGATCCCCACTTGGGGCAAGGCCCCAAACCCTTTGCCTCCCTTGCACCCCCTCCCCAAGTGGGGACATCTGGTTACCAGCCGCCCTCTGCCCTGGGGACCAGCACAGGAAAAAGACCTCGCCTGGGAAGGCTGCCAGCCCTGGTGGAGCTGCGGGCGGGTGCAGGCCAGACGTTGGTTGGGCTGGGCTCTGCCCCTCTGCCTGCAGGTTCTGAGGCTGGTAGTCAGGGTGGGTGACTGGGGTGTGCTCGGAAACACTTGGGCTCTTTCTGCTTGTGAAGAGTCTGAAGTGAGTTCTGGTGAGAGATGGGTGGATCTGGGTGGGGTTCAGAGTGGCCCTGGCTCTCAGGTTTTCCAGCATTCAGGACATCTATCCCTCACCTTCCTCTTCTCCCCACCGCCCTTTTTTTTGGCTGCACAGTGTATCATGCAGGATCTTAGTTCCCTGGCCAGGGATCAAACCCGCGCCCTCTGCAATGGAAGAGCAGAGTCTTAACCACTGGACCACCAGGGAAGTTCCCTTTCTCCCTCTATTTAAGATATAGTTATGAGGACAAGGGACTTCCCTGGTGGCTCACGTGATAGAATCTGCCTGCATTGTGGGAGACCTGGGTTCCATCCCTGGGTCAGGAAGATCCCCTGGAGAAGGATCTGGCTACCCACTCCAGTATTTTTACCTGGAGAATCCCATGGACAGAGGAGCCTAGTGGGCTACAGTCCATGGGATTGCAAACAGCTGGACATGAGTAAGCAACTCACACTTTCACACGACAACAAGGCCCATGGTACTCTGTAATCTGGGTAGACCCATGAGAAAGAGACCCTGAGAATGTCCCATGGAGCAAGCAGAGCCAGGCCTTGGAAGCTGGGGAGCTGTGCTGGAGTTCGATGCCTGCCCTTTCCGCTTTGTTCCCTTCTGATACTGTATTCTTCTCCCGGTTCCCTCTCTGCAGGGACCTCTCCTCTGGGGCCCCCACACCTGACCCCAGGCAACCTCTGAGGGATAGGCAGACACAGGGCATACTCAGTGCATCCCCAGTGTCGATTATTATTATTATCTTTTGGCCACTCCATGCAGCATGCAGGATCCTAGCTCCTTGACTAGGGATTGAACCTGTACCCCCTGCATTAGCAGCACAGAGTCTTAGCCACTGGACCGCCAGGGCAGTCCCCCAACGTCGATTCTCTACACCATTCCTCTCTGCGAGCTGCACTCAGCCTCAGACCCCTTTGCTTCTGAGCATCAGAGGGCATGGGGATCGGGGTGGGACGTTCACCATGCCTGTGAGTTGTGGGCTTCCCTCTTCCCTCCCCTCCAGACCTCACCCATGCACCATTTGCTCTCTACCGTGCAAGAGCAGGGCCCTCAACATGTACATTCAGTGGACCACAGCTCCCACGCCCTTCCATTCTGAGGTGTGAGGGGGGTTCTTGGTGATTCTGTGCCTAAACCCAAAGGAGTTCAGCTCCAACGGTGGGCCCCAAGAGATCTTACCACATCACTTTGATGAGACGGTTATCAGGGATGCCCCGGTGCCCTGCGTGGTGCTGGGCCTGGGACAGGCCCTCAGCAATCTGCTGGAGGGATGGACATGAGGGTTCAGCTGGGGGGATAATTTCCGCAGGGCCCGGGGCCGCTGCTGCTGTTACCGAGGTAACCGAGGGAGCTAAGCAAGTGAATGCCTGCCCAGAAGGTGGGGGCCCCCCGCTGGACCGTGGTTTGGTAGAGCCAGCCCGTCCTACCTGGCTTCTTCCTGGAGGCCCTGTGAGGCGCAGCGGCAGGAGCTCTGCTGTCCGGCACCCCTGGGTCTCACCTGAGCTCTAGCACCTGCCACAGCAGGGCCTGAGTGGGTGACTCCCTGACTCAGCCCATTTCTTCCTTGGAGAAATCAAAGTGGCTGTAGGGGTCAAGTGCAGTAGCCTCCGTAAGGTGTGTGCCCAGAGCCCAGCACGTAGCAGGTGCTTAACCAGTGGTCACGGTGGAGCTTTGTTAGAAGCAATCTCTGGTAATTGACAGGGCTGCTCACAGGCCCATTAACGCACCTGACCATGCCTGACGATGGGCTCATGGGTTTTTCTCCATTTCCTCCTCTTTGATGGCTGCAGGCAGCTTCCTTCAGTAGCGAGTCACCAGTGACTGGTGTGTGAAAGGCAGAACAAATCCCCTGCTTCTAGAGAACGTGTTCCCTCCGGCTGGCCTGATTCTAGCCCCGCTCCAGTGCCTTCTCCCGCATAACCGGTACCCACGGTAACTCCAGGGTTCTGCTGCCCGATCGGAGCACTGTGTCTTCTTCTTTTTCCATCACATTGCTAGAACCCAGCCCTCTTTCTAGTGCTCAGCAGACACTCAACACACACTTGTGAAAGAACGTGGGACTTTAGCACGAGGACAATTTATATTCCACACAGTCTGGCTTGAGCCCCAAACTCGCCACAGCATCCCCAAGCCCCTCCCCCATTCTCCTTTCCCTCGCATAGACTCAGATTCTTCAGAATAAACAAAATGATCTCTCAATCCCCAGGGTGGGGCTTCTTCGCCATCTTTCTAAGTGGAAAATAATGTGTACTTAATGTGAAAAAATATGTGACTATTATAGGGGAAAACCCCAGAGACACTAAAATAAGCAAATGGCAAACATCCATATTTTCATCACCCGGAGACAATTGCTGTCAGCAGCCAGGTGGGTGGCCTTCGGATCTCTGCAGTTACTGTATGTGCGTGTGTGGGTGTGTTTTTATGTACATTTGTTTTCAACCTGCATTTTAAACCCATCAGCATTTTATGAACATCTTTTCATGCCCATAAATACTCATCTGTTGACAGAGGTCAGTCCTTGGTGCTGCTGGCTGAAGTTGCCCACCTCCCAGCATCATTTATTTATTTGCTGCTAAGTCGCTTCAGTTGTGTCCAACTCTGTGCGACCCCATAGACGGCAGCCCATCAGGCTCCCCCGTCCCTGGGATTCTCCAGGCAAGAACACTGGAGTGGGTTGCCATTTCCTTCTCCAATGCATGAAAGTGAAAAGTGAAAGTGAAGTCGCTCAGTCATATCCGACTCTTAGCGACCCTATGGACTGCAGCCTACCAGGCTCCTCCGTCCATGGGATTTTCCAGGCAAGAGTACTGGAGTGGGTTGCCATTGCCGTCTCCGATTTGTTTATTTAAATGCCTTTAAATGGAGCATGTGTTTCCTGGTTTGTCGCAATCTCCACCCTCCCTATGACATTACACCCAAGACCACGGTCAATGGCTAAAGGCACTTGAGTTTATCGCCCTGACAACCGCCTCATTTTTTAGCTTTCCATTGTGTGGATGTACTATCATTTGATTGGATGGCTTTTGCAGGATCTTGGAGGTGGTTTGTAACTTTGGTTGATGGAGGCAGTGGGTTGCAACTCTTATTTTTCTTTGTAATTTTTTTCTTTTTGGATCTTCGCTGCTGCTTGTGGGCTTTCCCTAGTTCTGGTGAGGGGGGGCTGCTCTTCGTGGAGGTACAGGGGCTTCTCCTCTGGTGGTGCATGGGCCCTAGGGATGCGGCTTCAGTAGCTGCAGCACCCGGGCGCACGGGCGTAGTTGCCCCATGGCATGTGGGGTCTTCCTAGACCAGGGATAGAATCTCTGTCTCCTGCACTGGCAGGTGGATTCTTAACCGCTGGACCACCAGGGAAGCCCGTAACTCTTTTTTTTTGAAGCAGAAGGCTTTGAGTGCTGATAAGAGGAGCATTTGAGGCAAAGATGGCTACCTGGTCACACCAGGACTCAGCATTCTGATGACACGTAATAGTGTGTCCCTGGCCACTCTCCCCACTTCCCTTCTCCCCCTACCGCAGACCACCCACGTTCCAAATTAGAGACAGATCTGAACACACTGGCTTGAGTCCTCTTTGGATGATGGCTCTGCTACTTGAGAAGGCCTGAAAGGGAGTGCAGAATTCAGTCAGTACTGAAAGTCAGACCCCAGACCCTGGAGATGCTTGTGAAATGAGACGCATCTCCTGTGTGTTGAGGACCTCCTGGCCTGTGAGTGGACCAGACAAGAAAGCTGCTCTGTGCCAGATGCTGGGGGAGGAAACTTCCTGGAGGAGGTGGCATCGGGCTGGGCTCTGAAGGACACGGTGATGGGGAAGGTGGCGGGAGAAAGGTATGGAGGATGAGACCGTGGTGTGACTTGTGTTGGGACTTCCAGTGGCTCTAGGTGGCTGGCGTGAAGGATATAGGTGCAGGGGTGGGGAGGAGGGGCCAGAGATGAGACGGGAGATAGATGGTGAAGCTCAAGAGTTTAAACATTTCCTTTATTTTGGTGGGAAGCCATTGGGGCCAAGGGTGGCATTCAGATGTGCAGGTTTGAAAGTGGCCTCTTGCAAGCAGTTTGGAAGGCAGAGGAGAGACGAGACAAGTGCAGGGCTGAGAGAAAAGCGGTGATGGCATCCTAGATGGGGAGAGAAGACCTTCAGGAGGCCTGGTGATGGTGCAGGAGAAGCAGGGGTCTAGGGGTCTCCCAGGTGCCAACCTGGGGCCCCTGTGTGAACAGCTGTATGTGCAGGAGCAGGAGCAGGGCTGCTGGGGGCTGAGGGAGAAGACAGGAATCTAACAAGGGGCTCGAGCATCTTACGACAGAGTGAGGAGACCTGGTCTGAACACCTGGACACCCGGGTCCGGACCAGTGCTGTCCAATAGGACTTTGCAACCATGGTTGTGTGCTCCCAGCTGTGCTGTCCAAGAGGGGAGCCACTTAAGATGTGCTTGAGTGACGGAGAACGGAAATTTTCACTTTGTGTAGTTGTCATTAAGGTACCTGGCCCCAGGGGCCAGACCCTACGTTCTGGAGAGCGCAGGCCCAGAGCTTGATGATCAGGGACGCCTGCTGGGGACCAGGATCGAGGAGCCATCTGCTGAAGCCATCGTATAGGAAAAGACGGGCAGAAAGCGTTTGGAGTGAGAGGGGCTGAGAGCTGAGGAGACAGTCTGGAAAATACCTGTCTCTAAAGGGGAGGTCACGCAGGGTAAACACTGGGAGACAGGGTGGGCCGGAGCGGAAGTGGAGAGGCGGACACGAGAGCAAGAGCCGTCTGGGCTGGATCGAGAGGCGGCGGGACTGTTGGATGCTGAGCTAAATTACACTCTTGACTTAGAAGCCACTAGATGTGGGACAACAGTCTACCTTTGGCCAAGCTCCCCCCGCCCTGCCCCGTCCCCAGAGATGGCTGTAAAACGCGGCAGTGATTTTCGGGTCCCAGAAAATTGAAAACGGTTGTGCTGCTTGTAAAAGGGATAGTGCGTTGGCCATGGAATTCCCAGCTACTTCCCAGCCTCCGTCTTGGGGGCGGCAAGCCCTCTGAGGGTGTCACCGCTGCAGGGCAGTGGGCTGGGGGCCAGGCCACCTGCAGCGCGGGCTCCGGCGAGGCACGAGCTGTCAGTGGCTCCTCTCTCTCGCATGGTTCTCAAAGCAGGGGCAAGCCTGCCGCCCGAGGCCTCACAGCTGGGAGGTGATCTAAGGACAGGGCTCTAGTCAAGGAAATCTTTGTTTGCACTGGGGAGGCTGGGCTGGCCAGGTGCCCCCGAAGGCCCGCCGCCTGCAGCCCACGTGGTCTCCTTGTTTGCAGGGCCTGGGCAGAGATTTAGGCAGTGTCTGCTCTCAGCTCCAGGTGAGCCCTTTCTGGTCTAGGCACAGAGAGTTGACCCAGGAAAGGATGGAGATGTTTCAGGATGGGGAGGAGGCCTGGCCCATCTTACCTTGGCTGTGTGGTCCCAAGTCAGCGCAAAGGAAGCCCTCGCTTGTTCATCAGCAAGTAGCCCCGGAAGACTTCATTGCCATCCCTGGCCTTGGGCTTTGGAGGGAACAAATAAACCCCCAAACCTTAAGAAAATAAACCCTCTTCCTCTCAGCCAGAAAACAGCTTCTTAGGAAAAGGAGAAGAAGGAGATTCAGCGAGGGAGATGGGCGCCAGGATGCCTTCATCTTTTGGGAAAGGCTCAGCGGACCCCCAGTTGACCAGCGCACGCGTGCGTGTGTGCTCACTTGCTTCAGTCGCATCTGGCTTTTTTCTACCCCAAGGACTGTAGCCCGCCAGGCCCTTCTGTCCATGGGATTCTCCAGGCAAGAATACTGAGTGGGTCAAAGCTGGTGCTCTGGGACAACCCAGAGGGATGGGGTGGGGAAGGAGGTGGGTGGGGGGTTCAGGATGGGGAGACACACATGTGGCTGATTCATGTCGACGTATGGCAAAAAAACCCACAATATTGTAAAGTAATTAGCCTCCAATTAAATAAATAAATAAATTTTTTTAAAAAAAGGGAAACACACACACACAGAGAATACTGAGCACATTCCCATGCCCTCCTCCGGGTTATCTTCCCAACCCAGGGACTGAACCTGTGTCTCCTGCATCTCCTGCTTTGCAGGCGAATTCTTTACCTGACTGGAGTTTCTTTAATAAAGGATGCCCATCCCCCACCGCTGCTTCCTCTAGCGTGTTGGGAGGAAGCCAGAGAGGGCCCAAGACCAGCTGGGGCTGCCCCATTACAGAAGGGAAAGTTAGATATGAATTGGGTTCCTGGGATTGGTGAGCAAACGTCATTTATCAAGTGGATGTCACTCTGCCTTCCTCCTGCCCATCACTGGAGGAGCCTGGTAAATGGAAAATGAGTGTGAGGAATGGCTTCTGGGGAAGGAAAGCAGATACCACGTGTTAGGCAATCCTGATGGCCAGAGGGACACCCCAACATGGGGCTCTCTCCTTTCTGGGCACCCCAGGATCTGAGTCCAGGGGCCCTCTTGCAGCAGCTGGAGAGCTCTGAGCATCTCAACTGGAGAATTTCCGCCAGATGTCGAAGCAGAGAGGGCAGCCCCGGGGCTTCCTTTCTGGTGGAGAGGAGACCAGGGAGGGGAGGGGGTCAGGAGCAGATGTGCCGGTTGCTGGGCTGAGGGATGGATGATGCTGGGTTGAGACAGGCTCTGATTGGATGCTGAGTCAAGTCGCCTTCTTACCTAGAAGATGGTAGGTGTGGGAAGACATCCTATCTTAGGCCCCGTTTTCTTGGGAGATGTGTGTGAAATTTGGGGGTTGATGTCCAGGCCCTAGAAAAGCCAGACAAAGATATTTGTCTTGGGGGTGAATTGAGGTCTGGGGCCTGGCCAGAGCTCCTGGAAAGCGTCAGCTGGTACAGAGGAACAGAGTCCTTCAGGAGATGTTAAGCAGGGTTGGTGACTGATTCAGTGTGGCGGACATGTGAGAGGAAGGCATCTAAATGGCTCCCAGATTTCTGGCCTGCCATTTGCTCATGCTTCCTACTCCCTAACCCCTCAGCTTCATGCTAATAGGACTGAGCTGCCCAATGGAGCTTTCTACGGTGATTGAAATGTTCTGTTCTCTGCCCTCCAGTATAGTAGCTCCCAGCTCTCCGTAGCCATTGAGACCCTGGAATGCAGCTAGCGTGACTGGGAATAGAATTTACAATGATCTTTCATTTATTTTATCTTTTTGGCCGTGCCATGCGGCATGCAGGGTCTTAGTTCCCCAAGCAGATATCAAATCCGTGCCCCCTGCTATGGAAGTGTGGAGTCTTCACCACTGGACTGCCAGGGAAGTCCTTAGAATGTTCTTTAATTTTAATTGGTTTAAAATGAAATAGCCACAGGTGGCTGGTGGCCACTGCCGGGCACAGCACGGGCCTAGAATGTCTCTCTCCATTTCTTTTTGTAGATGAATATCTTTTTCTAATTTTTAGTTTGTTTCGTTTTGGCTGTGCTGGGTCTTGGCTGCTGAGCGGGCTTTTCTCTAGTTGTGGGGAACGGCAGCTAGTCTCTAGCTGGGGTGCGTGGGCTTCGCATTGCCTGGCCCCTGTTGCAGCCGAGCAACGGCTCTAGGGCCTGCGGGCTTCAGCACATGGCTCAGTAGCTCTGGCTCCCAGGCTCGTGAGCACATGCCTCAGGAGTTGTGGTGCATGGGCTTCGTTGCCCTGTGGCACGTGGGGTCTTCCTGGATCAGAGATTGAACCTGTGTCTCCTACATTGGCGGGCGGATTCTTTACCACTGAGCCACCCAGGAAGCCTCCAGAATGTCTCGTTTTGAGTCAACATCTGCTGTGAGCTGTCTCCTTCACTGGCTGGTAATCGCCTTGAGGTTACGGGGTGTTTATAATCGGCAGTGGCATCCCTGCCTCCCAAGCTCTTGCCTGATGCTGTGCACATCACCGGCATCCAGGAAACCGTGGCTGTGTTCAGTTTTCTGCTGAGAGGCAATTCCGGAGCTACATAGGCCATTTGGACTTGTCTTCTAAATTCCTTCTAATCCAGGGAGATCCCGGGTTTCTCTCCCCTCTCAGAGCAGCTGGTTACCCAATGATGATCAGGGAAGAGGGAAAACCATGGTTATAAAATGCTTTTGTCCAAGGGCACTGAGCTGGGTGTGGCCACAAGGCACAAGGCAAATATGTGGAGCCTGAGGGCTGGGAGTTCACCATCAGAACACTGGCTGACACCCTGGAAGTGGGCGGGCCCCCCAAAGTGCTGGGACCGATTTCTAAACAGATATAAAGAAACTTAGACTTGTGTATGAAAATCCTCTCCTTAAAGGCTTCACCACACATCCATTCCGGGGCTCTAGAAGATAAAAATAATTAACCAAGAAGTGTTCTCACGCTTCCTGCCTTCCTCCAGACCCTGCCATTGACCCAATTCCTCCTTTTCCCCTCCCACCTACTGTTGGGGAGGAGGTTAAGCTGGAGGGGGATGGGGAGGGTTGAGGGAGAGAAGAGGAGCCGCAGGTCCTGAAGGGAGTGAGTGGTAGAAAAAGATGTTCATGGACTTGCCATGGAATCTGGCAACTGAGTGTCTTGCAGGGTTGGGATGGGCAAGTCCAGAACTTGAGTCATGTTGGAATCGACCTCAGACGCCTTGACCGCAAGGCAGCCAGGAGACTGGACCATGCAGGACCAGATTCAGAAGGGTTACACACCCCTGGCCGAGGCGTCCTGGGGGCCGCTTCCCGGACCTGCCTCGCTGAGCACAGCACGTTCTCCTGAGTCACCTTTCCGGGCTCCACACCCCCTCTGTTGCAGGGCACTTCGTTTCGCTGGAAATCACTAAAGTGGGCCAGAGCCAAGTTTGGTTGGAAGTTGGGCAACACTGTTTTTTGCCCCAAAGTGAGTAAAATGATCATAGTGATGCTGACTTTGCTGTGGGACTTGGGGAAATGGTTCTGAAGATAGTTGCTTAGAGGGAAAGGTTTCAATCTGGGTTTGCCTTGGCTCCAAAGAGGAGGTCCTTGAGGAGAACCTCCAGCCTCTGCTGACCTCTCTCAGTCCGCCTGGCGCCTCCGACACTGCCGGGCCAGCACGGCTCCACCCCCGCCGATATCACCAGCCCTTCACCAGCTGCATCCTGGGCTCCGTCTCTTCTGACCCAGGTACAGAAAAATTCCCTTTCTAGACTTCGAAAGAGACATACCAACATGCAGAAGGGTGCTTCCATTGAGGGTGCAGGACTGATTCTCAACTGGGAGGATTTCTGCCTTCTGGGGGACACGTGGCAAAGTCTGGAGACGGTTTTCGGCTGTCACAGCTGGGGGTGGGGTGGTGCTGATGACATCGAGTGGGTGGAGTCTAGGGATGCTGCTAAACATCCGGCAATGCACACACGACAGCCCCTGCCCCTCCCCCCACCCCACGACAAAGGCTGATCCAGCCCCAAATGTCCACGGTGCAGAGGCTGAGGGACCCTGGGGGCAAAGGAATCCAAGATAACTCTTTCCTTCCTCTTGCTGTTATTTTCCAACTTTCCCCAAATGAATTATATGTTACTTTGGATTCAGGGGGGAAAAGATGTTTAAAGAAAGGAAAATCTCTTTTCCTTTCAAGTGATGCAAGTTTGGCATTGAAGAGGAAAACGAGAGTAATTATCAAGGCGCCAAGGAAAAACAGAGGAAATACAGAAATAGGGCAATAAACAAATTTGGAGAATTCAATCTGACAAATATTTGTCGAGTAGAGGGTGCTGCAGGATGCTTGGCGGGTCCAAGAGGAACAAGACCATGTCCCAGGCCCAGAGGAGGTCACGGGTCTGCAGTGCAGAAACTTCGCGGCCAAGGAAAACTCTTTGCAGAATGAGACAATAAGAGAAACACAAACAACACAGAGCGGGGGAAATTGGTTCCAGCTGAGGGGCTGGGGGGCTTTCCTGGTGGCACTAGTGGTAAAGAACCCACCTGCCAATGCGGGAGATATAAGAGACGTGGGTTCGATCCCTGGGTCGGGAAAATCCCCTGGAGGAGGGCCTGGCAACCCACTTCAATATTCTTGCTTGGAGAATCCCCATGGACACAGGAGCCTGGGGGGCTGCAGTCCATGGGGTCGCACAGAGTCAGACACAACTGAAGTGACTTAGCACACAGCCGTGCACCAGGGTCTGGGAGACCTTCAGGAGGAATATGAAGCACCTGGTTGGGTCTTAGGTAGGATTTTGATGTGATCAGAAGGCAGCCTGTTGAATTCAAATCCAGCCCCCACGGCTTACAAATTGGACAGCCTTAGGCTAATCAACTTTTCAATGTCATTTTTTCCTCACTGGTGCTTAGTCACTCAGTTGTGTCCGACTCTTGGCAACCCCATGGACTGTAGCCCGTCAGGCTCCTCTGTCCATGGGGATTCTCTAAGCTAGAATACTGGAGTGGGTTGCCATACCCTTCTGCAGGGGATCTTCCCAACTCAGGGATTGAACCCAGGTCTCCCGCATTGCAGGCAGATTCTTTATGAGCTGAGCCACCAGGGAAGCTCTTCTTCGCTGGTAAATTTGGTATAATAATGAATGAGTATTGTCTCCTTCAAGGGTTCACTGCAGGTCCATCTGAGGCCTTTGGTGGGGTAAAACCTATTAATGAGGAAGTAATCTCAGAAGGAACCCTAAAAAAAAAAAAAAAAAAAAAAAAGAAGGAACCCTAACCCACAGGGTTGTATGGATGAATGGAAATGCTCTTGTGATCCCCAGCACCGGGCCTGGGGTGGAGCTGGGCTGTCAGTGGAGCGCGGGCTCTAAGCCACGTGGGCTTCAGTAGCTGCAGCGTACAGGCTCAGGGCTGTGGTGCATGGGCTTACTTGCCCTGCCGCAAGCGGAATCTTCTGGACCAGGGACTGAACCTGTGTCCCCTGCATTGGCAGGCGGAGTCTTCACCACTGGGGCACCAGGAAAGTCCAGGAGAGATTCTTTTAATATGCGTTTTACAAATTACACTTATAAGTACAAACTTTCTTTGTGAAATGGAGGTGAGGTAGTGAACATTTTGAGTTGGGGGGCTGATTCCAACCAGTCTCTAGGTCACTGAGAAGGTCTCTGGGCCCTGACTCTCGGCAGGTAGAGAGTGTGGAGGTGGTGGGCCCAGCTAATCCACTGCAGGGGATGGGGGTATGCAGAGAATTGAGCAAGCGGTAGAAGTGTGGGTTGGGAGCTTGGGGGTGGGGTTCCCGCGGAGGCCAGCCTTCCTGGCTCCATCTCATATCTCTGAGGACCCACTGGGAGCCTCAGCTCCCTTGGCTCTGGGTGCTGGTCCTCTGCTTCCCCCAGGTTTCCCTGACTTAGCATGGGGCTCCAGCAGGGCCAGAGCATTCTGTCTTCAGAGCTAAAACAGCGAGCCCACTGACACACAGAAGAAAGAACAAAGCTGAGGGGCGGCACAATGAGAGGGTCGTGCCCTCCCGGGCTGCGAGGTCTCGGAACCAGGGGAGGTGTGGAACGTCCACGGAGGCCCACGACGTGTGAAAGGAGCATTCACCTGGATAGACGATTAGCAAGAAAAACAGAACTCGTTCTCAGTATTTTCGTTCCCCTTAGACATGAAAAGAGGAATTAAAGAAAAATCAGAAAATCAGACAGGACCTTCTGAGGCTGTTTCCTTGCTTTGATGCTTTGTTCCTCCCCCAAGAGGCCTGGTTTCCAGCCCCAGCCTGGCTGAGAAGGGGGGTGGGTGTTCTTACTCCCCCAGCTTCAGCCCTTTCGCTGCACAGTCCAGAGGGTCCAGTTTAGTGTAATCGTCAGCCCTTTCCATGTTAAATTGTATGTTTTGGTGAATGAAATGGGTTGGGATTGACCACCGTCTTCCCTTCCATGATGGGAGGTTTTCCAGCCACCAGAAATAGCCGAGGTGCACGTGACTCCTGACTCCGCATGCGTGTAACCCCCACGGCTGGCCCGGGTTAGCCAGGGTGGTAACGCTGACGGTAAGAAACAGGTGAGATGTTGTGTCTGTTTTAAGCTCAGGCGCTGCCCCCTAGTGGGCTCACTGGGAACCACCCCAGTGGTCAGCTCTTTCTAGAAGGACTATCTCAATCCTGGACAAAGAGGGTCCTGTCCAGAGAGGGTCCTGTCCAGAGCTTTTTGGAGAGACATGGAGCTGGCTTCAATGACAATAAGTGCCCTCTGGGGCTGGGCAGACTCGCCCCCACCCCCACATCAGATGCTCAAGGACACTCACTGGGAGCAACTTGACACCTTCCTGCACACCGGCCCCCACGGTGCCGGCTGGGGCAGAGTCACTGCACAGTGGACCCCCAAATTCATTCTGGATTTTGCTCATTGTCCTAACACAGTCAAGACACAATTATCTGCAGAGCTCAGGGTTGAGGGGTCTCCTTCCTGGGAGGCATGGGGGTGCTCGGCAGAGCCATGCTCAGCGGCCACAGGCAGCCGGGTGCTCCAGGGTGGAATGTGAGAGTCTGTGCATATTAAGTTTGTGAGTGTGCTGAGAGAGTGCATGTCAGGAGTGGGCACACATGTGTGCCTGAGTGTACACACATGTGAGTGCATGGGAGTATACACGAGTGTGTTGGGTGTGCAAGTATGAACAGAAGAGTATGGACTTGAGTGTGTTTTAAGTGTACTGTCTTGAGTGTGTGTGGAGTGTATTTGTGTATGAGTGTGTATTGACTGTGTGAGAGAGGGTGTGAGTATGTGTGTGTGTGGGCCCGTGTGTATGTGCATGAACATGCACTGGGGTTTGTGTGTACGTGTGGGAGTGTGTAGCGAGGTATGTGAATGTGTTGAGTGTGTGTGTGTGATCACCCTCCCAGGAGGAGAGGCAGCAAAGCGCCTCCCAGCGTCGTGTCTGGGGCGAACTCCGCGGGCTTGTTCTCCCCGTGTGGCTCTTCCAACCCACGTCCTCCGTGTGTCTCCCCAGCAGGGCTCGGCGGGAAGATGGGCTCCCGTGGGCTGGGACTCGCGCTGGCGTGCTGTCTGCTGCTGGCCTTCACCTGTGGTCTGGTGCTGGGCCGAGTGCCCCGTGGGCAGCAGGAACAGCAGGAGCAGGAGGGGACCAGGGAGCCGCCGATGGACCACGCTGAGAGGTGAGGCCGCGGGGTGTGGGTGCTGGAGCTCCAGCTCAGTGGTGGGGATAAGGGCCGAGTCCGGGCGCCCCCAAGTGCTTGTTGATGGGAAGAGGAGAAGGGGCAGAAGCTGAGGAGCTGGGGGATGGAGGCAGCACTTCTCCTTTCAGTGACCCGGGCGTGTTACCTGCAACTGTGGATAGTAACCCAGCCTCATTCCAACCCCAGAGGAATGTGGGTCTGCTTGAGGTTCTGCAGTCACATCCTTAAAAAAGAACATGCCACCCCCCACCCCAGCCTTTGGTTTCTCTGCACTCTCATCTGTCCTTTGAGAGAATCTATTAGAGCTCTAAGCGCCACCTGGAGGTAGAAGGCAGGGACGCTGCTAGACCGAGAGCGGGTCTCCACCACCCTGTTGTCTGATCACATTGCCAGGTGGGGGACAGTGGGTGAAGGACTGACGCAGGAAGTGGTGGCCTTCCTTGGAAAGCCATGAATTTCTTCCTCGTGGCGTTGTCTTCATATACCTGATAGCTCAATTGGTAGAGAATCCGCCTGCAATGTGGGAGACCTAGGTTCGATCCCTGGGTTGGGAAGATCCCCTGGAGAAGAGAAAGGCTACCCACTCCAATATTCTAGCCTGGAGAATTCCATGGACTGTATAGTCCGTGAAAGAGTTGGAAACGACTGAGCGACTTTCACTTTACTTCATATACGTATGCCTTCAGTGATACACAGACTCTAGGATCTTTGGGATATTTTGTAGGGATACATAAAACGCTTCGGATTACTGATGGAAATGTTGTTCATCAAACAAGAGGTCCTAGACACCCAGTGCTGGTTTTGAGTTTTTCAGCACTTTGCACTAGTCAGCTTTGGGCTGACTTGATACTCAAGGCTTTGGGCTGTCTTGGAATATATTGGAATTGCATAGGTCTGGGGCAAAGGGACATCATTCTTGGGCCTTTCTGCTGGCTCAGACTTATAAAGACTCTGCCCGCAATGCAGGAGACCCAGGTTCCATCCATGGGTTTGGAAGATCCCCTAGAGAAGGGAATGGCCCCCCACTCCAGTATTCTTGCTGTAGAATTCCATGGACAGAGGCAGACTACACTCCATGGGGTCGCAGAGTTGGACACGACTGAGTGACTTACCCTTTCACACACACAACAGCATTCTTGACCTTTGTCTTTTCTTCTCCTCCTCTTCCTCTTCCTCGTTCTTTTCATTCAACAAATATTAATCAAGTGCTGCTGCTGATCTGGCCATCCGCTAGGCCTGGGGACACATACATGAATGACACAGTCTCTGGGCTCCAGGAACTCCAAGGCTGTGGTGGGACAGACACGCACGACCCACTTCAGTGAGGTTGGCTCTGCAGTACAAGTGTGTCCGCAAGGTGGATGTGGAGGGTGGGGGAGGGCATGGGTGGGGGAAAATTAGGAGGAGAAGTGACTGGGTCTTGAAGGTCACTGGGCGAGCATCCCAGGCACAGAAGCAGGGGAAGCTGCCTGGCAGCCAGGGCAACATATGTGAAGGGCAACCTTTCCAGTGTCTGACTGTGTAAAGCCGGTGGGTCTTTTGAGTAGTGGGAGCCAGTGTTGGAGGGTGGAGGCTGGGAGGATGGGATGAGCCTGGTGGGGAAGGATCTCTCTGGAGCTTCATCTATAGGGGAGTCGTGGAGAGATTGGCATTTCATGGTGTTCTAGAAAGAATTCTGGACGGTGGCAGAGCAGGGGATGAACTGGCAAGGGAGAGATGAATTCCAGGAGAGCATTCAAAATGCCAGTGGTCCCAGAAGTGGGGAGAGCCAAGGGCCCAGCTCCTGGAGGTACTTTGATGGTGGCCTGGGCTGACCCCTCAGGACTGCATGATTCTCAGAATGGAGCAGAGAAGCATCTGCAGTGAGGCTGAGGGCCCCATTCTGGTCATGCTGGTCTTGCTGCTGTTGCTGGCGACAGGGTTTGGGAAGAGAAGAGTCTAGGGACAAGCAGCAGTGAAGGGCGTCAGTCTGGGACACTTCTTATGTGTGGGGCTTAGGGAATCTTTGTGGAGACTTCTGCTGGGGGGTGGGGGCAGGGTTTCCTCTGAGAGTCTAGGACTTGTTTAGTTGCTGAGTCGTGTTCAACTCTTGTGCACCCCCACATGAACTGAAGCCCGCCAGGCTCCTCTGTCCATGGGATTTCCCAGGCGAGAATACTGTTCCCCCGGAGAATCTGAGTCTCCTGCATTGGCAGATGGATTATTTACCACTGAGCCACGAGGGAAGCCCCTAGAGCTTGTAGGTAGCTGAGTTTAGGGCATAGAGATCCCTTTCCTGGATTGTCTGTGGTTTGAAAATAGGAGCGGAGTGAAACAAGGGGCTCACCCTTTGATGAGAGGGCTGTGCCACCTGCAAGATGGTGCTGCCACAACCGAACTGCTGCAAGCGGAGAGCACGGTGCAGTGCAGTATGACGCCGGGAGGTGGCAGCATGGAGCTGCTGCTCCCCGGGATCCTCAGGAGCCCGTTTCCTAATGTCAGGTTGTAAACAGGACCGTAGCGTCTCCAGCTGCTGCAGCTCCCAGGAATCCCACAACGTTTGGCTGAGCCCTCTCGTTTGCAAACAAGTCAGCTTAACACAGTGTCTTCCAGAATCCAGGAGGTCAGAGTTCCAAGTTAAGTGAAGTGAAATGAAGTGAAATTCGCTCAGTTGCGTCCAACTCTTTGCGAACCCATGGACTATAGAGTCCATGGAATTCTCCAGGCCAGAATCCTGGAGTGGGTAGCCTTTCCCTTCTCCAGGGAATCTTTCCAACCCAGGGATCGAACCCAGGTCTCCCGCATTGCAGGCAGATTCTGTACAGTCCGAGCGACCAGGGAAGCCCTAGAAACGTGAAGGGGAGGTTCATTCAAGGGCTGCCATGTCACGCCATCCAGAGACCCCTCCTAGAGGCACCAGATTTCTCCCATGAAGCCTCCATCTTGCCGGGCCCTCAAGTTACTGCTGCTTTTGTTATCGTTATTTCCATGACAGTCACTGTAGTTCACGGAGGGCAGGGGCTCTTTCTGAAACTTCACCGAGGATCTCAGAGTTCACCAAGAGCCAGTGCAGCACAGCTGGGAGAAAGATGTGGCTTCCCAGATGGCGCTAGTGGTAAGGAATCCACCTGCCAGTGCAGGAGACGCCAGAGACGCAGGTTCAGTCCCTGCATCTGGAAGATCCCCTGGAGAAGGAAATGGCAAGCCACTCTAGTATGCTTGCCTGGGGACTTTCACGGACAGAGGAGCCTGGCGGGCTACAGTCCATGGGGTCGCAAAGAGTCGACACGACTGAGCACAGCAAGGGTGCAGCATATAAGTTGAGAACAGCGAGTCAGGCAGCTCAGACCCTCTAGCAGGAGGCGAGAGAAGAGTTCCTGGCTCTGAGAGCTCCTGGCTTTCACAGTGATGTCTTTACTCCCTTAGGGATGAAGAAGAGCATGAAAAATACGGCCCCAGGCAGGACGAGGAAGCCCCTGCTTCTCGGTGCCTCCGCTGCTGTGACCCTGGTACTCCCGTGTACCAGGCCATCCCGGTGCCGCAGATCAACATCACCATCCTGAAAGGTCGGGCACAGAGACCAGCCGAGGGCACCTTCCCCTGGGGAGCAGAGGGGGCGCTGCCCTGTCCTGATCGGAGGGCAGGGCAGAAGATGGAGTTAGGGAGGAGGAGGGGCAGGGGCAGATGGCTCCCTTGGGGCACTGAGCAGAAGCATGCTGTCATCCAGGGGGGAGGAAGGAATTCCGTTTCTGAGGCTCTGGTCCCCTTCCAAGAGGAGAGGTTGGGGAGGGGACCACGGGAGAAGGAGCCTCAGGGCAGCTCTGGGTCTCACCCCACCTGCATTTGCACCGAAAGCCTCGGGGTCATGGTCCTGCGGGCAGCACATCACCTCGCACAGCCCGGCACAACAGAGTTGGGAAGCCAAGTGGCCCGGGTCCTACATCCCTGGGGCCCTGTGTCTGCAGTTCGTCTGCTTCGATAGCGCCGTGGGCCTGGCCGCTGCTCCTGTTGCTTTTGGATAAATGCTTTACGTTGCAGGGATTTTCCAGAAGGAAGAAAAAAATTTTTTTGGTTGCTTCTGGATGAAAACAGAATAATCCTTGAGGTTGCTTGACACTGTGTGTTTTCCCGTCCTGTTCAGGTGAGAAGGGCGACCGGGGAGACCGGGGCCTGCAAGGCAAATATGGTAAAACAGGGTCCGTGGGTGCCAGGGGCCACACGGGACCAAAAGGGCAGAAGGGGTCCATGGGGGCCCCTGGGGACCGCTGCAAGAACCACTACGCTGCCTTCTCCGTGGGCCGGAAGAAGCCCCTGCACAGCAACGACTACTACCAGACGGTGATCTTCGACACGGAGTTCGTGAACCTCTACAGCCACTTCAACATGTTCACGGGGAAATTCTACTGCTACGTGCCCGGCATCTACTTCTTCAGCCTCAACGTGCATACCTGGAACCAGAAGGAGACGTACCTGCACATCATGAAGAACGCAGAGGAGGTGGTGATCCTGTACGCGCAGGTGAGCGACCGCAGTATCATGCAGAGTCAGAGTCTGATGCTGGAGCTGCAGGAGCAGGACGAGGTGTGGGTGCGCCTCTTCAAGGGCGAGCGGGAGAACGCCATCTTCAGCGACGAGTTTGACACCTACATCACCTTCAGCGGCTACCTGGTCAAGCCGGCCAACGAGCCCTAGCCACCTGCCAGCCTCCATCACCACAGGCTTACCTCCCCTTCTCCCCGTGCCCCGCCCTGCTCCGCTGGACCTTCCCTACCCACTCCGCCATCTGGAACCCCCCTCACCCACTCCTGATCAGCCCCTCCTGCACCCAGGTTTCCCAGGCACCCCACACCCCCCTGCTTTGGCATTCGACATGACGCCCCTCACGGGAGCGGGAAGCAACGTTGGCTGGGTGGTCCCAAGCCTTGCTGTGTCCGCACGTGCCATCATCACCAGGCAGGTGTGCCTACGGGAGTTCCCCTCTGTGTACACGTCCTTGAGTGAGACCCTCCCCCGACGTGCCCCACGACAACGACGCACCAGGGTGTCCCAGAGCAAGCCACCCTTGCTCCTGCTGCTGGGAATAATTAAGCCAGCTCTAAAGGTTGTGAAAGGAGCAAAGTAAACCATGAAAAGAGAGGGAGGCAGTTGTTATTTCTGTCTTCCGCCGGCCCCGCTGGCTCCCAGGAGGGCCCTCTCTGCTTGAGGCGGCGGAAGGCTCCTGGTAAGACAAGATCTAAAGCGGATGCCGAGGGTATCCACTAGAGAGGAAACCACTGGCTTGATATTTTAGGCCACATACAAACCTTCTTGGGGGACAGCTGGACTGATGTCCACGTCCTGTGGACATTCCTGTGGCTTGCCCAGGGGCTCAGCTGGTCTTTCTGAGCCACAGTGGTGAAGGGATTTGAACTGGGTGGCAAGTGTCAGCTCCTCAGAGGGGGCAACCATGCCCTCGGCTTCGGCCTCTGATTGGGGGAACAGTCGGCTCACTAGAAACTGTGGGCTTCTGGCAGCAGGTAGTTCTCCGAGCAGCAAAGGTCAGTACAGCCCAGACAAGCCGCGCATCCTTGCGTGGCTCTGCTCGCTGGCGCCCCCCACGCCCCACCCTGGCATCCTGGGCAGGGCTTCCACGCCTGTCACCCTAGCACAGGCTGTCTGTCCCTCTCCTCCAAAGGGTCAGCTAAGGAAGGCTCAAGGGTCTTTGGTTTTGTAGCAGCTGTCATGATTGCACAGTATTTTCAATAAAACCTGCTCATACACCATCTCAGAGTCCTACACCCCAGAGGGTTCAGCATTCAGCCTGCCAGGACCCTCCCCTGGGACCTCTTTGACCATCAGCCTAAGACCATGCAGGAGGGGGCTTTCCTGGGCCCCAGAGCAGGGGAGAGCGAGCTCCTGCACAGCTTAGCCTCTGAAAGAGGGCGTGTCCCCACCACCAGTGTCAGAGCCTCTGCTCTGAGTGGGGTGTGGGGGCGCTGCCCGGATCGGTGCTCTAGTTCTTGGCTGACTTTGGCCAGGCAGCCCTCCCCCACTTCCCTACATCAACCCCCCGGGGCGGGGTCACCCTGCCTGCTTGGGCCCTAGGCCCGACAAGAGGCCTCCTGTTCACGATCTGGTAATGCCCGATCTTGACCGATCCCTCTGCCCTCGCCGGGCCTGGCTGTGGGGTCTGGGGTCCCCACATCCCTCCCTCTGCTGGTCAGACTTTAAAAACTGTGTTTCTGCTCCTGCTGGTGAGCAGGGTGCCCGCCTGCTGCTTTGTGCTGCCTCGGTGCTCTTCCAGAAAACATTAAACTCGGAATTGTGTGTTTCAGCATCACAGCCTCATAATTTTTGGTCCTTGAGCTAAATCCTCCTCCTTTCTTTCTTTCTTTTTTTAAAAAAAATATTTAGTTATTTGGCGACATCATGTCTTGTTTGGACACATGGGATCCTGTGTTGCAGCGTACAGACTCTCTAGTTGTAGCCCTGAGCCTAGTTGCTCTGCAACATGTGGGGTCCTAGTTCCCTGACCAGGGATGGAACCTGAATTACAAGGCAGATTCTTAGCCATTGGACCACCAGGGAAGTCTCAAATCCTCCTCTTTTCTATCCCCTCCCTTCCCCCTCCGGAACCCCACCTACTGTCCATTGGTGGCCTGGGAGCCTTTAGTTTGGAACCTGGGAACATGAGTACCCAGTGGCCATAGGCTGGGCCATGAACTGCCTCATTTCTCACAGGAATGCATTTCACAGCTGGATGAGGCCCCATCGGACGCCCGGTAGGGGAACAGCCTTCCTTGCTTTTTCCAGCTTCCAGTGGCCCTACATGTTCCATGGTTTGTGGCCACCTTGCTCCAGTTCCTGCCTACCTCTGTCTTCACGTGGCCTTCTTTCCCGAATCTCTTAAATCTCCCCCTCCCTTCTCTCCCAGTTGTTGGAATTAGGGCCCAGCCTAAATCCAGGACCATCTCCTTCCTCTTGAGATCCTTGCCTTGATTACATCTGCAAAGATCCTATTTCCAAATAAGGTCACGTTCACAGGTTTCGGGGGTCAGGACCTGGATCTATCTTTTGGAAGGATGCAGTTCAACCTACGACAGCAGCTTGCAGGCTTGAATACACCCACTGACAGCACCTTTTATGCCTGAGTGGTGAAGAGCAGACGTTTCTTTTTCTCTCTCCATTGCTTGCCAACTGGGTTAGTGGCCAGTGCCCTTATCAGACTGCCAGCAGGCAGTGCCGAAGCTGCCTTGGTCCCGCTGGTGCCAGCATGCTGGCAAGCAGCTGCTGTCCTCCCTTTGCCTGGTTCTGGAGCGGGCCTGTGTGGCCATAATCAGTCTTGGGCTGGGGCCGGACCAGAGCAGGTGGACACTGCAATCTTGCTCCCTGAAGGACAAAGAGTGGGCCCCACCTCCACACAGCTGAGGCCCCCGGACAGAGGATGCAGCTGGGAGCAGGGGCTGAGCGCATTTCCCAAAGGTGCAAATGGAAAGAACAAGTCGGCTTGAGGCAGGTGCTCACTGCCCGCCCTCTCTCCAGGGACAGTCGCATGGAGCGTGTAATGCCCGATCCACAGCCGGCCATGCCGATATGGGAGAGGAGGCAGGCTTTGCTCTGGAGCTCACCCGATCCCCTTTGGCTGTCCCTCAGTCTTTAAGCTCGTCCGCACCCAATCTTCCAGTCCGTTCCTGCTGGCATTCCCATCCTGCTTGTTCTCTCTCCACTCCAGATATATCTCTGCTCTGTGCTAGCCCAGGTGCCAAGTGCTGGGGCGTGGCGACAAACAAGACACGGTGCTTGCTTCTAGAGGACTCTTCTAGGACTTTAACTGCAGGGTGACATGGATGCCACCTCCTCAGAAGAGCAGCATGCATGGCACCTAGTTACCGACCTCGCCTGACTCCCATCCCATGCGGTCTACCTTGCAGGGGTGCCTTTCACCATGTCTTGACCCTGGCTACTGAGAAATTGGCTAACCTTCCCCGGAAAAGGTCTGATAAACTCAGTTGCAATGCAAATATTAGTGTTTTCCCAAAAGGACTTAGAAACAGCTGATGACTCAGCCAAAGGAAAGAACTGCTTGTGTTAGGGCTTTCAGGAGTCTTTGTAGCCAGGGATGGGGGAAGTGAGGAGGGCACACCCAATCCTATGGGGGTTTAGAGAGGGAGAGACAGAGAGAGAGTGTGTGTGTGTGTACGTGCGTGCTCAAGGATAATTTTCAGCGGAGTTCACTATGGGAACACAATGGCATGATGGCAAGTTAGTTTTATTGGGCCATAGTAATAAGACTGGGATAAAATGATTTTCTTGGCCAAATCATGAAAAAAGCAGCAGGTTACAGAAAATATTAAATAAAACAAGATACCTCCATATGCAAAACAGTTGAGTTGTCTCTCAACCTCATACTGTATACAAACATTAACTCAAAATGGATCCATCACCTAAATATAAGAACTAAAAGATTCTTAGAGAAAAAAAAAACAACAACAAACCTAGGTGTTAATCATTATGACCTATGTTAGGCAATAATTTCCTACCTATGACACCAAAACACAAGTAACACAAAGAAAAATAGACAAATTGGATATCATTGAAATCTAGAATTCTATGAATTAGGGACTTTTCTGGTGTCCCAGTGGTTGAGACTCTGTGCTTCCACTTCAGGGGGCGTGGGTTCGAACTGGTTCATGAGCTAGGATCCTGCATGTTGCACAGTGCTGCCAAATAAAATAATGGAAAATCAAACAAAATAAAATTTTGTGCATCAAAGGACTCTGTTAAGAAAATGAAAAACAACACAAAATAGAAGAAAATATTTGGAAACGGTGTATCTGATAAGGAACTTATATCTAGAACATATAACGGACTCTCGCAACCCAGTAATAAAACGACCAGTTAAAAATGGGCAAGAGGTCTCAGTAAACACTTCTCTAAAGAAGATATACAAATGACCAGGAAGCACACGAAAAGATGCTCAGCATCATTAATTACCAGGAAAATGCAAGTCAAAACCACAGTGAGTTACAACCTCACAACCCACGGGACTGTTATTCAGTCACCAAGTCATGGCTGACTCTTTGTCACACCATGGACTGCAGCATGCCGGGCTTAAACTGGCCTTCACTATCTCCTGAAGTTTGCTCAGACTCATGTCCGTTGAGTCAGTGATGTCATCCAACCATTTTATCCTCTGTTGCCCCCCTTCTCCTCCTGCCCTCAATCTTTCCCAGCATCAGGGTCTTTTCCAGTGAGCTGACTCTTTGCATCAGGTGGCTCTTCGCATCAGCTTCAGTGTCAGTCCTTCCAATGAATATTCAGGGTTGATTTCCTTTAGGACTGACTGGTTTGATCTCTTTACTGTCCAAGGGATTCTCTAGAGTCTTCACCACAATTTGAAAAATCAATTCTTCAGTGCTCAGCCTTCTTTATGGTCCAGCTCTCACATCTGTACATGACAACTGGAAAAACCATAGCTTTGACTATATGGATCTTTGTTGGCAAAGTGATGTCTCTTACCAGTAGGATGGTTGCAATCAAAATGACAAAAGTTGGCAAGAATATAGAGAAACTGTGGCTCTTGTACATCGAAAGGAATGTAAAATGGTGCAGCTGCTTTGGAAAGTGGTCAGGTGCTTTCTCAAACATAGAGTTACAGGTAACCCAGCAGTTCCCCAAAAGAAATGAAAAAGTATATCTACACACCAAAAGTGGACGGATGTTCTTAACAGTATCGCTTTGTAGTAAAAAAGTGGAAACAACCCAAATGTTCATCAGCGGATGAATGGATAAATAAAATGCAGTATATCCATACAATGGAATATTACTCAGTCGTACAAAGAAAGCACTGACATGGGCCACAGCGTGGATGAACCTTTAAAACATCATGCTGAATGAAATAAGCTAGTCATGAAAGATTACATATTGTATGAGCCCATTTATGTGAAATTCCCAGAACAGGCAAGTCCAGAGACAGAAAGCAGGTTAGAGGTCTCCAGGGGCGGGGGCTGAGGGGATGGGGAATGACTTTTGACAAGTATGACACTTCTTTCTGGAGTGATGAAAATGTTCTAACATTGATAGCAGTTGTGGCTGCCCAGCTCTATGAATTTACTGAAAACACATGAATTGCACGCTTTAAATGGGTGAATTGAATGGCACATATATTACATTTTCAATATAGTCATAAAAACAAACAAATACACATATCAGAATACCTTGCTTTTCTCTTTTGAGCTGCAGAAACTCACATTACCCCAGGCCTGACTTAGCCTGGGGCTAGGGTCCAGGGTCCAGTGAGGTGGGATGGGAGTGTCAGGGTTAGTTCTTCCAAGAGCATCATTGAACAAACATTTTGGAATCAACTCATGGATGAGATCAGGCAAACACAGGAGACTGACTCAGGTGCCAAGGGAAGCATTCCAGAAGGAGCAGTTAATTGAAGACCATGCCTTTCTTTCTGAAGTCCCTACACAGCTGGAGTAAGGACTGGAAAGGCATAGTGACCTCAAATGCCCCTACCTCAACTGGCTCTGGTAACCGGCTCCTCCTAAGGAAGAAGAGAGCAGAGTCCTTTTCTCCTTAGGTAGATAACCAGGCAAGGACAAGAAATTTCCACCTTAGAGGTTTTTACAAGTAAGATTAGAATTCCACACACTCTAGATAATTTGAAAACATCCCTGCCTAAAGACAGAGGTCCAACTGTTTAATAGAGATGTCCACTAAGTTGTCCATTCAGTTTGACAGCCTACCTATGAAAAATATCTAATAAGCATGTATTAAATTCTTATCGAATGGGGGTAAGGGCTTCTCAGGTGGTTCAGTGGTAAAGAATCCACCTGCCAAGTAGGAGACATAGGTTCGATTCTTGGGTCAGGAAGATCCCCTGAAGAAGGAAAGTGCAACCCACTCTAGTATTCTTGCCTGAGAAATCCCCTGGACAGAGGAGCCTGGCGGGCAACAGTACATGGGATTGCAAAAGAGTTGGACTAAACAACAACAATATGGGGGAAATATTCATGGAATTATCGCAATCAGAAATGAAAATATCTATGCTTGCTATATTTGAGGAAATAAAAAACAAGACTGAGAATTGTGGCAAAGAATTTGAAACTAATGAGAAAAAGAAAAAGCCATACGGAAAGTCTAGAAGTGGAAAATAAAACAAGAGAAATGAATTCAGTGGGTGAGCATGACAGCATGTTATATAGAGCTGTAGAGAAAAATCAGTGAATTAGAAGATAAATCAGAAGAAAATATCCAGTAAGCAGCAAGGAAAGATAAAAGACTGAAAGGACAGAATAGAGGTTATATCTGTACAGAAGTGACACTGAGAAAGGCCTCCTGAGACCTAGGCTCAGAAGTCACCCCACAGGGACTTTCCTGGTGGTCCAGTGGCTAAGAATCCACATTCCCAATGCAGAGGGCTTGGGTTTGATTCAGGATCAGGGAACCAGACCCCATAGGAAATTAAGAGCCTGCAAGCCACAACTGAGACCTGGGATAGCCAAATAAATAAATAAAAATAAATTATTTAATTAAAAAAGGACAGTCTTTCCAAAAATCATGAATGACTGAGGGTCTGTGTGATAAAAAAAAACAAACTGTATATACAAAATAGATCAATAGCCATGTCCTACTGTATAGCACAGGTAACTATATTTAATATCTTGTTATAACCTATAATAGAAAAGGATCTGAAAAAGAATATCTATATATATATATATATATATATAATGAAAATTAAACATGTTAATCGCTCAGTTGTGTTCCACTCTTTGTGAGCCCATGGACTATAGCCCACCAGGTTCCTCTGTCTGTGGAATCTCCAGGCAAGAATACTGGAGTGGGTTGCTATGCCCTCCTCCAGGGGATCTTCCTGACCCATGAATGCTAGAGAATCTGTGTCTCTAGCATTGCAGGCAGATTCTTTACCATCTGAACCAGCAGGGAAGTATCAGTTCAGTTCAGTTCAGTCTCTCAGTTGTGTCCGACTCTTTGCGATCCCATGAATTGCAGCACGCCAGGCCTCCCTGTCCATCACCAACTCCCGGAGTTCACTCAGACTCATATATATAAAACTGAATCACTTTGCTGTATACCTGAAACTAACACAACACTGTACATCAACTATACTTCAATTAAAAAATGAAATAAAATAAAGCGTGACCTCCTCCCTACAGATTGTAAACAAAAATAATTCTGGATGGCCTGTGGATCTGAAAGGGGAGGGCAAGAAAATAAAAGTTCTAGAAAGTAACAGAGGGTGGAGTGTTCCATATTCTCATTAGTTTAGGGTATTGAAATACATTTTGAAAAAGACACAAAGCTACTAATCATAACAGAAAAGGCTGATTAATTCTACCGCAGCAAAATTAAGGATTGTTTTGGATGAGTTAGTGGGGGCCCTAACAGAAATGACAAGGCGTCTAGAACTTACTGGAAGTGAAAGTTGCTGCTATCAAAAACTGGGAGACAGTGAGTGAGAGTCATTCTCAGAGGGAAATGCATTCCTTCAACTGCATTCACAGAAAAACAAGAAAGATTTAAAAATAAGTGAACCGCACAGTCTACTTTTGAAACCAGAAAAAGAATAACAAATCCAAAGAAAATACCAGGAAAGAAAATAAAAGCAGAGATGAGTGAAATAGAAAACAAACAAAAACTAGAGCAAAATGAAGAGTTTGTGTTTTGAAAGGACTAATAAAATAGACAGCCCTTCAGGAAAAAAAAAAAAATAACATCAAGACAAAAAGGAAAAAGACACAAATAAGCAGCATCGGAACTGAAGAGAGGGCATAATCAAGAGATTTAAAAAATATGATGAGAAATGACTTACTCTCCTACATTTTGAAAACCTCAATGAAGTGCATACTTTTATAAGAAAACACTTATTGTGGTAAAATTGGCCCAGGAAGAAAGAGGAAAATCTGTATGGGCAATAACCAGACAGGAAGATGAAATATTAAAGGCCTGTCCTCAAAAGGCATCTGAAAGTTGTAGACATAAACAGCAAAGAACGAAACTCGATGATTATTAACTAAAAATGCAGGAAAGCATCTTCATGACCTTCAAGTCAGGACAGCCCTCCGAAACAGCAAAGCCACGGAAGACAGTAGCAATAAACTCGAGCATACGGGAATCTGAAAGACCTGTAGTAAAAATAGACAGACATACATTTGCTCCATTTATGTATGTACGGGGCAAAACATTAGTGTTTAGCATGTATGTGACTCTTACATCAGAAAGAAAAGACAACGCAGTAGAAATGGGCAAAGACCCCCCACCAGGACTGACATGGAAGAAAACTCGTTTCCAAATGGCTGACCAACACGAAAAGCTGCAACTTCAATTTAACGCAACAGCCAGACCCCTGTGGTTACCCACCAGGGGAGCAAAAATCTTCGAGTTTGATAATATCAGTATTTGAGAGGTTGTGGAGCAACCTGTATTTACCCCATGCTGCGGAGGATGTCGGCTGGTAGTTTGTTAGTGACTTAAAACTGAAAACGTGCATGCTGTTACTCTTAGCAACTCTAATCCTGTTTTATCTGAAAAAGGAAAAAAACGTTAAGTATGACCAAAACAGTCTACACAAAGATGTTCGTTTTAACATTTAAAAAAAAACAGCAAGCAAATATTTACTATTTACATGTCCACCTGTAGGTAGATAGCTAAGTAGACTGATGTGTCAGAATGATAGCATAGTAATAACAGTCAAAACAAATTAGAGTTATTTAAAACGAAGTGGCTTTAACATTTTATTTGTTTATTTGGCTGTGCTGGGTCTTAGTTGTGGCACGTGGGATTCTCAATCTTCACTGGGGGGCCTGCAGGATCTAGTTCGCTGACCAGGTTCCCACTCAGGCTCCCTGCAGCGGGAGCATGGAGCCTTAGCCACTGGACCATCAGGGAAGTCCCTTCAATGTGGCTTCATTTAAAAACTATTGCTAAGTGAAAAAAGCAAGATATAGAATAATGTGTGCAACTGATACCAGTTTTATAAAATGCAAACAATGTTATATAGTTCCAGATACATATAGATGTGTAAAAAAGTATTTTAAGACATCTGAGAGGATACAGGTCAAACTGATAGAATTGGGGGGGATGTTAAGGGGTCTCAGTAGGACAGGGGAGGCAAAGAAATCAAGAGGGAGGTGGATTAAAAGGAACATTAATTCTATCTGCAGGGCTTTAAATTTTTAAAAAGAGAAAATGAATGTAACCATTGTGCGAGTATAATAATACAGGGACCCAGCAAAGGCAGGTGCCCCAGGTTTGCTATGATTGTTGCGGAGTGTGTGTTCACAGATAGGCATCGGTGAGGCGCACAGGCAGGCATGAACCAGAAGGGGCTTGATATTCACCGTGCAGGACATTCAAGCAGGTGCCTGGGCACAGACTCAAGTGGGTGTAAAGGTGAGGCCAGGCCCAGCATCCTTTCATTCCTTGGCCTTTGCTGAGCACCTGGGAGAACTCTGTAAAAGGGAGTGAGAGTCCTGGGCTGCACCACACAGGCCTGCAAACCCTGGGCAGGCCTAGCTTCAAGACCAGAAAAAGAACCCAGCGTCAGCAACAGACACCTCAGTGATTTAATGGATAGAGGAGCTTCCATGTTGGAAAGAAGGTCCTGGAGCACAGCCCATGCTGTGCGTGCAGCTGATGGCTGGTAGGACCTGGATGCACCCTCACTTCCCGGGGGGAGGGGGAGGAGGAGGTTCCCAGTCATAGGGATTTGACACTGATGGACTCATTAGTTACTGGGGAAACCAGCAGAGGGGCATGCGCCTCAGTGTCCCTTAGACAAGCTGTCTGGTCTAGAATAATCTAGCTCAGGCTGGAGGGGAGAATACGTAGAAAGGTCAGTCAGTTGAGTAGGATGTGGGTGAAGTGGGCACTGGTCAAGCAGTGGATGTACAGAGAACAACATAACAGCCACCACGGGAGGCCTGCCCACACAGAGCTATAGTTTAGGAGTCTTTAATGTGATTTTTGCTCCCACCCCAGCTGGTCTGAGGCAGCTCTCTGAATGAAGGGAAAGTAGGATTTATTGCAGAAGGAATGCAGAAAGAATAAGCTAACAAGATCTTGCAAAAAACGGTGACGGCCTTGTAAGGCAGGCTATTATTTTGAGAAATTTTTCTAAACTCCTGTGTTCTCCCTCGGTTGTAGTTAGATTCAGCTACTATAAAAAATACCAAAATAGTATTGGCTTACATCAGACAGAAGTTTATTTTCCTTACACAGGAATCCAAACACCAGCATCCCAGGGCGATTCTGTGGTCTGTGCCGTCGGGAAAGTCAAGCCCCTTCTCTCTGGTTGCTCTGGGCCCTCTCCATGTGCCTTTTGTCTTACAGTCCCAGAAGGCTGCTGCAGCTCCTACCATCACATCTCACACCCATCTGGCCAGCAGCAGGAAGCAGGGAAGAAAAAGTGTGTGTGTGTTGGGGGGGGGAGTGGGTGGGGGGGTGTTCCTTTTTTTGCAGGCACAGCCAGAATTGCAAGTGTGACTTCCATTCTCATCCAGAAAATAGGACATGCTCGCCAGGCCCTTCTAAACTGTCAGGCCTGCTGGAGAAGCTGTCTTCATCCAGGCAGCCAGCAGTCAGCTAAGAGTGGGCTTTTCTCCCTAAAGTACAAGGGGGAGGAAGGGATACTGGGGACAATTAGCTGTTGCCTTTAGCTTATGAATAACCAAGCCTGTGGACCAGGTGATGTCCACTCATCTGGTTCTAGCTTCTGGCCCAGCGACGTTGTGGAGGCCAGAAGAGAGACAGTGGAGGAAGGAAAAGCAGGCAGATGTGAGTCCAGGTCTCCCCCAGGTCCAGCTGAGGGTCAGATGTGGCAGCCAGTCCAGGAAACACAAGGCCGGTGCAACACCACACCAGTGGCACCGTCAGTCGGGCAGGCAGGGAGGCCTCCAGGCTCAGGTCCCTGAGCCATCCTGGCTTCCTGTGCTGGCAGAGCCAGGAAGGTGCACAGAGCCAGGACACGTCAGCAGGGGCCCCCATGGCAGGGCAAGGCTGCAGTGAAAATTCACAGATGGGGCTGCCAGATTTAGCAAACTCAGCATCAAGTTCACTTTGCATTTCCGATAAATGAGAAATAATCGCTTAGTATAGTCATGTCCCATTTCCATTCCTTGTTTATCTGGCGTTCATGTTTAATTGGGCATTCTGTACTTTATCTGGAAACTCTACAAGGTAAGGACTTTAGGTGGCCAATCCAGGCTTTGGAGGGTCTGGAGCCTCAGGGGGACCAGCGTGAGCTTAAGGCAAATGTGGGGACCTCTAGGCTCATCCTGATCCAGGACGAGGACACTGAGACCGGAAACCACAGGGCCCTACAGAGCAGGCAGCGCAGCAGGGGCCGATGCAGAGGCTGCAAACCGGCTCTTCCTGGCCCTGCAGAGGGTGTGCAGGGCGACTTGAAGTTCCCTGACCCTGAGACCAGAGGCCAACACTGCGGAAAGGAGCAGAGAAGGGAGGTCTGAATATATTTTTTCCCCAGAGACTGAGAATTACCCTCAAGAATCTCTAAGAACTTTTAGTTCAGAGGATGAAAATTTATTTATCTTCACCACTAAGCTGCAGGTAAGTGGTTTAAATGCAGACTAAATATAGACCCCACATCTTCTGTGCTCACTCGAGCACAGCCAGAGGGGAATCGAGACCCTGCAACCGCCCCCTCTCCCCGGCCCCTGCCCCGGGGTCAAGGCAGACTTCCTAGGGTGCTGCAGTCCCGGTCCTCCCTGGGATCACTGTCGCCTGCTCTCCAGGGCCCCATCTTTCCCCGAGGCACAGCCAGGATCCATATTTCACAACTGAGTCATCTTCCCTACTCTATGGGTTTATGGACGCTTGGGACCTCATAAAGTTCAAAGTCTGCAGCCGTAAAAAAGAGGCCCACTCAGCTTGGCTCGCGCAGCAGGCCATTCCCAGGCAGCACAAATGGGTGTTGGGAACTGGTTGAGCAGAACTTCAGGCGGGCCCACACTCAGTCCTGTGGGGCCCAGCCTTGGGTCCAGGCCCTTCTCCACACTCCACACTCTGGGGACCCCTCTGTGCCTAAGATTCTGGGGACCTGCTATCTCTGAGATACCTCCTCGCACTGTGTGCTTTTCAGGGCCTTGCAGATTTGGGGGTGCAGAAAAAACTTGTGCTTCAATGGAAACGATGCATTCTCTACATGTTGCATATCCTGGTGTTATCTCATTCTAGCTTTTTTTTAAATTGAGGTATAAAAATATGGAGGCATAGTTGATGTACAATATAAGTTTCCATACAACATAGTGATACACAACTTTTAAAGGTTGTACTCCATTTATAGTTATTATAAAATACTGGCTATATTCCCTGTGTTGTACAATATATCCTTGCAGCTTATTTATTTTATACCTAGTGAAGGAGGAAACAGACAGAACAGGCTCCATGTTGAAAGCAGGATTCCATCTTGGGCCAGACTGTGGACTTTGAGCTCTATGCCCAGTATCTATGGAAATGACATACCAACTGGAAAACCAGGCCCCCTGGATGGAAGAGCCCCGGGGCTCGTACCTAGACTCTCTGTTGCCTAAAAGAAAACCCTAATTATCTGTGTAACCGAATAGAATCATACATTCTATTATGCTTATTGGGGTATGACCACAGGCCTGTTGATAATTGTCCACTGTTAACTACCTAGGCTTAAGGCATGTGAATAATGGGTTAACTTTGATTGTATCTTTCTTTTCCTTTGTTCAGACTAGTTTCAGGGAATTTGGGGAGGTGGGTTGGGCACATACACCTAGGGTATATAAGGTTTTCAGAAAAACTGGTCAGGGTCCTTGGCTAAGAGGAGACTCTGCCTTGGGCCCGCCGGTGTAATAAACTGCATTCCACTATCTGCATTGTCCTTCTGAGTGAGTTTGTTTCCTGGAACGAGTGGCTACAACAATAGTAGTTTGTACCTCATCTGATTATAGTTTTATTTTTTGTCATCTTTTTACGTGTAAATTGTGTTGTCCAGAGGCTCAGTGATCTCACTCACCCCCCACCCACCCAGCGGAAAAATTCTTTATGCCTCTATTTACGTACTCATTTCAATATTCCTGATCTATACACGATCTCTTTTTTGATTCGCTTTTGAACTGGTTATAACACCTGTCTGAATAACGAGTAGGACAGTCTTTAACACTTGTCCATATTTATACTTGAATGAGAATTATGATTTCACTTTTTCCAGAAAATTATCTTTGAAACGGGTTAAGCAAACTGAGTTCAGATATCACTTTCACAGTTCACTGACTTTGGGTTCTTCAGGAGATTGCTCACCTGAAAAAGAACTCACACAAAGGGGTTTTCCGGAGCCCTGGGCTAGGACCCCGCCCATCCCCACGCCCACCGTGTCACCCCCGCCCCAGGCCCCGCCCCCAGGCCTTCCTCCTCTACAAAGGCCGGGCGGCAGGTGCGCCAGCCCACAGAGCGAGCCGGGTGTCCAGCCTGAGCCTAGTAGGGGCGGGGCAATCACGCAGAGAAGTCCTCATTGGCCGGCGGGCGGTGCCGGTGGCGGGTCTCGGCCTGCGATTGGCCGGTGGCCGGCGGGTGGCGCGGGCAGGGCAACATCATGGAAGCGGCAGGGACAGGGACCCGGACGGCGGCGCGGCGGCAGCAGCGGCGGATGCGGGCCCCCACGACCTTGGAGAAGCAGAGGGATCAGCGGCCGGCAGGGCGGCTGACCCGGAGGAGGTGGGTAAGAGGTCGGCGGGAGAATTCTGCGGATCGATTCGGCGGCCGGGCAGTGGGCCGCAGTCGTTGGGCGCCTGGCCTTGGCCAAGGGAGGCCCTGGGCGCAGGGCAGCGATCTCCGGCCCCCACGCTCACTGTTCGCGGCGGGTTCTGTCCATCGTCCCGCCCGCCCCGCACAGCAGCAGGCACGGACAGAGTCTCGGAGCCTGGGGGCGACCCCAGCAGCGGGCGCGTCTGGGAATCCTGGAGCCCTGACTAGAAGCTCCGACATCCTCATCTAAGAAATGGGTTGACTATGCCTCCCTCCCCTGGCTTTGGGTCTACAGAGAGATTTTAATTGCTCAGTGCAGACCAGTGGGTGTAATTAGAATTATTAGTGTCCATGCTGGGGAGGACAGGCAGGATGCCTGGCGTCAGACATCTGAACTGGTCTTTGAGGAGGTGGAGGACTTCCGTAGGTGGAGACTGGAGAGAAGGGTGTTCTAGTGTGAGGGAACAGAATGGGCAAAGGCACGTTTCCATAGTTTGCATTAAAAAATGTAAACCAGAGGACGTCTCCCCCTGCACGTCTTCATGGGGTCTGGTCCCTTTGCTTCTACAGGTTCTTTTTCTTTACCCTTTTATTTAAAAACAAAAAAACAATTCAACTCCTTCTTTGCTTAGAATTGAAGAGGATCAAGAAGAAGCAGTCTTTCGAGAAGTGGTCAGTTTTACCGCAGACCCTTTGCCAGGTGAGAAGGACTGAGGCTCTGAACACTCTGTCCGTGTTCATTCTGGGGCTTCTGGGCAGGGCTGCCCCTTCCCCATTTCAAGTTCTCTATTATGAATTCCATAATTTCCACTGATTCCTCACTGTTTCCCTCCTCTGATCAGTTAGATATTATGACAAGGACACCACCAGACCCATCAGCTTTTACTTGTCTTCCCTGGAGGAACTCTTGGCGTGGACACCCGATGCGGAGGATGGCTTCAATGTGGCCTCGGGGCCCCCTGAGTGTCGGCAGCCCCCTCTGAGCAGCCAGAGGCCCCGAACTTTGATGTGCCATGACATGATGGGCGGGTACCTGGATGACAAGTGAGGACATTGCAAGCACATGGCCTGGTGTGACGGGATGGAGGGGAGGGGCTGTGCCCGGTGGTGGAAGGAGCACTGGATGTGGAGTCAGGAGTCAGCCAGCCCACCCTGCCACCTACTGGGAGAGGAACTCAGGCTTCAGCCTTTCATCTGTAAGAAGAGGAGGATGGGTTAGGGGATAGCTTATGCCTCCTTCAGCCCTGAAACTGTCTGATTCTGTGGACTGCCTGCACCTGAAGTCAGGGAGGCTGGAGAAAGCACTGTCGCAGGGACCTTCTTCAGACCACCTGGCCCAGTAACTTGGTCCTTCTGCTGATTTCTTCCTTTCACCCTCCTCAGCTCTATTCCATCTTGGCCCCCTGGTTCTGGAATCATTCCATTCCCTCCCCCACCCCACCCCGGCTGGGGGCATTTCTTCCCAAGATCCTGCAGGGTCAGCTTAGAGATCTTGTTGTTTAGTCGCTAGGTTGTGTCTGACTCTTTGCGACCCCATAAACTGTAGCCCCTTAGGCTCCTCTGTCCACGGGATTTCCCAGGCAAAAATACTGGAATGGGTTGCCATCCTCCTCCAGAGGATTTTTCTGACCCAGGGATAGAACCCAGGTCTCCTGGATAGGCAGGTGGATTCTTTACCACTGAGTCACCAGGGAAACCATTAGAGATCTTAAACATCCATAAAACAAGCTTGGACATCATAATTGATGGGAAGCCTTGAGTCGGAGCTGGCCATTAAGGTACAGAAGCGGGTGATGAAGCCGCTCATGTGGTTGTCAACCCCAACCATACCTGCAAGCCGGCTGTGTTGTAGGGAACTGCAGATGTTGGGATAGAGCAGAGCCCCGGGCACTTGGAGGTCTGCGTGAGCTCCTTCAGATCTCTTTCCTTGTGTTCTGTCTGTTCATTGAGGCTAAACACGCTCGGTCTTTCGGATCTGATAGCAGGTGCCTGTTGGGCCTGGTGAAAATGCTTCCCTTAAGACTAACCCTCTCAGGACTTCCCTGGTGGTCTAGTGGTTAAGAATCCGCCTTCCAATGCAGAGGGTGCAGGTTCGACCCCTGGTCGGGGAACTAAGATCCCACATGTTGTGGGGCAGCTAAGCCCACATGTCACAGGTACTGAGCCCATGTGCTCTGGGGCTCACACTACAACTAGAGAGCCCAAGGATCCCACCTGCTACAACTAAGACCCAACACAGCAAAAAAAAAAAGAACACCACTAACCCTCTTGACATCCGGGCTGTGACCTGGTGCTGCTTCTGAGCCCAGTCACTAGGCAGGGCCTAGCGCACAACAACCTTTAGCACCAACTAGATGGAACTAAAGGGAGTCTTCACTCGTGTCGCCCTCTCCTTTCACCTTGGGGGTGCCACGTCCTCGTCTGTTTCTGGGTCCTGATTTTGTTCTCTTTCTTCACCCAGGTTCATCCAAGGCTCAGCCACACAGACTCCCTACTCCTTTTATCACTGGCAGTACATCGACATCTTTGTGTACTTCAGCCATCACGTGGTCACCATCCCCCCAGTAGGCTGGACCAACACTGCCCACAGGCATGGGGTCTGTGTGCTGGGTAAGAGCCAAGGGCCCGCCTCCAACCCAACCAGACTCGTTGGCACACCTGCCTGGGGCCCCAGTGATAAAAGGGCTTGGGCTTGGGGTGCTGTTGGGTGGGTAGACCTCCTTACCTGCCTTGATGAGTTAGGACAGGTGAAGGCAAACTTGTTCTGGAAAAAGGAAATATCCTCAGCTTTCCAGGCCCCTGAGTCACGTACTGGGGCTGCCAGAGAGGCAACAGCTCCCACAGACAATAAACAAACAAATGGGCTTAACTGTGATCCGGTAAAACTGTTTTTGCAAGAAGAACTGGGGGCAGGATGTAGGATGTAGGTGGTCCACCCCTGGGGGAGGGGAGTGCTTCTCAAACTTTTCCCTGCATCTGAATAATTTATTGTCTAACGCTGATTTCGGGGCCCTGCCCCCAGGGTATCTGGTTCATCTGATATCTGGGGACACTGGGAATTTGGAATGCTAACAATGTTTTTGCAGGTGACAGTGATGCTGTTTCTGCAGGAACCACACCCTGAGAACTGCTGGGTCAAAGGGGAAATGATCCCCTGGCCCGACCTCCTTTCTCTCCTGCCCCACAGGGACTTTCATCACTGAATGGAAAGATGGGGAGCGGCTCTGTGAGGCCTTCCTGGCTGGGGATGAGCGCTCTTACCGCGCGGTGGCCGATCAGCTGGTCCTGATCGCCCAGTTTTTCCGATTTGACGGCTGGCTGATCAACATTGAGAACTCTCTGAGTGTGAGCACGCCTGCCCCTGGTGCCTGGCCCGCCAGCCCCTGTGCCCCACGGGGACCCTGAGCCCCACGGGGACCCTCTGCCATGCTCCTCAGCCTCACCCGGCCGGGCCTCTGCTACTGCAGTGCTTCCTGCATCCCAGCTAGAGCTGGCTCCAACCTCCAGCCCCTCAGCCTCTTCACAGGGAGATGGGCACTCTCCAGCGTGATGTCCAGGAACCTTGCCTGGCTAAGCCTTGCTTCTCTGGTCCCTTCAAGGCGGCCCTGTCTTCCTCCTCTGTCTCTGCTCTGCTTGGGCCGCATGTGCGCCTTCCTCTTCCTGGTGCCCTCCCTTTTCATTGGGTTTTATCTTCTCTTGATTGCGGAGCCCATGTCCTCCCTGCTTCAGAAAGAAAGGAAAGTCGGACCTCCGGCTGCACCCTCTGCTCGGCAGCTGTGGGGCCGAGGAGCTTCCAGGACCAGGACCTGTTTGCCCCTGGGGTTAAGTGTCCTGTCTGTCCGGGACCAGGGCGCTCCTCACGACAGGCCTCTCTGGGCCTCACGGAGGGTCTGTCTCCACCCCCTCTCCAGCTGGCTGCGGTGGGGAATGTGCCCCACTTCCTCCGGTACTTGACCTCTCAGCTGCATCAGCAGGTTCCCGGGGGCCTGGTGCTCTGGTACGACAGCGTGGTGAGCAGCGGGCAGCTCAAATGGCAGGACGAGCTCAACGAGCAGAACAGGTGAGCCTGTAGGCGGGGTCCTGGGGTCCTGGGCCCCTGGGCAGGGCCGGGAGCTCCCTCTGCCTTCCGGAGGTGTCACCTACACAGCTGCCCTGGGGGAAAGCGAGGGAGAGGGCAGAGGTGTTTGGTACCCTGACCAGCAGCAGACAGAATTAGCGCCTTGTCAGCCTGCCTGCGCCCAGGGTTACGGGCCACAGTTTGCGGTCTAGGTGCGGGCTCTTCGGCAGCAGACTCTGCTCGGTCCCAGAGGCAGGCAGCGTGCAGTCCGTGGGCCCAGCGGATGCAGGTGCTTGAGGGGAGAAGGCCTGGGCTTCACGGCCCACCCGTGTCGCCCCCCAGAGTCTTTTTCGATTCCTGCGACGGTTTCTTCACCAACTATAACTGGCGGGAGGAGCATCTGGAGCGGATGCTGGGGCAGGCCGGGGAGCGCCTGGCGGATGTGTACGTGGGTGTGGACGTGTTCGCCCGCGGGAATGTCGTCGGGGGCCGGTTCGACACTGACAAGGTGGGTGGTGGCCTTTGAGGCCGGGAAGGTGGTGGCCGTGGTCTGGGTGCCTCATGTTCCTGTGGACCCCTCATTCCCACCTGCAACTCACGGGAAAAAGAGGCAGCAATGATCCTTCCCCAAGTGGGGACACCGAGGCCCCGAGAACAGGCCGTGCCCTGAAATCCTAACTTTCAGCCCCTCTCTTCAGATGGTACGTTTTTTCCGTAGATGCTAATGGATAAAGCACCTGTTCCGACCATGGGTCTCACAGATAGCTCTTCTTCCTTCTGGACTCGGGGCTTTGGGGGGCACTGAGCTGGCCTTTTAGCGGATCATGTGGATGCGGGGGTGGGGTGGGGCGGGGCCAGAAGCCAGGGAGCATATTTTGGTGTTTCCTTAGATCAGGGCGAAGGACTGAGTTCACACACCCACAGTTTTGGGAACTGCTGGTTTGATTAACTAGTGAGGTTTTTCTGGCAAGGGAAGTCTTGTCGGCAGTGAAAAAGAGGAAGAGGGGCCGCGGGGGGGGGGGGCCCGGCGCACCTGGTGTGGGATAAATAGGGAATCAGCCCTTCCCCAGGCTGTCAATCCTGCCCTTCCCAGGTGCCGCGGGGACGTTCTCAACTCATTAATTAAGCTTTTAAGTGAATAAATTAATCCAATAACTGAAGATTTTCTCCGCCCCTCTGTGAGTCTGATAATAGAACGCGAAGTGTAGTGAGAGAGACTGTCTCCTGTGGGCGCCCCGCGTACAGACCCCTGCCCCTCGGATTTTTCCCTCCGCGCTTCCCCGCCGCCTCGCGCCCTCTTCTGGGCAGCTGCGGAACTTCAGGGATGAACCCTAAAGCCCCGGAGGTTGCCCCTTCCCTAAGCCCCTCATCCTGTGTGTGGACTGGTTGTTGGCACGGGGGCATCTCCCTGACTCCTGTCTCCCCAGTCGCTGGAGCTAATTCGGAAGCATGGGTTCTCGGCGGCCCTGTTTGCGCCTGGCTGGGTGTACGAGTGTTTGGAGAAGGGGGATTTCTTCCGGAACCAGGACAAGTGAGTCCCGAGCCTCCCAGGGCCTGGGTGTGGCCAGTGGCAGGGAGGGCCTCAGGTGATTTCCCCAGATTCTGGCCATGCTTGGTTGAGGGGTGGGGGTTAAGACAAGACACGGGGCTCAGCTGCCCTGGCTGCTCCTGGGGGTCCTTGAGACCAGTTACGCAGGAAGGATGAAAGCTGGGGACCCCAAGGGACCACTTCAAACCGACGCTCAGTGGGGGCTGAGGTCCCTTGAGAAGGGGTGCAGGAAAGCTTAGGGTCATGAGAGCGAGTTCGGGGCGCTGCAGTGCCTTTTTGGGGACCTGAGCCTCCATGCATTTCTCCGTAGGTTCTGGAGTTTGCTGGAACGCTACTTGCCCACACACAGCATCTGCTCCTTGCCCTTTGTCACTTCCTTCTGCCTGGGCATGGGGACTCGGAGAGTCTGCTATGGCCAGGTGTGTGGGTCCTGCACTGGGTGGCTGGGGGCCAGGGGCTTCCTGGGCGTGGCTGCTTCTGGCTGAAGGGGATGCCTTCTCTCGGGCCTTTGGGCCTCCCCTGGGACTGGCGGGAGGGGCGTTGGGTGTGATAGCTCCATCCGCCCCCAGCGCCCCTCCACCTCTGCCTCACCCTTCAGGAGGAGGCCGTGGGGCCCTGGTACCACCCGAGTGCCCAGGAGATCCAGCCCCTATTTGGAGAGCACAGGCTGGAAGGGGATGGGCAGGGCTGGGTGAAGACGCACTGCTGCCTGGAGGACGCCTGGAACGGGGGCAGCTCTCTGCTCATCCGGGGGCTGATTCCGCCCGAGGTTGGAAACGTGGCTGTGAGGTAGGTGAGTGAGGGGGGCTGGGACCTGGGGCCCGTCAGCTGCCCCCGTCATCCTTGTCAGTTGCTAAAACTGGGCAGGTGGGCAGCAGAGGCCAGAAGGAGGACAAACTGGGATTTTGCTTTACTGTGTGAAGAGCAAACATCCAGTTTACCGATTTCACCGCTCCGAGTGTCCAGGAGAGTAGCATCAGCTGCCTGCACGCTGTTGCGTGCCTCTTCTGCCCAGCGGCCCGCCCTCCTCCCCGTCCTGGAGAGAGACGTTGGCAGCCAGGACCTGGAGCAGCGCCCGCTTTCCAGCTGTCTCCCCACAGCCTCTCATCGCTGGACCTTTCTCCTCCAGGTTATTCTCCCTGCAGGTCCCAGTGCCACCCAAGATCTTCCTGTCCCTGGTGTACAAGCTGGAAGGGACTTCGGCTGTGGGGGTAGCTTTGGAGCTCACCACAGGGGATGCGGGCAGCTGTCACGTGGGAGGCATCTCGATGCTGAGCGGTGAGTGGACGTGGTTGGCGCCTCCCTTCCTTACAGGCTTCTCCCTTCTCAGGGGGTGTCTCGGGGAGGAGGAGGCTAGGGGTGTGGAGGCAGCTGGGGTCCAGGTGCTGCTCTGAGCCGGGCCTGGATGGGGGTCCGCCTTTGGGTGGGAGCCTCTGGGCCACAGAGGCCCTGTGGCGTGGGGTTGGACGTGTGGGTTCATGGCAGCTCTCCTGCCAGCAGTGCCCCAAGTGGGAGGAGGTCCTTGGGCCAGTCCTGGGCATCCATCCCTGAGCTTCCCTCCTCTCATCCCTGTTCTCCATTCCCCAAGGCCTCAGTCCATTGGGCTGAGTACCTGAGGCTACCAAGGTGTCTTGGGGGGCCCCGGCTCCCTGTTCAGTGACACCTCCCAGTGCAGTTTCCTTTGGACTCCCCTTGTTAAAGTTCTGTGTCTCTTCCTCCAGCAGAAACAAGCACAAGGCGAAGTCCCCGACCCCTCCGGGTGCCCCCAACCAAGCTGGCCAAATGGGTGGGCCGCTGTGGCCAGCAGCTCAGCGGGGGCTGGGTCCAGCGGTGAGTCCCCCCCCTTTTCCTGTTGAGTCCTCAGCAGAGGACGGCCACACTATGGTGAGGATTGGAGAGTGAGGGGCCCTCCACTGAGAAACTGCAGAATTGCAAGGATGTAGGGGCCATGGGCCAGTCCTCCCAGGTTTCAGGCAGCTCAATGACACAAGCCCAGGATGCTTGCTGGGGAAGGTCACGATCACAGTCATGGCTTAGGTCCAGGTTTCCCACGGATCACAAGGTCCACTTTGGGATGGACCTCCCTGTGGCTCCGGGCTTCTGTGAGCAGCCAGTCTGCAGGTGCCGGGCTGAGGCCCCTTATGACTGGTCTCTCTCTGTCTCTCCCAGCTGCTATGAAGTGAATCTGCGGGGCTGCCTCCTGCAGGACCTCTTCGTTAGTTTCTCCCGGCCTCCGGGCAGCCAGAAGGAGGAGAACTTCATCTGTCGCCTTGGAGAGCTCCAGGTGAGGCATCCCAGGGACCTGGCTGGAGCTTGGCCTAGGCATCTGTGCCCCTTGCAGACGAGGCCGGACACCCACCCGCCCCCTCCTCTGGCTCAGAGGGGAGCTGGGAAAGGGGTGCCAGGGCTGGGACCGTGCAGGGCCAGGCACCCCTCAACCTTCTCTAGGCTCCTGGGCTGAGCTTAGCCTTGTCTCTTCTGCCAGGTGGTGGATGCCAACAGCCTGCTGACCCCGCTCCCCCAGGTGCAGGCCCTGACGGTCTCTCATGTGCGCTGGCAGCCGGCTGCCTCCGAGTGGGAGGGTGGCCCTGCCGGGCTGCGGCTCAGCTGTACTCTCCACTGGGCCTACCTCCTTCCCCGTGTCCGGTGCTTCCGGATCCACTGCTGCCGAGGATTGGAAGGTGGCTCCCCCAGCAGCGGGCCTTCGGAGCCGGGGAGGCCCAGGCTGCTGGGCCTGGCTTTTGTCAACCGGTATCGGATAGTGGGCCTGGCAGTGGCAGCTGCGGAGCCTGGCCAGGATGGCCGCGTGGAGTTCCTGGTGGAGCCTGTCCCCAAAGAGGGGTTCCCGGTGCCTCGGGCTGAGTGGGGCAGGGTGGCCATGCTCTACTCCATGCCCCGCACGTGAGTGGACATTAAAGGAGAGTCTCCTATCTCAAGGCTAAAGGCTTCTTCTGTGCAGGGGCCTCACACGAGTGTTCAGGGAAGACCCGGATCCCGAGGGCTGGGCGAGAAGACCATGGGTGAGATGTCTGTGGCTCTTCATTCTTGGCATTGCAATAGGAAAGCTGAGAAGTCGGTTTGCTGAGTTGGTAATTTCCAGGGGTGAATGGACACCCCCCACCTTGGTCTCAATCTCTCTCAGTAGTATACTATACCAGGTACAAGTAAAAAGATTTGGGAACATTTAGCCTAGAAAATTCCATAAAGAGTATTGCCTAATAGGCTGAGAGACACTTATGCTGACAACGGTGACCTTTTATTCCTGTATTTGGAACAATTAGGAATGAGCTTCACTGTGGCAGGAGGGCCTCCGAGCAGGGCCCTGCGACGCTTCCTAGAGTGGGAATGAGATAGAGGGGTAGTGATGGGGGTGCAGAGCTGGGATTGGGGGGGTGGTAGCACAGGAACAGCAGCCCCTGCAGGTGCTGGGAAGGGGTCCCCGGGGCGCCTTCTACCCCACCAGTGGGAGTCCTCGGCCAGGCTGTGCCAGGTCACACCAGTCCCCAGCCGGGTGGGCACATGGGCCAGACCCACCTGGTGACCCGGCTTCCCTGGCTTCCTGTTCTCCAGAGCCAGAGCCACTTCTGGAACATCCCCACTGGCCTTGGGTCCTGCTTCGTCTCTTTTGGGTTGTAGGTGGGAGCTAGTGAGCTTGGGCAGCAGGTGGCCGGGCAGCACCCAGGCAGGCCCTTTGGGCTGCACCCAGCAGCCCCCAGCCCTGTGTGGGGGCTCTGGGTCGCCTCCTGCCTCCACACCTTCCTGCTCAGTGGGTCCCTTGAGCAGGTGTTAGCCCGGAGCATCACGATGTGGAGAGAGCTGCGGCCCCTCCTGCCTCCTCTCTGCAGCCCCTCCCTCCGTCCTCTGCCCAAGCTGAGGCTGCCTAGCGGTTCTGCATAGGGACGAGGTGGGGGTCAGTGAGCCAGAGATAGCTCCTCCTGCCACACAGCTCCCCTTTGACACGGCTGCTGCGGCGGCTTCCTGGGAGGGATCTTGACCCCACAGCCTCAGGGAACCCTGCTCCCCTCCCCTCTCCAGGCCCAGGTGGGCTCTGCTGTGGCCCTCTGATGAAGGCCGTTGGCCCCTCGTTCTTGGGGGTCTCTCACCTCCAGGCCGCACAGGCCAGCGATGGGGGTGTTACTTGCCTGTCCCCTTGTCCTCCCCTCTGTGCTACGAGATGTGGATGATACCAAGGGCCAGGACACTCTGGGGTGATCTCCCAGCTAGGAGGGTGGGCCTCCTATGCCAGCTCAGCAGACTTGATTTACTCTGCAGGGAAGGGAGAGGCCACCAGGCGGCAGTGCAGCCACATTGCATCTGCCTTGGCCCTCGACTGGGAGAGGACAGAGTGGCTCAGTGGTCAAGAATTGCCTGCCAAGCAGGAGACACAGGGCACATGGGTTTGACCCCCATGTGGGGGATCTCCAGGAAGATCCCCTGGAGAAGGAAATGGCAACCCACTCCAGTACTCTTGGCCTGAGAAATCCCAGACGAGGACAGGGGGGCTACGGTCCACAGGGTTGCTGAAGAGTCAGACACTCAGACTTAGCCACTGAGCCTTCACACACAGGACACAGGAGTCTCCTTCTCGGCGGACAACGGCCTCTGTCTCAACGTGCCCTGCTTCCCAGGTGCGCACGTGCCCCTTTCACAGTCTCATGCAGGAACTCAGGTTCCAGGTCTCTCCTAACTGGGAACATTTAACTCTTCACGTCCCACACGTGTGGCCCAGCTCAGTCCCAGGGTGGGAAGAGGTTTGTTTGGGAGGGGGATGATGGGTCCGGCGGGCCAGGAAGACACCTCCAGTGTCTGACCCTGAATAGGCCTCCCAGCGCCCCTGGTTTTCCCAGGACTGTCGGGGTTGGGGAACCGCTCCCTTGACTTTTCCTGGAAATGTTTTGAGCCTCTCCATTTTGAACTGGGGGTGAGGGCTCCCACCTGCCCCTGCCGCCCAGTCCCCAGGGATGGGGTTCGGGGTCGGGGGAACATAGCCAGGCACCCGGAAGTGGGCAGCACAGCTGTGATGCCCTGCCGCTCTTATTTCAGGAGCACTCCCCCTTCCTTTTTTAAGTGCTGGTTTTCCGAATATTTTATGCAGAGAAGGAGGGAAAATTTATAGTGGCAATTATTTTCGCACAGTCTGGTGAGCAAGCAATTAGAGGTAAGGGGGTTTAGCAGAGCGTGGCATGCAGAGGGATCGCACAGCCCCAGCTCTCCTAGAGCGCGGTCCCCAGTCCCACCGACGTAAAGGCTCGTATGCAGGAAAATTAATATGTCGGCATTTAAGCCCGTGCCCCTCTGGTGTGTGTAATCGCCCTGAAATAAATTATCTGGCGCTGTGAAAAATGAAGAGCGCAGGTCCTGGCGAGACATGGAGGGGGCAGTGTGGTTGGGTTTGGAGTCCACCCCCCCATCGCAGCCCCCAGCCCATGGCTTTCAGGCTGTTGGTTTGAATTCTGCTGCTTCTCCTCCCAGCTCGCCCTCCTCTCCCGGGGGTGGGTGGTGGAGGGTGGCGGCCACTCTCCTCCACCCCATCTGGCCAGGGTTGGGGGCTCACAGGGGTAGCGCATGGGGGGCTTACCTTTAAGCAGCTCTGTTCCTCGGGACCACGGCTGGCCCCGAGTGTAGCAGCCTCAACCGCCCAGCTGGCCCTCTCTCATCCCAGGGCGGGAGGCAGGCTGGGGACTGCCTGCGGTCAGGCCCCATCAGGGGCATCAACTGCTGAGCGGTGGCCAGTTGCAGGGGAGGTGGGGTGGGGCTGCCGCCTTAGACTCTGCCGCTAACTTCACAGACCTTACCCGAAGGCTAGGAGCCCTGCCTCCAGACTCCAGAGGCGGGATGGAGGAGAGGACGGGGGTGCTAGAATCTCTCCCAGAAGGGTCTTCTGACTCCCCCTGGCCATCTGGCTTCCTGGGAGAAAGAAGCTTCCTGTCCTGGTCCTCTGTGCCCTCTCCCCTCTGTGCCCAGGGGGCCGGCCAATCAAAAAGAGTTGTCCTGGTTTGAAGAAAAATCTTTATTAATAATCTTAATAATAATAATACGGTTGATTTAAATGGTCACACCTTGGAAGCATACAGAATGATAAGAAAGGAAGCCTGGGGCCTGGCTGCAGTCCTGGGGGTGGGGGGCGGGGGGCGGGGGGGCGCAGGGGTGGGGGGCGGTGGGGTGGAGCGGCTGCAAGAAAAGGGCCCAGAACAGCAGAGGGTAGAGGGGCCTGTACAGAGGACGAAGCCGGAGGCGGGGCGGGGCTATGTACACCGGGAATAGAAAAGGAGACTCATCTCAGTCGCTTCAGGAGCTGATGCTGAATATAAAGTGAGGTGGTTTTTTTTTTTTTACCTTTTAAGTTTCACGAGACAGTGGAGCCATGTTGGGAGCCTACATCTTTTGTTCTTTTCTGCTGCTTCCCCGACTCCAGCTCTCCCTGCCTGGCCAGGGGCTCCTCCCTGCTGCCCACTGTCTGCGGCCACCCTGGGACCTGATCTGGGAGCAGGGGAGAGGGCCACAGACCACCTAGGCCTTCCCCTACCCCCTCGCTCTCCCTGCTTGGACGTGCCGTCCAGACCCACAGGACCGTGACCCCAACCTCACCGTGCAGCCAGGCACCGGCCAGCTCTGTCCCTCTGTTCCAGCTGCAGCGGTGAGGCTGGCCTTCCCTCGCCTGGGCCAGACCCAGGGCCTCCTCCAGAAAGGGAACCAGAAACCCACCAGTTCGAGCCAAGTCCTCAGCCTTCAGGCCCCCAACCCCTGGCCGGGCAGCCGGAGCCCCCTGATGTGGAGGGGCCCTGGATGCCCCAGAGTTCTGGAAAGACATCAGCCCTTGGTGTTGGGTTTGGAGCCCAGGGCTGCTGCTGGTCGGTTGGACAGTCTCCGGTGCTGCCAACTCCTCCTCCTCAGGTTTGCAGGACACGGGTGTTGGCGGCGAGGCAGGAGGGGTAGCTGAGGCCCAGAGCGGAAGACACGGGTGGGGGGGTGACCGGACACAGCCGAAGCCCTGGGATGAGAAGCCGACCCCCTCCCCGCGCCCGTCCCTCCGTTGGCACCGTCGGCAGCCAAGGTCAAGTCCTGCTGGCTGCTCTTCCTGCTCGGGGCTGCAGCCTCTCACCACTGGCCCCACGCTGCCCCGAGTGGGGCCCGGAAGGAAGACTTGGTAGAAAATGAGGTGCCCCCCACTTCTCCACCCCCCATCTTCCTGCAGACTTGCTCCCTCGCTGCGGTGGGTGCGGCGGCTCGCGGGCTCACGGACTCGGACGTGGTGGATGCTTCTCAGTTTGGTTGGTTGGTTTTGTTGCTTGGATCTGAACATCTTTTTTTTTTTTAATTTTGTTTTTTGTTTTGTGATTTTTTTTGTGTGTGATTTTTTTGTTTTGTTTTTGCCCTTCATGGTCCAAGAAGGAAACGGCAGAAGCTTTCACTACAACAGAAACAGAAAGGCAGGACTTGCAGGTCACAGAAGCAACTGCCGGGCGTGCTATGGTGGGGAGGGGCGGCAGGATCTGGGGCCCTGGGTGCCAGGTGGGCGGGGGGAGGGTGCCCCACACCGGCCCCACTCCCCATCTTGCACAAGGGAATTGAATGCAGACCTCTGCCCTCCAGCAGGGAGAAGGGGAGGATGGGGTGGCGGAGATGGAAGAGCCACAGTGTACCCAGCTGGCAGAAGCTACTGGTGGACTCTGCTAAGCCCTGGGTGGGCAGGGCGCTCAGGGCAAATGAGGGCAGAGGTCAGGGCATGGTGGGTGGATGGTGCTGCACGGGCCATGTCGGGGGTCTGGAATGAGGCAGCTGAGAGGGTGTTCAGGCAGTGGAGGTGAGCTGGAGGGTACCTCTAGAGGCCTGCCACCCCACCAGCCGGAGACCATGTGCTGGTGGCTTACGCCCTGGCTGGCGGGGACCTGCACCCTCTAGCTGGCTGTCCATACCTCCGGAAGCCAGCTCTGGCACACAGGAGCCCAGGGCCTCCTTGGCCCGGCCACTTTCCCCTGTAACAGTGGCGACAGGGCCACACATGAAGCTTCCAGAAGCTCCCCCAGCCGTCTCAGCTTTACCTGCAGGCCCCAGAGCCCTGCAGCAGAGCTGAGCCCCGAGCTTCTCCAGACAGGAGGTGGGTGCTAAACACTGTCCCGCCAGAGGGGCTGGATGGTGAGCCCCACCTTTCCCTGCTCTCTCGCTCAGACTCCCCTTCCAGAAAGGTACCCGGAAAAGAACATTCCAAGCTTGGGGAAGGGAAGGCAGGGCTGCATTCAAATACAGACTGGGGTGCCAGGCGGGCAGGGACCCCGTCTCCAGTGTGGCTGGATTGGAAAGACTCACGAGTGTGGGCAGTGGGGCAGACAGGCTAAGGGAAGGCCCCCGGGGCACTGCAGGGCTGGACCACTTTAAGACTCTTTCATTTCTTGTAACAGAGGCTAAGGAACCCCTGAGGCTGGTGTGGCTCCCCCACGACTTGTGACAACTTCAGCAGGAAACATCAGTCAGATTTAATCAGAATTGTGAGTTTAGCTGAATGGGGACAGGGAGGGCAGACAGCTACTCCTGCGATTAGCTGGGTGAAGATCAGGAGTGCCCACTGTCAAGGCTGGGAACCCAGCAAGTGGGGCAGACAGACAAGAGCCCCTCGCCGCCTGAACCCCAGGGGCAGGAGCAGGGCTGTGGCCAGACTGGCTGGGGTGGCTTCCTGGGGAGGCTGGACTGGTGTCTTCCTTGGGGCCGGGTGGGGACAGGGGACAGGAGAGTGGGCATGGCTCTCTTGGGCTCTATTGCTAGTTCTTGAGAAGAGGTCTTCTAGTAGCCTAGCCCCTCCCACTCTGTGCGTCCTATACCTGAAATGGCTCAGGGCTGGGGGTGGGGTGGGGCACAACATCAACAGAGTCAAAATAGGAACCAAGGTTTCAGACATACAGGGGTGACCAGGGTCAAAGACACACACACCATCATGGGGGGAGACCAGCTGGCCGGAGGTAAAACCTATGGACTTAAAGAGTCGCGGAGGTCAGCGGTGCGTGTCGCTGACCGGGAGGGGTGCACTGTCCTCGGAGTGGCTGTGCCTGCTTTTGGACTGCTGGGTTTGGTGTGTACTAGGCAGTCAGAGTGAATGCTGTTAGGGGCTGGGCCTCTTGCTAGTAGGGGGTGAAGCGGCTGTACCCTCCTCGGCAGAGGCTAGCCTGCAACATCAAAGATGAAAAACAGCCAATCAGTACAGCCTTTCGGGAGGGGAGGGGGAAAGCAAAAAGAAAAAAGAAAAAAAAGAAAGAAAAACAAAAAGAGAAACAGCTAAATCCCCTCTTCTGCCCCCTCCCTTCCATTCTGCCTTGGGGAGAATGCGCGCTGGTTGTCATGGCAGCCGGAGGGGCGCTGAGCCTATTTCCGATGTGGCTGGTGGTCTTGGGGTCAGAGAGGTGCTGGGGTCACCAGCCACGGAGCTTCTGGATAATGAGGTCTGAGATGTCTTTTGGGCACTTTGTTGGCTCAGGCCTGACCCTTCCTTGCCTGCTTCCTCCATCTTCTGTCATCTGGGGGAGGTCAGAGCAAAAGCCCCGCCTCCTCCTTGTCCATCGGGGCTGCGGGGGGTGGGGGGCAGGCCTCAGCCCCTCCAGGCACCGGAGTGGGGAGAGGGGCCTCTAGACAGGCTTCCTGGGGCCTTGGCTCTATCAGGAAGGACTGTGTTTGCTCATCCAGCTCCAGGGGCCTTCTGGGGTCCCTGCGCCTCCTCCATCCAGCCGGGAGGACAGGCCTTTGGCACACTCTCTCCCATGCCCCGGGGCTCCCCGGAGCCAGGGAGCGCTACACAGGACCTCCTGCTCCACCCACCAGTTTCCCCAGAAAGGAATGGCCAGTGACAGAGCAGAAAAGTTGGGGCAGGGGGGAAAGAGAATCTTATAAAAATAAAAGAAAACATAGGAGGGAACCCTCTGTGAATTAACAAAAGCTTTTAGCTAACAGCTTTGCAGAGGGCCTGGCGATTCTGAAGCCAAGGAGCCTGCAAGCCAGTTTCGGGGCCTTCATCTGGGAGTGGGCCTGGGCCAGCACCCTCACCCAGAGGCCTGCGACCCATGGCTGCTTGGGATGTCTGAGGCTCGTTAAAAATCAAAAAACGACAAAACAAAAATTGGGAGGGAGTAATCAAAAACAAGGGAGATGAAAAAAAAAATCCATATTGTCTCTGAAGCTCCTCCCTCTTTACCCTGCCCAAAACGTTTTCATCTTTGATGCTGGATGCCAAGCTAGTTAAAAACCGACATTAATACCCCATGGGGTTGGGGGGGTTGGGGTGGGGCTGGAAGGTAGGTGTTCACTGGAAGCAGATTTTGGGGTACAGAGTGAGCTGGGCTGTATGTGTCAAGAGCTGGCCATACACACACACACACACAGACACACTGGCCCGTGCACCTCCGGGCCTCAGTAGGCCCGTCAGAAGTGCTCCTCCTCCGCCCCCTGCCGAAGCCCAGGGCAGAGGCCCCACCTCCCCAGGAGAGACCTGCAGGCCCAGCTGGGAGCCACGGAGGGGTCACGGGGCAGGGGCGTGGGCAATGTGAGGAAAGGTACAGCAAGGGGGTGACGACACAGAGGGACCGTGGCACGGACGCGCCCACACGAGGGGAAGTGGGGGCCCTGCCTGCCTCTGGAGCCCCCTCCAGGAGGTTCTGTTGGCTTTTCCGAGTCCAGGGAACGGAAGGCCAGGATGCCCGGACTTTAGTTACAGGGCAAGCAAAGCGGGCCATACCAGAAGGTCTCCCAGACGACGTTACCGGGCAGCTGCCTGTCTGGGCAGGCCTGCCTCCCTCTGACTCCACGGAGCACAAGGGGCAAGTCCTGCCCAGCTCAGATCCAGGCCCCTGTCCTGCCAGGCACCAGGCCGAGGTCTGGGGCGTTTCCCTAAGGGCCTGCCCGCCCGCCCCAGCCCGGCTCGGGCCTCCTTACCATGGTTCCAATGCTGTAGGTCGCCGCGGGGCCGATGGTGTGGTGGTAGGGGTCAGCAGCCGCGTAGACTCTGCCATAACTGGGGAGGTGAGCACAGGGAGGGGGGTGGGGGGGCAACGGGGCAGGTGAGGGTCTCCCGCCTCCCTGGAGACAGCACCCCAAGGCCCCGCCCTCCCCTGCACACCCCCTCTTCCTCCTTCCTGCTGGTTTGGAGGGAACATAGCTGGCCACCCTCTGAACACGTCCAGCGAGTGCTGACCATGAGTGCTGGCCTGCTGTGCCCCAGACAAAGCCCAGAGGCCAGACGCTGAAGGTGCCGCCTGCCCCTGGAAGGGAGGGCCGAGGGGCCTTCAGTGCCGCTGGCAAGAGCAACAGCTGCCCTCCACAAAGTGCCCACTGGACACCCAGCTCTGGAGCCTGTACGCTTCCCCAAGCTGCAGTCAGTGGCCAACAGGCTGAGTGCCCACAGGGAAAGGCATCAAGGCAGCCCCTCACCCCAGGACGGCCCTCAAAACAAGAGAGAACCCTCCTCGGGCCTCTGGATGTCCTTGCAGCGGAGCACACGCTCTGCCTTTCTTTCTTGGGGCTGAAGGGTCTCAGGCCTGGGAGCACTGAAAAGAGTCAGAGGTGTCCTGGGCAGAAACCAAGGCTCTGGAGCTCAGGCTGGTGGGGAGGGGGTGGTTAGGCCTCCAGGGCTGGGCATCAGAGGAACTGTCTGCTACCCAGATGGGGGGGGTGGGTCCCAAGGCCTCCCGTGTTGTGAAGGCAGGAAGTGATTACAGAAGTTTGGGGCTTGCGGGCTTGGGGTCTCCAAGCCCATGTAGACTTGCTCTCCTTTGTCCAGACTCTTATGTTCCTCCAGGGGGAAGCACCCCCAGGCCCGGAGTGGTGGGTAAGGCTTCTTGTCTGTTGCAGCCCTGCCCTGTGACCCGTCCATCTTCTCCTCCCCATCCCACCCAGCTCTCCACCCCTCCTCAGGTACCTGTCACTGTAGGCGGCTGCAGCTGCTGCTGGCTGAGCGTATCTGTAGGCGGCATAGCCTCCCTGCAAGGTAAGGGTGGGGGGAACACAGCACACGGGCTTAGTGGGGCAAACACAGCCTTTCAACCTTCACCTTGGGCAGGTGAGGGGTGGCTGGCGCACGCCTGAGAGCACCTGGCTTGTGGTCTAGTGCCATGGCTCAAAGTGGGGCAGGGTGTCCATACACCTCCTTCCTTCCTTCATTCATTCATGTGTCCATTTGTGCATTCAACACACATGGGTGGGCACCAATAATTATATGTCTGGCTGTGTTCAAAGTGTTGGCACACAGTAGATGTTCACAGACCTGCCACCAAGCCAGTGTACCGCCAACCTTGATGCTGATGGGCACAGAGAACCCACGGGTGACTCTGAGTGTTGGATGCTGGGATGGGTCAGGGGCAAAAGGCATTAACTCAGATCATATCTTAGCCCTGTTCAGTGGATGGCTGAATTACAGGTGACCACCACCCAGGATGGCAATGGGGGATGGGGGTCGTCAGCAAGGGCTCTGAGCTAGAGGAAACAGCAAGTGATGCCCCGTGAAAGAAGAGAAAAGGCAGGACTCCGTCCAGGGGTCTGCCCTGGAGCCCCTACCTCCCGGTCATTCTCTGAGCCTCTGCAACGGATCTGGGGTGCCCGCGGGGGCTCACTCAGTGACCCCAATGTGGTTAGGGATACAGGAGAGCCACCCATGGCCCCCATCATACAACTGACACCTTGTGAAATGGAGAAGACACGCCTGGCTCATCGTGCTGCTGGGAATCCTTTACTGCTGCCACCCTGAGCCGGGATAACCCAGGTTTAGCTGAGGCTGCCCTCCTGGGCTCCCAGGATGGGAGGGGCGGGGGGAGCGGGGCAGGGAGTGGGGTCACTGACTGTTCATTGAGACACATGAGACATCGGCTTCATCTACCCTCCCTCCCCCAGGGCTGCACTTACATAAATCTCAGCACCATAAAAGCCATCCTGATACACGACCCTGGAAGCAAACGGACAAGAAAGTGGTGGGAACGCTGGAGAGGTGGGGTAGGCCGGCTCCGGTGTCTGCTGAGGAGGGAGGGGGCAGGGTGCCAGCCCTGCCCATGGGACTGGCATTTTAACAAGCGTTTGCTCCAGTGCCCTGTTTTGGTATAACAATAGAGTAACACCCTTGCTGGTCAGCTCCTTTCTCCCACAAACCCAGGGGCCCATTGGCCCATCTTGCTTACTTACCCTCCCCCTGCTCCACCCCAGGCAACTGTACCCCACTATTAGGGTCGGAGGGCCCCGGACCAGGGAGGGCTTAGAGAAGGCCCACTGAGCTCCGGGGCCGACCGCGACCCATGAAAGCAATGGGCAAGGTGCCGGGGCTCTGAACGTCCCCCACATGCCAGTGACCCTGAGATCCCGGAGCAGGGTGGGGGTGGGGGTACTGATGTGGAGGCGACTGCAGTGTGACGGTTGGGGTTCAAGCCCCACCCCCCCACCCCCACGGTTCTGGAAAGGCTGCCTAGCTCCCCTGGCTGCACCACGCCTCCCTCCCCACGCCCCCTGGGCCTTTCTCCAAGCCTCCCTCCCTGTGCCCGCCAGGTACTCACGCTCCGTAAGTCGGGATGGGGGGCGGGGGCGGTGCAGCCCGGAACGTATTGTATACAGCCCGGCCCCGACCCCGTAGGTGCGCGCCCCTGTAGGCAACGGCTGTGCCGGTGGTGGGATAGGGGAACCCCGTCACTGCAAGAAAGGGGGCCGGAGAGGAGACCGTGTGAGAGGGACAGCTAAGAGGAGAGGAGGCGGGAGGGCTGGAAGCCTGACCACCGCTTCACCTGGCCACACCTCCTGTCCGGGCACGCCCTGCCCCGCCTCTGCCCGGCCACGCCTCTTGTCTGGCTACGCCCCTGGCCGCGTCCTCCCACGCAGGAAGATCTGAATACCCATCTAGGCCCTCCCCAAGCCCACGCCCCAGCTTCCAGCCTTTACCTGCATAGAATTCAGGTCCATAGACTGCCCCTACCACCGGATTTAGCTTCCAGCCTAGAAGAGAAGCAGAGAAACCCAATCACCATCTTCCCCATTCTCTCCCCACTTCCCATTATGTCTGGGAACCCTGGAGACTCCCGGATGGGCCCCACTGGGACAGTCCCAGGCTGTGGCAGCTGCAGAGAACAGGCAGGACCCCTCCTTCTGCAACCAGGGTAGACAGATGAGGCAGGAGCACAGACCCCAGGCCCCACTTAGGAGGCTGCAGCCTCACTGGCTGGGTGCCTTCTGCTCCCTAACAGGCATGCAGCCACTCCTGACCATCTGCCTAGTGTCTTGATTCTTTCCAAATTTTGGCCTTCCCCAGCCTGCCCCAGGCCTCCCCTTTCCTGGGACACTGGCCCCAGCAGTTTGGGGTCTGCATGTCTGCTGAAGAGCATTAAGAGGGAAAGTGGAACGTGTTATGCAAGCGTCTGTAGGTCGCAGCTGGGATAGGGGTGCTGGTGGTCTGGGTGCTTCGGCGCCTGACAGCCCAGCCTCCTGGGAGCTGTATCATTCATGCAGGCGCCTGGCTGCCTTCCAGGAGGGTCAGAGGCTTCGGTAAAGGTGCCTGGCCTCAGCCATGGCGACTTACTCCATCTCCCGCCCATGTCTGTCCTGGGCTGGAGCCCCTAGAGGGCTCCCTTCCCCAGGGCTGAGTTTGCTCTCCTGTGTCTGTTTTTCCCCAAAGCAGCCAATGGCAGGGCTGCTGAGGGAAGAGGTGGGAAGGCAGGGCTTTGGGATTGGGGATGATAAGAAGGACAGCTAGCATTCCCTTCACCACATGCCAGAATGTTCTAGACCCACCCAACAAGGAAGGTGTCACCCTCTCCCATCTTACAGATGAGCAAATAGAGGTTCACAGAGGCACGGCAGCCTCCAGTTACAGGGCTGGTGAGTGCAGTGTGCGTTAGTCGCTCGGTTGTGTCCAGCTCTTTTTCGACCCCATGGACTGTAGCCCACCAGGCTCCTCTGTCCATGGGATTCTCCAGGCAAGAATACTGGAGTGGATTGCTGTTTCCTTCTCCAGGGGATCTTCCCAACCCAGGGATCGAACCCCGGTCTCCTGCATTGCAGGCAGATCTTTACCATCTGAGCCATCAGGAAAGCCCAAACCAGCTCAGACCATGCTCCTGGCCACTCCCTGGGCCCCAGCCTCTTCCTCTCTGCAGTGGGCTGGTTCCTCCTGGCTGGTCTTCCTCTCCCATCAGAGACCCAGGTGCAGGAGTGAAGGACTGCTCCCACCTGAGGTCCCAGGGATGGGAACCAGTAGGCAGAAACTTCACCATCCCCAGGCGGTCAGGAAGTGAGGTTGGAGGGGGGGGTCCACCTGTTTGACCAGGCCCAGCCTCTGGCCCCTCAGCTCTTGGGGTCTTTGCAGCACTCCCTCCAGGTCCAGCTCCACATCCCAGAGTCTGACAGCCCCACTGCTGGGCTGACAGCCGAGAAGTGCCCAGGACAGAGTTTCCTGGCCTTGTTCCTCCCAGGGCGGCCTGTTCTCCACACTTTTTGTGAGACGCCTGTCCATCCCTGGTCCACCATCACATGACGTGCCTGAATGTTACTGTTGTGCTTCTGGAATCTTCTATAAATGCCAGGTCAGGAGGGAAGAAATAGTTCATCTTCTGAGAAGAACTCCAGTCCCAAGAACTGAGTCGTCATCTTTTCTTTTTTTTTTAATTCTGTATTTTTTTTGGCTTCGCTAGGTCTTCATTGGGCTTCCCTTGTGGCTCAGCTGATAAAGCATCCTCCCTGCAATGAGGGAAAGACCTGAGGGTCAGGAAGATCCCCTGGAGAAGGGAAGGCTACCCACTCTGGCCTGGAGAATTCCATGGACTGTATAGTCCATGGGGTCGCAAGGAGTCGGCCGCGGCCAAGTGGCTTTCACTTCGGGTCTTCATTGCCGCGCCTGGCCTTCTTTCCTTGTGGGAGAGCGGGGGCTCCTCTCTAGCTGTGGTGTGCAGGCTTCTTGTTGCAGCAGCTTTCCCTGCATGGAGCACAGGCTCTAGGGCTTCAGCAGCTATGGCACGTCGGCTCAGTAGTTGTGGCTCTTGGGCTCCAGAGCACAGGCTCAGTAGTTATGCACGGGCTTAGTTGCCTTGTGGCATCTCCCTGAACCAGGGATCGAACCGGTATCCTCTGAATTGCAAGGTGGACTCAGCCACTGGACTACAGGGGAAGCTGGAACTGAGTCTTCTCAGTAAAAATCCAGAGTGGTGCAGAGTCCTTGAGCCACCTACCCCAGTCCAGCCCCCAGGTCCCATCCGGCACCTCCTCTGGTCCCTTCAGAGAGTCTGCACTTCTGCTTCGGATGGTCCTGGCACTTCCCTCTACCAGTTCTGGAATCCTGCATGCCTCTGGGACCCCAGATGACGGAGGCAGCCTGACAGCCACCTGGGGGGATCCTTTGTTTCTTTTGCAGATAGTAACACCAGGTCAAACCTGGAGAGTTTTGTTTCCTGAAGTGGAAACTTCTGCCCCTCCGACCGAACGGTGAATTTGAGTCCTCCAGAGTGTTAAGCAAAGTCAAGCCTTGGTCAGCAGAGCCCACGAGCTGGGCCTCGCAGCCACCTGTGCTTGCCGCCAAAGTGGGCAGAGGTTTCTTCCTCTCTTCACTCTCTGTTGTTTAACTGGCTTCGGTTCTGTGCCCATCCGTGCCAAGGATGCAGTCACTGAGGGATGGGTTCCCTCCTGAATCCCATGCTCCTTGGCACCCTCAGGTATGCCAGACAGCAGAGGCGTGTGGCTCTCAGGAGGGGCTGTGCAGCCCCCAGGGTCACCCTGACCCTGTAAGCATGTCTATGGCTTCCCTTCCTGCACTGAGAACCGGGTCTCTAAAGTCACACCCAGTACAGGCCCAGCACAGGTGCAAAGCCTGGGAGCCTCCAGAGGTTTAGAAAGAATTTGAGCTTTGTTATCCTCAAAAAAGCACACATGTATACCTATGGCTGATTCACATTGATGTATGACCGAAACCAACACAATATTGTAAACCAGTTATCCTTCAATTAAAAAAAAAACCAGCATGGGAGTGACAATAATCTCGTCTAAATGGAGTCTGGCCAGAGCCCCAGCCCTACTCCAGGAGGTCGGGTGAGGGGCCTGGGCTGGTGGGTCAGATGGTAGGTCTGCCCACAGTCCTGGCACAGGCTTTCTGTGCTGACCCATTCCCCTGCTTCCATGCACAACTGATCAGACCGGGACAAGCGAGTCTTGGGGTGGCTTGGTCCACTCTTTCCTGCTGGGGGTTGGGGGATGGGAAGCAAAGCCGAAAGACCAATCCTGACGGAGCGAGGCTGCTGCTCCCTGGCAAGAGGTGCGAACTCAAAAAGGCTCCAACGAGGTGCCAGCTGCACTCAAACCAGTTCCTTGCCTGGTGAAGTTAAGGCACAGGGTGGCCAGCCGAGAGCTGTCCTTCCACTTCTCCCAGCTGCCAGCATTTAGCATCGGCAGTTTCTTTTCAAAGATGGGTCATCTCTGCTTACAGTCAGGTCCAGGTAGGTACGGGCAAGGCCGCTTGGCTAACTGGGCCTCAACCTTTCAGTGTTTCAAAGGCCGGGGGTTGGGGGAAGGCGACTGTCCGTCTGTCATCACACTCATTAAAATACTGAACACCTCTAGCCTGGGCTTCCCTCGGTGCTTAGAAAATAAGGAACAATCCAGGAAGTGGCCACTTTCCCCCTGCGTCTGAAGCCTGCCCTTGGCCTCTGGGTGCTGGACACCCCACGGGGATCTCACCAGCTGTGTGGGAAGAGGGTGGTCCCCAGTCTCCCTTGCCTCACCAACCCACCCCCTTCGGACCACAGCAGAGCACGAGGGGGTGCTTAGCATCCTGGGAGTCTGGCCTCCAGTGGCCTGGGCCCCCTGTCCCCACTGGCAGCCCCTGCAGCCTCCCAGGGGTCCTGGGCCCCCTTACCGTTGGTGTAGGGGTTGGCAGTCTTCTTGTTGGTCATGACCCGGGCTGTGGCGTTATTGACCTGCCCGGAGAGAGAGAGGGAGAGGCTGAAGGGGACATTCGCCTGCAGGCCACTGGCTGCCTGGTCCCACTCTGAACTTCTCCTCTGTGGCCACCTTGGAGGGGGCGGGGGCTGGGGAGGAGGCCCCCGGGGCTCCCAGGCGAGGCACGGGACAGCTTCTGCCACCAGCCTGGTCCCCCACCGACCACGGCCCGTGCTCTTCCCTCCCTGGGCACCCCGCCCTACCCAGGGGGCCGGAGCCACCACTGCTCCTCATGCTGCCCAGGTCCCCAGCCTTGGCTCAGACATCACGTCCAGCGCCCCTGCCCGGCTCTTGCCCTTCACACGGCTGTCCCTACAGCCCAAGCTCAGCCTATCTCTGGCGACCCATGGCCGTGGGAGCAGCTGACTGGTGGACTCTCCACAAAGTGCTCTCAGCGCAGCTAGCAGACCGGCCCCTAAGACTTCTCTGCCGTGGGCAGCTGCTGAGTCCTTCCTAGTCGTCGGCACCAGGTTGGCCACCTCTCTGTGGGGGCTGCATCCCTTCCCTCAAAGCCAGCAGAGAGTTTTCCTAAGGGGGGGCATACGTGCCTGTTGAGGGGGGCAGGGCCAATGTGGGAGGACCAGGTGGGCACCAAGTGGGTCCTACTGTCCAGACATCTAAGGCCCTGGTTGGGCTGCCCAGAGGGCCAGGCTGGGGTGTAGGAAGGAAGGGGAGGGCCTCTGCGGAGGGAGCAGAGAGCAGGCGGGGAACTTGAGGGAGGCGTCTGGGCCGTACTGCCTCCCCCCAAGTCCGTGTGAGCCCCAGGGGCCTGGGGCCACAGCCTCGAGTGTTGCCGGACACTGAGCTGGAGCCCAGCCGCGGTCAGTGCCTGTAGCATTCGTTCCGCTTCCGGAAGGCCCCCTTCACCCCTGCCCCCAAGCCTTCAACCGCCCTTCCTCTGGCTCTGCACTGGCCACTGAGCCCTCCTCTGTGGCCGCCCTCACTGCTGAGCCTGCTTGGGAAGCCCAGCTCCCAGCCATCAGAACCACAGCCCTGAGCAGGGTGCACACGGGCCCTGGGGAAGCTGGCTAAGTGTCAGGAGGACCCTGCCTCCTCGCCCCTCTGCTCCTCTGGGCTGGATCCATTCCTCCGCCTTGGCCGCACCTTGCTGCCCACTCTCTGGGGGACGAAGGCAAAGGGCAGATGGCAGGATAGGGCAGCGTGGGGAGGGGGCAAGTGGGGCAACTCTTGCTCCTTGGTGAGAGTGGCCGGCGGGGGGTTGGTTAATGATCCCCTCCCAGCTAGGGGCAGACTGGGCTGGCTGAGGTCCTTGGAGCTGCCAAGCCTCAGAGAGATGACTTCTGGGGCTTCTCCAGCCCCATGGGAAGGAGAGGGAGAGGGCAGGGTGCGGGGCCCTTGGGTGAGCCTGAGATCGAGACCCAAGAGGGGCGGCAGGTGGTCGGCTCGGCTCCAGCCTCAGCGTGGCCCTGCCCCGGGGACCCTGGCCCGGCTCTCTGCAGGGCAGTGGCAGGGCTGGGTGGGGGGCCCCAGGGTGACCAGAGGTGGTTCTCAAGGGCGTCCCTGCTGCAGCACACTTATCTGAGCACCTCAATTTTCCGGCCCTCTACGATCGTCCCATTCAGCTTCTCCCGGGCTCGGTCAGCATCTGAGCTAGTTTCAAAAGTTACAAACCCAAAACCCTGTGAGCGGAGAAGGACAGACACGGAGAGAAAGACATAGGATGAGAAAAAGGAAAAAAAAGGAGGTGTGCGGGGGGTGGGGGTGGGGCGTGGGTGGGGGGGGGCAGGGCAATGGGGGGTGGGTAGAGAGAGAGAGAGGGGTTGAGTCAGGTGAGTTGAAGGAGACTCAGAGGTCTGTCCTGGTACCACTGGCAGGATGCCCAGGAGGGGTACGGCCCCTGGCGGGGGCAGCTGCTGGCCTGGCCTGAGCCTGGCCTGAGCTGACCGCCTGGCACCTGAGGGGACAGGCCAAAGCTGAAAAAGAGATGCTGACCTGACCAGGGGCCAGAACTGTCGCCCTAAGCCCACCTGGGGGGGGGAGTGCCCAAGGCTGGGCTTCTGAAGGACCCAGAGTGGGGGCCGCCTCACCCATCTTCACCCCAGGGAGCCCAAGGGTGAGGGGGAATCCTCCCATCCAGGAGCTGGCACCCTCCCGCCTGCCCCTTGCCGGCCCTTCTCCAAGCCCCAGGCGGGGGGTGGGGGGCAGCTCCAGGAAAGCCAGTGGCCCCAGGGGAGCAGCTCGCAGGCTGGGGAGGGCCCCAGGCCCAGGGGTGGGGGCTCTCTGAGTGCAGACAGAGAGGTCCCGGCGGCTTAGAGAGAAGGAAGCGTCCGCGGCAGCGCAGCGACAACACAGACAGCAGGGTGGGGAGGGCGGGGCGGGCGGAGGAGCGGGGAGTACAAGCACCCGTGTAGCTCAGGGGTCCTCAGGCTCGGAGCTCTCCAGGGCGGAAACGCACATTTCACACGTTAGCCTGGCGGGACCTACAGCCGGGTGCTGTAATGGTGGCGGCCTCTGGGCGGCACCCACCTTGGAGCCCCGCTCGTTAAAAATGATCTCCACGTCTAAAATTTTTCCGAATTGCTGCAGAGACAGAGATGGGGGTGGGAGAGACAGGAGAGGGTGGGTTAAGACTGCCGGCCCGGTTCGCCGGCTCTCCATGGGGACCGCTGCCCACTGCCTCCGTCTGGTCCTCTGCTCCCGGGTTGGGGGGGGGGGCGGGGGGTGGCCCTTTCCACTTCCTGCAGGGATGTGCATAGCTTTGTGGGGGTGGTCCCTACCTTCCCGTGCAGAGGGCTTCTCCTGCCAGGACACCTGCCCCACCCATGTGTCACCAGTGTTCCTCTGTCTCCCTCCTTGGACTGTGCCCCTAGCTGCTGACAGCCGGCCCTGATTCACACACATGGATACAGGGCTGTGGATAAGCCCTTCCCCAAAGGTGGGGTGCCGCTGTGTAGAGGAGACCCCGGAAGAGACACAGGGCCCAGGAAGGACCCTGCGCTGCCTGCTGCCTGTGCTGTTTGGGGGCTGGGCTGTGTGGGGTGCAGAGGACAGTGACCCCAGGCCCCTCTACCTGCCCGGGACATACCAGTCAGCTGGGCCCAGACACTTTGGCTAACCCCTTCCTGCCCCGTTGCTGGCCTGGAACCCCCAAGGGGTAGCCCTGTCCTTCTCATGGCACTTGAGATCAGGAAGCTGGGGATTAAGTCCCCTAAAACTCCAGCTGAGGTCCTAAGGGGCCTCCAGTACATGCAACTGGAGTTTCCCCTCCATCCTGAAACGTTCAGGAGGCAGCACAGAGCCAGACAGCGAGGCAGTGCCAACCCTGCCGAGTGCTAGGGAGGGGGAGGTGTAGCTGGGATGCAGGCAGAGTGGGCTGATGGTTCTGCAGGGACGGGGGGTGCTCGTGGGTGGCCCGTAGGGACAGAGTGTGCTGAGACCCATGATGTAGGGACCAGAATGGCATCCGAGTGAACTGGCCCAACACCAGCTGCTTAAATTCTGCCTGACCCCACTGTGTCTCACCCCAATCTAATGGGCCCTGGCCCCATCCCGAGGCCACCTCCCGTTTACCTGACAAATCCCACCTGAGGGCGGCATGAAGAGAGGGCTGGGGTTCAGGGGTCAGAGTCTGCTGGACTTGAGGCAGAAGTGGGGAGTGGGCACAGGGAAGGCAGGGGAAGGAGAGTTTGGAGTGGGAGACGGGAGAGAGGGAGAGAACATAGCTGGGGTGCATGTGTCCTCCACGGCCAGGCCTGAACCCAGGCTGCTGCCCTCTTACCCGCCCACAGGGCAGCCTCAGCCCTGAGTGGGCATCAGCACCTGCTAGGGGCTCAAATCACGTGGCAGAATAAAGTCACCGCAGGACTTAAAAGCCTCCCTGTAGGATCTCATGGTGACACTGCCACTCGCTGGGATCCTACAGAGAGTCTAGGAACAGACCGGGAGAATCCAGGGATGGAATGTTCACTGGCTTCCCGTAGTGTGGGCTCCTTGTTGCCCCAGCCTGTTGTCTGGGCCTGGGGGCTGCAGGCCCAGAGATGTCAAGTACCTGGGCCGGGCCCCAGGCACACCGGACAGGCAGGGGCTGTTGGGTGTGAGGCCAGGAGGCTGGGTGCCCTTCTGGGCACAGAGGTCTCTGGAGCCCTCAACAGCAGAATGATAAACCTAACTGGCACCCGCCTGGGCCTGAGGGGCAAGGGTTTGGGGTGAAAGTGAAAGTCACTCAGTCATGTCCTACTCTTTGTGAGTATACTTTTTTCTATACAGTCCATGGAATTCTCCAGGCCAGAATACTAGACTGGGTAGCCTCTCCCTTCTCCAGGGAATCTTCCCAACCCAGGGATCGAACCCAGGTCTCCCACATTGCAGGCGGATTCTTTACCAGCTGAGCCACCAGGGACACCTGGGGTTGTGGTGACAGTCACTCAGGTCCCTCCCTGGAGCCTGCGTCCCGCCTCCCCGCTCCCATCCCGCAGGCTCGGGTCAGAGAGGGGCTGGACCCAGAGGGCAACGGGAGGCGGGAAACCGGGGGGCCGTTCTGACATTGGGGCCGCGCTGGGGGTGGGGGGGCAGATGGAGGGGCTGCACGCACTCACCCCGAACATTTGCCGCAGGTCGGGGTCCCTGAACCGGAAGGGGATGTTGGAGACGTGCAGCCGCTTGGGCTGCTGCTTCTCTGTGGGGTCGGAGGGGTGGAGTGGCTGGCTGTCCGTCTGTGCCGCCTCGTCTGTCTGCTGTGGGAAGAGGACCCGGGCTGGGAGGCGCCCCTCTTCTATGCCCACCCCATAGTAGGGGAGGATCTAGACACCAGGTCTTCCCCCCGCCCAGGATTCACAGGATTCATAGCAGCACTTCAACCTCAGCGGTCCCACGTCCGGGCTTTTCCCCTGAGCAGTGTCTGTGATGCCATCACAGAGCAAGGCCTCCCTGGCCCAGTGCGCTCTCCCACCCTGTGGCTCAGCTTGTCCACTGATGCCTGACCTCAGTGGCCCCTGGGCTATCCCAGTTCTTGAGGTCGTGCGGTACCTCCCCGACAGCCTGAGCTCTGGGAGGACAGGGAACGTTCGGGGTTTCCAGCCTGATAAGAAAGTGGAGGGCTTTTGGAAGCCACTCGTGGCACACACACCAGGAGGGATGTGGCCCCTGGGGGGCCCACCCGGACTGCCTCTTCTAGCCCTGCTCTGGGGTTCTGCATTGTCCAGGGCTCAGGGGTGGCAACCTCCAGTGCCTCAGAGCTGGTCCTGATTCTGGACCCAAACACTGATCAACAGAGGGATTCTGAAAGACTTGGGTCTCTGGGAACAAAGCTGCCACAAAGCAAGGACTACCTCCCCGCCCTGTCCCCCAAACCAGCTCCCTGAGAGGTCAAGGCCATGAAGAGGCCTCGAGGCAGTGCGGTGCAGGGAGTGGGCTGGGCACACGTGTGAGGTTCCTCACTGGGGACTTCCATGGGGACAGGCCACCAGCTCACAGCCAGGCTGCCCTTCAGCTTGGTGGGTCCCGCTGAATACCCAGGCCAAAGGCAGGCTGGGCATGGTGAGTGCAGGGCGGGCCCACCGAGGGGCCTCATCACGACCCTGGGGCTGGCATCTCCGGTCCTCTGTGTGTCACTTAGTGTTGGTGTCCAGGAGCAGAGCCGATGACAGACCGGGTGACTGGACAGATGCCATCCTCTCACTTGGGCCTCCTCTGGACCAGCTCCTCTGGGGCTCTCCTCTGATGCCATGTCCCCATCCCCTGTGGGCACAACCGGCTGAGAAAGCATCTTTTACTGCTTCTTTTCTCTTCCTGTCTCAAGTCCTGGTTCCCCTCCCAGGTTTTCTGGGATCACCTCCCCAGTACACTGCTTGGACTTGAACCTTTGTGGGGGTCTTCCTCTGGGTCAGGATTCCAGGTGACAGTCGGGGGGCTTGGCTCCTGTCCGACACTCCTACAGAGAGCGAAGGGGGAAGGACAGGGTCCTCAAGGCTGGGGTAGACTTTGCACAAACAGAAGTCCTGGTGGCTGTGGCCTCCCACGTGGCCGGCGGAGAGAGGCTGGGCTGCAGAGACACGCTACGAGGACAGCTGAGAGGAGAGGTGCTGGCGTGTGCCTCCCACGGGTCACCGGCAACTGCCTGCTTGCTTCTGGTGGGTTTTGTCCACCAAAGGGGTACTGGGCAGTACCACAGCCTCCCGGAGCCAGGATGGTAAGCAGGGCGAGCTCACTGCACCCGAGCCTTCATGCTGTGGCTGAGGACTGGCCCTCGCCAAGGCCACTGGCTGGAGGTCTCTGGACTCCTGAGTGGCTGCTCTCAATGGCCACCCGGGTCATCCTCTCTGGAAGGACAGGGCCGCTCCCCTATCTCCTGCGCTCAGCCAGGCCCCAGAGCAGCAGATGCCACAGGGGACAGGAAGGGAGGGGAGGAGGGTCAGCTCCTGGGCACACTTCCTGGTGGCAAGCCGGGAAGGGGTCTGGAGGGCTGCAGGGGTGCGGGGCTATCCTGCTCAGCGGCCCCGTAGACTCAGCTCTGTATTCCTGTGTTGAGAGGAAGCACAGGGCGAATGATCCTACACATGGGTTTGAAACCATCATCCTCTCGTGTGCCTGTGTCAGGTTGGGTCCGGTGTCCCATCACCCTCCCCCCACATGCCTGTCACACATCTGTGCCCTTGGCTGCTCTTGGGTACAGGTGACTCATGGACTCCTGATCTGGGAAACCAGGGGGAGAGGAGCATGCAATGCTGACTCTGGGCCAGCAGAGGGCAGTGGTCAGTGCGACCTGGTAGCCAGGACTACGGTGGGTGGTGGCGTCGCGGGGTGGGAGGAAACCTAGCTCACACTCAGAGATGGGGAGCCTTGGGCAGGAGCGGGGCACCATGGGATGGCACTGATGAAGCTGGGGCATCTGGGGCCAGGCTAGGATGTCCTTTCTGCAACACCTTGGGCCTCTCCTAATAGCAGAACTGAGCCCACTGTGTGTCTCCCTGCTTCTTCCCACCTCAAAGGCCCTTAGGGGAGCAGCTGAGGGTGAGGTGGGAGAGATGGGGTGATGAGGGGGGCCAGGAAAAGTAAGAAAAGCCCCCCTCGGCCCCAAGCACAGCTGCAAACAGAGGCAGATAAATGGGTTCAATGACTGTGAAATTGTAAGATGTGTGGAGAAACCCCAGAGTGTAACAGCACACTGGCGGCCCCGAGGGGAGACGGAGGCCTTCCCACCATCTGTCACAGCGGTCTGGGCAGCTGGCACCACCTTCTGAGGGACTTCACTTCCCTTTTTCTTCTTTAAAGCAATCTTTGCCTTTGGTCCTCAAGTGCAGGGAAACGAGAAACAGCAGCAGCAACACCCCTTCCCTCCCCAGCTGCTCTCGGCCGTTTTGCTTCTGCGTCCTCCTCATTTCCGTGTCATCTTAGCCCACGTGGTGACACGATCCTTGTCCCCCTTTCAAGGCAGCATCCCGTCCCTCTGCATGGGACAGCACATCTTCCATCCTTGTACCCTCCAAAGAGTCTGCAGCCCCCTTCTCCTGGGCCTCCCCAAGCCCAGCACTGGGAGAGGCCGAGAGGGCCCTGGGCAGGGTCAGTAGGTCCAGTGGGGTGGGAGGCAGCAGGCCAGGACCCGGGGGCTGTCACTGGGACAGAACCAAGGCTGGGTGATGCCACACAGAGGAAGCAGCTCCAGGAAACCCTCTTTCTCTGCGGCCCCCTCTCCCCTCATCTTCGGTCCTCCAAGGCCTCCTAGTCACCCATGCAATGACCATCGGCTGCTCACCCGACATGGCTCGCCCCCGGTGGGTGGTGAGCCAGCTTCGGAGGAGGTGTTCTCCCCATGAGGCCTCGAGCCATCCACTCATGAAGCCTTCTTCAGGACCTCAGGTGGAGCTGTGTGTCCTCTTTGGACTCTGTGAATGACACCATGCTCTGGGAACTCTCTCCTGGCCGCCGCTCGTGGTGCATCGATGCTGATGGCGCCGTCTGCTCGCACCCTGCCTGAGTGGGGGCAGCACCCTGGGGTGGTGTATTCCAACCACAGTCCACCCCCAGGAGCCAAGAGCACAAAGGACCGAAGGCTGCCGCTCCAGTTGGAGTTTCCGAGGATGTCCCTGTGGCTGCCCCACCAAACAGGGTGGACGGGTGGGTGGGGAGGACCCCTGCAGGGGACCCCGTAAAACCTTGCAAGAATGAGGTAGCTCCGGGAGGTGGTCCCCAACCTGTACCCCAGGGTGTCCTGCAGAGTAGTGAGGCAGGCCTGCTCCACTAGCAGCCCCAGTCACTCTGCGTCCTCTGCTGCCTTTTGATAAAAGAACAGAGATGACGCTGTGGTGACAAATGGAATCCACAGGCAGGAGAGGGCAGGTTGGACACAAGCTGGAGCCTACACTTCCTGCTACCCCGTACCTCCCGATTCTAACACCAGGCCGCTTGGGGAAGGCCAAGGGGAGGCTCTGGGAAGCGACGCAGGCCTGATCTGGGATGGACATAAGAGAGCTGAGCAGCAGGGCTAGGAGGACCAAGAGTTTGCTGCAGAGAAGTGGCTCCTGGAATCTTCGAGCAGGACAGGCAGTGACCACCCTCCTCAGCTCCTCTCAAGGTGCGAAGCGTCTGATGGAAGAAACACTCCAGATTGGAGCATCCACGCCCTGCAGCAGCAGCAGCCAAAGTCTTCGCTGGGCAATTCTGAGTGTCTTTGAGCTCATCCGCTAGTCCAGTAACTTCCACCTGAGGGGCCTCTATCTCAGCGTCCCAGGGGAAGAGCAGCAGACTCACCCCCTCCCAGGACCTGAAGAGCTCCCCGCGGAGAGAGGAAGGCCGAGGCTGCCTGGATCAGGCTCAGCAGCTCTCTGGCCCAGGCACTTTCCTGGGAGGGGGGCGTTCAGTCGAGCAGTGAGGCTCTCACATCTCAGTCGGCTTCTCTCTGAGACTCCCCGGTCCTCTTCGGGGCCGCAGACTCTTGCAGAGTGGAAGGGGACTATGTAATGTCCGTGACTGGTGGGAAGTGACGGCCCCCGAGGGGTGGGGTCAGGCCCTTCTTCCTGTGCACGCCCGTGCTGGTTCGGGGCCCGGCACAAGCAGGTCCCTGCAGAAGTCGGCCAAAGGAAGATGATTCTGTACGGGTCGCGGTGAGGCTGCGTCAGGCAGCCCAGGAGGCCTGTCTGTGCTGTGGAGGTGTCAGTGGTCGGCCTCAGCCTCCTCTGTGTCAGCGGCCAGTCTGGTCATCTTGTCTCCTCGGTTTGCTTCTAGGGGGGTCAGCATTTGTTCCCAAGGAGGTCATGAGACGTTTCCCCAGATTGACCCCATCTGCCGTTGTCCATCAGAAAGAGACCGGCCAGCCGTTGGTCTGGACTACTGTGACCTGCTCACAGGGACCCCGCTGGCTACCTTACTCACCTCTCTTTTCTGAGCACATCCAGGTCACAGTCTGAGGCATGAGAAGCGGCAGTGGCCAGGGAAGTATGGTTTGGCTCCCTGTTCTGAGACCCATGGACATTGCCCTTCTTATCCGTGGAACCCTTGGGGGGCATCTGTGGCGGACACCCTGTACCAGGGACGCTGGGAGAATCGAGAAGACTGGTACTTTTGGCGCAGACTCAGGTCCAGCAGCACTCCAAGAAGGCAGGAGGGTTTGTTTGGTCCAGCCCATGGTGGGCAGCGTGAGTGGGCGCTCTCCCCAGAGTTTGGACAATGCTGCCCACACAGTGAGGGAAGGTGATATCCACATCTAGGGGTACACCGTGGGAGCCAGGCTGGGTTAAGGGGCTGAGGTGGCACACGGAGCGGGGCACCCATCAGGCGAGCGGTGCAGGGCACGCTGGCCTCCTGCCCGGCCCCCACCAGTCAGCACTGGCACCAGGCCAGTAGGGCCAGCTCGATGAACCCAGAGCCCTGGAGCTCAGCGGGGCGTGGGTCCACAGAGGGGGCTGGGAGCTCGGACGCAGCAGCCGGTCTCCGGAGGGGCTCCCTCCACAGGGCGCCCACCCCAGGCGGGCCAGGGGCAGCAGCCACTCCTGGACGTGACCCTTGGCTCTCAGGAAATCTCCAAGAAGTGCCGGGCTCAGCACTTTATCCTTAGAACTGCGTCACAACCACATAATTGAAGTTATCGGATTGGAGGGCAGCCAAGCAGATAGATTACAAGTGATTAGAAATGATAGGAGGGCCTGCAACCCGAGACAGCTCTGAGGGGCTCCGGGCCTCTGCTTGCTGCCGCCAGCCCTCCCCTCCGTTCCCCGCCCGCCCCAACAACCACCGCTGCTGAGCCCGCAGGGACTCCGGGCGAGCCCAGCACCCCCCCCCCCCCCCCGCCCTGGCTGTTTCCCTCGCTTCCCATTAACAGGTCACTGCTGGTTGAGGTCACGCTCCATCTCCCAGATAAGGTGAGAGCTGGCCTGAAGTTATGGCTCGGGGCCCCTGCGTGGCATCTGCCCACCGGAAAGATTCTTGGGTGTCGCACGGTGAAGAGCGGGAAGGCTGAGAGCACCTTCCTGGGGGCGGAGACACCCCTGCTATGGGCGGGCTCTCCATACGCAGGCCCCGAGGCCCCGCCCCCTGGAGTTCCGAGGCTGGGGGGACCCTTACCGGCACGGTCTGGGCCCCTGTGATGGGCTGTGGGCTGGTGTCACTGCTCGGCTGCTCCGGGTGGGTCTGTGCTGGTGTGTACAGAGTCATGCCATGCTCTGGGGGGACCGGGGTCTGGCCCGAGTAGTCCGGCGTGGGGTGCGGTGGGGGTGGGGCGTACTCGGCAGGGATGCCGTTCTGTGGCGGAGGGGGATACTGGGCCGGGGGGTAGGGCTGGGCCATCGCTTCAGGCGGAGCCGTGGCGTCCTGATTGCCCTGCGGAGAAGAGAGCAAGGCTGGTTAGACCGCGGTGTGGCCGGGACTCTGCCTCCTTTCACTGGCCTCTCTCCAGGAGGCCCTGTGGTCCTGAACTGGACTTTCAGCAGCATTGTCCAGGCCGCATGGGGGCGGGGCTCCCCCAGCACAGGGCAACCAGCTCACAGCTGGGCTGCCAGGGGCATTCAGGGGAGCCCAGGTCTGTGACGAGACACCCCTGGGTTTGAGCCCACTTGTGTGAATTTGTCAGGTCGGAGCACACTAAAGGTTTATTTTTAATCCACCGAATTTTAAAAATAATTAAACATTTCCAGATAACTGTAGACAGACACAGCTGTAAGAAATAGCTCAGGGTGGCCCCGTGTACCCTCTACGCAGGGCCCCCCAGCGGTGACGGCTTGTGAAACCTTCCCCACCAGGAGACTGACATGGGCCCGGTCAAGACACAGAACCTTCCAGCAGCACCAGGATCCTGCCTTTGGCCCTGGATGGCCACACCCCTGCTCTCTGGCCTGAGAAAGGCTTTTAAGCCTCGGTTTTCTCATCAGTAAAGCAGGTGTGAGAGGACACGATTCACAGCCTGCAGAGGGGAGGACTGGAGTTGATCGTGAAGACATGGAGCCTCGTACAACTCAGCTTCATGGTGGCCATAGGGTGAGGTGCTGTCCATGGGGCACAGAGGGTTCTGGCCTCCGTCTCAAGGATCTCCAAGATGTCCCAGTGAGCCTTCCCACCCTCAAAGGTCTGCTGCCCAAGGGGGAAATGTTTTCCCTCGATGCTGACCCCAGCCAACCTGGGGCTCTGAGAAGCCCTCGGTGAGGCCCGGAAGCGCCCCGGGACAGTGGTTCTCCAAATGGGGTGCTGGGATCCGCAGCATCAGCATCATCTGGGGTCTGGTCAGCAGTGCAGATCCTCGGCTCACCCCAGACCTCCTCCCCAAGTCTGGGGACCGTGAGAACCACTGGTATTGGGTACAAAGAGAAGCCCTGGTAGAAAGTCTCTCAGCCTCAGAGAAGGGACTGGGGTCTCTTGTGGGTTCGGGGGAGGGGACTAGTGTTCTGGCCGACCCTCCCTGTGGACACACACTAGGGGGCAGGCTCTCAGCAGCCACTCTGAGCAGGGGAGGCACCCCTTGGCCTTCTGAGGGTGCCTCTGGGGGAGAAGGGGCCTCACCACCTGGAAGGACAGGGGTCACCTCTCACAGGAGGAGCCCCCACAGCGTGGAAGGACCATTGCACGCACGGGGACGGTCGACTGCTTTCCCAGTGCCCTGCCGACGGGGGACCTCAACGTGTGCTCCCACGCCCACTCCCATCAACCTCCGTGTGTCTGACCTCAGTTTTAGAGTCTCCCCACCCTGAGACAGGGGCTTCTCCTCGCAGGCACGCCAACTTGCTCATGCTGTTCCTTCAATTGGTGACTATTTATTCACCCCAAACTGTGTGTTGGGAAGCTGGGGAGCCAGGCTCGTGGTTCTGGTGGGGGGCAGGATGGGTAGTCCCTGCCCTGGTGGGGTCTGCTGTCCGATGGGAGAGTTAGTTCAACTCCCCAGATGTTGAGTCGATCGTGAGCGGGGGAGGTGGCCCAAGGGGACTGGCCACACGAGGCCAACGGAGACTGGACGGAAGACATGTGTTCTGCCTGCAGGCCAGAGCCCTGCCCCACCGCCATGGTCTGCTTGCCTGGCCCCCTCCTTTCTAGCCAGCGACTGCAGGCCCCCACATCAGCCCAGGGCCCAGCTCCACCCTGCCCCCAACCCCCCTAGTGCCAGCCTCTGCCTCAGTGCTGATGGCCCTCACTTCTGGGCGACCTGACACGAAACAAGAGGTCTCGTCCCCGCTTCCTCCTTGGGGAGCCCCCAGGTCCTTCCCCTCTCTCTGCAGAAACTGGGGCAGACCACGCCCCTGACAAGTGGACAGATACAGGCGTATGCACACACTCACGAGGGCCCGCCTCTCACTGGAGGGTCCCACCTCATTGCTCCCAAGTAGCCGAGAAGCCCCATCACCCAGTGGGCCAACACACTGGTCCGTCCTCTGGCTCTAGCCCAGCGGGACCCGGGGTGGTTTCACGAGGAAGGAGGAGCGGCCTGCGAGGCTGGAGGCTCCCAGGGGTGGAGGAGCACCCAGGCTCCAGGATGGCGGAGGAGAGGCAGGGAGGGAGGGGAGGGCGAGGAGCGGAGAGCCAGGCAGGAGTGTGGAAAGGCCCGGGTGAGGGGGAGGGCGCTGTCCGCAGCCTCCGGAGATCAATTAACTGATAAATATTTGATTAGAACCTTCGCTAACTTACATCTTGCCAGCGCCCCCTCTTCCCCACCTCCTCCGAGGCTCTAGGAAAGGGGGGCTGCTCTCCTGTCTGCTTCCTCCACACCCCCACCCCCGCGGTGACACTCCCCAGTGCCCTCCTCTCCGTCCTGTCCTGGCAGAGGGACAGCTGCCAATCTCTCCCTCTGCAGGGCTCCCGCGCTGGAGCCCGGGGCCCAGGCTGTCAGGGGAACCTGCGACACGGTGGGGGTGGCGGGAGGGGTGTTTGGGGTCCTGAGGGCCAGGGTCTGGAGGGGTCAGGGGCGGGCAGGAGGCAGCTGAGGGACCTCGAGCGACATTGTGACATCATGAAGTCAGCGTATCTGAGCGCATGGTGCTGTCTGCTCTGCAGACGTGACCTCATTGAATCTCCAACCTGCCAGGTGGACAATGTGCCTCCATTTCCCAGCCAATAAAGTTGAGGTAGGGGGACCTGTGTGGCATGGGCTGCCAGCTCCTAAACCTGGCTCCCTGCTCCTCGTGCAGAACTGTAAGCCATTCCTGGGGGGTCCAGGGGGAGGTGAGGTTCCACAGCCCTGTGAGAGTCGAGACCCTGGAGAGCACATGGAGCGCTCTGATCCCCCCTCTTATCCAGCGACTGGCCCCAGGTCACTGCTTATCTGCTCTGAGTACGTCTCCCGTGTGCAGTGATCACCTCCAGTGTGCCGGTGGGTCTTAGGCAATTCTCGACACGCCTGCCCTGCATCTCCTTCACGCCCATGCATAGTGGCTATGGTTCCATGAATGGCCTTTTCCTAGGCTGCACAACCCATACCTGGGACGCACACTGGGGCAACGAAACTTCACAACCAAACTTTCCCACGAGATTCTGAAGTGCAGCCCAAGCTGACAGCCCCAAGAGCAGACTTGGGTGGAACAGCAGAGGGTCAGGCCCACCCGAAGAGGGCGTCCAGGTGCCCTGCATACAGAGGCTTGCACAGTGTTTATCACTTCCGTTTTCTTCCTTCTTCTCGGGTCTGTTGGGGCCACAGCGAAGGGCTTGGGCTTGGTGGCGTCAGCTGGGCAGAGTCCCCCTGCCGGGCCAGCTCTCATGGCTTCAGGTGGCTTTAGAGCAGTTTGTGAACCAGTGCGGCTCCCCAGGGATCGTGAATTCCCTCGCTCGCCCTCCATCCCCACATCCCTGCACTCAGCACAGCACTCTGCTGCACTTGGAAGTTTGAACGCACACTGGATGGGTGGATGGAAGGATGGGTGGGTGGATGGATAAATGAAAAGACAGATGGAAAGATGGCTGGCTGGATAAAAAGATGGCTGGATGGATGAAAGGATTGCTGGGTGGATGGATGAATGAAGAATTGACAGAGGGGTGGATGGGTGGATAGATGGACAGATAAAAAGATGGATGGAAAGATGGATATAAAGATGAATGGAGAATGGATGGATGGAAGGGGAACGGATGAGTAGATGGACAGATGAGTTAAAAGCTTAAAGACCATGGTCAAGTCATTTATTCCCACCCCCTCTGCAAACCTGTCCCTCTCCTGTCATTACACTTGCCCGACAAATTGCTAAGAGCAGCTCTGCCCATCCCACTCCGTGGCTCACACTCTGCGAAAAAGTACAAAATCAGCCCAATTTCCTTCGATCACTGTCCTCTGCCTGGATCTACCATTCACTCTCGGTGGCCATTTCCCTCTTCCTCCCCCACCCTCCACCACGCTCCAGTGTTCTTCTTGGTGATGACTTGGGGATGCTTTTATTTCCTGTGGAAATGGAAGGCCATGTCCATGCTCGCTTGTTCACCTTCCTGCCTCTTGTCCCACCCCTGGCCTTCCCTACCATCTCTGCTCCCATCTCTGACTGGTCACTTCCATGCACACAGGTGTCCAGTCCTTCTCACCAGCATGTGCTCACAGCTCTGGCAATTTGCTGACTGGCTCCCATGATAGGGAAAGAAAACCCTCCTTGAGCACTCAGCTTTGTCAGCTACAAACCCCATGCACTGCTTCCTTACAGAGCAAAGGCTCTTGAATGAGTCGCCTACACCTGCAGCCTAAACTCCTTTATTCCCGTTCCCTCGTCATCCCACCCCCAGAAGACTCTCCCAGGCACCATTCCCTGAAACTACCCTGGGCAAGGTTCCCACCTGTGCCATGTTGACCATCTAAGGGTCAGCTCCCAGTCCTCATCCGACCTGACCCTCTACAGCACGCAATGTGCTGACCCCTCATCTCTCTCCAGACATACTCTCTTCTCTTGGTTCTCACTCACCACTCTCTTCATTGCCATGAGGGGTTTTTGGCCCAAGAGGAACTGACCATTCTAAGTCAACAGTAATGATGGCTGGAAGGCAGTAAGTTCTAGAGAGCAAAGTTCGCTCATCTAACAAAGGGGAATTGAGGGCCACGACACAAGAGGAGAGGCGATGTCAGGGGAGGGTGTGTGCTTGGCCATGAAGGCGGGGCAAGGGCTCAGGCCTCTGCTTTGCAGAGTCTGGGGTATTTATTCCCCTGCCCTCTCCCTGGGAGGCTGTCTCAGGCTGGATCTCCCCCAGACCAGAGGGGATCCAGACTCAAGGGAGAGGCCCCTCCAGGACCTCCAATCTTCTACTGCTGCTTCCTCCTTAGGCCTGAGGTGGTAACAGCTCTGTCACTGTCAGTCTGGGGTCCTGCACTGTTCCTGGGGGTCCCTCCAGCCCATCCTCCAGGTGTTGCTGTTGTTGAGTTGCTCAGTTGTGTCCAACTCTTTGCAACCCCATGGACTGCAGCACGCCAGGCCTCTCTGTCCATCGCCAACTCCTGGAGTTTGCTCAAACTCATGTCCATTGAATCGGTGATGCCATCCAACCATCTTATCCTCTGTCGTCCCCTTCTCCTCCTGCCTTCAGTCCTTCCCAGCATCACGGTCTTTTCTAATGAGTCGGCTCTTCGTATCAGGTGGCCAAAGTATTGGAGCTTCAGCTTCAGTCCTTCCGATGAATATTCAGGGTTGACTTCCTTTAGGATTGACTGGTTTGATCTCCTTGCAGTTCAAGGGACCCTAAAGAGTCCTCTCCAATACCACAGTTCAAAACCATCAATTCTTCAGTGCTCAGCCTTCTTTATGGTCCAGCTCTTCTCCAGACATCTCTGGAAAGTCTCCTTGTAAATAAACTCACATTATCCTAGAGCCGGTGAACCACCCGCTCCCTGCTGGGTCCTGATGACACAGTGGTATGAGATGGAAGGGCCTGTCCAGCCCCAGGAACGGGCAGCAAGGGGCTTTGACCAGGGAGAGCCCAGCCAGCCTCTCGGGGAGGCCCTGCAGCTAATGGCCTTTTCTCTGCTCCTGTACCTTGGGTAGGCCTGCTTTCGGCACCAGACCTTGAGTGCAAACTCAATGCCTCCATTTCTAGGTGACCCTGGGCACAGCCTAACCTCTTAGTCTGTGGGAAGGGGACAGGGACTCATCTGCCTGGAGGCGGGGGGTGGGCAGGAGGGCCCTTCATCTTTAAGACCTAGAGTTAAGACTCCCCCAAGTGTCTCTGCCCACATCACTGGCCCAGTGGAAATCTGTGCACTCAGGCCTTGGCCAGTGAGCTCCTGTCTTCCGGGGGGGAGGGTCCCCTCTGTGTGGGATGCACTGGGCAGGATGTTCAGGGAGCAAGGTGCTGGGGGCAGGGAAGAGCCGAAGAGGCCGCAGAGGCCCTCCCAGCCCCTCCCTGAACAGTCCCCTAGGGGATCTCGCTGCTCCCAGCCCCTCCACGACAATTAGGCTAATTGCCTCCCAGACTCCTCACCCCGGGAGGGAGCTTGCGGTGGGCCTGGTCCGCAGGCCAGGCTGCAGAAAGAAGGCAAGCTGGTGGCAAAGGCTGGGCACCACGCCAGCTCTCCACCACCTCTGGGCAAAGTGGCTTCCAGACAGGGCGGAGGAGGGGAGCGTGGCAGAACCACTAGCTTCAAGGACCAGACGGGTAGGTGTGTGATCTGCTTGTCCCACTCTGGACATGGCTCACTTGTCCTGAGAGGAGAGGGGACCCCCACCACCACCTTCACAGGCACGACTCCCCCCCAATACCAGTCTTTACCCCGGTCACTGACATCAGTTGAGCCTCTGCTGCCTGGCACCGGGGACACAGGAGGTGCACAGGCTGGACTGATGCTGTGCCTGTGTGCCCAGGGCACCACCCTTGTTCCCAGGACAGCGGGGACAGATGTCGCCTCCCTAAGCAAGGAACAGGGGCCAAGCCTGAGCCTTCATGCTGTGTTGGACAATTCACAGGACCAGGAGAACAGGACAGTCGGTTTCCAGAAGAGGCCCGTGCAGAGGACCCCCTGTGAGCCTCGTTGGGTCATTTTCGAGGCATCCCCGGTGCCCATCAGTGTCAGAAGAGGAGGCAGCTGACTTAGGGGCTGACTGCTGGCAGGCAGGACATGTGGGTTCAAGTCACCAGTGATGGCTGAGCCAGGGCACCTCAGGGGTCTGACCTCCCAGCCTGGGAGCAAGATGGTCCTGCCCTCCCCATCCCAGGGCATGCACGTGTGAGGCCGTGCCCCAAACCTCTGAATGCTGAGAGGTCTGCATCCCGAGCAAACATGAGACTCCTTCAATCCCCGAGCCTTAGATGGGAAGTGACCACAGGTGACACCCAATCCGGCCCGCCAGACAGTGACTCTCATCTCTGTGCCCTTACTGGTACCCGCCTGGCTCTGTCCAAGTGAGCCCAGCGATGCATGTTCACCAGCGTGGAGGCTCCTTCCCTCCTGGGGCAGCTCTGCCGGGATGCTCTTCCATGGGCAGAGCTGAAACCTGCCTTCTGGAAACTTCCACCTCGTGCCTGCATGACTGCAGCCCGTGGACTCGTCCGCCCCTTGCTGACCCTCCGAGGATGTGAAGAATCCACAACATTGTACCCACTTTGGTTGTTCCTTGGTGCAGCTCCAGGAATATGTGGGATGGTTGTCCCCCTTTTACAGGTGAAGAAATGTCGGTCTGTGGTTCCACGCAAATCTGAATCCAGGCTGCATTCTGCTTGTCTCCACGACCTCTGCAACTTTCCCGATTGGGGAGGGGGTCTCGGTCGACACCCACCTGCTCAGAGGGAGTGTCCCTCTGTCCCTGGCTGCCCCAGGTAGGCTGTTTTAGGAGCAGAGGGATGGCGTTTCCTGGAGCGAGAGGGCTGCCCGCGATCACGTGATGATAGCAGTGGGGAGGGTGGGGGCTCACAGAGGGGAAAGGCCTGGGGTCAGGGGGGAACACGAGGAGCAGGAGAGAAAGGGGGTGTTACTAGACTAATGCATTCGGTTGTCTTCTTGGAGGTGATGTCTCTATTCTATTTTCTTAACGTGCTGGTCACAGGGAGGTGAGGTTTTGGGGAGAAAGAGAAGATGAGATTATTGAAGAGGAACGAAGATGAAGCTGGGACATGCGATGATATCAAGGGAAGGGGCAAGAGACCCCCAGCCCTTGTGCGGGCTTGTCCACATGTCATGGCCTGTCATGTTCCTGCTGCCAGGTGTGGGTGAGTTTGGTTGATCTAGCAAGTCCTCCCAGGCAGGAATAGCACACATCCTCTGACTTTCGCCAAGAAGGGTGGATCCTGGCCCTGCCTCCAGAGACCCAGGACCACTGCGATCCCGGAGAGGGACCTCTGAGGTGGAGAATGTTCTAGCCACTCAGATGAGGAGGAATCGGCCCCGGGGAGGCCCAGCTGGTGGGTGCAGGCAGGGCTGGTGTGCTCGAGTCTGTGCCAGCAGAGTGGGAGTGATGGCGTGTGTGAACCTGCTCACTGAATAGACACCCAGCACCCACTAGGTCCACCTTCTGGGTGCTGGGGTGTGCCAGCCAGCACAGAGCCCTGCCTCTGGGAGCGGACACCCCAGGGGACACCCTGGGGAGGCCCAGGAGCATCAGCTAAGTCTGAAGCACGTGACATGACTTTTGGGGGACAACCAATTAACTCCGCCACGGTGTTTGGTTCAGGCTGATATTCCAATTTCCTAGGGGGCCAGCTGATAGCAGGGGCCAGGTGGAGGCGGGCATGGGCTCGGCAGGGCTGTTGCCTCCGAGTGTCTCCTGCGTGACTCGTGGCAGGGGCTCCCCATTCCTGGAGGGGAGGGGACTTGTTCTCCCGGGAGCATCAGTGCGAAAATAAATAGACACAATCGAGGTTTCCAGGACCTGCCAAGACCCAGAGCAAAAGGAAGAGCGGGTCCAGGTTCAGCGGAGGCTGTCTGGGCTGGAGGTCAGCCGCGGGAGGGAGGCCGGGGGTGGAGCGCCAGGACAGCACACGGTCTGGCCACACTCCCTCACTTTCCTCTTGCCTCAGATACATTTGCTTTCTCAGTCCAGAAACAGGCCACCTCCACGGCTCACAGGCTCCTGCCCCCAAATTTCATGGGAGAGTGGCCCTGCCAGATGGGAACGGAGGCCGCTCCCAGCCCAGGCACCCGAGGAAAGTCCTGGCTCATGGAGGGGGAGTCCTGGAAACCCAGCCCCCACCTCCATGTGAGACCCCTCCTGTCTCCTTCCAGCCCACCACCCCAGAGGCACAGCAGGGATTTCTCCCTCTTGGAATCTCATGCCTCCTCCCTTCCAAGAGCTAAGATGTCATCCCAGTGGTGTGCAGGGACTTTGGGGCATGGTCTTGGCAAGCAAGGGTGCTGGTATAGATGCTTCGACAGAGCGGGGCTGCAGTCACGGTGCCAGGGAACTTGCGTGGGAACTCCCGAGGGCAAGGGCTCACCACTGAGTTTCCCAGCACCTGACACAGCCCCGGCATACAGCAGATGCTCAGTGCATGTCGAGTAATGCTGACGAACGCAGGAGTGACAGTCATGGGTCGCTTGGAGAGCCCAACACTGCATAAAGCAGTAAAAAGGCATTAGTTCATCTAATTGTTCAACAGCCTGTGAACTGGCCTTCTCCACGGAGGAGAGAAACAGAGAAGGAAGTCACTTGCTCAGGAGCACACAGCGGCACGTGGCAGACCCAGACCTGCCTGACTCTGGAACCACTGGACACAGCATGGCAGCTATGGACTCTTGTAGCTGGACTCTTGTCCACAGCTGTGGACTCTGGTCCGTGGGAGCAGAAGAGGGCGGTCCCTCCACCCACTGTCCCCAAGACCCCAGGGCTCCGTCGAGCAGGCTGACCCAGCCTCACGGAATTCCTTTTAACCCAGCAACCAACCAGGGCACCTGAGCTCGTAGGTGCCCACCCCTGGCCTGACACCCTCCTCCAGCATTCAGAGGATGGGCTGACCTGGCGATCCACTCCCCGCCCCCAACCAGAGGGGGACGGAGCAGTGTGCTGGTGAGTGTCAGACAAGGGTTCTGTTGCGGGGAAAACGTCCTGCGTTGTGGTGGCTGCACATTTCCATGGTGTAACACTCCCCCCTCCACTGATTTCAAGCTGCCAGCTTGGAGTCCCCGAGTGAGGAGCCGGAAAGGGATGCACACAATTCAGGGCTTGGACAAAGGACTCGGCCCGCCCCTGGGGAGAGGGGGCGCCGGCCCCCGCCGGGCTCCAGTTCACCTTTCCTCGTCCAGGCGGCTGGAGGTCGGGTTAAGGGCGGTGATGCAGGCAGTAGGTGTGAAGGGGGCTGTGAAGGGGGCTCTGAGGGGGGCTGGGATGGGGCTGCCCTGGGGTGGAGGGGAGACCAGGGGTCCCTGGCAGACACCAGGTGGAACTTGAGTGGAGGGCGAAGCAGCGGCTCCAAGGCCAGGGCTGAGAATCTGACTGAGCAGTGGCCCTTCCTGCCTCATCCAGTCCACTCTTCCCCGCAGCCAGTGCAGTATCTTCTGTTAAGTTAGGGCTGTTGGGAGGCCCGTCACACCCTGTACTGCTTCATTCAGGGCCCAAGGGGTGGCGGGTTCTCCAGCCTTCGGCTTTCTTCCCTTCCTCTCCCACCTTTTCCATGGGGCGTCTGGCTCAGCGGATACTCCAGGGACTACAGGGTGCATTGCGTGTCTGCCTCCACCCCTGAGACCTAGAGGGACTTCAGGGGAAATCCAGGCAGAGCCCCCAGAAGTGAGCGCCAAGGACTCCGAGCTGAGGCCCGTATTTGGCTATTCCTGGTGGCAGTGAGCTGCAGGCCTGGCTGGGTTCCCACCAGCCCCGACCCCTCCCCTCCAGTATCCCAGGTCTCCTCCACCTTATGTCTCCTTTTCCTCTGCTCCATAGACCCTCCTTTCCCAGAAGGCCCCTCCTGCCTTGGCGGCTGCTGAATGGTTGATGAGCCAGGTCACCCTGGCAAACAGCAAGTCCTGGTTGCAGAGCCCTGCTCTCCATGCGGAGCACATGTGGGCCCGAGCCTGGGCTCCCACTTAGTCTGCAGCACTGGGGCCAGTCTCTTGACACGGCTCTCTGGGGTGCCTTGGGCACCTTGCCCTCTGCCCAGGCTTTGCACAGGGTGGGTGAGCCTGGCCACACTCTTGCTCGAGTCTCCCTGCTGGCGGCCTGGTTTCTGCATCTGCACTGTGAAGGCCAACAGAGCTGACCCAGAGCTGCCGTGGCTCGAGATCAGCACACACCGATTTGGTGTTGTGCCCGGAAGCAGCTTGGTCGTGCTCCGCCTGTGCTCTCTGCCACTTCCTTCTACTGGGGGCAGAGCTCCGGGCACCTGAGAGCCTGGACAGGAAAACGCCCTACCTCTCCACCTTACCGTCCGCCAACTGGAATGTCAGCATCCACGAAAGCGGCTGTAAACCCAGGGCGTGGGCACCGCCCGAGACCCCGTCTCGAACAGAAACCATAGGTCCCTCGTACCATGCTACGCTTGCACTCGCCCCAACTCCAAAACTAGGGAGTGAGCAGACCCCACCCCTAAATGGTTCTTTCACACATTTGTAAAGAAGCCGCAGATTACGACTTCACCTGTCTTCTCTCTTTGGGTAAGTGTATTCCCATAAAATAGTTTCTTTCATAATCCTAATGTATTTTATCCGTTTAAGACCTTTTTTTGAGAAGGGATCCGTGTGCCTCAACGGATGCTAAGAGGGTTCAAGGCACAAGAAAGAGTAAGAACCTCCACCTGAAGGACCCAGGCGCTTTCCCGATCTACTGACTGAGATGTCACCCCAACCCCCACAGAATGGAGCCCCACCACCTGCCAGAGCCTACCGCTGTCTCTCAGCCCAGACTCAACCCCTTCCTGCATTAAGCCAGGCCCAGATCTCAGCCGAGAAGCCCCAGGGGAGGGGACGGATTTTCGCACGATTAAGCCGTAATTCCCTCCAAGCTCACTGCATACAAATCATAAATAACGTGGCCCCATAAATCCCCCTCTCCCATCAGCTTCACCTCCACTGCACTCTGTCCTGCCGGGGGAAATCAGCAAGGAGCTGGCAGCTGTTGTCTGGCTGAAGGGCCCAGGAAGGCAGGTGTGGGGTGGGGGCCCCTGCTGTGCATGAGGCTGCTGGGCCAAGCAGGGACCCCAGGGGTTGGGTCTCTGCAAAAGGGGGTGTGGGACTAGAACACAACTAAGGGTCAGCTGGGAGTCTAGGGAGCTGGGGCCAGTCACTGTCCCTCAGTTAGTAGGGTCCTCACCCCATTTCACAGATCCTCTAGGGTGCTGCCCAGCCCTGAATCTGTAACTCACTGTGTGTGTATCCAGCTTGTGTGTGCATGTGTGTCCACATGTGCGTGAATATCCACGTGTGTTGTGTGTCCACACGTGTGTATCCACGGTTGTGTGCCTGTGTCCACACACGTGTGTATATCCACATGTGTGTGCATGTGTGTTCACACACGTGTCCATGTGTATCCATGATTATGTGTTCCTGTGTCCACGCACGTGTATACATCCATGAATGTGTTCACACGTGTGTGTCCATGTGTGTATCCATGATTGTTTGCCTGTGTCCATACATGTGTGTATATCCACACGTGTGTGCGTGTTCACACGTGTCCATGTATATCCACGATTGTGTGTGCCTGTGTCCATATGTGTGTATGTCCATGCATGTGTGTTCACATGTGTATTGATTGCTTGTGTCCATACACGTGTGTATATCCACACATGCATGTGTCCATGTGTGTATCCACACTTGTGTACCTGTCATGTGTTCACACGTGTGTTCACACGTGTGTCCACGTGTGTAGCCACCCTTGTGTGCATGCACATGTCCACACGTGTGTGTACCCACACTTGTGTGCACATGCCCTTACATGTGTGTGTATCCACACTTGTGTGTGTGTCCACACGTGTGTGCAGGTGCCATGAAGAACCAGCAGCTCTGGGGAACACATGCTGCTGCTGCTGCTAAGTTGCTTCAGTTGTGTCCGACTCTGTGCGACCCTGTAGACGGCAGCCCACCAGGCTCCTCTGTCCCTGGGATGGGGCTGTAGTTAACCGGAAACGGCGGCTGTAAAGGGACGTGGGAGCGGTGGGGGCGGAACCTCTCTGCCCAGGGGGTGGGCCGCCCGTCACCCGATGGGCTTGTCTGCTGAGCCTGGAGGCCCCTCCCGCGGGGGCACTGGGAGGGTGGCAGTGCTGCTCTGCTGCCCCCAAGCAGTGGGAGAACCCCCAGGACCTTTCAATCGCTGCTCACAGGCTTCCTGACAAAAAAACATCAGGAGCACTGGGAAGAGACACTCTTTGCTCCTCGAGGTGAGGGAGGGGCTTGGGGAAAGCAACCCTCTTCTGGGCCAGGGACCTTCTTCAAACCAGGTGGGAAGAGAGAGCCAGGAGGGCCGGGAGGCTGTGTGCTGGCCCCAAGGGGTGCTGTGTCCGGGGACAAGCCCACCAACCTGCTTCCCCTACCTCACAAAGGAGCACAGTGAAGCTCCTGGGGGCTGGCTTGAGGCCACGCAGGTAGGGCTCAGACCCCAGCACGGGCAATCCAATGCTCCGCTCTCACCCTTGGAACCCATCTGCCTCTGGGAAGAGGAGGAGCCCACCATGGTCTTGTACCCCTGCCCACAGGAGCCCCGGGCTAGACCAGCGGGAAGCACAGGGCAGTTGAGCCATCTGCCCGGGCCCCGGGTGCTGGGGGAGCAGGGGGCAAGGCACTGAGACACCTGTAGGCTACCAAGGGCAAGGATGAAGGACACTGTCAGGGAAGCCTCACGGAGGAGGGAGATGGCAAGAGGGGAGGGTCCCTAAGGAGGACCCAGGCCCAGCCTACCAACCACAGTTACTTGCCAACTCCTAGCAGCACCCACTGAGGCTCCCACACAACTCCTTCTGTCCCCTATCTTCACCGCTCCATTCACTCAGTAAAGAACTGTTTGCTGAGCACTCCCTAAGTTTGCTGAGCATCTCCCATGTCTAGAGATATCAAAGTGAAAAACACCGCCCCAGTGCTGTGCTCATGGACAGGCTTTGTGCAGAGAGTCTGCTGTGACCCAGGGCTCTTCCCTCCTCCAACCCTCCCGCTGCCCTGGAAGTGTTCAGACACCTCCTCTGGGAAGGCTTCCAGGTTATTCCCATCCCCCGTGATCTCCATTTTGCTCAGTCCCTCCTCTAGCCTTCTCTGGGGTGCTGAGATGCCACTGTGAACTTGTAAGTGGGCAAGCACATGTGGCGTCTTCGTGTACACCCGAGAGAGGACCAGCGGACACCAGGCTGCTACTCAGCGAGATGGAGAGGAAGTTCCCTCTTGAGAAAGGTACAGGACAGTGTCAAGGTGACCCCACAAGGAGGGGTGCCACAGAGAACCACTCATTCCAACCACAAACAGACAGCAGCCTGCGGACCACTCTCCCCTGAGGGTCCAGGGCAGCGGCCTCTGCACTCCCAGGATGAGCACTCCCCCACATGCAGCCACATCGTACATGTTTCCTGCATATCCATTCATTAAAGAATATTAGCATGATGAATGGCACATGGTTTCTCTTAGCAAATGGAACAGGATATTAAGCACGGTGCCCAGGACATGACGTGGGCAGGCAGGGGTGGGAATGGCGGATGGTGGGGGCGGCACCCACCCTTGGGTATAGCTCAGCGTCTGTGCCCTCCAGCCTCAGGTCTCCGATGTCCACCCACCCCTCGCTGCCCCCTACCACACGCATACCACGGTGTGCTTCTAGTTATCGTGAGCCCTGGGAAGGCAGACTCAAATGAAGACTCGCAAAATGCTATTAGGAAGGTAAATTTCCTGGCAACAAAGATTACATAACGCGTCCCACAGTCAAACACCCCTCAAGGGATCCAGGTTGAGAACTGAATTCATTCGTCGCTTGGGCGATCCTTCTTTCGTGGGGACGTTTGTGAGTTCAGGACAGCATCTCCGGGACAGGGGATGTCATGGGGACAGAGCTCACGCCTGGTCACGTGTGGCCACACACGGCGGGTATCCGCAGCCCTTCAGCCCCGAGTCTGTACACAGTAAGGTCCTCCAGCTGGGATCTGGACAGCAGCACTGTGTGCCCTGGGCACTGTCAGCAATGCAGGTTCACGGGCCTTCCTGACCTGCCAACTCAGAATGTGTGACTCAAGGGAACAGCTGCTACCGATCACAAGCCACAGCAGCCCTGGGAAGATGTCCTGAGTTTGAGCCCAACCTGGTGGGCGTGGGACCTGGGCTGGGGTCAGGGGTGTGAGCTGATGCTTATGGAACTGAAAGTTCCCATCTGGGGGCCAAGTGGCAGCCTCAGCTGGTCCTCAGGTTCTGCTGGGGGCACTGTTTTTTCCAGGGACTGCAAGACCTTGGTGTCCTGGTAACCAGGACCTGGGGAGGGGCACTCCCACCCCCGGGCCTGGGCTGGGAGGACACCTGCTTAGGCTCATCATGGGACAGTGCTCATGGTGCCAGAACAGAGAGTGGGTCCGGAAGAGAAGCCGGAGGACGACATGGGATGGGGGCTCGTTGCTGCGTCTGGGGGACGAGGGACTGGGACAGGGCTTGAAGGGGGAGCAGAGATTATCGCTGGTGCCTGGGCTCTGGAGGCCCTGCTGAGAATACACGTGTGTGGCTCTGTTTGAGCCTGCGGACACCGAGGTGGGGACACTCAAGCACATCCCAAGAGTGCTGACTCCCCGAGGTCACAGGCATGTCAGTGGCATCATGTGGTCTAGAATCCAGGCCCCTGGGGGGCGGCACGCTCCTTCACCCATGTGTGCCTTCGAGCGCCTGCTCTGCCCACAGCCCTGTGACGGGCTCCCCAGGCAGCCAAGGAGATGGAGGCAGCACGCCAGGTGCTGGACCAGTGAGGAGGGGCAGGCGCGGAGGTGGGGCGCCCCCAGGAGATGAGCTCCTGGGGAAGGAGCCGGGGCCACCTGAGGAGCTGCCCTTGTCTATGCAGCCCAGGCCGCCGCCTCTCCTAAGAAACCTGCTCTGATCTGCCCCCACATCCGTCCCAGGATCACCTTGGTGCTGGAAGTGGAGACTGTGCCCTGCTTACATGGGGACCTGGGCAGCCTGAACCCCCAGACTCACAGAAGGCCCCCTCAACACGAATAGCGCTGCCGACAGGAGTGTCCAGGCAAAGGCCTGGGCCCCTCCTTACTGGCCTCACCCAGAAGGATACTCCCCGGTACAAGAAGGCCCTGGGGGAGGGATCTCGGGTGCACAGGAGTGGCGCTGCCAACAGGAGAGTCCAGGCAAAGGCCTGGGCCCCTCCTTACTGGCCTCACCCAGAAGAATGCTCCCCGGTACAAGGGGGCTCTGGGGGAGGGATCCCGGGTGCTTTGTCTCCGTCCGTTTTTCCTTTCTTTCTTTTTACTTTTCTTTGTGCAGGGTCTTTGTTGTGGTGCAAGGGCTTCTCCAGTTGCGGCACGTGGGCTTAGTTGCCCGACCAGGAATCGAACCCGTGTCCCCTGTATTGGAAGGAGGATTCTTAACAACTGCACCCCCAGGGAAGTCCTGTCCCTATCTGTTCCTCACAGTGTCTCTGTGGGGCCGTCTGCTTGTCACTTCCCAGGATGGGGTGGGCCTGGCATCCAGGGCCCCCTACCACCTCCCTGTGATGGAGGCAGACACCCTGCCTCCAGACTGGACAGGGTGAAAACCTGCTGAGAGCTGTGGGCTCAAGGGTTCCATACTCTCTCAGCCTCCAAGCTGGTCAGCACGAATGTCTCCATGTCAAATCTGGGTCCCTCCTGCAGCACTGCCCAGCTCCTCTGCTTTGCTCCTTTCCAAACAAGACACTTTCCTCCTGAAAATGTGAACAGGTCCAGGGCCAGGAGCAGCCTGCTCCCTGGGACCCACCGGTCCCTGCTCCTGCGTCCCTCTCCTGGCTCCTGCTGCCCCACGGATGTGATGCTGCCGTCACCCTGCCACGTCTGCTCTGCCCAGAGCCCCCTCAGCGCATGCCTAACAGCCCCAGCCTTGCCCACCCACCCACTCTGTCCACACGCCTGGGAAGGCCCCTCCCCTGACTCTCCCTGCTAGGGGGCATTCTTGGCACAGTGGTGGCAGCCCACTGCACCCCTGTACTGGGGGAGGGGGCTGGAACTCGGGGACAAAGGAGGACAAGGTGGGAAGTGAGGCCCCTAGCTGCCAGACCTCACTTGCACTGAGGAGACGGGTCCAACCTGTGCCACCGTGACGGAACCTAGGCCTCAGGCTCGGTCCACTGGGGCAGCCCGGCCTGGCACCCCCTGGGCTGCGGGAGGCGGGGAAGGTGCCTGGGAGCCTGGTGGAACTCACAGGGCCATGGTCTGAGGGTGGCACCCTCAGGTGGGTCCCCAAACACGCAGTCAAGATCACAGGTTTTGGGGTGATGGCCCACCAGACGGGCATGCCCTCGGACAGCCTGTCCTGGGCAGGGGCCATTCTCCCCACAGCCTTAAACAGCAAGTGGACAATTCCCTAAACATACCTGAAAGCAGGATCCTCGCAGGGGCCCAGAGATGGTGCTGGGTGGTCCCGGGTGAAGCATACCCGCAACGGGTCTCAGCCCGCCTGTCAGGCCTCCTCCAGCTCTGCCGGGGCCCCAGCCTCCTCTCCCACCTCATCCACGGGAATGAACCCTGACACACATCCACACTCACACACAGGTTCCCCGGGCACATGAGCTCACATGGATGCATTGCCCGTGCTCACACACACACACTTGGCTCACAGGCTGCGCACTCACCCCACCAAGTGCGTTCACACACCCCGCCTGGAGCTGCTGTCTTGTGGCCTCAGCACCACTGATGTGTGCGGCAGCAGGCTCTCCCGTGGGGCTGCCCTGGGCATCGTAGGGTGTCCGGCATCCCTGAGCCCCACGGGCGAGCAGCAGGTGGCACCACCCTCCCCGGGTGACCACAAAACACGTCTCCGACGCTGCCGCGTGTCCCCCGGTGAGGCCAAAATCAGCCTTGGCCGAGCACCTTTGATCCTGACGCCCTGATGCCATCCGGGCACCCGAACTGGCCTCCATGTGGCCGCGTGCAGCTGGCCTGGCGGCATCACCTCTCCCTGCCGGGGCCCTGGCGCCGGGCCTGGCCACACGGGCGGGCGGAGGGGGCAGGCCGGCTCCGGTCCCTGCTCGGCGCCCGGCTCCTGGAAGAGGCGAGCGTGGACCTAATCTTCAGCTGATTAAATGTCCCTCATTAATGAGTTTCTTTAATTAATGAAGTTTTTGGGTCTGCTCCACTTGCTTTATTCCAGTCGCACTCTGCCTCCTCAGCACTAAGCGGGGCCATTTCCTCCCGGGTAATTGAGGGAGCCGCGGCCGTTCCTGCCGACGCTGCACTTTCCTGATTGCGCCTGTCAACTCGGGGCTGACAACTCCATTTTTAAACATTTCTTCTCCAGAAGCCATGTGCACATGTGTGCCTGCACAAGCGCATGGAGGCCACGCCCCGGCGCCCCCGTGGCCCCCCTCACAGACGGGCACACAGGTGCTCTGCACACAGCCGGGTCTCACCCCCTGGGCACCCAGAGGTGCATAGGGCCGGGCGTGTGCCAAGGCCAGGTCCACACGCAGGCCTCCCTTGTGCATGTACACCAGGACCCTCGGAGCCCAGCCAGGCCAGGAGAGCAGGCGAAACAGGCAGGCAGATCTTGCCCGCCGGCCCCACCATAGAAGAGCTTGTTTGTAACGGCTGCCAGGCCACAGCGTGCCCAGGTCCCCCTGCTGTCCAGTGACCCAGCTTGGCGTCCCCCTGCCACCCGTGACCCGGTGTGGCTGCCCCTCGGCCCACCCTGATGTGACCGGGCACCAGCTCTGAGCTCCGGGGCCTGGAAGGGTGATTTACTCCCTTTCATTGGCTCATGAAAAGCTCCCTGAATTAAAAACATTTATCTTCTGCTGCTGACGAGGACACCAGACCCCGTACTCAGTCAGGGGCCATGTTCTGCAGCCAGGGAGGGGGACGAGCGGCTGGCCTGATTTCCTTGTGGGTGGGCCAGGGTGGGACAATTCTTTAGGACCTGGGCTTGGCCCTGACACCCAGAGGAAAGAGGCAGAGCCTCCCTCGGCATTAGCTGGGCCTTCTGTCACCAGGAGTCAGCCTGGAGATGGCCCGGGCACGACAGAGCACTCTGCAGTAATGACACCGGATGGAGGAGGGACAGCCATGCAACCTGTGTCCCGCTGGGATGGCCCAACAACTGTCACCCAAGTGGGACGGGGTGTGTCATTATTCCCAGAGTACTGATGGGGAGACAGGCCGAGAGAAGCCGAGGACGGCTCTCGTGGTCTTGCCACCGGCGAGTGATGGTGCCACTCTGAGCACAGCTCTGCCTGGCTCCTCTGCCCTCCCTCCCCGTGTTCCACGCCGCTGCCTGATCGCTCCAACTGGGGTCTCCCCCGAGGGTGGCTCTGCTCACCCAGCTCTGCTGGCCACACATCCATTCACCACGAGCGCTCACAGGCTCCTCCCCACACCTGAGAGGCATATGCCCTTGTCTCCATTTTACAAGTGAGGAAACTGAGGCTTGGAGAGCTGACGAGACTTGCCTGCAGTCACACAACTAACTCGTCCACGACAGAGCGCCCAAGAGCTGGCCCTGGAGGGTGAAGTCTCAGTAATACCCAGCCCCGGCAGGGGCAGCTTCATGGAGTCTCTGGACACTTATGCGGAAAGAGACCTGATGCGTGCTGAGCACCGACCGCCCAGCCTGCCACTGTTCCCTAACTAGGTGCAAAGTGCACGGTGGCCCTGGCAGCGTTAGAGTTGTCACTTTAATAGATGGGGAAACGGAGGCTCAAAGAGATCAGGCTAAGGTCCTCCCATTCAGAGAGGCACCGAGGGTGGGGGTCAGATCCCAGCCCACCTGCAGCCAGGCTGTTTTCCCTGGACCAGCACTTCCTAAGGCCTGTGCTGTAGAACTCTTAGTCTTCTGGGATGTTCTAGAAAAGTCCCCATGAAGTTCTGCAGGAAAGCGATGTATATATAACGAAGTTTCCAAAGCCTAGACCTGGAATTCTTTTTTTTTTTGTCCAAGGTCTACCACAAGTCAGGGTCTTTGGGAAACAGAGCATGACACCATGCTGCGTGGGGGTGGTGGGGGGGACAGCTGGCTGCTGCTGGGACAAGCAGTGCTGAGCGCCTGCATGAAGTGACCGGTTCCTGAGGACCCACGGGGGACGAAGCTCTGTACTAGGGGTGGGTGGGGGGGAAGGACCCCGGGGTCCAGCAGTGATGCTCAGAGCAGCTGTGAACACAAGTGAAAATAGGATGCCAGGCCAGAGAGGACGAGAGGGAGCTGCCAGAGTGCTGACCACCGCAGGCTGGGGGTGGGACAGAGAGGGGTCAGAAGGCACCCTGGCCTTTCTGTAATAAACAAGCATGAATGGATGCCCTCCTAGTGTAACTGCAATCAGTGAAAAACCCCCCAAACCAGGAAGTTGGAGTCAAGTCCAGGGAATGTTTAAAGCACAGGACACTGTGTTCATGGCTAGAGGGAGGTCCGTCTGTCCCTGGGAGCTATCTGGAGAGCAGAGGGGGCCGCCGAAGAGCTGGGCCAAGGATTTGTCTTCAGGGTTGGAGCGTGTTTCTTGGGCATATGATTCTGAACTTGCAGTTCTATCACAAGCAGCTGGGGTGGGTCTTCTTTTTACAGACTCAGAAAGGGTGAGTATGGGACCTAAGGTTGCACAGCAAATCAGCAGGTGAGAGCAGGGAGGCAAGCAAGGTGGGGCTGGGTATTCTGAGGTCCAAACACACCAGAACTGCAGGCATGTGCTCAGATCAAGCAGGCCTGAGCTCCAGTCCTGCTGAGCAGACGGTCCCTCGGCAAATCCCGCGCTTCACTGAAGTTCTGTTTTCTCGTCTGTAAGGCAAGTGTGAGGACAGAGCTCACCTGGGCGGATGTATGAGATGGAGGTGTTCACACAGGTAAGGGCCCCACACAGAGCCATGCCCAGTTAAGGGCCCCAAACTGAGCAATGCTGACAAAAATGAGCATATTTCTAATAGTTCCGCTGCCCAGACAGCCTGAGAAGCTTTGGAGAACCTGCCTGGCCTCTCCTGCCTGATCTCAGAGGAAGAAAGACAAATCAGGTGAGTGAGAAAGGGAAGTCCTCCCAAGAAGCGAGTCGGCTCTGTGGGCCCAAGTGTGGAGTTCCTGCCTGGTGTCTCTGAGTTTGCGGGAAGTGAGGGAGCGAAAAAGTTGGAGCTGTTTTCATTTTATGATGCTTTTGAAATACCGTCTGGATCAAGGGAAATTAAATATTGCAGCTTTTAACTGGAGCCACGCTGAAAACACAACCTCGCAGTAAATAAAAATACGATTTACCACCATGACACTTTCATTTAACAAAACCCCCTGTGCACCTCATTTGTAATTATTCCCAAACTCAGTGAAGGATGGCCCCCGCCCCTGGTCCCTGGTCCCTCACTATATCATCTCCGTCCAAAGGACTGGGAGGAGGCCAGGGAGCCTGCAGGGCTGGGCTGGGCGGGTGAGAGCTTTGCTGTCCTGGGAGGTGGAAGGGGTCTGAATGTGGTTCATTATGATTGAGATTAAACTGAAAAATCAATTTTTAATTGAATGTATTCTTTGAACAGGCCCTGTTGCCCATGGCTGAGCACTAATGGAATTTCCATTCTGAGCTGTCCCTCCTCTGTGGACACCCTGATGACCCCAGCAGGACTGACCAGACCAGCAGATTCGCCCCCTACTGGGTCAGCAACCTGACTTGGCCTGTGGGCTTCCAAGGGCAAGGAAGTCGAGACCACCCCTCTGAGGCTTGTGTGGGCGGGAAGGGGTGGGGGCTGGTGGAGAGCAGGCCTTCCCTGTGCAGACTGGCCGGTGGTGTTAGGAGGGCGCCTGGGGTCTTCTGAACAGGCCAGGAGCTGCTGCTTCTTGACCCAGCCTGGGGCTCTCACGAGGTGGGGGAAGGAGCAGGGCGTTCACAAAGCAGGGTTCTGTTCTGCCTCCACGTTGTTACCAAGGGGCAAGTCTGAGGACAGGGGCCACAGGGGTCCCAGGGAGCGTTGCTCCTCCTCAACCCTGCAGGCCCTCTCCCCTATACCCCAGTTCCCGGCCAAGAAGACAAGGTGAAGGACCCTGGGCAGGGGAGACCCGGGAAGGCCTATGCCTCTGCACCTCCACCTGCCACCTCCCGTGGGCCTCCGAGAACCGGCCAACATACAGCGGTTGGGATCCTTTTATCTTTCTTTTGTTGGGGGAGCTAGCTGAGTCTGAGATGGACTCAACTCCCAGGGATGTGGGTCCCTGTGCCTAAGTCTTGGAGAGCCCCACACCCGGGGGAGGAGACCAGTGCTTAACTTTGCAGGGTCAGCTCACCAGAGGCTCACCCTGTTCTCTGCCCTCGCTGGGCTCCTTGCTGCACAGGCCACCTAGGGGTCACTCCAGCCCACGGGTGCAGCACCCGGGGAACCAGGATACCAGCGTTCAACTGTGTTGTCCTGGGGGTCGAGGGTGGGGGTACAATTTGGGTCTCAGATGTCTGCTTGACCGCCCCCAGGGACCCCCACCTTCAACCCTCTTTGCCTCTGATGCTTTCTTCCACTTTCCGAGGCCCCCAGCACCCCTGGGTGGGCCTCAGCCACAGCTCAGGGGTCTCCTCACAGGCTCCCATCACCCTGGACCACGTGGAGTGCTTTGCAGACCCAGGTTGGGCCTCAGCTCCCAGGGCCAGAGTTCCTTCCCACCAGGGACACTTCTGTTCTGGCCCACACTTAGCCCGTCAGCCAACTCAAACCCACGCATGGGGGCTCATCAGGGGCTGGAAATGGGGGGCAGTCATCCCCCCAGCAGAAGAGCCCCCTGGCCTGGAAGCCACGGTCGGCTTTGCACCCGAGGGTGGTGCATGCTTTTGGTTGGAAGGCAGGGGCCCTCTGAGCCCCCCATGCACAAAGCACTATGTTATAAAGACACCTTTCTTCATTCTTGGTCTACGGGGACCCCCAACCTGGGCTCCTGTGCTCACTGCAAGGCACACCAGCAGGGCAGGCTTCTCCCGACACCCTGTTTAACTGTCCACCAACCTGCACAGACCCAGAGCCCCTGCCAGCAACACCCTCGCTCCATCTCTCCACTTAAGAACAGTCCATGACAGGAGGCTGGACCACAAGGCAGCCTTCTCGATGTGGTCTGCTTGGTCCATGCCCAGGGAAGGACAGCAGGCTCCCCACATTAGTTCTGCCCACGACACTCCCGGCAGAGAACAGATCTAAGTGGCACTGGCTGCGGGGAGTGGAGAGTGCTCCCTAGACAGGAACCACCCAGAGGAGGAGGAGAGACTCACCAGGCAGGCGAGTGGAGTGGATGCAGGCCTCCCCTTCCTCCGCCTCTCATCTAGCCTCCGAGTCCAGTCCATAAACCAGGCAGAGGAGCCACAGCCTGCCCATCTCCCAACTGTTCCCGGACTCCCGGGCAACGAGACGAGCCCACAGGCGCTCTTCCTCTCGGGTGGTTCTGCACGAGACCTTATGACTCTACAAGAACCCCTGGGTGCCCTCATCACTGACCCTGAGGTGCCTGCCTGTCCCAGGAGTCAGGAAACATAGATTCCTGAGGAAAACCGCCCTGGAGCCCGGAGCACAGATGGGGACCCCAGATCCTGTGTACTGCTCACTGAGCTCAGGGAGGGCCCGCAACGGTTCACCACCTCTCCTGGGCTCTGGTTGAACTTTCCATTCAGCAGTGCGGGGAAGGCCTGAGCTTCTGCATTTCAAACAAGCTCCCAGCTGTCCATCTGTGGATCAGAGCCTGTATCCCATCCCCGGAGGGTCTGATGTCATTGATCTGGGGTAAAGCCAGGGACAGGGGTTTTTAAAAGCTGCCTCGGGGATTCAAATATGCAATTGAGTTTGAGAAGTGCTGGCCTGGACAATGGCCAGAGGTGGCCTCACGGGCACCGGCCCTCTGGAGCTCTTTGGAGCCAGCCCCCAGCTTCCCACTCCCGCTGGGGGAAGCCTGGCCTTCTTGGGGCCTGCAGAGGCCTGCTGGGCACTGGCCCTTCATGGGGTGGTGGCTGGAGACCTCCCTGCCCCCCTCTTGTCATCTTAGCTCGGATCACTAATGACAGGAGGGGCTGGGCCTTCTCTGTGTGCCGGGTATTCTGTGCACTGCAGCAGGCTGAGCAGTGCACCCAGGCTGAGCAGGCTGAGCCCGACCCACTACAAGCCAGTAGTACCTAAACTCTCTCCAGGCATCGACAAAGGTCCTGGGTCGGAGGTGGGGGTGGGGCACAAGCGGCAGCGAGAACTGCTGTTTTCACTCAGCATTGGCCTCACTTCCCCGGGATGCCAGGCAACAGTGTTTAATTCACAACCCCTTCAGGCAAGGCCCCCAGTGAGTCAGTCCCCCATCCCACAGCCACATCAAACCACATCTGGGGACCCCAGTGACTCAGGCATCAACGGCACGGCCCGGCGTGAACTCAGGATGCAGGGTCTGTGCCCCGACCCGCTTTAGGCTCAGGCTTAGCCCCCACTCTGCCGTTCTCTGACCTGTTCAGGCTCCAAAACCACCTCCCGAAAAGACCTTACATGGCTGCCTGCTTCCAGGCGGAGCCCTTTGTTTCCCAGGGGTTTGCGGGACAGAAGGGTGTGCTTCCAACTCAACAGCGCGGGTGAGGGGGCAGAGGAGGGCTTTCCCCACCCTCCCCACAGTGTGTCCATTGTGAGTCTCAGGCCCACTTCCCTGGGCATGAGGGGCAGTGGTCCCAGCTGTTTGGACTGGCCTGCACACGGGGTGCCCGTTCTCACCCCACCAGCTACTTTAGACAGCATCCAGTGCACACCGGGGCACCTCAGCATGGGAACAGGGCCAGGGCCAGCTCGTCCCCACGTCCAGCCCCTCCTGGTGAAGGTTACCAGCCCCCTGGGATCCAAGGGGGCAGTCCTGGTCCCTGCCTGGGCCCAGGAGAGTTTGTGTTTGGGGGTTTGCCGCCTGCCGGTCAGGCAGGATGGCCTGATGGAAGCATTCCCTTGGCAACTGTGCGGCCCCCTCTTCAGGCTCACTCCCGCCCTCTGGAAAGGGGCAGGTGGGCAACTGCCCTGGGCAGAGTTGGTAGCTTTCTGTCAACTGTTGGGCCGGGTGCCAGCAGCCGTGTGCCTGCCCCCTCTGGCGGGGGCAAAGAAGTCAAAATCCTGGCTCCTGAACACACCCAGAGGTCAGATCCGTTGTTTCAGATCCTCCAAAGAAAATGACAAATAAAAGCCGGCATGAGAGTGTGGTCACCATGGGCCCGGCACCCAGCGGTGGGTGATTATGGACACTGGCACCAGAACCCATCTGAGCGGAACCAAGGCCCTGGCCACGCTTCCATCCTTGGAGACAGGAAGGCCCACGGCAGCAGGAGCTGCGGTCACAGGAAGGGAGGTGTCGGTGGCGGCGGCTGTGGGTCTGGCAGACACGAGGAAGTGCTTCACGGGCCACAGGGGCAGGACGGTGCGTGGCCTTTCCGGGGAGGAAGGAAACATCCAGTAGCCCTTTCTTCAGATGCTTTAAGCGAATTTACAGCCCTTCTCAGACTCACACCAGCCCATGCAGCCCATTTTACAGAAGGGGAAGATGAGGTGTACTTGGGAACAGCAGATCTGAACCCAAAGCTCTGGAAGCTGCCGTTGTAAGAGGCAGTGTGACCCGCCAATCTGAGTGTCCTGGGGGGGGGGGGGGTGTCACTGTGCTCCCCGACCAGGAGGGAAGAAGGTTGGCAAGACCCAGGAAGGCAGACCACCAGCCAGCCTTCTGTACCTCTGGCTCTAAGCTCCCCAGAGGCTCCTGCCTCCCGCTCCACGCACATGTCCTAGCCAGGCTCTGTGCCCCCTCGTCCAGGCGTCCGGCTGCGCCACCCACGACAAGGTGGCAGCTCGTCCTGAGCTCTGACAAGCCCCTTCGATCCAGCCTCTCTCTCATGCTAATGATTGTCAACATGAAACAGAGGCTGTGAAGGGGAAGAAAATTACTCTCTGAAAAGGAATTGACTGATCCCCATCATTTCTCAAGGAATCACTGACCTGTGAATATTTCATTACCCAAAATGCTGCACCATCCATACAAAGCAGCTGCCGCTGCAGCACAGCCAGGAGCTTGGTGGGGCCTGAGTGGACACGGCCGGCCACCGGGGCTGGCCCGGGCATGAGCTTGCGGCCCGAGAGGCACCGGACTCAACGCTCCGCCTGCCTCTTGCACCTCCAGGCTGTGACCTACACCCACTTCCTACCTGAGCCCTCAGGGCTCATCCTCAGCATCAAGAGATGGGGGGCTCAAGGACAGGACACCCAGACACCAAGCTGCTTGCCCCATGGGCCTGGGGGAGCCATCCGGCATCCCGAACATTCCAGATTCGAAGTCCAGTTTCCTGCCAACGTCCCTCCCGAGCTTCACAGCTTACTCGGGCCTCACTCAGTTCTTTCCTGGGCTTGGGTGAGTCTGGGTCTAGACGTTTCTAGAAGCTCAGGCTGCCTTGCTCCCTGGTTCTATGGCCCACGGGGTGGAGGAAGAGGCAGAGGGCAATGCCGATGCTGCAGAGCTGATGCCAAGACGGGGGTCAAGCCAGGGGAGGGGAAAGGAGGGTGCGCCCCACATCCCGCCTCTGCCCCTCAGCCGCTGCACACCTTCCTCGGGCTACTTCACCTCCCTGGGGCCCCAAACAAGACTAAGAACCAGGGCTACCTGGCAGACGGCTGAGGGTGAGAAGAGACACACGATCTAATTGCGATGCCTGACGTGAACAAGGAGTCACCCACCTGGAAGCAAATATTCATGGGAAACTCTGCTCTGGATGCCCAGACTCAGGTCACCACGGTGATCACAACACCCTCTGAGGCCCAGCTGGGGCACCTAAGGCTGAATCCTCCAGGACAGGAAAGGCCAGGACCACCCTCTTCCACGTTAAATCGGCTTCTGAGTTTTTAAGATGATGGTGGGTGGAAGGGAACGGTGTGGGGCTTTCTCCAGGAAAGCCAAGGGCCCAGAAGAGGATTCACCCAGGAAACAGCCACAATAAACCCCACGTGACCCCTGTCTTTAGGCGGGTGAGGAACAAACACCCAGCCTGTAGCCACCAACTGATGAGGGTCACCCTGAAGCTTAAGATGCCAAAAGAGACCCTCTCGGGGCACGAGGCTCAGGCAGCTCCTGGAGAGAGACCCCAGCTGGCTGCGGGGGAATGTGACGGCTCTGTTGTTATTGCTGGGGTTACACTGGGGATGGTGTTCCCAAATTAGCGAATGCTGCGGAGGAGGTGGAGACTCCATCTGGGGATTAGTAGAGCATGGGAGGCAGCGTCAAGGCCCCTCTCTGGTCCAGCTGGAGGGAGCTGGTGCCTGGCTGGTGGGGAGATGTGGGCGGGGAGGAGGGAGCACGTGGGGCCAGACCCCAGCCCAGCCCCCGACACCCTCCTGGTGGCTACACAGAGGGCTAGCTCAGTCTGAAGATGGGAGGAGCGGTCCTGGGGTGGAAGGGGGCTGGCCAAGAGGGCGAGGGGGAGGCAGCTAGGCGTGTGAGACATGGGGAAGCTCGCCTTGGGGGCGTCTATGGAAAATTCCTCCCGCAGGACCACACACGCGAGCCTCCTTTCACCCACTGGCCACCAGGCTGGAAGCTGGACACCCCCACATACTGCAGGGGGCCGGGGGTGGCCTGTGTGCATGCTCAAGGCTTCACCCACCCTGCTGGCCCCCCAGCTCCCACCTGGGATGCTGAGAAGGGGTCGGGCTGCTGACAAAGGATGCTGTGGCCCTCCGGGACAGGCCGGTCTTGTAGGGTCATGGGGCAGGATGGCCACCACCTGTCACTGCACTGAGCGTCCACTGCACATCTCTGCAGGCCAGGGCGCGTGGACAGAGACAGGCAGCCAGCCCCCTCCTCACCAGTTTGGAAAGGCCTTGCAGGATGTCTGTGCCTGTGTTGAGGATTCACTTACGTACTGGGGGTACAGGAGAGGGTACGCTTACTTGGGAGCAGCCAAGAAGGGGCTCTCGGAAGCCTGGTATCACCCAGATCAGCGGGTGGCCAGGCCCAGCCTCCACAGTCAGGATAAGAAAGTCCGAAGCACGGTGGGAAGCAGCGGGTGCCTGCCCTGTCTGCTGGACACAATTTGCAGCAGCAGTCACACCCCCAGGGAGACTGAGGCATGGGGTCTGCTGAGGGATAGAATGAGCTCTTGTGATCCCACATACCTGGGTATCAAGGCCACAGGCCAGGTGCGGGGGGTCGGGGGATGCAGGGGGAGGCGGAAGCCCAGAGGGGAAGTCCCAAAGGGGAGGAGGCAGTGGGGTCCAGCAGTTCCAAGGCAGGGAGTGGTTTGGAAGTCGGGGGGGAGGGTTACGGAAGGAACGATGCCTTCTGGGCTGGGGTGGTGCGGGCACAGAGGAAGGGCTCGGCTTTCTCTGCTTGGGTCACACGGCACCAGCCCCAACTTGCTCCGTCTGCACCCCCACAGCCCGGGGTCAGCTCCCCCCAGCTCGATGGCAATTCCTTCAGCGCTTCGATGGTAGCCAGAGCCACGTGAAGTGCTCGGGACGGGAGGCAGCTGGTCCTCCTGACCCCAAGCCCCAGGGTGGCCAGGCCGGCTGAGAATCGTGGGGTGGGGAGGCCAGAAGGCGCAGAGCCACCACTGGATTCAGGTGAAGGGCCACCTCCTGGGGCAACAGAGACTCATCTCCACGCCCTCACTTCCCTCCCCATCAATCCCCCATCTGCCTGGCATCCTCAGCCAGCCCCCCACCTTCCAGGGCACAGGGGAGGGCAGAAAGGAGCCCTGGAGAGGGACAGACTGTCCAAGCAGCCGTGGGACCTCAGGCATGGTACTCCCGCTGAACCTCAGTGTCCCTGTCTGCAGAGTGGGGAGAATGAAGGCTCACTTCCCATGTGCCACCCCCTCCCACAAGAGAGCCCTGTCCCCGCAAAGTGCCTGGCCACTGCCACAGCTCACTGTCCACCCTGCTCATCCCTCTGCTCGTCTGGGCACCTGGACACTCAGGGTGGCAAGAGTCCTGATGGGAAGTGGGGGCATCACCCCTGAGGCCACCTTGCGTGGATCTGGACCTGCTCCTCACACAGACCCTGCTTGCCTAGTGACACAGAAGAAAATACAGGTGGGCGGAGCCCCAGGCGCCCCCAGAGAGAGTAGCAAGACTAGGGCTCTGGGAGCCCACCAGGAGGGCCACCCCAGAGGGACGGGCGGTCAGGGAAGGCTGGTGGGCGGGGGTGGGACTCCATCATGGCAAGTTGGGGGGAGGATCTTTGTGGCAGAGAGCATAGGCCCCCGGAGGCGAGAACAAGAGGAGCTAATGCAGAAATAGGCTCACAGGGGGGCGGGGGAGCTGGGAGTCCTCACCCACCAGCCCCTGAACCTGGGGCAGTGCTCCCCACAAAACACCTGGTGGGCTCCAGCTGGTCTTAGTTGGGCATCTCGGGGTGCCCACAGACTGTGGGGAGGCAGGCTGTGGGACTGTGGGGACCCCAGACCCAGAGGGATCCTTGCAGGATCCCAGCCCACTGGGCCTGGACACCCCTGAGGAGACCCCTCCCAGACACTCGCATTTCAGCTACACGGAAGCTCAGCAGGCCACTGATTCTGTCCAGCAGATACAAACGCTGCCTCCAGAAAAATCAAGGTGCCACACCAGCCGTGGGCCAGTGAGGAGGAGATGCCCCAGGACACCATGGGCGGGCGTGGGACGCTGGCCCACCACGGTGGCTCACCATGGAGGGAAGACCACTTTCTCAGGGGTGGCCGGGGCAGGGAAGGCCCTTTCTGGCTGGGCTGGGGACCACCGCCAACTTGGAAGGCGGGGGCCGGCACCCCTGCACAAGGCTGCAGATTGCCACGCCCTGCTCACCCCAGTGTGCCCTGCCCTGCTCTGGAGTCCCCTCCATGCACAGATTGCACACGAGGCCCATCACAAGAAGGAGCACCCCCAGACAGAAAGGCCAAGGGACCCCAGAAGGAGATGGAGGGGGAGGAAGGGAAGGAAAAGTGTGACATCCCAGCCAGGGAGAGAGAGAGAGAAATGGAGAGAGAGAGACAGGGATTGCGAGAGTGCCAGAGCAGGGGTGAGGCAGGGCGGGCTGCAGAAGGAGCGGAGGAAAGAGTCTCCACTAAGGAGAGGAGGCAGACAGGGAGGCTGGGGCTCCTGCCCACCACTCCCGTGCAAGAGAACGGGTCCCACTTCTGGACTTCGCCACATTATCCCATTAGCTCTTTGGTGCGTTTACTGCCCTGCGTCTGCAGCCCCGGTGGGCTCAGGGGTGTTGCAGGCCCTTCTCCAGTAGGGGGGCCTGGAGTTGGGTGGGCCTGCTGTCCAGCAGGCCCCCGCTCACTCCCAGAAAATGCAGGGAGAAGCATCGCCCCCCCAGCCTCGCTCCTCCTCTTCCCCCACCCCTCACTCCAAGTCTGGGAGCAGCTCACCCTTCCTGCCTCGCCCTGCTTCCCCCAGCGTGCCCTGCCCCGCTCTGGAGTCCCCTCCATGCACAGAACCATGGACGCCCCGGATCCTGGAGCAGGCTGGCTGGGGTGCTGGGCTCAGCGGGTGAGAGAAGGGCCAGAAACAGCAGTCACCCACCGTCACCCCCTCTCCCCGCACTTGTCCGGCCGAGACACGCCGAGGGTGTGGTCAGGGAGGTGAAGGGGACAGGCCCTTCTCGAATGTGTTGAAGGAACCTCATGCTGAATTGAAAGAATTTCCAAATCCCCTCAGCTGGGAAATCGTCTTTCTCCACGAGAAGCCCGTTTTCAGAGCTGGCGAGGTGAGCCCAGCTAAGCTCCCTAAAAGGGGTTGGAGGCTCCAGAATGACAGAGGCGGCTCAACTGACAGGCTCCTGGGAATCACTGTGGACCAGCGCTTCTCAGCCCAGAGAGGTGGAGGGGCTTATTCAAGGACACACAGCAGTTACCAGCAAGAAGGCCGGGTGCCCAAATCTCCCTCCCGGTGCTCTTTTCCTTCTGCTTCCTCTCAGTTGCCACTTGGTGCACAAATGTTACAAACACAGGAAAAGGAAATAAAGGAGAATCCTCTACCACCCCAGGACCTTAACCCCAGCACGTGGTTTCTCCACCTCTTTGTCCTGTCTTTGGCGATGGGCCTACACATCCTTGGCTACTTGGGACTGTGGATGTTGACTTTCAGCTCCTGCTGGGGCACCTCTACCCTCTTCCACCACACTCCTGCCCCTCGGCAAGGGCTCCTCAGGCTGCACCCAGGCCTGGAGGCCCAGTCACCTCTGTGCAGCACGGCCGACTTGACTCTTCAACAACCACTGCAGACTCCAACTGGCCTGCTTCCAGCTCCCACAGCAGCCAGAAAGGAGATAAAACAAGGCGTACACTGAACTGTGTCTCTCCATCACCCGAACCCTCTCAGTGACTTCACGTTCCTCGTCGAAGAAAATTCATCTTCTCGCCCCCAGCTCACAGGGCGCTGCTGGCTGCCGCCCTGCTGCCCTTTCCAACCCTCCCCTGTGCACCTGAGTCGAGCCGCTGGGGACTGTTTCCAGTTCTCTGGACATGCCAACGTCCCTCTTCCTCAGGGACTCCGTACGTGCTGGTCCCGGTGCCTACGAAGCCGTTCCCCCCAGTCTCTCCACACCAGCCTCTGCCAGTCCTTCAGCTTAAAAGTCACCCCCTCAAGACTTCTCTGGTGGTCCAGTGGCTAAAAACCCGCCTGCCAATGCAGGGGACATGGGTGCGAGCCCTGCCCCAGGAGCATTCCACATGCCGCAGGGCAACTCAGCCCGTGCACCACAGCTGCTGAGTCCACGCCCTGCAACAAAGGAAACCACCATGGTGACAGGCTGCGCACCGCCGCTGGAGGGCAGCCCCTGCTCCTGGCAACTGGAGAAGCCGGCACACAGCGACGAAGACCCCGCACAGCCCCAAATACGCAAATAAATAAAGTCTGAAGAAAAATTCACCCCCTTGGAGGTGTCTTCCATGACCACCCTGTCTGAAGTCCATCCCATTGTTAGTCTCCACCTCAGGACCCTGTTTTCACAGCACTGAGGCCGACGTATAAATATTTTCTTCGTTTTGTGTCTGTTGTCTCTGTGCTCCAGGAGACTGCAAGTCCGTGGGGACCGGGACCACACATCCCTTGTTCTCAGCTGCATACTCAGCGCTGTCATGATGCCTGGCGCCCAGCAGGTGCTCAATAAATGAATGAATCAGTGACCAGATGGGTGGAGAGGACGGTGGGCGAAGGAAGTCCGGCACTTGCGGTGAAGGACTTAGGACCTAAGTGAGGAGGCGGACTAGGGCAGGGGTGAAGGGAAAGGTGTTGCAGTATCCAGGGCTTTGGGGATGATGAGATCGGAGTCCTTGACACCTGTCCCCTCGGCCAGCCCTTGCCTGATGAGGTAGAGGGAGGCTGCGGGAGGGGGCGCAGAGAAGTGGGGGCTTTGGACCGCTCAGCCAGCAAGTGCCAGGGCCTCTCCCACATCTCCTTGGAGCAGGCAGCGGCGTCACCTGCGTACTGTAATCACCTGTGTGCAGATGCGTGTACGCACACGCACAGGACCCCCTTCCTGGCCTCCCTGGCCCAGGGTGGCCTATTTCCCAGCCCTCTGCGGCCGCTGGCCTTGGAGTTAGTGGACAGTGAGGTGGCCGTGCCTGGCTCGCAGAGGGCCAGGTCAGGGAGATGGCAGGGGGCAGACAAGCAACGGCAGCCTCTCTGCCAGGCACTCAGGGCTCTGCCCACTGCACCCCTAGACAGTAGCCGCCCGTGCCAGAGCATTAGGGCAGAGCAGCCAGTGGGTGCCCAGTGGTCCCTGCCCCCTCCCCAGGGTTCTCTGCCTTGTGGAGGTCTTGTTCTGAATACTCAGCCCACAAACTGGAGGCATGGCTGCCACAGAGCATTTCAGGACGCACCCTATGCCCACAAACACCGATAGTTTCCCCAACAACCCCCGAACCCCTCAGCAACAGTCTTCCCCCTCCTCCTCGGGCAACCCCAACTCCACAGGGGAGCCGGCACTGCTCATTCCCGGGCAGCAGGCGAACGGGCAGGCAGGTTCAGGGCAGCAGGCTCCCAGCTCCATCAGACGGACACCTCGGAGCAAAGCCAGCATGAAATATTCATGCAGTAAATGGTGCAATTTTGTCTGCATTCAGCCAACTTCATGTATATTTCAGAGTATTATGAAATGATAATGTTGTCCGACAGAGGCAGTGAGACCAGCAGGCCGGGGCATGGGGGCCAGGAAAACTCTCTGGGTGGAGACGGAGTGGAGGGGAGGACACCCTCAGACCCTCGTCTTTCAGGAGCACAGAGACAAGGACAACCAAACCCTTGAACAGGGCAAGGAAGAGAATGGGGGTGGGGAGGAGGCGCCAGATGGGGGCGTCGAGTGTGGCCTGTGGGCTGCGAGAGCCCCTGAGGGCTCCAGAGCCAAGAAGGACACCCCACCCTCCACCTCCCCGGGCAAAGATCCCCCCTGAGACACCTCCTATCTGGAGGGCTCCCCGCTCTCCTCTCCCCACTGCTGACCGCTGACCACAGGGAGCTCTGGTTTCAGGCCAAGGCCCTGGTGCCCAATTCAGCACCAGCTGCCTCCGGGCACAGGTTAGCTGGCACCTCTGGGGCGGCTCAAGTCAGTCCTGCCAAAGAGGTCTCAAATGCAGCCCCACTGGGTTTGTATCACTCAGGGGCCCTCCCCCATCGGGGCGTGACATCAGAGTCCGGCCTTGTCCTCTGGCCCTGGGTCGGACTGGGCTGATGTTCTGGGCCTGGCCTGCTCGGCAGCTGCGTGTACAGTGTCTCTGGAGGCAGGGTGCGGTGGGCTTGCTTTCTGGCTCTGAGAATCTCCCAGGACCTCAGACGAGCTCTGGGTAGCAGAGATCACTCGGTGAGAGGAGAACATGTTCTCTGGCCTCTGGACGCCCAGATGTCTGTCTTCTGGGCCAGGGTTCAAGTCTGAGGTCCCACTGTGGCTGCCTCAAGCCCCCATTCTTCATCCACCCAGACTGCCAACCCCGGCTTCCCTGGGCCAGTCTCCCCACACCCTACACCAGAAGAAGAGCCCCTGCCTTATCCCAAGGGGCAGAGACCCCAGAAGCCTGGCAGCCTCAAGCCTTGCCAAGTTGGGGTGACGGGCTTCCCTGGTGCCCTTCTCCACTTCTAGAGTTGTGCAGACCTGTGGTGCCAGGGTCCGTTGGACCAGGGATTGACAAACCAGAGGCTGTGGAGCAAATGTGGCCCCTGCTTGCTTATGTAAATAAAGCTTTATCGGAACTCAGCCCCACAATCCACTTGCACAGCTGATGTCTGCTTTCCTGCTGCAGCAGCAGAGCTGAGGAGCTGAGACAGAGTCCATATGGCTCACAAGGCTCAATCTATGTACGGGCCCGGCCCTTCGTGGAGGTTTGCTGATCCGGAGCGAGACAGCAGGACTAGGATGCACTGGCTTGCTGGAATCCTCCAGGTCCTGAGGATGGGAGGCGGCCGGCCCTGCTGCGGAGTCTGAGAGAACGCGGGGACTCTGTGCCCTTGGCTGGCGGCAGCTGCCTCCACTGTGGTCACTGGGTGAGAATGACTTTTATCCCTGGTGAACCACAGAGCCACACTGTCTGGCCTGCAGCCTCCCCAGCCAGGGCCCCTCCCCCAGCGCCAGGCTGGGCTGCGGGATGGAGAGGGGGCCGAAGGACACGAGCCTCCAAGAGCCCCCGCACCTGGGGGTGCCTCGCTGCCCTGCTCTCTCTCCCTCCGTGTCCTGTTTGTTCCCGCTCTCTCAGTGTTCCGCCCCACACCCGCCCTGGCTGGCTGTCCCCCCTCTCTCTGCCTCTGATCACGGGCTGGCCAGGGCTGGGGCCCATCAGCACCTGGGCGCTGTCCAGTCTGCAGTTGGCCCGTGCGGCTTGAAAGTCGACTGACCTCCTGGCAGAGAGCCTTTCTGCTGGCCCTTAGCTGACCACTGTCCCTTCCTCTGTCACCAGGCCTGCCCTTACCCATTTCCAGGCTCCAAGGGGCCATCAAACGCCCCTCTGCCCGTTCCACAAACACCGATAGAGAAGTTTCTTCCCTGTGCGGCCCAAGGACACTTGCATCAGGAGCCCCTGATGGGACGTGCTAAGAACACAGAAGCCTGGCTCCACCTGGGTCGATGAATTAAACTCAGAGAGTGAGAACTGGCGAGGGCCAGTTAATAATGTCCCCGGGGCACTCGGCCTGGGGGACTGTGAGAACCTGGTGGGTGAGGCTGTGCTGGGGCCAGGTCTCTGTGAGTCCTCAAGAGTGCAGACATTCTGGGTCCTGAGCACGCCCCCTCCCCAGCCCTAGAAGAGCCGCCTCTCAGGGGCGGGCATTATGTGGCAAGAGGTAGGGGTGGGAGCAGTCACCCCCAGGCGGTTGTCACAGGTCCAGACTGCCCACCTCTACCACTGCATGCAGCCACGGCAACCAGGGGCACTCCCAATGCCTGGCTGTCCCGCTCCAGACAGCTTTAACGATTATTGTTGTTTATGATAATCACACAACTGGGGAGGCAGGGCAAGGGGGTGACTCTCAGCTCAGGTGGGGCGGCAGCTGCCTCTGCCACACACAGCACAGACGGTGGCTGCATTTGGTGGAGTCTTTAAAGAGGTAATTAAGGTTACATGAGAATACGGGCTTCCCAGGTGGTGCTAGTAATAAAGAACCTGCCAGTTAATACAGGAGACGTAGGAGACACGGGTTCGATTCCTGGGTCAGGAAGATGCCCTGGAAGAGGGCATGGCAACCCACTCCAGTATTCTTGCCTGGAAAATCCCCATGGACGGAGAAGCCTGGCGGGCTACAGTCCAAGGGGTCGCAGAGTTGGACATGACTGAGTGACTTGGCACGCGTGCGTGAGGTCATAGGCGTGGGCCCTAATCCAGCACAGCTGGTGTCCTTACGAGAAGAGCTGAGGAAACACACACTCGTGGAGGGGTGAGTGTGTGACAACACAGGGAGGAAGTGGGGTCTGCATGCCCAGGAGAGAGGCTTCAGGAGGAGCCACCACGCCCACACCCCGCTCTCCAACACCCAGCCTCCAGATGGTGAGACGGTACACTTGCGTCGTTTAGGCTGCCTGTTCCGTGGCAAACCAACAGAGCCACTTACTGGACCGCCCCCAGCAGGGTCCTTGTGCCCTGGCTCTCCTCTAATGTGAAATGGGGTGACAACGGGCTGGGGTGAGTGGGTGAGCAAACAGATGTTAACAGCTTCGGCCCGGCTAGCTTGTGGGGCATCATACACATGGCTGTTACTGTCCCCACACTTCACATTCCCCAGGCCAGTCCCCGGGGACCTGGCTCTATCCAGTAGCTCTCATACTCATTTGCTCCAAATACCCCCCAACCGGAGTCCCATGACAGCCAGAGAGAGATCAGGACCCCTTCTCTGCCAGCAACTCCGGTACTGAGGCTTGGAGCCCATTGTTTCCTGGCAGGAGATGAGGATGGAAGTGAACAGAGGGCCCCAGGGCTGGGCAGGGGAGCGGGGTTCCAGGGCAGGGGCCCAGCCACGGGCATGGACACCGCTTCTGTGATGACTGAGTTTAGGTGGCTAGGGGGCCTGGGCGGGCGTGGCCCAGGGCACGCAGAGTCCTCTTCTGTAGCATCCTTGGCTGCTGATGTCTGGGTGTTGCGCAGGCCCCCAGGGATGGGCACCCATGCCTCCAGGGCACAATGAGGTGCAGGCAGCTCTGACGGTGGAAGACTCACTTTCCACCTGTAGACAGTAGCTGTGTGGCAGGTGCTGAGTTTGTGCTCCTGGGGCGGGGTGGGTGGGCAGATCTCCCCGAGAGGCAGGCATGGAGAGGGGGCAGTGGCAGCCCCAGCCCTGTTCCAGTGGGGTTGCTGAGAACAAGCAGGTGGATCCTGCCTTCCAGGGGCTGAAAGAGCCTCTTCTTAATGGTCCAACCTTCCCCCGAGGGCAGACTGTGGATGGTTTGCTGCAGGGAAGACCAACACTCAGAGAAACAGAGAAAGGGTTCAGGAGCAAGCCCTGATCCCCCAACTCCAGGGCCAGCTGACAGCTTTCCCATCAGTCAAGCACCAACTGCCAGAGGAAGAAAGACGCCTAGGAAGTGGGGGGCAGCCCCAGGAAAGGTGTCCTCCAGCACCCAGCCCCATGCATCCCTCTGGATGGGCCTGTGGGACAGGGTGGGGGGGCGGCTCTCTTTTCTTCACTGCTTGGGGACAAGGTTGGCACCCCTCAGGGCCTGCAGTGAGGCTTGGACAGCTGCAGCCTAATTGTGCATTGAATTGAGCTCCTTCTGTGTTTAGAGACAAGGACCTTAGGCAGGGGACAAAGGAAGGGTCAGCAGGGGAGCGCAGGGTTAAGTCTGAGGGACACTGGTTGAGCACCTGCTGTATGCAGGTCACATCCAGCTCACAGCTGGGCACCGGGGGGCCACCCTAGCTGCACAGGCCACACTGGAGCAGGAGGGGCCCCTCTGCAGCAGGTGGGCAGTGGGAAGTTGAGGTGTGTGGGATATAAGATGCAGGTGGCAGGCCAGGCCGGCTCCCGGGTCAAGGTGTAGCTCCGCCGGGGCCTGGGCGAGCTCACCTGGAGGCGTCGGGTCATCCACTGAGAAAAGACCAAGAGGCATATGCGCGTGGACACAGGGTTCAGGAGCAAAGCTGCCATCAGGCAGCTCCTCATCACCGACTCTGCAGGTGCGAGGGAAACGCACCGCAAGGCCCACCCCTGCCCCAGCTCCTGGACCTCGGAGACCCCCACCCTGCACAGCCACCTCACCCCGTGGGCAAGCTCTGCCTCTGAGGGAAAGAAGGCTGGGCTCCAGAGACCCGCGGCAGCAGGCTCCGGAGGCAGGCCCCTTTCCCGGCTTTCCCTTCAGTCTCACAACAAAACTCTTCAGGTCAACGCCAGCCTCGTCTCAGCTGAACCAGGGAACTGGCTGCATCGAGGTAAGAGGGGCTGGGCTGTGAATGCGCGCCCAACACTGGGGTGGTTGGGGGAGCTGAGACCCCGACAGAAAGGGCGCCCAGCAGGGCCCTGCTTCCCGGACTCTCCGCACTGGCCCTAGCTCCTCTGGCCCTGCCTGGGCCACGAGCAATACGTCTTCTAACATGACTGCCTTCCAGGGTCTAACGACCAGGGACATGACCCCTGCCTCCGCTCTCGGCTGGCCTGGACACACCTCGGCCCTCAGCACTGGCTCATAATGGGGGCCAGCTGAGGTCCCAAGACTCAGAATGTGTGCCTGAGGTGGATTCCAGCCACGACGGGAGGACTGGGCTGGGGAGGGGCCAGGGGATCCTCCAGGGGTGGTGGTGGTGGGGAGAACGGGAGGGAGGGTGGGGGTGAGCCAGCGGGAGGAGAGAAGGGCAATGGGGTCCAGCAAGGCAGGGTGACCAGTTGTTCCAGGGTCACCTGCACAGAGGGCCAGCCCAGGCTGCTGTCACTGGCAGGCCAGGAGCTCGGTCTTGCACCTGCCCTTCCCTCTCCACTCCTGCGGCTCACCCTCACTAGGGAGCTGGGCAGGGGCCCAGGGATGCAGCTGGGGCTAACTGTGGCCGAGGGAAGTGAGTGGCCACAACCACCGTTGGAGTGGACGCGGTGACCAGTCCTGACCGCCTGCACGGACATCGAGGCAAAGGGCAGTGCGTCCCACACCTGCATCCCAGACCCACGATTGCTCTTCTCCAGCCCGCTGTGCCTGACGCTCATGTGGACCTGCAAACACCATGGCAGGGGCTGCGGGCGAGATGGGAAGGACACAGATCCAGGAGGCAGGGCTCGGACCCTAACCTAAGCCCAGGAGGGTTCACGCTGAGGGAAGGGCAACCCGCCAGCTGGGGTTAACTGGGTACCCAGAGCCGCCAGACTGACTGTGGCGTTTGAGGCATTAAAGCACTTTCCCCAGGCCTCCGTTTGCCTGGCTGTCTAGTAGGGCTAGGAATACCCAGGTGGCTCAGTGGGTAAAGAATCTGCCTGCAATGCCGGAGACACAGGCAGATGCGAGTTTGATCCCCAGGTTGGGAAGATCCCCAGGTTGGGAAGATCCCCTGGAGGAGGGCATGGCAACCCACTCCCGTATTCTCGCTTGGAGAATCTCAAGGACAGAGGAGACTAGTGGGCAACAGTCCATAGGGTCGCAAAGAGTTGGACACAACTGAAGTGACTGAGCACGCACACACACACACTAGTGGGGGTAAGACCCTCCCTGCTCCCCCTCTCGCTCTGCCTGCAGCCAGGTGTTGGGATGAGGGAAGGCTGGGGTGGGGAAGGTGGGTGGATCACTGCCCGAGAAATGCCTGTGAAGGCTGAGCTGTGAGGCTGCAGAAACACAGGAGCCTCGGGGCCACGGCCTCAGGGGACAGGCCCTCCCCTTCCTTCCTCCTGATCCCCTTCCACTGGGAAAAGACAGCCCGGGTCGGGGCACCTGTTGGGGGAAGGAGGCAGTGGCTCTGGACTCCAGTCCTATACACTCCCCTCCCCTCCCAGGATGGGCCAAGCTGGTAGGCGGCCTGGAGAAAGGCCTGAGTGGCTGCGTGGGGACCGCTGGGGCTGACCCACCTGCCCAGCCTATGCCCCACTCTCCCCCAACCCCCTGGTCCCGAGACCAGGGAGCAGGCAGGAGGGGTGAGGCGGGGCCCAAGGACTGAAGGCAGGAGGAGGGGGTAGCATCTGGCATCTGTGCTCATTTCAGCAAAGTGACCAGGAGCAGAGAAGACTCCCAGGGCCAGGTCAGACTCAGCCCCTGTGCCCGTGGGGACACCTGCTGCACAGGCGGGCTTTGGCGGACAAAAAAACAGAGGGACAAATAAGCTGATGGGATGAGACACCCCCTGCCCATCTGCACCTGGAACTTTTCTGGGGCCCAGCTGCCATGCCCCATAGCCTGGGGGTGCAAGACACTCGGGCTCATGCTCACACTCACACTGGTGTGTGCAACACTCACACCCACTCAGGCTCACATACATTCACATGTGTACACTCAAAACACATTTGCACCCTCATGCCCCAGGCTGGCCATAGTCCCACCTCCCTTAGGGACAGCCGGCAAGAAATGGTGCAGAGGCTTCAGCTGAGGGTGTGTGAGTGTGTGTGATCACATGGGTGCGTGCAGTCCTGCGACCCCACCCAGCAGCGCCCCCCAGCCCCCCGCCAGTGCCCTCTCTTTAGTGCTGATGAAACAGAGAAAGGTTCTGCTTGCACCGTCAGGCCTGGAAAGGGTGGTGGGCGGCCGTGGGCTGGGCTGACTTTCCAGGCTGAGCTGTGCATGAGTGATAAGTGAGAGTCTAGCTCCCGCCCTGGGGGATTCTCCACGATCTGTGGTGAGTAGATAAAGCTGGGGATTAGGAGCAGCTACAGCTATGGGCCCAGAGCAAAGCTCATGCTCTCCAGATACTGCAAGAGGCGGGCGGCCTGGAGCCAGGGCAGGCCCTGCAGACCCCCGCTTCCCCTGCACAAGTCAGGGGTAGACCCTGGGGCCACGTCGGTGCCTGAATCAGCTCAGAGGCCGAGCATGTGAGTGTGCGGTGGGCACACAGACCAGAGATCAGAGCTGGAGGGACCTTCCACGGATGTCTGGGCAGACCAAGGTCTAGGGTCTAACCTCCAGGTGAAGGGCAGTAACCAGAGTCTGCCGCAGGCTCCCCTGTCTGCGCACTTACTCTGGACCAGGTCTGGGCTCCCCAGTCACCCCTGCCCCATCCTGTCTGCCATTCCTCTTTCAGAGAACTCTCTGAGACGGACAACAGGAAATCACAGAGCCGTCCAGGGGGCGAGAGTGGAGATTCAGCCCTGAGCTGCGCACTGATAAGACCCGTATCCGGCCCTGGCCCTCCAGCAATGTGCAGCTTAGTTAGACCTACAGGCCCTTCTGCGCAGACTCTGAAGCCAAGGGAGGACAGAAGGTGGAGGCAGGCAGTGATGAGGTCACTCGGGGGGCTCCCTGGGGGAGGGAGCTTTGCCGGAGCCACAGCGGATGTGCAGGAGGGAACAGAGGCAGGGTCAAGATAGGGGCCAGGAGAGGTCGAAGTCACAGGCGAGATGGACAGATGCTGGTGCTCCTGGAGCCCAGGTGCAGGGTCAGGTTCAGGGTGGACACGGAGGACCCCCAGGAAGCTCCTCCCTGGATGCCAAAGGACCTCCCATGGAAGCCTGAGAGAGGCCGTGAAACCCCACACAGGTCCAGCACGTACCCCGATCCTGTCTCTTTGAAGACCAGCCTCCCCCCACTTTAGGCACCAAGAGTGCCCCTGGGAACAGGGGACAAAGGGCTTTCTCCCCAGAGCTCAAGCTCTGTTCCTGCCCTTCGGTCTGAACCCCCTCCTCTGTTCGCTTGCTCTTCCTGGGTGGCCCCTCCCTCACCAGCACCCAGAGTCTAGGGGACCAGGTCCTCCTGCAGGGCGGGCAGCGGGCACAACATCAAAACCGACTGTCCAGGGAGAACTTGCCGCCACCACAGCGAGCCCAGCAGGGGCAGAAATGGAAGACATTCCTGGGACTAGGCAGACAGGAAAACAACAGCCAGGCCGGTCTCTCCAGCTGAGATCTGGGAGAAGGAAGACGGACCTGGGCTGCCATTCCTGCCCCCTGTAACCTCCGGTCCCATTAAAGCGGCGGCATCAGCCCAGCCTCACCTCACAGCGCCTGGCATAATGGAGCATTAGAACAGAATTGAATTTCCCTTTAATTACAATGGCCCACAGATACTGTTTAATTTGTAATTGGGGAGTTAATGCGCTTTTCCCCTCTTGCCTGCACACACGTGTTCTCCCCTGCACGGCCAGGCCGGGACACCCCCCAGGGCACTGACAGTGGACGCCCTTGCTTCCTGCCTGTGAGCATTCCCTCCTCCCGCCCACCGCCCGCCCCTGGCCAAGCCCACTGCACCCAAGACGTCCATGTGGCCGTCACATGTCACACGGCTCACACATGCATGAACCGTCCTAATAGGCAGACAGGAGCATAATTTTTCCTCTAATTACATATTCAGCACTTCTGAGAAAATGAGATTTTAGTAATTCAATTGGACTGAGAAGCAGGCCTATAATAAAATGAAATTTGTAACAATCGTGCAGTTAAATTAGTTAAATGGAGAGGAAGGAGCGGTGGAAAATTGACCCCTCGATCTCCTAAGGACTAATCAGACATTTGAACCGAGTTGTGTTAACAGAGCCCTGGGATGAGGTGGGTGGTGAGGGTGGGGAAGTGGAGTCAGGCCTGGTGGGCCGAGGTCCAGGTCAGCAGGGGGCGGACAGGACGGACAGGCAGGCGAGGGGAGGCTGGGGAGGATCCGTGTGAGGCACACAGGAGCAGGGAGCAGGGAACAGAGGGAAGGCAGGTGGCTGGGATGGAAAAACCCAGCCACGCTTGCTGGGCCTGGAGTTTCTCAAACTGCAGCATTTCAGAGCATCCTGGTGCCACCTGCAGCGGAGGGGATGGAGATTTGTGCAGAGAGCTTGAGGGGACATTCCTGAGCAGGTGGCGGGGCCTGCCTCGGGGACAGAGTGACAGCTGGGGGCTGAGACGGCAGGGCCCCCATGCTACTCCGACCCCATAACGGAGTGGCTCAAGCTGGGAGGGAAAAGCAGCTCCCCCTCCTGCCCAGCTCGGGGCATGGCCGCCTCTCCCCGGAAACCTTGCATCTCTCTGGCCCTGCGGCCCCTCCTGGGGGCCTGTGCACGCACCTGATGAGCCGAGTTTCAGAGGCATCACTGAGTCTCTGTTAGACACACGGCTGCAGCCTGTCACTATACTGTACAAGGGGACCGCAGCAGGCCCAGGTGGTCCTTCTGAGGGGAAAAAGGCCACCCAGCTCTGCCCTCTTGGCCACAGCTGGCCATCGACCCCTCACTACACTGGATGTCAAGATAAGATGTCAACACCCAGCTCTGGGGAAACCCCGGCTCCCAGAAACAAGCATTTGAATCTGCTCCACAAGCTGGGGCACTGTTCTGGGAGGGGGCATGGAGAGGCCCGGGGCATACTGAACAGCCTCTTTATGACTCTGTTGAGGCCCTGCTGTCTTCAGGGTTACCATCACCCAGGAGAACATCCTTCTGGGAAGACCCAGGCCAGGTAACAAGTCTGGGCGAGGGGCTTGCTTCTCCCTGCTGGTGCCCACGTGCAGCTCAGTTCAAGGCTGGCTGGTGGAGGAAGGCCCAGATGGAGACCCCCAGCGGGCAGCCGGCACTGGCCTGTTTCCCATCCAGCTGATGCAAAGGGCTGACAGACCCCACTTGCCCCAGGTCTGCTGCCAGGGACCTGGGCAGAACTGGTTTTCCTGCACTCAGCGCCTCCTTGCCTAGGTGCTGCGGGCGGTTCTGGGCCAGATGGAGGCCAGACGAACCTGCTGCAGCCCACCCTGCTCAGGCCTCCTTGGAGCCTCCGCTGAAGACCGGCCCTTTTGCTGAGCCAGGTAAACAGGCTGGGGCTGCACCGAGGGGGCCCGGCTCCGAGGGTGGGTGGGACCTGCCCCCTGCCCTGCTGTCTGAACACTTTCTAGAACGTCAGCAGAAGCAGCTTCCTGCCCGCCTCTGCTGGCAGGGCCCACCCTGGCCATCACCCCCGGCAGCTGGGATGCAGGCAGAGGGGAAATCAATATGAAAGCTGGAGGTGTTGGCGTCAGGTTCTGGGAGGTGAGATGAGGTTAGGGAAAGAATCTCCGGGAGGGGTGGACTTCGCGGCCATCCTCGCCTGGGCAGGGGGTGCAAGTGGAGAGGCCCCTGGGGCAGGATGTCACAGCCATGCCTGTGGGGTGGCGGGGAGACAGTCCAGCCATCCCAGGACGAGTTCCTTCTGGGGTCGATCCACGTAACCCTCAAATTCCACCGAGATGCAGCTGCTGGCCTGCCCCTGAGCCACAGAGAGAAGCGAGAGGCTGGGGGGGCCTGCCCTCTGGGGGAAGGAGGGCAGGGCTCCCTCCACCCAGTCAGATCCCTTCCTGGGGGTGGGCACCATTTCACCCCTTCAGTCTGAGGGAGGGAGGTGTTGCAGGATGACGCCTTGGGCACAGCCACCTTTGTCAAAGAAACTAGCATCACCGGTGGCCTGGTCTCCAGGGCTGGGCATCCGCACACAGGCAGTAGGCTCTCCCCCGGGAGGGACAGGAGCCCATGGTGGGAGAGCAGTCAGGCTGGAGCAAGTGGGGTGGGCAGGATGTGCCCTAAGCTCTCCTGTTCCCCTTCTCCCTGCATCCGTCTCATCCAAGGGACCTCACGTCTCACATCTCACTCTCTCTTCCACCCTAGGTGCCAGGAACAAAATGCACAGCATGGGCTCAAGGAAAGACCCTAGTCCTCTGAGAACCAGGATGAAGGGGCCTGGGGTATGGGCACCATGGCCAAACTGAGGGGGAGGGGAGGGGAGGGAGGAGGGGAGGAGGGGAGGGGGGAGTTGGGGGGAGGAGAAGGATAGGCGCATGGCATGAGCTTTCCGCCCTCCAGAGCCTTCTGCCCCCAGCCCACTGGGCAGGCTTCCACCTCCCAGGCTGCAGCAAGCCATTCAAATATTTATCCTTGTTTCATTTTCCAAAAGGGGAATGAAGAGAAAGCAATAGAAAGAGAGAGAGAGAGAGGAGAAAAAAAAATCCAAGTTTCTCATTTGAAAGTTAATTAGTCTAATTAGGTCTAATTAAGAGCCCCCAACACAATGCAGCTCACAGATGAACTGCCGGTCTCCTCATTTCCTCTGGTTCTCATTTCAGACCAAGCCTGGGGAAGCCTGGAGGGGGGCCGGCTCTGACACGGGCATGGGTGGGGTCCTCTCACTCCTCGGGGGGCAGGTGGGGGGCCCACGGATTCCTCCACAGCAGGCCTTCCTCAGGTGGCATGAGGAGGTGGCCAATCGCCATCCCCGTCCTACTTGCTGGCTCCGGGGCCCCTGGAGGAACTCTGGCTTCCCCAGGAGGTCACTCCCGGCTCTTTCAGCATCAGCCAGGGAGCCTACCCGAGCCCTCTTCTCTGGGTTGATCTGGCGTTTGCGCCCAGGGCATGTCCCTCCTTGGGCACAGGATGGAGGAAGAGATGGTTGGATGGCATCACCGACTCAATGGACGTGAGTCTGAGCAAACTCCCGGAGATGGTGAAGGACAGGGAAGCCTGGCGTGCCGCAGTCCATGATGAAGGACAGGGAAGCCTGGCGTGCCGCAGTCCATGGGGTCGCAAAGAGTCAGACACGACTTGGCAACTGAACAACAACAATGCCCCTCCCCCTGGTTCCACAGGCTTCTAGAAGTCAGGTGAGGTCAGAAAGCCATTAGGGGCTGGGTCCTGACTTGGGGACTGGGCACCTGCCCCTGCAGAGGAGGAAAGATGACCCCAGACCCTAGGTTTACAGGCAGGGAAACTGAGGTGCTTGGTGGGGTGGATGAAATGTCGCAGAGTAGTGCACCCGGGCCGTGGCAGAGGGGTGCTGGGAACTGGGCCCAGTGGGCCACGAGTCTGAGCTCTGCCTCGGCCCTCTTCCTGCTCCTCCCAGGGCCCCACAGCAGGGCAAAACCTGACCCCAGACAGGATTCAAGAGACCCAGCTCCCACCCAGCACAGCTGCTGGGAGGCCGCCCGGCAGGCCCACAGCGGGGGCTGAGCGCAGGAAAGGAGGCCAGGGCAGGTTCCAGGGGAGCCCGCCACAAGGCGCTGGCAGCCGAGGTTCTGACTCAGGCGCTGCAGACCCAGCAAAGCAGCAGCGCGAATGGCTGGAGGGGCTGATTTCTGAACCAAGATCAAAAGAATTAAGTAGGCTTAGCTCCGAGCAGAGGATGGAGGGGAATCCTGAGCCACCCACAGGGAGGTAAGGCTGTTGAAAGGGGGTGGGGGGATTCAGGAGGCTGGGCACAGCCTGGTGGCATGGAACCCCCCAGGCGCTGGAGCCCAGTAGGGGAGGCCCGGCCCCCGAGAGTGTACCCTAGAGCCGCTGAAGTGGGGGGCTCGGCCCTCATCCGCCCGAGGGAAGTCTCGGGGAGCTCAGGGCCCATCACCCCTCCTGCCACGGCTGCCCCAAGCCAGATCTGGCTGGGGACTCCAAACAAAGCGAAATTGCCAAGAAAGTTTCGGATTATGGAAATTCTGTCTGCAGAATTTCTCTGCGGCCGCACACCATACACCTTTACGGAAAGTCACTGCACTGTACACCTTATAGCAGGGGAGTGTTCTGAAATGCAAGTTACACCTCAACAAAGCTGTGAAATATTGTAAGGGGAAGGGACTGGAGGCCCTGGCCTCTGGGTGCCTAGAAACACCCTCAAAATAGTGACCATGTGGACACCAAGGGAGCCAAGCTTGAAGGGGAGCTCTGCTGGCAGGGTCCCAGTTCCTGGTTATGGCCGTTTGGGCAAAATGGGCACGTCATCCCCCATTTTTTGAGCCTTCTCTGTGCCTCAGTTTTTCTCTTCTGTAAAATGGGCTCACAGTCAACATCCTGGGGCTGCTGGCAAACTCATGAGACAGCGGTGCCAAGCATAAGGCCATGAAATGCCAGCGATGCATGAAATGCCAGCGCCTTCTCTCCCCCTTTCCAGGGTCTATCATAGGGCAGCACTGACCGGGGTGGGGGGGTGTCTCCACGCTGCATTCTACCTGGGTCTGGTGGTGACACACAGTCTTCTGACCTCTCACCCTCTCCCGTGCTGCCCCCCTCTCACCCACTACTCTGATTCCCAGCCCAGGGGCAGCACAGAGCCCTCAAAAGGCTCTAGCAATTTCCAACGAGGAGGAAGACGCATAGGTAACAGCTCTCTGACGGCAGGAGGGTGGGGATTCCTGGCTGGATGCAAGCCACAGGGCAGGTGGGCGGTTAGATAAATGACCAGGAGATCAGGGCTTTGTTTTCTGGGAGCTGGCAAACAGCAGAGCTGGCACCAGGAGACTCGGGGTGTCCTGCAGGCTCTGGACGCCCAGGCCCACTGTGACATCCAGCTCCGAGGGGGCACTGACCTGTCCCAGGCACCCTAGTGCCCGTGGGGCCCTGAAGAACTGCATAGGCAAGGAACATTTGGCCAAAGTGTACACATCCAATTCTAAATGAAAATAAATCCCCATCATCAACTTGTGAATAGGACAATTACACTGCATTTGCTCAAGCATGAGTTTAAATTGTTAATTTGCTAAATGGAAATATTTAAGATAAATTACACATCTTGTGACCTTATTTTAGCAATTCCTTCTTCCGGATTTAATATATCTGGGAGCTTTAAACAACAGACGAGGCCACGTCCACCATGGCTGACCCCACCCCAGGCCTGGGGCTGGCCGCTCAGTCTGCACTTTATCATTTATTCCCCCGCCAGATGCAATGTCATCCCCACGGACCCAGGCGGAAACCGAGGCCCTGGGATGGAGAAGGGCTGGGGTCACTGAGCAGAGGAGAGGCAGGCCCAGCCCGCTCACTCCTTCCACACCCCGCCAGCTTCCTCTTGCCCACTGTGAGCAGAGCGCTGACAGAAGGCGGAGCAGAGAACAGGCATGCCCAGGGAGGCTTGGCTTGGGGACAACCAGGGCTCTGTGGGAGGCTCCGCCTGCCTCCAGGCCTGGGGGCTGGGCCAGTGAAGGTAGCCCCACAAGGACAGCCCATGCCTCCTCTGCCAGCCTGCTGGCACGCTGGTTCATCCTCCTAGATGCCCTGTCCCTGGGTCACGCAGGCCGTGTGTTGGCACACGCTTCTGGGGCAGACACTATAGCCTGGGGAGTGACTCCATCTCTACCCAGAGCCCCAAATTCCTAACTACACTGCGGAGGTCTTAGACAGACACGTGTCACCCTCAGAAAGCACACAACCCTCCCCTCAGGCTACTTGCTAGGCCTCGGGGACCCCTGAAAGGGCCACCCTTGGCCCTGCCCCACTGCACGGGACCACAGGAATCACAGGGGTCACTTCCTACCTGGGATGTGAGCCCGGAGGAGGCAGGCCCTGCATGTGGGGTGGAGGTAGCCACCCACTGGCCCTCTGACGTCAGAGTTGGACACTCATGCTTACTCAAGCCCAGGCACTTGCCCGAGGGGCACCCATGGCCTGCGTTTCACCAGAAGAAACCAGAGGATTTGGGTGTTTCCTTACACACACCTTAGGTGGGGCAAAGCTCAGAAAAATGGCCACCCTCTCTGTTTAGGGGCTCCTTCTTGTCCTCCCAAACCCATCCATCCATCACGTGCGAGCGGGCATTGTGTGGGCCTCTGCCATGAGGCCTCTGGAAGGGCAGCTAAGGATGACTCTGCAAGTCATACTCAGCCTGGGACCAGGAAACCCACTGCCTCTGCGGTCTGCAAGCCGTCTGAAGGCAGAGCCTGTGCCTTCCTGCTGCGAGATGCGCTCCAGTCCCCAGGAGACAGTAGTGGCCAGACACATTGGGCCCTGCATGGTGTGATTCTGTTAATCTGAAATGTCCAGAACAGGGAAATCCAGAGACACAGAGCAGATGAGGGGTTGCCAGGAACTGGGGGAAAGGGAGTGATTGCTTAACACATACGGAGCTTCTTTGGGGGTAGACAGTGGTGATGGCTGCAAGACTTTGTGAATACACTGAAAACCATGGAACTGTTGTACACTTTATAAGGGTGTATTTTATGGCATGTGAATTATACCTCCATTAAAAAAAGAACCACAGATAAGAACTATATAGTTAAAAGAGAAAAAAAAGGAAAGAAAGCAAGTGAAAAGGAAGGGAGAGAAGGAAGGAGGAAGTGGGTGGCAGAATGAAAGAGCCAAGCTTCCCCTCTGCCTGGCCCCTGAACACTCCTGTCCTTTGAGCCTTGAAGCCCCACAGATGGAGGTCGGGCTCATCTTTGCCACTGTGGCCACTCAGCCACTTGCCGGCTGGGCCTGGAGGGGTTGCCCGGCTGGGGGGTGTCGGAAAGGGCAGTTGGTAAGACAGAAAACAGACCCTTCACTCCCCAAGGCTGCCCGTGGAGGGCAGGCAGGTCTGAGTCACACACCGAATGTCTACTGAGCACCCTGGGGTACCAAGCACTGTCCTAGGTGCTGGGCAAACAGAGTGAACACCCCAGTCTTCCTCCTGGTAGAGGCAGACGAACACGTAAAATGTGGAGTGTGCCAGAAACCCACAAACCCTCTGCAGAAAAACACAGCAAAGGGACGGTAAGAGAGCAAATGGGGAGGGGAGGCTGCACTTCTAAATGGCTTAATAACAATCAAGAGGGGTCTCGTGAGAGAGCCGAGTCTGGGAGGAAATGAGGAGGCATGTCAGGCGAGTGTCTGGGGACCGGCGCTCCCGGCGGAAGGAAGACACGAGAACAAAGGCCAGGAGGCTGGAGCTACTGGGGAAGAAACACACGTTCCTTCTGCTCAGGCAGGCAAGTGGGCCCAGCCATCTCAGGTAACCCCTGCGTCACTCCCTTCCAATGCGGTTTCCCCACCAGGCCCCTTCGTCCGTGAGGCCCTCCCTGGTAGTACAGAGGTGACCTGCGACCTTGCCACCCCTCCCTTGATGCTCCTTTCCCCTCCCCTTCCACCCAAGAGGCCACCTGCCCTCCAGCTCCTGCCATACACCTCCCCGGCCAGGTGTTTGTGGAGTGGCTTGGGGGCGCCGGGCGGGTGCGCGTGGGGCCACCGCCTGCTCTGGAGCCAGGGAGCTGTCCTCTCCTCTATCTACCTTGCCCCTGAGCCCTGGAGCACGTTTACTCTGGGGATGGCAGGATCCAGGAGGGACTGCCTCGGCACCAGCCAGGCTCAGACCAGATGCTAATGCAGGACATGAGGCGACGGTGTTCAGTGTCCAGAAGGGCAGAGCCAGATGTTCACACATGTCTGGGGGGACTTGCCCTGGTCCAGCCCAACAGACCCGAAAGGAGGCTGGAGGAGTGGGCAGGACCCAAGGGTCCTCTGCTGGGGCGTGCAGCCTGCCTTGTGCCCACAGGAAGACCCTGGGCCAGTGAGCGAGAGGGGAGGCCTTTCTGCACCAAGCAGCCAGCACCTGGGGGCTCACAAGGGCAGGGATGACGTGGTCAGAGCTCTGGCCACGAGGGGTAACCCACTCATCACACACCAGCACCAACCTCAAGCCGGAAACCACTGATTCCACAGGGACCCTCCTTCTCTGTGACCCGTCTGTTAGCATGTCCTGGGGCACACCTCTTGGGCAAAATCTCCTCCATTCACCCCACCTTATTCTCACTGCCCACTGGAACAGGCCCATCATCTCTGGCCAGTCCTGACTGTTGCCTGGTCTGTAGTCTCCTTTCCATCCCAGATTCATATCCTCCTTACCTACAGAGCTGATCATGTCACTGCCCTCCTCTAAGACCTTCCCTGGCTCCCTATTACCCACTGAAAAACGGCCACATTTCTCAGCCTAGACTCAGAACCATTCCCATCGTCATTCTTTCCCTCACGCTCTGCGAACTGGGCAGTCCAGGAAGCTGCCCTGAACCCACTTTGTCTCTCCATATAAGCTGCCCTTTCCCATTGGGATGGTCCTGCCCACAAACTCCCCTGCGGGAGGTTTCAGCGCCATCAATACCCAGCAACAAGCCGAATTCCCCTGAGCTTCCCTCCCAGTTGCCCCAGGTGGAGCTCACCTCATTCCTTCCAGAAAGATCTGCTGCCTATCTAGGGCAGCCACCAGCCCTATGTGGCTACTGAGCATTTGAAATCTGGCTGGTCTGATACGCATTAAGCAGTGAATGGAAAACACACAGTGAATTTCACAGATGCAGCATGAAAAACAAGCATGCCAAACATCTCCGGCATATTTAGATTGGTTAAATGTTGCTATGAACATATTTTGGATTGGGTGAAATACACTATACCATTAAAACAAACTTCACCTGTGTCTTTTCACGCTGGCCGACATGGCTACTAGAAAACTCAGCGTCGCACAGGCTCCCGCCGTACCTCTACGCTGCTCTGTGCTGGAGGCTGGCAAACTTTTCCAGCAAATATTTTGAGCTCTGCGGGCCATATGGTTTCTGTTGCATCTGCTCAACTCAGCCGCTGCGACGTGAAAGCTGCCACAGACAGCGCGTAAACAAACGAACGTGGCTATGTTCCAACAAAACTTCTTTTTTTTTTTTTTTAAATAAAAACAGACGGTGGGATGGATTTGGCCGAAGGATCTCTGTTCAAGATCACTGGTTTCCAGACTTCTGAAAAGGACTACTTAGTGAAATGTATTTTTAAAAAGAGGGGTGGTGGAGGATTTGAGTTGCCAGCCTTTTATTTTACCAAATAAGGACATTGAAAATGTGAACAGCGAGCGTCACTGTCACTTACTTAAAACAGACATTTCACACACAAAAGTGAATAGATTCACCTTTATGAGAAACGTCACTATGCTTAGATTTTCCATTTTCCCACTTTGCCAGGGGTAGGTGGAGACTTTGTCAAGGACACAGCCCATTGGTAGACTGGCCCCAGGAGCAGTGGGGCTCTGAGACCTGCAGCCAGAAGAAGGATCTGAGGGCCACCCCATCCATATCCCTCCAAAACACACCAAGTTCTGGAGCCACGCGACTCCCCCAGACTCCCCCTGCTCCACGCCGATTCCGACACTGGAGGTTTACGGGGAACCCAAGGTCTGCGTTTTTCACTGTCTCCCCATACTGCCAATCCGTAGACCAGACTTTGAGCAGCGAGGCCTAGAGCTGACTTTCGGTGATGATGGAAAAGTTCTGGATCTGCCCAGCATGTTAATCACAACACTCGGGGAGCGTAGAGCCCTGGAAACGTGGCCAATCTGAGTGGAGAGGTGCCGTACGTGTAAACCCACACCAGATTTCAAAGACTTGGTACACAAACAAGAATGCAAGCTATCTCATTATTAATCATATGTCATAGCACAATATTTGGGATATATTGGGCTAAATAAGGGCTTCCCAGGTGGCGCTAGTGGTAAAGAATCTGCTTGCCAATGCAGGAGACGCGGGTTCGATCCCTGGGTTGGGACGATCTCCTGGAGGAGGGCATGGCAACGCATTCCAGTACTCTTGACTGGAGAATCCCACGGACAGAGGAGCCTGGGGGGCTATGGTTCCACGGGCTCGCAAACAGCCAGACATGACTGAAGCAACTGAGCACGCAGGCATGGGTTAAACAAAATGTGTTACTGAAACCCATCTCACCCGTTCCTTTTCAGTTCTTTCAAGTAGCTTCTAGAAAATGAAACTTTCCCACTGGCTGGCACTACGTATTTTTACTGGACAGTGCTGCTCTAGGGCCTCTGAGGCAGAGAACCGGTCAGCCTCTGCTGCATTCCTCTGACGACAGGGAACTTACCACGTCACATAACAACCAGAGCAAAAGCTGCAAGGTGCCAGTCAGAAGCATTCTTTGAGATTTTTCTTTAAACCCACTGCCTGTTCCCACCCTCTGCTCCTGTCCAGGCAGAAAGGTCTGTTCTCCCTTACATGACAACCTGCCGACCTCAGCCGAGATCTGGGTTGAGTCCCTACGTGCCTTTAACTGAGCCTGCTAATCACCCTTCGCTGAACACACCACGGTTCGGCAGTAACTTGCCTCCTAAAGTACGACAATTGGGATGGGAAACCGCACACATTCGTTCTCCATTTCTAACCTCACTTCCAGGTCTGGGCAGCCCTGGCCTGGTCCTGCTTGCTCGCTTACTGAAGAGTGAGTGAGGCCCAGGGGGACGGCAGGTCGGGCAGAGTGGCAACCGGAACTTCAACGTTCCCGACTCTTAATCCAGGCCTTCCCCCAGCATGCCACTCCCCGCAGCTCGAGTCAGATTAAGTTGCACACCACCCACCTTCTATGGGGACTGGTTTCCGAGGGTCTCATCCTGGGACCCCCTGGCACACCTGTCCCAGGCCCTGGACACGCCACACATGGTAGCTGAACTGCTCGACTCTCTTCCGGCTTCTCAACACACACAGCCCCACACGTGCACACACATACCACACAACCCACACGCACACAGTATACAACCTCACTTACACACACACACTCGATCCCCTTAGCACAGCACAGGCGCAGATGACACCTGTCCAACTGAGACGGCGCCCAGGGAGCCGTGATCTGACCACAGGGCTCTCCCGGGGACGGGGACAGCATGTGCTCCTGGCAGAGCACAGCCAGTGCTCCCGGTTCGGCTTAAGTGCTTGCTGCCCTCTCAGGGGGACCTGCTGCCCTGCCACTCAGCCTCCACTGCGTGTCCTTCACATCCACCTCCACCCATCACCATTCTAACCTGCCTTTCTGTGGACCCACCCCCTCCCCTGGGCACCGGAACAAGAGCTCCATGAGGGCAGGGAGGACGCCTGACTGGGCAACATGCAGGGGCCCCGGGTGCTGCTTCTGGACGGTACTTTGGCTCAACCCTCAGCATCCTGCCACTGATATCCTGGCTCTGCACACGAGCCACAAAGGCCCCGAGAGGCCAGCGTGCTCTAGGCCAGAGGGCCAGTCGTGGCGGGACCCAGGAAGGCCAGGGTCTGCCCCCAGCCGTCCCCCCTTCTGGGGTGATTCAGGGGGACCTACAGCCGCTCCAAGGCTGGTGTGGGGCGGCTCCTCTCAGGGCCACCTGGTGGGGGTGTCCCTGGGGGTCTACGAGGGACTGGCCCCGCACCAGCTCAGGGAGTGAGACAAAGCAGCCTCCTCCGGCTCGGGGGTGGGGGGCGCTCAGCGGTCAGCCCTCTCCCGCAAGTCCCTACTGCGGCCCTGGACAAGCTCCCACGGTCAGACGCGGAGCTGACTCACCACGCCCAGCACACCCGAGCCACCCGCTGGGGCGATTAAGAGGCTAGACGCCATGGCTGGGTGGGAGACTCCATGCCTGGTGACGGAGCAGGTATCGGCTGGGGGTGGGGGAGAGAGTAGGGGTCTCTGCACCTCTAGAAGTCCTCTGGAGGGGAAGAAAAGATGACGTAAAATCCCAACCGAGAAGCTGGACACAGAAGCCCTGGCCGCAAAGGGAAGACACTGGCTGGTTCCCTTCTCAGACCACCCGGCCGGGCTCTGGACACATCCTCGGAGCCAGAAAAGGAGAGCTGTGTGCTGCTTCTAGAACCAGTGCTCTCTGGTTGAGTGGGACCTGTGAGCCCCAGGAAGCAGAGGACAGGAGGCTCTTATTCTCAACTCTACACCCAGGGCCCACTGCAGAGCCTGGGACAAACAGCTGCTGCATAAATAACTCGTGGCTGCTGACCCTCCTCCTCCTTCTCTTTCGACTTCCTGAGCTGCTCAAGGGTCCCCGGGGTGCAAAGACCTTGTCTGCCCTCCTGGGGCTCCTGACTGCTCAGAGGCTGCAGACCTGTCTCTGTGGTAGCTGGTGGGTACCTCGCTGTGGCAGGTGGGCTGGCCCCAGAGCCACCCATGGGCTCCCCGGAGCAGCCGAGGCCTCCCGCCCAAGTCCAAGTCCCAGCCCCACCCAGTCTCCTTCTAGAACCGGATTCACTCCCCCGGGGACCCTGGACACGAAGGACCACAACCAGCTGTGATGGTGACACAAAAGGCTGGAGTCAGTCCCGTGGTCCCAAGGAAATGCAATTTGTAATGCATGTGCAGCCCCGGACGGAACCATGTAACAGTCTGGCTGATGGGTTGACAGGTCATGGAAGGGCTGGCCAGAGTCTGGGGGAGGAGGAGGGGCTGGAGCCCCTGGGAGGAAGGCAGGGGCAAAGGGGAAAATGGCACAAGTGGATACAGGAGAGGCGAGAACATAGGCTGGGGGGAAGGAGAGGAGAGGGCCGCAGTGCCCCAGCAGCAGAGAATATTCTAGGGGCAGCCGCTGATCCGAAAGTGGATGAAAAGGCTGAGGCTGGAGGAGGCACGGAAAGAGGTGCTGGAGAAGAGGCATGAGGAGGGTCAGCAATGTGCAGCATTGCTGGGGTCCCCAGGGGTCCGGGGTGGCCACCAAGCCCCCTCTGCAGGCCAGCAGTGTATTGCTGCCTCAGGGATCTGGAGGGGACTCAGCACTGGTCACAGACAAGCCCCAGCTGCCGACCTCCCTCCTGACACCCCCCCTCCTGTGAGGGACCATTGTCTTTGGCCCGGGTTCAAGTTGGGTGCCAGGTGCTGCCCCAGAGCTGGCTCGAGGTCCTGCCAGCCTCCCCCTCCCCGCCCCAGGAACCTGATACTCTGCTCCGAGCTGCCTGCGGGTGACCGTCCCCAGGACCGAGGACAGGAGACAGAGGGCACTTGGGTTGGGACCTCAGCCTCGCCTACTCCACTGGTGGTGGCATTCTGTGACCCCCCCGCCCCCAAGTTGTGGGGCTCAGTGCCTGTCTGCTGGTCTGGTGGGCTGTGGGCATCTGGCTGTGCCAGGGGGAGAGGAGAGGCTGCAGGCGAGGTCTGCTGGGCTGCAGTGTTCTTCCCTGCCCTCTGCTGACCTCCCAGCATGCCAACTGGCTGTCGGCCTCACCCATGCCCGCCAGCCCTGCTCCTCTGCCCCAGGAAAGCCTGTCCCTGGCCCCATGCACCTCGCCTCTGGGCAGGGAGGCCCCAGAGCAGAGTTGGGGGTCTGAGGCTACTCAGCTCTGCCCAGTCTTCACACACTGCTGGGTCTGACCCTCCTACCCGAGGTGGCCCTCCATCCGCGCCCAGGGCTGGACCCCCACTTGGCCACCACTCTTTGCCACGCTCATCGCCTGTGCAGCTAGACATAGCAACTTGCTCCATGCTCTTCAGAGAAACCCACTCACCCCGAGGAGCAAGATACAACAGGCCAGGCCCCTCAGGTTTCAGAGGCAGCCTGCTTCCATGGTCCCCAACTCAAGGCTGCAGCTGCCTCACTTCTCCTTTGCACATGGTGAGGAAAGCGGCTGGGGGGTGGAGGCGGCTTGCTCCTCACCACTGTGTGATTTCTGGGGTCCGTCTGCCTGAGCTAGAACCCGGGCTCTGCTGCTCAGGGGCTTTACAAGTTAACTATTACCTAACCTCTCCGTCAGCTTCCCAGATGGCTCAGTGGTAAAGAATCTGCCTGCCAATGCAGGAGACCTGGGTTCAATCCCTGGGTCAGTGAGGGATTTCCTTCCTGGAGAATGGAATGGCAAGCCACTCCAGTATTCTTGCCTGGAGAATCCCATGGACAGAAGAGCCTAGTGGGCTACAGTCCATGGGGTTGCAAGAAAGTCGGACACAACTGAGCAGTAAACAGCATCAACAAAAACCTCTGCGCACCTCAGTTTCAACTATAAGACGTACACATACACTCAGTGGATTCAGGAACAAACATGCGCTGCCAAAGAGCAAAAACTGGGGAAGAACCCACAGAAATAACTGAGTTACTTGAACAACCAAACGAAGCCAGAGTAAGCTGGTTTCCCCCTAAGGTTGGATGGTTCAAGGCACAGGCAGCTAGAATAGAGCCATCCCTGGTCCACAAGGACCCTGGGGTGGGATGGGGTGGGGTGGGGTGTGGGGGCCCCTGACCAGTGGGCTTAGTTTAGAATGAGCGTCATGAGACCTTAACTACTGGTCTGATGAAGTTCTCCAGTTCATGGGATAATTTTTAGGATATGGCAGCTCTGGCCACTGGTACAGACCTCAATAGCCTGTACTTTTGAAGATGCAGGTGGAAAGTTGCTGTTCCATGTCTGTTCCTGTCCGCTGGCTGGGGAGGACTCACAGGTACGTTATGTCACCACGAACAAGCGTGTGGGGTCCTTGGAATTGCACCACGGTGATGTGCCAGCAGCCCGGGAACAGAGACGAGATGCCCAGGCGTGCACAGAAGGTGCTCCCTTTGCTACGGCAATTAATCCTCAGTAAAAATTCCGGTGACTAGCAGCGCTGCTACCCCAAAGAGAATGATTCTTAATAAGAACAGAGCTTCCTAACCAACCTCAAAACAGACCCTAGAATTCCCGGGCCTCCCCAAGGGGCCTTCAGGTTCCACACCCCAAAGGAATGCTTTTTCTACCAACTCCAAGAAGCAATCTGTCTTCCATCAAGAGGCTAGTGGGACATGGTGTGTCCCACCATGTCCTCTGAGGAAACTTCCGGTGACCAGCAATGTTCACGCCAACGGCTACCAAAGCTCTCTGTGATTTCACCTTGATTAAGGATGTAAAGACGACAAGATGGGCACAGTTCTAAATACAGCCCCTTGGGAAGACCCCAGGTGCTCAACCCTCCAGGGTCTGGTCCCTCTCTGACCTGCCAGCAACCTGCCAAGCACAGTTCCCACCTCTCTGTCACCAAAGCTCTCTTTTAGAAAACTTAAGGCACTTAACATTTCTCTCTCCCCCCGAGTGATTCCCCGGCTTCCCAGTTGGATGTAGTGATAATATTTTCTTTCTTAGGACACTACAGCTTAGTAATAAGTGATTACCATGACAAAAATTCTCATTCTGTGGGGTTGGGGGTTTTTCTTCCCACTCTCTATAACTTTCTTCTACTGGAACCCAGACTGGCCCCCCCAAGCCCCCTGGGGAGACTTGCTGACATTCTGGATTCCCAGTGAGGTCCTTTTTGCTCAGAAAGATGCTGAGTAGCAGTCCCACCCTTCGCTGGCAGCAATGTACCAGGACGACAGTCTCTCTGTGTCCCATCCCTGGATCCTCATTAGGGACCGGATGTGGGGGACCATAGCCCTGGGCTTTGGACGAGCCAGGGCCCCCAGGTAGCAGGCTGAGAAACCTGGCTTTGTGGGGGCACAACCTGAGAGAGGCTGAGGCCGCTCGGGCGAGCTCTGATGGAATACTGGAGCCCAAACTGCAGCCGGATTGCTCCTTATGCTGGGTGACCTGAAGTCCTGCCTTGAACTGTTAGAACTCTGAAAAATACCAGCACAGCTGAGAGACTGACAGGAGGGATGCCTGACAACAAGCTCCTCGAATTAATTATAGAGCCGCTGCGTCTCAGAGGGGACCCGGCCCCGTGCTCCGCACACTCGGGGTACAGCCCATGCTGTGAGGAAAGGTTGATGCTTTAATGGAAGAGAGAACAGAATTCTCCTGGTGGAGGTTTTATTTTCGAATTTCCAGTTCGAAAGACTCTATGTTTCAGAAGCTTGCCTGTTTAAACGCGCATCTTAATGCGCCGAAAACTACGTCTCTTGTCTTGCTTGATTTCACGTCTTTTGCTCCTGTTCTCAAACGTGTGTTGAGATTGAATACACAGCCTGCATATGGCACCAAGGCTCACTCATGCGGAAGCCCTGCAAGCCCTCGGCGGGATCCTGCAGGGGAGGCAAGCTCCTGGCCAGGGCCACCCTGAGCCCCTCTGCCTCCCAGGACTGCCACGTTCAGGGGACGCGGGAGGCTGTCTCACTTCAAAGGTGGTTTGGAACGTGTGGGGTCTTGAACTAAACGCTCTTATTTGTTTGCTGTTGGTCCTGGACCACCAGAGCTGCCTGTGCTCCTGTAAAAGTGTGTCCCCACAAACAGCCAGGAAATGGCTGCGTTCTAGATCTTTCCCAGTCCACTGAGACACACGGCCCTCTCCTGTAGAACAGCTGTGAAGGAAACTGGCTGCTTCATAGCTTGGCCCAAGGTGCACACTCTGGCTTTCCCACAAACAATTCCACTCCCGGCTGATGCCCACATGGGATGGGTCTGTCTCATCTGCAGTCTTTTTGCCGTCCCCCTACCCCTACAGAAACCTCCACATGCTACCTGCGGGGGACATGTCCACTCACTGCTGGAGGAAGCGAGTGCCTTGGCCCCCGGCCATTTTGGTGCATTTACCCCAACTATGAGCACTGTTCTGACTTCATCAAGACGACGCAAAATGTTTGTCTGGCATTTTGGGGAGGCATGCCGCTACTTCATCTTAAGTCGACCTCCCATTCAGCCTGGGAGGGACGGTCTTTTGCCCTCTATCTCAGAGGAAGAGCCTGAGGTTCAGAGAGGAGAAGTGACTTGCTTAACAGCCAATAAGCTGTGGATGGGTCTCCATTTCTACATTTTACCCGTGGAAGCCTTTTCCTGAAGCCCAGAGCATGCCTGTCAGGGGGCCTGGGGTTGAGGCAGATCCTGACTACCTGGAATGGCCAGTCCCATGACCACCTGGGAGCGTTTCAGAAATGCAGACCCACAGGCTCCACCGCAGAGATGCCCAAACGACTCCTGCGCTCATGCAAGTTTAGGAGGCAATGGGAGCCTGACCTGCGGGGTGGACCCGTGAGGTCGCACCCTGACCATCTGTGACTCAGTGACGGTGGGGAATTCTGGGAGTCGGCCCCAGACTGGGCTTGGATGCCGGCGGCCTGTGGGTATGGGGGCCTCTCAGCGGCTTTTGTTGCCACTGGGCTGTGTCCAGGACTGCTCAGACATCACAGGTGGTCCTAGGGAGGGTGAGACCAAGGACCAAAGGCTCTGGGTCGCAGGCTGCTTCAGACCACCTTTTGCTCCAGATTTGTCCCTTCCTTTGCAGTTGCTGACATTTAGCAGTTCCTGCTGCATGAATACTCGTAAGGGGCCAACCCAAGCACCCAGCAGCCTCAGGACACAGCCGAGGACCCCATCTTTCTCTACTGTGTCCCCAGCTCAGGCTGGGCCACCTCTGACGGCTCTTTTTCGGCCCCCTGGAGAGCCCACAGAGGTACCAAAGAACAAGAACCCACCATCCAAAGGCCCTGTTCCACCTGGACCTCTCTGTGTCTCCAAGAAACACACACTTCTGCCATCCTCCCTTCAAACACACCCCTGGAAGATGTGGTGGAGGCACAGTCACTTAGGCCTGGCCTGACTCTGACCATCAGCCTTGGGGTGGCACCCTCTGCCCTCTGCCTGCCATCTCTACATCCCGCCCAGGGTACAGACCTGGTCCTATGGGAGCCCTCTCTCTGGGTCAGGCAGGCCCTAGGAGGGTCGGCCTGAAGCTCCCCTGGCTTCACCATCTTCCCCCTTCAAGCCCCAGGCCTCGCCAAGCAGTCACCTCGACCCTGCAGGCCCAAGCAGAGGGTGAGGGTCCTTAAGATAAAGAAGGCAGCCTCACAGCACCGCGGAGTGGGGGGGTGGGGCGGGGAGGGCAGGTCGGAAGGTGTGGGCAGCTAGGGCGGGTTAGGCAGGGTACTGCAGCCCCCAGCTGGCTCTGGCCAAGCTGGCACCGGGAACTGCAGCCCTGAGAGACCAAAAGGGGCTGGAGAAGGCGAGGGAGTCCCCTGCTCTGTCCCCAGCACAATGTTCCCACTGATTCCGCACTGGGTGGGATCATAGGACTCCCGCCCCCCATACCACGGCCCAGCAGGCAGCCGGCAGCTTATGTCCTGTGCGCACCTCCCCGTGGATCGTCCTGGGGATTTGGGGGCTCAGAGTCCCTTGGTTTCCAGCACCCCCCTCGCCAGCCCGAGCTTCCTGCGCAGCCCCGCAGATTGCAAAAGTCTGGCCCAGCCCCCTCCCCGGTTGGAGCTCCAGGGGCCTCCCTAACCAGCCCCACCAGGCGGGTGGCCCGCCTCTCCCGAGGCCCGGCGCGCAGTCCCCGCTGCAGCAGAGCTCCGCGCCCCCATCGTCGCCTCCGCGCGGCCCCCTGGCATTGCCGACCCGCCAGAGCGGGGCCCCACGGCCCGGCGCGAAGTTCCCCAAAGTGACCAGGGCGCCGAGAACCCCTGCCCCCTCCCCTCCCCTCCGGCTTCCCCCGAGACTCCGCCCGCCGCCCCCTCCCGTGCCTTCGGAAAAGTTGCGAGCGACGCCCCAAACTCCAGCCCCCGGCCCCGCGCCGCGCGCGCCCCAGGTGCCCCCGCGCTCGGCCGCCGCGCAGGGGCGCAGTTCCCCCCCCCGGGCCCCGGCGCCATGACGCGGGGAGCGCAGCGGGGCCCCGGCGGCGGCGGTGCGGAGGCGGCCGAGTGCGGGTGTGGGCGGCGGCGCGGGGCGCACGTGCGCCGGGCCAGGGGCCGGGGGCCGCTTACCTGTTGGAGGTAGAGGAAGGCGGGCGGGCAGGGCGCGGAGTGCGGGAGCATGCTGCCGGAGTTGGACAGCAGGAGGCAGCCCGAGTTCGCCATGGAGCACAGCATGGGGCGGCTGGGGGGCGCCCGGCGGCCGGGGAAGCTCTGCGCTCGCTGCGCGGCTCGCACCCTCCGCGCGTCCCTCGGTGTGTGCGCGCGCCCTGCCTCCCGGGCGCCCTCTCGGTCTCCTCCTCCTCTTCCTCCTCCGGCCCTCCCCTCCCCCTCGTGGCGCTCTTTAAGAGGGAGGCATGGAAGGAAAGCGGCGCGCCTCTGCCCAGTGCTCCCCTGCTCGGGCGGGGACGCTGGAGGGAGAGCGCGCGCGAGAAGATGGCAAGGGAGGCTCTGCGCGAGAGAATGGCTGAGGGGGAGCCAGGGAGAGGGAGTCCGTCACTTTGGAGCCACCGGAGCCCTGTCTGCAAAGAGTGCTGCGTGTGCGTGTGTGAGTGTGCGCGTGTGCGCGCGTGTGTAGCGGTGGGAGGGGGAGTCCCTGGCGTACTCCAACATCAAACAGCCCCGCGCGGAGGGAAGAGAATCCGGAACGACGGCACAACCGCTGATCGCACACTTAACCCCTCGCCCGCTGGCGCCCGCGCGGCCAGCCCTCGCACCCTCCCGCGGGTCTCTCCGCTCCCCTCCTCCTCGTCCCCGCATCCAACGGCCACTCCCGGCTTTGGGGTCTGGAATCTCCTTTTGCCCCCCGCTCTGTCCACCGGCCGCTGCGGAGAGCAGGAGCCGCTCTGCCGGCTCTGCGGCCCGACCGGAAGGCGCTTGGTGCTGCTTGGCGTTCGGAGAAGCGCCTCTTCTAAGGGAGGCCGGCTCAGTGGCGGGGATGTCGGTGATGTAATGAGGGCATCTACGCAGAGGCTTCCTCGCTGGAGAAGCGTCTCCCGCTGCCCGGGGCTTGGAAACCCGACTGGAGCCCCTGGGAGCCTCTCCCGCCCTCCCGCTGGCCCTCGGACCCCGTTTATACCCCAACCCTGCCCCAGACACATGGCCTTGTGGACACTAATTACACGGGGGAGGGCGGCAAGGGGCAGTGGCTACAGCCGCATCCTCCCCTCCCCGTATCCAAACACACTGGACTTGGTGTGCGCACATCAATGGAGCCCGAGTGTACAATCAGATCCCTGACCCGTCCTCGCCTGGCAGAAGTCTTGACTGTGCCCTGCACCGTGACAGGTGTGTGTGTGTGTATACATATGTGCAGAAATCTGCAGCTTCACCATCCACACACGCACACACTCGGGCCTGCCATGGGTCCACACTTGCCAGATGCCCCCTGACCAAGCCCAGTTTACCAGGACAAGCCGCAGGTGAGCGTGGCTGTGAGAGGGACAGCCTACCCCTCACCACGGTTGGAGGCAGAGACAGCAGGGCCCATACCCAGCTTCTTGCTCCCACTTATGTGTACTTCCTCCGGACAAGGGGCAAATCCCAGAGACCTAGTACCTATTCTGGACTCACCAGTCCTGTCTAAAGACACCTGAGATTCCTGTGCTCTTACTGTTGGGGAGCAAGCCCTCCTCTGGAGGGAAGCAGGGCTGGGACCACCTGGCAGTTAGGAAGACCCACTCACTGGCTTGGGAGTCCAGTGGAGGCACTTGCTGTGTGATCTTAGGAAATTTGCTTGTCCTCTTTGGGCTTTGATTTCTCCCAGCCTGCTTGGCTGATGTCTGAGACTTAACACTTGCTGCAGGATGTGTCTATGAGGGCCATTTAGGAAGAAGCAGCAAGGAGGGGCTGTTGGGGGGGGTGGCGGGGGTGGATACTGAGGTTGGGCTCCCTACAAGCCATTTGGGAAGAAGCTCAGCTTGAACACATCTGGCAGGGGTGTGCCCCTTGGATGCCCTTCTCTGGGGCACTCCGTGTCCCTTGAATGAAACACTTCCTGTTCTTCCTCCTCTAGGAAGGAAAGGGCCGGACCACATCTGGCAGGGAGGCAGACAGAAGAAGGGCTGAGAGTCAGAGGAGAGGTGGTGGTGGGAGAGCTGGCCGTCATGTCGGGTAGCCGTCTTTGTCTGGCCTTTCTTTTGGGGAATCCATCACTGGGCTGATCCCAGAGGTGGCTCTGGCACAGAGTGGGGATGGGGGCTATGGACTTGCAGAGACCACCCCTGCCTTCAGGCTGGGCAGGTTATTAACTTAGCACCCCAGAAGAGGCACCCCTCCAGCCCAGGACAGTGACAGGGTGGCGCAGTGCTGAGGCCTGAGGCGCCTGACTGGGTAGAGCATTTGCCAGTAGAGACCTTGGTCTTCTGTGGCTGGTGGCATCCCGGCATGGCACTGGTCACAGAGCCCGGGCAGCCCTGCAGACTGCCTGCCTCCCAAGCCATGCTGCTCTGTCCGCTTGTTTCAGAAGCCTTCCCCTTACTCTGTCCTCTTCTGGCACCTCCAGTTGTCACGCAGGAGTTTGGGGCAGCCATGCAGCATTCACCCTCAGCCCTGGACTCCATGTCCACCCTGCCCATGACCCATTCACTCGCCAACTCAGTGTTGTTACAGAGTAGCTACTGAGGTCAACGCTTTATCCTTCGCATAAGAGAACTTGGGAGTGTATCCTAAACAGAGGCTAAAGCACAGGAGTAGACGCCCTCTGAGGAGACTCTTACGCCTTTACTTATTATGAACCTGCTGTGTGCAGACGCTGCAGCAGCTGCTGGAGCTGTAGGAATAAAGTTCTCCGTGCTGGGAGAGAGCAGGCCTTCTCATAGGGAAACCAAGCCAGCAAACCAAGACAGCAGCCTCCTGTACCGAGAGCTATGAAAGCACAGGATAGTGGGGGCTCAGATCTGGGTGAGCTTAGACGTGGGGTGTGGTCAGGGAAGCTTTCCTGGAGGGACTCCTGAGCTCAGTTATTGGCCCAGAGAAAACTGGGGCGGTGACTAAAGTGCCAGCCTCGGTAGCAGTATTGCTTCCAGCAGCCTCATACCAGCTCATCAGTGAGCATCTCAGCCCAGGCACCTGCCTTCCAGCCTCACCTCCAGAGGGTGTCAGGCCCAGGGGACGTGTCTGAACACCTGCCTCCATCAGCCACCTAATCACACCCTGGCTCCAGCCAGAGTGAGAACAGCAAAACAGAAAGAGAACTGAAAGAAAACCTCCAGAAAAAGGACCTGAACAACGTGTATGTCTGGCTCATGTCTCAGGATGGGGCTGTGTGCCCATGGCCTCCTGAGCTGTTTCCTGAACTTATGACTTTCACTACAGCCAATTACTAAATGGCAAATTGAAGAGGCCTCGGTTCACCGAGGGTGCATTTTGGGGGACGTTAGGCCATGGAAGAGCTGAACAATCTCTCTGGCCCCTTCCCGGTCTCCCCTTCAGGAGCTGAAGTGTCAGGAAGGCAGGATGCTGGCTGGTTCACAGCCTCAAGCCAATACCTGGAGTAGCTCCTGGCAGGGGTGAGCGTGGCTGCCCCTGCTCCCACCCCCAGCCCCACCCCCACTCCTTGTCCCCGTGGTGAGTGGACCACAGCTGCTGGAGGATCTAGGAAGTGCAGGCACAGAGGGCTGGGCCAGGCTGCTTCAGGAAAATCAGTGCCCCTGGGTGGGTGTCCACATGGTGTCAGGAGCATCCCTTGTCTGTGGTCTGGAGGAGAAAGGGGAGAATGCTCTGGGCTCCTCAGCCATGCTCCTGGGAGCCCCCCAGTGGCACAGACCATGTTTAGTGTGATTGTTTCTGAAGCTGTGCCATTCTTTCCCAGAAGCTCCAGTGCCCGGTACAGAGGCATCACATAAGACTGTAGGGTACTACGTTCTTCAGATCTCCTGGGCCCCTCTGGAGCCCCTGGTGTCTCCTGGGCCAGGATGGGCCTCCCTGAATGGTGGGTGGGGGATGCCCGGGCACCCCGTGCTCAGCTGCCCCCGCTTCTGGGGCAAGGGGAGGCTGCGAGCTGGGAAGAGCTGTCAATCCAGTGCTAATATTCACTACTTAAAAAAAAAGAGCCAAGGAAAAAAATATCCTATTCGCCCTGAATCTGCGAAGGGCCTTGTTAGGGAGGCAGGAACTGAGCTGTAATTATTTCTGCGCTCCTGGGCACCACTATAAATATCAGGCAAGGAGGCACCTCAAAAGGTCCGGATGGTTCCCAGCTTTGGAGATATCCTGGCTCCTTTCTGCCCCCACCCTGTGTCACCTTCCTTGGAGGAGACCCTATAGGGGGTGCTGGGGATCCCCCATCTCCCCCAGTCATTCTGGGCAAGCCTGCCTGGGGGATTCAGGCCCGTGTAGCTTTACAAACACTCTCAGACTCTTTGGCGTGCACCTCTGTGAAATGGGGACACAGGGTCTCCCTGGGGCAGCCTGTGCCAAAGTGTTTAAAATGGTCAGTGTTCTTAACAAAGGTGGCAGTTCTGTGGCCAAATGATTTCAGAGATTGTTGCCTAAGACAACACCCCAAGTCCCATCCTTTGGAAATTCCAAGGCCGTACCTGGGCAGAGCCCAGGAAGAACAGGAAGCCCTGCAGTCCCTTCAGGGAAGGTTGGGTGGGGGTTAAGTTACACATAGGCCTGGGCCTCTTTCCCCTCCTGAGTGTCCAGACTGGCGTCCTCAGGGTTCACCCCATGCAGGGAGGACAGCATGGAGCTTGGCAAGGCCTCCCAAGACAAGGAGTGAGCTCACTGTCTCCGATGGCAGCTGGGCCATGATCTACAAAGACAGTGTGCTCTGTGCTTCCAGCAGAGCCAGAGCTCTGTGCTCCAGCGTCGGGGTGTTTGGCACAGGCTTGGGTGTGAGCACTGAGGGGCCGAGGAGGCAGGAGCGGCAGAATCGTACCCAGCATCTCCATGGAGATGGGAGGGTGGAGTGGGCCAAGGTGGCTGTGGCTCAGGGAACAGGGTGTGTGCATGAGGGGGCGTGGGATGACCCAAGAAGTGTCTTTTATGTGAGCCAACCAGATGCCCACTTCACCAACTGAACACTCTCCCAGGGGAATTCATGCCCCACATCCACAATGGGGTGGCGTTGAGCGGAGTCAGGGGACAGGTCCAAGCCTGAGGCTGTTTGGGGTGCCTCTAGCAGATACCACTGGGGGAATGTCAGGTTGAGGACAAGAAGAAGCTCTTTAGTCATCATGTAAAATGGAGGAACCCCCAGATCCCCTGAAGGTTTGCGGCTTCCCTATCTTGGGGGGGACTATTTGTGTTTCCTCCTAGTGTGTCCAGTTCTCCCAGAAGGGCAGGAGAGTTGGCAGAGGAGCCCCTGCCGGGACAGGGTGGGAGTGCACGGCCTTGGCTGAGCGGGCCATGCCAGAGGCGTCCAGCAGAGGGCGCACTCACACTGGCCAGAGCCTCCCCTTTGAGGTCAGTCCCACAAGCAGGGGCCGCTGAGGGTGCCCCCACTCTCGGGCCCCTCTGCGTTCCTGAGCCCCCAGGTATTTAAGTCAGCCCTGGCCCAGGCTGCCTTGGCCAGCACCCACCTTCCAGCTCGATGGGGATCCCCCACTGTTGGTGCTGTCCCCCTTGGCCTCAGCAGAGACTGCAGCAAAAGTAAGAATTGGCGTGCAAAGGAAGTTTATTTATCTGTTTAATTAAGAGGCGTTTGCCAGCCACATTCGGGTCCATCAGTCTCACTTACAACCATGTCCCGGCAAAATTAAACATAATAAATATAAGGAGACTGAAAGCAAAGGGCACACTCGAGATATATGGGCAAAGCCAGAAGTTGCACAGGGTTGCAGTTATAAGCACATCTTTCTTTGGCAAGTTCCTCTCCCCTCGGGGCCTGGGAGCCAGAGGAATGTGCTCAGAGAAGGGTTGTGGGTGCCATTCCTCCCTGCTTTTCCCACTCAGCACTGTTGCCAAGCTTTATTTATTTTAAATGAGCCCCCAGGACTTCTCCTTTCTCCACTTCTGGAGAGGGGGAGAGAGCTCAGCACAGGGCGAGAGAACATCTGAAATCAGCCAGTGCTGTGAGGTTCCACCTCGGGGCTTGGTGGGAAAGAGGCCTCGGCAGCTGCAGCCCTGGAAAGCTCTTTACAGGCTCCCGCTGCATCTGGGCTGTGAGCTCCTGGCTAGGAGGCGGGCTGTGCTGAGAGAACCTTGGAGAAACAGATCTGAACTCTTCAGGGTGGCCAAGCCACCACTCAGGATGCTGGCCCCCAGAACCCACAGGGTCTGGAGAGGGCCAGAGGAGGGAGAGGGGCAGAATTCTTTCTCAAGCCTCAAGAGCCCTACCGTTTGCTTAAACTTCTTGGGAATGAGAGTGTACAAAGCGAAAAAGTGGTGATTTATTCTCATTATTGATTGCTAACTGTAACAATACCTTGCACTGGCTCAGTGCTTTTCTAACCTTTTCATCTCACTTGATCCTCACATAGTAGACGGGGAAGGGAGAATGATGGCCATTCGGTTTATGATGACACGTCTAGGATCTCGGAAGTGGCCCAAGGTCACACAGCTAGGGAGAGGCAGAGTTCAGGCTGGAAAATAAGCCTCCCAGTTCACAGACTCACACGAGTCTTTCGCTTCCCTTCTGTGACTGTGCTTGGCTCATGTGCTCCAGTGAGTATCCTCATCATTAGCCCTTGGCTTTCTCTCCTAACAGGATCAACCCCAAACCAAACCTGTTAATGTAATCGTCATTTGCAGTAGCCTGGGCATTTACTAATCACACTGCTGCTCAGTCTGCATGGCAATTATTTTGAATTTCCTCTTTCTTATTAGGCAGGAGGTCTCGAGAACTCAGTAGGGTTGCTGAACTCTATGATGAAGCCAAGGAGAGAAGCTGCCATTGGACAGAGGAAGCCCTTCTGCAGGGTTCCTAGCTGGTCTGCCAGGAGAGACTCAATTTCATGGACCCTCATCTCACACTCTGAGCCTGGCCCACCACCCAAGCTCTCCTGTCTATCTAAATCTGGGTTTATCTACTTGGCTCCCTGTGCCAACATGGAGAATGACCGCAGAAAAGAAAAAGTCCTGAGAGGTACAGCAAGTCAGTATATTTGCTTGGAGATGAAGATTCCAGCTTTGGCTGGCTCACAAATGAGATGCCCTTGGATGGCAGGGTCCCCAGTGTAGAATGACTGATGATAGCCTCTGCTTACACTAGGGCAGGGCTCATGTTACAGGTTTATCACCAGCAGAGGCTGTGGGAGCAGAGAAACCTACATAACTCGCTGTTCCAGGCACCCCACCCGGGACGGCACTCCTGAGCACTAAGATTGCCCTCAGCACCCTCATTTGCAGCACCAGGGACAGCGCCAGCATCTTACAGCTCTCGGTCACCACCCCGCAGCGAGACACAGTCCCTGGAAGGGAGAAGCACACTCATAGGCCCAGATTATGGAGCTGGAGGGGACATTGGGAGCAAGGTGTCCAGTCTTCTGCCTTCTATCTGGCAGCCACGAAAGCTTTCAGGGACTGGCACTGTCTTTTTTTTTTTCTTTTTCTTGAAGTACTCCACTGAGGGAGACCTAGACATCTCTCTGGGGAACTCGTTCAGATTTTTATCACCCTGGCTGTCAAGAAATTCTGTCTTGTGTCTCACACAGACCTTTTCCACCTTAATTTTATTCAGTGGAGAAAAGCCTTGAAGGAATTCCAAGGGGGAGCTTGGACCAGCAGCTGAAGCCACTGTCATCTCCAGCTCCCAAGAGGGACTGGGAGTCACCCACAAGAACCTGTAGAACAAGGCTGTGTGCTCCGGGAAAGGGTTTAACAGCAGCTCCACATGGCTCAGGGTGTCAGGAAGGGAAGACTGTGTGCTTGACATTTAGGAATCCCTCACATGGACAAAGGAGCCTGGTGGGCTACTGTCCAGGGGGTCATAAAGAGTCATGATTTAGTGACTAAACAATAACAACAAACAATTGTGACAGGCATGAATTTGTGTCAAAGTTCAATTAGAATTGAACTGAAGACACAAAGCACTGAGGGTCCCTAAGCAGTGAGCCATGGGAAGGGGTCAGGGCTTGTTATTTCATCCACAGGGGATGGATCTGAGCTGCCTATAGTGGAGGGCCCATTCTGTGCTTCCTGCCTCTCCACAGACGGCAAGTGAAATAGCCAGACTCTTCAATTTGCCATCAGTTAAAATAAACCTTACTTAACAGGAAAACCAGTGACCCTTCCTTCGGCCTTGGTTGAGGAGAGGCAACGAAGGGACAGACCCAGGGAAACCCTCTAGAGAGGGAATGATGAACAGGGGTTAGCCTGGGTCCAAGGACTGTGAAAGTCAAGTCCTCCAAACTGAACAAATCTGAAAGTCTCTGGGTCAAACATCTGCCTATAGCCTCAGCCAGTTAAAAAGCAACCTCAAGGCTGCAAGAAGCAGAATGCAAAGGGGCTGGCTCTTGGCTCCTCCTCTGCCCCTCCTGCCCCTAAAGCCAAAGAAATAGTTCATTAAAAGCTCATTAGGAGCCCAAGGCCACAAAGGCCCACAGAGGCAGTGCTGTCCTGGCAAAGCGCATGACCCTGAGAAGGCAGGTGCACTGTGTCAGGCGGCCAGTGCCAAACTAGAGACAGAGACAGGGAGACGGAGCCAGGAGGTGGCCAGCGCTGAGAGGCGGGGGCAGTGGGGGTGGGGTGGGAGGCTCTTCCAGTGAAGTTTTATGGGAGCTGAGCTTGTCTCAGGACTCACAGGGGTAGAGACACACCTACCTGTCTGCCAGGAAGCAGAGGAACAGACTCGTACCTGCAGACTCCCCTCCTCTCACTCCCAGGTGGCAGAGGCCACATCTGTATTCTTTCTCAGTCTTTGAGGGGAGTGAGCCAGGGTTAGGAGGGAGGGGTAGGCAGGACCCTGGCTGGTATCAGCTCTGCCTGACAACTCAGAATACACCAGGAAAGTTTCGTGAACTGGTGCTCCCTGGAGGATAGTGCAGCAGAGAAAGGGGCCATGGATGCTGCCTGCTTCTCCAGATTCCCTAACGATTACCAAGAGAAGGGAAGCGGGATTCTTTACTAGGGGACTTAAACATGAGGCTATTCTGGGGCCCCCAGCCCATCTGGCTTCCTATCCTTCTGCTCCCTCTCACTCCTTGTTGGGTGGGGGGTGGGGGGAGCCCTCCTCTTCCTTGATCTACAGTGGCACTGGGGTCCAGTGTTATTTTGGCATCGACACGACTCTAAAGTTACAAGGCATGAGGTTTCTGAGAATTCACTGGCAAGCAGATTTGGGGGAAGCTGGCAGCCAGCTGAGGGCCGTGTGCTGCTCACAGCGGCTCCCAACCTCTCCTCCTGCTGAGAGCCGCTGCATCAGGATGGGGGGAGCTGTCTGTGCCTTTTCTTGCTTCCCTAGGATGCTGTGACTTTTGATTCCTGCTTGATTAATATACAGCCAACAGAGACTGTATTTAAGGCAGCTTTAATTCTCTCAGGTCACCAAACTCGGGAGCAGCAAAGCTGCAAGGAGCCAGCCCTGCAGTAGATCAAACACTGGGACCTTCAAATCGCTCCGTGGCCCAATTTCTCATCGCTGCTGCTGCCTGATAACCCTCCTCTAGCCTGGAGCCAATATCTCCCTCTTCCAAGGGGTGGGGACAGGGACTGGATGTGGAGGTCCCTGGCTGCAACCCTCCTGGCAGCCAGGAAGGAGAGCTGTAGGTCTTCAGCACTTCAACCCTGCAAGAGTGAGTTCTTCAGCACCAGGGACAGCTCCGCTCCCCATCCCCTGCCCCTGGGCATCCCGTATGGCTTATACTCCTGCCTTCCTGAGCCAAACACAGATAGATGTCAATGACCTCACTGTTTGGCTGTAGGTGGCCAGTGGCTAGCCCTGCTGATGGCCACCTTTCACCAAAACATCCCCGCCAAATAAATCTCACCCAGCACATTCTCACTGACAAAGTCTCCTTTTAAGGCTTCCTCTAGATCCAGCTTTCTTATTTTCTGACCATTGGAGGCCTCCTCAGAGAGAAGCAGGCTGTTCTTAGCTAGGACTACCTAGCCCATCTCCCCACTGGTCCCCAGCGCCTGGAACTCCTGTGGGCCCAACAGTTTCCTTTCTGGCTCTCCCTCATGCCCTCCCAACGTCTCTGTCATTAGCATCTCCTGAAAGGCAGGCTAATTTCTCTGCTGAGCACCTGGGTGTTCACTTGTTTGGTGAGGGGCTGTGTGTGTGTGTGGAGGGGAATCCTGTGTGGCTGCCATTTCCTCCGAAACGTCTTTTATAGACCTGGTCTGTGTTGCAATTCAGGGAGGCACCATGGAGCAGTACAATGCGGGAAGATTACATTCGGAAGGCGAGCTTGTAAATTACCTCCCAGTGGGGGCAGGGAATGCGCTTGTTCACAGAGAACCCAGTGCGCAAAGCCATTCTCATTTCAGAGCAGGATCTTCCCGGATCAGACTCTGATCAATCCCTGCTGCCACCAATACACCACATATTTTGGAAGAAATGTTCACATCAAAGTTGAGGAAGCCCCAGACTTGCGTTCTCAGGCTCACCACACTACTGTTTTATTAGGATTTTTCTCTAGACCTAGCCCTCACTGGATTTTATTCCCCCTACTCTGCCTCTATCCTCTTAAAAATATCATCTATAGATTTTCAAATTATTGCTACACTTTCTAAGAGAAGGATGAAGTGGTTAAAAATTAACAGCAAATTTATAGGAATTCTATATGGCAATTACAGAATTATAATGAAGTGGCTGCCACTTGGCCGAGTGTGGGTAATTGGAAATCCACGCTGGGAGACTAGAATCTTTACTGTATTGGAACTGTATTTTTGAGAGTAAATGCTGTGGAGAGGGTCAATGGAGCCTTGAGCTGGCCAAGCTCTCTGGAGAAAAGAGTGGCAGGTTTACTGGCTATTTGGAGGCAGTTTAAAAGAAGTCTCCCTTAAGCTGGCACACAGGAAGGGAGGTAGGAGTTCTGGGCTAGGAGGGTGGCCCCATTGCCTTCCAGCTTGATCTGGAGAAGGCAGGAGAGAGTATGAAGGGAGGGCTTTCATGACCAGCAGAGGCAAAGAGATAATTCAGATGGAAATGGACAGAAGGCAGTCAAGAAACCTGGCGTTCTCTCTCTCTGGTGGGCTAATTCTCCTCGAAAAAAAAATGGTAAGAAAAATCAGATCGATTACTTTGTCGTGAAGACACCAACTTCATCCGATTTCACATGGTGCAGCCTTCACTCCCGTACTTGCTATGGCAGAAATGGACTGGGACCACCTTCTCCTCTTTCCTTCTCTTTGAGATCCCAGGCACCCAGACAGGGTCCAAGGTGGGTTGTAGTAAGGAAGCTCTGAGAAAGTGATTTCTACTAGGAATTAAGGTACAAGTTGCCTCATAGTTCTTCAAGAGTTTTCTCTAGACCTAGCGCTGTCCAATACAGGAGCCATTATCCCACCCCTCTGGGTGCAAAATACAAGCCAGACTTGGTACAATAGAAAGAAAGAAAAAATAATTTGTATATTCAATTACATGTTAGAAGTGATATTTTGGATATATTGGGTTAAATAAAGTATATTGTTAAAATTAATCTCGCTGGTTTCTTTCTTTTCACTTTTTAAATATTGCTATTGGAAAGTTACGCTTGGATACATGCCGTTTGCACTTTACTCTCACGGGAGGCACTGATCTTGAGCGGGGGTACGATGTCTTTGTATTCAGCCCTGGCAACATCCATTCATTGCCTGGAACAGTGCCTGGCTCACAATGGGATGCCTGCTGGGTCTCTTTCTGTGGTAGGGTCCAGAGAACACGTCTGTGTTGGCAGAAAGGACACACCGATCCCTCCCACCCCAAACACAAGCGTCCAGCAACAGAGTTTGCTCCATTTAAATCTACTTGCGTTGCTTGGTTTCCCTTTATTCCATCCTGATGTCTGGCGCTGGAGCTTGTCATTACGCCCTGCCAGTGCGGTTGTATAAGCCCAGAGGCTGATGGTGGTGGCGGCGGGCTGGCTTATCTTCTTACTCTCCCTTCCTGTCCAGGACGGGACAAGGAGACCAGCACCCCAGGCACCTCTCAGCTCTGGGGTTCAGCTCATGGCTGGTGCTTCTGCCCCCTGACCTCAGTGGGAGAAAGCATCTCAGCAGCCAGCTCCCAGGTGGCTGAACTTGTTTGCATTTGGCTCCTGGGTCAGCCTATTGATTTTCCTTCCCAGGATAGAGTGGGAGGCTTTGGAAATTCCATTCCAGGGATCCAGGGCAGGGCAACAATTATCATCATCATCACAGTGCTTTGGACAGATCGGATCTCAGACACCCAGATTGCCTTCAGCCTCATTCTATGCCCCCGCTCCCTGAAGGCAGCGTGAAGGATGCTCATCATTCTTCCCATGTCATTGGGTGAAAAAGAGGCAAAACAGAGGGCAGAGCAGTGCTCAGGGTGGAGAACGGAACCCAAGGCTTGGGCTCTGAGTCATCACCCTTTGCTACTTGAGGAACAGGAGCAGAGCTGAGCTTCTGGGGAGACTGCAGTCCCAGGTCTCCTGCCTTCCACCACACAGGCAAGCCTCGACATTTCCAGAACCCTCTACCAGCAGGAAGTGGTACACACTCACACTTGGGAGTTGCCCCAAGCTGGAGGCGAGCCCAGTTCTGCCCTGACCAGCCATGAAACTTGAAGCAAGCACTTCAACATCTTGAGCTGTACTTTCTGCATCTGTAAGAATGGGACTCAATACCTCCCTCAAGTGTTGTGGTATTCAAAGACGTTCTGTATAAATTGGAGCTGGCAAATGGTAGATGCTCAATAAATCATGTTAATTAATTCAACAGATATCTATTGAGTGCCTCCAAATCCTGGGCCTTTTTCTGGGTCCCTTGTCTCTGCAGTGGCCAGGTGAGACAGCCAGTGATTTTGCCTTTCCCTTCACCTCCCTGGACCCAAATTGCCCTGATCATCTCCTGAGCCTTGGGACAGGAAGTATTGTTAACCCTCAATTATATATGTAAATGGAGTGGAACGTTTCACTGATAATTCAGAAAGAGCAGAGAGTCCACAAATGATTCTTATTTGAATTTGAAGTACATTCTGCTTCTTTTTGCATCGGATTTGCCTTCCTAATTATGTTTGTTCTGGCTTATGCTCAAACTTGTTTACATACTCAGAGTTCACACTGGTTGGTAATGAGAGGCGTGTCCCCAAAGTATGCTAGACCACCATGAAGAAACCAGTCCCCCAGTGGCCTGACACCCACTGAAAATGGAGCAGTGGGCACTGGGGTTCCTTTCTGGTTTCTGCCCAGGAGGGATGGTAGAGGACACCTTAATGTTTGCTTCAAGGTTTCTGCCTATGTGGGTGGCTGGCATGGTGGGCAACACGGAGGCCTAGAAGCCACAATGACACTCATGAGCTCTGTTTTCTTTCCCAGGGACATAAAATAGAGACGAAATGCACAGCCTTCCTTTGGGAGTGTGGTCCACATTCTGTTCTTTGTCTGGGCTTTTCTCCTTGTGTGTCTGCCCCTCCGTGTCTTCCTGTCTCTCTGTGTGTGTGTGTCTCCATATTTCTCCACGCATTCCTCCACTATTTTGAGCACTCTTCCTCCAAGGGCAAACCAGGGAACAGATATTTATTTCAATAGACATAACTTTCATGCAGCTGGAGGTGGAGGGGCCCATCTTCCCTTTAAAATCATGAGCTTTGGTGGCCAAGGGGGTTGTATCTCAATGGACATCCCTTTTCATGACCCACCCCCTGCCCCACCTCCCTTTTAGGGCAGGGAGAGGAGAAAAGGCAATGAGTTCATCTTTTTTATGTTGTCTCTCGTCCACATATCCATCCCCTTGACCCACATAGAGTTCTATGGAATAGGGGTCTAGACCCTGCACTAGGCAACCAAGACAGCATGCGACCATGACTTTGGCATGTGCTCCTGATTTTCTCAGTCATGACCATCAGGAGCGTGTGCTCCTGATTTTCTTAGTCATGACCATCAGGAGCGTGTGCTCCTGATTTTCTGTCTGTTGGGTGATTTCACCACTGAGGGTCTTGTTCTGTGTTAGGACAATCTGGGACGAGCTGTCATCTCACATGTGCTATGAGGGCAATGCTTAGTCATTCTTTAATGCTGCTGCTGCTGCTGAGTTGCTTCAGTCGTGTCTGACTCTGTGTGACCCCAGAGATGGCAGCCCACCAGGCTCCTCTGTCCCTGGGATTCTCCAGGCAAGAACACTGGAGTGGGTTGCCATTTCCTTCTCCAATGCATGAAAGTGAAAAGTGAAAGTGAAATCACTCAGTCGTGTCTGACTCTTAGTGATCCCATGGACTGCAGCCTACCAGGCTCCTCCATCCATGGGATTTTCCAGGCGAGAGTACTGGAGTGGGGTGCCATTGCCTTCTCCATTCTTTATGCTGGACCAGATCAAAAGGCTATCTCCCTGAGGGATGGTTGTTTCCTGAAATCCCTTTATCCTAGCCACACCTGCCTCCTCTCCACCCACACAGGCCCAGGTGCACCAGGCGGGAACGTGACTCAGCTCTTGAGGGCCCAGTGCTGAGGCTGCAGTGAGACACTGGCATTTGTGTCCTGCATCCCAGCTCACAAAGTGCATTCCCATACGTACTTCAATGTGCTTCTCGCATCCTGAGAGATGAAGGTGTACAGTGGGGGAGACCAAGGCTCAGAAAAGTTAGACCCTCCGCCAAAGGCCTTATCTAGGCCTCTGGTCACTCTGCTACGAGTTTTAGGGATGCCAGAAGCCCCCCTCCATACCTACAAGCTTTCTAAAGCTGAATGTCTTGCATTTTCCATGATAAGAAACAAACCCACTCCCACGAAGATGCTGAGCACATCAAGTCTACAGCTCAGTTGTGAGACTGTTAATAGAGCTGGTTCTCAGGGAGAGGAGGAAGAGGAGGTCTGCATGACACTGGCCAATGGGAAGCCAGAGGGGGCTGTCCCCGGGGAGGGAAACTGCAGGGAGAAGGAGGCCGGCTAGGAAAGCGGGTGGGGTCTGGCCAGCTCACCCTCTCCTCTCTGGAGACACAGATAGGGCGGCAAGGGGCTGTCAGAAAAGGAAACTTGTGGCCACCTCTACACCAGGCCTATTGGTGGGGTCTCTGCCAGGCGTCATCCCTGGAAGCTGGTGGGAAGCAGGCCATGCCCCTCGAGTGGGCTTCAGCCTCCCCTGGCACCTCCTCCATCTCTTGCCCTCCCATAACTCTCGCTTATTCAACCCTCCCCACTAGCAAGTGTGGGAACCAGAATCAGGGTAGGGCCTTGAGTCCTCGGCTCCACCCCACTGTGCTGAGATCTTAGGGTTCTCTCCAGGGAGAGAAATTAGCCCAGGTGAGAGCTGAGGGAGAGGTCAAGGTCAGACTTCTGTAGCTCGGAATCTAGTAACAGACCCCAGGGTGCCCGTGACCTCTATGGTGGGAACAGGTGACTTAGAACAGCCAGGTATGGTCCCAGCTCTAAAAATAATTAGACGCTCCTGAGTAAGCCTCTAAAGTTTCAATTAAAATGAAAGTAAAACTCCAGTTCCTCCAGCGCACCATACTTCAAGTGCTCAGTGGTCACATGCAACGGGTGGCTACTGTGTTGAATGCCTACCTAAAATATCTCCATGGTTGCAGAAAGTTCTGCTGGACAGTCCTATTCTAAAGCTTTACATATCTCAGTTTCCTTATCTGTAAAATAGGAAAAGAGTACCCTGACTATGGCCCCAGCCTCAGTGAGATGGCAGATGGTCAAAGCACAGTGCGCAAATTGTAAACAAAGTGGCCTTATGGTCTGTGCCCAAGCTGCCAGTCTGCTGGGAATGGAGAGAGGTGAGGGAAGCCCCCTGGAGAGTGGCAAACCCACAAGACACATGCTGCTTGTTATGGCCAATCTCAGTGGGTCAAAGGATGAGGGGCCAGGGGAAATTCAAAGCCCTTTCATCAACTGCCAGATATGGTGGGCACCAGCCTTATTATCCATGCTGTCTCTCTAACAGTAAATATAAGAAAAAGAAGAAACAAGACCCATAGACAGAGCCCTGTGACAGGGATTGTCTCTGCCCAGAGCCAAGAGGAGCAGAGCTGTCCCTGAGAGGGGGCTGGCAAGAGGGGGCAGTGGCTCCGCACATCTGGCTCCTTGCCGCACCTGAGGCAAGACTACAGGAGGAAGGCCTCGACAGGACAGGCCATGAGGTTTCATGGGGCACATCCCTGGAGAGTTGCTGAAGCCAAGAAAGCTTTGCTGGGTTGGCAGAAGCCCACACACCAACTCAATACCAAAAAACAAAAGAGAACATTGCATGGAGAAAAAAGCTTTGCTGAGGAAGGGGACAGCCCCTCAGAAACTGACCTGGTGAGTGAGTCTGAGAGCCCTGAGCCCCTGCCTAACACAGAGATAAGTCCCAGAGGCCTCCTCATCAGACCGTGAAGGGGGGATGGGCAAGCAAAGAAAGCATGAATCCTTGGAGTCTCTGGAAGACAGTGCCCCCAGGATGAGCCCACCCCTACTCGCCAGCTCTTCATAGCCCTCAGCTCCTTCTCCACCCATTTTCACACACCTCTGTTCTCCATTAGACCGCACTTCCCTCTCTTTGTTCTTTTAAAACATTGCCTTCTTTTCCCACAAAACAAAAACAGGAAGTGGCACGTAAAACTGTTCTGATCCAATTCAGCTGTAAGCTGAGCAGCAGAGGTGGCCCAGGTGCTGACCCAACAAGGAGCTCTTCCTGCCCACCCAGAGGTGTTCTCATCTGTTCTCCAAGTTTGAATAGATCTACCCTTTTGGGGCGCCAAAGTTAATGGAGTTGAGAGAGGGCATTCTGGATGCTTTGAAAGGGAACATGGGGGAAGTGAGCAGAATGAGAGAGGTGGAAACAGGGAAATCAGGGGATATCTTGTTTCCTGCACTGTGAGAGAGGGCAAGCTCTGCTGGGATACAGAAAACCAAGCTTCCTACCAGAAGCACCCACCAGGAGCACTTACTCCTTGGAAGAAAAGTTATGACCAACCTAGATAGTATATTCAAAAGCAGAGACATTACTTTGCCGACTAAGGTCTGTCTAGTCAAGGCTACTATGGTTTTTCCTGTGGTCATGTATGGATATGAGAGTTGGACTGTGAAGAAGGCTGAGTGCTGAAGAATTGATGCGTTTGAACTGTGGTGTTGGAGAAGACTCTTGAGAGTCCCTTGGACTGCAAGGAGATCCAACCAGTCCATTCTGAAGGAGATCAACCCTGGGATTTCTTTGGAAGGAATGATGCTAAAGCTGAAGCTCCAGTACTTTGGACACCTCATGCGAAGAGTTGACTCATTGGAAAAGACTCTGATGCTGGGAGGGATTGGGGGCAGGAGGAGAAGGGGACCACCCAGGATGAGATGGCTGGATGGCATCACGGACTCGATGGACGTGAGTTTGAGTGAACTCTGGGAGATGGTGATGGACAGGGAGGCCTGGCGTGCTGCAATTCATGGGGTCACAAAGAGTTGGACACGACTGAGCGACTGAACTGAACTGAACTGAACTGTGGGCTGAATGGACTCCCCTCCCCACCCCACCCCCCGGCTGCTGTCCTTGGTCCTGAACGTGCCAGCTAGCAAATGGACTCTTCTTCTAACCTTGAGGAAGCACTGTGATTTCTCTCGAGATTGTCCTTCATTTTCTCTCTCTCTCTTTCTTTTGGAATTTTCCAGACCGTGTAAAATGTTTCTGCAAGTCTATCACATTTTTCACAACTACAAACCCCTTCCGTCCCTTGGAGACATTGGAACTGGAAGCCCTGTCCTTCCATGATTCCCTGTGCTGTGCTCAGCTCTCTGCCTCCTCACCCCTTCCCACGTGCTTCCTTCCCCCTGCACTTTCCCTACTCCACTGGAGGCTGGGGGGTGGGGGCTGACGAAGAGCCTGGGGCAGACTTGGGCAAACTTCCTTAAAAGTTGTCTTCAACTTTCAGCCCTTTTCTCTCCTCACCTCCTCCCCTGCTGCAGACGACCCAAATGCTCAGCTTATACCACCTCCTCTCTGGAGCGTCTGTCTCATCCTCCTCCTCCTACCTGCCTCACCAGAAGCTGTCACAATCCCGGGGTGATGACACACGTCTCTGTAATATCAGCACTCATTACTGGGAGAATACCCTAGGTCCCCTGGGTGCTCTCCAAGGTACTGACAAGGCTTCCCTGGCATGAGAGGTTGAGTGGGCCAGGGCCCAGATGAGGGAGGATTCTGGAGGGGGAAGGACAAACCCTGGGGTGCATCTGAGATGGGCTGTGCTCCCTACTGCTGTACAAACTACAGGCACCTCTTGTCCCAGCAAAAGGAGAGAAGCCTGGGGCTTGGAGTGCTTTGAGGAGGAGGGCCCCGGAAACTTTGCAGCTGTGCCCAGGGCGCCGTGCCCATCACAACAGCAAATTCCTCACACTAGGGTACAGCTCTGCAGCATACAAAGCTTTCACTAATACCATCTCATGTGCCACTCAACCCGCCTTGCAGTGGTTACTCCAGGGCTACATATGGGAAGAGAGAGGCCCAAGCAGGGAATGCCCAAGATCTCCCAAGTCCCATCAGGGACTTGCTGCATCCCACTGCCCACCCACCCTTCACTCCAGCCTTCTCCACGGCAGGCAGCTGGGTGTGACTATCATGTGACAGCACCTCCCTTTAGCTCATCTTTCACTTTCTGCCCTGGGGCCTTTCTGCTGCTGCTGAGTGGGCACCGGTGGGAACCCACTCAACCATTCTGACACACGAGTGAAACTGGAGGGGTGCCTGGGTGAAGGTGCTTGGAGCAGTCCTTGGCCAGAGCGGGAAAAAGGACCTGGCAGGGAATGCTCCCTCTCCACCCCTCACGTGGATTCCTCCATGGCCCCCCACAGGCTCCCCCACAGCCCTAAACTCCAGCTGCCCACAGTGGTGATCAGCTCAACGACACACACTGGACTGGCTCCCCATCTTTCCCTATTTGATTCTCCCCAGGGCCCCTCACTCCAAAATACACTTCCTGCCTCTGAGCGCTTCTCCCAGGGCCTGTTGTCTGGGGGAGATCAAGCTGAGGAAGCCCCTCAGGTGGGAATACTGGAGCTGGGTGGTCACCACCAGACATTGCTAGGGACCCCATTGTGTGGCACCACCCCCGGCACACAGGGCTGGCACGGGCACATAGACTCTCGCTGGTGGAGGACTGGGAAGAGGGCAGGTGGAATGTGGAGTGTTTGGTTAGGCAGTAGTGGCGGCAATGGTCCGGGACAGTGGTAAATATAAGGATTACAGAGTTGGTTGAGTTTAGAAGCCTTAAAAAAAGACAATGACGGTCTCAGGTAAGCGGAACATCAACTCAAGGGACATCACCCTCAGTGGAAATATCTGAATAGACCTGATTTTCTAAAGCCCTGGGACTTAATTATAAGGGTAGCAGAGTCACAAAGGAGCCTGAACACACTGACATGACATACCTCCTTTGCCAAAATCAGAGCCCTGAGAGGAAAGAATGAGACCTAGAGATGAGACTACATGTAGGGGTGAGCCTGAGGGTCCTGCACCCTCTGAGTTTCCTGAATTCTCTGGGCTGGCCAGAGGAGCCCCTTCCTCCTTGCTAGAGGAAAACTGGCTCCCCTTATTTGGAGAACAAGCAAAGACTTCACTTGAGTCTTGGCAACACCACAGCAGTAAATACAGTGATAATCCCACAGCCCTTCCCCAGAGATGACTGTGCCATTTACCAGAGAGCCTGTACCTGGGACACAGGGTTATCCAGACTTAGAAGACTCTGGAACACATGGGCAGGGCTGACACGGACACGAGTGAAACAGAAATACCATTACAGTCACCAACTGAAGGACAGATAATGGAAAGCCAGAGGTCTACGACATCCTGACCCAAGTCCGTCTTACAGCGGGTCCAGCGTGTTTGCAGACCCATTCTGCAGTTGGTTTCTCACTTCCGAGCACATCATTTTAAGCGAATATACTTAGCATCTGGCATAACCCTCATATTGGTTCTTTGACCTGGAAGGAAGCCAAAGAACCTTCCCCCAGCCTGGCCAAGAGAGCAAATCAGAAGAAATAACAGCCCCATCCCACCTCACCCCACCCCAAGACAGCTGTGGAGATTAGATCCATCATCAAGGACTTGAAGGAAGCAAGGGTGGAGGTCCCCATCATATCCGTGTTCAGTTCATCTGGAAGGACCAGAGGAACCATAGTCGATGAAGGTGGACTCCTATGAACTTAACCAAATCTCGAAACACAGACTGCAGGGCTTTATTTACTGGAACCAATCAATAGAGCCTCTATTACTTGGTACATAGTCATTGATATGGAAAATGTGTTCTTTTCAATCCCTATCAGTGAATAAGGTTAAAAGCTCTTTGCTTTTATACAGGAAGGATGGCAATACACATTTACTGTCTCGCCACAGAGCTGTAATCAAGCTCTTGCTCTTTATCACAGTGTCTGTAGGCCTTTGGTCATTTTGATGTTCCAGAGAACACCGCGCTCACTCACCCTGTTGAAGAGGTCATGCTCATTGGACCAGGTGGGCAGAAAGAGGGAAACACACCAGATGCCCCAGCAGGACACGAACATGTCAGAGGGTGAGGGATGAGCCCAAGGAAAGCCCAAGATTTGCCTCGTTAATGGATATTTAGAGTCTGGGGCATTCCACAACATTCCATTGATGTTTATGCAAAGGTGAGTTGTTGGGCCCTATTTCTCTTCAACCAAGAAGGGGGCCTCTTTGGACTTCAGAGGCAGTATATGTTAATGTCTCCAAAGGGGACCGGTTTTGAGAAGGTCCTGCAGAAAGGGCTCTGTAGCAACAGGCTCAAGATGCAGCAGAGACCTTCCAATGGTCTTAGAACCGCACTGAGGTGGTGAGGAGCCTCTGCTGAGTCTCAGCCACAGACACACAGCACTGACCCCTCCAAAGGGAATCACCCTGAAGGCCTTGTGATGGGTTGTAAACAATATGGATTGCAAGAGAAGGACGGTATTACACACTTTTTGTGTTCCACTCACCTCCTCTCACCTTCTTTCTACTCCAGGCTTTGCTGCCCCTTGCTTAACTGAACTGCACACCTCTGTCTATCTGAGGCCATCACATGCGTGATGCCTGCAGGGACCAACAGGGGAACACAACGGGGGTGTCCCCAAGTCAACAACCCGAGGCACAGTCTTTCCAATGTGCTATGGGAGCTAGTGGTTAAAACTCCCCTCTCCCTTCCCTCTGTGGACCACTTGCAGTGCCTTCTGCATGGCTCCTGAGGGTCTTGGTGGGACTGAGCCCCAGGGGCCCGGTCACTCATCCACTCAACAACCCAGCCTGCAGTGGTATTCTTCCTTCTCAGCTCACTTTCTAGCCCTTTCCTTCAGATCACTTCCCCAAAGGGAAAAATCTAGACAAGATCACCAAGATTCGAAATCTGGAGTCTCATCCCAAGGCAAAAAAGCCACATCACTGAAGCCTTGGAATAGAAAGAGTCCCCCTCAGAGAGTCCAGCAGTAGCCAAGATGTGACTCAGGGCCCCCAGGACCTTGGAGGGTCTGTTCCACCAGAAGGTGAGTCTGCCACTGTGGAGGGCCATGGCAGACTTTCCCCGGAGCAAAACCCAGAACCCATGGAAACTCTCTCCAGTTTCCCTAATGGGATTAATTGTTGTCAATTATTTGTTGGGTTAAAATGCTTGGGGCTGGTGCACTGAGACGACCCAGAGGGATGGTACGGGGAGGGAGGTAGGAGGGAGGTTCAGGATGGGGAACACGTGTATACCTGTGGCGGATTCATGTTGAAGTATGGCTAAACCAATACAATATTGTAAAGTAATTAACCTCCAATTAAAATAAATAAATTTATATAAAAATACTTCTTAATATTTTAATGAGTAGTTTTTTAAACTTAGAAAACAAAGTATATGAAGTTTACCACCTGTGATCAAAGGGCCTTATGGGTTGGTCATTAGAATAGCATAGTCATCTCCTGTCAAAGTGGTAGGCACAGCGGTAAAACCATTTCCCTCATGTCCTTAAGATGGTTGCTGGATCTGAGACCTCAAGGACCCCTTAATTCACCCCCTCCTCATGGCCTGAGGCCAGAACCAGGGAGCTCTGACCAGAGATGCCCTAGGCCCTGCCCCTACCTGAAGCTCACCTCTAGGGTGGTCTCATTGCTCCCTTACATGGACCCAGTGTCCCTTGCAAGCTCAGCTGGGAGGCTTCCCAGGCCGTTGCCAGGTCACCAGGTTAGAACGGGGATGCTGGGCCAGTGGGCTGTGCATTCACATGGGCAGAGGGACCTGGGCTCTCTTGGGACATCGCCCAAGTGCTGGATGCTCTGGAAGAAGGCTCCTTCTCACCTGCCTCCCGGGTCCTGCTTCCTTTCAGCCTCAGGTCCTGAGCCAGGCACCCATTCTTGGAGGACATCTGTCCCAGCTCAGTGCTGCCCTCTGGGAAGCATTTGCCCTCATGGAGCCTTCTCCCAGCCACTTGCAGATTCGTGCGCAGTTGGGGCATCATTTGTGTGCTCACTCCCTTTCCTTCTCTTTCTGCTCCCTCTCTCCTTACTCATCTCCAGCTCCTTCAAATCTAGCCAGTCTCCGCCCTGAATTGAGGAAATGATCATTTGTTTAGTTCTACAATGAATCAATGTCTTGCCTCTTTCTTATAAAGCATTGTGGGATAGAGACAGAGGCTGCAGCTGCCCCAGTAGCTGGCTAAGAGAGCAAAAGGTGGTCCATCTCTGGCTAGCTCCTGGCAGTCCGCTCTGTTCTCACTCCCGTCTCTTTCCTGCAGCTCCAGGGGAGGGCTTATTTACAGTCACTGCAGAAACACTCCTGCTAACCTCTGTTGGTATAACCGGAACCGAGTGGATACAGTGGAGCTGAGGCACTGCCTGCCAGGCATGCTCTCCAGCTGTAAGCTGTGCCCTGCAGCTCTTGAGATGGGATCCAGGCACAGAACCAAGGCTCTCAGTCTCAGTCTGCCAGCCCTGCCAACCCCATCCTTTCCCCATCAGCCAAGGCCATCCCAGCCAACAGCTCTGGGTCCTGACACCTGAAGACAGAAGGGACTCCCTTGGGCTCGCTGGCAGGCAGGAGCAGGAGGGGCTGGGGGCTGTCAGGAGGCTGAAGACGAAGAGGCGCTGGCCTCCTCTCTGTTGGGGTCTAGGACCACTGGCTGACTTTCCCTCTCTTTGGACCATGTCCAGCTTCTGGTGGCCTCCCTGTATGGTATCCTCATCTGAGAAGAAAGCCAGCTCTTGGTCGTCTCCTGGAATGTCAGTCCCAGGCAAGTGGAGTTGGGGAGGCTCCAGTGAGGGGTGGCTGGCTGACAGTTGCCCCTTCCTGGTCCCTGAGCGGGAGCCATCCCAGGCCACACCCCATGCTTGGGGTTTTGTCCGCCTCTCTTTGACTTGGTTCTTACTCTACCAACCAGGTGAGGCATGGTATCACATTTCCCCTCGGACTGCCCTCTGTCCACCCCTCCTCTTCCTTCTGCCCAGGCCACTCATCCCGCTGATGGCTGCTAAATCCCTGGGCCGTCCTCTTGCAGGGGTCCCCTGGGACACTCCCCCCTCCCCCGGTGTGGTACGCATTGGCGCTCTCCCTCTGTGCTTTCACCTTGCATTGCCTGCATGCGGATGGGTCTCATTCATATTCCCAGGGTCCAGCGCAAGTGTCTGCACATCACATTTCCTTGATAAAAATAAACAAAAGGAAATTGCCTGTGGAGACACAGTGAGAGGCTCGGGGCTCATGTTTGCCATGAAAGGATGGCATTTCCATGTGTGTATGGAGGGTGCTCTAGTGCAGGGGTGTCCCCAGCTGCATTGGGTCTGCGATCTGATGCCTGATGATCTGAGGTGGAGCTGATGTAAAAATAACAGAAATAAAGTGCACGATAAATGTAATGTGCTTGAATCATCCTGAAACCATCCCCTCCCCAGTCTGTGGAAAAACTGTCTTCTGCAAGACCAGCCCCTGATGCCAAAAAGGTTGCAGACTGATGCTCCAGTGAACCCTGCATCAGACGGAGCAGACAGACATGGCTCCTCCCTGGCTAAGATAACTCTCAAAGCACACGGGGCTGGGGTCTTGGAGAGGGAATATTCTTTTGCTAATTTTTATTTATTTCTCCAATTTTTTTTTTCAGGTTTAAATACCCACCCCCACCCCAACCTCATGTTAACGCTGCCACCCCCATTTCTTTGTGGCCTCATCTGTTCTTTATCCATATGCAATTATAGTTTTTACCTCATTATAATCAGTGTTCTACTTCTTCACTTAATGATATTTCAAAGACACCTTCCCTATATGGAGTCTTCCTATTTTCATGTTTAAAGGCTGTATAATATCCCATCAAATGGTTGCCACATAATTCATTTAATTGTTACCTGCCTGCTGGACAGGTAGGATCTAGTCGGCACGGCTTCTGCTGCTGCTATAAATATCTCGGTACTTCAGGCTTCTTTCTTCTTTTGAATTATTTCCTGAGGATATGGTCCCAGGAGCAGGATTATGGAGTCAAGGGGTCGGAATGGCTCCTGTCACACTCTGCCAGGTTGCCCTTCAAGAAGACCTGGGCCGGGGTAGGTGATGCGTGAACGTCCACCTGCCCCCATTACCTTCACTTCTTGTGCTTGGCTGGGGGTGTGCAGGGCTAGAGAAAAGAGGTAGCAAGCATCTTGGGCTCCAGGGCACCATCAGGGTGCCGATTTCTGGAGGTTACCGCACGCCTCTCCAGGTCCTGTGGTCTCTTGCGTGCCCCATGCCACAGAGCAGACAGTGTGATTTGAGGGCAGGTGGCTCTCACAGCTGGGCAAAACAGAAAATGAGGGTGTGCTGTCTCCTGACAGGGGCTATGGCTTCAGCGGTGGGGGAGGGATGAGGCCAAATCAAGATGCTCGTCTCAGCACACTGCAGCCCCGCTTCCGACCCTGCCCAGCCAGCCTCTGCTGCGGCTCCCCACTCATTCTCTGGAGCTGTGAGTGGGATGCTCCAAGTCCCAGCTGCTGACAAACCACGGCCAGAGGAAGATAAATGCAAGGGTCCTTAATCCCAACTTCTTTCCATAATTAAGTTTTGAAGTCACAATTAGCTGAACCTGGTTTCAGTGGAGCAGATGGGCTCGGCTCCAGGTGGAAGTCGGCCTGTGGCAGCCAGGCAGGGGTTGGAGGGATTGCCAAGAGATCAGGAGAACCCCTGCCCACTGCCCAGCCAGGGGGTGCCTTGTTTCTAGAGTCAGACCCTCTCCCAAGTCGGCAGGGGGAGGGGTTGCTGGATGGACACCACTGATGGCTGCAGATGCCCCAACATGAGTCTTCAGCCCCGGTGGTCTCCAGTTTTAAGACCTTGTTCCAAGTATTTACTGCCCACCCTTGGATGGGGCATCTCAAGACGCCTTGACAAGAACCAGGGGCAGCTCAGACAGACAAGTCCTCCTTGAAATCACTCCATAGCATGTTCCTAGTTCTGCTAAACTGATATAGTTCATTCCCTCATTCAGCATCTCTGTAGAGACCCACATTTTACCAGGCTCATGGCTGGGCACAGAAACACAGAAGCTCCCTGGCTGGGCCCAGTGGGGCCCGGATATGTAAAGCCCTGCTCTGGTCTCTTTTGGAGACGACCAGTCAGCATCTCTCCCTTCTTGAGTCCTCCTGCATTTGAAGAATTGACAAATACACCAGGGGGCATGACCCCACCTCAGGATCCTGGGCCACACCAGGGACATGATAACAAAAAATGGCCCCACAGTGGAGGGCCAGGATCTGGATTCCTCTTTCTCTGGGAATACCTCTCTCGGCCACCCCCATTCCTCAAGGCTGGAGAAGGACTCCTTCTCATCACCTGCTCCTTTTCCATCCATTAAGCTGCCAGCAGAGGAGGGCAGACCCCCAGGAAGCCCTGCTTCCTCTCTGCCCTCTCCTGTAGCCTGGCTTTGTTCCCCATTTCTCCTTCCTCTAAGATCCCTTCCTTTGTCACCCTGTTTTTGGAGGTCTTGCCTCCTGCCCCCATAATAGCTCAATTGGTAAAGAATCCACCTGCAATGCAGGAGACCTTAGTTTGATTCCTGGGTTGGGAAGATCCTCTGGAGAAGAATAGGCTATCCACTCCAGTATTATCAGGCTTCCCTTGTGGCTCGGCTGGTAAAGAATCCGCCTGCAATGTGGGATCCAATCCAATCTGGGTTGGATCCCTGGGTTGGGAAGATCCCCTGGAGAAGGGAAAGGCTACCCACTCTAGTATTCTGGCCTGGAGAATTCCGTGGACTGTATAGTCCATGGGGTCACAAAGAGTGGGACACGACTGATCAACTTTCGCTCACTAGGATCCCTTCCTTTGTCACCCTATTTTTGGAGGTCTTGCCTCCTGCGACCCCCACCACCAGACCCCCTTTCCTTCTCTGTCCCACACTTGCCTACTGCCCCCCGTCTTCCCTCACTAGCTTGTAGGATTGGACTTCAGAGTGACTTGCTTCTTTCACAAAAAACTCTTGAACCTGGAAGAGACCCTTTTCCTTCCCAGCCCTACTGAACCTTAGCCAAGGTTATGCTCCTCATCCTCTCTCAGAATCTCAAATGTCCTCAACAGCCACCACGTCTGGAGTTGTTTACTTGGGGGTGGGTATCAAGGGTGAGTATATGACAGGCTAGACACAGGAGTGACCCCCTCAGGGTTCCTGCCATTTTCCTGGGACCTGGACATGGATGTCACCCCTGGATAGAAATAATAGAAAAGGGGTTAAATTTCCTGTTTCTCTGGTGACCAGATCAGGGCTGTGGGAGCGGGTGGGCTTGTGTCTTCCCCGCCTAGAGCTCTCACAGAAACGGGGAAGGATGTGTGGTGGGAATGAATTTGTGGTTCAAATGCCATCAGTTGCCCAACCACACGGGTACCTCTGCCTTCATCATCGTTTGTGCCTTTCCCGAGCTGTGTCAAATCCCCCTGTATTTTACCTGCAGCTCCAATCCGAACCCTACGTCTAGCAATCGCCAAAATAGTCAGGAAATGACGGCAGAGGCCAAGGACTGTGTCCCCGTGATGAGGTCGGCCCTGCTCAGGGGCGCCTGCTCCTCTTTCTCTTTGGTTTAATTGTGCCTTATTTTGTGAGGATCCCAAGACCTTCTACAGAGGGGGCTCTGAGCCTTCGGGGGGGACTGCTGGCCACGAGAGGTGGTCTCAGCCAGGTGAGGCCAACAGAGCTGATGAGCTGCTGGTGACGTTGCCCCTCCTGCCTTTGCCCCCACCAAGAATATTTATGCCCAGGGATGGAAGGCTGCAGAAGCCACAGCCTGACTTTGTGGCCGGCCACCTGCCACGCGTACGCCGGGGCGTCTCCCAGGCCTCTGCACCTGTCGTCTCCTGGACTGGGAACTGCAGCTGCGGAGGCAGCTACGATGCTGTGTGTGGGCATCGCGTGGGCCTGAGCACACGGAACGCTGCCACGGACTAGACCTGCCCATTTCTATTTCTGAAAGTGGCACCAGCAGCTGTTGGGGGAGACGAGTGTCCCAAAGATGCTCCCTGGAGAGCGAATGCCTGGAGCTCACCTGCAGGGTCCCGCTCAGCCCTGGCACAGCAGGTGCTCAAACGCTCAGAATAAAGCAGAATTGAATGTCCCCTCTGACAGCCCAGGATGGGGCTCCCAGGACAGCTCCTCCCCGGGGCTTTTCAAACTGTGGGTTTTAGGCCCCTGATGAAGTAACCCCTGGGGTGGGGAGGGGGCCTGGGGCCCCTCCTATAATTTTCTCACTCATTACCGAAAATGGCTCTGCGGTTATTACTGGAGTGAATGAACACCACGTCCTGATTTTTAGTAAACCCAAACATCGTCCTGCAGCTTCACCTAGGAACCCCATCTCTCAGTGATCAGACAGCATTCTTGCTGGCTTAGGAGAGAGGCTGGCCTGCCAGTCCAGGTGACCCGGGGCTCTGGCCTTGACAACAGGAGCCAAAGGTATCAATGTCTCAAAAATGACTCAGGCCAAGAGAACGCAGCTGCCAGTCCTTGCTGGCCACTGGAGGGAGGGTAGGAAGGGAATAAGGAAGGAGGAGCTTCACTGGGACGAGAAGGGCCCCCGGCGTCTACCAGGGAAGAGCCCCCCAAGGAGGCTGAGTCTGGCCTGGGAGGGTAGGTTTTCTGATTCCCAGGGGCTGCCCACTCTGAGATGCCTGGAGGGAGAGGAGGCTGGAGACTCAGGGGCCCCCAGATCCCAGGTCTTAGGAAAAGAAGGCACTAAATCCTCATTATAAGGCTTTTTAAATGCACAGACAGGATATTAGCGTTTAAACAGCTTCTATTACTCCGGGGCAAACTTTAAAAAACATAATATTTATAGAAAACCTCATCCAGCTCACCCTGTTTGCTCTTTATTTCCCCCGCAATTATGGCTAATTTGAAGACAGTTTGCTGGCATCTCCGCCTGGTGCCAGTCAATTATGAAGCCACCCACCGGCTCCCACAGGTTGCAGGGTGACACGAGGCTGTCCCCGAGCCTGTCCTTCCTCCCTGCCCTGCCTCTTCCTGGACACACCCCCCTGCAAGTGCTCACACATCGTGGGCCAGCACCCTTTCTCCCTGAGCCGTCTGTCTGTCCCGGGAGCCCATTTTCTAAGGTCCGCCCCCCAGGCATAGAGGCGGGGAGGTGTTTGCTCCTGCAGGGCTCCGAGCCACTGAAGCTCCCAGACCCTGGGAACTCGCACATGACTGCCTGCCTGCGTCTCTGAGCTGAGCCCCAGTAATGCTGTGCCTGGGATGAGAGGCTGGCGATGAGTCGTCTGCCTGCTCTGGGTTGCAGCCCCAAGAATCCCAGAGTCACACTGCCTCTCCGGGGCCTGTGGGGGAGGTGGCTCTCTGAGGAGCTATGCGGTGCTTGGACACAGGCTCTTTGCTCTCCAAGGACATGCCACCGCCAATAACCCCCTTCTCCTCTGTCCATCCCCTAAGTGTTTGCTAAAATCTTCCCTTTTCAAGGCACAGCTAGAATACAGCTCAGACACACCTGTCCACATGGGGTTCCCAGTCTGGGGAACCACAAGAAAGGGAGAATGGCAAGGCTCATGTAAGACCAGGTGGATCCCTACTGGTGCACAGGGTTGGACATCAGACCTGGGCCAAGAAGAGGTAGGTGGGGAGACCCAGTGTGAGCAGGTGCAGGAAAGCATCTGGGGGCCAGGACAAGAGCCGGTTCCAGTCCAGCCTCTGCCGCCCTCAGCCTTCCAGCCTGAACATTCTCCTTGCACAGGGGTGGCCACATCCCTTGTAGGGGTCAGGGAATAAAACGCTGTGGACCCCCGGTGACCAACCGCACAGGCCGAAGCTAGCGCGGGTTTCCTCCTGCAGCGGTGAACCAGAGGGGCCTGCTGCGGCCATGAGGAGCGCCCAGGTGGCTGAGAAAAATAGAACGTCCTCCCACCCCGGCTCACCCTGTCTTGCTACTCAACATCGCTACTCCCTCTGTGCTGGGCACGGAGCATGCAAACCATCACTGCTTCTCAACCTGCACAGTGGTGCAGTGATTCACCCTACAGAGAGCCACCTGGGGCTCAGAGAGGTTTGCTGACTCACTGAGGTCACACAGCTGCTAAGCTACAGACCTAGATTCCAGGCCAGGCCCGAGGGATGCGAAGTCCCTGTCCCTGGCATTGGGCCCTCTGCCCAGACCCTGCCCAGGCACCTCTGTTTCCCCTTCTTGGTGACAGGCCTCCTCCACGTGGAGTCAATGGGAAGATGATCCAAAGACAGAGATGACTCCAAAGCAGCCAGGGGTCCTCTCTCACAGAGCAGGGGTGAACTTTCACACCCATACCACCAAAGGGAGCCCCAGTGGTCAGGCTGGAAGGGCCAGGGACAGCATTCCCTTCTACACCCAACCCCTGTTTCGCCATGATCAGCCCCCTTCACAGTGAGGTTGGAGGCCACAGGCCCCAACTTCGTCAACTTTAAAATGGGAGCAATGATACCTCCAATACCTCCTTAAAGAGTGGTGTCCAGGGCATGGGGTGTCCGGTGGTCAACTGTGTGACCCTTGGCTCAAGGTGAAGAGCAGTGGGGAGCTCTGCAGGGCTTCTGCTTCAGAGGACACCCTCTGACCAGGCCCCACCCTGTCTCATGGAGCAGACTTATTCATTCTAGCATGCAAGTTTCCTGGAGTCCCAGGCAAGTGGCTATTACGCGGTGGGCACCAGAAACAAGAACTGAGCAAGACCCAGTCAGGATCCTGGAGGGAGTTACCAGTGGAAGGGAGATGGCAGAGTAAATGGGTAAAGACAGTGCCTTCAGATGAGTGCATGGGGACACAGTGGAGGGAATGACTCCCCACTGTAGGGTGGTCAGAGTGGGCTTCCTGGAGGTGGTGACTTCTAAACTGCTTCTCACTTGACATGCCACAGCCCTCCATGTCTTTGCCCACAAGCTTACCCTAAACTGAAGGTAGGAGCCAGCTGTCGGGTGGGGGACGTGGAGGAAGGAGGGTATTTTAGGAGAAACAAGCCTGGGAGAGGGGGTGCTCAGCAGATGTTCTAGTTAACCTGGAAGCAGCTCAGCCTGGCTGGACCACAGGAGGGTGAGAATGTGAAGGAGCTGCAAGGGGTGAGGCTGGGACTAAATAGGCCAGATGTAAAGAACTTTGTGCTCCAGGCTAAGGAAGTTCAGACTTGATCTGGGCAGGTGGTGCTGGGGCCTGGGCCTGGGGGTCTGGGGAAGGGGGCAGATAAAGAGAAAGGGCAGAGGCAGAACCCACAAGGCTGGTCTGTGCTGAGAAACTGGGGTTGGCAGGAATTGAGGGTGATCCCAAGAGTTCAGGTGGGTGGGAGGACCCTCCTGGGACTGTAGCAAAAAGAAGGAAAAGCTGGTCAGAAGAGAAATGAGCAGTTTCAATGTGCTGAGTCTGAGGAGTGTCTGGACACCAGGTGGGCATTAGGTGGACAGTGGGAAAAGAGTGGGTGCCAGGTGGGGCTTGGGAGGGGCGCCAGGCGAGGGTGCTGACTTGGGAGTTGCTAGTTGGAGTGCCATCTCCTGAAATGCGGTAGGACCATGGCTCAAGGAGAGAGATGTGGGAGACAAGACCCAGGGAAGGGGCCTGTCTGCCATGGCCCTCTCTTCTTTCTACAGCGGTGAATCCCCACCTGGATGTGAAGCCCAACCAGGGAAGGGGAGAAGGCGAGATTCTCCAGTTCAAGTTCCAGCCCTGTCCTAAAACAACCTCAAAAGTTCTGGTGGGGACACTCCGGCACATCCCCCAGGCCCGGCTATGTGAGTGGGCAAGGACAAATCTTTGGAGGGGAGGGGGTCCTGGGAGGCAAGATCCCCCAAGAGGAGCCACAGCCCCTAAGAAGTAGCGAGCTTGGCGGGGGGAGGGGGGCGGGTGGCGTGGGACTCTCCTCTGCAACCACCTAGCCACCTGGGAGCATCTCCTGGTTGCCAGGCCCAGACCAGGAGAAGTCCCATGAGGCTCTGGAGGGACCCTCAGGCCACAGGAAGGATCAAGGGCAGCTCACTAATGCCAGCCTGGTGCTCCCTGGAATCGAGATACAGAGAGAAATCCACTCTGCCTGCTGGTTCAAGAAGAGTGTCCCTGGGGCAGTGTCCCCTCAGGCTGGCCTTGAAGAACAAGGAGGAATTTGCAGAGCAAAGGCTTGGGCAGCCAGGCCATTCTCGGCAGAGCTATTGGTCTTTGCAAAAGGTGGAGGCCTACAGCAGCGAGGCATATCACGCTCATGCTCAGGCATGTCAGACTCTCTTCGAGCCCATGGACTGCATCCTGTCAGGCTCCTCCGTCCACGGGATTCTCCAGGCACAGATACTGGAGTGGGTTTCCATTTCCTTCTCTAGGGGATCTTCCCCACCCAGGGATGGAACCAGCATCTCCCGCGTCTGTGGATTCTTTACCACTGAGTCACATGGGAAGCCCGGATCTAGACATGCTGGCCCTAATTCTGCCCTGGGTGGGAATGGGGTCAGCAGAGCCCAGTGGAGCTCGGCTTGTGACCACAGCCGTGGGACTGACTACAGCCGTCCTGGCTCCCAGTGGCCACTGGCGCCTTCTCTGTGGCTGCCTTGGCCTCTCCTGCTGACACCCTGCCCAGCCACCCAGGTGCCCCACAGGTTCCTGCTCCCAGGTCAGCTCCTCCCAGTGAGGCTCCAGGGCCTTTGAGAGTTTCCCTGGAGGAGGACGCCGTGGGGCAGGCTGCACCTGGGCCTGGGAGTTCAGCCTGGAGGAAGTGCTTCAGTGTGGGGAAGCCCATGGCCTGGGTGGTGCTGGGGCCGCTGGTGAGGCCCCAGGGAAAAGGTCTCTTCCACGTCAAAAGCACAGAACTCAGATTTTCAAACCACCTCCGTGGCAACCCTGAGGCCAGGGATTGTGGGAGACCTGCAATTCATGTTTGCTTGCACGCATGCACACGCACACACACGCACGTGCCTGGCTTTCTTTCTCCCAGTTCATCTGGACTGAATGAGAACCGCTAGTCCCTCCTCATCCCCGATGGAGACCCTTCCAGCTTCAGCCTCCCCACTGCCTCTTCCCAGGTCTGGCCGAGACCCCTGCTCTGGTCACTTCTGTTGTCATTTCCTTTGCTGAGAAGCCCGGGGCTAGCCAGTGAGGAGGGAAGGGGTCTTTAGGTTGGGGCTTGTCCTCTTTCCGGGCCCTCCCAGCTTCTGGGGTTTTGGGGCCCAGAGCTCTGGGGCTGTCGGCTCCAGCTCACATTGAGCATGCCCACCAGTCTCTCCAGGGTCCAGTGTCTGTTGCTGGTTTTGTGACTCAGGTTTAGGGGAGGGAGGAAGGGAGCAGAGGAGAAGCAGGGCTGGGGTTGTGTGTCCGTGGTCTCAGGAGCCACCTGACGTTTTCACTGGGGGATCTGAAGCAGGTTTCTGCAAGGACTGGCAAGAGGGAAGGGACAGGACAGCGCACCCCATGCAGGGCCTTCCAGAGCTTCCGCTCAGCCCATGGAGGCCACCAAGGGGAGTCTGGCTTTCGGGCAGGCTGCACTTCCTGTCTAGGGACACTCCTGACTGTGCTGACTGGGCCCTGGGGGAGAACTGTGGTGCCAGCTGGGGACAGGTGCGAGGGGGCCCTTTCAGGGGCTGTGCTGGGCAGGCTGCTTTCTCATTTCAATCCCGGATCTGCCCGGAGCCGAAAAAGCAACTCGGCAGTCCGCGCTTGGTACATACCCAAAAATACATCATCATTTTGGAACCGAGGCTCCACGCAGGCTCGGGGAGGAGACCCAGCGGGGCAGCCGTGGCGACGGGCAGTGCAGCAGGCTGGGGATGGGGGCTGCGGTCCCCTCGCGGCTGGGTTGAGCAGGCACTCACACTCACAGCTGTCTTCAGAGCCGCTTTGCTCTCTGCTCCCGCCTCGTCCTCTCCCTTGCCTGGTCTCCGGGGTTTCTTCCCCAGGTCGTTCAGCTCAGCGCCTGCTCTGGGCTTGCCCATCTGCTGCGGTCCTGCCCAGCAGTGTCCAGTCCAGTCACTCCTGCTGCCCAGCTCTGTACTCAGAGCTGAGCTTCCCCATCCGGATGCCCGCACTCCCACGTGGGGCCTGGGGGAGGCTCCCATGGTGCCGGGGTGGGGAGGCAAAACCTCCTAGCCTGATCGATCTCATGGATACTGGATGGGGAAGGGGAGACCTTCTCTGAGGTTGAGAAAAACAGAGTGAGTGGGGAAAAAAGGACCACCGTTTGTTTTCTCAAAAGGTTTCTCTTGGCTTCAGAGGTGGGAAGATGGAAGATGGTAGCAGCAGAGGTGAGACCTGCCCCCGAGACCCCAGCCCCAAGTCTGGGAGGGGGAGCCGCTGGCTCTGGGCCCTGGATTGAGGCCAAGTTGAGATGAGGCATTACTGCCACCAGGCCAGAAGTTGAGTGCCGTGCAGGGGCTGGCAGGGGGTGGGGGTGCCAGGGACCCCACTTGTGTGTGTCTGCCCCACACCTGGCCTGCCTCAGCATCTTCTGAACTGCTCTCCCTAAGTGCCTCTGTGATGCTGGATACCCAACCCTGCAGAGCATCCGGGCTTCTGGATTCCTGCTCAGCCCTGCCCAGAGCAGGCTGGCCCAGCTGGCTGGCTGGCCTCCCTGACCATTGCCTCAGGCCAGGGCAGCCCAGGGGTCACAAGCTACCTAGGGACCCGGCCAGGCAGGTGGCTGATCCATCTGTCGGCCTGAAGACCAGATTCCCCCCAGGCCATCGCCCCTCTTTGAGGGGACAAAAGAAAGAGATGAAAGGAAGCCATTCTTCCCATGATCCTTAAGGTTTCTTCCAGTAGGGAAAACTGAGGCCCGGAGGCGGGATTTGGGGATGGGGGTCCTATGCACTGGTGAGGGGCAGTAGGTGGTAATCTTTCTGTTGCCCTTGGGCCCAGCTGGTGTCCTCAGACTGGGAGAGGATGGGGACCACCTCTGATGGTCCAGCTCTTCCTTGCCCGTAGCGGGGCTTTTGGCTTGCTCCTGTTAGAAGGATTCCCTCCCATCCCATTAAGGCCAGCTGTCGGAGTGCAGGGGCACAGGGAGGTTCCTGGCTGGCCTCAGTGGGGACCACCCCATCCACACCCCATCATCTCCACCCAAGGGGGCCTGGCTGAGTAGGGAGGAAGGCTGGATGGAGAAGGAGGAGGTGGGGCTCGGGGGCTGGGAGCCTCTGGCTGGGTACCCTGGCTCCCGTTCAAGGCCCAGCCTGTGACTCCCAGGCTGGACGAGCCCCAAAGAGGTACCAGGACAGAAGTAGTGATGTCAGGCCTTACACCTCTGGGGCTGGCAAGGATGCTGATGGTGTGGGGAAGTGTGGAGGTGCACAGGGAAGGGCTTGGAGGGCAGGGGTGTCTGTGTGCTCTTGTTGAACGCTCTATAACTGGGATGTCACAAGCCCCTTCACAAGCCACAAACGCTGGAGGATGGCAAAGATGTTCAGAGGAGGCCTGATGCCCCAGGAAGCCCCTGTCTGATTTCTAGTGGGTCTAATGAGCTCCAGGGCCCCCTGGGGGTGCAAGCGCTTATGAGCTGGTGAGCAAACATAGCTGGAGGCTTCAGAGGCCCAAGAATTTGCAAACCCAGCTCTGCCAGTCACAGCCATGCTTTGACCCTCAATTTCCTCATTTCTAACTGAGGTGACAACTCCAGTCCCACTCCTAAGCTGTTTCAGTGATCTGATAAGACTGACCAAATGATCAGTGATCAAATGAGATGCATAAAAGGCCTGTACCCTCGTACCACCTGAGGATGAGTGATGGAGAAACGGGACATCAGAGTGGATGTGGGTCTCCTTGCAGCTTGAGGAAGGGTCTGGTGCCCTGTTGCTTTTCAGAAGGCCCCTATGCCCACCCCAGGTCCCTGGCCATCCTTCTTTGGGTCCTTACTGAGGTAATGAGTGCCCACACCTGTCGACACGGTGCTCAGAGCTGGCACCTGGTCACATTTCCTCTGAGAGTGTCCAGAGGGGCCTGTGGAGCCAGGCTTTGGGTTCAGAAAGCTCACGGGGACCACAGTGCCCACCAAAGGTGGTCAGGAGCCCCCGTCCTTACTTTCTGTGGCTTCCAGCCTGGTCAAGTGGCCTTGCCCTTTACCCAGACTTACCATCTCTGCCTTGGGAGATGGGCAGCTCCTGGAGGTCAGGGGCTTGGCCTTGCCTGTTGTAAGGGGGGACAGCCATCGTGGGGCTGGGCACACAGCAGATACCTACAAAGGGGTCTGAAGAGAACTTAAAGGCTGCGGAGCATGGCTGGGCTGCCCTTTGGGGAAGACAGGGGTGGGGGCCAAGCCCTCATGGAGAGAAGAAGCAGTTTCCTCCATGATCCGGGTCACTGTTGACCAGACAACGAGCTCAGGTCTAGAGGGTCTGGGGCTCCAGCAAACTTCGCACTGCACCTCTGGGATGCGGGTGGGCGGTCTGCACTCCCCACCCCGAGCATTTTGGGAGCTTGCCGTTTCTTGCATACCTCTCTATCTCCTGGGGACCTGCCCATGCCGCCCACACTGCCCCTGAATGAGTCGCCTGTCTCCTGGCATCCTCTGCTCTGCGGTGGCCACACCAACACCTTCTCTGGGAAGAGTGGCTCAGATAGCAATGTCTCGCGGGCAGGGCCTGTGTCAAATTAAGCTCTAGGGCGTCTGCTAAAAAAACGCACGCCTGAGTGCACACACATGGCAGTGCAGGAGTGCACAACACAGCTGCTGCATTTCTGCACGCACACACATACTCAGACACACAGGTCCCCCTGCTCACACGATGCCTCTACCCCCACACACATACCAAGGTGGCGTACGCATCAGAGGGGCCCCCAGTCGGCAGGCCATGTCCACCCACGTGCGCCCCGGAGGCCTTCAGTTGGTCGGTCACAGGGGGATGTCCCAGGGCCCCAGCATAGAGACTTGGCTGTCCACCTGGGCTGGGTGGTGACAGGCTCAATCCACAGCCCTCCCGGCCATTGGCATGCGACGTGGAGAGGATGCCGCATCCTCCGGTAAGAACGCCAGCAGTTACGAATGAGAGATGATGAAGGGAGAAGGAGGAGGGGGCTGGGAGCAGCTGCCCCCACCGAGTGGGGCCAGCGAGTGGATTCTAAGGGCCACTGTCCACACAATCCCAAGCTCAGCTGCTCTGTGGCAGTCCCCGTCCAGCACAATGATAAAGCTAATGACACTTTCAATAATTCAGCAGTAGGAGGGGGACTTGGGAAGTGGAAATCACGTCAGGGGCAAGATGAGCAAGGGAAAGATGGGGTGCATAGGGAAGGCAGCTTTGAACTCACATCTCACCCCTCACATGTCGTCACACCTGGAGGGGCTCTCCCTGCGTTCTGATTTAAAGAGGTGCTGGCAGAATCTCCTTCCCAAACAGTTCACATGCGGTGGCCACTCAGCACTGCCTCCCATTCAGAAGAGCCACCTGGTCCTCCCTTTTCAATACATGAGACTCCTCTGCAGCCTCCAAGGATGGGAAGGGACTCATCCATCGCTGGCCAGCTGTCGTCCTTTGACAGTTCTCCCTTTAGACCACCCTTAAACCTGCCCTCTGGACTCCTCCTTCTGATTTCAGTGGATCTAAGGCCACATGGAGAAAACATTTGCCTTCAGCAGCCCAGCCCTCGGACACTCCAAGACAGACAGTCTGGCTACCCAATCTTCCTCCACTGGCTGAACAGTCCTAGTCCTTATGGCTGTTTCTCTTGGGATGTCCCATGAACCCATCATAGCGATGACTTCAAAGTGAACCCAAGGGTCCAGGGAGGCGCCAACCAATTTCCCCTTTCCATAATCTGGGAATGTGCCTTCAGTCATGCAATCTAAATAACGTGAGCTTTCGAGGCTTCTACTCCAAGTGACCACACCCTCCAGCTTGTCTGGGACACTCTTGGTTTACAGGTAACAGTGTCCCCAGTCTGGATAAGCTATTTTGTCACCATTTGTCACTGTTTTGTCACTATTATGGACTAAATGTTTTTGTCCCCCTCCCCACCCCGGAAAATTCTTATGTTGAAGCTCTGACCCCTGTGAGATGGTATTGGGAGGTGGGGCCTTTGAGAGATGTTAGGGTCAGATGAGATCATGACGGTGTGGCCCCAGTGATGGGATTAGTATCCTGATTACTTCCTGCTTCTACTTTCCATGTGAGGACACAATGAGAAAATAGAAAATAGCGATCTGCAACCCCAAAAGAGGGCCCTGACCAGGACCCAACCCTGTTGGCACCCTGATCTTGGACTCCAGCTCCCAGAACTGTTAGCAGTAAATATCTTTCTGTGATAAGCTGCCCGGTCTGTGGCATTCTGTTACAGCAGCCTGCATGGACAAGACAACCCCCCTGATTATACTGAACTGACCATCACTTAAAACCCTCGCCCCTTCCTTCTCTTACATTCATCAACTTAGTATTTTGGGACCAAAGAGCAATATTTTACATTTGTTTTTATTGAACTTAGTTCAGTTTCATCCATGGTCCTGGGCAGTTTTAGTTCTTCTCGGTTTCAGGTAAACAAGAATCTGATCATGATGCCTGTTGCACGCTTACAGACATCACTGGTAAAAACGCTGACGAGGCTAGGGTTGAGAGTTGTGGCATACCACTAGGGACACCCCAGGAGCCAGCGGTCTTTGGAGATAATCATTCAGGCAATTCTGAATGCACCCAACAGTACTGCTATCCAGTCTCCAATTAGAAGATGACACGGGGACTTCCTTGGTGGTCCAGCAGCTGAGCATCCACCCTCCAGTGCAGGGGACTCAAGTTTGAGGAACTAAGCCCGTGTGCTGCAAATGGAGGGGTCTGCACAGTGCAGCAAAGAGCCGGAGGGCCACAGTGAACACCCGAACAGCAAAAAAAAAAAAAAAAAAAAAAGGAGAGAGAGAGAGAAGGCAGGAGCAGGGTGGGCCTAATTGAAGAGGTGATGTTCAGGCCAGGCTGGAGGAGCCAAGGGAAGGAGCCCTGAGACTCTGGGAGGCATGTTCCCACAGATGGAATAGCCCAGCAAAGGCTGTCATGGGACGTGTCTGGCTATTCAGAGAACAGTCAAAGCGGCCCCTTGGACTGGAGTAAGGAAACTGAAGGGGAGCTAATGGAAAAGGTGGTCAGAGAGATGATGGGGCCAGATCTCATGAGGCCTTACATGGGAGGGTGTTCTGATGACTGGCTTTTCACTAAAGGAACCGGCAGTCCTGAGAGGATTTGAGCTGAGGGGGGTCAAGTTACAAGGTCCAACTTAGGCTTTAAAAGTATCATCGTTAAAATCCCTGAGCACAGTCCTTAAAAGGGGGGAGGGCCGGGTTAGGGTTAGGGTTGGGTTTTCGGGTTAGGAGGTGTTGAAGGAGGAAGACCTTAAGACCATCTCCACTCATCCTAAGGATTTCTTCAGAGCCAGCACCCATAGTGGAATGGGGACGGCTTCTTGGCTCCATTAGTGGTCTTATCCTTCTACCCTTGATCAAGAGAACATGAGATATCTTTGATGGCACCGGGCACCTCTTGAGAGTCAATCTGCTGGGGCAGGAAGGAGCCTGGATCCAACATCCCTCAGACAGAGGCTAATTTCAGCTCAGCTGCTGACTTGCGGTAAGGCTTTGAGAAAGTTTCTTAACCTCTCTGAGCCTCAGTTTCCATTTTGGAAAAATGGGATAGCATCAGGTACTTTCCTGGATGATTACGAGGTTTAGAAATCACCAAGGTGAAGGAACGGGCACACAGGTGGTGCTTGATAAATGATCACCATTATAAATTTGATCAAGGGCATTTGCAGGTATAAGAATGAAGAGAGAAGCAGGTATGAAAGTGGGGGTGGGGAGGCAAGTGAATTCATTCATCACAAAACTGGAGGAGGAAAACTCCACATCCGCAAGTTGTTCAGGGGTCTCTGGGGCCCGGCCAGCCTCGGGGACCCTCAGCCTTCTGGGTAGTGACCTCTCGGCCTGGCCTGCACAGAAGCTGCTATGGACGCTCCTCCAACCCCGTCTTGCTCTGCTCCATCCTCATTCCTGTATCTCCTTCCTTCCCTCCAACGCCTCTGCAAGTACCAGAGAGTCAGCAGGCTGGACACCCAGCAAAGTAGCCTGGAGATTCCTTGCTAGCTTGCCTGAGACCCCCGGTTCTGTGAGCCAAGTCCTGGAAGGCTAGTTCCAGCAGATGAAGAACGGAAGCCCCGAGAGCAGAGCAGCAGATGAAACCACATCTTTGGAGGCAAGTTGGGCCTCTGCCTCCGAGTGGTTTTCCCTTTATTCCCTTAGACTGGCTGGAAGTGCATCTGCCCCCCACCCCTGCCCACCACCAGGAGGGGGTGATTATTTGCTTGAGTATCAGTCTGGTTGGTTCAGAGTGGCAACCTGAGCACCCAGCACAGCCTTGACACACAGTAGGTGCCTGTGGCACCATCCTGGACCAGATCACTGGGGCCGCCCAGGGCTTTCCCAGAAGGATGCTGGGCAGGAGCAGGCCCTGCTCGGTGTTTGCTGGCTGTGGTGCAAGGGGAAGGGTGGCTGGGAGAGTGGACTTGGGGCCAGTACTCATTATTATATACTTTACAACTTTACAGGAAAACTCTCGCTGCTGAAAGCAAGTGTGTGGTCACTTGGGGCTCGGGCGTCCAGCCTCTGCCTGCAGCAGCGAGAGGCAGAAGCACGCATGTGATGGTGGAAAGGACAAAAGCAAAGTGTCCTGGGAGAGCCTGAGCCGCTCAGGAGACACAAGGGGTGACCCTAGTGCTCAGGAGAGGGTGGAGGGGCCCAGGGGCAGAGGGAGGACGGCCCAGTCCTTGGGGTTGGTTTTGCCTTTCCAAGCACCTCACCGAGGCCAGGGAGAGACTGATTTATAACTGTTGCGTGGCGAGGGAACCTATACTGAGTGGTAAGCCTGTATGTCCTGCTTTTCAGCCACAGATAAGAATAAAACCCACCTTCTTCGTGGACCTCCCCAGTGGATCCCAGAGACCCCCAGCCCTTCCGTCGGCCTTGAGGGAAGGCCTGTAAGATCACAAGGGATCCAGGCTGGGCAGCCAGGCTGGCTGGTGCCTGTGTCTTTCTGCCTGTCACCCCCATTAGAGGCAGACATCCGCAAGAGACTACACAGTTTCTCCTTTCAAGCCACCCTCACAGGCCTTCCCCATGACAGGCTCTGTCTCAGGCAGATGGTGTCAAGGCCTCACAGTCTCCCTCCTCTCCCAGCCTGCTGCCTGCAAGCTTTCCGTGATCCCTCTGGCACGTGCCTTGGGCAAAGCCGTCCACCCCAGAGCAGGTGGGGCATCTGTGAAGTCTGAGAGAGAGAGAGAGATGTGTGTCTTGCTCTCTGCACCGTGACCCATCTTCCACTTCTCGAAACCGAATGATAAATTACTCTACCCAAGCGGAACACGCCCGGACAAGCCTCCTCTCCAACAGTAATTAATACTCTTGGGAAAACACAAACTCGGGGTTTTTATACTTTCGCACAAACATGGATGCGCACACATAGGCTCTTCTTTCTGTTGTCCTCTAATCTCATCTCGAATGTTTCATGTGCTGCTTCTTTCATGGGTAGCACAAAGCTACCCAGCTGGATACAGCCTGAAAACCAAGGGAGGCATTGGGGACCCTTGTCAGTCCCTGTGACACAGAGCTTGACAGTTTGGGAGCTGATTTTCTGGCAAGCAGTGCCCACGTTGCTGGTACAGTAAGCTCCCTACATAGGAAAGAGTTCCATTCCAAGAGTTCGTTTGTAAATCCAATTTGTTCGTAAGTCCAGCAAAGTTAGCCTAGGTATCCAACTAACACAACCTGCTACATAGGACTGTATGATAACAGGTACACAAATAATTCATAAAAAACAAACACAAAAGGAAAACATTTTAAATCTTACAGTACAGCCTTGAGAAGTATAGCAGTACACTATAAAATAGCTAGCATTGAAAGGGGCACACTCGAGGTTTTGAAAGTTCACAACTTGAAGGTATGTATGTAGGGGACTCAATGCACAGTGTAGCCCTAGAGTTAGAAACAGCCGTGGGATTGGGTGAACCCGTCGCGATCAACATATCAGACATTCCCCTGCCTTTTTCCCCCCACAATGACAGCGTAAGTGATGCACTAATCCAAACACATGTGCATATGTGTCAAAGAACTCCTGACACCTGATGTTCCTGGAAAAAAGTTCTACAGTGAGTCAGAAACCTTGCAGTCCTGTGAAGCTAGTCTGCCGACAACCCTGACAATGGAAATGCTCTGTCAAAGGTCAGGAGAGCCTCAGCTGGCCTGGCAGGGTCTAGTCCTCTTTGTCCCATGCTGGTCAGTTAGCTCCTTTGGTGTGGCAGGTGGAGGCATGGCTGGGCAGGGGCTCAGAAACCCAAGCCCAAGAAGCCCACACTCTCTTCTAAGGATCATCAACTTTGCTCAAGGGAAATCCTCAGCATGAAAAGAAGCCTGGGCAGCATGAGCCTGAGCAAACCTCAGTTTCCTCATCTGTAAGATGGGGATAAAGTGTGGTATGAGCTGACAGCTGTGTGAGCCCCTCATAGTCTGGGGGATGCTGTACACAGATAAAGGGTTAAGAGTGCAGCTCCGGCTGTGCCTGGCTCATGGAGAGGGTGTGGGGACTGTGATTTGGGGGAGTGAGTGGCCTTAGCGTCTGACAGGTCCTCCTTCCAGCTCAGCTACTTGTATGGGGGTCGAGGTGGAGGCTGTGCCTGATATGCTATGATGTGCTTAAACTGTGAGGCAGTTGGGGCTGCTGGGGGACTCTGAGTTCCCTTTTGCCTCACCATTGGGGGGTTTCTGACCTCCCCACCCCGGGGGGTTTCTGACCTCCCCACCCCGGGGGGGTTTCTGATTTCCCCATCCCGGGGGGCTTTCTGACCTCCCCATCATTGAGGTTTAAAGAAGCTTGGCAGTATTATCCTCCCCCTCCCTACTTATTCTTTACAATCAGAAATTTCTTAAGAAGAGATTCTGTGAAGAGTCCTTTGTAACAGTCTTCTAAGATCTAAGTTCTTGATGCTGCAGATTCATCTTAATTGGGGTGGGGTGGGCCGTTCTCAAGGAAAATAAGACAACGGTGTTTGTCCCTCTACTCAGACCCCTCACTCTCGGGTCCATGGTGCCTGGACCAGCCCACTCCCTTCTCAGGAGCTCTCCCTCCTCCCACCCTGGTGCCTTGAGGCAAGAATGGTTTTCAAGACATCAGACACCAGATGATGAAGGACAATGATCTGTCTCTGAGAGGTGGGAAACCCAGAGAGGGGAGCCCTCATAGCTTTCCGTCCAGAGAGGTTTCAGGCCAAAGTGCAGGGATCCCAGGTAGAGCCTGGGGTCATCCCTTAGTTGAGACAGAACTGAGAGCTGGGGAGACCAAGTTGACTGGAGCTGCAAGACTTGGTAGCAGAAAGGAAAGAGCTGGACAGAGTGGGGACCCTGGAGAAGTCTAGAGGATTCCCACAGAGTATTCAGCTGAGTCCTAATCAGCACATGCATTTGAGGGAAGAACCATCTGAAAGGATTAGAGGAAACAGTACAACCATCAAAATAACAAAATAAGAGGTAAAGCTAATAACTCATGAATGGAGATAAAATGGAATAATGATGAAAAACATACTCATTCCAAAAGAAAATGAAAAAAAAAAGATGGAAAAGAGAATAAAGAACAAATTTAAAAAACAGAAAAAAAAAATGAGATGATAGACTTAAGCCTATGTTGGACTAAGGTTTGAAATTAATGAATATAATTCACCAAGTTTTTAAAGCTGTTTTTTAAGCAAACTAAAAATGGAAAGACATATGATCATTTCAATAGACACAGGAAAAGAATTCAACAAAAGTCAACATCAGTTTCTAACAACAACAACAACAAAACATACAATTTTCCAGCGAACTAGCGGTAGAAGGGAACTGGGTGAGCAAACTCCAGGAGATGGTGAAGGACAGGGAAGCCTGGTGTGCTGCAGTCCATGGGGTCACAAAGAGTTGGACAGGGCTGAACAACAACAAGAAATAGAAAGAACCCTATGAAAAACCTACAGATAACATCGTACTTAACAGTGAGAGGCTTACTATCTTTTTAACACAAGGTATAAAACAAGAATGGGTGTTTTCACCACTTCTGTGGAGTGTGCTACCAGAGGTTCTAGCCAGTGAGACAGGCAAGGAAAAGACATAAAAGGTCTCCAGATTGGAAAGGTAGAAGCAAAACTGTCTTTCTTCACAGACAGCATGATCACATATGTAGAAGATCTGATTGAATCTACAAAAGCTACTAGAACTGGTGAGTTTCGCAAGGTTTCAGGATACATGATTGCTATCAAAAACCATAATTTTATTTTTCTACACTAGCAACAATCAGAAATTGAAAGAAAAAATACCATTTAAAATAACAACAAAAAAAATGCGATACCTAGGGGTAAATACATATAAAACCCATACACTGAACCACAAACCTTAGATCAGAGAAAAGAAGCCCCAACTAACTGGGGAGACATACCTTGTTTAAGAGTCAGGAGATAATATTAAGATTCAATGATCCTCCAAGTTGATCTATAGATTCAATGTAATCCCATTCACATTCCCAGCTGGTATTAAAAAACAATTCACATGCTGATTCTAAACGTAAGGGACCTAGAATAGCTAATCAAAATTGGAGGGCCAACATTACCTGATTTCCAGACTTAATATAAAGCGACAATAATCATGGTAGTATGGTAAGGCATTCAGGTAGACAAACAGGTCAGTGCAACTAAGTCCAGAAATGGACCCACACATATATGACAACTAATTTCTTTTCAAACTGAGAAGACAATTCAATAGATAAAGGATAGTTTTTAAAATAAGTAATATGGAATTCTGTGCTTCCCTGGGGTTCATTGGTAAAGAATCCACCTACCAGTGCAGGAGACGCGGGTTCTATCCCTGGGTTGACGAGATCCCTCGAGGAGGAAATGGCAACCCACTCCAGTATTCTTGCCTAGGAAATTCCATGGATACAGGAGGCTACCAGGCTACAGTCCATGGGATCGCAAAAGAGCTGGACTTAACTAATGAGGCTAAACAACAGCAACAACAATAAGGAATCCACTGGCTCTCCATACGCAGAAAAATGGATTTCACTCCACCTTCCACTACACACAAAAATGGACTCAAGATAAATCACAGACCTAATGGAATATCTAAAACCTGTAAAATGTCTAGAAGAAAGTATAGGAAAAAATCTTGGCAACTTTGGGTCATGCTAAATAAATCTTAGATACAGCATGATCTATGAAGAATACACTGGTAAACTAGGCTTCATCCAAATGAAAAAGTCTGCTCTTCAAGAGGACACTATAGAGAGAATGAAAAGTCAGACCAATGAGAAGAAAAATATTTGCAAAGCAGGTGTCCAATAAAGGACTTATATTCAGAATATATAACGAACTCCCCAAACTCAACAATAAGAAAACAAACCACAAGTCTGTTTTCTATATTTGCATCTCTGTTGAGAGAGTAGCACTGAAACATATATATTACTGTGTGTAAAATAGATGGTGGGAGGTTGCTATCACAACGCAGGGAGCTCAGCCGGGTGCTCTGTGACAACCTAGAGCGGTGGGAGGAAGGTTCAAGAGGGAGGGGATATATGTTTACTTAGGGCTGATTCATGTTGTTGTACTGCAGAAACCAACACAACATTTTAAAGCGATTATCTTCCAATTAAACATAAAAAAGAAAACAAACCACCCAATAAAAATATAGGCAAAGATTTGAACAGGCTCTTTACCAAAGGAGATGTAGGTGTCAAACAATCACATGAAAGGTGTTCAACATCATTCGTCATCAGGGCAATGCAATGGGAACCACACCCAAATACCATTTCACACCTGTTAGAATGGTCTAAATGATAAAGACTGGTAACACCAAGGGTTGGTGAGCATATAAAACTGTGATCCTCATACACGGCTGGTGGGAATATGAAATGGTGCAGCCATCTTTGGAAGAGAGTTTGGCATTTACTTAAAAAGCTAAACATGCACTTCCCATAGGATCTAGTCATTTCACTCCTGGTATTTTACCCCAGAGAAAAGCAAGCTGGTGCCTATACAAAGATTTGGTCATGAATGCTCCTAGCAGCTTTATTTGTAATAGCCCCAGACTGGAAACATCTCAAATCTCCTTCAAGGACTAAATGGATAAACAAACTATGGTGCTTTCATAACATGGAATACTACTCAGCAACAAAAATGGTGAACTGTGGATGCATTCCACCACCTGGATGAATCTCAACATAATTGCTCTAGGTGAAAGAGGCTAAACCGGAAAAGAAAGGACATAAGACACGATTCTATTTATAAAAAGTGCCAGGGAAAGCAGATCATTTTATAGCAACAGAAGGCAGATACGTGCTTGCCTAGGAACAGGGGACTGGGAAGAGGTGAGAGGAAGAGATTAAAGGGGCACCAGGAAAGTTCTGGGGGTGATGGATGTGTTTGGTGTCTTGACTGTAGTGATGATGTCATGGGTATAAACACGTCAAAACGTAAAACTGTACACTGTATAAACACCTAGTTGATTGTGTGTGCATTGCACTTTGATAAAGCTGAGTAAAATACTGAGTGCAAAGATCACAGCCAGCTGATCACTACATCATCCATAGAGTGCAAATGAACTCTCTGTCTCACAGATGAATTTACCTGAAGACTGGTTTGTATGCTTGCCCATACAATGAGACTCAATTTGATAAAGACGGCCTGGCAAGAAGGCTGCCGTGTGAAGCTGCCTTCTCTGTGGTTACAATACTCTGGTGAGAGAGTGAGAGCAAGGCCGACTCCACTTCCTCTGTCCCCTCCCACGGAGAAATGCATCGAGCACTCACAGAGCCAGGACAGTCACTCCCTGAGGACTCTGCCACGCATCACCCAGGGACACACGAAGAGGACCCCTGATGGAAAACCAGTGAATGGGGCCCACCCTGTCCTCCCCACACGGCTCCTGTAGCCTGCGGTGAATGGCTTCCGGGACACACTCCCTGGACAGGTCAAGCTGCATTTGGTTCATGATGAGCCAAGCGTGGGCTTGGGGAAAAACAGCACTAAATTTCCAGTGTTTGGCTCGGGAAGGCCTCAGACTCCTCCCAACCAACAGCTTTACTTCTGCTCCCGCCGAGTGGACAGGCTTGGCCGTTTTTGGGCCCCTGCACCCCAAGACCCAGGAGCCTGCGAGGAGAAGCCCCCTGGGACCTGGGATGACAAGTACACGGCGCACCTGCGTGTTCTAATTTTGTTCACAACAAATACACATTATCTTTATAATAACTTACCCCCCTCCCCCAAAGCAAATTCTGCAAGTGAATCTACAAAGAAGGGCACCTGCAGGGCGGCAGGACACAAGGACCCAGGGCTCAGGTCAGAAATGTCCCGTGCCCTCTGCTCCCCGCCCTTCCATCATAGGGGCTGGCTTTGGGAACTGAGCCCCTTCCCCGAGGAGACCAGGCCACGGAAGGGAGTTGGACACCCTGGACCAGTGAGCCCGAGCTGCCCTCGGTTCTGAAGACCATGCAGTCTGGGGGTGCACACCTGGGCACCGAGTACCTGGGGTGGGAGAAGGGGAGGCGAAGGGAAGGGAATGGACCAGCGAGGAACCAGCGCAGCTTCCCCGGCCACGTGGAGCTGCTAGGCAGTGTCGCCTTTAAACAAACTCCTGTCCTCTCATGTCCCTCCTGGCTCCCCAGGCCTGCCTTCCCAGTATATTTTGGGCTGGCCCATCATGGGAAGAGAGCTAAATAAGCCACCCCCACTTCGACCTCACCAAACCCCTCCTTCGAGCAAATAGGAAACACAGAGCCCCCAGCATCCACTGTCAGCAGCTCCCAAGATGTTCCAACATGCGCATATCTGTCAAAAACTATTCAGGGGGAAAAAAGAGAAAGTCTTTCTACCTTTTATTCAGCCAATTTTTCCCGAGGCACTGTGGGCTCTCTAAGAAAAAGAAAAAGAGAGAAAGAAAGAAAGGGGAGAGAATTAGAATCAATGTCGCCATCATACATCTGGTTGCTAGCTGCGATTTGCCCATTGACTAGTCAAGTCTGGAAAAGGAGGCATTATCTCCCTGGGAGGCCGAGGAAACCTGCCCAGGTTAAACTCTTGCGGCTGTCTGTGCGGCCGGCTGGGCTGGGAGTCAGCGTTTGATTTAACAGGCAAAGACAAAGGGAAACAGAACACCTCAGGCCTGCCATCCAGATTTTCCAAACTCATGTTTCCCTGCAACTCTGGGGGCATTCCTTCGTGTTTTCTCCCTTTCTTCCCTTTCCCCCAAACTCTTCTTCCCCACCCCCACCTGGTTTTGAGGTTACCTTCAAAGGGGACTTTGTGAATTGTGGCTCCCCGCCTCCCCAGGTGTCTCTCTGTGTGGAGTCATGGCCTGCCAATCTATTTTAATAGCAGTCAAAGGGGAAAATGAGGAAAAGCGGATGGGCTGCTGCTGTTGCTTAAAGAGAAGTAAGACAATTCTAAATCCCAGCAAACACATGATTTCAGAAGCCACCGTTGTGTGTTGTTTGGAATTAGGCGCTGCTTCCAGGAGCTTCCATCGGCAGGAGCAGCTTGGAGTTGGTGGCGGAGTGGCAGGGGCCAGGTATTAGCTCCTTTTATAATCCAGGAACCTGGGATGTGAGAGATCAAGGGACTTGCCCAGAGCTGCAAAGCTGATTCCTGAGGGCCTGGGGGCAGCACACGTGTGTCTGGACTCCTGATCCTGCCCTTTCCTCATCGGGCACTTTGGAGATTAGAAACGAGGGTGCATGTCTGTGCATGAACGTATGTGTTTTCTCTGGACTAAAATTTTCCTTATTGATTTTAGTAATGTTTCATAATTGTATATGTACATATCTTGCACACCTATGTGATAAAATACATGTAACATTTTACCATTTTAACCATTTTAAAGTGTACAGTTCAGTGGTATTAACTACATTCACATTGTTGTACACACCATATCTGGTTCTAGAACTTTTTCATCACTCTGAAAGGAAACCACATAACCATTAAGAAGTCACTCCGCATCCCCCTATCCCCACCGTGTGTGTACTTTAAAGAAAAAAAAAAACCCTTAACATAAACATGTTAAAAACAACTGAAAAGCTTTCAGAATCAAAAGGTAGTCAACTGGGCCTCTTTCTTACAATGCAGAAAATCACCGTCATTACCATCATCAATATCACCAGGAATGGTGTTAAAAAAGATGAAAAAGAAAGGAAAAAAGAAATCACCAGGAGGAACAGGGAGCTGCTGTCACTTATTCTGCACATTTTATGTGCCAGCTAGCTGCAGGCACCACTCTTACCACCCCCATTTTTCAGATGAAAAAACTGAGGTGCGCTTCGGTTAAGCAACTGCACCACCAGTAACTGGGGCAACTGGATTTCCCCAGCAGGTTTCCATTGTGCTGCACTTCCACGCATGGAAAGAGGCACCCTTCTCTGCAGGGAATAAGAATTAAAAGTGGAAGGGGAACATTTAATGCACAGAATTCGCTTGGCACATGTTAAGAGTTTGTGCAAACCACAAGGCACTATTTCACGGGAAACCTGCTCCCACCCACCCCTAGTCCCCACGCACACAGATACCAGCCACAGCAGGGACAGCTGTGGGCCAAAGTGTGGCTGAACTTGAACCACAAACGAAGAGGCCATCACGGATGTGGCCCTCCCAACAGCCACTGTTTGTTGACTGGCATCCCTCCTACCCCCAGCCAACTGGCAAAAGTGGCTATTCTGGCACGTGTCCACACGCAGCTCACAAAGTGACCGGATAAGATTGGAAGGCACCGTCGAATGAAGGCGTCATTACAAAATGAGACGGATTGAATCAATCAACTTGCATCAACCGCTACCTTCAGTTGATTTGGGGGATTTTCTTACTGTTGACTCTTTTCTTTTTTTTTTTCCTTAAAGTGAGTTTTCCTCCCAGTTCAATTCAATTTAGTTCCATTTAATTCAATCCATCCAGCACCAGTGAGCAGACATATGCACTGGCTGGAGCACGGGTCTGGGCCAAGCCTGTGGGAGTCGGATAGGAGGAGTCTGCTCTGCTGGGCAGGCGGCTGCAGGGCAGGAGAATGCAGGCTGGTCCAGGATGTGAGATGGGGCGCTTCCTCCCTCCCTGCCCTAGTCTCTCCTCTACCCAAACAACTTCCATGACCACCCTCCTTTATCCACTGTGTCCACCCCACAGATCTCCTCTAGGCGCCAGGGAATCTGCTGGCCCGGAATTCCCAATCTCTGGGGAACATCGGCCCGGGTCAAGGTTCGCAAGGCAGCCCCACCCTCACCCCGCCCTCCCCAGCCTTCACTGGTCCTAAGGTCCCGAGTCACTCCTTGAAAGTGAAAGTCGCTGTCATGTCTGACTCTTTGCATATTTGCAAAGAGTGCAGACTCTTTGCACATATTCCATGAACTATACAGTCCATGGAATTCTCCAGGCCAGAGTACTGGAGTCGGTAGCCCTTCCCTTCTCCAGGGGAGCTTCCCAATCCAGGGATCAAACCCAGGTCTCCCGCATTGCAGGCAGATTGTTTACCAGCTGAGCCACAAGGGAAGCCCAGTGTTTCCCATGGTTACCAGGGGCCTCATTTGGCCAAAGAGAAATATCTGATACCTATGCCATTTGAGGGGCTTCCTTATGGCTCAGATGGTGAAGAATCTGCCTGCAGTACAGGAGAACCAGGGTCGATCCCTGGGTCGGGAAGATCCCCTGGAGAGGGAATGGCTACTCACTCCAGTACTGTTGCCTGGAGCATCCCATGGACAGAGGAGCCTGGTGGGTGACTGTCCATGGCGTCGCAAAGAGTCAGGCATGAGTGAGCAACTAACCCTTTCATGCCATTTGAATCCAGGGGTTACACTGATTCAGTCCATGTCAGAAGACTCAGAGGCAGGGGCCCATGTCCATCTCCTCTGTACTTTAAAAGACTCAGAACCAGAGGGACAGTTGGGAGGCCCTGGTGAGCCTGATGCCTCACACGAGGGTCCAGCCTGTTCTCCTAGTGCTTCAGGCTGAGCCTCCTGCTCATCACGGTCCTCTGTCCAGGTACAGAATTTCCAAGGTAATGAAAGTTTTCCCTGTGCCTCCCTGGAGGTTATTGCTACCTGGAAGGAAAGGAAGTGGGCCCAGTGCAGACCCATCCCCACTATGGCCTTGCTGCCCTCCTGGAGTGAGCAGCCAGAGATGGGCTGACTCCGATGGGGCTTGCCTTGCTTTCTGAGATGAACACTGGCTTCTCCTTCCCTCTTCCACACCCCAGCATCTCCTACCCTCTACGCTTTCACTTCACCCACCTGTCCCACCACCCCATCTGGGAGAGGAGGGAGGGAGGAGCCTGGGGCTCACCCTGCTCCACCGGCCTTGCTGACAACATCCACCCGTGGGAGTGCCGGTGGGTCAGGAACCATGGGGCTGACTCTCAGCCTCACAGTTAGCAAACACTGCTCTCAGCCACCCAGCAGGATAATCAATTATGGAAATTTTTGCCACCATGATCAGGTTCGTGGAGAAGGACAGCTCAGTAGACCACGGGTGCTGAAGTTCCCAAGCACAGCCCAGGAAAGACTCTTTAGCAAAGTCTAAACAGAGTAAGATGCATTTACCAAGCTCAGGGGTCTCCACCCAGCCCAGCCTGCACTGCTACAGCCTCTGCGTGAAGTCTGCTGAGCTACAAACTGTGGACTTCCTTGATGGCAAGGAGTTACGCAGAGCAGAGCTACTCGCTATTTGACCGGCCAGGAAGTCCCCTCCGTGTGGCGCCCACTCACTAGGCTGTGACCCAACCCCCACCCTGCAGAGGCCATATCTCAGAGGCCCCAGAGCCTGGCACAGGGCCAATACAGAGAGATGGAGGCAGTGGATGTTCGGTGAAGGAAGGAATGAATGGACCAGCGGGCAAGTGTCTGCCATGAGGGATCATGACCAGATGACCATTTTGAGAAGCAGGCCTGGGTCCTTCTAGAGTGCTTTACTCCTGGGGATCCCATCATAAAGGGACACTCACCCCCATGGGGACCATTCCTCACGGTCTCCCTGCTCCGTTCTCCTTCACCCCAGATTCCATTAGTTCACAGTTAACTTGCCACCCTCACCCCCGCCCCCCTCCAGTGCCGAGTTCCTCTGGGCTTTTCCCTACAGTTCTCCTTACCAGCATTAGTGTCTGTCTTTATTCGACTCCATTCAAACGACAGAGGTCATTCCCTTTAACCTGTGTTCTCTTCTGTCCATAAAGCAGTGGATTTTTAAAGAAATTAATTTACTTGTATCACCTTCGGGATGAAAAGAATACACGTCCTGCACCCCTATGTTCATAACAGTCCTATTTGCAATAGCCAAGACATGGTAACAAATTAAATGTCCATCAACAGGTGGATAAAGAGGATGTGGTGCACACACACACGCACACACACACACACACACACACACACTGGAACATTACTCACTCATAAAAAGGAATGAAATAATGCCATTTGCAGTAATGTGCATGGACCTAGAGATTACCATATTAAGTGAAGTAAGTCAGACAAAGGAAGACAAATACCATATAATATCACTTACATGTGGAATTTAAAATATGATACAAATGAACACACCCATGAAACAGATTCACAGACAAAGAGAACAGACTTGTAGTTGCCAAGTGGGTGAGGGTGGAGGAGGGAAGGATTGGGAGCTTGGGATTAGCAGATGCAAACTAGAATATCTAGGGTGGATAAATAATAAAGTCCTACTATGTAGCACAAGGAACTATAGTCAATATCCTACGACAAACCAGAATGGGGAAATATATGAAAAAGAAAACATATGCATAACTGAGTTGCTTTGCTGTACAGCGGCAATTAATACAACACTGCAAACCAACTATAGTTCAATAAAAGCTTGCTTTAAACCCATTGTTAGTGTGCGTCACGCAATATGACCTGCCGGGAAAGATTCCCTTCCGCTGTGGTCCAGACCCGCTCGCAGGTGACGCCCCCGTGGCACACCCTGGACCGCCTCACTCCCGCCCCAGCCAGGTGCCACGTCTCTTGACTGTGGGGCAGGAGGAGAACGGTATGGCGAGAGCAGAACACGTCACTATGACTGACTGTGACTCCAACTATTTGCTAAAGTCAGTTTAGCAGGAGTCATCTTGGCTCTTATTTATCAAGCATTTATCTTGCGCCAGACGCTGATTATACATGTCAAGCCTCGTATCAGCCCACGAGTTAGGCATTCTTATCCCTGATTTCCAGATAAGAAAAAGGATGCTCAAATGTTTATCCATTTCCATTTCACTTGAAGTTCCAGCTACCTCACCACACCCTCCTGTACGTTTAGCGGGGAGAGGGTTTATAGGATCCATCATACTGGAACACCTGTGTTCTTAGCTTGACCGGTAAGAATAACCGAGTTGGCCACAGACGCCTGCGTTCTGAGACAAAGAGAAGACGGCCTGTCCTGGCGGGGGTGTTTGAGAGAGGAAGAGCTTGTTGACGCTGAGGGCAATGAGGAAGCTGCTGGTGACAGCAGAGACCCATTTCTGAAAGAGGAAGCTTGGGTGTCTGAGTCAGCTTGGGCTGCATAATAAAATACCACAGCTTGGGGGGTGCTTAAACAGTTCTGGAGGCTGGAAGTCTGCAAATCGGTGCCAGCGTGGTTGGGGTCTGGTGAGGGCCCGCTTCCCCACTTGCGGTCGGCTGCCTTCCTGCTGTGTCCTTGCATGGATGGGGAGAGAGTTGTGGTGCTGCTTCTGATGAGAAAGACACTAATGACGGCGGTAATTCCATCCAGGACCCTACCCTCCTGACCTCATCCCACCCTAATCACCTCCCAAAGACCCCACCTCCACACACTATCACAGCGAGGGTTAAGGCATCAACCTGCGAATTAGGGGCGGGGCGGGGGGACACAAATGTTTAGTCCATGGCACACAGCTCCCCATCATCCATGCTTTCCTTTGCTTTTTTCTCTCTGTGTCTTCCCAAATGTGCAGCGCTGGTGCTGGCCTCTTGTTTATGATCAGAGCAGATTTATCTGGCATCGTACAAGCTGCTGCAGTGCAGTCGCCAGCCCAGGAAGGACCTTGGGGGCCCCTTGCCCACGCTGCTCACGCTGCTTGTTAGAGTCCCTGCTCGGCGAGCCTAGGGCCCTCCCCTCATCTCAACCTTCTGGGGAGGGGCAAGGCCAGGTGGACCGTACTGAGAAAGCATTAAAAACACCGCCTGCCCATGGCTACTCTTGTTGTATTACTTTGGATTTTATTAAATAGCCCATATTGAGCTCTCTCTCTAAGGGGAATTGGAGGTGAATGGTGTAATTTTATAAATAAAAAATTAACCGTGGGTGGCTTAAACATGACTTCTGATGATGGTCATCACAACGCCAGAGCTACCTCAATTTCAAGGTTGTGTTTTTTTTTTTTTCACTTTATGAAAAGAAATTCACCTTTGGAGGGAAGAGGAGAGAACAAGAGAGGAGAGGAGGGGAGTGGAGGGAAGGGCTGGGGAGGGGAGAGCAGGGCTGCAGGCTTATGGCTCAGAGACCCCGAGGCACTGCAAGGGAGTCTGGGGTGTTCTAGCAGGTTCTGGTCATCAGAGTGGATGCAAGGTTGTCTGGGATTCTGAGCACACAGAACATAACACACCAGGGGGAGCCACCCCCTTATGGGCCCCTCAGAGCGGCTGGGCAGGAAGGAGCTTACTCTGTTCTGGGAGCAGCCCAGACCCCTCTCCTAAGAAGACCTGGCAGGGCTGAGGGACCTCCCTCAGCCAGAGTCCCCCCTTCAAGTTCCTCTGAGGCCTTTAGTCCTGCTCCAGGGGGCAGGGAGCAGGCAAGCCCATCTAGGTCTCTGCCTACAGGGCGGCCCCGTGGGCTTTGCAGCAGTAACTGCACAGCTGACATCCACCGAGTATGTGGGCAGAAGGTGGGGAAAGTCCAGTCACCCACTGCGGGTCCACTGGCCTCGAGATGCCTGTGGCTTTGGTGCCCAATGGCTGCCAAACCCTTCTGTCTGCTTGTGACTCCCTGGCCATCCCTTCTCTGCCCTTCTGTGACCAGTTGGCTCTCCTGGCTGTGTTGGACTTTGCAAACTCCGGAGCTTCTGGATCCCCGCCTGGCCCAGCCTCATGGCCCCTGAGCTGCCCTGGCCTTTGCCAGCAGCCCTGGAAGCTGTCAATCACTCCTGTAGTATAGGAGGCTCTGGTGGGATGAGGCGAGCAGGCAGCTAGAGGGGAGGACCCCATGTTAGCTGAACTCAGCATGGATCTGGGACCCAAGGGAGCCCACTGGTCAAAGGCCCAGCAGCATTGCCAGCATCTGAGCTGTCCAGCAGCACTACTGCGGGTCGCCCTCCTGCACTGGGGCCGGCAGGGGGCAGTTTTCTCAAGGTGGACATGGCTTGAGGGACAGAATGTCCAGTGCCGCCAAGCAGACAGCAGATGGCGGGGAGGGGGGCAGTGAGGGAGGGGCCAGAGACCCCACTGTGGACATGGAAACCATTCAAGAACAGAGTCAGAGAGGAAAGGCGGGGGTGGAGGTGTGGTCTCTCCTCCCTGAAGAGCTTTCTAACACACCGCCCCTATTGCCCAGAGCCCAGCATTGGGTTCCATAGAACACACGTGGCCATCAGCCCATGGACAAGATGCCAGCTGTACTGGGTAGAATAGCACCCCCGGAAACGCGTGTCCCTCTGGAACCTCAGAATGGGAGAGAGGGTCTTTGCAGATTCAGCTAGTTAAGGGTGGAGATGAGAGCATCCTGGATTAGTAGATCTTAAGTCCAATGAGAGTGTCCCTATAAGAACCAGAAAAGGAGCAGACACAGGCTCAGAGAGGCCATGTGACTAGAGGCAGGACCTGGAGTGATGTGGCCACAGGCCAAGCCGAGCCTGAGCTTCCAGAAGCTGGAAGAGGCAGGAAGGACCCGCCCCTAGGTCCTCCAGAGAGATGGTGGGCCTGCTGACAGCTTTATTTCAGGCTTCTGGCCTCCAGGACTGTAAGAGAAGAATTCTAGGAGTTGTAAGCACCATAGTTTGCGGAAATGTGTTATGGCAGCTCCAGGGCGCTAATCTGCTGGCCTCCTCCAAACATCTTAGAATGATCTAGACATTTGCCCCCACCCTTGCTGCACCCGTCTCGTCCTGGCCTGTGCAGCCTGAATCCAGACCCCAGCAGCACTTTTCCTCCTGCTCACTGGCCCTCTGTGACATCATTCTGACCACGCCCACTCTCCAATGCTCACCCCTCCAAGAGCTGTTCTTTCTAATGCCAGCTAGGGGGGAGGCCATGGTCCAAGGAGCCAGATGCTGCATGCCCAGTAGGCTGGTGTCTGGCAATCAGATCCCGAGAAACAGCTTTCAGACTGAAAGACTCCAGGAAAACCATCGTTCCCTTGAGGGGTACTTCGAATCCACTTTTTAATTTGTTTGGGGTTTTTTGAGTTTTTTTTAACTTTTCCATTGTGGTAAAATATATGCAACAATTTTTTTTTTTTTTTACCCTTTTAGCCCATTTTTAGGTGTACTACTCAGAGGGAAATATGCTCACACCATTGTACTATCATCACCACTGTCCATCTGCAGACCTTCTTCATCCTCCTAAACTGAAACTCTGTCCCCATTAACTCCCCAACCCCTCCCCCAGCTCCAGAAAACTTCCATCCTACTTTCTGTCTCTGTGAATGTGACTTCTCCAGGGACCTCAAATGAGTGGAATCACACAGCATTTGCCCTCTGGGACTGATTCATCTCACTGAGTGCTGTGTCCTTATAGTTCCTCCATGTGGTAGCAGGTGTCAGAATTTTATACCTTTTAAAGGCTGACTAATATTCCATTATATGGATAGACCACATTTTGTTCATTCATCTGTCATCAACATGTTAAGCCACTTTTAAAAACAGCGAGAATCATAGTATCAGCCATATTTTCCTCTTTTCTTTGGCTGTTAGCAAGTTCAGAAAAAAATGCGGCTCAACATTGCCAGTTGTATTTCAAAGCCCCACAGGCAGCTTTTACTGTTCTATTTCTCTTTTTCTGTTCTTTGATCTTGACTTCTACCTATTGACACATTTCCATTTTATTTAGTGTGGTTTTAAAAATGGATGCAAACTCATCTATGGGACACAATAGGGATACCAGCTAAGAGCGACCGCCATTGTGCATTCTCCAAGCTGTCCTTGATGCCACACCAGCTTCTGCACCCTCTGAAGAGCACTCAGCTTTACAGCTCTGCTGTCTCCAACTCTGTTCATTCATTCACTCAACAAACATGGAACGAATCCAGGCGGGAGGGGCACGGATGTGTACAGCTTGACCATGGGGGCGAGGACACCTTTGACTGCCTGGTTTCCTGGTCACTTCCACCAGGTTCTGATTACAGGGTTCTGATTACCGGGTTCTGATGCTGGGTTCTGATTACGCTGAGGAGGCCGTCCTTTCTAATGAAGGTAGAGGGCCCCCTCTGAGCCATTCCCCAGGGAGCTAGGGGCTGCCACGTTCTCTCCAACACTCGGCTGAAATGGAGCTCAGTGATGGCCAAGTCTGGGCGGCCGTCCCAGTCTCCACTTGGCTCTGGTCCCTTATGTTTCTTTAAAAGCCAGAGGCCTCTGAGCACAGAGTCAGCCAGGGCGGTGTTCAGAATCACAGTGGGGATGTGTCTCCTTTTAGGTGCTCCATGGAAACCTGACGATGTACTTACTGCCTCTCCTTAGCCAGAGGACAGGGCCCCTCTGCAGAAGCAGTGGGTGGGATGCTGACCACCTGTGCCCTGAGCAGCATGGGTCGGGGGCGGGGAGGGTGATGGAGAGGGCGGAGGAGTTGAGTTAATACGCAGGACAGACAGCGCCAATCAGCACGCAGACGGTCTGCTATGCTAGCTTCTTAGATGAGCGTGTTTCTCTATCAATAATTTAGACATATCCTCCCTCCTTTGGGAGACAGGCAAAATCTCATTTCCTGAGCAAATCCCCTAAGAAACCAACCTGTTCATTCCTCTAAGATTTTCAGAAATCTATCTCAATCAACCTACTTATAAAATAAAAGTAGAGACTCAGCTGAGAGGGCTGGGAGATGGGCGGCAGGGCAGCTGTCTGTACAGACCATGGTAGCCAGGCGGGGTCCAGGCTGTGTCCCAGTTTCAAGGTGGGAAGTGCAGCTAGCCCCATCCTCCTCCACTAGCATCTCTGTAAATGCCACCAGGAAGATGTGCAGAGAACAGAACCAGACTGTTTGATGTTGACACAACAACTAGATAATCGCTTGAAGAAATAGAGAAAACCCAGGCAGAGATGCCCATTTTAGGAAAAATCTTGGGATGGGGTGTGTGCTCAGTTGCTCAGTCGTGTCTTACTCTTTGTGACCCCATGGACTGTAGCCCGCCAGGCTCCTCTGTCCATGGGATTCTTCAGGCAAGAATACTAGAGTGGGTTGCCATTTCCTTCTCCAGGGGATCTTCCCAACCCAGGGATTGAACCTGTCTCTTGAGTCTCCTGCATTGGCAGGTGGGTTCTTTACAATTGAGCCACATGGGATGGGGGTGTCTGCAGCTTTTTCCTGCTCCCCAAAGGGGAAAGAAGACCTTGGTTGTGCTGGCTGCTTATGTCAGAAGTTAATTCACCATTCAGTCCCGCCTGGGATGGTGGTGAAATCTTTGGCGAGTGCCTCTGAGTGCCTCAGTTTACTCGTCTGTAAAGTGGGGAGGCAACAGTGCTGCCCTCCTGGTGCCTTTGCAAGAAATAAAGGAGAACAGGCTTCAGCATGACACCTGGACCACTACCGGGGAGGATTTCACCCCTGTGATGAGGTCATGAGTCTGCACTGTGTTCGTGGGCTAGGGAGCCCTCTGCACAAACTTATCACAAGTCATCCCACAAGCTGATAGGTGGGTGCCTTTGTCCCTGGACACAGGCAAGGAAGCTGGGGCGCCTACAGTGGCTGGTGGTCGTGGGTGGCAGAGGCGTTACTGTCACTTTCTTTGGGAAACGAGGCTGGAGGGGAGTGATGGGTGTTGATATGCAGAGTGTTCAGAGTCTGGCCTCAGTAACCAGCAAGGTCCAACCTGTAGAGTTTCGTCTCCAGTCTCGGAGCTCTGAGGGCTTGCCAGGCCCCCTGGGGAACTGTGCCCACTGCCCCGTCTTTGGCAGGAGGACCCCCTGCTGGCCAGGACCTATGTCTGAGCTGGGACCTGCCACCTGAAGGCCAAGGAGGAGCTTCCTGCCAGCTTGGCCATGGCAAGGTCCCCGCCCCTCGGTCAGCAGCATCACAGGCCTTCCCCTTCCTGCACCTGACAAAGGACTCCCGAGACCTCTAAACCACCAAGCCCAGCAAACCACTGCTGGAAGGGCCATGAAGCCTGGGAGTCTGGGCACAGCCCACCACTGCCTGCTGGAGCGCTGGTGGCCAAGGAGTGCTTAGGTCTTAAAGTCACACACATGTGCTTGGGCTGCGGGTTGACGGGCAAGGGGTGCCGCTGAGCGGTGAGCAAGTCAGAGCCCGCTCTGCACCCCCTCCTTCTGTTCAGCATGTCCCAGGCAGCCCTACTCCAATCCTGCTGCATAACCACCTCTCTCGTTTTCTGTATCTTGACACTTCGACACTGGGGCACTGCCAACCTTGGAGGGACTGCCCCTCCCATGGCTGGCTAATTCCTAGAGATAGCAGACAACATCGCGTGCCCATCTTTCATGTACAACCCAGCCAACCCAGAGCCCACACCCCTAAGTCCTCTACCGGGCTCTCACTCTCCAGGCCACTGTCCACCGGCCCTAACCACCTCAGGGCCAGGTATCGGACACTTGGGACAGCCTGTCTGCCTGGAACCCACTGAAATGGCTCAACCAGCCCATCCGGATCCTGCTCACCCTGTCACACCTGTCTGTTCCTTTGGAAACCACATCTCAGGCTCTTGCCCACATATTCCCATTCCCTCTGCCTTCGGATCCGTCCCGGTGCTGTGCCACGTGGCCCTACATGGCATGCCTCCTGTGTTTCTAGGGGACAATGGCAACCTACTCCAGTACTATTGCCTGGAAAATCCCATTGATGGAGGAGCCTGGTAGGCTGCAGTCCATGAGGTCGCTAAGAGTTGGATACGACTGAGTGACTTCACTTTCACTTTTCACTTTCATGCATTGGAGAAGGAAATGGCAACCCACTCCAGTGTTCTTGCCTGGAGAATCGCAGGGATGGGGGAGCCTGGTGGGCTGCCGTCTATGGGGTTGCAGAGTTGGACACAACTGAAGTGACTTAGCATAGCATAGCATGCGTATAACATCGTCTCCTCGCATGACAGTCACTTTTGCTTGTTTGTGCCCCCATCTCACCCGATTCAAGCAAATCTTGGGTCCTCTTAGCACCTGCCAGCCTCAGGTTTTAAAGGGTGATACTGAAGTACTCCCCTGAGGGCGAGGGAAGACTCAGTATTTGGTGCAGCTTAGAGGCTGCCGGCCCGGCTTGATTGCTGCTTGCCAGAACCGCCTCAAAAGGACTATCACTGCTCAGCAATTACCTTTTGGGCTCAACACATCTCTGCCCGTTTTACCAATTTCAGTCTTCTATTGGAATTGGCCTCAGAAGTAAAAAGTGAACCTGAACTTCTATCAGACCCATGTCCTGGCAAGCATCTGCCTGCAACTGACCTTCAAAGACAAGCAGCTAATTTGTGGATTGGGCCTGTATGGGCAGTTGGGTCTATTTAGTAATAGATAGCCTCTGTCTTGGGGCTTCCCTGGTGGCTTAGTGGTAAAGAATCTGCCTGACAACCAGGAGATGTGGGTTTGATCCCTGTGTCAGAAAGATCCCCTGGAGAAGGAAATGCAGCCCACTCCAGTATTCTTGCCTGGAAAATCCCATGGACAGAGGAGCCTGGTGGTACAGTCCACAGGGTTGCAAAAGACTCAGACACGACTTGGTGACTTCACAAGAGGCAGCAGCCTCTGTCTTCTGCCACACTGAAAGCCTTTCCTGAGATGCACGGAGAACACGGTCATTTGTGAGTGCGTTCATGCACACATTCCTAGGGTCCTGAGGCTACTGGTCAAGACTGTAAGTAGTAATGACAAAAACAACTTTCATTGTAGGAGGAGGCCTTTATGAGGACTGTTCAATTAGCAGATCTTGAGATGCGGCGGACAAGCCATCACGGGAAGTCAGTGGTTGTTCAGTGCTGAATACTTGTTTGCTTCCATGGATATGCATGTTGGGTGAGGCTCACAAACCCTGCCGTGCTTGGAGGACATCTGATTTGTAGAAACTAGGGAGTAGAGTTGGCTTTCTGGGTATTTCAGCTGGTAAAGAATCCACCTGCAATGCAGGAGACCAGGGTTCGATCCCTGGGTTGGGAAGATCCCCTGGAGGAGGGCATGGCAACCCACTCCAGTATACTTGTGTGGAGAATCCCCATGGACAGAGGAACCTGGCGGGTTCCTACAGTCCATGGGGTCCCAGAGTTTGACACGACTGAAGTGGCGTACACACAGGAAGGGTTCCCCACAAGGCTTTTTGGACAGACCCCCCTCTCCTGGGCTCTCCTTGCTCCCTAACTGCCCACTCAGCCTCCTTAGCGGCTCTCTAGGCTTCCCTCTCATTTGCACCTCTCTTCCCAGTGACACATGCCTGGACCATCTTCTCTGTGCCCTGGCTCCATCCCCATCTGTCTTGCAAGAACTCCTACTTCCAAGTGTCCAGTCCGGCATCCCCTGGTCCCTTCCAGATATTGCCGCCTGGTTACCTATGCTAGGAGACAAGCAAACTAAAGACACAAGACCAAGAAAGTCCCCTTCCCCCATACCTCCTAGTACAGCCAATGATGCTGATCCAGTGCCCCAGACTCAGAACTTCCGGGCATCCTCACTTGTGCCCTCCCTCATCCTCCCCAAATTGTGCTCCTGGCTTCTATCTGTTCTCCCTCCTCAGCACCTTTGTACCCGTTTGTTCCTCACCACCTGGCAAAGGGCCCCTTCTCTCCCCAGAACTCTCTGCAGCCTCTGAACTTGCTCCGGACCTGGAGCCCCTCCAGGAGTCTGGCCCCAGTGTGTGGCCAGATGGGTCTGCTTCACTGCAAACCTGACCCTGTCACATATCTGACAGCAGCCTGGAGGCTTGGGGAAGGTTCAGACCTCTTCACCTGGTGCCCGAGGCTGCTCACACCTGGTGCCAACCCACCTTTTCAGCCCTGCCTCCCCCGTGGCTCCCCACCACATATCTATCTCAGGTCAAGAGAAGAGTCCTCCAGGTCCATGATATGCTTGCCTGTGCCTGCAAAGACCTGTTACTTTTCCTCCAGCCATAAACTCTTCCTCAACTGAATTATCACATGCTCTCTGTCAGCCTTGTCTTTCTTGATCTCTCAGCAGAATGGCAGCTTGTTGAGCAGACCCTCAGGCCTCCTGGGCTGGCCCCACATGCTCCTGGTCCTCCTCCTGTGACTCCAGCCTTCCCTTCTCCATCCCCCTTGCGGCTCCAGCCTCTTCTAGTGGGTACCCCAGGGCTCAGTCCGCCCCTTTCTCTTCTTACACTTTACCTTTTCCCTGAGCTTCTCCATCACCACTCTAACTGCAGTCACCACCTGCATCCCAGGGATGCTGGACTTGGCACCTGCAGCTGAAGTCCCTGAGGGTCAGGCCAATGCAACCAGCCTCTTTCTCCTCCAACCCAATATGATCAAGGCTCCTGGTCCTATCTCAGCAGATCCATTTCACTAAATGGAACCACCCCCTAGCCAAGCGAGCAGGTCACTTGGGGGCCACCCTGGCCCTCCCTTTTTCACATCATGTCCATCATCGATTCTGCCAATTTGGCTTCCAGAATGCCTCTGGCATCATCTACTTCTGTCTACCTCTATGTATCATGTTGCTTATCTGGCTCCTAAACTATCACTTCTTAGCAGTGGCCACAGGACTGAAAAAGATCAGTTTTCATTCCAATCCCAAAGAAAGGCAATGCCAAAGAATGTCCAAACTACTGCACAATTGCACTCATCCCACATGCTAGCAAAGTAATGCTCAAAATTCTCCAAGCCAGGCTTCACCAGTATGTGAACCAAGAACTTCCAGATGTTCAAAATGGCTTTAGAAAGGGCAGAGGAACCAGAGATCAAATTGCCAACATCTGTTGGATCATAGACAAAGCAAGAGAATTCCAGAAGAACATCTACTTCTGCTTCATTGACTATGCTAAAGCCTTTGGCTGTGTGGATTACAACAAACTGTGGAAAATTTTTAAAGAGGTGGAAAACCCAGACCACCTGACCTGCCTCCTGAGAAATCTGTATGCTGGTCAAGAAGTAACCATTAGAACTGGACATGGAACAATGGACTGGTTCCAAATTGGTGAAGGAGTATGTCAGGCTGTATGTTGTCACCCTGCTTATTTAACTTGTATGCAGAGCACATCATGCGAAATACTAGGCTGGATGAAGCACAAGCTGGAATCCAGATTGCTAGGAGAAATATCAATAACCTCAGATATGCAGATGACACCACCCTTATGGCAGAAAGTGAAGAGGAACTAAAGAGCCTCTTGATGAAAGTGAAAGAGGAGAGTGAAATAGTTGACTTAAAACTCAACATTCAGAAAACTAAGATCATGGCATTCGGTCCCATCACTTCATGGCAAATAGATGGGGAAACAGTGGAATCAGAAACTTTATTTTCTTGGGCTCCAAAGTCACTGCAGATGGTGACTGCAGCCATGAAACTAAAAGACGCTTGCTCCTTGGAAGAAAAGCTATGACCAGCATAGACAGCATATTAAAACTCGGAGACATTACTTTACTGACAAAGGTCCGTAAAGTCAGTTCAATTCAGTTCAGTCACCCAGTCGTGTCCAGCTCTTTGCGACCCCATGAACCGCAGCACGCCAGGCCTCCCAGTCCATCACCAACTCCCAGAGTTTACCCAAACTCATGTCCACTGAGTCAGTGATGCCATCTAACCATTTCATCCTCTGTCGTCCCCTTCTCCTCCTGCCTTCAATCTTTCCCAACATCAGGGTCTTTTCAAATGAGTCAGCTCTTCGCATCAGGTGGCCAAAATATTGGAGTTTCAGCTTCAACATCAGTCCTTCCAATGAACACCCAGGACTGATTTCCTTTAGGGTGGACTGGTTGGATCTCCTTGCAGTCCAAGGGACTCTCAAGAGTCTTCTCCAACACCGCAGTTCAAAAGCATCAATTCTTCAGTTCTCAGCTTTCTTTATAGTCCAACTCTCACATCCATACATGACCACTGGAAAAACCATAGCCTTGACTAGATAGACATTTGTTGACAAAGTAATGTCTCTGCTTTTGAATATGCTATCTAGGTTGGTCATAACTTTTCTTCCAAGGAGTAAGCGTCTTTTAATTTCATGGCTGCAATAAAGTCAAAGCTATGGTTTTTCCAGAAGTTATGTATGGATGTGAGAGTTGGACCATAAAGAAAGCTGAGAGCCGAAGAATTGACGCTTTTGAACTGTGGTGTTGGAGAAGACTCTTTGAGAGTCCCTTGGACAGCGAGGAGATCAAACGAGTCGATCCTAAAGGAAATTAGTCCTGAATGTTTATTTGAAGGATTGATGCTGAAGCTGAAGCTCCAATACTTTGGCCATCTGATGTGAAGAACTGACTCATTGGAAAAGACCCCGATGCTGAAAAAGATTGAAGGCAGGAGGAGAAGGGGGCGACAGAGGATGAGATGGTTGGATGGTATCACCGACTCAATGGACACGAGTTTGAGCAAATTCCTGGAGATGGTGAAGGACAGGGAAGGCTGGTGTGCTGCAGTTCACGGAGTTGCAAAGGGTCAGACACAGCTGAGTGACTGAACTGAACCGAAACCATCGCTTCTTACGTGAACCAGCCCCCAAACGGTTTCCTGAACTCACTCCGGCTCCCACTCAACAGCCAGGGTGACACTTTCATGATGGAAGTCTGGACCTGCCCCCTCCCTCCTGTTGACACACGTGCCCTGCTCCTCAGAGCGGCTCCACTCACTGCAGTCTCCTGCACCCACACCCAGCGTTTCCCCAAGGGGGGTTAGAGCCAGGCGGAGTCGGCTTGCTCCTTCCTTGAGAACCCCACCCCCACCCCAGACAAAGCCAAGGGGAGGGCGCGGATTAATTTAACTTTTAATTACATCCACTTAACAAGATTATCCAGTTGAGGTTAAAAAAAGTCTGCCTCCCAGATGAAAAAAAGCCCTCTCTTTATCTATTTATATCCACTATATACATAAGCAGAAACAAATATTTCTTTATGGACCATTAAAGATTTAATGTTTAATTTATAGCCACTTTCTCTGGCGGGGTGTCCAGGCACAATGTCAACATTTTTAATTAAATGAAAAAAAATTTTTTATCATAAAGATATATATAGATATATATATATATATTTTTTTTTTTTTTTTTAAGCCACATTTGAACCAGTTAGCAACAGGCCCGATTTGCTGCTCTGGGAGGTGTCGCTGGTGGGAGAAAGTGCTGGGAAATGGGGAGACGTCTCTGGAATTTCAGATCACAGGCTGGGTAGTTTGTGCCCCTCTGGGGGTTGGGGGGGGGGCGGGGGTAGCCCCTGCTGTAAAAGCCCAGCTATGTGGCTGAGCACGGGAGGCTCTGGGTTGTTTGTTGAGTACCCACTGTGTGCCAGGCACTCTCCTCGGTGACTGACACACTCACACAACCTCAGTTCTCCCAACTATGCTACAGGAGGCAGGGGCAGGGTAGGGGCCAGGGATGACCATCAGTGAAGCTCAGTGAAGCGCGACCTGCCCTAGGTCACACAGCAGAATTAAATGGATGAGGAGCCACGTGCAGATCCAGACCAGAGCCCCCAGCCCAAGCTCTTTCCTTTTTTCGTATAGCCTGCTGAGAATGAACTCAGGAAGGAGCCTTCTGATCACTGTGTGTCAGACTTCTTCTGAGTCATCAGAAGTGACCAGACGCCTGGGCGTAAGCAAGGAGCTATGCCAGGGGGACTTGGTCACTGATGGGTCCCTAACACCCGGGTTCAGTGGGCTCCCAGCAATCATTCAGGGAGTTTTTAAGTTCATGAGAGTGAGGGTGGCTTTCTAGGAGGTCCTGGCATCAGGGAGCAGGGACCCTGAGGTCTATAGGAGGCCAGCTGCTGTCTAGCTCTGATCCCTCCTCTTCACTACCCTGCCCCTTGGTGGCAGCAGGTAAAGAGAGTCACTTGCTCTGAGGGTCCCCTGCTGTAGCCTAACCCTAACCCTTCCCTCAAACTGGAACACATGGCCTTAGGGTGCAGCTCATAGCCACCTGGCCGGACTCATGCATGCTGACCTTGGGTGTAGATCGAGGGAAGGACAGCTAGTTGTCCAGCCCATCCCTGGCCCCATCTGAGGGTCCTGGGGGTGGAGATGGGAGTTGGACCCTGAAACAAATCAATCGTGTCCAGGGCGAGCTCTCAGGGCACTGCCCTCCTGTCCTGGGAGGACTCACAGCTGACCAGGGCCCGCTGGTCTGCTGCCACCAGGGGTCACTCCTGAGTCCTTTCAGCAACTCCTGGACTTGGGCCCTCTCGGTGCAGCGTCAGGCCAGGCCATGGGCAGCGAGGGACCGTTCACAGCCGTGTCCCTGTGAAACCGGCTCTCCTGTGTGGGTTCCGCAAACCGACAAGGCCACTGCCTGGCTGGCCGGATGTGTGAATAGCCTGACTGTGCAGGCAGTGGCCACCTGGGGTCTTGCCACAGGCCTGACGCTCTGGGGAAATCGTTGGGCTTACAGGCCAATGCAGTAGATGAAGTAACACCTGCCCGGGGCCCTACGTTACTTTGTTCCAGCTCCAGGGAGAGTCTGGACAAGACCTGTGCGCCCAGAGACTCCCACCCTGGGCAGGGACGGTCGACCATGCAGGAGGGCAGGTGGCCTTTTCTGGGGGCCCAGACTGGACTTTGCTGACTTCCCTGCCCCCGTGCTGCCTGACCCTTCCCTTCTTAGCTGACCCCTCTGAGGCTTGACCTCTTGCCAGGTCTATCCTATAGGTCTTTCTCGAGCCCACAGCTTTCCCAGCCAGTATGGTCATGATCCCGTTTCCAGGACAGGAAACGGGTGGCTGTGTGATCATGTGTGTGTGTGTATGTTGTGTGCTGGGCGTGGGTGTAAGGGGAGCACAGAGTAGTCAGGGAGGGGGCACTGGGGGTGACAGTGCCGCAGGCCCGCGTGGTGAGGCCCCGCCCAGCCGGGGTCAGAGGACACCAATGACAGCGCGAGGGACACTCGGACACTCCATCTGTCCTGCCACAGCTGTGCAGAGAAGTAACGTCTCAGGGGCACAGCCCAGGCTCCCCCGTTTTTCACTCCAGAGCACCGTGCCTGCCAGCTGTACTCAGGGGCAAGGCCATGTTAATTTGAACCACGGGTGGAAATTAGAAGCAGCCAGAAGCCAGCGGCCTTTAATGGGGTGCTACATCTTCCCCTGCTGCTGGCACCTCCAGGGGCAGACTCGGGGAGATGCTGAGTCAGCACCCGGATGGGCAAGGGCCGCCCGAGCTCAGCAGCTGGCACTTGGCTTGGCCTCCCGGGCGTGCTTGTTTCCAGCTCCAGAGGCACCACAGCTCGGGACTGGCGTCCCCTCCTCTCTCCCTCTTCCTTCTTCTTTCCCAGCCCCGGGGGAGGAAGCCCCTCCTGCAAGTCCCAGGGGCAGTGGGGCTGCTGAGACGGGCAATGAGTCCAAACCAAGCCCATAACCTTCATCTCCTGCTTTGGGGCAGAGTTCACGCACTCACTGGAGCCAAGGACGAGCCCAGCTGCCATCCCTGCTGACTCCCTGGGTTCCTCCTGCCTGGGGTGGGGAGGACCTAGGTCCTCTCATCCAACAAACTCTGAGTCACAGTCCTCTAAGAATTGGGGAGCTACCTTCCAAAGCCACGAACTTCCACAGTCCAGAGGAAACGGGCTTGCTGACGGGCCGGCCACGGTGGTCCATCTTCCGCCCCCACCCCCGCCCTCCAGGGTGCCCCCCCCCCCCCGCCCCTCCGGCCTCCACCTCCATTAGCTGTTGAGGTCAGACACTTATTAGCTCTGTTCTTTCCTGCAGGGAGGCAGGCACGCACGCTCGTCTCTGGAGCTTCTATTCCCATAAACCGACCCTCCATTTCTCATGTGGTTCCACTTTAATTACGAAGCTAAATAACGAGAAGAAAATATTAAAATTAAAAAAAAGATCTCTACACAAAGCAAGTTTGCTTGTGCCGGCCACTGGCTCCCAGAGCCAAGGCACAGAGCGAGGATGGCACCACGCCACTCACTAAAAGCATGAGTGTCACTAAATCAATAATTCATTTACTTTAATGAGATAAGTACTTTGAAAACTAATTGCAAACCTGCTCCATTTACTCCGACCTGTTACAGCCCTTAATGTAAATCGCAGAACCATTGCTGTGGGAAGGAGAGAGTCTCTAGGTGGAAGACACCGTGTCATCTTCCTCCCCTTTCTCTAAGAAAGAGAAAGAAGTTCTCGATGGGGGTGGGAGAAAGTGGGGACCCGATGAACTCCATCCCTCCACCCACCCAGCAGTGGCCCAGTGCCCTTTTCCGCTGGCAAGCGGGTGCAGAAACATGTGCTGATATGAAGTGACTGTCCGAACTCTTCCAGATCTTGGAAAGTTGAAGCATGGGCCCTTAGCCTCCTTCCCCTCAAACCCCGAGCCTCAGGTGGAATGCATGGCCTCAGAGAAACCTGTGCAAGGCTGAGCATCCTTAGGAGAGTATGGCCAGCTCATGTTTGGTAAGTGAAATCCCGAAGGGTCCTGAGTGTTCTGGCAGCACACAAGCTGGGGACCAGAAAGGCAGTCTGATTAACAGGCACTGGCGGGTCAGCTAGCACAGCCTGTGCAGAGCTGCACGCACCATTAGCAGAATGCTGAGGTTTATCATCTACCGGGGCTGGCGGAAGAGCCACAGGACCCATGGGGTTGGGAAAAGATACCCAAGTTCTCCTTACTGTCCTTTGCTGTTTGTCTTCGGGCAAAGAAGAGCAATAATGGCAGATTTTTTCCAGCTTTTTATGTTAGGGGAGTCCCAAATCCTTCTCTTGCTTTCTGTTTTCTGGCCTTACTGGAAATCGATTCTAATTCCTCAACATAAATCCAAGGGTACTTCTTGACATTTTTAGGAAGAACCCACATAGTTTAGAGACTTGGTCTCTAAAATGTCTTGGAGAATACAGAAGCACCTATGTTTGCTTTGTGGTGAGATGCTGGTCTGGTTGAGCGCTAGAGTTGACCTGGTGCAGGGAGCTCTGTGCCTTCAGGCCAAGTTGAAGCACTGGAGAGCGGCCAGCAATGACACCCCCAGGCTTGAGGAGGAGGAGCCTGGAACTGTGCCCCTGAAACTCACAGCCCACTGACCCTTCCTGTACTGGGGCAAGAGCAGAGGATAGAATCTCCCTCATTCGAAAGCGCCGGGTGTGTAGCTTACTCATCACTGTCAGGGTTACTGCTGGTACGATTTTGCTAAGAATGTGCTAGATCAGCTCCAGCTCACTGGGCGTCCCTGGAAATAGAGGATAATTTCCCCAAGCTGAAATGGAGCCAGGGGCACAAATGATATTCTGGGGCAGATCCTGGCCAATTAAAAGAAGCGATGGGTTCTGGGGGCTGAGGGGAACAGCGGGAACTGGATTCTTCTCAATTGTGCCAAAGCAGAAGAGGGGAAGGGGAGAGGGGGGTATAGCAACCTAGAGTATGGGAAAGGACTCTGGTGTGTCTCAGTGGAGGCTCACCTCTGCAGAATCCCACCTGCTCACCCTCCTGCTCTGTTGGTTGCAGAGAAGGGGCTGGTGCCCAAGACATCTTGAATGTGACCAGCTACCACAACCCCAGCCTGTGGAGGGGAGGGGAGAGCCGCTGCTATAAGTTATGTTCAGAGACACTGTCCCAGAAAGTGTTTCCTCAAAGACCCCCTGTGTCCTCCAAACTGAGCAAAGGCTGCTCTTTCTAGGTGGCGGTCATTGGTTTTGCGATTCTACCTCGAAAGTCATTGCTCGAAAACAGAAATGTCAAAATTCTCTTTCCGTTTTAAATGTTGCACATCGGCCTGAACTGTGTGTAGGAGTGGAGAGAGCAGAGTGTTTGCCGAGCGCTGTTTCTCTATAGTCACACCTTCCTCCTCCCTGAAGCACCGACCGAAACTCAGAGTGAGCTGTGACACCACCTGACTTCTGCGGACGCCACCCCAGAGGCTGCACTGTCTCTGGGGTGAGTGGGGGATGGGGAGGGGTGGGTCCAGCACTGACTCCAGGTGGAGTCGGCCTGGTAGGACCTGCCATCCACATAGTGAGATGTCCTGGGTGCCCAGCCCCTCTGGGTTAAGTGCAGCTGCCCACAACATGAGGCTAATGAGAAAGGTCATGGGGTAGGGGCACAGAGAGGCGTCACCACCTAGAGAGAGCCTCTTCTATTTTTCCCTTCCACGCTGCAAATCAGTCTCATTTGGGAGGCACTGCGTGACACGGTGGGAAGGGCAGGAGCTGGGCCTTTGGAGGGCTGAGGAGGGACTGCTTTGCAACATGGAAGGGAGGGGTGCGCGGCTGATGCAGGAGCGATGGCAGCGGGCAGAGAAGGGGCACGGTAGCAGCAGACATGCTTCCTTTTGCTGAACCGGCAATCCTGCACGCCCCTCGGAGGTGAGCGATCCTGTGCCCGGACCATCTGCGTACACTGGCAACAGGACGTTGCCATGTAACCCAGTCCAGACGGCTTCACACACGTCAGTCCGGGCCCTCAGGGGTGCTTCTCACAGCCTGCCAGCCTTCACTGCAGCTGCCGCCGCCCCAAGCTGAGACCGAGGGTCAACGAGGCAGGTGGCCTGAGTGGCCGCAGGCTCTGGGAGGGGAGAGCAGACCTTTCCAGCTAGGCAATGGTGGGGCCAACCCATAGGGGCTTTGGCTAATGGCTGCCACTCTGAGGAGCTCATTAGCGGGAGGAAAGCTGCCAGGCCTATGAGCAGCCCCTGGTGGTGGCGAGGGAGCCAGCAGGATCATCCCGACCTCAGCTCTTTGGCTGCGTCGTGTTAGAGCCTGGGAGATCTGAGCAAGAAGGTGAGACAGACTCATTGCTTGTCCCATCCTGCCAGGGTTCATCCCCAGCTTCAACCCAGGCCTGATACCAGAGCTGCCCCTTGGTGAGGTCTCTGGATGGAGCTCCAGGACCAGGGGTTGGGACCCAGGTCTCCCCTGCAACATAGGGCTTCCCAGCCCTGAGCAAGTAACACCAGGGCAGATGGCAGCCATGTGGCCTCAGCACCTGGCACTGCTATAAGCGCTCTGCCCTGTTCTCTCATTCAGTTCATGAGGAAGTCCCAAAGGCTGGTCTGAGTATTGTTCCCATTTTACAGATGAGGAGACTGAGGCCCAGAAATGCTAAATCAACTGTGAGGACAAGGCGAACGAGAGCCTAGGGGGGTGTGCTTCAGCCCCCACTTACCCTGTACCCCAGACGGAACCCCCATGTGAGCTTTTCCCTGAGCCAGCTTCTGAGCCTGAGGGGTGTACAATGCCCCCTCCACCGGGAAGGGGAGAAACAACTAGCCAGGAGGCCAGTCGAGAAGGGAAAACCTGGATGTGAGAGAGGATTTTCAGTCCAGATCAGATGCAAACCAAGCCGTTCCCCGGCTCCACAGCCCTGCCTGCTCTCATTGGCAGACCTCATCCCCCTCTGGTTTCTCTTCAGGCTGCTCTGGACTCCTTGCTGGTTGTGGAGCCCTCCAGGCGTCCACTCCACCCCAGGGCCTTTGCCCCGCCCCAGCTGTTCCTCCCTCGCCTCGGTCTCAGCTAATAGGTTAATATCATAACCTTCACCTGCCCCCCACCCCCAATCCCATCCCCTCCATGGCACTTGACCCTTGCAGGCTCCCTGCAACTTCCTCAGGACCATAATCCCTTGACTGTCCCTCTCCCCCAGCACGATGTAAGCTCCACAAAAGATTTTTATCTCTTTTGTCCACTAATATAGACACTGATGTGTCTCTAGAGTTCAGGACAGGACCTGGTTCAGATCGGACACTTCTTAACTATATTAGAGTAAATGAGGAAAGGCGTGAACACCCACAGAATGGTAAGCACACAGTTCCTCCCTCCTTCCCTCGCTTCCTTTTTTCTTTCCTCCAGTTTTCTCTCTCTCTGGCAGAGTCATAAAGAGCAGAGAGCAAGATGGGAAAGGGCCTGGAGGCCAGAAGTGTAGGTGGAGATTCTCTTGCCAGATTCCACAAAGAGCCCTCCAGGACTGTGTGCCCTCGACTTTCCTGAGGTGGGTCTCTTGAAATGGAGATTCGATTCAGCAGGTCTGGCGTGAGGGGTGGGGTGGGGAGAGCTGAGAGCCTCCATTTCTCACGAGGTCCCAGGTGAAGCAGATGGCCTCGGGTGGTGTGAAAGATGCCAGGGCAGGGACCACAGTCTGAGTCAGAGCTCAAGCACCAAGCAGGTGGGGAGCAGAAATGTGTTTCCTTCTGTTCTATGCTGATCCCCACTGCGACCTCAGTGTGAAGCTGGGATCAAGGCCTGCACGCCTACAGGCTTCTCCTGCTCATCAAAGATGCCCCCAGAGTGGCCCTCCTCCGCATCAAGGTCTTGGTTGCTGATGGATTCTGCCAAGGGGAGGGAGCAGGACTGGAGGGTGCCTGGGACCAGAGGAACTGCTGGTTTGTTTTTCTGGGACAGGGAGAGGACAGAGATATAAGAATACCTGCCGTGTTTACACAGCACAGCTGGGGACCCCGGGCCATTCACAGCACTCAAAGTCTGAGTTATTGACACGGCTCCTCTCTGCCTGGCTACATCCTAAACCGAAATAACCACTCTGGAAGGGCTCTCTGTCAGTCACGGCTTTCTGTGGAGAAGCCAAGCACCCAAGCCTGGAATCCTTCGTGCCCAGACCTCACCCACCCCACCGTGTCTCACACCCGAGGGGACCCGGCCCCTCATCTTGAGCCCCTGCTGCAAGGGTGTGCAGGCATTTATACATTGCTCTCTGAATTTCACCCCAGCTGTTCTCCACTGAAGGAAAATCAATGGGAAGAGCTCAATTAATAACAAGAGGGGCAAAAGGATTAGGATCCTAAATTAGGTCAGTGCTGCTGCCTGCTCCCAGGGTAGGACCCCTTAATCATTGTTCCATTCTTGAGAGGTGGACTGCAGGCTGAGTGGAACGCTGGAGTGGATTCTTCCTGAGCACTGAGGGGCCAGGCCAAGGTTGATGCAGTAGAATTGGTCTTTCTCCGCTGGATGGAAACCAACCTATGCGCTTCAATCATGAGTGCGGGGGCAGCCCAGACAGGATGATGTGTCTCTAACCCTAGGCCATGAAGCATCACTGTGGTCACCTTTTCTTCTTTCCGTTTCAGGTAACCTAGTGGCTGAAGCTGCGGGAGCTTGCCTGCTGAGCTGGTGAGTTCTCCAGGTAAGGCTGGGGCAGATGAGGCGTCAGCCTCCACACCCCAAAATCTTGCTCGTAGCTGTTCTGGCTGGCTGCTGCTTGGCTGAGCAGGCCTTGAGCGCAGGTGGGGTAACACAGGTGGGGCTAACGAGGCCTTCCAGAGTCCCGAGGGCTCTTAGAAGCTCAGTTTGATCCCTCCTCCGCTGACCCAGGTGGACACGGGGGCTGTCCCCCTGCATGGGCTTCATTCCACCGTGACCCTGCCTGGCTTTGGAAGCTTTTATGGGTCTGGACACACTCCGGCTGGAGTGAGAATCGCAGCAAAGGTGATTTTTTTGTGTGATTCCTTTTCCACTCTCCCAGCCCAGCGTTTTGGATGGTGGCCAGCAGTTTTAAGGAGCAATCCAAGCGAATGTTGGTATTTTATAGGCACTTTGTAAATTCTGTAGCACTTTAAATTTATGTTATTTGTTCAGGACACTGGAAAGGCACACAAGCTTTCTGCTGACACCGATACCCGCTTTGCCAGTCAGGCTTTACCTGTCGCGGCGGGGCCCTGGGGCCTGGAGATGCCCACACTGCTCTGCGGCAGCCCTGTGAGGAGCCGCGAGAGGATGAGGGAGGCAGAAGACTGCCCTAACGCTTCCTGAGCCACCGCTTCCTTCTTTCTAGGCTGCCTGGTGAGATTCAGCTGGAAGCAGACCAAAGGAGTCAAAGCTGCTGTGCTCTTTGCCTGGAACCAAAGCTTCATGACGTCCAGGGCGTTGCCAGCAGCTGTCCAAATCTCCACGGCTCAGAACAGTGCCTGGCACACAGTGGAACCTAGTGAGTATTTGCTGGTTGACTGCAGGCACACACACCATGGAGTGGATTGTGCCCTTGTGTTGTTGTCCAGTTGCTAAGTCACATCTGACTCTATGTGACCCCGTGGACTGCAGCACACCAGCCTTCCCTGTCCTTCACCATCTCCCAGAATTTGCTCAAACTCATGTCCATTGAGTCAGTGATGCCATCCAGCCATCTCATCCTCTGTCTTCCCCCTCTCCTCCTGCCCCCAATCCCTCCCAGCATCAGAGTCTTTCCCAATGAGTCAGTTCTTCGCATCAGGTAGCCAAAGTATTGGAGCTTCACCTTCAGCATCAGTCCTTCTATTGAATATTCAGTGTTGATTTCCTTTAGGGTTGACTGGTTGGATCTCCTTGCAGTCCAGGGGATTCTCAAGAGTCTTCTCCAGCACCACAGTTCAAAAAGCATCAGTTTGTCAGCACTCAGCCTTCTTTATGGTCCAACTCTCACATCCATACATGACTACTGGAAAAGCCATAGCTTCAACTATATGGACCTTTGTGCCCCTGTGTGTCCCAGTCCTAATCCCAGAACCTATGAATGTGGTCTGACTCAAGAGAGAGTCTCTGCAGATGTGGTTGAGTTAAGGATCTGGAGCTGAGCTCATCCAGGGTTTCGGGTGTCCATCTAAATCCAGTGACATGTGTCTTCACAAAAGAAGGGATGGAGATTTGGACACGGACACACAGGGGACAAGGCCATGTGAAGATGAAGGCAGAGATTGGGGTGATATGTCTACAAGCCTGAAAGCTCCTGGGGCTGGAAGATGCAAGGAAAGTCCCCTGCTAGAGTCTTTGTAGGAAGCACAGCCCTGCCGACACGTTGACTTTAGAGTTCTGGCCCCCAGAACTGTGAGAGAAGATGTTTCTATTGTGCATAGCCACCCAGTTTGTGGAAATCTGTTACAGCAGCCCCGGGAAACTTGGGCCCATGCTCTGGCCTGGAGCTTAGTCCTGGCAAGGTCACCTCCTCCATACACCTCTAAAACATATTCCCCAGCTCCCCACTCCCACTTCTTTCTGTCTTACTGCCTGCTGCTGGAGGGGGCACGCTCGGAGGATGGGTGGGGGGCCTCTACTCCCTTCTTTCTTCCTGGCAGCCAGCCCCTCTGGAGGAAGCTGCCTGCTCAGGAGGAGGTAGGGGATTGTCACCTCTGCCTCAATCTAGAAGGTGGATTTGTGGCCGTAAATAAAAACAGCTCTGAACCGGTCCAGAAAGCGGCTGGGCAGCATCCTCCCAGGGCAGACTCTCCACAGGCCCTTCCCTGCAGGCCCCACATCCAGCGCTGGGCAATGTGGGGGTGGCAGTGGGGAGGTGTGATCCTTGACCCACACTTCAAAGGCCCCAAAGCAGAAAGCCTAGATCTCCGACAAACAAAACTCCTCTTGCTGTCCTCCGCCTGTAGGAATGCTTTCGGCGAAACTTGTGACTTCTTAAACTCCTATTACATTTTAAAATTTAAGGCTGGTTTCCTCCCCAAAGCCGGCCCTGGGGGGGTCCACAATTATGAACTGTCTTCAGGCGGTTCTGGGGAGCAGCTGGCCCCGGGACTCAGAACCTCTCATTTAACGAGGGTTTAACCTGCAGTGAGACGCTGTCCTTGCTCTCTGGTTCCTCGTCCCTAATCATCTCTCAGGAAGGACTCATCAAAAGCATTTTGAAAGTCAGGTAAATTATGTCCACTGGGTTGCCGGGATGCCTGCCATTTTATTAACTTTTTAGAGCGCTCTGGTGAGTCCGAGTGCCCGCTTTCCTTGTGGGTGTGTGGAGCTGTTTGACCTCATTACCTCCAGGCACACAGGTCTGTAATTTCCAGGGTCTCCCTGGGTGACGTTAGTGACTTGCCAATTTCCAGAAAGGGCTTAGTTTCCGAATCCCTTTCAAGATCATCGCTATTTTAAACTTTCTAATTCCATTAGGTGAATCCGCTCCAATTTCGGAGATTTACTGGGCTGGGATTTCGCAGGTAAGCTTATAAACTGCTTCCCTAGAGCCATGGCTGGGAAAGCCTGCCGACCCTGGGCAGGCCATGCACACCCGAGGCTCCAGGTGACTCTGGAAGGACTCAGAACTGGCTGAGGGTGGGGGCCCCCACATGGCTTGAGTCAGGAAGGTGTGCGGCTTGGCGTCCAGACTGCTTGGGCAGCAGGAACTTAAATTCGTTAGTCATATGAACATGTCACAAATCCACTGGCACCGCAAACCCTCCCCAGCGTGGAGATTCCAATGGGGCTGCTCCCCTGTGACTGCCAGGGGGATGCTGTCTGTGAGACCTCTGTTAGATGCCTTTGCCCTCCTATAGCACCGAGGCTCATTTCAATGGGAAGAGTGCCCTGGACAGAGCAGCTGCTCTGGGTTGGGACAGAAACAACCCTAACTAAGGTTAATGAACTGTTGCTCCTGCTGTTCCTGCTGTCCTGACCTCTGTCCCCACCCCCGTCTCCTGAAATTTCTCCTTCTCCCTTCAGATTCCACTCCCTGCCTTGTCCAACTTAGATGCTGTTCTAATTCATGTCCACTGAGAACCTCAGCCTGTGCCCTTATTTGGAAATATGGTCTTTGCAGATGTAATTAGTTAAGATGAGGTCATACTGGATTAGGGAGGGCCCGGAGTCCAATAACTGAGGTCCTAATAAGAAGGGGAAATTGGTACAGAGATACAGGCACACAGACACACAGGGGAGACGGCTGCAGGAAGACAGAGCAGAGATCAGAGTGATACAGCTGCAACTCAAGCAGCGGCGCTTTGTGCTGGAACACAGCACCCAAGGGGGCGTCCAGAGAAGTCCCCTTCCTAGGCAGGGCTTGGGGAGAGTGTAGTGGGGACTGAGGAGGGGACCGAGCTGACTGCGATGGGGCCCAAGGAGGTGGCGGGGAAGCTCACATACTTTAACCCATAGTTGTTGTTCAGTCGCTCAGTAGTGTCCGACTCTTTGCAACCCCATGGACTGCAGCACGCCTGGCTTCCCTGTCTTTGACCATATTCTGGAGTTTGCTCAAACTCACGTCCATTGAGTCGGTGACGCCATCCAACCATCTCATCCTCTGTTGCCCCCTTCTCCTCCTGCCTTCAATCTTTCCCAGCATCAGGGTCTTTTCCAATGAGTCTGAGGCCAATCTACAAACTGGGGGCACAGTGATAACAGTCTTTGTCCGCTGGGATGACTGAGAGCTGCCTGCTCTGAGGGTGCCCCATCTTCAGCCCCAGGTTACAGGTGAGGAAACAAGGCTTGCAGGTTAAGTGATTTGGGCAAGGTCATGCAACAAGATGTCAGGGCTACAATTTAGACCCATTTTTTCTGGACCCCAAAGCCCAAGACCAACTTAAGTTTTGGGGCTCAGTATAGTCTGAAAATACAGCCCCTGTTTAACGAGTACGAAGACTTTCAAGACGGTAACCAAAGATCATTAGAGCCAAGCCTGGGGACCTTAAGCCGCCCTGCCAGGGCTGAGCTTATAATCACTGTCCCTTTGCAGCTCTTTCTGGGCAGGGGCCCCCCTCTTGCCATCAAGACCCCTCCCGAGCCCCTCTCTAAAGGATGGACGATGCCTGGACCATGTCTCCTCCAGCCAAGTCCCTCTCCTAGTTTTCCCTCCTCCTACTTCATTCTGTCCGAAAGATCTGACTCTCGGAGCAAACCACTAAAGCTCTCCAGACCCAGTCATTCCTCATTAAAAAGAGTAAGAACTCACATCATACAAGGGTGCGGGCCACCATAGAAAATGTCACCTGCCTGGTCAAAGACTCACGGGGAGCCCAGGCCTGAGGCTCAGGGATCCCCCCTGCCCAGCCCCACACATGTACTGAGTCCACATCGGCCACCTGCGAGCAAGGCTTGCTGCCTCCGGGCCTTTCTCTCAACATCTCCTTTGTCTTCAAAATAGCCCTCCAGGCCGTGGGCAGGAGGCCTCCTTTTTCCAGGTGAGAGCACCGAGGCCGAGGTCCCCGAAGCAGCTGGAGCCACCTGGCCAATGAGGAAGGGCGCGCTGGCAAGAGCGCCAGCTTTGAGGGCACATGGAGCTCCTGCCAGAGAGAATCAACCAGCACAGACTCCGGAAGTGAGCCTGCAGGGCGGCCTCCACGGGCAGCAACTCGTAAAAGGCCCATAAAAGCAACTTATAAAAGGTTGATCTCCCAGTGGCTTCGAGTGGGACCCTGGTGTCACGAGTGTGGGAGATTTTATCTGTCTCCTGTGACACCTCCGTTGCTCAGCTGAGTTGAGACCCGGATGCTACTGGTAACCACTGGCAATACTGTCACTTCCTTGAAATCACAAGACAACGAGAAGAGTCGTTAAGCATTTTCTCCCTAACAGGCGGGTGGGTCCCTCTGCCCAGTGTTCTCGAAGATGCTATCTGTCCCCCAACCCCAGGGGCCCTTTCCTGAGAAGCAGGCCCCTGCCTTCCTCTGCCAAGAGCTGAGAGCAGGCCGCCTCATGCAGAGACTTTCCTACTGTTGGTGAAATCGATTCAGTTGGGGATTTTGTTCCATTTGGGCTATGCTGCCGAAGCCGATTTTGTCACCTGACTTGATTCTGTTGGAGTCAGTCCCCTGCACTACGGGGGAGGCCCTGGCTGCAGGAAATCAGGGCACACACCCCACCCCCAGCTCTGCCTCCCCCTCCTGACATCCGTCTCTAGAAAGAGTGCCCCTCAGATGTGCTGATCTCCTTCTAGCCGCCCCTTGTCCTCTTCTCCAGGGCCGCTGCTGAGCCAGGGCCCCCACCCCCTCCAAGGGCAGCAGCAGCAGAGGAAGTCCCAGTCCAGCCAGAAATGAAAAACACTCCCACGTTTCGAGGGGCTCTGCCTCTGAGCGGGGAGTTAGGATCAGAACAGACATCCTTAGGGGCTTGGAGACCTGAGGGCTGCTGACCACAGCAGGCCCCCCAGCTCACTGGGGCTGGACAGATGGGAAGGAGCTTCCCTATCCATGAGAGTGGATCTAGAATGTTCTCTGAGCGTCCTCTACTATGCTTTGGGGTGACCCTTCTAAAGCTGGGCTGCAGAGTCACTGGCAGGGGCCAGGGGCTGAGGGCTGCCTGCTCTTCTGTCCTTTGTCCTTATTTGTGAGGCTGGTATGGAACCAGGAGAAGTCTGTGTTCAGATCACTCTGGCGGCTCAATCATCTTCTAGAGTGCTTGGGCTCTAGGGCTAACCTGGCCAAGTGAAGGCCTCCTGCCCCACCAGTCCGCCCCCATCAGCACCCATCTGCCTGGATGCTGTTACCCCACCTGCGAACCCTTCTCGGGTTGTGCCTTTGGGCTGGAGACCTGGGGCCTTGGGTACCAGAATGTGATGGAAGGTTGCTGCCTACCTAGTGGGTGTCTGGACCTCATTGCCTCAGTTTCCTCAGTGGAGAAAAGTTCCCACCTCATAGGGTGGCCTTGATGATTGGTTGAATGAAGACTTCTGATTATGCAGCATGGGGTCCTCAGCAAATGTGAGGCATCACAGCTCTTTTCTTTACCTTTAGAGGGTGGAGTTGGACTCTGGGAGGTGGCAGATTATCTGGGAGGCAGCAAGTCTGGCCTCTCTCCTCCATACTCAGAGGCCGCTCCCAGTTGTGCGGGTCAGGGAACCGCAGCGATGCCCTAGAAATGCTGTGTCATAAGTATGGCTTGGGGGATGTTTGCTCTCAGTCAGGCTGGGGGTACAGTTACCAGGCATCTCCACATGTCTGGTTCTCCAGTCTGCTTATCCCTCAGACACCCTTATCCCGAGAAACAGCCCCTCCATCCACTCAGTTGCTCAGCTCAAAGCCCAGGAATCATTGTTAAACCTTCTTCCTCTCCTACCATCTCCCTGGTCCAAGCATCAGTGAGCCACTCAGGGCTTCCTCCCAAACGGGTCCCCATTCCTTCCTTTCAGGCCCTGCCATTGGCTAGGTCCAGGCTTCCATCAAACCAGCCAATCCTAAAGGAAATCGATCCTGAGATTCATTAGAAGGACTGATGCTGAATCTCCAATATTTTGGCCACCTGACGTGAAGAGACAACTCATTGGAAAAGACCCTGATGCTGGGAAAGAGTGAAGGCAAAAGAAGAAGGGGCTGGCAAAGGATGAGATGTTTGGATGGCTTCGCTGACTCAATGCACATGAATCTGAGCAAACTCTGGGAGACAGGGGAGGACAGGGAAGCCGGGCGTGCTACAGTCCATGGGGTCGCGAAGAGTCAGACGGGACTTGGTGACTGAACAACAGCAACAGCAAGGTTTCCACCGTGTCACCCATGCCCTGGGTTCCCACCCCACCCCTCCGTGATCCCACAGCCCTGAGAAGGAGGGCCGACCTCTCCCACCTCCCGTTCTTAGCTCTGCCTGACTGGCCTGCCTGAGCCAGGCTTCCTGTTTCCGTCTCTCTCTGACTCTCTATGTCTCCCTCTCCCTTCCTCCTCTCGGGGGGTTTCCTCCCAGAGATCTCGTCCCTCCTTCCCAGCTCCTTCCTGCTCTCGGCCCCTCTGCCCAGCACACTTTGTCCCTAGACTCTGCCGGTCGGTTAGATTTCAGAGATGCCCTGCCCTCCAGGTCTGAAGTGCAGCTGGGCCCTGGCACAGCTGCCCAGTTCTCTGCACAGCGCGGGGCTCCCGTTTGGGTAACTTTGTCTGTGGGCTAACTCCCCCTCCACCCCAGACTCTTGGCTCCATGAGCTCAGGGGCTTGTCTGTCTTCCCTTTCGCTCATCCACATCCCAACCCCTGGACAGTACTGACCACAGAGTGCATGCTCACTCAAGTGGGCTGAGCGAGAGGAACAGAGGAACTACGCTGTCCACCCCGACCCCACCCCTGCTGCAGGCGTCCAGCGGGCTCTCTCACAGATGCAGACATCTTAGCATTTGTCCGGCACTTGCCATGTGCCCAGCTCTTTGCCAGGTTCGGATGGAAAAGCAGATGTACCGTCGGCCCACCCTGAAGCTAAGCTCTTGTTATGCCCCTCACTCCCACCTCCAACTCACCCATTAACACCCTGCAACCAAGGGACACACCATGAGTTTGGGTTAGAAGTGACGAGTGCCTTCAGAAAACACTAGGATAGGCGGTGAGATGACCGTGAAGGAGGCGGCTCTGGGTTTGGCCTGGACCTAGAAGAGGAGAGTGAATATTTCCTTTAGACACAGTTATCACAGGTACAAACAAGTACCCGTGCACACGTGTCCATGGCAGCGCTGTCCCCAGGAGCCGAAAAGTGAAAGCAACCCAAGTGTTACCAGCAGATAAACACGGTGTGGTCATCCACAAAGTGGAATATCACTCAGCCACAAACAGGAGTGAAGCGCTGACACCTGCCACAACACGGATGAGCTCGGGAAACATTCTGCAGAGGGAAGTCAGCCAGACACAGAGGCCACCGAGTGTGTGATTCCACTGATGTGAAACCTCCAGAAGTGGCAAGTCCGTGAAGACAGAAAGACAATTAGCAGCTGCCTAGGGCTGGAGGGTTTGGGGAAATGGGGTATCACTGGTCCTGGGTGCAGAATTTCTTTTGGGGATGATGAAAGTGTTTTGGAATTGATTATTGTGATAACTCTGTGAATACATGAAAAATCCTCACATTGTACTCAATTTGTGGGGGGAGGTTCAAGACGTTTTCATTTTCAGAGCTTCGTGCCCTTTAAATGGGTGAGTTGCATGATATGTGAATTGTATCTCAATAACACAGTTATTTAAAAAAAAAGAGAGAGAGAGAGAAAGAGCTAATGTTTCTGTAGCCAACTCACATGCTGGGTGGTCCCTGAGCACGTGAGTGCACTGGCCCACCCTGCCCAAGATACCTGTGCTGCCGCCTCCCTTACAGATGGGAAACTGAGGCTTGGACATTGCGCTTGCCCAGGCTGGTGGGGGGTGCAGAACTCGCACGTTGGTGCATGTGGTTCTAGACTCTGCACGCTCAACCACCGCCGTGTCTGCCACGGGTGCAAGGTGAGCCTGAGATGAGGTCAGCCATCGCCTTGCACATGCTCTGAGCATCAGACTGGCTGTTAGGTTAGGCTGAAAGTGATGGTGCTGCCAGCTCAAGCTCTGACTGAGGGGACACTGGGCAGGCTGAGCTTCACATCCCATCAGGGACCAGAGGAAGCTGAGAGTGGCCAGGCTGCCCCGCCCCCAAGATCAGCCCACCTGGCCCCTGGCTGCCCACACCTCCATGCCCCTGAGCTTAGGTCTGGTTCTTTGCCTTGCATGCTGCCCTGCCTGGCTCTGCCTGATCCCATCAACGCTCTGAGGCCTCCAAGGACTCCGTGGTGAGGGGGCGGGCTGCAGTTCATCCTGTACCTTGTACTGTAAATACAGATATAAGTATTACAATTTAGTTTAATATTTAATATCATCGGGTTAATACGCATTCCAAACTCCATAAATAATCATTAGCTGAGGGTTCTAATTGTGCTGGTGGGATCCGACTTCATGACTAATTTAAAGACCAGAAGACGTTCCCATATTCAGCTACCCCAAATGCCATAAATTAACCTGCAGCCCATCTCTGTCATCAGAACCACTGGGATGTGCCGAGGAGAGGACAGGCTGCTGGGAGCCTTTGCCCAAGCTGCCCCAAGTGCACTGCCTGGCTGGGTGGGGGGCTGGCAGGCTGCCCACTGTGGGGCCTGGGCAGCCCCACGGGTCAAGGGGCAATGTCAGCTGAGAGGGTTGCCTCTTGGGAGGAGGCTGGCTTGAGGAAAGGTTGTGTTGAAAGCTGGAGAAATGAGCTACTTGCAGAGGAAAGCAGAGGAGGAGGTTGGGCAGGCCTACTGGAAAATTCTATGGGCTCTGGGGATGCCGTGTACAAATCAGAAAGCCCTGAAACAGTCCACCTGGCAGCCTCCAGACCCTGCTCATGGCCTGCAGGACGCTCCAGGAGGTGAAAGGTTGTTTCAGCAGGATTCTGGGTACAGCAACCCACGTGGGCCCTAGAGTTTCTGACCTAGCAAAACCTGAAGAGCTTCATGGGTCAGGAAGTAGGTTTCTAAACCCCTAATCAGGGCACAGAGTCTGGCCAAAGATTTTTGTTTGGTATGAGGAGGGAGCCTGGACAGGATGGCTTAGATTGCAAATACACACAAAACCTCACTTTTGAGGGTGTATAGTAATCGCAAGGTACCATATCTGGAATTGGGATTGTCCCAGAAGGTCTAAGACAGGCATTGTCTGTGGGGAACCAGGCCAGCTCCTTCCCGGCCTATGTGCTGCTAGCATTCACCCCTGTGCCAGCCGGGCCTGAGCCTCAGCCTGGTGCTCTGCCAACTACAGCCTCACATGGAAGGTGCTGCTGGGTTAAACTTCCTGTCCCTGCCCTGGGTGGAGGCTGCAGGGCCCAGGTCTGCTTGGCTGGAGTAGCCAGCGTGCGTGATACTAGAGCTGGTGGAGGCTTAGCCCAGCATCCCTGGAACAGATGAGGACATGGAAACCTGGAGAGGACAGGGCTCACCCAGGTCACCGGGCTGGTGAGCGCAGGGCCAGCATATGGATCCACCCTGGACATCGTCGCTTCCTGGAGGAACAGGCACACCAACAACAGGTTTTGGCCGAGTGCATTCATGGTGCCAGCTGCCTTTGGACTCTCACCGCGTCCACTTTCTCATACGCTCCTCCCACAGCTCTCTGAGGTATGAGCCACTTATCCACCCATTCTGGGACTTCCCTGGTGGCCCAGTGGTTAGGAAGCCACCTTAACCAATGCAGGGGATGTGGTTCCATCCCTGATGTGGAATAAGGTCTCACATGCCATGGGGCAAATAAGCCCTCATGCCACAACTAGAGGAATCCTGCATGTTGCAATGAAGACCCAGCACAGCCAAAATAAACAAAGAAAGAAATACAATACGTCCATTCCACAGATGAGGAAACTGGGGCTTGGAGAGCTTCAGACACCCAATCATTAAGTGGCAGAACCGGGTCTAAAATTCCACACTGTGAGTAGGAGGCGCATAGGGGAGAGACTGGTGAAGGCCCTGGGTTCTGGGGAACTGGCAGGAAAGAAGACACAGAATCAGATTAGCAGGACATGTGTCTCCACTTCTCTAGGGTGGGCGCATAGAAGGTGTTCCATGTTTACTGACATGGTTTATACATCCCCTCTGATGTTTATAACAGGGCCTCCTTTAACATCTGTGTTTCTGGACTTCTAGTTATGCCAAGATTCTTGTGGATGGCGGGAATGCCCTGTTGCAATAGCCCCGGACAGCAGGAGCACAGAGCTTGGCATGTAGTGACTGCTTGGGCAGTGGTGGGGTCTGCCCAAATTTGAGACCACGTGTACTTAGTCGCTCAGTCATGCCTGACTCTCTGCGACCCCATGGACTGCAGCCCGCCAGGCTCCTCTGCCCGTGGGATTTTCCAGGCAAGAATACTGGAGTGGGTTGCCATGCCCTCCTCCAGGGTATCTCCCCAACCCAGGGATTGAACCCAGGTCTCCCACATCGCAGGCGTATTCTTTACTGTCTGAACCACCAGGGAAGCAGAGAGACCATGTAACATAGTTCAAATAACTCTGGGTGGCCTTCCTGGCCAGTGCTCCTTTCCACCTTCTCTGTCCAGCTAGTATTTGCTCAATAAACACAAATAAATGGAAATGTTACCTGAGCTCCCCACAACTAGTGAGATGGATCTGCTTTGAAGTGATACGAATCTTATTGCCTGGGAATTCTTGACTCTGCTTGCCCACCCTTGCAGGAGACCACCTTCTCTGAAATGTGGATGCAAATTCATGTCTGTCATCAAGGATGTTAGGAACAGGCTTCCCTGGGGGGTCCAGTGGTTAAGAATTTACCTGCCAATGCAGGAGACTCGGGTTTGGTCCCTGATCCAGGAAGATCCTACATGCCTCGGAGCAGCTAAGCCCATGTGCCGTAACTACTGAGCCAGCGCCCTAGAGTCTGTGCTCCACAACCAGAGTTGTTGTTGTTGTTCAGCCGTAAGTAATGTCTGACTTTTTGCAGCCCCATGGACTGTAGCACACCAGGTTTCTCTGTCCTCCACTATCTCCCAAAGTTTGCTCAAATTCATGTCCATTGAGCCAGTGATGCTGTCTAACCATCTCATCTTCTGCTGCCCCCTTCCCCTTTGGCCTCCAATCTTTCCCAGCATCAGCGTCTTTTCAGCCACTGCAACGACAGGCCGCACACTGCTACGAAGAGTAGCCCCTGCTCACCGCAACTAGAGAGGACCTACTTGCAGGAACGAAGACCCAGCGCAGCCAGAAATAAATAAATAAATAAAAATTTTTTTTTTAAAGAAAGTTAGGAAAAAGGACCAGTGTCACCTTGGGAGGAACAACTGGAGGTCTCGGTGAACAAGAGAGGAAAGACGCTGGTCTAGGCTAATAGGTGTGTGTAGGAGGGTGGAGGGCGGCCACGGTGGTGGTGGTAGTGGTGCTGGAGTGATGCCCCAGACTGACTGTTAGGGGCTGAATTATGTCCCGCAGATTCATATGCCGAAGTGCGACGGTATTTGGAGATGGGGCCTCCAGGGAGTAATGAAGATGGGATGAGGTCATCAGGGTGGGACACCAATCTGATAGGGTTAGTGTCCTTATAAGAAGAGAAGGAAATACCAAAGACCTCTCTGTCCCCACGTGAACACAGAGGAAATACCGTGTGAAGACACAGGAGGATGGCCACTGTCAACAAGCCAGGAGGAGCACCCTCATCAGAAACCACCCCTGAAGTCACCTTGATCAGGGATTGCCCAGCCTTCAGAACACTGAGAAATGCCTGTTATTTAAGCTCCCCAGTCAATGGTGTTTTGCTGTGGCAGCCTCAGCAGGCTAATACAGAGGCAAGGTGGTATTTCATGACGGGAGGGTTTGGTTCGGATGTTCGGAATGTAAATATTTCCATTTACAAGTGCAGTAGAAAGTAAAGTGAGGGCTTCTCTGGTGGCTCAGTGGTAAAGAATCTGCCTGCCAATGCAGGAGACACGGGTTCGATCCCTGATCCGGGAAGATCCCACGTGCCACGAAGCAGTGAAGCCTGTGTGCCACAGCTGTTGAGCCTGTGCTCTCTCTAGAGAGCCCTGACAGCCACAGCTACTGAAGCCTGCACCCTGGATCCTGGGCTCCATGACAAGAGAAGCCCGTCACTGAAACTAGAGGTCAGCCCACGGAGCAATGAAGACCCAACACAGTCAAATTAACAAATAAAACTATTAAAGAAGCAGAGTGAAAGATTTTACTGTCAGACCTTGAGAACTGCGTACCACCTGTGTTATGTGGCTGCAAATCTTAGACCCAACATTCAAAGACAAGATCTAAGTGGTGGCCACCTGATGCCTGGGGATTAGGCTTCCAGGTGCCCAGGACGGGGTGCAGCAAGCCTGCCAGCCAGCTATAGGACGTGCTCCCTCAAAGCTGCTCTTGCTTCTCTGTTGTGAAGCAGGGGATGGAAGGGATCCCAGTGCAGTGTTCTTCCTCTCTTCTTCCCTCACCCACCAGCCCCCTTGGAACTCAAGGGAATGTCTTGAGAGTTAAAGCAGTGGTGTGTGTGTGTGTATGCGTGTGCGCGTGTATATGTGTGATGTCCTTCTCAGAATAACCTAGAGTGGCGAGGCATGGTCCAGAGGAGAAGATCACTCCAACCACAGCAGACGACCAAACCAGCAGCTGTAGATAGAGCTAGAAGTCACAAACCAACACATGTGCTTACACACGTAAACCACTAATCCATCAAAAAAGGAAGCACGCAGTCCTGTCGGGTGTGATAGGTGACGGGTTGAAGAAGAGATGAAGGGTGGTGGCTCAGGAACCCAGTGGGTTGTTGGGCACAGAACACACACACACACACGAGTCCGGGAATACCAGGCCTGTCCAGTTTTCCATAGGTACCTTCCATACCCACTCTGCAAGCAGTTCCAAAGGGAGGGCTTCACACTCACGTGCTTTGAGCAGCAGGTTGGCTCTCCGGCGTCACTTAGGGACACTTTTGGAGAGAACATACTCCTTTGATGGGTATGCACTTTCGAGAGTGAATTTAAATTAAGGCTGTAGTTACGCAAATAGATTGAAGGAACACATGGGCTGAGGGCTCCAGAAGTTGGGATCAGGTGCTATGCTGTGTGCACACCTTGCGTCAGAGCAGAAAATGATAAACCAAAGCATCCAGCTTACTCTTTTGCACACCCCCAGGTACCCCCGTGTACATGCCATCCTGAGACCAGGGACAGAGCAGGATGCCAGGGAAAGCTGTCTGTAGATGGGGTCCTTTCCTTTCCATTACAGAACAGCTGTGGTTACATGGGGCATGGCTCTGCCGTCCATCACGTACTGCTGAGAACATCCTGGGCAGAACTCTCCATAAATCAAGGGTGGAAGAGAGGGCGAACCAAGCATGTTAGCGAGAGAAAGGGCTGCGTGAAAGATGGGCTGCTGTCGTCCCCAGACCACATGCGTCGTCTCCGTCGGCAGGTGGGGTAACTGATTTAGCGGGAGCCTCGGAGCCAGACAGACCTGGGTTCCAGTCCCCAGAGCAGCCTAGTTGTGTGGCCTTGGGGACTTCCTTCCAGTCAACTTTGAACAGAGCTTCCTTGTCAGTGAAATGAGGGAAGCGTTGCAGGGCTGGGGGAGGGAGGAGGTGCTGTGATGGGAATTCTCCAGGTGCCTGGGGCATGGAAAGGCGGGTGTGGGCATGTGATCAGGCCAGGATGGCCCGACTGCACTTTGGATATTGCATCGGCATCCATAGCCCTTCCTGGCCAGCATTCCCGGCTCAGCTTTTGTCCTGCCAATGACCGCACTGTGGGACCTTGTTGAGGTTCACACCCGATGGTGTATGGATTTAACTGCCATCCTCAAGGGCTTTCAACACATCAAGAGGTGTTAAATTCAATAGGTGGCCTTGAGGGGTTTGTTTTTGAACACACACACATATATATATGAGTAATCTTTCCCTTGGTCAAGCTTGCTTAGTGCTGGCTTTGGGTGCTCAGAGATCCTAGTGAACAAACAGTCATCAGGGAAATAAACAGACATTAGGCTGCACACAGACCCATCCACATAGGCACAACCCATTAATTTGATCACTGTGGAGCTGGTCCATGGACTTTGCTGAGACAAATGTATCTGGGCAGTGTGGGGTGGGAAGGGGACGACAAGAGAATGACATTAATTCAGAGGCTGTCGTATTGGGTTGCAGTTTTATTTGCTTCTTGAGATAGTGCTGACCAAATGCCCTACAGCTTATTACTGACCATGCAGTTCTGGAGTGGGTTTGGGAGAGCAAAGGGATGGGGTTTGGGACACAGGGAGCTGCGGGGTGGGGGCAGAGGTGACGAAAGGGAACTTTCCTGCAGATACAATCAAGGAGAAGGTTGATTGAAAACACAGGTGTAAAAGAAGGCCTATGGGGGCGGGGCTGAGAGTAGAGGAGCCGCGGTGCTGGCTGAATAAAGTACAGGAAAACTTCCATGTCAAAATGTTTTCCCCCTAAGGGATTCACTGATGCATTTCCTTTTTAGAAAAGGGTTCTTTTCTGCTCTCGGGAGCTTAATTTCATTTGGAATGAAAAATGACGAGAGCGAATTGGACGAGCTGCTTAGACCCAGCCTGAACTGCTAGCTCAATGCACTTCGTGTTTATTTAGCTGAAAGCCTGGGTGTGAAGTAGAGGAAAGAGGGGCACGGGGCAGGCGGGGAGGGTCACTTCATGGGTGTGGGGGAGAGGCAGGCTGCCAGTTCAGACAGGGTCCTTGAGCTGCGGGGAGAAGGGCCCCAGGGGAAGAGGCTATCTCGCCAGGGGGCTCGAGACACACCCTCTCTGGGCTGCCTGGACCCCTCATCATCTCGCTCTGAGGATTCCCAAACCTTGGTTGAAACTGTCACCCACATCTCTCCCAAACGCAGCGGTCGACTGTACCACAGTGGGCCCAAAGTGGGAGGGGGACCCATCTGACAGTGAGTTGGGGGGAGCTCCCTGCCTAGGGGGCAGGCTAGAGGAAGAGAAAGTTGGACCCTTGCAAAGCCAGACCGACCCTCAGCTCTACCTGGAGCTCATTAGTACCAGCATCTTTGCAGTTCAAGTGGCCTGGCCAACGGTTCTTACTTTAACTGACTGAGACACAGAACGAAAGGGAAAGAGAGGAAACAGCCAGCAACTCCTGCGATCTAAGTGGCTCTGTTTTCAGAGCAGGTGTGGGAAGTTTCCATTTTTGGGAAAGATATCAAGGCGGGGGTGGGAAGAGAACTCATGCTAAAGTCGGGGGTATTTTGCCACATGGACCAGGAAGGAGCAGCCACCGGTGGCAGTTTTTGCTTTCTTTACCTGTTTGGTTTTTATAGCTTCTAGACTAGAGGACAGAGATGAACGTTCTCCCATGCTAAGGTAACATTCCTATGTTTCACAGGTGAGTGCAGCCTTGGTTTGGAAACGCACCAGATCCCAGTGAGATTGGTCGTAAGTGCTGGAGCTGGAGAGAGGACCCCCTGGGGAGGACGTGCCGGCCCTCAGAAATGGGTTTCTGACCCACATGTAGTTGAGAACCCTTCCTGATCCCAGAACCCAAGCTGTGGCTGGTTAGGCAGAAATAGTGCTCCAGCCTCAGGCTAGCCATGGCCTCAAGGTGGGTTCAGCTGTTAGAACTGAAGATTTCATAGTGAAGGTATTTCCCACTGTTCGTGGAATTGTCCCATTCCTTTACTTACTTCTTTCCTTAGAAGTGGAAATGCATCCTGAAAGCCAGCTGATTTTTATCTGCCCCACGTTTTCATGGGCCAGTGCCTGGTATGGACGGTCTTGTCTCAGACATAGGGTTACTCTGGAGAATGGGGTAGGAAGCCCATGTACCATCTGGGGTTTAGAAAATCTTTTGGTTAAACCTGGCTTATGATAGTTAATAGCTTTCTTAAATGGTTTGTTTGTTATGCCTAAGTTCATAATCCAAAAGTCATGTTCATAAAACAACAGCAATTACAAAAGAATCATAAAAAATGGGACAGTAAGGCAATTGAGCTGGGATCCTCTTTGGTGCTGAAGGCTTATAGTAGTCACAAGGAGATGGCTGGCAACGGGCTTGCACAAGGACAGATGAGCCTGTCCATGACTTAGGGGTCATGAAGGAGATGGAGAGACGGCAGGCTTGGGGCCCTTCACTCTCTTTCAGTCCCAGGGTTCAGATGGGAGAGGAACCGTCCCAGAGAGAGCCCCCAAACTTTGCAGACAGTCATGGATTTGAAACTCTGCCCACATATTTCTGTCTGGGTGACACCAGGGAAATGGTTTCACTTGCTGAGCCTCAGTTTTCTCATCGGCAAAATGGGAGTGGTGGTACCTGCCCCTCAAGGTGTTGGAGAATTAGGGAGGTGATGCTTGGCGAGGCATCCCCTTTGCCAAGAGTAGCTGAACCCTACTCTGGGGCTGTGACCCTCTCCCAGCTTCCAGAGAAAAGCTGGCACCCCCCTTTTCTGTCCCAGACAAGCAGACAGCCAAGACACAGTAAACATGCCTATGGAATTCTCATCACCTTCTCATGGTCTGTGTGAATGGAATGGGGTAAATTCACAATCACGCATTCACACTGGTTCACATGACAAGTTACGCTTGCTTCTGACCTTCTCCAATGAGCAGTACCCCCACAAGCTGCAGCATAGGGTTGTCTCTGCCCCAAAGCCACTTCAATAAGCAATACTCTGTAGACAAATATTTAAATATACCAGAGAAACTCAGTTCTATAGGAATGCCGCTGTGAGTCCTGCAGTTGCCTTAAGACCCATCACAGGGCCCCAAACCACAATCCCTGTCACCACTTTGCAAAGGCTGAGCCTCTGTGCACTGACTTCCATTCAAATCCCGCGCAGATGGCCATGAGCAGGGGGCCACTGGCACAAAAACGCACCTCTGTCATAACCCACATGCGGTGCCCTCCTGGAAGCTGGTGACGACACAGGAGTCTGTGGTCGTTGCCAAAAAGTGGCTATCTACCCCTCTGAGCACTTTTAGGGACTCACTGATGTCATCGGTAGCTACACTGATTGGCTCCTGTGCCACAGTGGCTGGGGGAACTTTCTAGAACTGCCTTTCTTTTAGCACAGCCTGGCAGTCCCTGGCTTCTCCGCTCAACTGAGTGGGGCCCAGGCCTGCTCTGGCATTCACATTCCCCATGCCCTCAGCTGCCACCTGCAGTCCTTCCCCGAAGGGAGAGAGACCCCCCTTCCTCCTGCCTCTGCCTCAGCTCCCCAGACCGCCCCTCCTTCTTCAGCTTGTTCCCAAAGGCTGGAGAAGCCAGTCGAACAGAGAAAAATGCAAGGGAGGCACTGAACGCCCTGTGCCTGCTGTTTATGAGCTGTGCAGTGAGAGTCTACGCCCCTGGGCTGGTTCCCCTGACTTGGAGCAGGGGAGAGATGCTGCTCCTTCCTACCTCGCCAGCCACCCTGGGAGAGCCGGATCTCCGCAGCCTTTCACTAACTCCACCATGGGACTGATTCTGGTCCCTCTCCCTTGGTGCTGACACCGGAAAGGATGGACTGTGAGATGAATCCAGGCTGTGTGTTAAGATGGAAGTTGGCTTGGGAAGCCCGGCTCTGCTGATCAGCTGAGGGCCCCAGGAAAGTGACATGACAGTGTCCCCCACGGATCCTGCAGGCACACAGTCACTCTCCTCTGTGGGTAGAGAGCTGAGAACAAGGAGCTAAGAGCGAGCTTCCCCTCGCCCCAGAAGCTCTGACCTGGTGCCTGGCTCTGGAGCCAGCCCCACGGTAAGCAGGACGGATTTACATGGATGAGGATGACGTGGTGCTGGGAGACTCTGACGGTGCCTGTTGTAGAGCAAAGGATGCCTGTCAACAAGTGAATGATGGTCCCCATTCCCCCAATCTCCAAAGCTCGGCCTGTGCTAAGGCAGAGGGGCCCCCACCTGTCAGCCCCTGGGGACGAGGAGGACCCTCAAGTGACACTTCCACCTGGAAAGGACCATGCTCCCTCCCAGACACCCAGACAGCATTTCCCCAACCCACAGAGACCCTGGGATGTCTGCGCAGAGAGGGATGGAAATTGGGTTTCAATTGATTCATTTCTCCTCTAGATTAGGTTTGCATTGAGCGAGAGGCTTGAGGGATAGAGGAATCCCGCAGGTGCCTGGGTCGTCCTTTCCCCCCAGCTCAGTGTTCTCTCTCTCTGCTCTCATGCTTGGCAAAATCCACAATGTGGGTGCCCCAGCCAGGACCCCAGGCAGGGCCAGTCCGCCAACAGGAGACCCAGTTAACAGCGGGCACCTGGGCCATGTGGGTCACCCAGGGTCCGTGATGAGAATCAGCGGTTCTTAGGTGGGCTCTGTGGGTAGGGTGGAGACAAGAGGAAAAAGAAGCTGCCTCTGCTGGAGGGGCAGGTTCCACCACGCTCCTCCCGAAGGCTTCCTAGTGTGCGGGGCCGTGCTGACCCCCGGCTGTGTCCAGCCCCTCCAACCATGAGCTTCTGGGATGGGAGCCATCAGGGGCAGAGAGGCCTCGCATCCCCCCGCCCCACAACGCACACACGTGTAGAGGATGTCCCCCCCTCCACAACGCACACACGTGTAGAGGATGTCCCCCCCCACAACGCACACATGTGTAGAGGATGCCCCCCACAACACACACACGTGTAGAGGATGCCCCCCACAACGCACACATGTGTAGAGGATGCCCCCCACAACACACACACGTGTAGAGGATATCCCCCCCACATCGCACACACGTGTAGAGGATGCCCCCCCACAACGCACACACGTGTAGAGGATGTCTTAAAGGGGAGCACTCCTGCATCCATGCTCTTGGCAGCTTACTCCCAGTGGCCAAAGTTGGGAAAAGCCCACGTGCCCACCCACAGATGAGTGGATAAACAACACGGTGTGTCCCCCCAGTGGAAGGTTCCTTAGCCAGAAGCAGGAGCGAGGCACTGACACTGGCTATGACACAGTGACCCTTAGAGACACAGTGCTGGGAAAATGATGTCAGATGCAGGAGACTCCACACGGAATGGCTCCTTTTATATGGAATATCCAGAGTAGGGAAACTGGCCGGAACAAAGCACAGATTGGTGGTGGACCAGGGCTGGGGGAAGGGAGGGTCTGGGGGGTGGCTGCCAAACGGGTACAGAGTTTCCCATTTGGGGTGATGAACACCTCTTGGAACTAGATTGTGAAATACCACTGAAGTGTTTACTTTAAAATGGATAATTTTATAAGAGGTGCAGAATACTATGTATGCAAGAAATAAGCTATAAGGATATATTGTACAGCACAGGGAATGCAGCCAATATTTGATAATAACTGTAAATGGAGCATAATCTATAAAAATTTTGACTATGTCATACATCTGAAATGAATATTGTAAGTCAACTATGCCTCAATTAAAAAAAGGTTTAAAAAGTAAAGACAAAAAAAGGAATAGATACTTTTAAATGATGTGACTTTCACTTCAAGAATGTTTTGGAAAAATTAAATTAAAGTAAGGAACACTCTAGAAATAAGGGAGCCATATCGGGATACAGAGGCTGGGAGGGTGGCAGGGGATGGGTGTCTGGGTCAACTGCTTGTCACTTTTCCAGCCCTTTAATGTTCTTAATTTTGCATCTGGCCATAGGAAACAATAGGGTAGCTGGCATTTTCTTTCTCCTTTCATGGTTTCCCCTCACCTTTCCCCTGCTTGTGGGATTTCGTTCATTTGGATGTGCATCCACTTGTCAACAGTACTCAGCAGTATCCTCAGTCCTAAGAAGTCAGGAGACCCCTGATCTTATTGCAAACTCTTAAGTTTCCACGGGCTGGTGTCTCCACCAGCATGCCAAGAGTAGGAGGATTTCAAGGCAAGCGTGATCAAGACAAAGGCAAAGAGCTCACCCACGGGCACCACATCCTGTCTCTGACCCCATCCCTGCCCACGTCCTGGGCTGTGGGCTGTGATGGGGCCCAAGGGGTATGTGTGTGGAGGCATAGCAAAGCTGGAATGGGGAGGAACTGTGAGATACTGAGACATCAGCATCCTATAAACTTGTTCAGATCATTCCTCTCAGACTCAGCCTAAACAATTACGTCATTTGATCCCACGAGGCCAGCCAGCGACAGAAACTCAGTCTTGTTTCCCAGGATTTTGAGAATCTGACTGGTTTCTATCTTGCTCTGTGGTACCCTGGGTCATTTGCCAGGCTAAGCTACTAAAAGCTTGCAGATGTGTGGTGACAGGGGGGACAGAGAGACAGGAGAGGCCCATGTAGCAGGAATGTTCCGACTCTTGGTGGCCCAACACGCATTCACTCCGAAGGATGCAACCAAACTCCCCTGTCCGGCGCCGCCTGGGCCCTGGGGTGTCTTTCCATGGATGGGTGTGTCTGTCAACTCAACTTCCCCATCTGGAAGTGTCCCAAAGTTAACCCATCCAAAACCAAATCCCTGAGAGCCAACCCCACCCCTGTTACCTTGAGTGACTACCACTTGCTTAGGCCAGACTCTGGGGAGAGCTGAGGTTTATGTCTTTCCTTCACACCCCACACCAGATTCATTAGCAAATCCTTAGGGGTCCACCCTTGAAACAGCTAGAATTCCTCCAATGTTCACAGCTCTTCATCACCTCGTCTGTAGCCACGCAAAAGCTTCCAGCGAGTCCAGCTGCTTCACTCTGGCTAAGGACGCACCGTCTGCTGGCAACACCGCCAATGTGATCAATTTCCAAGTAAGTCAGATGGTGCCCTGGACTGAGTGTAAACCCCTCCAACACCCCCATTTCATTCAAAGTAAAGCCAGCATTCTCAGAATGTCCCCCCTTGGTCTCCCATCGCTGGTTCTCTTCCAGTGCTCCTCAATGCTCCATCTCTGGGTCTTGGCTCAGGTGTCACCTCCTCTGGGAGGCTTGCGCCCATCCTTGCTTAGCCTCTCCCCTCCCTCAGTCCCTGGGGGCTTCTCTATGTCTTGTTCTCTGAACCCTCAGTACCCAGAAGGGTGTCTGACACACGTTGGAAAGCAGTGAACGCTCATTGAACATCTGGATGATTGCCAGGAAAATGAAAAAGGCAGCCATTGCCTTCCAGGTGTCCCCAGGCCACCTGAGAGGGCTGATGGATGAACAAGAACCCACAGAGCAGAGAGAAGTGCTGGGTCAGAGGTCTGCCCCATCCGTCTATCCATCCAAAGTTTTGCCATGACTTGAGCTATCCCAACCTGCCTTCCCTTTCCAGACCCCACTTCTCAAGAGCATGACTTCAAAGCCACTGTTCCCTTTTATTGTCTCCTGTTTACCCACATCCTGATGTCTGGCCCTTCCTTGCTGGTCAAGCTTTTGTCAGGAGACACCCCCACTCCCCATGTGCAAAATGTGACAGACGCTTCTCCGTCCTTACTGACAGCACATGTCCCGTGACCCACTGCTCTCCCATTCCTGACATTCTCTGTCTGCCTCTGGCGGCCCCAAGCCCCAGGACTGTGTCTGTCTGTTTCCCCTGGGCTCTGTCTTCATGCCAGTGGTCTTCTCAGGCTGGCTACCCTCCACTGGGATGATCTTATTCACCCCTGTGTTTCAGTTCCCTCTAAATATAATGAGCCCCAAATTGATGAGTCTGACCCAACACCATCCCTGATTCTAGACTTCATCAGAGAGATCATGGAAGAGAGATACGGTGTTCTACACAGAAGGAACAACTCATGAAAAGTGCCAAGTTCTTAAAGGGAAATAAGTATTGGGAACTTGTACAGGGACCTGGGGTGTTCAGTGTGGGTGAAATGTACCGGGAACGAGGTGGAGTGAGCAGTGGGGCTCGTCCAGGGGAGAGATGCTGGGACGATGTTATCTCCATGGGAAACAGTCAGTTGGAATCAACCATGGGCATCTTCCTATTACTGCACCTCTGGGACTTTCCACACCAGAACCTGTAATCCCTGGCCTTCTTCCACCCATCCTGTCCCCAGAGAAACTCCATCTAGAGGCAGAGAAAGGGGCACTGGACTTCTCTAATGCATCTGGCACAGCTCTCTGCCCACTCTGTGGCTCGAGCCCAATTTGGTGGCATTCAGTGTGTGGAGAGAGCCATCCCAGGGTCCCTTAGTTGGCCCAGCTCTGTCCCTTCAAGGCTGAGAAACTGAATGCAAAGGGGCGGAGAGGAGTACGCGTGTGTGCGTGCTAAGTTGCTTTAGTTGTGTCCGACTCTTTGCAACCCCATGGACTATATCCTCTGTCCACAAGATTCTCCAGGCAAGAAAACTGGAGTGGGTCGCCGTGCCCTCCTCCAGGAGATCTACCCGACCCAGGGATAGAACCCCCGTCTCTTTACAGCAGTTCTTTGCCACTAGGGCCACCTGGGAGCCACAGAGGAGTAAAGAATGTTCTAAAAAACCATATCTCGTCTCTCCCCGGGCATTAGTGGACTTGCCAGGATCAGTTTCCTTGACCACTGCAAGCTGAGACCCAAAGGCCTTGTCTATCCTCTGCTGCTAAGTCGCTTCAGTCATGTCTGACTCTGTGCGACCCCATAGGCAGCAGCCCACCAGGCTCCCTCATCCCTGGGATTCTCCAGGCAAGAACACTGGAGTGGGTTGCCATTTCCTTCTCCAATGCATGAAAGTGAAAAGTGAAAGTGAAGTTGCTCAGTCATGTCCGGCTCTTAGCGACCCCATGGACTGCAGCCTACCAGGCTCCTCTGTCCATGGGGTTTTCCAGGCAAGAGTACCCTCAGCAGCCATCAAAGAAGCCAAACACTCAAGCCCCCAGTAACAATACCCTCCCTTCTTAGCCATCCAGATTAAGACCCTCCAAAGCAGCCCTGTCTTCTGTTGAATCCACAGTTCCCCGCCTCCTTTCCATGCTGGTGACATCCAAGGGGCTGTTCTTCCCCATGTGAGGTTTTAACACCCCTGGTCCAGCTTCCTGGCTTGGAGGACAGGCCTCCCGGACCTTCCCCTGTGGAGTCATCCTTAAAGCTGCTTCTGGCACTCAAATCTGCCTCCCAGCCCTTAGCCTCTGGTTCAGAGCTTCCCTCAGAAAGTGGTGTATTTTATCTTTATGTGTCAGGATTTATATAAAAAGGGGATAGTTCAACTCTAAATGTAATGAGTTGGAAGAACAGCTCTCTGGTGGCTTTCTCTAGTGAACACGGCATCAATAACATTGATTGCTAAAAATAACTAATAACACGGGGCTAGCAGTGGCCAGGGACTGCTCCAACCCCGCCTCCAACAGGGATGCAAGGAAAGCTGGCTCTTGCCTCTGAACACAGGCTCCTCCCACAGGTGAGTGCCTGGTGGTATTCAGCCGGAGGGGGAGGAGGAGGAGGAAATGCTCAGTGGATGTTGGTGCGGGGAGGGAGGGCAGAACTCTCTAAGCCTTGGCAGACTGGCAGGGGATGAACCTCAGTTTCTACACCCGGAAAGTGGAGATCTGTGGTCCTTCTCGCTGTGCTACCATCATAGATTTCTTGCACGCACGCGTGCCAAGTCGTTTCAGCCCAGTCTGACTCTGCGACCCTATGGGCTGTAGCTGGCCAGACTCCTCTGTCCATGAGATTTTCAAGGCAAGAATGCTGGAGTGGGTTGCCATGCCTTCCTCCAGGGGTCTTCCCAACCCAACTGTCTATGTCTCCTGCCTTGGCAGGCAGGTTCTTGACCACTAGCGCCACTTGGGAAGCCCCCATAGATTTCTTGAGGGGATGCAATTCCATGGTCCTTGTGCAGGTCTTAGCTTCCTGCCTTTTACATGGTTTGCAGTTCCGTATATGCTTAAGGTTGCAATGCTTATTCTTGAAACAGTCCAGGAAGGGAATCTGGGCAGGAGCAGTTAGCAAGTAGAGTCTGAGATTGACACAAAGGACCCTGCTAGTGATCAGCCCCAAGGGAGATAAATGGTGTTTAGGATTAAGGGTCACCCAAATCAGAGAAGTTATAGTTTTTGACAAGGCAGACAGACAAGCACAGATTATGTGCATCTCATTTACTTCCAGAGGCTTCTTCTCTGGGTTTGACGACCACTGGATGGAGAGTCTCCACCACACATGCAAAATCAATTCCCGCATCCCCTTAGCTCTGGTCACTCTGCCCTTGACAGTGCTGGCAGGCTTCTCCCAGAAACAGGCAGCGTGCTTCAATAGGAATCTATGCTGGGGTGAGGCGAGGAGCCTTCCTTTGGCAGGTCAGCTCAGCCTGTGCAGCTTCCTGCCTTTCTAGAAGGATTCATTTGCCTAACCTCTCTCTATGCTTCCCTCCCTCCTCCTGGGACTTCAGGAAAGGAAACGCAAATTAAGGGTGAGGTGTTAAGGGCTGGGGGAGTGAAGGACCATGATAAAAATAAAAATGCCAGGCTGCCATTAAGAAAGAGAGCTACTTAGCTGGCCCCAAACAAGCCTAAGTTTATAGAGATGAAATAATGTGTTTTTAAATTGATGGCATAAATGTCAGCTCTGATGGCTGGGGTATTAGAGAGTACGGTCACTGAAGTACTCTTTGTGAGGTTATTTTCTGTCTCTTGCATGCCTTGGTTATGTGGAAAGACTGACGGCTCTCTCTGGACCCCGCATTTTGGATTCTGGGGAAACTTCATCAGTTGAATTGGAGAGTGAGCGATGCGAAGTTGCTATGGAGTTGCATTCAGTTAGCTCATCCACCTGGATTTGTAATTAAATATGGGTGGTATTTGTAGCACTCTGCTTCAAGTGTGGGAATGTATTGGAGTACCTTGCAGACACTCCTTGTTGGGGATGCTCCTCTCTGGGCAGAAGTAATGGGTCTGAGGGCACATCTCAGGGCCCAGCATCATTAACACACCCCTTTGAATCCGAAAGGTCCTTCCTGCATCAGCCACAGGCCCTGTAGGGCTCCGGAATGGCTCACTGCCTGGGAAGCAGAACCAAACCCTGAATTTTCTCTGAAGTCTCCCTTGATCTCTGTTCTCAGGGACAGGCAGCAGTGTCAGAGAGTTCCTCTCATGGAGCACAGGGGTAACACAGCCCTTTCCTGTGGCCATTCCCTGAGCCTTTCTGGATGGCCCCACGTGACTCCTCCATGTTCAGTGGAAAGAGAGGGAACCCTCTTTGCAGGTTGGAGCTGCATGTGACAGTTGTTATTGTTCAGTCACTAAGTCATGTCTGGCTTCCCATGGACTGCAGCACACAGGCTTCCCTGTCCTTCACTATCTCCTGGAGTTGGCTCAAACTCATGTCCATTGAGTTGGTGATGTCATTCAGCCATCTGATCCTCTGTCATCCCCTTCTCCTCCTGCCTTCAGTCTTTTCCAGCATCAGGGTCTTTTCCAATGAGTCACCTCTTTTCATCAGGTGGCCGAAGTATTGGAGCTTCAGCATTAGTCCCTTATGTAAAGACGTCCATGGAGCAAAACTTTGAATTTCACAATATTCAGTCTCACTCATGGGCTGGAGATATGGGTTTGACTGTCCAATTCCCACAGCCTAGTGGGACCCTGCAACTTAGAAACCCCAAAGCCAAACCCTGGAGCCCCAGTACCAACTTTGCCCGAGCCCTTGTTCTAAGGGTTTCATGGGTGATCATTGTTTGGGAGTTACTCTGAATTGTCATGAATTTTCAGTAGTCATACTAAAGTAGGAGGGTTGATTTAAAGACAAAGAAAGTCATGGACCCCAAAAGCATCAGGACATATTAGAGGACAGAACCTAAAGAGTATCTACATGTGACTGGGAGAGAGGCAAGATGAGGAAGATCAGTGTGTACACTTCACAGAGCCAAGAAGTGTGGTGGGACCATCCACACCTCCAGCGCAGCATCTATCATAATGCATCGTGATGTCCATGCCCCATTACCCTGAAAGCAACCAGAGGACCTGAGCATGGCCCTAAATTGTGCCAGGAGCACTGGTTCACAGAAAGTGCTCAAAAAATATTGAAGGCAGGAATTAAGATGTTAGTCTATAGTGATAATATATCTATACTCACATTCTGCACTGTACACACACACACACACACACCGTGTACTGGCCATAGAGGTGTCCAGTGCTGCAGAGGGTAGCGCTGGGCTTCCCTTGCTGGATAATGAGAGAACAGCAGTATGCCGAATGCTTAGAACAGAGCCTTTTGCTTGCTTTCCTCCGCTCTGTTCTGCCACTGGAGACCTCTGACTATTGTATTCTGATTCCACCGATGTGAAGCAGCCTTTGGGAAGGGGAAATCGCCCATTCCTTTTATATTAGGAAAGTAAGAAGCAAACAGTCTTCATTTTGGAATCTAGCCTTTCTTTTGGGAGTTGGTATAAAAGGTAATCTTCCCTGAAAGCTTGCTTTGGCTTGATGGGGTTTTATATTTGCCCTCATCTTTGATTCCACCCCCCACCCCCACAAAATGAAGCCCCTGAAGCACTTGCTTGACTGGAACATCAGAGATGGAGGTCTCAGTAGCCTCTTCTCTTTTTACAATGCTGCCATTATTAATGTCTTACATTTACATTACATTCCACAGTTTTCCAAAGCCACTTAAACATATTGTCTCATTTAATCCTTCCAATAACCCTGTAAGGTGGTAGGGCAGGTCTTACCATCTCCACCAAACAGATAAAGAAACTGAGAACTTGGGGATACAGTGACTTACCCAAGGGTACACAGGGGTCAGCAGGAACTGTCTGAGTTCCTTACCTGCTGCTCACATAAAGACACTCTTTCTTCCATTAATCTGCTGCTTTGGTGGGGAAGGGTGTGATGAATAAGAAATAGCGCCACCCTGTAGCAATGGTGTGCTTCTCAAATGAGCCAGAAGGATGAGATGAGACAGGGAGGGCTGTTAGGGATGCATCCTGGTTAGAATTTCAGCTTCAGCACTGAAACAAGATGGGGAACCAAATCAGAGAGAGAGGGAGCCCCTAGTTGGCATGGGGTTGGCTAGAACTTGGGTAGAACTTGGAAAGTGAAGACAGTCTCACGCATGGTCATCCATTCAGCTACCAGAACAGGTAAATATCTATACTACAGGACACTAATGTCTCCAACTGTGGCTGACGGAATTCCAGATGAGCTATTTCAAATCCTGAAAGATGATGCTGTGAAAGTGCTGCACTCAATATGTCAGCAAATTTGGAAAATTCAGCAGTGGCCACAACACTGAAAAAGGTCAGTTTTCATTCCAATCCCAAAGAAAGGCAATGCCAAAGAATGCTCAAACTACCACACAAATGCACTCATCTCACACGCTAGTAAAGTAATGCTTAAAATTCTCCAAGCCAGGCTTCAGCAATACATGAACTGTGAACTTCCAGATGTTCAAGCTGGTTTTAGAAAAGGCAGAGGAACCAGAGATCAAATTGCCGACATCCACTGGATCATGGAAAAAGCAAGAGAGTTCCAGAAAAACATCTATTTCTGCTTTATTGACTATGCCAAAGCCTTTGACTGTGTGGATCACAATAAACTATGGAAAATTCTTCAAGAGATGGGAATACCAGACCACCTGACCTGCCTCTTGAGAAATCTGTATGCGGGTCAGGAAGCAACAGTTAGAACTGGACATGGAACAACAGACTGGTTCCAAATAGGAAAAGGAGTACGTTAAGGCTGTATATTGTCACCCTGCTTATTTAACTTATATGCAGAGTACACCATGAGAAACACTGGGCTGGATGAAGCACAAGCTGGAATCAAGATTGCCTGGAGAAATATCAATAACCTCAGATATGCAGATGACACCACCCTTATGGCAGAAAGTGGAGAAGAACTAAAGAGCCTCTTGATGAAAGTGAAAGAGGAGAGTGGAAAAGTTGGCTTAAAGCTCAACATTCAGAAAACTAACAACATGGCATCTGGTCCCATGGCAAATAGATGGGGAAACAGTGGAAACAGTGTCAGACTTTATCTTTTTCAGCTCCAAAATCACTGCAGATGGTGACTGCAGCCATGAAATTAAAAGACGCTTACTCCTTGAAAGGAAAGTTATGACCAACCTAGATAGCATATTAAAAAGCAGAGACATTACTTTGTCAACAAAGGTCTGTTTAGTCAATGCTTTGGTTTTTCCAGTAGTCATGTATGGATGTGAGAGTTGGACTGGGAAGAAGGCTGAGCGAGGAAGAATTGATGCTTTTGAACTGTGGTGTTGGAGAAGACTCTTGAGAGTCCCTTGGACTGCAAGGAGATCCAACCAGTCCATCCTAAAGGAGATCAGTCCTGGGTTTCATTGGAAGGACTGATGTTGAAGCTGAAACTCCAATACTTGGCCACCTGATGCAAAGAGCTGACTCATTGGAAGACCCTGATGCTGGGAAAGATTGAGGGCAGGAGGAGAAGCGGACGACGGAGGATGAGATAGTTGGATGGCATCACCGACCAAACAGACATCGGTTTGGGTGGACTCTGGGAGTTGGTGATGGACAGGGAGGCCTGGCGTGCTGCGGTTCATGGGGTCGCAAAGAGTTGGACACGACTGAGTGACTGAACTGAACTGAACATACAGTTAGAAAAGCACAGTCAATTGAGCTAGTTTTTTTTATTCCTCTTCAACAAGTCATTGCTTTTTCTTAGATTCCCCCGCATTTGAAACCCCTTGAAAGAATTTTGGGCTTGAGGGCCATCTAGCAGATTAGAACAAGCACACCTGTCATCAAATCCTGGTATCAAATAGCTGTACTCTAATTCAGGAGATGGGTTTCCCTGGTGACTCGGTGGTAAAGAATCCACCTGCCAAAGCAGGAGATGCAGGTTCAAATCCTGAACTAGGAAGGTTCCCCGGAGAAGGAAATGGCAACCCACTCCAGTATTCTTCCTTGGGAAAACCCCATGGACAGAGGAACTTGGCGGGCTACAGTCCATGGAGTTGCAGAGTCAGATATAACTTAGTGACTGAACAATGAACAATGAATTCAGTAGATGCCTTCACTTCTAGAGAAACAGGGGAAGAGATGGGGTGTGTGAGAGAGAAAGAGTTCAGCACCACGGACAGATGCCCACAGGGCCCTGGGGCTGCCAGCCACCTGCTAAGCTCCAGGCTGGGGGCTGGTAACAGCCTCGTTCATCTCTGTCCCATGCTTAGAAGCACATGGCATCCATTTATCACCTGGAAACAGCAGACAGTGCTTATAAAGGCTCATGTCACCACTGATCTGACTTCATCAAATCTGAAACACGATGGCTTGTCACTTGTTTTAATTCATTTCCCCAACAACCCTCCATTTGAATAACTTTCTAAAGTTTTGTCCATCAGGAGGAAGAGATTCCTCCCTGGAGGTGGATAAGGCTAAGATTTGCTAAGGAAGAGATCAATGCCCAGTTCAAACATCCTGAGTTTCTACTAGATAATGATGTCTGTGAGCTTTCCTCAGGGCCCAGTTCACCTGTCCAACCTCACTTGGTCCGTGTCAGAGACTCCACATAAGAGGGAATGGCCACCACAGGACATGCTCAGACTTAGGGATCTTCTCTGAGGCTACAGTTTAATCTGGCACCAGTGGCTGGGGCCCGGGAGACGTGCAGTATGCAGATAAATTCTGCCCCGTGTGTGCTCACTAAATCCACCGCGGTAGAAACACATTTGGAGGCGATCCTGCCTGCCCACAGCAGATTTTCCAGATCCTGGCAATTGGAGCATGTTAAGGACGACATACAGTTGCCAGGTCTGATTTCTTAAATCGAGATTCATTTTGTGGGGGAAGGCAGGAGGGAAAAATTAATGCACAACATGGTGGGGTGAGGGAGGGAGGGATGGTGGCTGCCTTGGCCTCTTTGTACCTTCTGAGTGGGATCCAATTATTTTCCAGCAAGTGACTTCCAGCTCGGGGAAGCGGGAGGGGCTTCTGTAAGCAACCTGAGATAAGAATTGCCCGACTTCAAACTGAAACCCGACTAAGGCACAGTGCTGAGTGAAGGATCAGAAGTTGTTGGTGTGTGTTTCGTGTTATTTGTTCTTCCCTGAGTTTTCCCTTGGTTTCTGCCCTGGCCCCACCTCCCAGCCTTCCTCACGGCACCACCATGCTATCTCCATCCCACCACAGGGGAGAGGTGGGCCAAGCAGCTGCCCAGGGCTTGGCTCAGGGAGTGGTCTGGCACCTCTGCCCACCCCAGCCAAGAGTGATGGAGGAAGTGTGAGAATGACCAACGTGTCTATGTGTGGCTGGGCGACAGTGCTTTATGAGAGTGCTGAGAAGTGTGGGATCTGCAGGTATGTTTGGGGGTATCTGTCTGTCTGTGGCAGGACAATGAGAAAGTACAGCTATTTGTAAATAATACCTAATCATTGAGGTTTTACATAATAGATAAGTCAGTGTCATTCCCAGTAGTGATGGCCTTTTCGATCCTTCCACTGCTCAGTTGGAGCTTGTGAGGGGCTGGAAGATCGGGAAAGTTGAGGGACAAGGGGTTGGAGGAGGGCAGAGACAGAAATGAGGTGAATTAGAGGGACTTTTGTTGCATTTAATATCAATTCATTCTGAAGACTGCTGACATGGCCAGATTCCACAGCTCAGAATTTATGGGGCTCCCTCATGCACAGACTCAAAGAGAAAGTACAAAAGAACTTTAAAAAAAATGACCTACCATCAGCAAAAAATTTTACCCCTCTCAAAAGGTACCAACATCACCACACATACACCCGTACACACACACACACACACACACAATCTGATTTTGATTTTCTTGGTTTAGGGTACTTAGTTTCATTATGTAATAATCACATCATTTGCCAGAGTCATGCCATGTTTCATTACTTTATGGCAGACTTTATATTAGATATATACCCAAAGGTGATTAGTATAATGAGAATGTCAAGAAAAGGAATACACTGAAGAAAGGGCACAGATCCCTGACCTGGACGAGAATGGTCCTCTGTCAGTCCCATCCCCAGGGAGCTGGGTTCCTGTGACAGTGCCTGATGGAATACTCCATGCCCAGACTGAGCCACATGCTTCTTCTGCAGCCACTTGGCCATGCTCCTCCTTCTCTCCCCCATCTTTCTCTTCCCCCACCAGCTCTTGGCCAGTGTTGCTCTCTGTGTTTGTTCATTTTCCTAAAGTGCCCTCCAAGGCCCACTGCCTTCTCCTCTGGGGCCGTACAGAGTTCTCTTTTCCCCCAGCCGGGCTTGGGTCTGAGGCTGCCTGAGCTGGGGGACTAGAGTCACCCCAGAGCTGAAAGGGAACGGCTCTCAGCAGACCTCTGACATCCTGGACTCTCTCAGGGATTCAGTGGCTGCACCTTCCATGGCTCCTGTGGGATTCAGCCTCCCATTGCCTGCTCATCTGTGGCTGAGGTACCCTTCACCATCCAGGCATTGACCCCTTTGAAGCAAAGAAGATGTGGAATCCACCTCTCTGGGGCCATGTGACCTCCTGGAGTTGTCCCCCTGGCATCACTGCTCAGTTCAGTTCAGTCACTCAGTCATGTCTGACTCTTTGTGACCCCACGGACTGCAGCACACCAGGCTTCCATGTCCATCACCAACTCCCAGAGCTTGCTCAAACTCATGTCCATCGAGTCGGTGATGCCATCCAGCCATCTCATCCTCTGTCATCCCCTTCTCCTCCTGCCTTCAATCTTTTCCAGCATCAGGGTCTATTCTAATGAGTCAGTTCTTTGCATCAGGTGGCCAAAGTATTGGAGTTTCAGCTTCAGCATCAGTCCTTCCAATGAATATTCAAGACTGATTTCTTTTAGGATGGACTGGTTGGATCTCCTTGCAGTCCAAGGGACTCTCAAGAGTCTTCTCCAACACCACAGTTCAAAAGCATCAGTTCTTCAGTGCTTGACTTTCTTTATAGTCCAACTCTCACATCCATACATGACCACTGGAAAAGCATAGCTTTGACTAGAAGGACCTTTGTTGGGAAAGTAATGTCTCTGTCTTTTTTAATATACTGTCTAGGTTGGTCACAGCTTTTCTTCCAAGGAGCAGGTGCATTTTAGCTTCCCTCATAGCTCAGTTGGCATCACTGAGACCCTCTCTAATCATCACCAGCAACCCCAGGGGGTTCTTGGGAGCAGGTTGGGCTCTGGCCTCCCCGAGAAACAGTGATTGATGTAGGACAAACACATGGAAGTCTGGCGGAGCCGTCATCAGCATGGTGCCGGTCACAGAGCCGGATGGCCACATGACACAATGGACCGTGTCCTTTCCAGGATGGAGGATTAGGCCTGAGTCATGTTTTATTTACAGCAGACAGGGCTGGCCACACTGACCCACGTGTAGATTCCAGCCCACCTGGGGCAGCCTTCAGAAAGCCATGCCTTTGGAATCAGGGACTACAGAAGCTGACCATGATGACTCATGTGCCCGGGACACTTCTTCCACCCACTCTTCTGAACTGCTCTGGACAGCCAAATAGAAAGGCCTATTTGTCCTACTACATCCAATAGTCACATAGAGGGAAAAAAATAAAAAAACAAGCCAATAAGCATGCAAATTACAAAACAAAGCATGTGTCCAGGAAGGTGTAATGGGTGTTAGCATCCCATTCTGGCAGCTTCCCTTGGTGGAGAGCTTGCCACCAGCAGATATAAGATGCATCTGGGTCAGGTCACTTGAGTCAGCAGCAATGGAGCAAACTGACAGTAGGAGGGAGAAGTGGGCTGGCTAAGACAGTCTGGGAACATGGAAAATGTCTTCTAGGAGCAGAAAGAAGATCCTAGGGATTAGCTGCTTTGTCAGTACACTCTGGAGAAAAGGAACAGTGTCTGCAACTCCCCAGCACCAAAAATGTGCTGGGCACCGTGAGTGTGGGGGAGGGCGACAAAGATGAGCCTAAACAAAATCTGTGTCTAGTTGCTCCCACCCAGGTGGAGAAGACAGGTCAGGAGCCGCGGCGTTGCTCCATGATTAGTGAGTATTGAGCTACACTGACGCCTCTACAGCAGGGAGAAGGGAGGGGGCAGGCCAGGATGGCTTCATGGAGGAGGTGATGTTTGGGTACAACATCAGGGGACAGGGAGCCTTTTAGGAAGAGAAGGGCATTCCAGGCAAAGGCACAGAGGACAAGCCAGCGTTCCGTTTGACAGACAGCGTTGAGAAGATTCTGTCATCCCCGAGTCAGTGCCCGATGATGGTGGCACATGTGGGGCAAGCTAGGGAGGTCTGGAGACCCAGCTTTTCCTGCCTCTGCCCGCACTTACACACTGTGAGTATGTGTGTGAGGATGGGGGTGGTTGGAGTGAAAGAGGGTGGAGGTCTTCTGGGGGGGCTGTGGTATTGACCCCGATGGCAGCAGAGACAGGAAGAAACAGCCTGTCCTGGGGGTGTGGATCGACCCGAGGTGGGGTGGCTGCATTTGAGCACTGGCATGTGCGGATGGCCAGCCTCATAGACAGGAGGGCGACATCTGTAACCGGACAGTGATGTTTGGAGTCAGCGTTGTGGAAGTGCTCCCAGCAGCAGATGCAGCTGGATTTGGGGAGACTCGGTGGACATGGGGAAATGAGTCAATAAACAGGAGGCCAGGTGCAGGGTCCAGGTGGCTGCCATGACGAGATGCCAAAGAGAGCAGGATGTCTCACTCAGGAGCTACTATCTAAGGCAAACTCAGTGGGACAGAGCGATGGCTCACCCGGGTGTGATGCTGGTCAGGTCAAGCTCTCCTATGGGATGAATTACATTCGCCACATCCATATGCTGAAGCTCTAACCCCCAGCTCTTCAAAATTCAACTGTATTTGGAGGGAGGGTCTTTAGAGAAGTGATTAATTTAAATGACATCATTAGGTTAGGCCTCAATGACTTTGGCCACCTGATGCGAAGAGCCAACTCATTGTGAAAAAAAAAAAAAAGAAAACCACTGATGCTGGGAAAGATTGAGGGCAGGAGGAGCAGGGGATGATGGAGGATGAGATTATTGGAGGGCATCATTGACTTAGTGGACATCAGTTTGAGCAAACAAAGCCTGGTTTGCTGCAGTCCATGGGGTCACAAAGAGTCAGACATGACTGAGCAACTGAACAATAGCATCAACAGTTCAATATGACTGGTGTCCTTCTAAGAGACCAGGACACAGACGTGGACAGAGGGGCTTCCCAGGTGGCACTAGTGGTACAGGACCTGCCTGCCAGTGCGGGAGATATAAAAGATGCAGGTTTGATCCCTGGGTCGGGAAGATCCCCTGGAAGAAGGTCATGGCAATCCACTCCAGTATTCTTGCCTGGAGAATCCGTGGACAGAGAAGCCTGGTGGGCTACAGTCCCTGGGGTCACACAGAGTCAGACACAACTGAAGCAACTTAGCACACACACACGCATGCACAGAGGGGTGATCGTGTGAAAACAGAGATAAGATGGCCATCTACAAGCCTTCAGACATCCAGTCTCCATATCTATGAGGAAATAGATGTCTGTTTCGTAAGCCGCCCAGTCTGTGGTTCTTGGTTATGGCAGCCCCAGCTGACTGACATGGGTCCCGTCAGCTCAGTACTGCTCTGGGAGCACCAAGAATCTAGTGGACATGGAAGTCAGAAAGAAACATGGGTGGCATCACTCAAAAATGGGAGATATGATCCTGCTAAACTGCAGCTGATTTTCAATGAAAATGTTTTTCGTTCCTTAATCAAAGTAAAATTAATTACATTGATATTGGATTGGCAAAAGTGTTCATCTGGATTTTTCCATTAACGTATTACTTTGGGCAAAAATCCAGAGGGAGGGGAGAATCCATATGTAGAGAAGACATAGATACAGAAAAATCTACCAAACAGAGTCATTTACAGATGAGAAAGCGGGACAGTGGGAACTCTGCCTGGATCGGTGGAGAGAAAGCACTTCAGATAAAGCATGTATTGTTACTGTTGTTATGTTATTATTATCCTTTTGCCTGTGGTGATCGACCTCTCAAGGGATTTTAGTCCCCAAACCAATGTTTTTAGGGTCTGAGGGAAATACCAGGAGCCTCCTATGACTCAAAGCCAGAGACCCTGGTGATTTGAGGGGGAAGTGACATTGTTTTTTGTTTCCAGAGAAGATGAATGGGCCTTAGGAGGGAAAGAACTGGCATTTCAGCAGGTTGCAACTTATGTGGCTACATTTATAGACAAAATCCTAAAGAGAAGACTCAGATGTGTTTGGCGTGAAACTACTTCCTGCAGTTACTTTAGGGAAACAGGTGCCTTTCTTGCTCACCATCAGCTCCTGAAATCCTGTGGTCGCCAGACCACCCCTTCCCAGCCCCTGCCCATCAGCAGTCTGAACACACGCCCCAACCAGTGGACTCCAGTTGGAAGACACTCTTCCTCCAGGGTGGACCTGGGAGAACCCCCCCGGAGCGCTCTGGGTCCCAGCCCCAGGATCCAGTTCCCCTTATGTCAGGACCCATGGGTGTGCTCTAAGCTTTTCCATCACTCTGGTCCCTCTGGCCCTCAAGTCGTCCATCCGGGCTGTACCTGGACTTGGCACCTATCTGAGCAAGCAGTTAATAGAAGACAATATCTCAGGGTGACATGGCCCAGAGCCTTTGCATAAGGCTTGTACAAAGCAGCAGTGGTGTGGGGGTGGCATGGGGAACTGTCTCCTTTGGGTACATTCTTTTCAAGACCTAAAGCCTCAAAGATGCCCAAACATGTGTTCCCCAGGAAGGCTTCAGCCCGCCTTCTAAAGGCCTGTCTTCTGCAGATTGATTTCATAGGTGTGTATGTGTGTGTGTGTCTTTATGTGTGGGAAGGGTGGGGAGAGGAGAGCTTCATTGGAAAGTGAGTTTCCAAGTCAATTTAGTTTCCCTAACCCCAAGACAGAGGAATAGAAATGCACAGAGCAGCAGGGGTCACAACGGCCAAGAAATGGGAACGCCAGGGTCCATAGGTGGATGAATGGGTGACTGGTGTGGATAAACACAGTGGAATCTTAGTCTCTCAAAGGAAGGAAATTCTGGCAATGCTATAACATGGTTGAACCTTGAGTACATTATGCTCAGTGAAGGAAGCCAGACACAAAAGGTCAGATAAGGTATGATTCCATATACATGAGGTCCCTAGAACATTCAGAAAACGAAGATCATGGCATCTGGCCCCATCACTTCATGGGAAATAGATGGGGAAACAGTGGAAACAGTGTCAGACTTTATCTTTTTGGGCTCCAAAATCACTGCAGATGGTGACTGCAGCCATGAAATTAAAAGACGCTTACTCCTTGGAAGGAAGGTTATGACCAACCTAGATAGCATATTGAAAAGCAGAGACATTACTTTGCCAACAAAGGTCCGTTTAGTCAAGGCTATGGTTTTTCCAGTGGTCATGTATGGATGCGAGAGTTGGACTGTGAAGAAAGCTGAGCACTGAAGAATTGATGCTTTTGAACTGTGGTGTTGGAGAAGACTCTTGAGAGTCCCTTGGACTGCAAGGAGATCCAACCAGTTCATTCTAAAGGAGATCAGCCCTGGGTGTTCTTTGGAAGGAATGATGCTAAAGCTGAAACCCCAGTACTTTGGCCACCTCATGCGAAGAGTTGACTCATTGGAAAAGACTGATGCTGGGAGGGATTGGGGACAGGAGGAAAAGGGGACGACAGGGGATGAGATGGCTGGATGGCATCACCGACTTGATGGACACGAGTCTGAGTGCACTCCAGGAGATGGTGATGGACAGGGAGGCCTGGCGTGCTGCGATTCATGGGGTCACAAAGAGTCGGACACGACTGAATGACTGAACTGAACTGAACTGAGAACAATCAAATTGATAGAGGCAAAAGTAGAATGGTGGGTGCCAGGGTCAGGGGAATCCGAGTTAGTGTTTAACAGGAACAGTGTTTCAGTTGTGAGAGATGAGAAAGTTCTGGAGGTGGATGGTGATGATGGTTGCATAAGAATGAGAATGTTCTTAGTGCCCCTGAACTGCTCACGTGAAAGTGGTTGAAACGGTCACCTTGCCCTGCGTATTTCACAGCAATTAAAAAATAAAATTTAAAAATATTTGTACATCCACTGAACTCTCACCATGTACTAGGCACTGTCCTGGTTCCATCATATACAGCAAATACCACTTTCATTCTGTCAACAGTCCTTCAGGAAAGATGTTATTAACCCATTTTAAAGACAAGAAACTGAGGTATATAGATTGTTCACTTTTTAAGATGGTTAATTTTATGTTGTGTGAATTTCAATCCAATATACTCTTTAGAAATGCATATATACAATACATCTGTATCCATTTATTTTGGGCTTCCCAGGCAGATCAGTGGTAAGAATCTGTAGGTTTCAATCCCAGGGTTGGGAAGATCCCCTGGAGAAGGAAATGGCTACCTACTCCAGTATTTTTGCCTGGGAAATCCCATAGACAGAGGAGCCTGGCAGGCTACAGTCCATGAGGTCATAAAAGAGTCAGATACGACTCAGAGACTAAACAACAGCAATCCATATATTTTGTGTATATATATTCTGAAATTGAATACGAATATACCAGAAATCTGTTTATGGTGGTTCATTTGGTATATGAATAAACACACAACTGCTCCCTGTGGGCCCCATTCTAGCCTGGCCTGGCCTTGCCCTGCTCTGAATGGTCTGGAGCAAGCTGACCCGCCATCCTGCTTTTGCCTCTATCAATTTGATTGTTCTCAGTTCAGTTCAGTTCAGTCGCTCAGTCGTGTCCGACTCTTTGCGACCCCATGAAGCGCAGCACGCCAGGCCTCCCTGTCCATGTCCTCGCCCTCCTCTGAATGGTCTGGATGGTGGGTATCTATAGCTAGACTTGTCAGGGCAAAAGTGCTCTTGGGGCAGCCTATAGCATCACTTCATGGATGGTGACACCACCACGGGGCCCGCCCCCGCCCCATGCTAAGCCTGTGGACACTAGCCTGCAGGCTGGGGATTTGGGGTTTTCAAACCTGGTTTTATTAAAAGTCCCTAAACAGTTTCTCTTCGAAGGCTTATCTGTCTCATTAAATAATAAGTCACATGGGCTGGGAGCACTGACGAGACTCACCCCATCAATATCCACTTTCCTTTATCTTTTAGAGAGAAATGATAGTTTATTCCTAGTAATGGTTGCTGGGCGCAGACCACCTGATAAATAGATGTGATTAAAAATGAACTGAATTAACATCACCTTTCAGCTGACAGTGGGATAAAGCTGCCAGATGCCGTGGGTATGTGCATGGGTCCATGTGCATGAGTGTACACGTGTGTGAGGGCACACATGTATGTGTACGTGTGTAAACATGTGTGTCATGTGTATGCATTCATGTACACGGCTAGTGTGTGGACACGCCTGCACACACATTCTGTGGACCTGGGAAGGACATCCATGAAGGAGGGGACGTGGATGGGGATCCAGACCCATCACCCTCTGTGCAGGCACGTGTGAACTGGGAGTTAATATGTTGTAACTGCAGTGACTCTAGGGAAGCCCATTTCTCAAAGACGGTCTTTGGAGGGTATATTTGCAGAGGTCTTGATAATGTGGACGATCATCTCCTAATTCTTGTTTGGAAAGTTAATCTTCTGCTTTCTTAAAACATGGTGCAGTGTTTTGGAAATAGGATCAGTGGTTAGTGCCTGTTTTCATCTTTATAAATCTATCTGAGGGGCTTCCCATGTGACGCTAGTGGTAAAGAACCTGCCTGCCAAAGCAGGAGACGTAAGAAATGCAGGTTCGATCCCTGGGTGTGGAAGATCCCCGGGAGGAGAGCATGGCAATCCACTCCAGTATTCTTGCCTGGAGAATCACGGATGGAGGAGCCTGGTGGACTGCAGTCCATAGGGTCGCAAACTGTCAGACATGACTGAACCGACTTAGCATGCACGCACGCAAACCTACCAGAGGGGTTTGGTTAAGGAAATTATGGTCCTTCTATGCAGTGAAATAATATTCAGTCATTAAAAACAAGGTAAATATCTGCCTTAGAAATAAGTTCATGAAAATACTGTTAAGCAACAACAAAACCCCAAGTTATAAAACAATGCCTATGGGTGAAATATATTGGCAAACTGTTACATGTAGAAAACTCTGGAAGATGACAAGACACTGAGGTGTAAACAGCTGTTGCTTCTGATAGTCAGATTATGGGTGTGTGCTCGTCCTTCATTTTTCCCGTCTGCATTTTCTACAATGATCATCTGTCACTTATGTAATAATGAAAAGGTACTAAGAGATTGTTTTAATTTGAAAAGTGAGGCGAAAAAAAGGGGATCCCATTGAAGGTCTTTAGACCCTGCCAGAAGCGACTTAGCAGCAGCAGCAGCCCCAGGGGAGGAAGGTGAAAGGGCTTCTGGGAGACAAGCAGAGGGCACGTACTCTTGGCTCTGAGCATCTTCCAGGGTGTTGGTGGCTCGTGGGCTGCAGCCGCAAGGTCACCCTGAAAGCCAGAGGCATCTTCTCAGAGTGAGATGTGCTCACACCCACTCATGTCTGTGGGAGAACCAGATCCTTCATTCTCTTTTGGCTCCTGCCTCACACTGCTTCTCTGGACAGATCCCACACTCATTCCTGAGACACTGAAGAAGCTCCCTGGCTGGGTGACCAGGTGTTGGCCCAACGTGGCCAGTCTCTCCCCACCCTGGGGGCCTGAGGCACCATCAGGGCAGGAGGCACTGCTCCGGCGGTTTGGTTTTTGACCAATCGTCAAACCTGCCCCCCTCCTTACCCCTCTCTACCAGGCCCACTGCCCCATGGCCCAGGGGCTCAGTTCAGTCACTCAGTCATGTCCAACACTATGCGACCTCATGGACTGCAGCACGCCAGGCCTCCCTATCCATCACCAACTCCTGAAGTTTACTCAAACTCATGTCCATTGAGTCGGTGATGTCATCCAACCACCTCATCCTCTGTCATCCCCTTCTCCTCTTGCCTTTCCTTTCCTTTCAGTCTTTCCCCGCATCAGGGTCTTTCCCAATGAGTCAGTTCTTCACATCAGGTGACCAAAGTATTGGAGTTTCAGCTTCAGCATCAGTTCTTCCAATGAATATTCAGGACCGATTTCCTTTAGGATGGACTGGTTGGATCTCCTTGCAGTCCAAGGGACTCTCAAGAGTCTTCTCCAGCACCACAGTTCAAAAGCATCAATTCTTTGGCGCTCAGTTTTCTTTATAGTCCAGCTCTCACATCCATACACGAGTTCCCGAAAACAAGGCAGATAAAACACACTCAGACCACACATCACCAGGAGCACACAGACCTCTGTGAAATTAATTCATACCTCCACCCTTCCGGCCGTAGTGGGAGGACCAGGGGCACAGGACTGCTAGCCACTGAAGGCAGTTACTTTTATTCAGTGCAACAGTGATGCCATCCCTCAAAGGTCCTGGGCAGGATACAAGAGAGCTGTCTCTGCACGTGGCTGAGGGTCCTGGTGTAAGTCAGCGGCCTTTCAGAGACCAGTCTCCCTCTTGGTCATAAAAGGAGGGAGATGGACAAGAAGCTCCCTGGCTCTCCCCCACCACTCAGACATTCTATGATGCTCTGTGGGTGTCAAGATACAACGTGCATGACATTCTTCTTTCACAGCAACTGGACCACAGCAATGCCCTATTTCTACTTCCTTCATATTCCAGGATTAGGAATAGAATTTTGAGAAAAAAAATCCTCACCAGCGTGGAGTGTGTCTACCACACACACACACACACACACATCCCAATGTCACAGCTCAACCCCATGAAAGGCCTCCAGAGTTGACTCCAAACCAAGGACACAGAAAACTCCAGTGACAACGTCTTCACTCAGCTCCTTACACCCTGGGGCTCCTACCCCTGGGACGCCACTCTGTCCCGTACAACCCCCTGCTGGAGGAAAGTTTGGGGCCAAGACGCCCACAGCCAGGCAGGCATGTTTGCCTTCCAAGACAGTTCATGGACAAACGACTTCCGCCTGGCACATGTTGATCGAGGGATCAGAAGACCCAGAAGACACGAGTCCCTGTGGCAGCCTCTCATTCCCTAGCCCCGCGAGGTCCTCATGCACAGTGGGGAAGGGGGGACAGTTCCCATGGGGCTGGGTGAGGCTCAACCATGGCAGCGAATGTCACCACTGCAGAGTCACGAGACTTATCGGCGCGATGTTCTGAACTGGCCTGTCAGGAGAGGTGGAGAGGCCCTATCCTCACCAGGCTCCTTCTCACAGAGCCCTGGACGTCCCTTGACTAGGTATTGTGGGCTGCAGAGCTCGGGATGATGACAAGGAGGCCTGGCCCAGCCGTGCTGTGATGCCCATCACTGGCAACCAGCAGTTTGGTGACCCCCAAACAGAAACAGATGAGAGACTATAAAAAATGCCGTGAAGCAATCAGAAAGGCCAAGAAGATGCAGAGCAACTCCGAGAGGGATGCTCTCCGGCTGCAGAAGGACGAGCTCTCCCGGCGCCTCTGTCTACTAGCGGAAGGCCCGTGCCCTTGTCTGCCGGTTCTGGACAGAACATAATCGAAACAGGCTGGGTGGCCACTCCTCCAGGAGGCCCCTGAACTGCCAGAGGGAGGAAGCATTTGGAAAAGACGCCTGTCAGCCCTTTCTGCTTCTTCCTGGCCCCTCTCCCTCCCACTTGGGCTGTGTGGGCTGGGCAGACAGCACCAGAGGTGGGACAGCTCTGAGCTAGACAAACTTCTGAAAGGGCAAGGAGCCTCCGCTGGGCCGTTTTTCAGACTTTAATTCCACTGAGTGAAACTTCAAAAGGCTTTCCGCTTGCTCAGTCCAAATTCCCTCTTTGCCTTGGGCAAACACTGTCGTCCAAGAAGAAGGGCCAGCTGATCATCGGGAGGCCTACTGTAGATGCCAGCATCGGGCTGGGCGCTTCCACTGCACAGAAGCAGCAACACCCATGGGTGAAACACTCACCAACTGGTAAAACCCAGAAGGAGTCAAACGACTCCTGGCAGAAGTCGTTTCCTGAGGCAGCAGGCTGTTGTGGCCACACACCCAGCTGTGAGTCTCGGCTCTGCCATAAAGAAGCCGGCGGCCATGACCTCCCTGAACCCTGCCCCTGACCTGAAGGAGGACAAATTCTAAGAACGTCTCCCATGGCACCATATTGAGAATAAACAAGGCAGGGACTAACCAGTCCCTAGCCCCAGGCCTCAGCAGTGTTAGCTGATAATCCCCAGCCCAGAATGCTGAGGCCAGCATGCCCCTGATGCTCTTGAACTTCAGCTGAGAGCAGACCCTGGGGACGCCTGTCCTTGGAGAGCTTCCCTGGGTCCTCCCCACTATGTTCCCCAGGCATCCTTTCTCTCTCTACAGGTGTTTCTAACTCAGCCTGAACTGTTCTTGCTTTGGACCCCAGGAGTGGAAGACAAGGTCTAGAGGAGGCATCTTGCCCAGTGACCATCCTGAGTGTTTCTCTTCTATGCACAGATGAGTAGGCATAGAAGGTCAGAAGCAAAATGTTGGGGAGGAGGGGAGGCAGGAAAGCCCAGGATGTCCTCTCCCTTGGCCTCCTCCCAGGGGCACAGAGGCCACACACCCAAGTCCCTCTTGTGCCCCACGGGGTGGTGGCCTTGCCCACCAGGGCCTCCTCCATTCCAGCTCCATGGAAACCTGGGAGCGCTTCTCCACATTGGTCCCCAGACCCGCCAGCCCAGGCCCTGGGCCTCTGAGGTGGAGGAGACCAGGGTGAAGGGAACCTCATGCCCTGTCCAGGTTCCGCAGCCAGGCTCGCAGAGAGTCTGGGAGAGAGTTTGGCCCCAGGCCTTCTTGAGAGAGTTTTCTTTTATATTTATTAACCCACTTTCTCTCCTGGCCCTTCGGAGCAATGAGGAAACCTCAGCCAAGGCTATTAATAGGCCAAAGCTGTCCCTGGGGAGGACAATGAGCTCAGACCCACAGCACAGGTGCCAAGCATAATGAAGGTTCCTGAGCTGCCTAAATATAGGCTGCGGCCGCGTCGGGGTGCTGAGCATGGTCTGCCTGTGGCCACGCAGCCCCGCTCCCCGCCACCACCTGAGCCAGACAAGGCCCTGCTGAGAAAGGACCTGCCGTCACCCACACGTCCACCCCGGGTCAGACCTGGTGGGAGCTGCTGGGGGAGTGGGGGAGGGGTTGGCAAAATGACATGCAGTATAAATGACGCCTGTAAACAGAGAGTTTAATGAAAAGGCAGTGAGGGAATTTATGGGCAACCCAAGGATCATTAAAATTATTTATCTACTTACCTCCCTTGCTGGCTGATCAGTCTATTAATTATCTATCATACATGCACTGATTTGCATTTCAGGGAGAGGGCAGGGTGAGGGCAGGTGAAAGACACAGAGGGGTCCAGGAGCCAAGTGGTGGGGACAGCGTGGACCCTCGTCTCTACTGACCACGGTTCCCCAACCGATACCCCATCCAGGCCACACTGCAACACTGCTGTGCCCTGTCCCCCCGCCCCAGCCCCACCCCTGGGCCTCTGAGATGCCCTGGGTCTGAGGACCAGGTCAGGTGGAGCAGAATGTGTGCCGGAAGGGGCCACGCACCTGTTTGCAGACGGCAGCTCCTAGGACAGGGTCCCAGCCGGAGGGGCCTGCAGACCAGCTCAAGGGAAACGCGTGTGGAGTCTTCTTCAGGCAGCTCTGACTTAGCGCTGGGTTGAAAAGAGAAAACACAAGAACAAAACCATTTCCATCTCTGACTATCTGGAGTGCATCAGACACACGCTCTCCCGCGCTCTTGATTAAAAATATCACAGGACAGAGTGTCATGGGAACCGCATCCTTTGAACACTGCGATTGGAAAACATTAGGCTGGGGGAGTTATAATGAGGCGTCCCCGCTTACCCCTTCACAACGGCAGCCGCTCCCAGCTCTGCTCCCCTGCAGTGAGACTCAGACTGGTCCCCGGGATGCCAGGGGTCCAGCTGACTGTGGCCAGACCGATGGTGGGAGGGTCCGTGTCATCCATTCCCAACTCGGGCCCCAACTCTTCACTCAGGTCAACAGAGCCAGATTGAGGGGTAAATCATTAGCATCACCCCATTACCACTGCGGTTCCCCAGCACCAGCTTAGATTCCAGGGGCGTGGGGCTGACCAGGGGCCCCGCCTGGGGCTGACCTTGCAGTTTATGTACACATTGAACCTCTCTCATCAAAACCTGTGGGGCTCACCAAACCAGCCATGGAAGCCAATGCCTTAAAACAAATCTCCTTCCTTCCTTCTTCCTTTCTTTCCTTCCATCTTTCTTCCATCTTTCTATCTCTACATGAGATCTACCCTCTTTCTATGGCTACAGGATGTATCTTCGCCTAGCTGTAGATAGATACACACATCATGTGTAGGTAGATACCCGCACAGATGCATAGACAGAGAGTATTGATTCCATTTCTCTGGAGAACCCTGTCTGGTTCAGGGCCTCTAGCTTGCATGCACCCCAAGAGATCAGCCCTATCCACTAACAGCACCAGAAATGCCACTGTCCCACCCCCTGCTCCGCCCAGCACGCAGTCCCCACTCCCAGGGAAGGAGCTGTGCCCCAGCAATGGTATTAAAGCAGGAGGGAGGAGGAGGCAGTGAGGACCTAGTCCTCTGCTTGAGAACGAGCCAGGAATGACCTGGCCCTCCAGAGTCTCCGATGTGACAGCCCAGCCCCCGCTTCTATCAGGGCCTCAAAACCCACCCTGCCATCAGAGCCAGGCTCCCTGCATTTGCAGGACAGTCGTCCCCACGCCCCCCTCCCCTGTGCCCCCACCCAGCTGCCCCCCTTCCCCGCCTGCCGATGGCTTCTCAATTCTGATGATGTATCAATAACTGCAAAGCAAAATGCCACAGTTAGCAGCGCTACTGTACTGTAACTAATCGCTTTTGGAATCGATTCTCAGGGTTGAGTGTGTGCAGCGAGGTGGGGCTGAGTCCCCGAGGCCGCTGCAGCCCCCAGGAATTAGGCACACCAGGAAAAGTTCCAAGAGACAAAGAAGTGGGGCGGGAAAGGATGGGAGAAAGGAGACCAAGAAAAGAGCAGATTTTTAAAAAGACTAATACAGAGAACAAGGGGCAGCAAGTTGCGTCCTGACTCAAGGCCGGGCGAGGACACAGAGGGTGACAGGACCTTTCCTGGGATGGGGACACCCCTGACCCCCCAGTCCCAAGCAGCCTGCAAGTCTCAGACCTGGAAGCTCCTCCAAGCATATGCGGACCTCAGGGGTCTCTGGGGCTCACGTACGTAAAAGATTGTGTTGGCTTAATAAACTGTGTTGCTGCTGCTGCTGGGTCATTCTCGAGCAAACACAGGAGAGGACCGAGGGAGAGGTCAGTGGCCACCCCCGCCTCCCCAGGAAGGGGAGAGGGGGCAGGAGTTCAGGACAGAGGCCTAGGCAGGGCTGTGCCTCTGATCATAAAGACTCTTGGAGCCTTCTTCCTGCTGTAACGCATGAACCCCTCCAGAGATCCTAGAGGGAAACTGAGGCACAGAACCCTCAAACACCCCCTCGCCCCCCACCAAGGTGCAGATTGGAGGCCCAGGGAACATGGAGCCTGGCTTGTGATGGCCACACTGTCCTCACTCTTGCTACAGTGGCCTCTGGGAGACTTGGTTTCCCCACCTGCTACGTGGACTCTTTAATAGCTGCCCCTTGCACAGCCCTGACCCTGCCTGCCCCAAGCAGGATCACTGAAGGAGGTGGGACAGGTGGGGCCACACCACAGGGGCTAGTTTAGGAAAGTGCCAGAGAGGGGACAGGGGCCCCTGTGTGCCTTCCAAGCATGAGTGCCAGGACGAAGCATTAGTGGGTCCAATGCCCTGGGGTCCACACATCACCCACTTGTTCCTTTAGCCACCCCACCCTGCTCCTCACCGCTTCCCACCGCAGATCACCCAAATCCCTAGGACAGAGCCCCAGGGACTCAGGCCAGAGCTGGGCTGTCTGGGGGTGGAAGGGGCAGAGAGCCCCAAGCAGGTAGATAAGTGGGGGGAGGGGAGAGGGGCTGACGGGGAAATGGAAAAGGTCTGGTGGCACCTTCAGGGCAGACAGGGAGGGCATGACATCCAGTCTCTTTCTGCAGAGAAAGTGCCAAGGCCAGGCCTGAGATTGGCTATTTGCTTCACTTGCCCAGAGACTGCTTCCATCGGTGACCCCTGGGGGCCCCTGTGGCTTCATCGTCTCTCCCAGAGAAGAGCGGGAGGCTTGAGACTACCATACGCCCCCTGGACCAGGGGACACCCCTGCCAATTCTCTCACCTCCTCTGGAAGCCGCCCTGTGGCCAAAAGCAAACATCTCCAGACCTCTGTTCACCCTTCCCTGCATCTCCATCCCTCTCCCAGGATTGCTTTGAGGGTCCCAGGGTATGTGGTCCAGACTGGCAGGGCCTGAGGGCTCAGCAGACAGACAGTCTTAGAGGGCAGGGAGGGGTCAGGGCCCTACACAGGCTGCCTGGCGTTTTGGCCAGGGAGCTCAGGGGTCGTGATCACTCCTGAGGTGCGGTGCAGGCACTGGAGGCCTAACAGGGAGTCCAGACATTGGCGAATGGTTTTCTTAATTTTTTAAAAGTAAGCAGAACCATTTCAGGTCTTGCCCTAAATCTTTCCAGGGAACAGACTGCTTTCCCAAGTGGGAGAGTAGAGGACGGAGTAACCCACAATTCCCCAGGAGTAGGCAGAGTCCCAGGCCTGCTGGTAAACAGAGGAAAAGTGAAGTCGCTCATTTGTGTCCGACTCTTTGCACCCCTATGGACTGTAGCCTACCAGGCTCCTCCATCCATGGGATTTTCCAGGCAAGAGTACTGGAATGGGTTTCTATTTCCTTCTCCAGGAGACCTTTCCGACCCAGGGTTTGAACCCGGGTCTCCCACATTGTAGGCAGAGGCTTTACCGTCTGAGCCACCAGGGAAGTCTCGAACAGAGGAAAGGTGTGCAAGAATCAGAGGATTTAGAGTGAAGCAAGCTGCCACTTCTCAGCTCTCATGTGGACAAAAGTAAACGCGCTTGGCAATCTCAGTGAGGATAGACGAGACAGCTGGTGGAGCACGGGCGGGTCCAGACAGTTGGAGAGCTGTGGGCATGATCTGGAACATTCTAAGACCAGCCACTCACAACCAGGTATCATCTCCAGGGCCAAAGGAGATGAGCCCAGAGAACCATGCCTCTGTCGCAACACCAATACCATTGCTGTTGGTTCTGGACAACCAGAGCATTCGTCAAGGACAGAGTGGGTGAAGACAAAGCTGTAGATTCCTAAGACAGATTTCTCTACAACAGACCAAAGGAATGGATCAGAAATGCACAGAGGAGCTGCAAAAATACAAAGCCGAGAGAAGCAAGTTGCAGAAAGAGGCCACGTATGTGCACTTTAAGAAGCGGGAGAACTATGGTCTGTTTGTTGTTCATGGTTATATGTGTGCAAGTGTGTTTTCAAGGGACAAAATGATGGACAAGTTGATGCTCAGAGCTGCCTCTGGGTGTCGGGTGGGGGTGTTGAGGCTACGGGTGCAGAGGGGACTTGTCCTCCATCTCTAAAGCCTTTTTTTTTTAAAACAACACACTATAACTAAATGTTAATCATTGTTAATTGCAGTAGAGAAACATAGATATTTATTATATTTTACCTTAACTCTCTGCCCTTTCCAATTTTGTCTCCAAAAATTTTCTGAGATAAGCATGGTTTGATTAGAAGCACCTTGAGGAAGTGAGAGACCCAGATGACACATGTACTCAGCAGTAGCACAGTGATTTACACCCTCAGTGGCTCAGCAGAAATCCGTGGCCTGGGTGGATGAACAGATGAATGACATGCGTGATAGAGGCTTCAGAAGAATCAGATCTGCCCTTTCCGCTCTCTCTCCACTTAAAGGACAATAAACTAGTCTAGAACTGTCTCTTCTACTGCCCACTGAGAGTTTCTTTAGAAACCACCAGCCTAAGCAGAAACTGTTGCATTCCAAACGAGGGTCCTGGGTGTGGGGACAGTCAGTCTCCAGATGCTCTGGAGACTAGACCGTCTGTGTTTCCAAGAACTCGGGTTCTCACATTCTTCTCCCCCCTAAAATGCAAGGGGAGGACACAGAGCCTGGGTGACCCAGCAACCGTCTTCTGAGCAGAGTTTCCCCACAGTGGGACGAGTACCACAAGACCCGACTGCTCAGAGGGCTTCTTCACTCCCTGGTAAGCAAAGATCTGCACGCAGACAAGGAACCCAGAGCGACACAAGAGGGGTCAGCAGGGTGGCTGTTCTATTACGAGGGGCCGAGTCCTGGGAGCTTTCTGGCAGGTCTGCTCTACAGGCAGAAATCCATCCAGGGCAATTTGCCCTGAAAGCTGCCATCCTTTATCCACTGGGCTGTGCAAGCACACTTGCCTGGGTCCTCCAGTGTGGGCTGGGCTTTGAGTGTGCCATGGTGGGCAGACGTGCCCCCGGCTCTGGCTCTGATCTTATAGATGGTTCCACTTTCTGTGTTACAAGCTAATAAAAGCTGCGTGATCAAATTCCAGGTCATTACTCAAGGAAAGAGACCCCTCTGTGGTCGCCAGCCACAGTTTCGAACCAATTAAAATAAGCCCGGCGTTTCTGCGGGCTGCCGCCGTGCCCGCCACCTCAGAGGTCTCGGAGGGCCCATGCCTGCCATGAGCAAGATGCACGAAATGTTAATGGAGACGCTTAAATGCCATGTCAAGGGGATTCTGGTAAATAAGGCCACATGGAAGAGGCTTGGGGAGAAGTCTCCTGAGCTAACCCTGGAGGAAACTTCAATAAAACCGAGATTGGATTGAAAACAATTCACTCTGTCAGCTGGCAGAGCTGGGAGGGGTCTTCGGGGGAGGAAAGCTATTTTATTTACCATTAGTTCCCCTTTGCACCTTATGTGCCCCCTGCTGCCAACACCAGAATCTGCCAAGGTGACGGCACCCACTGAGTTGGCTGGGAGAATCGGAATCGGGGTGTCATTTGCCAGGGCAGGGCACAGACAAGCAGGCAGTGGTTTAGTGAAGGTGGAGAGTGGAGGGCCTGAACAGAGCTGCGAGGGCAGGGGCATCTTGGGGCTGAGAAGGTGGAAAGGTTTTGCTGAGGACTCAGTTGTGGGGAGCGGGGGGCAGGCACACTGGCAGCTGCTCTGAGTTCTGTTGGGTCCTGTTTCAGGTAGATCAGATGTCACCCACGAGACAAACAAATAAGGTTCCAGAGAACACTGCCCCGCATCTGGGTCAGCAGGTAGATGGAGCATGGAGAGCAGTCCAAGTGGACACTGTTCAGTGGAATGTCCACTCAGTGGACATTCAGCGTAAACTCAGGGTCAGCCCCAAGTTGCAGGGCTGACAACCCCACTGGGCTGAAACTTTGACTGTTGCCCTTGCTCCCAGCCAAGACTGTCTATGGCTCAGAGTTCTACCTGAGGCAATTGAAGGACCCCCAAAACAAAAAAGAAAAAGAAGTCACCAGGCCCAAACAGAGACTTGAGGAATCTGGGCTAGGTGAGCTGGGCAAAGCAGCCTGGTGCCCTTCCTCATTCAGCCGCCTCCCCCAAGGCCACCAGAGCCTCCCCTGCACGCCTGCTTCTGTCAGTCACATTTTACAACTGGAGTAAAAAACATTGTCCCAGCTAGGGTTGCAGATTTAGCAAGTCAAATTACTGGGGCGGGGCGGTGGAAGGTTAGTCACTAAGTCCTAAGACTCATGCGATCCTACGGACAATAGGTCGACAGGTTCCTCTGTCCGTGGGATTTTCCAGGCAAGGACACTGCAGTCAGTTGCCATTTCCTTCTCCATAAATTACTGGATGACTAGTTAACTTTTAACTTTCAGGTAAACAATAAATAATGTGTTTGGCTTTTTTGAGTATAAGTATGTATCATGCAATAAATATTTGGGACACACTCATACTCTCAATTATTCATTGTTTATCTGAAGTTAGAATTTAACCAGGTGCCCTGTATTTTTACCTGGCAACCCTAGCTCCCAGCTGTCTGACTGCCCAGCCTACATACACAAACATACACACACACTAATGTACATATACGCATAGGCATGCACACACAGGCACACCCTTCAAAGAAAAGAAAAGAGCTAATGCAAGGAGCAAACTGCCTGCCTGCTGTTTCCCCTCTGTTCGCTCCTGAGCCCTCTTCCCATTCCCCACCCCCCAACAGCTGCCCCATCACACAGACAAAGAGGCTGGGACACTAGGATTGTCACTTGTCCAAGGCCGCACGGTCAGCATGCAGTCTGGCTGAAATTGCAGACCCAGGTCATTCGCATTCCAAAGTCTGCGCTCTTTCCACAAAACCAGACCCAATGCATCAAACTTTGGATGTTTATCTCCAAACAAAATGGCCATAAGGAAGTTGCTATTGATTCTGCAGTCAAGTCAATGCACAGTATTTGAGGCCTTGGCTCAGCTCACGCCAAACTCGGAACAAAGATGCCATTACAATCCAGGGAGGTCCCTGCTGGAGAGCTCACTCAGGACAGGGGTGTCGGTGAGCACACGTGGCTTCCATTCAGAGGGTTGGTGGTTTGGGTCCACCCAGAGAACTCCGCTGGCAATCAAGGTTGGAGCAAATATGGAAAGCGACACTGGTATGTGTGGAAGGGCATTCTAGAAAAGAGAATCTCTCTGCTGGAACCAAAAAGGGGACAAAATTTGTGCCTTCTTGGGTTGAAAAGATAGACCTGAGATTGTTTGCAAATTGGCAAGGTGTCCCTGAGCCCTCAACTTCTCCTTATCAACTAGTTGCTTCCTGGATAACCAGTACATTGTTTAGAACCTTGGTATGTGGTTAGAATTGCAATCTTTAATTTAAAAAAAATCACAATCTTTGATGAGGCCAAGGTGAGTCATGTGTGGCATTCTTGTCATCCATCTGGGCCACGCTATTGGCAGGGAAAGAGATTGAAAGTGACTGACAAGTCTTGCCCTTTACATCAGCAAGACAGTTACCACACTACACACTAACTCCCAAGTCTTAATCACTTGGTTTCATAATGACTTTTCTGAGAATGAAAGTTAAGTTTTACCACTTTGTTGTATCTAGAAATAACTCCCCCTGACCACCTCCTCCTTTGAAAATAATCACTTCATGGATTAGGAAAACCTCCAGCACATTGTTAGTAAATCTTCCTCCTGTGAAGTGTCTGCCTGCTGTCGGCAAGTTTTATGAGAGACAGAAGCTCCTGAGAGTTGTCAGCTGGGCTCTTGCAAGGACTAATTTTTGTCGTGAGTGAAATAAAAGTATTCTGTACCTAAACATCGGGATGGTTCAGGTGTTATTTGCTAACCCAGTGGCCAGGAAGAAAAACAGCATGGGCTTGAGGAGGCCACAAGGAAGAGGAGGGGACCATCATGGATCATCCGAAACTCTCACCTAGAGGACACCACCAATCACATTTAAAATCCAGAAAACGAAACTGCAAGGCCAAACGAGCCGGGGAGGTCTGCTTCAAGGAAAGCACAGCAAATGCCTCCAGCTCTTGCTGCCACAGTCTGCACCACCACACCTCCCATCTTCCTTTCTCAATAGTGCAGTCAAGAGGCAGTCAAAGTACCAACATCGTGATGTTTTCATTATTTGCCTGATGAGGTTTTGTTGGAAAATTGTGTGCCTAGTGTTGCGTCTTGAGACTTTCTTTGTAAGGAAGGAAGATGTGGGGAGGTGGGGGGAGGAAGCTGATGCTGGATTGCTGGATTTCAGCTCTTCCGGAGACAGCCCCCTGCAAGGAGCTGGTTTAATTATAGGCAGGTTGTTGTTTTTTTTACATGACCTACTTCCCAGATGGTTTTCCCCGTGTTTCTTTAATGCCACGAAGTTTTGACATATTGGAGCCAGGAAGGAAGAGCAGTCAGACCTGCATCACCCAAAAGAGGAGGGAACCTGGGGGCTTGATGGTGGGCCTCAGAAGAAAGGAAGAGATGAAACAGGTAAGAGGCTGGGAGTGAGAGAGGCGGGAGAGGGAGAGAGAGCAGGGAGGCTCTTGCTGGCACTTGGGAGATACTCGATGACCTCCCTGTACGAACTCCCTGGTTGGCCTAAGCAGCCATTACCCAGGAGGCCTCGGCCTGGTTTCCAGGTAAAAAGCTGAAGATCGGCTCACTGGAGGGCCCTGGGCAAATTACTGCTGGGGGCAACCTGGGCTGGCTGGTGTGTCCTGTGGTGCTGGACCATGTGGGTGGCCTGTGGCTCCTGAGATGTGGACACATTTCCAGAAGGCTGTGGTGGGTTTGCTGTCTGACAGCTATGACTGTGGCCTCTGGGGGGAGAGGGCTGGGAATCACTCCCCACGGAGTCCCTCTTGGTGCTGACTGTGACCCCAAGCCCCAGGACAAGAAGGTTCTGCAGACAGCCCGCCACCAGGGCCAGCAGCAGACTAAGGGCCCCTAGTGCCCTGGTTGTCCAGCAGGACCCCAGATCTTCCTGCTTGGAGAACAGACTTGACGATGCTCATTCCGTCATTCTCCTGCCTTGAGGCAGGGACCCTCTTTGACCGTCCTCATCAAGAGAATTGGTACAATTTTAAAATGCTTCCTGGTAAGGCATTCCCCATGCTCTCTCTCCCTTGGCAAACCAACCCCACTGCCAGAGAAAATCCTTCCTCTGATGTATCCCAGATCCTGCACGAGGAGCCCTGAGAGCACTCCCCACCGCCTTCCCTGGGTGCGTTTGGAGAACAGCTGCTTGCCGCCCGCTGCTGAGTCGCCAATAGAGCCTTCAACATAGAAACACTGCCCCTCACAGCTGTGAGCTCTGCCTGCCTGCTCTGTGCATATCTGTCTTTCCCCCGAAAATCCTGGAGCAGGATCGCTACTGTTTACAGCAGGCACGGCTCTGAGGAGCCGCCCTACTTCTGTGTGTCACAGCCTGGCTCTCGCCCGCACGAATAGGTAAGCGGGAAATGGATTCCTCATGCGCCTGGGGAGCCACCTTCTCGGCACATTCAGAGAGTTTGGCGCGTTCTGCCAGCAGCCTCCATTACAGCAACTTCAGGTCCTAGAGGTAATGGGAGGCACTGGGGGAGGCCACCACAGGTGCACTGGGGTCCCTGGAGAGGAAGCCTTCACACGCCACCACTGCCGATACCCACATGCCGTGAAACGCCACGTATCAATGTGATTCATGGCCTTTGTGTTTCAGATTCAGATGGGCTGAAAAAGACAGCTGGGCTTAAAACCTATTGTGCTCAAATGAGGAGTTGGAGCTCAGGGCACAGAGGGACCCTGTCATCTTCTAAAGGTGGATCCCCGCCTACAAAGATCCGGGGACCCTGGGGACCCACCTGTGTCTTCCTTGTATAAAATGCCAACTCTGCAACACCAGGGAAGGAAACCAAACAATGGCCCCCTAAGGCACTCTCTTGCTGTTGCAGCAAGTCTCAGGGAGCCAACGGCCGCTGAGCTCGGGGCCCCTGTCTCCTCTGGACCCTGCCCTGACACACCTACTCAGCTGAGCTGGGACACAAAGCAACTTTAAAGCGTGGCAAAGAAACCTCCAGGTCCAAGTTTTCCATGAAGAGCAGGTGAATTAGTTCTCATCAGAAATGTATCGTGGCCTCTGGACTCACAGAGAAGACAAACCAGAGAGAGGGAGGGAGAGACAGAGATGAGAAGGAAAAACAGGGATGAGTGTTTACCAGGCACAGAGAGACTGAGAAATGGAGACTAGAGGATGCCAAAAGGCTTTAGGAATCTGCATTCTAATGCAGGAGCTAGCACGCACCTTCGTGACCTGCTCTCAAATCTGCATGCGTGTCTATTACTAACTATAAAAATGCAAGAGTTGACACAGAACAATGTTGGGGTAAGGGAAAAAGAGGTGGGTGCAAGTAGAGAGATACCAGGGCATACGCTGTCAAGGGTGGGATTCATGATATGTCTCAGAAGGAGTGGTAAATACGGGGGGGCGGGAGAGGAGAGGGCACCCCAACCAAGAAAGAGAGCGAAAGCGGTTCTACAGAGCGCCTGCCGTGGAACTAAGGCAAGCAGGTTATGGTCTCACCGAGACTGTAATGCTGAAGGGCTGGCAGAACATGCCAAGCCACTCAATGAGTTGGCTCAGGCAGTGTGCCCAGGCACAGTTCCCAGCACAGAGCCTGGCACCTAGCAAGCTCTTAATAAAAGTTAGTTTGCTTCCCCATGTGGAGCAGACCCAACCGGGGGCAGTGGAGCGGAGGGAAGAGCTAAGGACCTGGCTCCTAAATGAAACTTGTTTGCCTGGGAATGACGAAATCCGTGTCACATAGGGTCCAAAGGCAACAGCAGGTGAACGAGATGCCCAAGGGTTGGGATGGAAAGGGAAGGAGCCCAGATAGCCAGTCACCAAGACGAACATTCCTAAGCAGGTTCACCAGTCTCAAGGCCCCAGCTGCACCTGTGGAGCCCCAACTACACCACACATCTGGGGAGAGAATACCCAGGGTTGTCTTTGGGTCCACAGAGGGGGTCTGGGATGCTTTGTAAGTTAACGCACAGTGCTGTGATTCCTGTGCCTGGGAGACCGCTTCCCAGCTCTAGCAATTGCAAAGCACTCAGGGAAGGATATGAGATTGGCTGGCATGGGGTGTGGACAATCGGCCCCATGCTTACTTGTCACAGCCATTAGTTTGAAAGTAGGAAATACAGCGGATGTGGAGCTTGGGCAAAGCTGTCAGGCACCCTAAGCCACAGTGCTGTAGGTGCCAAACAGGGACTCCTATCATCAGATCCCATTGTCATTGGGATTGGAAAGAAAGTGTGTGAAAGACACAGAATTGGTGTGTAACGATATAAGATCTGCTGTTGTTGTCCATGATATCCAGGTCTTGGTAAGAGAAACACTGGGCCAGGACTTCTCACAGAGGCTCCAGGGGCATGGAGAGTTGGTCCCAAGAGCCCTCATCTCTTACTACTGGCGTTAAGTCATTGCTGCAGCACAGACAAGGGACAGTCCCTCTCCCACCATCCCTGTAGACCCCAGAGAAGCCTGCCCTGGGATGGAGAATGGAAACTGGTTACTAGGTGTCCACTGTATCAGGAATTGAGGTTTTAAGCCCCTTTCCTAGTCCAGCATGTTGGGTGGTAGTGAGGGTAGTGCATTTAGCCAAGAAAAGATGCTGCACTGGTGGCTGCAAGGCCACTGACAGACACTGGTACCCTGTGGCTGCACCTGCCTGCCCACCTGCACCCCCACTCCAAGCCTCCCTGTCCCGGGCGCTCACACCTCATTGTCTTCTTGCTCTCAGTGCTGCCAGGATTGCAGAGGAGGCAATGCCACCACTCAGCACTCCTCCACCCTGGCCAGAGACGACTGCTTGCTGAGAGCTGGTGAGAGTGGCATGTTCTGCCCATGGCCGGTGGTGCGTGGAGCGATCCACCAACGTGAGCCCAAGCCAGGCTTCATTAGTGCACAGATGCACACAGCGAAAGGAGACCAACTGTTTGGACCTTGTGCTGTCAAGCTGGCGGGGCAGGACGAGAACTCAGGATCTTGCATTTCTAGGCTATCTGCAGATCTTCAGGTGCCCACTTCTAGAAGGAACGGAATCACTCAAGTGCCTCTGTGGGAGCTGCAGAGAGGAAGCCCACTTCTTGCTGAGCCCCTCACGGGGGGAGAGGGGGATGCCGCCTGCTGCGGTGACAATAGCTGGCCCCTCCGCGGCATCCTTCTGCCTGCCACACCATCTTAGCATGTGGGTCAGGTCTGGGGACTGATGGGTAGGCGGGCATTCCTGCCCCCACTCTGGATCTCCCTTCAGGGGGCTCGGAGTCACTGGCTGTGGGGGTTTGGTGGCTGTCATGCCCAGGAGGGAGCACAGAGAAGCAGTTCTGCCATGAGCTGGTGGTGGCTCTGGACAGGCTGCCTTTGGTGGAGGAGCAGAGTGATGGCCCTTCAGCTTTCAGGGAACGTGCTGCTCTCCAGGGGGCACCCAGGGGCACAAAGAAACCTCAGAGGGGAACTCCATTTCTGAGGGTTGGCGAGGAGGTTCAGCCAGTGCCAGGGACTCCCCTTGGCAGGTCCCCCCTCCATCTTGAGAGAAAGGCCTGTGGCTCACCTCCCACCTTCTGGGGGCAGCCCCTCTGGTGGTGGGCAGGTAGTTGATGCTACAGGTATCTGGCCTATGTCCCCAGTGCTGTGTGCTGAAATCCTTCCCCAGCCCAGAGTTCATAGGGTCTGGTTCATGGGTGGGGGGAGAGAGGCCCTTGGAGAGGGTGGGGAGGGGCATGGAGAGGGGAGCATAGGCAGTCTGTCTGCCCAGCTCTAAGGCACCACCTGGCAGAGCAGGCCAGCACCTGTAGGAGGCAGACGCTCATTCATCACCCTTGCAGCCCAGCCCTGGCTCCTCTGCCTCTGGGCGGGGAGACAGGAGAGGGAAGGGGTGGACAGCTGTGAAATGCTGCCCTCAGGCCAAGGCAAGGCCATGGTCCCGGGGACTGTCCTCTGTGTGTGTGCAGAGGACAAGCCCTATGATGAAGGCTCCGGGCATGGTAGGACACGCAGCTGACATGTTTAGCACCCCGGGCACAACAGCTCTTTGTAGACAACAATGAAGCCTTTCAGGAATGCCAAGTCCTGAGCCGATCTCCACCCCAGGCAATGGGCAATGGCACTTCTGCTCATTGTGCAAGCCCAGCCAGGGCAGGAGCAGGCAGGAGACACTGAACAAGGATGAGCCATAGGTGAGCTGCTCGCCCCTGGTCCTCCCCAGGGGAGACAGAGTAGTGGGCTCATCTCTGGGAGCCCCACAGGAGGGGCTGGGCAGCCTGCTGGGCTGGGCTTTCCTGGGCTCATCTGCAGTAGGAATGTGGGGAACAGCTTGGGCCATCTCATCAAGAGATACAGCTTTAACTTCAGAGGGACTTGTCAGTGAGCCCAGTAAGATTTCAGAGAACTTACTTATCCCTAAATGTCAACGGCCCAGTCACTTACATTTCCCCCAACAGAACGGCCCCTTGACCTCAGTCCTTCACTCATCGTTGTGATGGGGGCAGAGGGAGCTGCTTAGAAAGGTCAGTCAAGACCAACCCCTTCACAGGATGTGAACTGTCCCTCTAACATGAAATAAAATAAAATTTAAACATAAATGAAAAGAACAACAGAAATGTAAGTACAGCTGCAGAGGCTCCTTCTTTGCCTCCCTGCTCTGAGCTCCAACCTCTTGGATATTTATCGTTCATTCTCCCCTAAATCATTCCTGACGGCTGGACTGCTTGCACTCCATCACGGGGAGAGGCTGTGCGGAGCCGCAGTTCCGTTTAGCTTGCAGAAAAAGGAGCCTCCTAGGAAAAACCCACCCGGGAGCTGTCCGGTGCTGAACTCCGGCGTGATGGACGATTATGGACCATCTGCACTTTCAGAGGGGGATAGATTTATGAGCGGGAGGGACAGCTAGAAGAGTGTCCATTACTATAACTCACTGCCCTCTTCAGAGATATTCTAATCAGGCATCTTCTCCTGCCGAAAAGCCCAGGTTAAGAACTGGCAAGAGGTGAGATCAATTACATATTTCTGGGGTGCTTTCTTCCCACAACAAGGCTGTCAAAGGTGCTGGGGACAAGGGCATCAAGAGGTCAGGGTGGGAGCCACTGGTGGAGGGACACTTTGCCTGGCAAGGCAGGTTCCTGGTCACGTTTCCCAGGGCTCCCTGTCTCACCTCGGCTCCTGATTTCTTGCAACTGGTGTTGAAAAGATAGAAGAATCCAGTATGTCTCTTCTTTCTCAGCCCCTGCATGGACCTACTTGAGAATTTCTGACAACCAGGAATCATGCAGAGGGTGCAGCAAAGATCTGGATCTTCCTGGTAGGCTGTGTTGTTTGATATTTATGTGCACAGGGAAAGGAAGGGAGTATGGTCAGGTCCTGAGCTGGATGCCTTGTGTACATTGATTCACAGGAACCTTATTCCTGCTTTACAGGTGAGAGAACTACAGCCCATGGTGGTGTGTGACAGGGCCTCTGGCCCAGATCTATCTGGTCCTCTCTAGCCTGCTGCCTGAAGGCCCAGATGACAAGGCAGAGATGCACAGGGAACTTCTCACTGGCCCTCTAAGGCTGAACCCCCCACCCAGAGCCCTTCCATCAGGACAGCCCCTGGCTCGTCTCCAGTGCGCTCCCACTCCCTCAGAGGGCCCTGTAGTGAGGAAGTGAACTGACCGCCCTGGGCCCCAGCTCCCAAGAAAAAACCCCTACACACAGACAAACAGCCCCTTCATTTCTACTTCAGAGTTCACTTCTTTCCACTTCAGAATTCACAGAGCATTTTGACACTTGCCTAATCTGACCACAGCCTTTGTATTAGATAAAACAGATATTTTTAATCCTCATTTTCAAGGTGAAGCGGTTAAAGGGCTTCCCTGAAGCCACAGAGCTAACCAGCAGTCGAGCCAGAATCAAGCCCTCATCTCCTGGCTCTGTGTCCGCGGCCTTTCTGGCCTCTGCCTGCCTGCCTTCCCAGGAGGCTGTCCTGAGCACGATCACCATTGGGAATTGCCTCCCTTGGGGACCTGCCCTCTCCTAGGTTCTCCTTCTCTAAATTTGAATCTTGTCTCCCTGATTCCACCCACTTTGGGGTAGGTTGAAATCACCCAGCTCTTTGGCAGAGCCTTTGAGAACTCACCTAGGTGCAGGCTCTGAGACTCTAATCAAAGACCCTGCATGTTGGGAAGTGCCCCCTCCTGCCAGGACCCTGCCATTCATTCTCTGAGAGGGTGGGCCAGGGACCCTTGTGATGATGTGCAGCTCAGCAATAGGACCAGCTCTCGAGAGTCCTGGAGTCAGGTCTTAACTGGGACAAGATCGGGCTGTGGCTGAAAACAGCAGAAATTCAGCTTGTTCTTCTGCGGCTTTTATTTATTTCTATTTATCTTAAAACACACACACAAAGCTACAATTCTACCTGCTTCACCCTGGGAGCGCACCTATGGCCTTTTCACCTGGAAAAAGCCTTCTGTTCTTGCCAAGCCCCCTCCATCCCAGTCACTCATTTTTTCCACCATTCAGTTGACCATGCACACATGGAGGGCAGGACCCTATCTCGCACTGGGCAGTCGGGAAACGCATTCTGCAGGAGGTTGAATGTGAACTGACCTGGATCTTTTAGAGGGCCTGGAAGGTGGTCAGGTGAGGAAGGAGGGTGGGAGGGCTCTGTCTTGTGGAGGCAAGGTGGGCAGCAAGTGCACCATGCCATCCGTGTGTGTGTGGAGCAAAGAGAGGATGAGGTTGGATTGGTGAGCAGGGCAAGCACCCCTTTTAATATAAAACCTTATAGGCCTGTTGCCCTAGGAGATGGCTGCTCTCTGTGGAGCACTTGGGGCACTGGGCTGCCCCCGTGCAGGCCACCCTGTCCATCACAGCAGATCTGATGGAGGGCCTGTCTCTGGACCAGTGTGTCCAACAGATGGTGCCATCACAAAGATGCTCTGTGGCTGAAAGGTGGCCAGTGTGCCTGAGGACCTGAATTTTAAACTATTTCATTTAAATTCATTTACGTTTAAATGGCCACTGTTTTAACTAGCTTGGCTCTGGAGGGGAACTGCCCGGACAGCCTCAGGGTCTCACGCTGCCTGACCTCACTGACTGCTGGCTGAGAGCAGCTGTGGCCGAGACCCTCATGTTCTAAAAGCTTTGTTGTGAAGCCTGAGCCATTGGAAGGGGCGTGTATCGCTCTCCAGCCCGAGACGTTTTGCTTCACCTGTGAAAACAGCATCCACTTGATGAATGGCCAGTGACTGCACTTTGTGAAATTAAATTCTTGGCTTGGACAGAGCAGCATGGGGATAACGATGGTTGCCCCCGCAACAGGGACAGGGCAGCGGGGCACGAGGCAGCAAAGGGCTCAGAATCCTGGCCCTGGCGGCTGCCACATGAGGGCAAGGCAGGCAGATAGCTACATCAGCAGGTGCCCCAGGCACTGGCTGGAGAGGAGCAGGAAAAAAATCAAGAACGCTAGTGCAGGAAAGGCGCTATGCAGCAGGGAGGGATGGGACTCACGTCACCCATCGTAACCCAGACCCTGGCCCGTGGCTCACTGTCACCCCAGGAAAGTGTCTCTCCAGGGCACATTCACACCAGCTCTGACCTTCCCACTCCTGCCTCAGACACAGGAGAATTTATGCGCCCTTGTTATTTCCAGCCCAGCTCTGCTCTCCATGGAAACCAATTCCCCTCCTGTTTCATCATTATTATTATTATCTTCATTAACGCTTGATAGAATGCAGTGTCCATTATGGCCATCCTGGGAACTCCTATAAAGCGCCATTTCCCCAGACCCATCCTCCACCCCAGCCAAACTGCAGGTGATCCCGTCCTCTGCTGTGGGGCGGAGCGGGGCGGTGGGAGTTGGGGTGATGAGAGTGCCTCATCCTTTATGCCTCTTCTCACACAGTAAAAATTACTGCCAACGGTATTATATGGTGATGCCATAAACTCAGATCACCTCTGAGAACTTGCTTCATTACCACCCCTCACTATATAGTCTGGCAGTTACTCTAAACCTGGCCTCCTCTCCTCCTTCTCCCTGCAAGGAGGTTTGCAGACCCCATGGGGGCTCTAAAGAGTGGCCTCTGGTCCTGACTCTCACTCACAAAGCCTGGAGGCCAGAGTCCACCGTGGCCCAAGGGCCGTCCCCCGGGAGAATCTCTGGGAGATGCAGAGAATCCGAACGAACATTCAAGTGCCTGCCCACTTGTGCACCAGAGTCGCTCCTTGCTCATCCCAGAAGCCTCCATCTATGCCGTCCCACCCCTGTTCCTTTTTACCTGAACCCCCGTGAAAGAACTTGCAGGTATGTTACTTGTGATGTCTCTGCACATCCCCCTAAGTTGGAGCCAGAGGACTACCCCCACCACACCTGTGCCCGCTCAGAGGGTTGTGACCTCTGACCTTCCTCTCCATTTGCAGTAAAGGAGTTAGGTTGTTCTGGAAAACGGGCCATCAGATGAACCTCAGAAACTCTGTGTGTGTGTGTCCATCTTGGGATGGACCAATGCCTTCTCTTCCTCCCATCTCACCCCTACCCTCAGTACCCAACAGAGGGGTCAAGTGCTTGACTCTTACTTAGACTAAAGTAATGAGTTTATTTAGGGTGTCAGGCTGGTTTTGCTGCTGGGCTGGGGCCTTGGTCCTTGCCCTGGATAGTTCTGGAACTGCCCAGAGGCCACCTGGAAGTCCCCTTGGCTCTGCCCAGTTTTCCCCAAATAGACCCCAACTGTCATTGCCAAAACCCCCTCTGTGTACAGAGATGCCTGCCTGCTGTGGTTTCCTTTGAACTCTGTAGAATCTTGGGTCGTCCCCACTGATTCTTTAAATAGACAGGGCAGGGGGTGGTGGGTGATTTCAGGGCACGTTCAGGTTCGATGCCCTTCTCCATCTTTCATAGGCGGGATTTTCAGGGTGGAAGGAGGAGCTGGGCATCTCCCCAGTCCGCTGACTCTCACCAGTTCCGAAAGGGAAAACCCAGCCCACAGCGAGGTGGCTGCCATGCGGTTTTGGGTCACGAAGTCGGGTGGTAGGTTTGTGCCCAGGGAGTCTTCTCTGGATCTGAAGGTGCTGTGGTGCCCCTGCCCACTGTGGCCCCTCCCTGAGCCCGTTGCTCACAGTCGGGACCGTCCCTGGCCACTTTGTCCTGTTCTCACTCATGCCGTCTCTTGGGTCCCTGTGTTATTTCAGTCTGGTGTTTGTTTTGCTTTTTTTTCATGAGTGTGTGCCTTGTCTCATAAACTAACCTGTCCATTTATACTTGAAAAAATGTTTTAAAATGTTTTAAATCTCACATCTGTAGCCCCCAGGCCCTAAGTCTCTATTTCTGAATATCTACAGGGAGTGTCCACTCAATGGCCTCTTGACCCCCATCCCAGGGGATGTAACTTATCCTGTGTGAAAAGCAAGAGCTGCATGCAGAGTCCCTGTTTCTGCCACGTGGGCTTCCACTCACCTCCCCCCTGCCCCACCGGGTTCAGCGTCAGTCTTTTCTGTGCATTTTTACTTTTCTCTTCAATTTCATCACCTTCCGATCAGACCCTGGTCCCCAGTGGCCCTGTCTCTGCCCACACCATCCTGTCCCCACCACCACACATCAGCAAGCTCTCCCTGCCCCACAGCCTGGAGGGCTTCACTGCTTGAAGTCAGAGAATGGGTTTCTCACCCTACCCTGCCATCAGCCAAGGCAAATGTCTCCCCCATCCTTTTCCTCCTGCCTGCAGCTTGGGGTTTCACCATGCACCCGCTCAACTTATGGCAGGATGTCTTCACAAACTGCACACTCCCAATCTCCAAAGAGATCAGAAGCTCCCAGAAGACAGGCATGGTGTCACAGGCTTTCTGAACTGAGTTCAGGCTGTGGCCTGTCTGCCATTCCCACGGTTTTCTGTGTCTACCTGCTGGAGACTATACAGGTTTTAGCCGAGGTCCTTCATGGGCATTGCAGAAAAGATCACAGAATTCCATCTCACTTCAACCGTAGTTCCTAATGCCCGTGTGAGGCAAGGGGGTCCAGACAACAGTACAGAGGGTCCCGAAGTGCTCCCGGGCTTGTCCTCCCCAGCCTGGCCTGCTCCCCACCCTGTAGAGGCACTCACCCCGTGGCAGACAGACACTCCCTGCTGTCTCATACTATTCTGTTTTCAGTTCTGTCTCAGCTCTGAGCAATTCGGTGCCCAGACTAGGTAGTAGGCTTCATGAGGGGCTCCCCACTCACGGGCAGCTCCTCAAGGCTTCTGGGCAAGTCAGCTCTGACCCCTGGCCCCAGAGGGCGAGGGAGTGGATGGTCACCCGAAGTCAGAGCAAGGGAGAACTGGCACCCTCAGTGGCCTGTCCCGGCCACCCTTCACCAGCCCCCTGGGCCACCTCCTCGTCCTCGACCGCTGCCATCTGGGTTTGAATTCTGTCTCCAAATTGGAAATCACTCCAGCCATTCACGACTGGAATTGGAGCCTTAGCAGGGGAAGGAGCCATTTGTAGTTCTCATTTTTTTATGCTGGTGCACAAAGCAGGGATCAGACTGAGCACAGCTGTCAGGAGGTGTTTGTGATAAATCAATACAGAGCCCAGGGTGGGAATGAACAGGGAGCCCAGGTTGCTAGGGACAAGGGCCAGGTATGGGCCAGATGCCAGCTCCTGAGTCCATAAGTTAAAATGAGGAGAGGATGGGGAGGGGGTGTGAGCGAGGGGAGAGAGACAGAGAGATATAGAGAGAAGAGTCAGAGAGACAGAGGGAGAGGGAGACAGAGACAGAGAGAGAGACAGAGATATACAGAGAGGAAGAGAGGGACAGAGAGGAAGATAAGGAGAAAGAGATGCAGTGAGAGAGAGACAGGGATGCAGAAGAGGGGAACAGGCTGGAAGCCCTATCATGGCGGAAAGGACTTTCAGAAGCCCCGTTTAGATGTGGCTGACCATCTCCCAGCCTTGATGAGGGCACTGCCCGTCATCAAGGAGTCAGGAGGAATGTTTTCTCTCCTCTGAACGTATTTTCATTTTTTAAGAAGTTCCCGCCCCGGCTCTTCTCATCGCGAAGCCCATGCTGGCCTCCCCAGGTATTGTGAGCCACAATGGTTTCACTCTCTTTTGTTCCAGAGACACAGAACTGTTTAATTCTCATCCTTTAGATCAATACCTGATGTCATGTCATCCAAAGCCATTATTTTTTACACTAGGGGGAAAAAAAGCAGACTGAGTACAGTCTAAAGAAGACAGAGAGAGGGGGCAAAGCACACTGCTTGGGAGGCTGCAAGCAAACATCCTGTTCAGAACCATCCAACCTTAGCATCACCCAACTGGCTCTGTCTGCCTCCTGGCTCTGGGACAAAAGTGCCTGGAGGGGAGACAGAATGAGAAGAAGATCCTTGGGTAAAGAACACACCATGACCCCAGAAGGATTTGTCTGATAGCAAAGACCACCCCAACCACCAGCCCGCACGATGGGAGTCCTACCAGGACCGAGGCCTCCACACCTCCCCTGACCCTCTGTCCCATCTCCCCATGCCTCTCACCCTCCCTGCTCCCTGGGGCCTCCCTTCATCCTGCAGCACACTCAGCCCCCACATCCTCAGAGGCATCCTTTCTAGGACCTTCCCCCCTTCACTGCCACGCAGTTGTCTCCTCTCTCCCCTTTGGCCTCCGCGCCATCCCCTCCTATGAACTGCAGTCCTGCTCCCTCCCCTGCTCTCATTCCCAGCTTCCCTGAACCCTGGTTGCCAACCAGCTCCCGTTGCCACAGCCAGTGGCCCTCCTGCCCTCTCTCTCTCTTCTGTCGCCTTCTACCCGTCATCACGCGTCCATGAGATGGTCTCTTCCATCACCTTGTCCCGTTTCCACCCATCACTCCCTTCCCAGGTGCTCCTGTCCTTTCCCTCACCTCCAGTGACTTCCTAAAACATGGCCTTGATCCCTGGGCATCCCCACTGCTTCTGGCACCATGCTTAGCATTTCGGAAGAGCAGCCTCAGCGTTTAGACCCTGTCCCCATGGCTTGAACATCCTCAGTGCTGGCTCATTTCCTACAGGTGGGCCTCGTAACCTTTGGGGACCCAAGAGACCTCTCCCCAGAAGAAGGCCCACCTGTGCACAGAACTAAATTTTGCAACCATTTCAGGAGGCTCATGGATTAATGGGAACCTATCTGTAAATCCCTCAGTGTAAGGGTCTGGAGGGCTAAGACAGTTCTCCAGGGAGGTATCACCCTCTGGCCCCAACACAACTGCCCAGCCTCAGTTTCCTCATCTGTAGAATGAGACCAGTGACAGAGTCACCTCAGAGGATATGTGTGAGCTTGAAGGTACATGTGTGTAAACCACATAGCTGTGCCCCACACAGATCCCGTGTCCTAGTCCTGACCAGTCACGCCAACCCTCCCTACACAGACACATCAGCATTCCTCAATGGGCCTGGCTCCTTTCAACCAGTGAACCTCGGATGTTCCATTCTGTCTGCCTAGAATACACTCTGCTGGAGAACTCTCACTTGTCCTCCAAATCCCAGCTCAGATGTCACCTCCTCTCTGATGCCTTCCTGGCTTCCAAGGCTGTTGGCCAGCCCGTCCTCAAGGCTCCTTGAGTTATTGGTGCCGTACTGGGTCTGCCCTGTGCCCAGGGGCTCTACTGGGAGGGCTGTATCCTGGTTCTGACCTCCTTGGTATTCGAGGCCCAGCACAGGGCAGGTGTTTAGTTTATCAACAAAGCATGTGGAGATCTGTCTGTGACCAAGCAGAGGTGCCTAGGACAAGAGTCTGGGGGAACCACTGCATGCGACTTCTCTCTTTCCCCTGGTGGGGGCCTAGATAAAAACTACTGGGTTTGCACTTGTGTCCATTGTCAGATGCACCATTTTTTGTTATTCACCTTAACATATACCTGGCCCTGGGCCAAGAACACGCTTGTATCATCTCACGTGATCCTCACTCCAGCCCCCTCAGGAGACGTTATCATCATCACCCAGTCTCACAGTGGAAGAGACTGAGGCTCCGAGAGGTTAAACACCACCCAGACTCTCATCTCTGCTGCCAGACTCTCCTGCACTGCCCGTGTGTGCAGGCCCCCATCGGCACTCCTGGGCACAGTGCCCCAAGCCCTCCAGGCCGGGCCCTGCTTCCCACTCTGGTGTTACCTGCATTGACGCCAAGGACCCTGTGTGCTGTCCCCCGACACCCCTTGCCTGTGTTCCTGGAAGCCCCTCCTTCCTGTTTGCTCCCAGCCGTTCTTCCTCCAAGTTTCAGATTCCCTGAGCCTTCCTTGAGCGCCCCAGACCCCACCAACCTCACCTCCCCTGAACTCCACGCTGCCTGCAGCACAAATCCAGAATGTAGATTCTCCGGTCCAGTATTGGGATTTTCCAGAAATCCCACCCTGGTTCTTGTTATACTATTCAACCAGTTCTTACAGAAAAGGCAAGACTTGCTGTTTCTCCCACCTCTCTACCTGCCCCATATCGTAGTGACACCTGTCTCCTCATCACTGTTACCCGTGAGTTCAGACAGCATCGCCCACACTCCTTCATTCTGCTCTGTGAAGCCCCCCTCTGTTCTTTTAAATCCCAGTCACTCAGATGGAACAGCTGAAGTCCCAAAAGCTGATGCCTGCTGCCCAGCAGCCCTGGAACCAGAAGAGTCAGGGCAAGCGGCCTCACGCTCCAGTGTCCCGGCTCACGGGGGCAGAATCTTTTCTGTGGAGGTGAGCCCTCAGCCCCTGCCTCTCTGCTCTGAGTCAGCCCTCCAACTTTACCCAGGCACACAGAACTTCTGGCCCTTGGGTGCACCCAGGTCTCTTACCCTAGCCCAGTACCGCCAGAAACAGGCTCCCCAAGAGGCAGCTCATTCACCAGGACCTCCAGAGGGGAAGGCTCTGAACCAGGAAACGCACATCACGAATAACAGTGGAGAATTCTCTGGGGCTTTATTGGTGTCTGGCCTTTGGGTGGCAATTAAAAAGGCACAGTAAGAAAGTGAAATGTTTCTATTTCAACAGTCCTGACTGTTGCGCTGACGGGAGGAGCTGTGACATCCCACTGCCTCCTAAGATCAAACTCAGGGCTAGAACTTTTCCAAGGAAAGACTGTGCTTACTTAGCCGAAAATATTAGTAACAGCTGGGACAGAGCCACAGGTGCTAACAAGCTTCCCTTCACATCCCTGGCACCATCGGTATCTCCGGAACCCCTGCTCGGGGCCCAAGGTGCCGGATCCTAGACTGCCTCACTGAATCAGGCCATATGCACTATTGCATGTGAATCACAAGCCTAACTTCACTCGTTCCTGTGTACACATGCATGTTCAAGGAGAACGTGTTCATAAGTCAGATTAAGAAGATGCACTTGTGTTTATTTGCTGTACAATTTCTCTCTCTCTCTCTCTCTTTCTCTCTCTCTCTCACACACACACACACACACACTTCTTACTCATAGCCTACCTCTGAAAAGCAAAGAAACTGGCAAATATGTATATTCCTTGCTGCATGTTCACACCTCTCCTGATGTTTTGCAATGGAGTGGAAGGAAGTGGGGTTTAATCTTGACTGGCCCAGTCATCCCCTACAATGAAAGGCACAAGGACTAGGAAGTGAAAGGAAGTGGGGTTTCGTCTTGACTGGCCCAGTCATCCCCTACAATGAAAGGCACAAGGACTAGGAAGGCGGTTTTGTAACTATTCACAGTGCCGCAGTGAGCCGAGAATATTTATTAGAGTGTTGTCATGCTTATATGACTATAGTTTGTGAAATTTCTCTCCTTCTGTGGAATTTCAGGGAGATTGGGACGAGATGGAGAAAAGATCCTGTGAACAGCTTTTCCAGGACTGCAAAACTCACCTCCCTTGAGCCCCACCCCCACCATTATCACCCCTAGAACTTCATTTATGTAAAAGGTGCTCACCATCTGCATCCATTTTCAGCAGTCTATGACTCACAGAGAGGTCAAAATACAACACCTAGGAGTGGGAATTCATGAGTACAGACTTCACCGTCCTTTCTGGAACTAAAATCACTACATGGGTCCCCCAGCAGCTCAGCACCATGGAGTGAAAATTCCTGAGTGACAAGTACTTTTCCCATGGACCTTGGATACAAAACCCCAGCTATCTACAACTTGCACTGCTGCTTGTCCTCTCCTTCACCCCTTGGCTATGATATGATTTTGACTGTCTGAGTTCTGGAACCTTTGGAAAACCATTGGTCTGGGGCAGTGATTCTCAAAATGGGGTCTCACAGCCCATGTTGGCCTGAAGTCAGGGTCTGGGTCCTAATGTGGTCCTAACACCTGTGTGATCTCAGACAAGTCATTCACGTGTCTTCCCCCCCAACCTTGAGCCACATTTTTTTTCATGAGTGAAATGAGCAGATTGGGTTGGGTGGGCGTGAGGGTTCTTTCAGACCTGTGTGCTATGGTTCTAGGCGCTGTTGAAACGCACCAGTAACCAGAACTGGAGGCCAACAGCAGGGGTGGCGTAGAGCCTGGTTTACTGTCCCCCATCCTCCCACTGGCTCTCAAAGCCCCCACCCCCCGATGTTAACCTTGAACACAGCAGAATCTGCACAGGGAGCTAGGTTGCCCTCCACAAGCCCGGCCTCCCAGAAATTAAATCTCAGACTTGTTTCTATCCTTGTGGGGGCAGGCCTCAGAAAGCTGGGTCCCAAGCTGCCCCAACATTCTGATTTTTCGAGTAAAGATGACATGAGTTCCCCCTTAGGTCACCTCTGCTCCATGGGGTAGGGTGACTTCACAGCATGTCCTGGCACATCTGAGAAGTGACCTCTCCCGGGTGATCAGAGGGAACCCACAAGATGATGAGCGCACAATCACTGGGGCTTCCCCACACAGGCCTGGCACTCAGAAGCCAGGAGACGGGAAAGCTTGCAGTTTTCCATGACGGCCTGAATTTATGAGATGAACAAAAAAAAAAAAAAAAAAGGAAAAGAAAAAGATGAAAACATCTGTACTGAACATCTGGATTCTATTGCTAACCATGAAAGCAAATTTCTCAGAGTCAGCATGTTGGAGAGGGCTGGAAAAGGGTGTATTTATAAACAACTGCGGTATTTAAATGGGAAAAGATGCCCTAAACACCACAATTTCCTGCTTTAAACCTTTTCAGGATGGAGAGGCATTGAGTTCAGTTTTGAGTCACAGGGAGATAGTCGTACCTGCAGGTCAAGCTCTGGACACAAACTGGCACGATTACAGCCTCTGGGTTCTGGAAGTTGATTCCCCCCAAAAAAAGGCATTTGAAGAAAGGGTTAAATGCACCTCTGTGTATTTGTGGGTGTGCATTTATTAACTTGAGGAGGAAGGTGTGCATACACATGTACATGGGTGGCTGGGTGGGTACAGTCATTCGTACAAGTTCACATGTGGGTGTGTGCAGAGTCATGTTCACAGGCATGAGTACACATGAATCTATGGGCTTGTACACAATTACACATGGATATTTGCTTGTGCCAGTGTGTGCATATGTGTACACGCACAGAAATGTCCAAGCAAAAAGTTTACCTATTTGCAGCCTACTTTTTTTGCAGCTTCCTTTTTTTTTTTTAGCCTCCTCATGCTTTCAGCAGCGAGACCCCCCTCCATGCCTTCCCATCACTGATAACTGTCTCCAACTTCTGCCCTTGTCAGGTGTGACTAATGTGACTTAGGAGGCGTCGTCCCTGGGCGTCCAGCAATTGGAGCAAAGCGTCAGGGAGGGGAGTCAGGAGGTGGTGTGGACAATCACCTCTGCCCTGCCCTCGCCGCCTGTCCCGCGGGCCCCTGAGCTGTGTACACACAGCGTCAAGGATCCATTTCTCAGCCAGAGAAGCAGCTCCTGCCCCTCAGTGCACCAGCGACAGAGCCCTCTCCGGGTTCCGGGCTCTTTGTATAATAGTCTTAACTGGAGAGGAGTCGTGGCGGGGGTGGGGTGGAGGGGGCGCCTGTCTCTCTCATGAGCCATGCTCCCTGAAAATCCCTAGCCAGGGCCATGGGAAAAACGATTTGCAGCCGGTGGCTCCTAATGTATGGAAATATCTCTATCAGTGGATGCAGGTGACATCGTAACACGAGAAGAGATGAGAGAAATGGAATCCACTTGGAAAATTTTACCTCTGGCCTTCCTGGGAGCTGGGGCGAGAGGGTGTCCTCAGTGGTCGGTCCCCTCCCCCAGGGTCCTGGCTAGCAGGCAGCTTTCCAAACCTGTCACCTGGCATTAGAGGTGATAAAAACCACACACTTCCTAACCCCGTCGTGCGGCTCGTGTTTAGGGCTCTTGCTTTATCAGTTTTTATTTCGTGTAATATTCATCACACTGGTTTATTTATGGGGCCCTCGTTGGGAAGTTATTTTTCAGGCTTGGTGAATAAAACATTAGCCTTTGCGGCTTGTCAGGGTGACTGCAGCTCCTCTGATGTCAAGCTGACGAACTGCCTTTTCTTTTTCCCAACGACTGCACTTTTAGAGAAATTTATTTGTATTTTGTTGGGCATTTGTTGTTCTTTTTTCTTTTGGCTGGTGGATGTTGGTCCAAGTCAGGTTCTTTTCTGCTCTGATGAAATGCTGGGACCTTCGCTTGCTGAGAAAGGTAATATGTTGAGCAGGAGGGGCAAGAACTGAAGTCCTGGGCTGGAAGAAAAACACCCTGAGAATCCCACCCTTCAGCGTGCGTGAACCTCCTCAAAGCACATGCTGATGAAAGAGGGACTTTTCAGTTTTATGGATAAAGGACCAGAGCCCTCCCCAGAGGAACGACAGGGACGCCAATCCAACTTCATACGTAAGGCACTGGGGACAGGGGTGTGGAGCCCAAAGTCCCAATGAGAGTCACAGAGAAAACAATCTCAGTATGTTAAAAAACAAAAAAAAGTAAATGTGGCTTTAAGCAAACTCCAAATAAGAAGATGCGCATTTACAATAAAGAATCCTTACTGCTGTTTAGTTGCTAACCCATGTCCGATTCCTTGCGACAGCATGAACTGTAGCCCACCAGGCACCTGTTCATGGGGTTTCTGAGGCAAGAATACTGGCATGGGTTGCCATTTCTTCACCACCCAGGGATCGAACTCATGTCTCCTGCATTGGCAGTTGGATTCTTTATCACTGAGCCACCAGGCAAGCCCACAGTGAAGAACACTAGGGTGAAAATATTCACTTTACAACAGGATGGGCATAGTAATTCTCCAGTAATATTCCTCAGTGCATTTAAAATGTGAATTACTTTACATGACTTTTCAAGTTTCATTATGAGGAAGGAAAGAAAGAAGGAAGAAAGAGGGAGTGAGGAAGAAAAGAAGGAAAAAAGAATCTGGCAAGGTGATGCTGTGTTTCACATTAAATAGTGCCAAGTTTCTTTTTCTTTCTTTCCAGAAGTCAAGAAAGGGGTTTAGAAGACTTCGATCAATAAAAACCCAGCCAGATGCTGGTGATTCACTACAGCTTGTCTTTTGGCAGAGGCCTAGCCTGGCCATCTCTTAATTAAGTGAGACCAGACTATGGTCAACCTCACCAAGAGCACACAAGTTCCGTGGTTCTTGGGAAACTGGGGGAAGAAAATGTGTCTTAGCTTCTTGGGCAAAATCACCATTGGACCAAGGACGTCTGCCTCCCTCCTTGGTTTCTCCATGGGATCCAGGGTCACTGGACTCGACGCATGTAGATAATATAGGCTATCTTTCGTGGGGTGTGGGCTATACATAGGCCAGGCAGTAATCATCCCCACGACCCCACAAAATAGGCACCATCAACCCATCCCACAGATGAGGAAGCTGAGGCTCAGGACTGTCACACAGAAGAGAAAGCAGAGAGGATCTGGACACAGAGCCTGCACTGCCAGCTACTGGGGAGTTTTCCTGCTCAGTGTTGTTGCTCTGAGCAGGACCAAGGGACTGATCCTCCTCCTCTCATTTTGGGTGGTGATGTGAGATGCTAGAAGATGCCCCTGACTGGTTCATTTCCATAGAGAAAGAAAACAATATAAATGGCAAATTAAATCTCCAAGAAGTTTTTAAAAATTAGTTTATAGAGCTCTGTGGTCCACTTCAGAGGTGCGGGCACAAAATGAGGAAGCTCAGGTCCATCGGAATGCCACGCTCAGGGTCCTGAGGCCAGCACCCCCTCCTCCAGATTTCCAGGGCTCAGAGCCTAACGGAGAAATGCACAAGCATTAAAAAAATTCCTTGAGACTTAGAGTCTTCAGTACAGTTCAGTTCAGTGTCTCAGTCGTGTCCGACTCTTTGCGACCCCATGGACTGCAGCACACCAGGCCTCCCTGTCCATAAGCAACTCCCGGAGTTGACTCAAACTCATGTCCATCGAGTCAGTGATGCCATCCAGCCACCTCATCCTCTGCTGTCCCCTTCTCCTCTTGCCTTCAGTCTTTCCCAGCATCAGGTATTCTCAACTGGCTAGTTTGAGTCTGGGTAAATGAAAAATGACCCGCGTGCCACTGGGTACGTCCTTAGTAGAGTCCACCACGCGCAGCACCTTTCCAACAAGCTCCAGCGACTACTGTCTCAAAGCATCAATAAAGCAAGGGTGACGAAGAGTCCATCAACTCCCCACCCTCAACTTTTGGAATTGCTGCCCTCTGTCTATTCTCCTTCCTAGCCTAGTGTCCAGCGATTTGTCTACACGGGATTTATCCACTTTTTCACCTTCCATTTAACTCTTCAACCCACTCCAATCTAGCTTCTGTCCTCACCATTCACTCCATCAAAATGCTCTTGCCAAAGTCACCTCGACCTCCTGATTGTGAAATGTTGATGTCCTGGTCATTTGTTGTCCTTGGACACTATGTAACCACCCCCACCCTCCTTCTGGAACAGTTTCTACTTTTGGCTTTTGAGACATGATGCTGGTTGTACTGGGTTTCCCAGATGATGCTAGTAGTAAAGAACCCTCCCGCCAGTGCAGCAGACCTGAGATGCAGGTTCTATCCCTGGGTAGGGAAGATCTCCTGGAGGAGGGTCAGCAGCCCACTGCTGTATTCTTGCCTGGAGAATCCCAGGGACAGAGGAACCTGGCAGGCTATAGTCCACAGGGTTGCAAAGAGCTGGAAGCGACTTAGCATGCACTCACGCTGGTTGGCATATATTTCCTTTTGTATAAAATTATTGTTTTCTGCCTTTTTCTCTAAGGGAATGATTTGCATTATCAATGTTCTTGATACTAATCTTTTGTCAGTTATATGGACAGCTAATATTTTCTTCTAACTTGTAACTGTTTTCACTTTTAAAAAACTACTCAATATATTGATTTTTAAAAGCTTTTAATTTCCCCCATTTTTTAACACACTCAAATCTGTCAATCTTTTTTTATATTCACTTCTTGTGTCTTGTTTAAGACTTTTTCCCCTAACCCAACCCAAGATCCACCTGTATTTTCCTCTAGATTTTTGACATTTGATTTCTTTATTCAACTTGAGTTGATTTTCAAAATATGATGTGAGGTAGGGATCCAGTCTCATAATTTTTATGACACTGGTTTTTTTTTTTTTTTTTTTTCCCAACTCATCTCATTAAATACCCCTTTCTTTAGCCAGTGATTTGAAATGCTATGCCTATCATAAACCAAAATTCCATGCATCTATTTCTGGGAGTTTGGGGAATTGGTCACCCTCACATAGTATTAATTACTATAATTTTGTACAGTAATGAGCCTTGATACCTGGTAGGAAAAGTACCCACTCTGTGCTCTTCTCTTTAGAAGGGTACTTACTGGCTATTCTTGGTCCCCTACTTTACTATATAATCATCTTGTCAAGTTCTATGAAAAGCTCTGTTTGGATGTTGACTAGAATTGCATTGGCTATAGTCAGTATAGATCAATATGGGAAAAATGATATTTTAATGATATAAAATCTTTCTTTCCTTTATTAGAGCTCCTTTACCTGGTGGCTCAGAGGTTAAAGCGTCTGCCTGGAATGCGGGAGACCTGGGTTCGATCCCTGGGTTGGGAAGATCCCCTGGAGAAGGAAACAGCAACCCACTCCAGTATTCTTGCCCGGAGAATCCCATGGAGGGAGGGGCCTGGTAGGCTACAGTCCATGGGGTAGCAAAGAGTCGGACATGACTGAGCAACTTCACTTTCACTTTCACTTTACTTATACTTAGTAAAGGTTTGTAATTTTAACCTGTATGTCTTAAACATTTAAAAATTTTTAATAAAAATAAACTTATTTTCATTTAGAAATTCAACTGACATTTTCTGATACTATTATAAATGATATTATCTCCTTAACTTTTGGGGGGTTTCTTTTGCTATTGGTATATGGAGTGTAACTTATTTCTGTATATTAATTTTCTATCAGCCAACTTGCTAAACTCCCCAATTCTAAGGTTTTCTATGTAAACAATCATATCATCTGAAAATAATAACAATTTCTCCTTCCTTTCCAACACTTATATGGCTCTAGTTTCTTTTTCTTCTTTTATTGCACTATCTTGGACAATGTATAATGGGACATTTTGTTATGATTTCACATTTGAATGACAATTTGGCTGCACATAAAAGTCTATGTTCTAAGTTCTTTTTCTTTTGTACTTTGAAAATATCACTCTATTGTCTTCTTTTATCTGGTGTTGCTGTTGAAAATCCTGAAATCCCTATGACTCTGGTTCTTTGTGATTGTGTCTTCCTCTGGAAATTTTCAGAACTTTATCTTTTTTGTTCTTAAATTTCACTGTAAGTGTGTAGCTTTGATTTTTTTCCCCCCCTTATCTTTCCGTTTTGGCAATCTAATAAGACCTTTTCAATCCGGGACTATTTATCCATTGTTTTTAATCTGAGAGATTTTATCTTTGCATTTTCCTCAAATATATCCTCTGCTAAATTTTTCTTTTTCTTTTATTTGGTGCGACTTCTATTACTTAGATGTTAGTACTTTAGCTTCTTTCTTCCTTGGGTTATAGCTTTTTAAAAAGCATTTTCTTTGTACTTTTCTTATTTTTTTTTCCTCCTGGGCAGATATATCAAACTGCTTCTTCAATTCATCAGTTCATTCTTCAGCTGTATTTAGTGTTTATCCCTTGCACTGCTCTTTAACTAATACATTTCAAGACTTCACATTTCTGTTTGGTCACTTAATATATTTTCTTGTTCTTGTTTCACTTTGCTTATAATGATTCCTATCTTTTTTAGTATGCTTATGAAGCTGAATTTTAAATTGGTCTCTCTGTTCTAGTATGTCTGCTCCTTATGGAAACTGGAATAATCTGTAACAGAGTTTGTTGGCTTTTTTTTAATGCATGTGCTTCTCAAATGTCTTATTATTTTGCCTGTGAGCTCATTTCCCTCTGGCGGAAATCTGCTACTCTGCCCTGCAGTACATCTGGAGGAAGGCCAGCCCAGGGAACCCATGTGACCTCAGGGCTGGGAGGTGGGGATGCTCTGTCACTGGAGAGGCTCCAGAAGATCATATCCATCACCCTTCACTCCACCAGCTTCCCCCTGAGGTCAGAGCTCATGTTCCCCGCTCCAGAGAGAGAGGCAGCATTAGGAGGAGCCCCTCCTGCACCCCATCCCACTTAGCTTGCACTAGTATGATCTCAAGGTAGTCTGCCAGGAGAGTGGTGGGAAGCGACTGATGAGGTCAGGTGGCCCACACCTGTTTTGCTTGGCTTCCCATGGGCACAGGGCTCTCTGCTGCTCTGATGTTAGGCCACCTACACCTGAACTCTGCATGGCCACAGGTGTGGGGTGTGAACACAGGTGTGGGTCAGGTCCTGTTTGTCCCAAGGCAATGGTAGCAGGAGCTGGGACAGGCTAGAGCAGGGCTCCCAGAGTCCCCTTCATTCTGTGTTTTCCCACAGCTGTGCTCGGCCACCTCCTGTCCCAGTCAAACCACAGCCTCATGTACATCAACTTGAAACCCATCTAATCCCTATCTCAACAGTTTCCCACTGTTGTTCCACAGGGGGGATTTTGGCACAAGGAGCCAGTGATCTTGCTGGTTAAGCATCAGAACCAACCCCAGGCTTCAAAGGTGACATGTCCCAAGTAGTACCCTTGACCTCCACACTGTCCAGGAACTTCTGCCCCTGCCTCCTGTCCTCATGCAGATAAACAAAACCTCCAGGCACTTGGTTGGTCACCTCAAATGGAAAGCCTGCCTTGCCTGGTCCCTCTTCTTCCCCTGCATCCAATTCACTGGTGAGTCTGGTAGCTTCTGCCTCCAAGATGTCCCATCGTGGGGTCCATCGTTGCCTCAGCACCTGAGGCTTCGTCCCCCCTGCCCTGGCTGCTGCAAGTTTCCTGACTTCAGTCTTTGCTTCCCCCTTGCCTCTTCCAACGATGCTCACAAGGCGGCCAGCCTGATCTTTTAATCCACAGGCCCAGCCCTGTTGCTCCCTTCTCAGCTCTTGTACGTGCCTTCAAGGCACTGGGGGCTGCAGGGCCAGGCACGGTCCTGGCCACATCCCCTGCTGCCCATCACATGGCTCTCACTTCCCTGTCCACCCCCCAACCACCACATGGACCGGGTGCAATCATTTCGTATCCCTGGGGGACATGTCCCTGCTCCATTATCGGTGTAGAGGGAACCACACATGCTGGGAGCCTTGGCCGCCAGCTTCCAGATGGGAGAAGCCAACAGAGGCACAGTCCTGGGGTGCTGGTAGAGACAGGGCATCATGCCCTCTCTATGGCATTGCCCTGGAAACGGCATCTTATATTTCCAACCCAGTTTCACCATACAGTCTCTCCTGCTCAGCATTTCTGATGGGTTACTGGCTCCGGTGACCCTTACCTCTACCCACTGCCTCTGCAATCCTGGGGTTTGAGGTGGTGTCTTATTGTCTGTCTGTGTGTGTGTTTAGTAGACTTCCTTTTTAGAGCTATTCTAGGGGCACAGCAAAACTGAGCAGAAGGTACAGAGATTTCCCATATAGCTCTTGCTTTCTGTCCCTACACACAGCCTCCCCTATTATGAACACCCAGCACCAGTGCGGGGCATTTGTTAAAATCAGTGAAACCTACACTGACTCAGGAGGACAGAGATAAAGGAAAGAGAGGCCAGTGTGCAGAGACTGTGGGAAGACAAGGGAAGGAAACATAGCAAAGCAGACAGCAAATTCAGAGCAAGCACATTCCTGTCACCTCTGCTTCTACCTGCGAGGAGAGGACTCGCCAGGACACTTCTCCCATGGGTGAGCAAGGGCACTATGCTTAGGAACCTTGCCCCCTTCCCTCCCCTCAAATAGGGGTTAATTTCCACATTGCACTGTTAATTCTCAATTATTGTTGGTTCCTTAGCACTGAAAGTAGCTTGACATGCTCTGCATTTTTGCAAGGTATCCGTGATCCTTCGAAAGTAAAATTAAAGGATATAATTAGCTCATTTAATAGAGAATTGCACCAGGTTCACCGTCACCTAATGGCCCGCTCCCCTCCCCTGATGCACGGTTATTAATGGGTGTTACTGCTGACAGCCCGCCCCTTTGATGAAGGCTCTCCCTACCAGCCTCGCCTCTTTGTGTCCCCAGATGAGGTCATTCCGCTTCAAGGATTCCACCTTCTCACGCACTTCCACATGGCTTTAAACAGGATCCCGAGAAGGACGTGGCATATTTTTCAGGTGAAGACGTACAGAGTAATGACCCAGGAAACACAGGGTGGGGGGCAGGGAAGTGTGGGCGGCAGAGGGAAGGGCCCCCCTGGTTTGGAGCTGACCCTTCCCAATAACAGAGTGGCCCCAGGAGGGAAGACGGGAGGAGCTGGACTCTGAACCAGTGCGTGCAATTCTTCAGATGCATTGAGCCCTTTGGAGAGATATGTTGTTTGCTAGGTGTACTGAGTTCTGTTCACAGGCCCCCAGACAGGAGTCCTATTGACTTTATCAGGCAAGTGTTTCCTCTCTCCTTGGGGTGCCCACCCGCCTTATTCTGTGCTTACGTGGAAACCCAAGGGCCCGGTGACTGCAGAGAAGGCTGCTCTCCAGGTCCTCCTGGCTGGGGAGCCATGGGCTCCTGGACTACTGATTTCAACTCAGGATGAGAACCGAAGAGCTGAATGTGCCCCAAGTCCGTTGATGAACTGTTTTCCTATTATAACATTTCTTGTAAGTGCAAGGAAAATTCCATCTCTGCTAAATGTCTGACAGAAGGCAGAACAAAATTATGTAATACATGATTCAGGTGATTTTCTGTAGTGGGACATCTTGGCTTGCTCCCAGCTCCAAACATTACTGAGTCTTTATAAACTCCTCCCTTCCACCCTCAACTTGAGTGTGAACTTGGGGATAGAGCTTTGGGACATTTCACCCCAACTGAAGGAGAAAGTCAAGCACCTTTGGTTCTTGACTTTCTGCAAGAACTTGAACAAGAGACCTGCCCCAACTGTGGTCCAAGTGTTTCTGTGTGAAACTGAGAGATGTCTTCTAGAAACAGGAGATGCTAGCAGATCCATGGACTGAGTGGAAACAAGGTGAGCATCCTGGGGACCCCGCTTTGGCACTGCTGAGGGGCGCCTCTTGCAGGACACGTGCTTGTCCACTTTGAAAGGGTGAAATTTCTATTATTTTTATGCCACTGTGAAAAGACATAGAGGCAGGTTTGAACAACCATTCAGAAAAAAATCAGTTTGTTCCCTGGAATGTGATCAGACAAAGATTAGAAAAGAGAAGTTAAAAAAAAGTAAAAATTGGTCAGGAATCACAGTGTAAAGTCAGTTCTCCCTGCCCAGGTAGAAAGTGTTGCAAGGGCAGCCCAAGTCCCTTTCAGCTAGGCCCCCCAGGCCTGAGCCCCAGGCCTAGCACAGCTCCCCCTCCCTCCTCACCTAGCTGCCGTCTGGCTAAGGGGGCTCCCAGCTGCACACAGATGAGACCCCCTCAGCTACTTGCCTCTTGCCATTTCCTAAAGTGTTCATCTGAGCACTCAAAACAGAAACTTGGCAACTACATCTTGGGAGCAGGTTCTCCCCGCCAGTGACATTCTCGCTGTGGACCAGCCCCACCTTGGCCCCAGGCCCCAGACGCTTCCCCGTCAGCCAGTCACTAACACATCCTCCCCAGGTGCTATAGCTGCTGCTCTCGAAAACATGTGTGCACATCTCCTAAAATGCAAACGCAAGCAGGCTATAAATACACGTTCTGGTTTGTCTCTTTCAGGCGGCGCTGGTCTGGGTGCAGCCGTCAACGCATCATTTAATCCTCTCAACAACTTTATTTTATGAGTGAGGATATCAAGACTCTGATAGATTAGGTGGACTTAATTTACCCTAAGTTTACCTATTAAAGATGGTCCCAAGAGGCCCAGGGCAAGAGGGGAGGGGTGAATTGGATTGACAGTACCTGCCGCTAGGGCAGCCAGATTTAGAAAACAGAAAAGCAGGATGCCCAGTTACATTTGAACTTTTTAAAAGTAATTTTTAGTATAACTATTTGTATAAGTGTGTCCCAAATATTACACAGGACATATTTACATTAAAAACTTACTCATTGTTTATCTGAAATTCAAACTCAACTAGGCATCCTGTATTTTATCTCCGATCTACTTACCCCACGTGTTCAGTCACTCAGTCATGTCCGACTCTTTGCAGCCCCATGGACTGTAGCCTGCCGGGCTCCTCTGTCCATGGGATTCTCCAGGCAAGAATACCTGGAGTGGGTTGCCACTTCCTTCTTCAGGGGGTCTTCCCAATTCAGGGATCTAACCCACATCTTCTGCCTCTCCTGCATTGACAGGTGTATCATTTACCACTAGAACAACCTGGGAAGCCCAACTTTGCCCATCCACCCCCCTAAATTCCAAAGACACATTTTTGTTGATGGTGAGGAGTTAACCCTTGCTGGGTACTAAACTCTACACCCTCGTGGCTCAGATGGTAAGAATCTGTCTGCAATATAGGAGACCTGGGCTCGGGAAGATCCCCTGGAGAAGGGAATGGCTACCCACTCCAGTATTCTTGCCTAGAGAATCCCATAGACAGAGGAGCCTGGCGGGCTATAGTCCATGGGATTGCAAAGAGTCAGACACGATTGAATGACTAACACACACACACACAAACTACACAGGCAGGACAATTATATTTGAATAGTCTAGCCAAAATTTTTTGACAGAGAGGGAGAAAAAGCAACCTCTCTATCCAGACAAGGCTGGCCGGACAAGACTGGGCTGAAGCAGGACCAGTTCTGCCCTGTCCAGACATCTACTACATGTGGTTCTTTGGATCATTTTTATGTCTTTTTTTTTTTTTTTTTCATGTTGGCAGCCAGTGCCTAGGTGACTTGGACTTTCTGAACTTAATGCACCTTAACAGATAAACCATTTTAAGCACTCAAAGCTGAAAAAGCAAAATATTTAAGGATACTGGGTGTTTCAAAGGGGCATGTAGACACACGTTCAAAAGCCCTAAGAACTATGTAAATACTAAAACAACTCAACAAGGGGCTTCCCTAGTGGTCCAGTGGTTAAGAATCTGCCTTTCCATGCCGGGACATGGCTTTGATCCCTGGTCCAGGAAGATCCCACATGCCTCAGGGCAACTAAGCTCGTGTGCCACAACCACTGAAGACTGCGGGCCTAGAGCCCATTCTATACAGCAAGAGAAGCTGCTGCGATGACAAGCCCATGCACTGGGCCTAGAGAAAGCAGCAACAAAGACAAGGCACTGCCAATACACAAAGAAAAGAGTTCAACACGAGCAAAACAAGGGTGACCACAGCAAATGTGGAAGCTAAGAGAATGGCTGGTCAGCCTCAGCTGGCAGAGAACCCTGAGCCTGTCTGGGAGCACGGGTCGGAGGGCCACCTGAACCTCACCAGCCCGGTCCAGTGCGAAGCCCTGGGGCTTCCTCCTCAGCCAGGTTCTACAAGGGTGTTGGACCAGGATTCTCTTGATTCTGCACCTTCGCTGAACTAAAACCCATGCAACCAGCTTCAGAGATGATGAAATGGGAAAAGCTCTCACCACTGCCAGAGGAGGGGTTCCTGGCTTGCACTCAAAACCCCTATTACAAAATCAAACCATTACAAAATCACAGGGAAGAAGCCAGGAGATTTCCCTCCACCATCTGCTAATTTATAGGGTTACTGGTGTCAGCAATTTAGGAGAAGTTAAATTATATCACAGCCCCACTCAGAACTCTGCCGTGGAAGCTCAGAAATGTAATCACAAATTTTAATTGAGAAAAATTGCTCTGGATCAAATTCCTTGTGTGTGTGTACGTGTGTTTAAGAATCAGATTAAATTATGTGTGTTGAGGGTGGGGGAGGGGAGTGGCAATATGAGTTTTAAATTAGTTGTGATAAAATCGAGGTATGATTGTAAACCAATTTGTGTATTGTGTATTGTGAGCAATTACTGGGAGCAGACGGCTCGTCTGGGTTGTTCCCGCTGAACACAGGAAAACATCAGCTTTTGGTCACAGGGGTTCATTTCTCAGTGAAGGGAAGGCAATGGATAGAGGGACGAATACCCCCCAAATTAGAAAAGACCCATATTTGGGTCCTAAGGTTCAGGAGAGGGTGATTGATAGCCTTTCCCCAACCCACCATCCAGACCCACCCCCACAGACAGGAATCTTTCCCGCACAGTTGATCATCTCCACAGTTCCTTGTTCCTGGGTGACACCTTCAGTCTCTACACTGACCCACCTGCCAGTGGGGTGGTCCATGATGAGATGGTTGGATGGCATCACCGACTCAATGAACATGAGTTCGAGCAAACCCCAGGAGAAAGTAAAGGACATGGAAGCCTGGAATACTGCAGTCCATGGGGTTGCAAAGAGTCAGACACTACTTAGTGACTCAACAACAACAATACTGTGATGGTAATGGGGGGGGGGGGTGGGTCTCGGCCAATCCACGGCTCCATTCAGCTCACACGGGCCGGTTTTTCCCTCTGCCTTCCACACGCAGACATTTCCACCTCCTTCCCGATCAGACATCTCTAAGGCGATTAGAAGACTCCCCATCAGGACACCCCACTGGTCTGTGGGGCTGTGGGGGTCCCCAGGCCCTCCCTCCAAGCCCCACGGTCCCATCTCCAGCCCCCAGAGCCCATGTGTCCTCTGGGCTCCAGTCCTGTGGTGCAGGGCAGACAGCCCTGCCGCCTGCTGGGAGGGGGCTTCTGTCCAGAGTGATGCCTTCCTCTCCTCCTCCCAACGTCCCCCCTCTTTCATTCTGCCCCCTTCCCACCCTTTCCCTGCATTTCGTGGTCTTGAGGCCAAGGCTAAGTGCGTGTGCACATGTGCGTGCTCGTGGGCGGGTGAAGCTGTGTGCACTTGCTTATTTATTTAAGAGAAGCAGAGGAAGTTGAGGTGTTGCCGGTCCTTACCATTTCATCTTGATTTAGTCATTTTTATACGGCTCGCAAGGCACATGCAGATTTCTGTTTCTTTATTTGTTCATTAAAACTTCAATAAAAATGTTATAAAAATGTCTTATTTTGGTAGTTAATTGCCATTTCCATCTTAATATGCACGCAGTGTCTTCTCTCCTCCGAGATTCCCCGAGCCTCTCTAAATAATACAGCTGCCGCAGACGACTGTTCCCAGCCTCTGCAGATCGACTCCGTCATCAGAGCCCCGAAGTGGGGCTGACACATCGCCCCCTTCCCCAGGACCTGCTCCATCACCTGCTGGCTCTTCAGGCCAGTTGGGCTGCGGCTACCAGTTCCCATCCTACACACTTGGGGGTCTTTCAGCCCAAGGTGGAGCCACCCAGGGAGCCTTCTTGGGTTCTCAGATATTCTCTCACCTTCGGGAAAACTCACCGCACCCTCTGCGTTTTTCTGAAGCCAGAATTGTCAGCTCATCACCAGTTTAAACGACGCACTCCAGGACTTGGCCAAGATCCCCAGCCCTGAGTCCGATGAGGACATTGGGAAGACAGCATCTCCAAGAGCCAAACAGGCCCCACGCTCCCCACGTGGGGAGAGGAGGATGGCCGCCAGGGGACAGGGAGGGGCGGGCGTGGGCAGCACCTGCACTGGACCCAGAAATGGGCTGCAGGGACGGTGCCAGGCTGCGGGCGAACACGCCAACGCCAGCTGGATGTTTGAGGGGGGACGGGAGCCTTGGATGTTCTGCGTGCAGAGGTGCCCAGAGGCCACTTTTCCAGGCTTGAAATACCTGATACGGCTGGAGTAAGAGCATCAGCCTGCCAGGCGATGCTCCTGGGACTGAGCCAGCTGCTGGCATCACATCCCCCGACACGAAGACAAGGAGACTCTGAGAAGCTCTGTCACCTGCCCAAGGCCACCAAGCTGGGGTTGGTGGCCCCAGCATATGAGGGTGTGAGGGTGTGTGTGTGTGTGTGTGTGTGTGTGTGTGAGTGCACTCAGTCGTGTCTGTCTCTTTGCAGCCCTGTAGACTGTAGCCAGCCAGGCTCCTCTGTCCATGGAATTTTCCAGGCAAGAATTCTGGAGTGGGGTGCTATTCCCTTCTCCAAGGGATCTTCCCAACCCAGGGATCAAATCTGCATCCCTTATGTCTCCTGAACTGGCAGGTGGATTATTTACCACTAGTGTCACCTGGGAAGCCCGGCTGAATGCCCCCTTCATGTCCCATTAGCTCAGAGGAGTTAATGCACAAGCATCAGAGCACCCTCAAGGCCTGCCTGTGGGCATGGAAACGCTTCTACCCTCAGACCCCACAGAGCACAGGGGCTCCGCTGGAGAGGGCCACGCACCACAGATATCCACAGGGCAGAGTCTCATCTGCACTCACAGTAGACTGAGAACTGAGGGTGATTAAAAACGCAGAGGGGTGAAGTTCATCCAGACTGTGGGGTGAACGGCAGAGACAAGAAGTTAGGTTTCAGCAGCTCCTGCCTCCAAGGAGACTTCTTGTCTTTCTGAGAGTTACCAATGGTCCTGCGGCCCAAAGAAGGGTGAGGCACATTCGGTTCGATGCTCTGAGAACCGAGAGACTCATGAAAGGCAGAGACTCCCAGGATACCCGAGGGTGTGCAAGGATTCCTGTGACGTGCAGGAGGACACGGTCTGTCCTCGGCAAGGGGATGGGCGAGGTGACCTCAGCCAGGCTCCCCAGGACTGGTGCCTCTGGAAGGTTGACCCTACCAACTGCCCCAGCACTTATATTCCAGGCTCTTCTGTCAGCTACCTTTCTGGGCTCTCCTGGAAGCCCCACAGGAGTCTCGAAACCAATGTGTTCAGACTAGGGCTCCATCTCCCCTGTTCCTGCCCAGGCTCCCTCAGGAGTCCCCATGAACAGCACCCCCACTCACCCAATGGCCCAGGCCAAAACCCTGGGCGTCTTGATGGTCTCAGGGTGATCTCGGAGCCTCTGGCCCTGGCCACCCACTCTCTTCAGCCAGTGCCCACCCAGCCACCTGGGTCCACTTTCCAAAGGTCATCAGGCCCCAGCACAGTGGCTCCCATAGCCCCGAACTCCCCACAGACCTCCCCAGCACCCGCTCTTTTTGGCCGCTCTGTACATCAGCTCAGAGCCTCAGCCCCGGCCATTGCCGCTGCCCTAGTGCGCACTTCCAGCAGGCTTCACACAGCTGCTTCTCCTCCAGGCCAGCTAAGACACCACAGCCTCAGAAAGCCCGTCCCCTAGGAAGAGGCCCCAGCCCCCCAACCCTCTCAGAGCCTTGGGACAGCATGTGGTCTCTGGGGTTTTTCATTCGTTTGTTTAAATGGCCCCATGTCTAGAGGTGGGCTCTAGGAGAGCAGGGATGGTCTTCTCTGCTCCATGCCATGCCTGGGGCAGGCCTGGCACAAAATCAGCACCCATTACCTATGGGCTGACGGGAGGAATAAATCCCAGCTCTCCAGATCCTGTCTGGGCAGCTGTTGGCCCAAAACTCAGAACGACTGCCCAGGACTGGGGGGCAGACACTCCTTGCAACAGGCCAGGATGGCTGGACTGTGCCGAGCTGGAGTGAGGACCTGGGGAGGTCTGGAGGGCCAGGAACGGAAGCAGGATTATAAACAGACACTAAGAGAACACAAGATCCCATCAGTCCTGGCTGTATTCAGCAGACCTGGGGGGTGGGGAGGCTGGTTTCTTGATCTTCGCTGAGCCCAGATGAGGCCCATCTACCCCGAATGCATACATTTCTGCTCTGGACACACAGTGTTTATGGGGGAAAAAAAAATCTTAGCTCCGTGTTCTTTTTAACTCCTTGTAAAGAATCACTTTGGTTTTTTTCCAGTTTCATTCTCTGCCAAACAAAACACTCGCTCCAACAGTACCGAAAGGAGCAGCTGTAACTATGGGGAAAATACAGCACCCTCTCTGACGTTAAGGAAGACAACAAACTCTTAACTGAAAATCCACTGGGAAAAAATAAAACAGGGAGCTGCCTGGGCATCGAAAGTCGCAAAACAAACCCGTTAAAGAATAAAACTCATTAAATGCCTGTGATAACACTTTATTTTAATGGTACATTTAATTCATACTTAATTCCAATGGTGCTCCTGCAGCGACCCCCACACTCCCACACGGAAGACAGATAAATGGATTCCAGCAAGCGGTGAGACAATGAGGGCCTGCCGAAGCCAGCGCCCGGCAGGTGAAAAATGTCGTAACAGAATATATTTCTTATACATGAATCACCCGCACATTGATAACACCTTCGGAAAAAAATAAAACTGAAGGGATATATCTTCCTCACACTGACAATGTAGATTAAACAGTTTTGCCCCATATTCTATCCTTAGAGCTGCTATCTGATTTAGAGCTCAGGAAACCCTCTGGGTAAGGAGGGCATGATCAGAACCCAGCAGAGGCCACAGGGATGGAGGGGCAGCTGCCTCACCTCCAGGTGGCCCGTAACCATGGAGACAGGTCCTCTCCTGGGTACCACCCCTCGCACCAAAGAAGCCGTCAGCCTGAACTGCAGAAGTTGTGGCATGGCAAAGCTCTGATCAGGACCCATCAGGCAAGAAGGATAGCACTCAGAGACCCTCCCATCCGCCTTGACATACACAAGAGGGGCTCACCAGAGCCGCCAGCTGGTTCGCACTGCAGAGGATCTGCCTGCAACTTGGGATCCCTATGCAGAAAGCAGCACCATGGAGAGCAAGGTGTGAGTCTACAGAGCAACAGAGCAAGAGTGAAGTGTCCCAGACACTAGTAGAACGAACTAGATGGCTGACAGAGGCAACCCCAGGACCAGCCTGCAGTCCACGCAGAAACCAGGCACTGTGCTGGCCTTCCTGGCAGGCGGGCCAGCCACCTATCGGGCACCATCATCGGCAAAGCCGACACTTCACACGTGTGAAACCCGCAGCACGACCGGCCACTGGCATCACGGGTTGGGGATCTATCTTCCCCAAGCTTTATTTTTTTCTGTAAAGTATTTAATTTTAAAGGAATGGGTGGGCTCCAGCGGCTTACGCCTGCTCAGGAAGTGAGCTGTTATTTTACGGTATGTTGTGCCCGTGCCACAAGGCAATCTATCAAAGTCGGTGTCCCCAGAGCCTGAGAAATCAAAGCGTCATGAACGGAGTGCCACTCTCCAGCTCCCACCGCCTGCCAGTGTGCGAGCCGGCCTCCCGACATGCAGGGCTTTATTAATGCCTCTACTGCACACAGTCGACGCTGGCCTGCTTCACCACTGGCCCAGCACCTGCTCCGTTAGAGGGGGACAAGTGTGCGCCAGCTCACGGAGAAGATGCACCCGGAGCTGGGAGGCTTCTGCCCCAAGCACTAGTGTGGCCAGCCGTCCACACTGGTCCTCCAGAGTGGGCGCCCCTTCCTCACCTCCTCATCCTCCCCTCCTCCTCTTCTCGCTCCTGTCCTGCTCCCCCTCCTCTGGTGCCCAGATCTTTGCCCACTGCCTGATTCTTGTTCAAAATGCTAATTATGTTGGCCAGATCCATGTGTTCGTCGCCCAGCATCACTGACGACCACATGTGAGCCCTGGGTGGCGGGTGCCAGGAGGGAGAGAGAGGAGGAGACGGTAAACAGAAGGGAGCCCCTCTCTGGCTGGGAGCTCAGCTGGGATAAGACGTACTCGAGGGAACAGCTGGAAACCGTCCCTCCAGCATCCCTGCCCAGGACCCTGAGGAGGAGAGGACGGAGGCGCCGGACCCCTGTGGGGAGCAGCAGAGGTGGGCGGGAAGGGTTGGTGGGCTCTCAGGCAGACAAACCCTTTAGCTATCGTGCTAGGAGAGGGCACTGAGGAGGTTGCCGAGATGGGCACTCTCTGCCTCCGTGGCTGGGGGCACTCTGGACACCTCTGCGTGCATGCAGGGAGGGGAGTTAACTCCAGCCCGAGAGGAACAGCAGGGCAGGAGCACAGACTCCTGAAATCCTCACAGTGGGTTCTCAGCGCATGGGAAGATGAGTTGCAATGTGATCTGCGTTCGTTTCCTACTCAGGAGAAGGGAGGTGCGGGGACAAACGTGCTCGCTGAAACAATTCTCCAGCACGCGTGGACAGTCTCTCCTTCCGGGGTTCTCACAGGTTCTCTTTATGGGTGACTTTCCCTCTTTCCGCACCCATGTCCACCTGTTTTCTGAAACGATCAGGGCTCACATGAAGCAGAGTGAGCACAAAGCTAGAAGGATCATCTCCCTCTCAGCCTGGGTGTCAGCAACCCCGCAGCATCTGGTACGAGGACCAGGCAGCCAGCAAACTTTGGCCTAGTCGGGCCTGCTCCGTGGCCCCCATCCCCAGTGGGGAGGGGCTCAGAGGGCCGTCCACTCCTTGGGCGTCTGCCGCACGCCGACACTTGACTGACAGTCTCACTCGCCCTGCAAGCCCTCCGTGCCCAAATGCCAGACGTGTACTTTGAGGGCACAGCTGATGTCATGGTAGCGAGTGTTCGAAACTAGTTCACACGCAGCACGTCCACCACCACCGTGACCGGGGTTCACTCCGTCCCGGGCAGTGACTGCTGTCGCCACTGCTGACTCTCCCGAGCCCTGTCCCCTCCTGAGAGAGTCTTTGGCCAAAGCCTCCTGTGCTGTCCTGTGTTCCAGCCCAGGGTGCTTCCTCTGCAGCTCTGGGTGACAGTGTCTGACCCCGAAGGACATAAAACATGTGAACGAGCATCTAAGTCTTTGTCTCCTGGCCTTGTTCCCCTCCTCCCCCCACTTCCCCGCCCACAGGAAGCCCGCACAATGGGAGGCTACACAGTGTTAGAGGAAGCGGTCTTGGACATCAACAAGTGGGCCCTCTAGGACTGACAGACATTCCCTTCACTTGGATGAAGTCTGGGGTCCCACCACAAGGGAAGGCTCTTGATCCAGGGGAGACACATCCAGGGCCTGCCTAGGCAGCAAGGGTTTGGGGGGCACCAGAGGCCGAGCCCCTTTCCTGGTGCCCCCCACTCCTAGGTCACACGAGATGCTCAACCCCACAACGTGTCTCGTCAGAAGCAGAGCCTGGAGGGTTCAAGAGGGAAGAAGCATCAAAGATAGCGTTTGAATGTCCAAGGGAATCTTCTAGACAGCCTCCCCAGAACATCAAAGTTTGGGCACTCACTACCACGTGGTGCCCCCTAGTTCCCCTGGGACAGCAGAACCCCTTGCTGGTGCCTCACATCCTGCTTATGGTGCTGGTGGGCCAGTGATCAAATTGTGGAATGGGCTCAGCACCCTCATAAAAAAGCTCCAGGAGACCCCCGCCCCTCCACCACATGAGCAGGGTGTCCCAGGAGAGAAGCCCTCCCTCGACAGTGCCAGCTCCCTGGTCTCAGACCCTGAGCAGTGTCTGCTGTTGATAAGCTCCCCATGGGTGATATTTTGTCCTCCCAGCCGAACAGGAAGCTGACCTACGTCAGCGTGAGTTTGTTCCTACATCTTCTTCCGGTCAGAGTGTGGGACGTGGGACATGAGAATTAATCAGTGACGCAGAGACTCAGGGTGGAGGAGGTGGTGGGTGTCAGCTACAGGGGTGGAGCTCGAGGGCCGAAGAAGACCAAGGGGCGGCAGGGCCCAGAGCCGCCTGGCCACAGTGCGATCCCAGCCCCCAGAGCAGGTGGGCCAGGCTTGCGCAGATTTTATTTCCAAGGGGAAGCTGAGCGTGGACTCTTGTCAGGCAGCTCAGAAGCTTGGTCTCCAAAGCTCAAAGGTTCCTGGTTTCTGGGGGGAGGACCACTGCAGGACCTGAGCCCCATTTCTCCGTGTTATTTTTCGATTAGCTGGCCCATCCAGCTGTATTCCCAGGTAAACACTACACTGACTCACAGCCCTTCGTGTTCTCCCCGCCAAGGTCCCCACACTCTCATAAGCGGCACCCTAAAAACCTAGCCAGCCCCAACTTCTGTGTGGAGAAAATACCCCAAAGAGGAGGGGACTGCCCATGGGCCCTGCCTGCCTGCCCGCCCTGCCTGCTGAGGGTTCTTGGGAATATATCTGTGGAAGGAAATCGTTTGCCCAAAGCTCTGAGGGACAGACACCAAAGCCAGCGGCAACCTTGCATCTCTGCAGTCTGAGCTCTGAGTTTCTTCTCAGTTTCCATAAAATGGATCAGAGGGGGCAAAAGGATGCTTGTTTGCACAAGCCTTTGGGGCTAAGCAAATACTGCATTGGAGGCCTTGACTGCGCAGGGCTGGCCTGACCGTGCTCAGGCCATTCACAGCCTCAACAGGAAGCTCTGCAGCGGGGCTAGTGTTCCCCAGGAAAGAGGCTCACAGAATGGGTTTTAAGCTCACAGTGGGGCTGTCTCCTCCACACCAGGCAGGTCCTAGGGAGAGACAACACCCTGGAGACAGTGTGAGGGGCTTGGGGCCGGCGACAGTGATAAAGAGAGAGGGCCGGGGCTCCTGAATGGGATGGGGGGACCACCTCCCCCGGAGTTGGGGCCTGGGGTGGAGGGTGTGGGTGGGGAGGAGCTGGTGTGCAGGGAGAGAGGGACGGGGGCGCTGTGTCTGGGCACAAAGTGCCAAGACCCTCTCCTTTGGAAAGGACTGGTTTCCATGCAGAAACACAATTTTCTAACAGCCAAGAGTTAAGAAAACTCATTAAGCTAATTAGTTGCTGCGGAAGACTTAGGCCAGCAGATAAAAACTGGAAGGAAGGGCTTTTAAACATTTAATTTAAATTGCACTGAGCAATGAGAAAATGCCCTCACTGGAGGCACCCAGGTAGGTGCAAGCGAGGGTCTGCACACACTGGCACACACACAGCCGTTGTTTTTTTCACGTTTGTAAGATTTGGGGGTTTTCTTTGAACTATTTAGATGTGCCCTGCTTTAAGAACACTCCATTTGAAAATACATGAATTAAGTAAAGAATGATGGTTTGCATCAAGCACAAGCACTGTTTTTTCGGAGAAGACTTCTGGCAAGATTTCTTTACTGACTGAGCTTCCCCCAGTGCACTGAGAATATGATTTGATTTAAAGGAACTCTATTTACATACAACATCCCAGAGTTCTTCCGCCTCCATCGTGGAGGGGCACCCGCCCCCTCAGCCCAGGGTTTCCTTCTCCGAAGAACTCCAGCCCCAACTTCTCCCTCACTCCTGCCTGCCCCAGCTCCACCAGGCTCCCCTCCCCTGGTTCCTGTCTCAGGCCCCCACAGCTCTGCTGACCAATGTCCCCCTCTCGTTTCTCTGACTGCCACCTCCTCTTCCAGCCAGGCCCCCAGCCCTCTGGTGCTCCCCCTGAGCCATCAAACCAGCTCCATGCCATTGAGAGGTGCCCTGTGTTCCCAGAGGAACGTGACATCCCAGGGATGGGGACACAGCAACCCCCAGTCATTTGGTCAAGACAAAGTTTCCCCAGGAGAGGGTGGAGGGAAATCGTTTCCCACACATCGATTGACTCACGCTGCAATTTTGAGGTGGAGGGGCGGTGAGGAGGGGATGGGAGGGATTCTGCCCCTGTCCCTGAGAAGCTGCTGCCCAGTTGGGGAGACAGAAAACACATACACACTCATAAGTCTCTCTCTCTCTCTCTCTCTCTCTCATACACACACACACACACAGTTGTCTCCCTATGGCTGGGCAAGTGGGTAAAGTGATCACAGGGTGGCTGGCCAGGGGCTCTTGACCAAAAGACTGGGGCTTGGAGAGCTGTGTCCCCAGCCCCCAGGGACGTCACATTACTCTGGGAACACAGGGTGTCTCTCAATGGCACAAGACTGCTTCGACGGTTCAGGGGGAGCCCCAGGGGCTGAGGGCCTGGTCTGGAGAGGAGGCAGCGATCAGAGGGAGTGAGGGGGACCCTGGGGGGGTGGGTACAGAGCTGCTGCTCCCAGGACCTCACTCTTGCTCAAAAGAATCCTTTAAGCTGCTCCCGGTGAGACACCTGGTCCTGTGACAAAACTCGGCTTCTGGGGCATCACAGGGGTTACAAGCTCAGACTCTGCCGCCAGATGCCTGGGTTGGAACCCTGCCCCTGGCCCATACCAGCTGTGTGACCTCAGGCAAGTTACTTAGCCTTCCTGGGTCTTCATGTTCTCAGCTATAACATGAGGTAATGGTTATGCATCCCTCACAGTGTGGATGAGGATTTAGTGCATTACTCTGCGTAAACCCTTAGAACTGTATCCAGAAGACAGTGAGTACTCAATACCTATAATAACAGCTGTTAACAGCAATTACTACACTGATTATTCCTGGACGTGGAGTCCAAATGCACCACAGGCCTCCCTCTCCCTGACACAGGGTGATCCTTTCTCAACGGGGTAGACACACCTTCTGCTTCTTTGCTCTCACAGCCCCCCGGGGCCAGGAGCACACCTTCCCTGGCTCAGTCTCCACCCCCCATAGTCCTGGTTGGAAAGGGTGCCCTGTCCCCACGTTTTATTTTGGGAGGAGAGAAAGATCAAGTTTCCATTCCTGACGCTGCCTTCCCAGCCGCGGCGGCACCAGCAAGCCAGTTGATGCTCTGGATGAAACAGGCAAGGAGGTGGAGGGGTGGGGGTGGCAGGGGGCCTGCCAAGACAAGCAGGACTGTCTCTTGGCCCAGCCTAGGGTGACCGGAGCTTACGAGATGGAAAGATGCCGGTGCCGAGAGGCAGGAACACCCCCCTGCCCCCAGTGCACACATAAAGCCAAGCGTTCAGCTGAATTCTTTTTCAAAACATTGTAAGAGAAGTAATAATCCACTGTGAACAAATTGGTTCAATTAAATTACCAGTGGCCTGCCTGGCCCAGCCTTCTGTGAGTTTGCTCAACCACTTCACCCCACCGAGGAGCAGAGAGCCAGGCTCCGGGGCAGGACAGGGAGCTGCCACACTGCGGAGAGGCTGGCCCGTGAGGACAAGTGCGGACCTCTGTCCTCTGCCCCATTTCTCAGCCGTCCCTCTGCCACAGGTCAGCCCAAGCACAAAGACAATCAAGTTGTCTGATCCTTTGCACATCTGCCTGCAGTCCTTTCCTCTGTCCCGGGAGGGTCAGGGAGCTCTCTCGAGAACACAGCACCCCGGCAGTTCAAGCCCTCCTCTCCCTTGCCTGCCCCCCCGAAACCTTGAGCCCAGGCACCCCTTCCAGCCCCTCTCACCACCAGCCCCAGCTTCAGTGGTGGTGAAACTCACGGTACTTTCACTAGGTCGTTGGTCAAGTTTGGGGCCTCCTGTGTTGTCTTCCAAATAGTTTTACAGAAATTGCAGGGGGAGGAAATATCCCTGATCAAGCACAAAATATTCCCCTCCTTCTAAATACTCATTTCCCTAATTAGGCGATTTCTGTGGCGACGCTCCAGACCTTCACCACCCGGCTGCTTGTGCCTGTGTGTGTACAGGGACATACACGCACAGGTGCACGGGGACACACACGGGGTACACAGGGATACACGCACAGGTGCACGGGGACACACACGGGGTACGCAGGGATACACGCACAGGTGCACGGGGACACACACGGGGTACGCAGGGATACACGCACAGGTGCACGGGGACACACACGGGGTACGCAGGGATACACGCACAGGTGCACGGGGACACACACGGGGTACGCAGGGATACACGCACAGGTGCACGGGGACACACACACGGGGTACGCAGGGATACACGCACAGGGGTACGCAGGGATACACGCACAGGTGCACGGGGACACACACGGGGGTACAAAGGGATACACGCACAGGTGCACGGGGACACACACACGGGGTACGCAGGGATACACGCACAGGTGCACGGGGACACACACGGGGTACGCAGGGATACACGCACAGGGGTACGCAGGGATACACGCACAGGTGCACGGGGACACACACACGGGGTACGCAGGGATACACGCACAGGTGCACGGGGACACACACGGGGTACGCAGGGATACACGCACAGGTGCACGGGGACACACACGGGGTACGCAGGGATACACGCACAGGTGCACGGGGACACACATGGGGTACGCAGGGATACACGCACAGGTGCACGGGGACACACACGGGGTACGCAGGGATACACGCACAGGGGTACGCAGGGATACACGCACAGGTGCACGGGGACACACACGGGGGTACAAAGGGATACACGCACAGGTGCACGGGGACACACACACGGGGTACGCAGGGATACACGCACAGGTGCACGGGGACACACACGGGGTACGCAGGGATACACGCACAGGGGTACGCAGGGATACACGCACAGGTGCACGGGGACACACACACGGGGTACGCAGGGATACACGCACAGGTGCACGGGGACACACACGGGGTACGCAGGGATACACGCACAGGTGCACGGGGACACACACACGGGGTACGCAGGGATACACGCACAGGTGCACGGGGACACACACGGGGTACGCAGGGATACACGCACAGGTGCACGGGGACACACACACGGGGTACGCAGGGATACACGCACAGGTGCACGGGGACACACACGGGGTACGCAGGGATACACGCACAGGTGCACGGGGACACACACACGGGGTACGCAGGGATACACGCACAGGTGCACGGGGACACACACGGGGTACACAGGGATACACGCACAGGGGTACGCAGGGATACACGCACAGGTGCACGGGGACACACACGGGGTACGCAGGGATACACGCACAGGTGCACGGGGACACACACGGGGTACGCAGGGATACACGCACAGGTGCACGGGGACACACACACGGGGTACGCAGGGATACACGCACAGGTGCACGGGGACACACACGGGGGTACGCAGGGATACACGCACAGGTGCACGGGGACACACACGGGGTACGCAGGGATACACGCACAGGTGCACGGGGACACACACAGGGTACACAGGGATACATGCACAGGTGCACGGGGACACACACACAGGGGTACGCAGGGATACACGCACAGGTGCACGGGGACACACACGGGGGTACAAAGGGATACACGCACAGGTGCACGGGGACACACACGGGGGTACAAAGGGATACACGCACAGGTGCACGGGGACACACACGGGGGTACAAAGGGATACACGCACAGGTGCACGGGGACACACACGGGGTACGCAGGGATACACGCACACAGGGTACGCAGGGATACACGCACAGGTGCACGGGGACACACACACGGGGTACGCAGGGATACACGCACAGGTGCACGGGGACACACACACAGGGGTATGCAGGGATACACGCACAGGTGCATGGGGACACACACAGGGGTACGCAGGGATACACGCACAGGTGCACGGGGACACACACAGGGGTACGCAGGGATACACGCACAGGTGCATGGGGACACACACAGGGGTACGCCGGGATACACGCACAGGTGCACGGGGACACAGACGGGGTACTCAGGGATACGCTCACAGGTGCATGGGGACACACACAGGGGTACGCAGGGATACACTCACAGGTACACGGGGACACACACAGGGGTACGCAGGGATACACGCACAGGTGCACGGGGACACACACAGGGGTACGCAGGGATACGCTCACAGGTGCACGGGGACACACACAGGGGTATGCAGGGATACACTCACAGGTGCACGGGGACACACACAGGGGTACGCAAGGATAAGGTCCCAGGTGCATGGGGACACACACACACAGACACAAGTACACAGAGAAACATGGACATGTGTGCTCACACATGCACACACACATACACAGGTGCATGCCAAATCATGGCCAGTTACTGGGTCGTGTCTGACTCTGTGACCCCATGCACTGCAGCTCGCCAGGCTTGTCTGTCCTCCACTATCGCCCGGAGTTTGCTCAAATCCATGTCCATTGAGTCAGTTATGCTGTGTAACATCTCATTCTCTTACGCTCCAATGAAATACCCTATCATTGACAGTGTGGCCCATCAGATAGAATGCCAGAAAACCGCAACCCAGGAAGTCAGTTTTCTTCTCAAAGGCATTAAGACTCAAGCTGGGATAATCATGACTAGCCAGGTGGCGCAGTGGTAAAGAATCCACCTGCCAAGGCAGGAGATGTAGGAGACCCAAGAAGCACGGGTTTGATTCCCTGGGTGGAGAAGATCCCCCAGAGAAGGGAATGGCAACCCACTCCGGTGTTCTGGCCTGGAGAATCCCACGGACAGAGGAGCCTGGCGGGCTACCGCCCGTGGGCCGTGAAGAGTCAGACACGACTGAGCGACGGGCCACCATGCCCTGTGTCCCTGCACTGCACACAGACAGTGCCCAGCGATGGCCTCTCTGAGCGACGCCATTCTCACCAAGGCCCTCTCATGCCCATTTTATGGGTAAGAAAGCTGAGACTCAGGGAAGCCAAATTGTGACTTAAGAAACAGAGCTGGACTTGGAAGTGGTCCATCCCCTTAGATTCAGGTCTTTTAACTGCTCCAGGAAGCTCCAAACTGGGCAGTAATGTTGGGGGGAGGGGGGACATCCAGCTTCTGTGTGTCTGCATTGAGACGGGAGGGCTCTTGGCGTCATGTGGTTCCTCCATCTGTCCATCTGCTCTCAGTCCCCTGGGGAGCGCCACAGGAGAAGCCCAAGGCCTCCTGGGGGGTCCATGGCACAAGGAAGGCACTGGACGCCAACCTTTTCACCCTGAGCCATGCAAACTTACTCTCCAGAGCTCCCCAATGAACCCACGGCCGCTGCCTGGATGGACAGCAGCTACTGGGCAACAACTTGGAGATTTGAGGATGCTGGGCTGTGGTAATCTCCAGCACCTCTGAGGGCGAGAGCAGGGTACTTCTCCATCAGATAGACTCAGGAGGCATAGTGCCAGGCCCACAGAAATGTTTTAATTTCTTTTACAACCAGAAGAAATAAATGCTTTTAGACGGAGGACAATGTTTCAACGTATATTAATACATTCATCTTATACCAACACAGTCATAAAATATAATGCCGAATATTTTTATGATGGAAGGAGCCCGAGCAGGCAGGGACATCCAGTGTCCACGAGTCCTAACGCGGCGCTCGTGAGCACGTGGCTGGGAGGAGGCGTGCCTGGGGTCCCACCTCTAGCCAGAGCCGTGGAGAGCATCATGTTCCCCCTTAGCAGCTCAGCTTCCATCACCACCCAGTTCAGCAAAGACTGAACTCCCTCCCACAGGCCCTGGGAGATGAGAGTGGGGCCCGAGGGGGCTGTGTGGGTAGTGGGTGATGGCGTGGACGGCTCCCTTCCTGAACCATTGCCACAGTGAGAGAAGCAGGCGTTGGATCCAAGGAGGAGATTTCACTTTGGTAATTCGTGGACGGGACATGGGCCTGCCTCAGACTATACTCTGTCTCCTAAGAACCGGTGGAAGAGATATTAAAATAATATGGCAGACAGTATTCTAAGAAACACCTCATTTGACGAGGTGGGACCCAGCCTTTGGCCATCGTGCTGGCCTGGTTCTTGCCTTGGACGAGCGCTTTTCACTCTTTGGGGACTGACAGCCTGGACAAAGCATCCCCAGAGGCCTGGTGCGGCGGGGGTGGCGGGGGCGGCTAGTGGGAGGGGCCTGGTGCAGGGTGGGGGCTAGCGGGAGGCTGGGGACTGGGAACACGGCCTCCCTCATGGAACCAACCCCCCCCCCACCAGCCCCTCCCTCTCCAGGCCGTGTTGCTGTGTTAATGCAGCTTTTTTACACAATTACTGCAAGTTTTTCAGAGCTGGGCCTAATAGACAACATTTGCTAATTACAACGTATTGATTCTTGCTGGAGGTAATGCTGAGTGGGAGGAGGAGCCTGGATCCTCTCCCTCAGCAGCTCAGCGACCACTCACCCTCGCAGGACGCTGGCCTCTGCTTCCTGCCCCCAGGGTGATGGGCCTGGTCCAGGCTGCCCAAGCCTCGGAAAGTGCTCTGGATTTGAGCTTTCCCAGCCCTGGGTCCGACTTCAAGAGCATCAAGGTCCAGGGATGGTGGTGGGGGGAATCTTCTCACTGGCCTCTATCCCAAGCTGACTTCTTCCCTCGTCCTTTGCACCTCCCGGCCACCACCCTGCTGTGTGACAGCTGCCCCAGCGCTTGTGGCCTTCAGCCCCCGGGGGTGAAGAGGGTTGAGCTGGCTGACCACTGCTGAGCCACAGCCAGGACCACCGAGTCCTCTCCTGGCCTCGGGACAAACATGGGAGTATGGGCAGCAGGGGGGATTGAGATGAAGTCGAGACAGGCCTGAACTCTAATTGGACTTTGTGCTCATCATCCTAAATCCTCACAAGTCACTTAAGGGAGCTTCATGTTGCTCCATCTTTATTTATACTTTTCTCAGTTTTCCAGATTTTCCTCAAGAAGTATCAGTGACTTTTTTTAAAGCAAACACCACTATCATTTTAATTGAAGAGACCCACATCCTTGCTTTTAGATAGATGAATAAAAACATGACATGTGCGAGCAGGGGGTCCCTGTCTGGGGTGGGGGATCAGGAGCTGGACATTGGCTCCATTGCTGCTCTGGGGATGGCCTCAGGGGCTGGGGTCACACGCCTCAGACCCTCCAATCCCCCATGGAACTCTGGGGGTGCCCTCAAGGGGCTGGGCTCACATGGTTCAGACCCTCCAATCCCCCATTGAACCCTGGGGGTGTCCTTGGGGGTTGGGGTCACATGGCTCAGACCCTCCAATACCCCCTGGAACTCCGGGGGCACCTTCAAGGGGCTGGGGTCACATGGCTCAGACCCTCTAATCCCTGATGGAACTCTTGCTTCCCTCTAAGATAGACTTCCAGATCCAGCGTCAACCCCAGGATATTTCCTGATTTGAAGCCACCAAGAAGCCTCCTGGCTCCCAGTCATAACCAGGCTTCCTACCTGCCTGAGAATTACAGAATGGCTCCTTGAGGCTTGAGTGTGGCCCCTCTTTCTTCCTCTTGGAAAAGCTCCCCACTGTCCTGTGTCCCCTGCCCTGCCACTCTGCTTCTCTTCTCAAATTCGCCCCTCACCCTCCGTCTGAGCCCCTCACCCTCCGTCTGAGCCCCTCTGCTGTCTCGGCTCCCTCCACCGCTGCAGCTCTGCCCGTCCTCCCAGGACCCGATTGCCATCGTTTCTGTCTTTCTCCCAAATCCTCAGCATCAGTAACCACCCCCCGGCTCATTCCCCCCCCACCCTAACAATCCTTAGCAACACCCTCCTCTCCCAGCGCCCCTCCACCAGCTGCCAAACCCATCTCCCGCACTTGGGGCAGATCTTAGAGCAGAAGAATTTAATTGCATGTCAAAATTAAATCTCTTTTGATGAAGAACAATTCAACGACGGCTCTGCCTAATCAAATTAACAAAGTCTTTTTTGATTTTCAATTATCTTCTTCACGGGCACACTTTATCCAAGGCTCCCGAGATGGCGCCGACAAGTTCTGCATTCACAATGAGGACCCCTCACCTGGACGTGCTGACCACGGCCCCGAGCTGCCCCCTCCCCACCTGGGATGCAGCTGCTCGCCCAAGCCCACCCCCCACACTGCCAGGGCTGCCCGGAGCCTCTGGGACCACATCCAGGTCTTTCAGCGCCTTGCAGCCTGCGATCCTGGGGCCGGCCGCTCTAAGCAGTTGGGGCGGCGAGATGATGCTCTGAGTGAGAAATGGGCGAAAACCAGGCAGGCCTGACACCCAGGGGACAGAGGCTGGAACTCCTTGAGTTGGGAATTATAGACATATTACCCCAGCAATGGATCACAGTTGTCCAGCAAGCTTTAGATGGAACCAGGACCCCCCCCAACATGGCCCATGCACCCTCTAGGCACCCTTGCACCCATCACACTTTCTGTCTACCTCAATTAACACTTGCAATGAACCCAATTATTTAGAAAACTGAGCGCTGAAGAATTGATGCTTTTGAAATGTGGTGTTGGAAAAGACTCTTGAGAGTCCCTTGGACTGCAAGGAGATCCAACCAGTCCATCCTAAAGGAAATCAGTCTTGAATATTCATCGGAAGGACTGATGCTGAAGCTGAAACTCCAATACTTTGGCCACCTGATGCAAAGAACTGACTCATTGGAAGAGACCCTGATGCTGGAAAAGATTGAAGGCAGGAGGAGAAGGGGATGACAGAGGATGAGATGGTTGGATGGCATCACTGACTCGATGGACATGTGTTTGAGTAGGCTCCAAGAATTGGTGATGGACAGGGAATTATGAGTTGGACATAACTGAGCAATTGAACTGAACTGAACCCCGCCCGACTTCGCCTTCACCACTAAACATTTTCAGCGACAAGCCTCTGTGCCCAGATCGCTTCTCTCCGGAGCACCCTGTCATCACTTTCACAGGTGAGCTGTCAAATGGCAACATCCAACACATCCTCCCTGAGGCATCTCCAAGGATCCAGAAAGATCTCATGGAGGCCCAACAAAACCCGAGCCCTTGCAGGGGTTTAAATATATTCCCTGGGTTGCTGTGACCCATCCTACCACCAGATGCGGTTTCTCTGAAGCTGTTGGGCTGCCAGTGATGGAAGCAATGAGAGCAAACTTTTCGGGCACTCAGATATTTGGTGCCAACAGAAGGCAGGTGTCCAGATGACAACCTCCTCCCTCCAGACTTTGCAGCATCCCTTGGGCCACAGCGGGGCTTTAGACCACACAAGACTGGGGGGTTAAGCCTTTCCCACCTGTGTTCCACTAGTCATGTTATAGAACAGCCTGAATCTTGCCACAACAGTGGCAAAAAGAAGTGTCCTTCCCCAGAGGCACGCCAACTTGCTTGAGTTTGCTTGACTCCAGATGAACTTGCCAGGCAACCAAACCCATGCGGCCATCAGCATCTGCTTCTCCTCACCAAAGACCTTTCCAAATGGGCCCAAAGCACACCCACACACGAGGCTTCGGAGTCAGCACCCTTGCAAATAGCTTCCAAAGCCATTCCCCCAGTGCAGCTTCAGGCAGCCCCTGCCACAGGCATCTCCCCCGGGGCTCCCTGAGACCTGACGCCAAGGGAACTGGGGTGCCTGGACCCTGCCACTGGTTCCATGAGCATTTGAGGGTGGACTTCAGGCAGGAGGAAGCAGGGGAGCCCATGAGGGGTGTTTTCAGAGTCTCTCTGAACTGGAACTGAGGTTTGAAGGGGCACAGGCCAGGATGGCGAGTTTCAATTATCTTAATGATTGACTTGAGATGCTGGGACCATATTTAGGGGGCTGTGCAGGCACATTACTAAATGAGTCAGTCTCACCCTCTCTCTCTCTCTCTCTCTCTCACACACACACACATACACACACAGAGACACTCACACTCAGAGTACAGAATCAATACCAGTCTTCACTGGAGCCCTGGACCCCAGTATCTGATTGTTACCATTCATCGTGAGGCCCCTGCACAGGAGAGGCCAGGAATGGGGTGGAGGCACCAAGTCCCAGAGCCGCCCAGGGCCTGCAGGCTGCCCCTCGCCCCTCCCCTCCCTAAAGCCCAGTCCTCAGCATCCTCCCCAGGACAGCAGTGGCCTGGAAGGCCTAGGGTCTCTGGGCACGTGGCGGCCACCCTCCCCAAGTGGTCTGGAAGGAGCGAGAGCTCCCCCGCCCCCTGCCCCAGCTGGCAGCCATACACCGGTGAGATGTAGTTAACTGCACCCAGCCTTCAGCACACAGACTTGTTTGATCAAAGATTCAGTTGCTTTTCCTCCCCCTTCTGGCACAAACTCATGGGCTCTTGTGACAGAGAATTAATTGCTGCTGATGAAATTTCATCACCGAAGGAACACAATTCCCTGGAGGAATCCCACCCAGATGGGGGGTTCCTGCCCCAACTTGTAAAGAGTGCCCTTTGTGGAATCAGAGCCAGGATGGCCTGGGGGCTCCTGGGGACTTGCCGGGTGCCCCGCCAGGAAAGGACTGGAACTTGGGGCTCGGAATCAGACAGGTGCCCAGAGCCTTTGTTAGCTGCTGGGCCTCGCGGGGGCTCTGCACCACTTGTTCTCAGGGGGGTTTACACACGCCTGGGGGAGCTCCCCGGAGGGCCTGGAGGCCTCATTAGCCAACCGTGGGTCTCCGTGACAAGACTCTGTCCCATACTGGGTGTGAAGGGATCCGTGTCTGGGCTGGAACGGCTTGAAGACCCTCGAACGGCGGCCTCAACGTGCTCAGGTGCGACCTTGGCAGAAGAAGAGGCCAGAACCGGAGCTTCGAGAAGGATGCTCTCCCAATTCACGGAGTCTTTTCCTATGTCTTCAAACACACATTGAAAGTGTCTCCAGCTGCGTCCAGATGCCCCACCTGCAGGTTCCTCCTTCCTCACCCAGGCCAGGCATTCTTCAGAGATGATCAGAAAGCCAGCTGGGGATAAGGGCTCCGGATGCAGCCACACAGACCCTGCTGGCCATAGCCGGCCACATCCCCAGCGGGAGCTCTTGCCAGTCCCCCTCCTGCCCCTGGGGGCCCCCCCCGGGACTCTGAGCCTCACAGACAGCTGGTCCGTAATCCCTCCTACCCCCACCCCCACCAAGACCAACCCCAGCCTTGACCCCCTCTCCGCATGGCAGGGAATGTGTTCCCTAACTCTTCTTCCCTCTAATCCCTCCAGTGCATGGCCTCACTGTCCTGAGCAATAGGCATTTCCGAGGGAGGCCCAGCCCATGGGCGTGTGGCACACCTGTGTGAGGGGTGTCCCACACCAGCAGGGCAAGAGGCGGTGTGGCAGGACCATCCTCAGGAGGGTCTGCCTCTTCTGAGCTCGTCCCCCATCTCCGGGGCTGCCCTGGGTGGGTGGGTGTCCACACTTGCCTGCTGATAAGCACCCAGGGGATGGAGGGGGCAGACCTACCCCCGTCTGGGAAATGCTGGCCGTGACCCTCCACAGGTGCTGGTAGTGAGCCCTCCCAGCCCAGCTGAGCTGCAAGCCGGGTACGCAGTTTGGAGGCAGCCCCACACTTGGCCACCTGCCTCCTTCGGTCTCCTTCCCACCTTCCCGGGAGGAGGGGAGAAGGGGGTGAGGACTCGGGGGAGAGCACAGTCCAGGGGACTGTCTCCTCTTGTTCTTTCTCTCTGTCTCATTTGTGGGAAATCAGGGCTGCTGGTGGAAGTAAGAGGAAGGCAGGCTGTGCCTCCATCAGGAAAAAGCAGCACCGGAGTCCCCAGGAGTCGACGGAGAAGGCGGACAGAACAAGAGCCTGTGTGGTCGCCCTGGGACTTGCCATGGGCTGCCCCCCTCAATTCGTGCTCCTGACATCTTGGGCCCTTAGGGGCCCAGCCCTCCTCCTCTAGCAGGTGGACCTTCTGCCTTCACGGTCAAAGAGTCTCAACTGAGGGCCACTTACACTTCACCCATCAGATCAGGTTTCCCCCTAAAGTTCACTCCAAGAGGGGATAAGACAGCCCAGGTGATGGGGCAGGATTTTTCTGGATTCTCACCCAACCGCCTTCCTCTGTCGGGTGAGGGCAGAGGGCACTGTCCTGCCACCTCTGCAGAAGAAAACGAGAAGGTGGGACAGAGGCAGAGGCGAGGTGGGGTGGGCCCTGAAGGAGGAAGTAACTTGGGAGGTCGAGGTCCTCTTCCTCCCCCTCCACTGCTCCTCCATGGGAGCACGAACAATAGGAGAGAGGTGGTCGGGTCAGTCAAGTCGGGGCCGGGGAGGAGTGTCCAGTGAGGGTCAGTGGGTACCTGACGGATGGAGAAAGTGTGGGCTGGAAACACAGAGGTTTGAGGACCCCTGGGATGAGGTCTCAAACAAGCACAGGCTTTGTCTCCTCCAGGACAGAGCTCCCCCAAAACCCCTCCCTGGACTGCGTGGGGGCCAAATTCTCCTCCCAGGGGTCTTGGGGATTATTGTTTACAAACTTCAAACTGTGATTTTTATTGGGTATAGCGGGTTAACACCGTAGTGGTAGCTTCAGGTGAACAGTGAAGGGACTTGGTCTTTCTTATACATACATGTACCCATCCCCCCCCAACTCCCCTCCCACCCAGCTGGCACCTAACATTGAGCAGAGCTCCGTGTGCTACACAACAGATCCTGTTGGTTACCCATTTTGAATACAGCAGTGTGTATATGACCTTCCTCTGGGGCCACTTAATCTCTCCTGTCAAATGTGCTGGAGCTGGCTCATGTTTCAGGAACTGTTTGAGCCAGTCGGCAGTGGGTGGGTCGCCTGAAACCAATCAGCCATGGTGGGTGTATTTACACAGTGGGAATCAGCAGATGCTACAATTCAGGGTGTTCTTTTCTCCCTTTGGAAGGGCCTGTTGCTAACCCTTTACTCTCACACCCCTGCCTCTGTGTTGGTACCATCATTGCTCTCTCAAGAGGGCTGTTAAACTACAGGTGAGCTCCCAGAGGGTCCCATTCTGTAGGCCCAGGTGGGGCTGGCAGTTTGCATTTCTAGTAACTTCCTGGTGGTGCTGATGCTGCTGGTCTGAGGACCACACTTTGGGAACCTCTGTTCAAACTCAGTGTGGGCTCATTGACTCCATGGCACAAAAGCAAACCGCTTTGAAAGACAGGAGATGCAGGAGGCAGGAAGCTATCTTCAAACACTGAAGGGCTGGAAACACAGGTTCTCTATGTGTTTCCAAAGCAGAGTCGCTTTCAGCTTGAGAGGAGGAGGTCTTAAAACAGGTGGAGCCAACCCTCCACCTGTCAGCTGCCAAAAACAACAATAGCAACAAGCTCCCTGTCTCCCCAAAGATCCCAGCAAGGATCTGGCTGCTGGAGGCAAGGCCCAGAGTCAGGAAGAAAGAGTCTAGAATGTTCTAAGGCTCATCCAGCCTGCTGGGTTCTGGGCCGACTCTCGACCCTGGAAGGTGGCCCAGAGTCCTTCCAGTGCCAAGTCCGCCTGCTGCCCTGTCCTGTTCTCCATGGACACGTCAACACCAGCATCCCAGGTGGATTTACTTAAGTGCTACACTAACTTGGTTTGGCCACGAAACATCGCCCAGGCCGTTGTGCTCACTGTGAATGCTGCGTCAAGGCCAGGAGACGGGTTGAATCTCCTCTGTGGTTCAACCTGAGAATCTGAGGATGCCCCCGATGCCAGCTCCAAGCAGATCCACTGTGGAGCCCAGGCAGGCTGGACGAGCACTCTTTGCGCACCGCTGTTCTAAATTAGCCCGGAGACAGTGGGAGTTTTGCTTGCTTGAGTCAAGACACCTCAAAATGAACCTCGTGTGAGCCACCTCTTATCCCAGGACCAATTGGGTGGGACTGAACCTTCTGGGACCCCAGGCTGTCTCTGCTTTCTCCCTTTCCCTAGCCCTTCCTATCTCCACGGCTCCCAAGTCCTGTCCGTTTTCTCCCCAAACCCTCTCCCGTAGGAGATGACGGTCCCACTGGAGCCTTCACACGTCGCATCAGGGTCTGTAACCGCTTCTGGGCAGGGTCCCAGTGCCTGGCTCTCTTTTCTCAGACACGCCCTGATTCGTTTCTTTGAAACTCACTGTTATCGCATTACCCTCCTCCTCTCTACTTTCAGTGGCTTCCCCACTGCTCTGGGAGGAAACCCCAATTCCTCGGGCTGGCCACCAAGGTCAGCACCTCCCCCATATCAGCTCCTAGCAGTTCTCTCCTGACACCAGACAGCAAGCAAAACCCGAAGGAGAATTGGCACGGGTTCCCTGACCCCTCTGGGCCTCTTAATAATGGCTGTTCTAATAACAACTTGCATGTCGTTACTTACAACGTAAAGAGAATGGCTCCTCTGACTATAGCATTGCCACCTCTTTAAACTGGGCTCAATGCAAACCACACAGGGATGGGATGAGTTCAGAAATGGGCCAGACAATGAGGCGTGTGTGTGTGTGTGTGTTGGATTGAGGAGGTGTGACAACCAGTGTACACATGTGTGCAGTGGCACACCTCATTTCTGGATCTAAATTCCTTTGTAAAAAATGGGACTGGACAGAAGACCCCTGGGTCACCCGCTTCCTGGGATCTCAAGTGCTCTAGGCAGGTGGCAAGAGGTTTGCGAGAGGACCCGTGCTGCCACCTGGTGGAAGAAACTTGCATAGCACAGCTCCCCACCAGGGCTTCCTGCCGCTGTAGCTTGCTGGCCAGCACCAGGATTTCAGCACCGCCTGGAACTTCATGCCGCTGAGCGGCCTTACTCTCCCATAGCCTTGGCATCTTTGTTTAGGAAACAGAGCTAAGAACTGTGCATCCGTGTGGAGCTGTTCTGCGTGTGAACTGGGATCACACATGAAAAACAGGTTGTTGCCGGATCTGCAGTAAATATCCAATACGGGAAAACTACTATTTCCTGACATTTGGAGGAGAGAAGCAAAGAGATGTTCTTGTAGCCCCACGACTCTGTTGGCTTCTGGGTTTATCTGTCCATTGGTTTCATCATCTTTCTTTTTAATTCCTCCTCTAACATTTAGCCTTCTTTTCAGAATTCACTGCAACCATAAGTCAACCCTTGCGAGAACAAACAGGGGTGCACATGGCAGGTAAACCAAGATGACAGAGGCTTCTCCCACTGGCAAATGCAAACTCGGACACAGAGGCAGTGGGTGCACAGACTTCATCCCCACGAGGCTCAGCCACTTACCAGCTGTGCGATCCTGAGCCTCGCAGGGACGAAGTCTACGCACCCACAGCCTCTCTGTCTGAGTTTGCGTTTGGGACCACCATGTTCTCTTTTCTGGCAACCAGCAGGCAGTCACAGGGTAAGCCTTGGTCCTGGGATTGATGCCACCAACGCAGAACCGCCCAGCTGACCCGCAACGCAGTATGGGTCAGAAACAGCTGCTCACTTTGATTTGCACCATCTATTACTGAGCATAACCCAGCTTACGTCGATTGACACATGATTATTCCTTCAGAGCTTCTGAGAAGAAATTATTTCCTCTCGTGTCCGACTCTTTGCGACCCTGTGGACTGTAGCCCACCAGGCTTCTCCGTCCTTGGGATTCTCCAGGCAAGAGTACTGGAGTGGGTTGCCATTTCCTTCTCCAGGGGATCTTCCTGACCCAGGGATCGAACCCAGGTCTCCCACATTGTAGGCAGACGCTTTAACCTCTGAGCCACCAGGGAAGCCCCTCATTTACCTTAACATAGGCTTATCAAATATGAATAAATAGAAATGAATGAACATGCACCTTTATTTTCCCCAAACGTAGAATACCGAGCAATAGTACCAGTGAAATTTGCAATTTAAAGTACATCATAAACTGTGACATGAGCCAGAGATGAAACAAAACAGAGCTTCACCGTGTTTTTTTCTGAAAAGGCCAAAAAACTGTTACAGACTTCGGGTTGCACAATTCGGACCTGGTACCCACTTATGACAGCCCCTGCCAACAGCAAAGGCAAAAGCCTGGGGGCACCTCTTCCAGCAACGCCCCGCCCCGCCTAACTCATGCATTTGAAGGTGAAGGGTCGTGTTTGCTTCCTGCAGGGAAGGAGCCGCTGAGTGAATGCAGCGGGTAAGCGCCCCAGGACGTGCTCTCCCTTTGCGTGGTCCCTGGCGCCACCTAGTGGCGCTAGTCAGCACTGCCTGGAGCCCGCGGCCTCCTGCTCCCGCCAGGGCCAGGGCGAGCCAGACGTCACCCCCTACCTCTGACTCCCGGGGGGCACAGGAAGGATGGAAACACAGGATGTGGACAGAGGATGCCACCAGCCCGGGGTGGAAAGGAGCTCACAACATGCCCTCTGCCGGGGGTCACTCGGACACCCCTGCAATGCAGAGGGGATCCTGAGGCCGAAGCCGGGCAGAGCCCGTCTCCACCATCGGGATAAAGGGCTCACAGGCCCGCCAAGTACAGGTGGGGTGCATGTGGTCACCTAGGACTGAGCCTGCTGTGAAGCCCTGCAGGGTCTCACCTTGGTGGTGGGCTGAGAAGGGAGTGGCCGGGATCCACTCTGGGGCTGCTGGACGGCGAGCATCACAGGCCTTCCAGGGAGGAGCCGAGTGGAACTGTGTCCACAGCACATGGCCTTGCCTGAGCGGCCCGGGTCACACAAGTCTTTCTCACGTCACTGCATGTCGTGGCTCCAAACAGTGAAGCCCCCCTCCTCAACTAGACACGGGCTCCGTGGGGCTCCCGAGGAGTTTCTGCCACGGGCGCTGCTCACTGAGGGAGGGCTGATGGAGGAGAGAGATGGTGGTGTGAGCGTGGAGGGTCGGGGGGCAAACGGGGAGGACTCCAGAGGTCCTGAGAGGACGGAGGCCAAGGGCAGCACCCAGCACACCCTTGATGAGAGACAAACTGTCCCAGCGGCGCCGCAGCCATTCACTGGGCTCACAACGCCACGTCTCATTTGAGCCCTCGTCACCCCCACACGTTTAATCTGGGTTGAAAGTGAAAGTCAGTCAGTCGTGTCCTACTCTTTGTGACCCCCTATACAGTCCATGGTATTCTCCAGGCCAAAATACTGGGGTGGGTAGCCTTTCCCCTCACCATCCCAGCTTGACCAGGGGATCTTCCCAATCCAGGCATTGAACCCAGGTCTCCTGCATTGCAGGTAGATTCTTTACCAGCTGAGTCACAACAGGTTTATTTCCAACCCTCCTAGGTTGTCACCAGCCACTGCCAAAGGTTGTCCCAGAGAGGCCGGACTGGAGATCCTTGGCAGGGTCTGGCTGAGGGGTGAGCTGCAGTGGCCTCTGTTTTGGGCGAAACACTTAGCTCCTGACTTTAAGGGACAGGTCATTCCAGGCCCGGAAGAAACAACATGAGCCAACCTGCCCCCTTAGGACTTTCACTTTCTGGGAAATCGCTGTGCATTTGGTGTCCTGCTTGGGACTCCACCTGTCACATCTGTGAGCTATTCACAGCAGCCCCTGTTACAGGTGAGCTTCACCCTGGGGTCCACTGTCCTGGGTCAGCCTAGGCACCCGAGCAAGAGCCCGGCCCCAAGTCACAAGGGAGAACAGCATCCTTCACAACGGACACTGGCAGCTGATGCTTAAGTCACCACTAGTCGTGTGGGCACTGGTCCAAGGGCTGTCTGTGGGTTGACTCAACTCCAAGGAGTAGGATCACTGCTCTCCCACATCACAGAGGGGGACGCTGAGCCACGGGGTTGCATGCTTTGCCCAAGGTCAACAGCACTCAGTGGTCAAGCTGGGATGGGATCGCAGGAGCTGGGCCCAGGTCTCTGCTGCCCCTCTACAGTGAGACAGGGAAGCTCAAGAACCGCCCCCGCTTCTGGCTGCCCCATGAGCTGCAGGGATCACCCAGACTCTCACTGGTGATCCTGCCAGTGTGTGACTGGGGCTCAGCAGCGCCGTGTCCCGGCCCTGCCAGACCTGGGAGAACGGCCCCTAAAGAGGTGACAGAGGCTTTGCCAGCCACGAGCTTCCTGCTCCAGCATCGGGGTCCAGCACCAGCAAGATGAGGGCAGACAGACAGACTCCCGGGCTCTGGGGAGCAAGCTCAGAACCCAGGCCCTGCCAAGGACCAGGAGCACCTCCAGAGAAACCACCGAGTTTCCACCTGGGACAAGATCAGCCCCTTCCTCCCAAACCCGCCCCCACCTTCTCGGCACAGAGGCCGGCCACCCAGACCACTGGAGGAAAGAAAACTCCCATTCTGGGGATGTTGAGCCTGGACTGGATGGAGGGTGGGGTGCTGGTGCTTAGTCAACAGAGGCCAGGACAGCCCCTCACTAAGAATGACTCGGCCCTGGATGTCAGTCATGCTAAAGCTGAGAAATCTAAACCACCCAGAGAAAAGCTAACACATGCCACAGCAGTGATTAGTACAGCTGACACAGTGTTTACTCAGGTCCAGACATGACTCTAGCCATTTTCGACATGTGAAGTCATTAACTCCCAACTTGTAAGGTGGATGTTATGGGTTGAATTCTGTCCCCTCAAAAGATACGTTGAAGTTTCAGCACCCCCGGGACCTGTGAATGTAATGTTATCTGTGCAGACAGGAATCTGGTTAAGATGAGGTTGTTAGGGTGGGCCCTAAGCCAATATGGCTGTTGACCTTAAAAGAAGGGGGAAGACACTGTGAAGACGGAGATGCGGGGAGAAGACAGTCCCTGGGGACAGAGGCAGAGACTGGAGAGATGCTCCCAGAGGCCAGGATTACCGGCAGCCACCAGAGCTGGGAGGCCAGGGATGATTCTACCCAGAGTCTCAGAGGGAGGTGGCCCCCCGACACCTCGATTTCAGACTTCAGGCTTCCGGACTGTGAGAGAAGCTGTTGTTTCTGTTGTTCAAGTGCCCCAGTTTGTGGGACTTTGTGAAGGCAGCCCCGGGACCCTAATAAAGAGGATAATCTCACCCCATTTTACACAAGGGGAAACAGGCGCAGAGGTTCAGGGTACTTCCCATGCTTGCTTGCCTGGGAACTCCTCGCTTTAGCTTCTGCGACTGCTCACACTTATGATCAGAACATGAGGGTCTACATTTAGCTTTTGTGTGTGGCGGGGGGTCGGGGGGTGACCGTGTTATGATTGCAGTGGCTTCACATGGAGGGTGTTGTCGGGGTTTATCTTTTTGTTGCAGTCATAGGGAGAACCCTGAACGTCAGGGGTCATTAAATGAGGCAAAAATCCCACGTGGTGGCCAGGCAAGCATCCTGTGGGTAGAAAGGGGGAGGGAGGGAATCTCCCTGTGATCTTGTGGGAATGATGCTGCTAATGCGCTAAGTGATGTCCCTGATGACAACCTGCTTTCTTGTATCCTCACCGTTGTTCCTACTTCGCTTCTCAGGGGCACACAAGCCGGCGCTCCTCTCGGGTGAACAAGTGGCCCAGATGGTACAAAGAATCTTTTCTTTCTCTTAAGTGAAGCTCTCCTTTCTATCTGTGCAGAAAAGACCCCAGAGAGAGTTCAACAGTGCTCAGAAAATGTTCTGAGACCTCCAGACCCATCTGCCCTGCGGCTCGACTCACAGGTGTGACAGAGGAAGTGATGAGGGACAACTGTGGGTTCCAGGCCTCTGGCCACACTCAGTGTCACTGGTGGGATCAGGACTGAGTCCCTGGGATTGGGCGGTGGGGTGGGGAAAAGTCTGACAATGAAGAGACGAACCAAGAGACCCTGAAGCTCAGGCCCACTGACTTCAGGGCTTCCCACAGAGTGAACAAAGGCAAGTGGGTGGGATGAGGATGGAAGGAGGAATGAAGGACGGGCAGAAGGCACAGACAGACGGACAGAAGTACAGGCGCCCCTCAGGGGTCTGGTTCCAGGAGCCCCTCCGAACCAGAATCTGTGATGCTCAAGTCCTGTGTATAAAGTGGCGCAGTGTCTGCACACAGGGCTTCCCTGGAGTCTCAGTGGTAAAGACTCCACCTCCCAATGCAAGAGACACAGGTTCAGCCCCTGGGTTGGGAAGATCCCCTGGAGGAGGGCCTGGCAACCCACTCCAGTATTCCTGCCTGGAGAACCCCATGGACGGAGGAGCCTGTCGAACTACAGCCCACAGGATCACAAGAAAGTTGAATGCAACTCAGACTAAACAACAATGACAAATTTGCATATAATGCATGCACATCCTCCCAAATACTTCAAATCACCTCCAGATTACTTATAATACTGATACAATGTAATACTATGTAGATAACTGCCAGTACAAAGCAAATGCAAGTTCTGCCTTTTAGAACTTTCCGGGGACTTTATTTTTCCCAAGTATTTTCAGTCCAAATTTAGCTGAATCTGCAGATATGGAACCTGTGGATATGGAGGGCACTGACCGTAGAATGCCCAGAGGTGCTAGGCAGATACCGTGGGAAGTGGGGTGCCCCCATGCTTCCAGCTCTCACACAGAGAAGTCACCCCCACAGGGCCATTTCACAGCTGAGCAGCTCCTGCCTGTAGCACAAACACCTGTTGACTGGGGCAGGGCCTCTCCCAGGACCCCTGGCAGCTCCTGACCACCCTGACCATAGAGGGTCTCTACCTCAGAGCCAAGCCACCTTGGAAGCCAAAATTAAAGCCCAGTGCCCACGCCCCTGATCTGAGCTAGACCCCCCAAAAGCTGCCCCCAGATGCTGTCACATGGGGAGGGAATAGTCTCCTTGACATCAAGAAATCCTCCTCCAGACAGAAACAAGAAAACACATCTTAAAAACCTGCCGTGCCCAAACAGAGAAACCTGGGTACACTCATTTTTACATCTGCGGCAGTGAAGCCTCTTGAGATGCTGCTTCCATAATAGTCAGCCAGATTGGGTTCACCCCAGGGGCTGGTTCCGGAATGACAACGATTCAGTGGGCTGATGAATTCATACCCAATGTTCAAATAGGAAGAAAAAACCTTGGCAACTTTCTGGCTGGCGGCTGGCCTACGCCATCAGGTGGAGGGACATGGGTACTACCTCCCGGAGCAGGTAGTTAAACCAAAATAGGGAGCAAGGAAAGAAAAGACAGGCACCCCACTCCAGTACTCTTGCCTGGAAAATCCCACGGACGGAGGAGCCTGGTAGGCTGCAGTTCATGGGGTCGCGAAGAGTCGGACACGACTGAGCGACTTCCCTTTCACTTTTCACTTTCATGCATTGGAGAAGGAAATGGCAACCCACTCCAGTGTTCTTGCCTGGAGAATCCCAGGGACGGGGGAGCCTGGTGGGCTGCCATCTATGGGGTCGCACAGAGTCGGCCACGACTGAAGTGACTTAGCAGCAGCAGCAGCAGCAGCAAAGACAAGACAAGAGAGCTTATTAAGTCCCAAAGGAAAGATTCCTTCGGGAAGCACAAGCACAGTCAATCCATCAGTCTGTCAGTCAATCAAGAACACCACCTTTAGAGGGTCAAGAAAATGCAGAATTTTTTTCAAGTTTGTTAATTATGTGACTCACGGTCTGTGCCAGCAAGGGGTTAATGATGTGACACAGGGTCTGTGTTGGCAAGGGCACACTCATGGAGCGTCTTTGCTTCCTTTCCTCCACAGGTATCCTGAAGTCTCCTGCCAGCCTGGCTTCTTTAGGGAGCAAGGCTCAGACCAACAGGCATGGCCTCCCATTTCTGGAGGGTTCCCTGAATCTTAGGCGCCCAGAAGGGCAAGCTATGTATGTGTTCCCATCGAGACCCTGTGTTTGAGGGCAGAGTGAGTGAAGTGAAAGTCGCTCAGTCATGTCCAACTCTTTGCGACCCCATGGTCTATACAGTCCACGGAATTCTCCAGGCCAGAATACTGGAGTGGGTAGCTGTTCCCTTTTCCAGGGGATCTTCCCAACCCAGGGATCGAACCCAGGTCTCCCGCATTGCAGGTGGATTGTTTACCAGCTGAGCCACAGGGAAGCCCTGAGGGCAGAGGGAAGGGGTGAAAATGGGAGGAGGGGTTCTAGATTCCTTTCTGTCCCTTTGAAGGCAGAGGACACCCCATATGATCCCCAGCTCCCCAGCCCATCTTTATCTCACCTTCCAATCCCAGTACCAGTGTCCGAGCACCGCTGACCTTGCTCCACGACTGTGAGCTTCCAGATGGGTTGCCAGTCTGTGAACCCCATGGCACCTGATCCAGTGGGTTATGGGCAGTACCACTCAGACATCGTCAGGGGGCTGAAAGCCAGCCCCAGACGCAGTAGCTTGACATACCAGCCCCAGGTCTCCAAATTGCTGGCCTGCCTGTCCTAAGATAGAGTTTGCTTGGGAAAAGGGGCCAGACTGCAGGGTGTACACACCTGCAGAATCTCCTGGGATCCTGGCGGTGTCCAGGTGTGGGAGTATCTGGGAACACAACCACCTGAAAGGTTGGACCTGAAGTGGGTTGAACTGTGTCTCCCATCCCCCCCAAAAAACACATATGTCCACGTCCTAACCCCCAGGACCTGTACATGGGATCTTATTTGGAAATAGCCTTTGCAGGTGACATTAAGGCAAGGATCTCCAAATGAGGTCATCCTGGATTAGGGTGGTCCATAAACCCAGTGACAAGGCAGAGGAAGGAACGGGACACCTGACACCAGGGAGAGGGCCACACGACGACTCGGGCGGAGATGGGGTGATGGGCCCACCAACCTAAGAGAGCCAAGGACAGCCGGCAACCCCAGGAACCGGAAGAGGCAGGAAGGCTCTGCCACTGACACCTGATTTCAGACTTCTGGCCTCCAGAACCATGAGATGATATATTTCTGTAGTTTTAAGCCACCCAGTTTGGGGACATTAGTTAAGGCAGCCCTAGGAAACTCATACAGGTCTCATTCAGGTGACGCCTCCCAGGTTACCCGGATAGTGGCCACCTGTGAGCCAAGTGCCTGAGAAAAAGCAGAAGCAGGCGATTTCGTGGCCTGCCACCCGAAGCCCAGGCTAGAGGCCCTGGGAGAGCCCTGTGTCCTCAGAGGCTGCCGGGCCGGGGGCACCAATCAAGGAGAAAGCAGGGTCTCCGGGGAGAGAGGAGAGGGAAGGGGGGAGCAAGGGGAGGGGGACCCATTTGGCAGCTGCTCAAATTTAGTCTGCACCTCCTTCGCCAGTGCAGGGGAAACAAACGACCTGCGAACTGAGTGAGAAATGGTGATTCATTACCCCTGATGTGTGATGATGGCTTAATTATTTTTCTAACTGGGGAGAGCCGCTTTCTGACAGCAGGTGCAAATGAATTCTCCACTGCTCCAAGGAGTGACTGGCCCAGGACAGGCAGAAAACTGGAAAACCTAATTAAATCGGGAGACTTGAGAAATAAATGGAGCGGGGAGTTTGTTTGCTTGCCGCTGACGGGTATGAACGATTCCTGGAGCGGCTGTGCGGGCTCCTGCCAGAGTGGGCGTGGGGGGCATGGAGGGAGGAGGAGCCCCTGGTGGGGACAGGACCCCAGGTGAGCTGCACAGGAAGAGATGGTCCGGGGACCTGAACGCTGGGCCGCGGGGGTGTTTCGGCCATGAGTGGGCGTCACCTCTGACTCTCAGTTTCCTCGTCTGTAAAACAGGAGGCTGGACGATTGGAGGAGCCGGGATGGTGGAGTGCCTGGTGCAGGACAGAGCCCGGGGGGATCCTGGCATCTGACTCTAGAGCACACGGTGGGGGTCCGACAGTGGGCTGGATCTGACACTTCTCCCCTCGGAGCTGGGTCCAGTCTTTCTCAGCCTCTCTGAGCCTCAGCTTCCTCATCTCTACTCTGGAGCCTCCACGGTGCCTGACCCACTCCAGGACAGCTCCAGGTTGCCATGAGCTGATGCCGGCAGAGGCAACTGCACAGGACATGCTCAGCCAAGGGGTCTGAGCACCCCGTCTGCCTTCATGCAGATCAGAGGGGGTGGCCCCTCCCAGGGGCTCAAGATTCCCCACCCTTCAAGTACCCTCTGCAAGGCTCCCTCTGTGAGCCCACTCACCTCCTGGTCGTTTGCCCACTGACCTCCTGGTCACTCAACCCTGTGTCTCCTGATCACTCAACCCCACACCCCACTTCTGCCTTCAGACAGTGAGAGGCCTGCCTGGCTGTGGGGGAGATATCTTAGCAAGAATTCAATATTTGTGGGTTTCTCCCTTTTTGCATCTCTCTTTCTTGACTTCTGGGTAGGCCTGGGTAGGTACCCCCCTCTCCCCTCTCCTGCCTTCTGGCATCACTTACAGGCAGAAGCTGCCCCAAATCCCTTGCTTTCCAGCCCTGCATCTTGTGCAAAATTCCAGGGTGTTACTGTTTCCAGAATCCTCTCCTCTTTACTAACAATCCTGCTGCTGGGTGACAGCCCCCACTGTGCCCCACAGAGGAAGGACCACAGGAGACTTAGGAAGGATCGAGGAGAGAGAGGGAAGATTGAGCTGAGGCAGCTGGGCAGCTGGCCGGGTGGAATATGGAGGTGGACACTGCCCCTCCGGCCTGAGGGGGCCCTGCTCAGGGTGGGAGGGATGATCAGCCTGAGTCCCGGAGGACTAAGTGACTTCAGTGAAGACAGACATTGCAAGGTCCCATCCCCTCCCCTGCTTGCCGTAAAGCCTTCTGTACCCAGTCACACTGCTGGGGGCCAGTCTGCCAGGGGCCAGGAAAGAGTCCATGTGGGTCCAGACCTAAGCCCTGGCTCCTCCCACTCCACCCCATCCAGGACATTGGCCTCCGTGAGCCCCCTCCTCAGAGGCCACCATCTCCCCTTCCCGCGACCCATCTGGCTCCTCTAACCACGCTCTGTGTCCAGATTCACAACCCACCCCAGGGCAACCCCTGCTTTGGAACCACCCATGGCTCCCTGGTCTGATTATTTTGAGAATCCCCCAGTCCTGACTTTCAGAGACTTTTAAAATCTGCCTCCAACCTATGGAACCCCTAGTTTCCACCTCTGTTTTGTCCAGCCCTGGTCCCCCAACCCCTGCAACACCCCACATTGACTGTGGTCCTGCAGCCCCTTTGTAGGGACATCCTGTCCCCTCCTTCCTGCCCTCCAGCCTCCAGCTGGCTGGTCCAGCCCCCTTCACTTTTCCATCTTCTGAGCCCAGCAGCATTCCTAGCAAACATCAAGACTGTGGCAATTAAATCTTCCTCATATGAGTATTTTGACCTCCCACCTACTCTGTGAAATCCCCAAAGACAAGAATCACCAGGATTTCAAAGAGGCAGATAGTCTCAACCCCCGCATTAGGACCTGACACTTGGTCTAGACCCACAGACACACAAGTACATACAAGTGTACAAGACATACGAGCATTTGCCTCAGAAACTTGCAGCTCTGCCGGCATCACCCATCCCATGGCACCCAGCACAGCACCAGGACTCCAGAAACACGCATGCGTTCCAGGCACTCGCCACCTCCTGCTGGTCACAGCGAAGCGAAGTCCTCCCAGTGTCTCCAAAAACAGCCCTTTGTGCACTAACTTTGGGACTGATTTTTCCTACCAACATTTTATTGTAAACATTTTCAAACAGAGAGAAATGCTGAAGGAGTTTGCAGTGAACACTTGTGTCCCCACTGCCTTGAGTCTACTGCCGGCATTCTTCCGCATTTGCTCTATCACATATCTGCCCATCTCCCCATCCCCTGGACCACCCATCAACCTATTTTATCATTTTTGATGCCTTGAAAATAGCTGCAGACATTTCATACTGCCCACCCCCAAACTTCAGCATGTTTATCATAACTACAGTTTAATTTGTTTACAGTTCTTTTTTTTTTTCTTTTAAGATTAAAATCTACACACAAAGAAATACACAAATCTTGAGTGTCCCATTGGATTGCAACCAAGCAGGACCCTATGAGGCTTTCCCAGGACAGGTACCCCCTCCATGACCTCTGCCTGCCTCTTGTTTGTAGAAAAACTCTAGCTTCCTAGCCTTCCCCAAGGTCCAAAGAATAAATTTAATCAGAGGACTGAGAAAATGCAGAAGCAAAGGAAAACAGTCAAGTAAGACAAAATAATAGTAGTTTAGCCATTAAACAAAGTCAAGGACTTTTAGTTTCTCCTTAAGGGCGCTAATAATATTCTGAACCATGTCCTTTGAGCTGTTTTGTGGATACTGAAATCCCACCAGGTGGAAGAATTCAACTGCATGCTGCTCACAAGCATGGAGACCAGAGAATGATTGGAATCCAAAGGTTGATGATGTTGACTTCTGATGACCTCACCACCAACCAATCAGGAGAATGTCCATGAGCTGGTCACACATCCCACAACCCTCCTCCTCCACCCTGTCTTTAAAAACCTTTCCCTGAGAACCTTCAGGAAGTTTGGGCCTTTTAAGCACTAGCTGCCTGGACTTCTTGCTTGGTCCCTGCAATAAACATGCTGCACTTTCCTTCACTATAACCTGGAGTCAGTAGATTGGCCTTCCTGCCAGTAAACCAATGGACTCAAGTTTGGTTTGGAAACAGGATGAGTTTGCCAAATGCACACACCTGTGAGCCCCTCACCTGCCAAGATGCTGATCATGACCCTTCCTGCTGGAAATCTCCTCCCTCCTTCCCAGTCACTCGGGCCCTTGCCCCCTGACCCCACCAGGGGGAAACAATGTTTTAACTTTTTCTCACCACTGATTAGACTGTTCTAAAACTTCATATCCATAACTTCAGATATGCAGATGACACCACCCTTATGGCAGAAAGTGAAGAGGAACTTAAAAGCTTCTTGTTGAAACTGAAAGAGGAGAGTGAAAAAGTTGGCTTAAAGCTCAAAAAAGTTTACGACATTGCCTAGGAGGCAGTGATCAAGACCATCCCCAAGAAAAAGAAATGCAGAAAGGCAAAATGGTTGTCCGAGGAGGCCTTACAAATAACTGAGAAAAGAAAAGACGCAAAAGGCAAAGGAGAGAATGAAAGATATACCCATTTGAATGCAGAGTTCCAAAGAATAGCAAGGAGAGATAAGAAAGCCTTCCTCAGTGATCAATGCAAAGAAATAGAGGAAAACAATAGAATAGGAAAGACTAGAGATCTCTTCCAAAAAATTAGAGATACCAAGGGAACTTCTCATGCAAAGATGGGCACAATAAAGGACAGAAATCGTATGGACCTAACAGAAGCAGAAGATATTAAGAAGAGGTGGCAAGACTACACAGAAGAATTATACAAATAAAATCTTTATGACTCAGATAACTACAATGGTGTGATCACTCACCCAGAGCCAGACATCCTGGAATGCGAAGTCAAATGGACCTTAGGAAGCATCACTACGAACAAAGCTAATGGAGGTGATGGAATTCCAGTTGAGCTATTTCAAATCCTGAAAGATGATGCTGTGAAAGTGCTGCACTCAATATGCCAACAAATTTGGAAAACTCAGCAGTGGCCATAGGACTGGAAAAGGTCAGTTTTCATTCCAATCCCAAAGAAAGGCAATGCCAAAGAATGCTCAAACTACCGCACAATTGTACTCATCTCACACGCTAGCAAAGTAATGCTCTAAATTCTCCAAGCCAGGTTTCAACGGTACATGAACCATGAACTTCCAGATGCTCAAGCTGGACTTAGAAAAGGCAGAGGAACCAGAGATCAAATTGCCAACATCCATTGGATCACTGACAAAGCAAGAGTTCCAGAAAAACATCTATTTCTGCTTTATTGACTATGCCAAAGCCTTTGACTGTGTGGATCACAACAGACTGTAGAAAATTCTTCAAGAGACAGCAATACCAGAACACCTTACCTGCCTCCTGAGAAATCTGTATGCAGGTCAAGAGGCAACAGTTAGAACTGGACACGGAACAACAGACTGGTTCCAAATTGAGAAAGGAGTACGTCAAGGCTGTATATTGTTACCCTGCTTATTTAACTTATATGCAGAGTACATCATGAGAAATGCCAGGCTGGATGAAGCACAAACTGAAATCAAGATTGCCGGGAGAAATATCAATAACCTCAGATATGCAGATGACACCACCCTTATATTAGAAAATGAAGAAGAGCTAAAAAGCCTCCTGATGAAAGTGAAAGAGGAGAGTGAAAAAGTTGGCTTAAAGCTCAACATTCAGAAAATGAAGATCATGGCATCCGGTCCCATCACTTCATGGCAAATAGATGGTAAAACAATGAAAAGAGTGACAGGTTTTATTTTCTTGGGCTCCAAAATCACTGCAGATGGTGACTGAAACCATGAAATTAAAAGACACTTACTCCTTGGAAGAAAAGTTATGACCAACCTAGATAGCATATGCAAAAGCAGAGACATTACTTTGCCGACTAAGGTCCGTCTAGTCAAGGCTATGGTTTTTCCTGTGGTCATGTATGGATGTGAGAGTTGGACTGTGAAGAAGGCTGAGCGCCGAAGAATTGATGCGTTTGAACTGTGGTGTTGGAGAAGACTCTTGAGAGTCCCTTGGACTGCAAGGAGATCCAACCAGTCCATTTGGAAGGAGATCAACCCTGGGATTTCTTTGGAAGGAATGATGCTAAAGCTGAAGCTCCAGTACTTTGGCCACCTCATGCAAAGAGTTGGCTCATTGGAAAAGACTCTGATGCTGGGAGAGATTGGGGGCAGGAGGAGCAGGGGACGACCCAGGATGAGATGGCTGGATGGCATCACGGACTCGATGGATGTGGGTCTGACTGAACTCCGGGAGATGGTGATGGACAGGGAGGCCTGGCGTGCTGCGATTCATAGGGTCGCGAAGAGTTGGACACGACTGAGCGACTGAACTGACTGACTGACAGACTCCTTGGAAGAAAAGCTATGACCAACTTAGGCAGCATATTAAAAAGTGAAGACATTACTTTGCCAGCAAAGGTCCATCTAGTCAAAGCTATTGTTTTTCCAGTAGTCATGTATGGATGTGAGAGTTGGACTATAAAGAAAGCTGAGCACTGAAGAATTGATGCTTTTGAACTGTGGTGTTGGAGAAGACTCTTTAGAGTTCCTTGGACTGCAAGGAGATCCAACCAGTCCATTCTAAAGGAGATCAGTCCTGAATATTCATTGAAAAGACTGATGCTGAAGCTGAAACTCCAATACTTTGGCCACCTGATGCAAAGAGCTGACTCATTGGAAAAGACCCTGATGCTGGGAAAGATTGAAGGCAGGAGGAGAAAGGGGCGAAATAGGATGAGATGGTTGGATGGCATCACTGGCTTGATGGACATGAGCAGAGGAGCCTCACAGTCCATGGGATCCCAAAATAGTCAGACACGACTTAGTGACTAAACAACAACGGCGACATGAGCATCCTTGGTTGCTATCTTTTCCTTGAGAAATGATTTTCTCCCTCCTCCTTGCCACCTTTGTTTCTCTAGTGGATATAAACCAGGTGAAGAAAGCAAGTTCTGCTTGTTCCCCTGGCTGCTGATGCTTCTAGAAGCAGGCTTAGCCCGCCAAGCTCTGGAGCCGCGGCTCCTCCTCTGTGGGGCCCTGACTCGTCCCGTGTCACTCTCCACTTCTTAGGGCTGGAGGGTTCTGCTTGCTCCCCCTGTGATACTCCCGCTGCATGCGTCCAGGGAGAACAGCTGCCCTCCTTCCCTGGGCCAGTGGGGACCAGGCCTCTCAATTGCCCTGTTTCTCCCACCAGAAAACCTCCTCTTCACTTCCAGTCACAGGGAATTATGGAAAGGAAACACATCCCAGGATCTGCTAAGGATGGTGCCCTCGTTTCCCTTCGTGCCTGCAAGTGTACTGTGATCATCACAGCTCATTTCCAGCCTCACATCTCCTGAAGGCCATGACTGAGTGTCAGAGAGCCGTCTCCACCAAGCAACAAAACCCGATTCACAGTCTTCTGGGACCACTACACACTTGCTTGTGCAGGTGGCTTGTCTCCTCAATGGAAGAATCAACACCAGTTCAGACTGGATGTTTGAACATCCATGCTTCCCCCACCCCCAAGTTCATATGTTGAAATCTTAACCCTTAATGTTTCTGAAGGTGCAGTCTTTGGGAGGTGATTAGATTTAGATGAGGTCATGAGGGTCAAGTCCCTGTGATGGGATCATCATCTTTATAGAAAAAACCAGAGCACTCCACCTTGTCAGGACACAGGAAGTAAGCAGAGGTTTATAAACCAGGAAGGGGATCTCTCCAGAAACCAAATCAGTGGGTGCCTTGGTCTGGACCTTGCAGCCTCCAGAGCTGTGATAAATAAACGTCTGCTGATTAAGCCGCCCAGTGTGTGGTGTTTTGTGATGGCAGCTCAAACAGACTTAGAAAACCAAACAGCTGTGAATATTTATTGAGGACCTACTATGTGCAGGGCAGTATTTCAAGCATCATGGAACTAGAAGAAACATGAGATGGAGACTCTGTTTTCCAGAAGCCTTTGCGCGAGCAAGGTTCAATTCAGTTCAGTCGCTCAGTCGTGTCCGACTCTTTGTGACCCCATGAATCACAGCACGCCAGGCCTCCCTGTCCATCACCAACTCCCAGAGTTCACTCAGACTCACGTCCATCGAGTCAGTGATGCCATCCAGCCATCTCATCCTCTGTCGCATAAACTTCCATGGGAGGCTGTGCAGAGTGGCAAACGTGAGTCACAGCTTGACTACACTCACCTATGTCCCAGCGTGTTTGCCTGTAGGAAAGGTAACAGCCTGCACCTCTTGAGTGAACAAGTGAATCAATCGACAATGTAACAGATGTCAGAGTATCCACCCTGCTGTTTGGAGACGGTACTCCTGAGGGGTGAACAGGAAGGAACACAGGGTTTTACCTCCTTGTGTGTGTGTGATGCACGTCTGGATGGTTGAAATGGTCAGTGAGCTTGTCCTGCCTTCTTCCAAAAAAGGGTGTAATTTCGCTGAAGGTGGAAACTCATAGTCGTCACAGTGCAAGACATGGATCAGGCCCCATGTCTGGCTTAGATTCAAACCAGAAGATGAGAGTGGTTTGGAAGACAGAAGCGTCTCCGGGGGTTGGGGGCTGCAGAGGAGAGAGGACTCTGCAGCATCACAAAGGAGGAAGGAGAGTGAGGCGAGAACTCCCTGGGGTGGGAGACCTCCTAGAGGGTTTTGCAGAAGGAGCCCTGGGCACAGGGTCTTATTTGCTGAGAACTGCAACGACGGAGAATCACACGTCCTCCGATCCCTGATATCATGTTTATTTGTTTTTATTCTAGTGGCACGTTAAGTGCCTGCCAACTAATTCTTTACCTACTTGACCTTCTGAAATCCATAAGTGATATCCAGGGGGTACCTGGCATGATGCCTCTTGCCCGTATGGAAAATTCTAAGCAAGAAGTGAACAGCAAAAGACAGGCAGCTGGGAGGTGGTATATGTAAACCCCAGAGCAGGTAGGCTAAGACTTGGCAGTTGGGGTTTAGCACTCCCCGCCAGAGTGGACAGGCAGGCCCTGGACACTGACCTCATAGTGTCGGCGTGGGACCTGTGCACCGGTGAGGGTTGGCACGTGCCTGCCTCAGGTGTCCCTGTGTCTGCTGCCTTCCTGTTCCAGCTCAGTCTGCGTTTGGGAAGCTGGAAAAATGCAGCTTCTGAACACCGGGCCCTCTGGGGCTGGGCTATCAAGGTCCTCCAAGACCCGGGTCCACCCTCTCCCCACAGCCTTAGACGGCCCTGAGCTGGTGCTATCTGCTTGCTCCACTGCGAACACTGCGTGCTCACTCGTGCCTCTGTGCATCGATCCTGGCAGCGTCCCAAAGGGCCCCCGAGGTTCTGGACCTCTAGAATCCTCAAATCTTCTCCAAGTTATTCAACCAAACACAGATCAAGGTGTTTCTGTGAAGGGATTTTGGAGGTATAATTAAGGCCAACTCAGCCTGCAGGTCCCAGCTGCAGGGTGTCTGACCTCCCTCCCAGGCCTGCATTAGGTCTTCCTCCCTAGGGCACCCCTGACACATGACTGTCCCTCACCTGGCGCCTCTTCCTCCATCCTGCCTGGAATCACTGCCCATCTATTTGTAAGGCTGTTGCCCCCACATCCCACTCACCCAGTGAGGCTGAAAACCGATAAGGGCAGGACCAGAGCTGGATTCTCCTGCACATTTCCAGTCTCCAGTGGTACCTGACATGGAGCTTTCATTCATTCCTCCATTCCTCCAATCCCTCAATCATTCATTCATTTTCTCAGGCAATGAGTAGCTCTTGAGTGTCTGCTATGTGCCAGACCCACGAATAAGCCAAACCTGGGCCTCATGGAGCCCTGGGGAGCCCTCAGGGGCTGTTGCATAATGGATGAACGAATGAATGCTCATAGTGGGGCCAATTAAATGAGAAGTGTGTGTGTGTACACACACATGAATGACATGGGTATATGAATATGTGTGTATGCAAGCGCATGAGTGCATGTGATGTGTATATGTGTGTATTGCTGAATGTGTATCTATATGTAATGCAAGAGTGTACCTGGTGTGTATTTATATATGTACTATGTACCAATGCATGTGTTTATATATACATGTGAGTGTGTGGTGTGTATATGTGAATGTGCATGAGTGTGTGTGATGTGCACACGTGTGTGGTGTGGTTCATGCCAACAGCATGGTGAAACCCCCAAGCCCCTGTGCACCCCAACCCCTGGCCCCCACTCAGATTCTTACCATCAGGCTCACTGAAGCCAGATAATCAAGCCACCTCAGCCCAATCTTTCTTCCACTCCAGGAAAAGGGAAATTTGGGCATTTTCTCAAAAGGCTCTGCCAATTAAAAAAAAACAACAGGGGAGGCAGAGCTGCCTGGAAATATCACCTGCAGATGGAATACAAAAAGAAAGAGACCAAAACCAAAGCCAACCCAGACCACCAGACCCCCTTAGTAAGGGAAGGCTGCCTGCGTGGTCCTGAGCAGGACAGATTTCTGCAAGATGCCTTCTTACCCAAGCTAAGGACTGAGGGCTGCACTCTCTCAGTTCGCTAGACCTAAATCCAAATTCCCCAAGAGGAAGAGTGCTGAGTCTCCACGTGGAAGACCAGCCATGGATCTGACTATGCCTTCAGAACCCAAAAGGCACTGGGAGTCCCCACGTCACTCAAAAGTCTTGGTGGGGTATGGGGAGGGACCACACACAAAATGATGCCCCATCACTGGGGCCCATAGACACGAACATGTAGGAAGCTACCACATGCCCCATCTCCCACCCAGGAGTAAGGACGGCAAGCTCCAGCCTCTCTGCCTGGCTGGATCGCACGTGGGAAGCAGGTTTTCACCTGGAGCAAAGGGAGAAGGCTCCTGGTGCTTGCAGAGCCTTGACCACAGAGAGAGAAGCCTGGCTTCTTCCCCTTTCTGGGGTCCACACCTGGTGCTGGGTGGGAAGCAGGAGGATGCTAGGAAGCCGGCAGCGAGCCCACTTGGGCCCCCAGCCCAGGAAGCACTGGCACCTGCACCCCCCGCTTGTACCCGCCTTCTGGGGGCCTGGCCAGCGGCCACTCACATTGGCTTCCACGGGGCACACAGCTGCCACGCCATCTGCAGCACAGCCGGCAGCCCTGGGCCCTGTGCCCTCCACGAGTGGCCCTTGCCAGCCTCTCACGGGCTGGAGGTGGAGTTACTGGGACCCGCTCAGCTGCCCTGAGCAGGTGGCTGGGGGCTCTGGGGAGCTGGTGCAGTGGACACAGAGGGATGCTGTGAAGCTGTGTAACTGGGGTGGGGTGGGCCAGGCGGTACCCCCTCAGCAGGGACCACACAGGACGGGGCACAGAGGGCAATGTGGGCTGTTTGAGCAGCTGGAAGCAAGCATCCCGCAGGTCCTGCTGCCTCAGCCATGCTGTTCCAACCCGGGGCCAGTGAACCCCGCAAAGGCTCAACCCCCCTCCCAGGCCCTCTCAGGGCCCCAGTTCTGTCCACACCAGGGACTTGCCAGCAATGCTTTCTAATAAAATGCAAATCAGCAATTGCCTTGCTAAAGTACAAGAGGGGGAAAAAAAGCACTGTAAACAAAATCTCTGTTGCTATGGAGACCATTAAAAATAGCCTTCCCACCCTCGCCTCCTTCTTTCCGGGTAACGTACAGCTGAGTTCCTTCACACCACATTATTATTACTTTTTAATTATGAATAATTTCATCCTTTCCATAAGACGATGGATTAATGCACAGAACTTTCCAATTGAAGCCCCCCTTTTAGGATGTATCTCAATACACAAATGAGTTTATGTCACAGTTAACCCTTTCTGTCCCACCTGTCTGCTCTAGAATCATGACATGGATTCTGAGAATGCAAAGGCTGGTCCAGGAGAAGCCTGGCCGGGCTCAGGGGCTGCTGTGGCGGGGGGAAGAAGATACCTGGAGAGAGCAGACACAACAAATGAGGTATGTTCTGGGGGAAGGAACACACATCATGAGTTCCCTTCTGGTGGCAAACAGCAGCCTCTGGTCCCAGCTCACAAGTGCAATGATGGGACGTGCTAGCTGTCCTTCTTGCCCAGGCAGCTCCTAAATCCCCATGACTAGGACAAGCTACTGGGCAAGGCCTGGCAGTGAGGCTTGCACGGAGCCAGGGCAGCAGGAGAGGCCGGCACAGTCCTGCCCTCTGTCGTCAGAGCGCTCCCAAGCCACTGCAGCACACAAGAAGCCTCAGCAACCACCACCATCGAGGCAAGTGAATAAAAGTCACACCACAATCATAGCTAGTGGTATAGACCCTGCCTGCCGATGCAGGAGACATAAGAGACGCGGGTTCTATCCCTGGGTTGGGAAGATCCTCTGGAGAAGGAAATGGCAACCCATTCTGGTATTCTTGCACGGAGAATCCCATGGACAGAGGAGCCTGGCGGGCTACAGTTCATAGGGTCGCAAAGAGTCAGACACAACTTAAGTGACTTAGCACCCCCCACAATCACAGCTGCCAGTCTGCAATTTCACCTGCAGAGACAGCAGCAAAGGATCCCTGTTTCCACTGCCCATTCCATCCAGGAAGGACGCCCACTGGTTTCAGAACCTAAGATGGCCACAGGGCTTTGGGTGTGGGTCTGCAGAAGTAACTGCTGGTAGTGACAGGTGGCCCAGCCTATCACCTGAGTGGGGCTGGGCTGTGGGGTTGACCCAGGGAGAAAAGAAGCAGGGAAGTGGGGGACTGTCCTCCCTGCACCCACCCGGGGCTGGGAAGGGGCCACTGCTCACACTTCAGAAGCCTTGGGTCCTTTCTGCCTGGATACTGACTCCTTCATCTGACAGCAGAACTAGCTGTTTTGTGACCTTTAGAATCTAAAGCAACAGAAGCGGAAATGTCCCTGGAGGAGAAAGTCTGGAGAGGCCACCTGTGGACCAGAGGACCTCCTACATCAGGGACGTGGCTTTCACTTGTGCTGACTGTGGCTTGCTGGCTCGGCACCCCCACCTGGCCAGCAGGCTGGGAAGAACTCACCTTCTTCCCAGGCCCGCTAGCATGGTTCCCAGGTCAGGGAGAGGAGAGGGTGGCCCCACCTTGCTCACTCCCCTCACCTCTGCTGAAAGTGAGCACCTGTCTCCTGGTGAGAGAGCCGCAAGGTGCAGAGCTAAGGTGCTGGGAGAGGAGAGGAAGCCCCATGAACTCACCTGTGGATGTCCCCCACCCAGCTCAGGCGAGAGGGTCTGATTAAACCACCACCATCAGGAGGTTTTCCATGCGCCCACTGCCTCCTCGGCCAGCATCCCTGGTCAGAGGCAGGCTCTGCAGTCCTTCCTGGAGACTTCAGAGGGGACACCCCAGCCCTGTGACAATCCCCTCCAGAAGGACTAGCAGTAGGGTGGCCTGTCCCTGGGTGTTGAAGAGTAGGCGTCCCCACAGCCTTCCTCAGAGAGTCGTACTCAGCCAGGACAGTCTAGACTCAAAGCCACCTCACACCTTTAGCGTGGCTGTCATCAAAACACCAAAAAGAGGGACTTCCCTGGTGGTCCACTGGTTAAGACTCTGAGCTCTTACTACCCTGCTTCAATCCCTGGTTGGAGAACTAGGATCCCACGAGCTACACAGTGTGGCCAATATATATATATACATACATACACACACACACATAATAAAATAGACTTTACTTTTTAAAATACAGGAAAGAACAAGAATGGGGGAGGACATAGAGAAGCCGGAACTCTTGTGCACTGGTGATGGGCATGAAAAGGGTGCAGCCACTGTGGAAAATAGCAGATAGTTCTTCAAAAAAGTAAAACATTGAATTGCCAGACAACTCAGGAATCTCCTTCTGAGGACATAACCAGAAAAGTGAATGTAGAAACTTGAATAGATATGTATAGACTCATATTTATAGCAGCGTTATTCACAAGAGTCAAAAGGCGAAAGCAACCCAAGTGTCCACCGACAGGTGGACGGATAAGAACGTCCACACAGTGGAAGATTATTCAGTCTTAAAAAGGAATGACATTCTGACACCTGCTACAACCCAGGTGGAGCGTGAGGACGTCATGCTACCTGAAATAAACTCATCACAAAAGGAAAAATCCTGTATGGTTCCACTCATATTAGGTACCTGGGATGGTCAAACCCAGAGACAGAAAGTAGGACGGGGTGAGTGTGTAACGGGACAGAGCTTCAGTCTGGGGTGATGAAAACTGTTCCAGAGATGGATGGTGGCGACAGTCGCTCAACAGTGCCACTTAATGCCCTGACCTGTACCTCTGAAAATAGTTAACATGGAGAACGTCACGTTCTTTACAAGTTGTTTTGCCACAATTTTCTGAAGTTAAAAAGAAGACTCTGGGATGCTCTACACTTCCTTGCAGCTGCTGACTCTCCCCCTTACTCATACCCACTCACACACGTGCTTCCCAAGCTAAAAGTCAGCCGGGGTCTTTCTCCGTCAGATAGTCCTACCCTAAAGCAACTTTGCAAAGAACGATCTGCTCTGTGAGCGGGTTGATCTTGCCATAGCAGGCGCTCCGGCAGGAAAGCTGCTCCTTGCTGCTCCCTGGTCCGACCCAGTGACACACTCTGTGTCAGCCCAGCGCCTGCTTTTTGTGATTGAAAGCAAGAAGGACACGCCCACAGGCCTCCACGCACACTGAGGGTGGCGAGAGGTGTGGCTCGGTCCCCACCAGCCTCCCAGCTCTGAGCTACTTCTTAGCAAGAAAGACCAGGTGAGAACCTTGGAGGGGAACAGAGAAGGACAAACGGACAGAGGGACAGGCCAGGGTCAAGATGTAGAGAGATGGGAGGGGCTCTGCAAAATTTCACAGTGTCCCAAAGTCTGGGTGGCAGTCCCCTCCACTCGGACCACTTGAGAAACCCTTGGGAGAGGGGTTCCTGCCCAAGGGGTGAGCAAGGAGACTGCACAGAGCTGGCTCTTTCAGACGCAAGTTGGCCTTTAGCTGGGCTGGGGAGGCAGGCTCCAAGGCCATGGAACCCTTTCTGAACCAATTCAGATAGAGTCACAGCCCAGCAATGAATGCATCCTTCTTTAACTTAGCAATCCTACTCACATTCTGCTAGGCAACTAGATTTCACGAGCCCTCGAGTCAGTGTGGGTGACACAGCGGCCGGTGTCTGGGGACTGGGTCGCCCAAGCTCCAGGGGAGGAGCAGGATTCCAAGAGCGCTGCACACCTTGAGCTCACAGGAACATCCCACGGCGGCCGAGTTAACACCTGAGGTTTCATTTGCCCTCACACCACCTCCCTGCGTCTGCGGGCTGCTCTGCCGCACACGCACACGTGTGCGTGTACATGCAATCCTATGTTGGAGGCACACATCTTCTGTCGCCTCAGCAGCTCCCTGAGATTTATTTTTTCCCCTTGGGCAGCTTCTTGCTGTGCCAGGATGCAGCTCTGTCTGCACTTGAACCCGCCCCCATGAGAGCAGATGCTGGGTGCACCCCCGGGAGCCTACAGAGTTATAGCCACCAACCTCCCCCTGCACCCCACGCCCATCGTCTGCCTGCAGATGGCCATCAGAGGGAGGTCTGGAAAGCTGGGGACACACAGAGCTTCGCTGTGGCCGAGACCTGTGTATTTGCAGGTTTCATGCAGATTTTGGACCTCAGACCAGAACTTCAGAAAATGCACAGCAAGCAACAGGTGTTCGCCAGCTACTCACAGTGGACACCGCCGTGCGTGTGCACATGCCTGTGGGCATGCAGTGTGCAGGTGTGTATGTGTGCGTGTATGAAATCCAGAGGCACTCGGGGCCTGTCAGCACACAATGCTTCGTTGCCTCTTTTAAACAACATGATTGTGGAGAAGGCCCTGAATCTCTCACCCATGGCATCTTCATCCCCACAGAGGGGGCGCGGGGAAGCGACTCACCTTCCTCCCACCTGCAAGCCCCCTAGAAGAGTGACTGTCAGGATTCAGACACGATGACACACCTGGAGAGCCCTTTGGAAAGCGCCTAGGAATCCGAGGGTGTGGGGGACTTCCGTGCGAGTTGCGCATGCCCCTGGCATCCCCCTTGCTTCCTTCTAGTGGAATCATTAGAGATGTAAGATTAACAGGTGTGTTGCTTTTAGGCAAATGTGATGTTTTAAAAACACAAATTGGCTGATGATTCACTTCACGAAAGGTTCCTTCCTGTGGAAATGGAGCAGTCCTGAGCGCATTTTAAAAACACTGCCATTTTTTATCTGCAAGTTTTTCAGAACATATGTACAGCACAAAGTCAGGGACTCCGATCAGGATGCCTCCCACCCAGCTCGCGGCCGTGGGAAGCAAAGTGGGAGTAGGCTGCCCCAGGACAACCTTGGCAAGGTCCCCTGGCAGTTGTGGCAGCCGCCTTAGACTTCTCAATCCTGGGCCCTGTCCAGGTCCTCTCCTGCCTCTCTGGGAAGGGTGATGTGGGCCTGCCCACACTCCAGGAGGAGGGTTTTGGGGTTTTCCACAGGCACAGCAATTAGCTGGGAACACAAAGCTGACGCCCCTGATTTCCTGCTTTCCTGGACTTGGCCCCCATGCCTCTCCTATTGGTTGACTTTACTTGGTGTGTTTTGGCTATAAGAAGACATCCCTGTGAGCATAACCACTTTTCTGAGTTCTGTGAGTCCTTCCGGTGAATTACTGAAGCTGAGCGTGGTTTTGGAAGCCCTGAAGCTGAAGCTGGTGTCACAAGTGTGGGTGGTCTAAAGTGGCTGTGGGCTCTAACGGGATGGAGCCCCTCAGCTCCTGTAAACAGGAACAGGGGTGTCGCTAGCGGGATACCACACCACTGGCTGAGCCATGGGGACCCCTTCAGAACCCTGGGCCACACCCACCATGTGACATCGCCTCCTGGGCCCCTGGTTATGAAGAAGCACAATGGAAATGGTCCCAAATGGGAGGTGTGCAGGTACATCCCTTGGACATGAAGCCATAGGTGGGACTGAGAGAGGCTGGTACTGGGTACCAGGCAGGGAGGCCACAGGGGCCAAGGGCTCAAGGAATATGGGCTCATCGCCCTAGCACGGGGACCCCAAAGACTCCTAAACCCGTGCATAGAAACAGACCCCAAATGACCAAGCGAGACAACAGGGCCCCAGGCAACAACCAGCAACACCTTCTCCTCCTCCTGGGAATGGAGGTCTCCTCTGAGGCCAGAGGAGGAGGAGGGTGGACAGAGAGGGAAGTGAGACCAGGGAGATAAAGCTGTGGAAGACCCCCATGAAGATGGCCCCTGGAAACGGACAGGTTGAGAGGAAGCATGCCCAGCTTTCCAAGTTTCTGCATCAATCCACATCTCACCCACCCTTGGCAGCCACGCTCCTCCGCACCCGGTCCCCTTACACAATTTTGGAACCTCTCTCAGAATCACAGGAGTCTCTTTCTCATCCCTCAGGCAGAGCTGGAATAATGCGGGGGTGGGGGGAAAGCAGAGGGAAAATGCCCCATTTTTCAAACTGGTGTGTCAAAGTCAAAACCATGTAATCTCAGTTCATCAGGGCTTGTGGCCCAGGGCCCCAAGCAGAGGGCTCTCCTGGGATCTCCTCCCTCCCTGCTGAGGCTCCCCATCTCCCAGGGGCTTTGGGAGGGGCTGCTGTCCAGATGCCATTTCTGCTGAGGGTTGTCGTGTATCCATCAAGGCCCAGCCACCTTCAGGGGATGAGTGATGTATGGAGCCAGCTGTGCAGAGGGCTTTATTAAAATCCCGCCCAGATGAGATTAGGAGGGGGAGCTGGCTGCTGTGGTAAACAACCGCCAGCCCTGCGGGGGCTGGGCCAGGATGGGAGGTGGGGGACAGGATGGGGAGCCCAGGGTGGGAGAGGAGTCAGGGAGGGAGAAGTGCAAAGGGCCTTATTCACACTTCAGCACATGCTCCCTGATGGCGGAGGCAGGACTTGGAGCCTGGGGGAGCCCCAGGGAGAAGGGGATGGGCCAGGAAGGAGAAGAGAGGTCAGGAGGGGCCCTCTGGAGACAGCCATTCTGGAGAGGCAGTCGGGGTGGCAAAACAGAGGGACGCTGTGTGTGGAACGGCTGGGACTAGTTAGGGGGCATGCAGACTCAGGGCTCGCCCAGCAGCACGACACATGCTCTCCTTAAAAATCACCTGGTCTTCCTTGCAGCACCTCCCAACCGGAACACACCTGACCCTCCATCACACCACCATCCTTGTATCCGTGTGCATGGTTCCCCACTGCCAAGTGTGTAGGGGGGTGGACCTCACATGGGCGGGGCCTCCAGCAAAGCAGGGTTCACATCCCATCCCCGCCTCATCCCCAGGGTTTCCTGCCCCGGCTGCCTCCTCTCTGTCCCCTCTCAACATACTTTGTGTTCCCATGTAGCCGTTGGGTCAAAATGCAACCCTGGGAAGGGTCCCCAGAGCCCACCAGAGTCAGGGCTGGGCCAGGCCAGGTGGGGCTGACACCGGGGTCTTGGCCTGTTTCAGATCTGCGTGTGGTCCCCCCTGCTGGTCCCCACCTGTCTAGGTGAAGCTGGGAACCTGGGGCTCTCCCTGGCTCCTCTTGCTCCATCACCATCTGCCATGCTGGTGTCTCCCCCAAATCAGTATGTGAAGCTGAAGCCCCAGCTTGGCTCTTGGGAGAAGGCTCCTGCGGGGACACCAGGGAGGGGTTTCCCCAGCGCTGTTCCGGGGCAGCGGGCAGCCTTCGGCTTTGGAGGTGCTTGACTGCAAGAGTAGCCCAGTCTCCGGAGATTCACTGCCAACTGCAGGAAGGAGTCTTAGGAGACTGAGCCGGTCTACAATATCTTCGAAGCGAAAAAACCAGATCACAAAAAACGTGGAAAACAAAGATTCAAACCTATGCCTAAGACCTCCTGAGTGAGTGAGTGAGTGAAGTCCGACTCTTTCCAACCCCATGGACTGTAGCCTACCAGGCGCCTCTGTCCATGGGGTTTTCCAGGCGATAGTCCTGGAGTGGCTTGCCATTTCCTTCTCCAGAGGATCTTCCCAACCCAGGGATTGAACCTGGGTCTCCCGAATTGTAGACAGATGCTTTACCATCTGAGACACCTAGCACACCAATAAATGGAAAACCCTGCCCATGCTTAAGGAATCTCTCCAACCTGTAGTTTATTTAACTGTCCTTTTTAAGGGACTCTTAATCAGAAAAGTGATTTCAAAATCAAATATACTTTTGAAAGTACTTTTGTTCCTAAAGTAAAGTACAAATATGATTTATCCTACACTATACTCAACAAATATTATTTTTCATCTGCCAACAGACTGCTTTGTAACAGCACAGGGCACGGGGTCAAGGCCTATGTGTCCCCTCTCCGCAACCACCCCCTCCGCCACCTCACACACACACACAAAGCCCTGGATTCCGACACCGCTTGTGGAAATCAGCGTATCGACTCATGTTTGCCAGAAGCATGGTGGGAAGGGGTCAAAGACTGGAAATTAGTTGGTATCTGCAGCCAGAAGTACCACCTGGAATCTCCCAGATCAAATCAGAGAATTGTTCTCTATGCTGAAGTATAAAAAGTTAAAGTCAGGCTTGAGACCAGACTCATACGTGTTAGCTCATGAAAATAGTGGAGGCACCCAGGGACCAGGTAACAAATATTGAGTGTGAAATAGAACACGCATAAACATACAGGCGATTCTCATTACTCAAGGATTGATGCTGTATAAAGTTGCTGCCAACTCTTAATTAGTGAATGCGGAACAATTGCTGCTGGGGGTGTCTGGGTGCCTGTGGGCCTCCAGCCGTGACGTCTCTGTCAGCCCTCTGTTAATACATGACCATCTGACCATCTTCAGGGGACAGTTCAGTGGTGTTAAGTACAGTCACCTCCTTGTGTGGCCATCACCACCATCCAACTCCAGACCTACTTTTATCTTATAAAACTGAAACTCTGTGTTCATTAATCACTAGCTCCCCTTCCCCCTTCCCCAGCCCCTGGCAACCACCATCTACGGTCTGTCTCTGTGATCTGATGGCTCCAGGTCCCTCACAAGAGTGGAATCAGAGTATTTGTCCTTTTGTGACTGGCTGATTTCACTCGGCATGTGTCAAAATTTCCTTCTCTTTTTAAGGCTGAATAATACTCCACTGGATGGATGGACCACAGTTGGTTTACCATTCATCCATCGATGGACACTTGGGTTGCTTATACCTTTCGACGATTGTGAGTAATGCTGCTGTGAACACAGGTGTGCAAATATCTCTTCAAGACCCTGCTTTCAATTCTTTTGCAGAAGTGGGGCTGCTGGTGGAGTACTTTTTGTTTGCTTTTCACAAAAATAAACATCTCTATGGAGCTTCACTTCATGGGCCAGGCCCACAGAAGCTGGCTCGGCTCAAAGGGGAGCCTGTCACAACTCAGACTTCCAGAATGGCAGGGAGTCTCTGTTTGTTCGCTGGAGGTGCATATTCATTTTTAAATGGTCACTAATGGCCCTTTATTGGCACACAACCTGTTCAGCTCAAAATACTACCTTTTTTGTTTGAAGCGGAAATAAAGGACAATTAATTAATTTGTTAATTATTCTTCCCTCCTTTCCACACATGCCAGTATCAAAGGCCCTGGGTCCCAGATGTGAAGGGAATGGATTCATTTACTGATGAGGAACCAGGGAGATGCCCTGAGGCAGAGGAAGGAAAAAAATTAAAAAGCAAACGTGGTACGTGGTTTCAAAAGGAGACCTAATTATGATGATCGTAGAAGTTCCACCGGCTCCTCGTCTCAGTGAGATGAGTCGGTCTATAAGACAAGCCCCACAATTTGCAAGGCTGGCTCGCTACAAATCTGTACTTTGCGCTTAGCTTGGTAAATGCATATAAGCTGTCCATAAGTAAAACATCCAGAAACACATAGTTTCTGGGATTTCCTCTCTTGTTCCCCAGTGGCTCGGTGGGTAAAGAATCCGCCTGCAACGCAGGAGACACAGGAGACGGGGACAGGTTTGATCCCTGGGTCAGGAAGATCCCCTGGAGAAGGGCATGGCAGCCCACTCCAGTATCCTTACCTGGAGAATCCCATGGACTGAGGAGTCTGGCGGGCCATGGTCCATAGGGGCACAGACAGTCAGACCCAACCGAAGTTACTGAGCACACACGCATGCACCCTCCTGCTCCCCCACCCTGAATTAACTAACCAGCCGTGTCCCTGCTCCCTCCTAGCCTGCCCTCCAGGTCACCCTTCAGGAGACAGACACCTTCCACCTGTCGGTGCTTGTGAGGGCGGCAAACTTGCCTATTGGAGCAGTATTTGCACAGAGACAGTAGGACACTCAGGTGCGAACAAGGAAATGGTGAGCAACGGCCCTTCCGTCCCCTGCCTCTGGGCCAGGACTCTCTGCTGCATCCCTGCCTTCACCGCAGTGACCCAGGTCTCAATCAACCTGAGCATCCTACCAGGGCAGTGTTCTGGGAGGACCCAATTGTTCACACCCCCATCATGAGACTCTGCAATACCTTCCATGGAAGTGGGGTGTACTTCCCACCCCTGGACCTCGGGTTTGGCCGATGACATGCTTTGACCAGCGGGAAGTAAGTTGACATGATGCAAGCAGAGGCTATCAGGCTATTTGCCGGCTGGGTTCATGCCACCTCGATGGCCAACAGAACTCCTCTGGGAGCTGCTGCCCTTCGGCCAGGACCCAGGATGAACCCGTACAAGCAGGCCTGAGCCTGCCTTAGAACGACGATCCCACAGCTTGAGCAGAAGCATCCTACTGAGCCCAGTCCAGCCCAGCCCAGATCAGCCTGCACCCGGATGACTTGCAGGGACGTGACAAGAAAACAGAAAGTTCTCGCTATTCATGGAGTTCAGTGCTAGAAAGTCATGGCTAACACAGTCCTAGGGGAAACACAGAACTCTGCTCACAACCTTTTCATCAACCTATGGCTTCCCAGGTGGTGCAGTGGTAAAGAATCTGCCTGCCAATGCAGGAAACGCAAGAGACGTGGGTTTGATCCATGGGTTGGGAAGATCCCCTGGAATAGGAAATGGCCACCTACTCTAGCGTTCTTGCCTGGAGAAGTCCATGGACAGAGGAGCCTGGGAGGCTACAGTTCATGGAGTCGCAAAGAGTCGGACACGAGCAACTGATCACATAAATACATATGCCTATTTTATGTATGTTTCTGTGTAAAGATGCCTGATCTAATACAGGTTGCATTAGGTTGGCTCATTACATCGAGTTCAGGGCCAACAGCACCATAACACAGGCTTGAATGAAGCTCATCTAATGCCCGCATTTTCTCCGCAGGGCACATCTCAGCCTCCTGGGGCTTAGGAACAGCGGGCACCACTCCAGCACAATGCTCAGGCCATTCTAATGGTGAAGTCACCAACAAAAAGCACCAAGAAACAGAAAACGTGGCACGAAAATATTTCAGCATGAGAGCTAAAACTAGAAGGCAGGGCGTCACCTGTCCAGTCTCAGCTGAGAACACCTGTGCAGACAACTCAAATTTTTCAGTGTTCTGCACACATCTGCAAATAACCAAGGAAGTGTCCTTCATGTTGATTGAGGGGTTACAAAGAACTGTCAGCAAAGAGGCAAGTTTGCAAATATGGAATCCACAAATAATGAGCCTCAACTGTAAATTATTATCTTTTTCAGCCGCTGACTTTCGGGCGGTTGGTTAGGCACCACATGGCTGCCACATGTGATGAAGACCAAGGGGACTCATGCCCTCGGCTTCCCAGATGGGAACATTCAGAATTGTTGAAGGCAGTAGGACAGGCTGAAGTCCATGAAACAAATCAGGGTTCTCCTGATTCTACCTAAAAGGATGCCCCTGTAGCTCAAAAGGTAAAGAATCTGCCTGCAATGGAGGAGACCAGGGTTCAATCCCTGGGACGGGAAGATCCTCTGGAGAAGGGAATGGCAAGCCACTCCAGTATTCTTGCCTGGAGAATCCATGGACAGAGGAGCCTGTCGGGCTACAGCCTGTGGGGTTTCAAAGAGTCAGACATGACTGAGTGACTAACACACATATCCTGAGTCTACAACAGGGTAAAAATCCCAGTGCAAACGTCACCGTAGGAAATAAAAGCCTGGCAGCCCTCTTCCAGGCAATGTGCCTCATCCCCGCCCCTACACGTCACAGCTGCCTGACCTCCGTCCATGGCCCTGAGCAGATGTGAGCACAGGCGGAGAATGTCGAGAGTATTCTCCTGTCCTCAAGGGGTTTCAACATCCCCGATGTTGCCTTGACAACAACTAGAGAAGAGCATCTTGGCAGTCGCTCTCCTGGCCATCAGCTGGGGCATTGTGTGTGGGTTTTAGGACTTGAAGAGTCAGGAGTGGTAGGGGGGAACACCAGCATGCCAGCCAGGTCCTTTTAAAAGGAGCTGGACCAAGCTGCTTATTACTGCAGGACCAGCTCTGCCTGCAAAATGCAGACACTTCCATGCTGAGAGACACCGAGAAAGGCTTCATGCCACAGGAAACCAGGCAGACCGTGAAAGCCGTGTTCATTTTCTGGACAATATGGGGTCAGAAGGGCAATATGCAGCCCCGTCCATTCAGAAATAAACTGCTTGGTCAGAGCTAGGTGATGAAAGGCAAGCCCACAAAAGATGAACGGCCCACCTTCATCTTGTGACCTCGGCTCTCGTCTGACACCCCTCGGAATATCCAGATAGCCTGAAACCGGAAATAGCGTGAATGCTCCCAGCTGTCTTTGGCACCCATGGTTCTGACTGTCTGATTTTGTTTAGGGGATTAGCCGAGAGGGCAAAGGGGACCTAGATACATTCTGTATCTTACTTAGGAGGGAGCGGATTAAAGTAATATTTCTTCAAATCCATATTGGTCTGAACTTTAGGGAGAGCTGGATCTTGCTTAGGAATGCTGATGGAGACAGAACTGCTTCTTCAGAGACGGGCTTGAGGGCTGTGGGGTCAGGTATCAGCCGAACAGACTGGAACCCTCGGGGAAGCATAGGTACCAGTGTTTCCCACTCGGCAAGGTGTTCTTAAAAATAACTGGCTATGCAAGGGGGACATGCCATGTTTCCCAGGGCCTGGCAGAGCCAGGGGAGGAGAGCCTCCTATTGGCAAGATGTACCCTGTGTCTCTGACCTTCTCCACCCATCTGAGGAAATGGGCTCTTGGTTCAGAAGCGCCATCTCACTGGAGATGGCATATCATAGAGGATTCTAGATCCCCTAGATCTAGAATGGGCTCTAGAATGAGGACCCCAGCACAGCCACGCATCAGCTATGTGACCTCAGGCCAGTGGCCTGCCCTCTCTGTGCCTCACTTTGCCTATCTCTAAAAGGAGAATGACAGATTGTCCACTTCCTCAGGGCAGTAGTGGGATTAAATGAGGCAACGCAAGGACAGGGCTCAGAGCAGAGCCAGGCACACAGTAGGAACGAGCGAACGTTAGCCACTAGGCTTGGCCCCAGGCCCTCGTGCCTGCTCCCAAGTGCCCCCGGCTCTGCCCCTCTGGGGTCAGCGTCCACGTTAGCAGGCCACTGCTGGTGTACAGGTCCTCTCTGCACAGGCAGTTCTTTATTACTGGCACGTGGTTTGTCCCTGACAGCCTTCAAACCCCGAATGTCTTCTCTCTGCCACCTCTCACATCCCCAGCCACCTCCTCCCACGCCCTGGCTCTGTGTACTCAGGGAATGCAAAACAATTTTAACATTGTTCTAAGCCAAACATAATTAGGAAGGTAAATCTATAACAACAGCTAAATCACATAATGCATTCCAAATCCAAGGAAACGTCACTGGGGGGTATCTCGGGGTCTCAGGCCCTCCAAATCATGAAAGTGATGGCCACGTTTTCCCCTGGCTGGCCCCCTCCCCGCCCCTGTGCCCTCCCCAGCAGCCTGCACAAGAACAGAACTGGCTCCTGGCTTCTCCAGGCCCACACAGAGTTCTCCATTCCGCGTGCATACCCACAGCAGATGGATTCTTCTGGAAATGTCGGCGACCACTCACTCAGCCGGCAGCTGCTGGCCATCCGCCACATGCCAGCGCTGCGGAGAGGCACGGAGCACAGCGCTGCCCGAGAACCACCAACTCTGATGGGGCGGGTGGATCCCATCAGCAGCTGCCCTAAGGTCGAGCAGCGGCAGCCCCACGTGCTCAGCAGCTGTGGGAGGGATGGCTGATTCTGAAACGTGCCTGTGTGCACGCACACACAAGCGTGTGCAGGTATGCACGCAGGGAAGTGGCTTTGGGCCTGCTTAAATGAAGAGAAGGCTTGGGGAGGGGCCAAGAAGAGACCTGCGGGCAGAGGGCACCCTCAAAGCCCAGCCTCTGTCCCACTGCGGAGCCCTGATCGTGAAGTCCACTTCCTCCCTTTGCTGCCCGCCCCTCCCAACCAGGACCCTAGGGATGCTTTTGCCTTGGTGCAGGGTGTGAGGAGGATTCGGGCGGGGCCTTGCTGGAGCCACCCTCCTCTGCCCCGGGGAGCAACTCTGTTAGATATGGAGGTCCCCAGCCCATGAAGTCTAAATTCAGATGGGGTTCTCATTTTTGTGCCTGGATTATCTGTGCCTTGTCTCCGCTCCTTCATAGGGACCATCGGAAGCTCAGGGCATTTGAGCCCCTCCACCACTACCCCTACCCTCTGGTTTTCATTCTCCCCCACCTCTCGCCCTTGCTGCCCCCACCAGTCCTGTCCTGCAGACCTCCCTGAACTCTGGGGCCATTCCTGGCCTGGAACAAGGTCTCGGGTGACCTCAGTTGGTCACTAAGGCCTTAGAGGCTGGTGCCTTGACTGACAGCTGCTCGTGCGAATATTGTTCATTCAAAGCTCCGGGGGACAGGGTCGCTCTGTCTACCCCTTCTGCAGTTCCTCTTTCTCTGGAATCATAAAGAGATGATTAAATAAATAATGAGCACAGGGAGGCAGCTCTGGAGCGGGAAAGCCCACAGCACCTCTGAGCTGAAGCTGCCAATCGCTGTCACCCTGTCACAAGGCCTGAAACAAGGTTCTGGGAGTCACAGGGGGAGGGCAGTCCAGAGTCAGGGGATCCTATCTCTATAGAGCAAGGTCCCCACACACCCCTTCCCACACCAGGTGTCTAGCCACACCCCCTGAAACTCACGTCTCTAGGCACAGGGGTCTTCAGAAGGCATTTGGACTGGTTGCCTTGTCCTTTGGGATTTGGGAAACCATTTGTTCCAGCCCCCAGAAGAGCCCTCCTTCTGCATTGAGCAGACTTGGGGTGTCACACGCATGCACACACATGTGCACACACACATGAGGAACTCCATGTTTAAAAGTAAAACTTCTTTGCTGCCAGAAGGAGTCTGTCAGTGGGGCTCTGGCTGTGCCAGCCCCTCAGAGTGGGTTGGAACCCTGGAGGCCCACCAGGCCTGCAAGCACTGCGTTCCGTGTCTTGTCTTCCTCTTCTCCTTTCTCCAGCCCCACTGGTTCCTCCACAAAATAAAACTAGACATTAAATACCCCCACCACCATTTTTCATAGAATGGTCTAGAAGTATCTGGAAGCATTCCATCCCCCTTGCTCTCCAAGATCAAATGATGAGCTACTGCCCCTGTGTGTAGCCGAGGCCCGATGCTCTCCCAGTGCTAAATGCTAATCCCCTTCTCCCAGATCTCCAGAAACAGCTGGAAAATTGTCCCACAGGAACATCGGCATAGATAGGCTGCATGGATGTGGTCTCCTCAGCTCTCAGGGGCCTTCCACCTGCCTGAGCCTGGCCGGGACCAGGGGTGGGGGAACAGGCTGGCAGGAAGATCCTCCAGGTGCCAGGGAGGCTGCCTGTCTGGGGGACCTGAGCCTTTTCCCACCATCACATTCCAAGTCAGACATTGTCGCTAGGCGCTCACCTCTTGTTCCTTTTTCTTTTCACCTGTATTTTCTCATGAAGGGAGCTGGGGTAGGCGGAGTACAAGGGTGGAGATGGGGTGGAAGGTAAGGGGCGGAGGGGGTACTGGTTTTGAAAGGCTTTGTCTCAGACTCACCCACAGCAGTAAGGGAATGAATTCGGAGTGTGGAGTCCCTGCTGCTCAGCATTTCGGGGTGTGGGTCGTGGGGCAGGGAGCGGGGGAATCTCATCCTTTCCCTCCTCCCCAGACCGCCTTCTTTACAAATTCCCAAGTTCTGGTGGTTTTAATTTTACGGCTCACATTTTCTCCCAGCAGAATCCTGGGATGACAAGGTAGAAAGCCTGCCTTGATTAACTGTCCCTCTGGCGCTGAGGCAGGGCCTGGCGTGATAAATAGCAGGAATAAAACCGAGAGATGCGTGAGGCAGGCAATCGCAGGCCCGGCCATAAATCCCTGCTCTGATGGGGCCGGAGATGAGCTGGTTATTTTATGGAGGGAGCTCGGCTGGAAGCAGCGGCTCTCTCCAAGCTGTCGGGCCTCCCCGAGGCTCCCCCTCCCTCTCTGGCCCCAGGGCCCCTCCCCCTCGTGGCTCCCCTGCAGTGGATATTGTTTAAGTAAGATAGAGTGGAATCGCTCTATTGTGTCATTGATTTTTAATAAAAACAGGTAACACGCTGCAAATCTGGCAGTTATTTCGTTTCTCCTCTCCTTTGCCCGGGTGTCCAGAAACTTTCCCCAAGGGCTCTGTTCTGTGGGCAATGGCAGTGACCAGTGCCTGGCAGGAGGCATGCTCAGGGTTCTGAGAGATTTCCAGGCAATCTGGGCTCTCTTCCCTCTTCACACAAGCACACAGGGCACACATACACACACACACACACACACACACACACACGTGCATGAACACAAGCAAACACATGAGCATACATGCCCATATGCATATACTCAGTACGGTGCCTGCACACATGTGCGTGTGCACAAACATACATGTGCACACCCGTGTGTGCACTCAGAGGCACACACAAACACACATGCTCCACTAGCCCGAGAGGAGGGACAAACAAAGCCTGAGCTCTCCTCCTGACCCAGCTCTTTGAGTCCCTGGTGACCTTGAGTCTGACATGAATTAAGCTGAATGTTCCAGGAGTGGGGAAAGGCAGGTGCGTGAGAACAGGAAAGCAGGAGAAGCGTCAGAAAAGGAGGACAAACGAAGGGCTTAGAGGAAGAGGGGGCAAGGGTTCCCGCTAGAGCAGGAGGAGCCTGAGCATTGCATGCCCATGACATTATCCGCCATGCGCACCAGCACCCCCAGCCCCATCGGGCCTCCCGAGTCCGTCTCTGTCAGTTTTGCAGGAATTACTGAGTATAGCTGAAGCTCTGTGTCATTTCCTGCTGGTGAGGCCTGCTGTTTCCCTGTTACTGTGAGTTCACAGACTCCACCTGGGCTGCAGGAGCAACAGGGAGCTATGCATAGGCCTCACACTGCTGGCGTGTTTCTAACTTTCTCAAAGCATTATCGCACATGGGGTGTCTGGTGGGCGGCACATCTCCCGTACTCTGTGATTCTGGAGAGGCTGGTGCGGTAGTTCCCATCTCATAGACGAGCGGCCTGAGAGGTTGTTATTTACTCAGGGCAGGCCTTGCTTCCTGCCTGACCTCCGGGCAGCACCTAGACTGTCCACCTGGGCTCTCCAAGTCTGGGGTCAGGGCAGGAAGCTCTGTGACACTCTTACCAACTTCTACCAGAGCAGCTCCTCTTTAGGTGGTCATTAAGGCCTCCCTAGAGGACTCCCTTTTAACCGTCAAATCTGCAGTTAACTCATGTTTGATCCCTGGGCTATGCCAGAGGCTGACCTCTGCCTGATGCTCAGGCTCCCCCAGCAAACCTGCTGCTGAGCTTCTTTGCCATGGACGCCATCCCCATGGACAACAGGGGCAAGGCTGAGCCCACCTCCACCATCAGCATCCAAATTCCTACTTCTGTTCACAGCCTACCTTCAACAAGGGTTTCCCATCTCAGAAGCCTCCTGCTCTCCCACTACCAACAAGAGGGGCCTTAAAACCTCTCTTCAGGCCCAGGCCTTGCAAGGGGAGCTGAGACAGGATTCTATGTGTCCACTGAGGGCTGCAGTTGGGCAAAGGCTGCAACCCTGAGTCAGGACCTTGGACACTCCAGGAACACAAGGAGGGACAGGGATCAGGACACCAGAACAGGACGTCAAGGAAACATCTGCAGAGCGGAAGATCTCATCTGGGAAAGGGCTGCAGGAATGGAGTCAGAATTCGCTGAGAAGGAAAAGGGCATAGGGCTGGGCTGGGCCAGGCTTTGGACAAGGCCCCTGGGCCCAGCTGGTGCCTGCCTCAGGCTGGAGTCCAGTGGTCCTGGGGGTGTCACTCCCGCTCGGGGCCTCAGGGTCTGTAGTGGGTTGGATGGCTCCAGAATTCATGTCTACCCAGAAACCCTGAATGTGAACTTATTGGGGAAAAAACATCTTTGCAGATGTAATGAAGCTAAGGTTTGAGATGAAATCATTCCAGATTAAGGGCGGGCCCCTGATCTAATGAGAGAGCCCAGGGGAGAGGATCCCGTGGCGACGGAGCAGAGACTGGAGTAACGAATTTACAAACCAAGGGACAGCAGGCATTGCCAGAGGCCGCCAGAAGCTGGAGAAGGGGCTGGAAGAGTCTCTTTCTCAAGGCTTCCAGAATGAAACAGTCCTGCGCACACCTTGATTTCACACTCCCGGTCTCCTAAACTCTTGAGAGAGTAAATTTCTGCTGTTTTAAACTGCCCAGTTTGAGTCATTCCTTCCAACAGCCCCAGGAACCAATACAGTGTCTTTTTCTGAGAAAGGAGGGCTGTAGCTGTCATGGGACCACCAGGCAGGTAACAGGTGAGACGCACAACAGCACCAAGTTCGGATCGCCCAGGGCTCAAGCTCAGCCACAAGAGCAGGGCATCACCGGCCCTCACTGTTTGCCAGGCCTGTCTGAAGCCCTTTTCATGCACTATTAACCCTTACGGCCTCCCTGTGAGATACACTAAGCTGTCACCCCATTTCCTGGAGGAGGGAACTGAGGAACGCAGCTCAGTCGGGCCCCACTCAGCCCCTGGCAACGCTGCCTTGCCTCCAGTTGGGGGCCACATCTCAGCCAGCGACTGGGAGCTGGGGTAAGGGATGGACAAGCTGGGAGGGAAGAAGGGACACGGGGAAGGCTGGGATGGCAGAGAGAGGTAAGGAGGTGGGGGGCTTGCACACCAGACCCCTTTGCACCTTCAGGGGCTCGTCAACTTCTGTGACGTGAGCAGACGGATCAGGGACCCACGTAGGTGGGGGGCCAGCCAGGACACGCCTACCCTGTCACCTCCCCTCATGGCCTGTGCGTCATCATCACTCAGTGCCCACCAGTCACTGCCCAGTTCATACCAGTTTGCAGGACACTTTCTGAGCTCAGTGAGGCTGGGGAATGGCTGGGCACGTGTCACCAGCCTTGAACTCGCTTCTCTTGTGACAAGAAATCTACACCCACAGTGCTGACTGGCTAAACACAGTACCCATGACGTCCTGAGTCAGTGCAGAGCCCCATGTGTGCAGTCAGCTCTAAGCCACACAACCAAAGCCTTCTGTGCCACATTCCAAACCCCCAACAGCTTTCTTCCCACCACCCTAAGGGTGCCCAAGGCCACCAGTGGCCCCCCAACACTGTCCACTGATATGACCTGTCTTCCTGCCCAATCCGGTCCTTGACAAGCCCTGTGCGAGCTTGTATCTGCTCTGGAACCAAATAGTAACTACAGATGAGTATCTAAAACGTATAAAGAGCACAGAAAGAGCCGAAGAAACCGATGGCACCCACTCCAGCACTCTTGCCTGGAAGATCCCATGGACAGAGGAGCCTGGTGGGCTGCAGTCCATGGGGTCACAAAGAGTCGGACACGACTGAGCGACTTTACTTTCACTTTTCACTTTCATGCATTGGAGAAGGAAATGGCAACCCACTCCAGTGTTCTTGCCTGGAGAATCCCAGGGATGGGGGAGCCCAGTGCGCTGCTGTCTATGAGGTTGCACAGAGTCGGACACGACTGAAGCGACTTAGGAGCAGCAGCAGCAGCACATAAAGAACATTCCATCGCCCCCTAAAATAAATCCTGGGCCTATTAATAGTCACTCGCCACTCCCCTGACCCTCACTTCCTGGCAACCAATAACTGCTTTCTGTCTCTAATGGTTTGCCTGTTCTGGACGTTTCAGATCAATGGAATCTCACACAATGTGGCCTTTTCAGGGTGATCTTCTTTCACTGAGCATCACGTTTTAAGTCCCATCCATGCGGTAGTGTGTGTTGGGACTTCATTGTTCTTTATGACTGAATAAATATGTGAGAGTTGGACTATAAAGAAAGCTGAGCGCTGAAGAATTGATGCTTTTGAACTGTGGTGTTGGAGAAGACTCTTGAGAGTCCCTTGGAATGCAAGGAGGTCCAACCAGTCCATCCTAAAGGAGATCAGTCCTGGGTGTTCATTGGAAGGACTGATGTTGAAGTTGAAACTCCAATACTTTGGCCACCTGATACAAAGAGCTGAGTCATTTGAAAAGACCCTGATGCTGGGAAAGATTGAGGGCAGGAGGAGAAGGCGACGATAGAGGATGAGATGGTTGGATGGCATCACCGACTCAATGGACTTGGGTTTGGGTAGGCTCCAGGAGTTGGTGATGGACAGGGAGGCCTGGCGTGCTGCAGTTCATGGGGTCACAAAGAGTTGGACACGACTGAGCGACTGAACTGAACTGAATATTCCACTGGGTGGATACATCACATAAGGTTGACCTGTTCATCTATGGACGGACATCAGGCTATTCCACTTTTTGGCGATTGTGAATAGAGCTGCCGTGAATGCGGTGTTTTCGTTGGCCTGGGCTCTATCAGGGAGTGCATTTTCTTATAAAGAGGTCCCACTGCCCAGAGGCAAAGCCAAATGGAAGCTCAGGACCTGGGAGCAAAAGATCCAAAATGAATTTTCTAAAGGGAAGCAGCCTCAGAGAAGGATCGATGGGCTTTGGCCTTTGGAGAGGTAGCCAGAGCTCCCAGGCTCACTTCTCTAGGAAGCCTCACCCACAGACCCAGGAGGGCCGCCTCCACCTCCCTGGTGTTCGGCAGAGATGTTCCCAGCATTCAACACCACCGACAGTCCACCCCCGAGGACCGCTTCTTCTCTCACCCTTCCTCCCTGAGATTTCCCTTCTCATCTGCCCCGAACTTGGGACCCACGCCATGTGTCCCCCTCACAGCCCATCTGGCCTTCATGGGACGCACAGTCTGTGTCCCAGCAAAGTCCAGGTGGTAGGTCTGAAGGTCACCCACGCACGGTGTGTTCCAGGCCTGGTTTTGCTCCCACAGGACACTTGGCAATGGCTGGAGACACTGCTGGTGGTCACAACTGGGGGACTCTACTGATATCCAGGGGGTGGAGGCCAGGGATGTTGCTGAACATCCTGTAGCACACAGCACAGGCCCCCAAGGGAAGATTCTCCAGTTCCAGATGTCAGTGGTACTGCGGTTTAGAAACCTTGTCCTGGAGGTGACGGCTCGCTGAGTGTCTCAGTCGTTGGGCCAGGCAAGCTGAGAGCACCCTCACCCCATGAGAAGCCTGCAGGAAGGGCTAAGCCAACGCTGCCTCTCCCAACCCTATCCTCGTACTCCAAGGACACAGATTTCCACTCTTTCAGAAAGTTCCAGAGGCTCCTCTCCCAGCTGCAAGCCCGGCACAGCTCTCTCTGCTCCCCCTCCAGGCAGCAGAGCCAGGGGACCAGGAGGAAAGGCTGGCGTGGTCCCACCCAGGTCCCACACAAACTCCAGGCACTGCATATCAAGGCCAAAGGCCACATGGGGTGAAGGCAGGGTCACCTGGGCCTGGGCCTCCCCATCAGATGCCTCCCCTTCCTCTCTTGACATCTCTCAGAACACGCCAGAAAGTGTGGTCACTGCCTTCTGAGGACTGCCTTCTGAGGATGCGGCAAGCGTGTGAATCTGTTAGAGCAAACACTGAAGACGGCTCAGTTTCTGCAACCTGCTTTCGATAAGTCACCTTTTCTCCATCGGAGCCTCTGTAAGTGGACGCAGCTCTGGCCCTGGTCAACTTCTGAGAGGCCCTTGACCAAATCTCAGGGCTCCAGCTCAAAGCCACAGGGAAATTGAACTTACAGCCTCAAACCGCTGCCCCGACACGTTCCACAAACTGCCTCCCCGCTTCCCCGCAGGCAGCCGCACTGTTAGCCCTCCTGTCTGCTGGGGCAGGTGCTGATGTGTACCCCCCCCCCCTTTCACATAAGGACCCACAGGGTTGTAGAGAAGTCGAGAAGCTGCCAGAGAGTCCGTGAGGGAGGTGGGGGAGGTGACGGTCTCCAACTCGGGATGGGTTAGCCAGCATCCTGGCTCCCCACCTCTAACAGGATGTTGCTGCAGGCGGCGGTGAAGTAAAGCGCTTCTGCTGTCCGTTCAGCTTTGTGCTGCCCGCTGCTCAGCAAAGCATCTGTGGCGAGGCTGAGGGCCAGCCACGGTGGGCCCTGCCGTGGGTCAGATGCAGCGAGAAGAAGCGGTAGGGGTGCCGGAAGGTGGGAACACAACTGGAGCAGAGGAACCAAAACTGAAACTTGGGGTCAGTGCAGCAGGTTGGACTGGGTCTCCCAAAAGGAGAGTCCAAGGAGTCTGCCCCTGGAGTCGGAGACTGTGACCTCATTGTGCAGTAAGGGTCTTTGCAGATATAGTTAAGCTGTCTCTAAGGTAGGAACCTCAAGATAAAATCGTCCTGGGTTAGGGCTGGTCCGAAATCCAATGACCAGTGTCTTCATAAGGAACAGAAGCAGAGGAATAAGCCTGGGCTTTGGCAGGTTTGTTTTGCCAGCCTTGCTTCCCCTATAGGCACTCTTGTGTCCTTCTGCTCACCTTTTCTGGGGTCCCTTCTCAGTGAGGAGGGGGAGAGCAAACAAAACCTCCTACGCTGGCTCCATGCTAGGAGGCAGGGGAGGAGGCCGGGGATCAGTTTCTGGCAGTATGTTCCCTTTGGTTTCCATGAAGAAAATTAACATTTAATTACAGTGGGAGCTGAACAGAACATATCCCAGAGAAGGCTGTGGGGACTTGTCACTCACCTCTCGTCTCCCTCTCCCTCTTCCCCACCCACCATCCTTTCTCCCCAGAGCCCACGCTACCCCAGGCCTTCTCCGTGCCAGCCTGCACCATTCCCTCCTATCACCAGTGACACTCAACCCACATCCAGGTGAATCAGCAAGAATTCCCTGAGCCCTCCCCCAAGCCCACCCCAGCCACTCCAGCCCAGTTTATTGAACACAAACCATTCAGAAGACTCCAACATCTTCCACCCAGAGATACTTCAGCATTTTGCAAAGTTGCAATTAGGATCAGTTTTCATCATTCAGTTATGGTTGAAGACTTCTATACGCTGATCGGCAACCCGCAGGTATAAACAACACACTTTGTGGATTTGGCCACCTGTATACCCTACGGAGCTGTCTCCCTTGGTGGACATTGCCTTTTCGGCCCCAGCTCTGGGTCAGCATGCATCCATGTGTGCACACACAGCCTCACACTTGGACACGAAGGCAGCTGTGTGGCTGGCGGGAGTGGTCTTAAGGGTTAAAGTCGTGACGGGGCTGCGCCATTCCTGCAGCCATTCAGCAGGGTCAGCACATTTCCGTTATCCAGCCGCCTGCTTGTTAATTAATCACTCATTAGACTAATCACAGCTATCTCATCTCCCACTAGGGGGGAAGATGTTAGCACAGTAGAATGCCAAGCCCCAAATGCAACTAATGGGGCTGTAGGAAGGCAGAGCGAGAGAAAGCGGAATGACAGAAAGTTTCTAAAACCAAGGTGGGCACATACAATCAGACGGAAGCTGTGCATGTGCAAGGAGCCCTCCCGGGAGTTGAAGCCATCCCTGGGTGGGCAGGTGGGCAGCCACAGCAGCCCCTCTCCTCCCTGTGTCCCTGCAGGCTCTTTCCATTTCAACCCTAGGCAGTCCCATAGCAGACCGTAAACTGAGATCTAGGCCCTGGGAACAGAAAGAACAAGAGAGAGGGGTCACCCACAGGGACCATGGAAATGTCTCTCTACAAGTAGGACAGTCCTCAGATGTTAATGCAGATGTGCCCATTGGAACCCACGTGGGACATGGGTCCTTGGGGGTGACTCCAAGGAAATGAGTCACCCGAGGTTCCAAGAGGAACTATAAGTTTATCCAAATCCATAGCCCAGAGGAAGAAGATGGGGAGGAAAAACTACTAGCCACTTGCCATGACCCAAGCTAGAAAGAAAAGGATGTTTTTTTTTTTTTTTTTCAACAAAGCAACTGAGCTCCGGGGAGACTCACTGGGGAAACAGCTTCAGACAAGGTGTTGTTTTTATGTCACCAAGACTAGTCAAAAGCCTGTATCCAAAGAGATAGATCCTAAGAGGACAGAGACAAGCAAAACCCTGGCTAAAGAAACACATTTAAGAAGTAAAACCTACTTTCAGAAAACCACAAACCAGGTTTTGCTAAACTAGGGCCGGCAGCCTTCAATCAGAAGCTGGTGTGGCATCTTTGAAGAGCACCAGCTACCCACCTTCTCCAGCCTGAGGAGTCATGATTGCTCACCCCAAACAATGTTTTCTCCCCAAAAGTTTTCACCCACAGAAATGCTAAATCCTTCCTACTGCCTGTTTCACTCCATTTGGGCTATTTGCAATCAAAATGCACAATTATTAGGGGCTATAATGATGTTTAGGTGTATCATTTGCAAGAAATGAAATGTAAACATCTGGGTACTAAATGAGAGGAAAAGATATTGGGAAATTTGGCTTAAAAGTGTTTATGCTAATTTATTTGACCCAGTTGAGTGTAGTCAACCCCGGACCCTGGGGACTGTCAGTGTGGGTGACGATCACCGGCAGAGATGGGCTGGGGAGAAGTTGTCACGCTGCTGTGCTCTGAGGCCAGAAGACAAGCACGCCAGCCTCGCAGAGGCATCATCCTGGGGATGAAGGAAGCTGGAGAAACGTGTGTTCAAATCTTTCCAGGGGACAAATCTGCTCACCTTGACTGCAACTCCACTGTTCAACCTGAATCCCTGGGCAATGTGTGCCCTTGGATCAAATCGGCCAGAGGGAAACCATCTGCATTCAGTGGGGAACCCGAGAGCCATCACTGTAAGTTATGCTCCATTCAGGAGGTGTCCACAGGCCCTGGAGTTCAAGTCCCAGCTTCTCACTAAGTGGCTGAGACCCTAGCCACATCATTTGATCTCCTCCAACCTTCCTTTCCGTGGTTTGAAAAATGGTGGCGAGAATGGCACCTACATCACCACATTGAGGATTAAATGATAGTGTGTTGGTAGGTGAGCCTGGGCACAGTGCCTGAGATGTAACAGGAGCTTATTAAGTGGAGGTACTTCCATGGGATCCCTTCCTTCAGGCCCAGAGCATCCCTCCCATCCAGGAGGAGCCATACTGTCTACACAGCCTATAGGGTGGCCAGGGGCTGACACTCTTGGTCCCACAGAACTGAGAGGGCTTTCCGTCACATCCCCTGAGGATCTGGGCTGGGGGTGGGGCACTCGTGGAGAACGAGAGCTCTGAGCTGAGCCTGGAAGTTGGTAAGATTCTGACTGGTTGGAATTCAGAAGAAGATAAATGGCAAAATGAATGGACAAACAGCAGCATGGAGGTGAGACTTGACAAACGGCTTCTTTGGCAGGGTCAGAGGATGTTCAGGAGGAAGCAGGAAACTACGGCACAGACAAATTTGAGTCAGGGTCTCCCAAGAGGCGAGAACTTCACATCTTAGAGGCGAGACTGTGAGTGCGGATGGGTGAGGGGAAGCATTCCGCCCACAACCTTTGCCAAACGGGAGCACAGTGGTCAAGGTGGAAGGGATGGAGGGGGTCTGTGCCAGGGTGCTGCAGCAGGAAAGAAAGACTGCCCACCCAGGGCCGGGAAGGTGGGGGCCAGCCAGCTGTTGCCCCCCAGCCACATCAAGACAGATGGCTGCTTGGAAACAGGTGTGGGTTGGGGCTGGGCCCAGGGCACTGTCTGCTTCGGGAGGTGTTCCCTTGTCCCTTGTGGCATCTGGCCCCCAACTACCTGGGCCATGTCCCACTTGCAAAACCACCCAAGAGATGCGCAGCTTTGAGCAAGTAGCTTCACCTCCCTGAATGTCGCCTGCCTCGTGGGGTTGCTTTGAGCATCCAACGAGTGAGTTTCTGCAACAGTCCACAGCCCATGGTCGGGGCAGTGTTGTTTATTAATGTTACATAAAGTTAGAGGGAAAAGCAGGCGGGTGTGGCGTCTGTGGGATGTGTGGTGCTGGAGCTCAAGAAGGCAGATGGGCTTTGGCTGGGGCCCTGGCCCCACTACCCACGTGCCAAGTCACAGTGATGGGGCATCCTGGGGGCAGCGGCCTTGTCTCACTGTGACAGGATGAGCGTGGGGGCTGGCGCCATCTAAGCAGGATCATGGCCCATGTCTCTGCCAGTCACAGTGACGGGAAAGGGCGACTTCACCTCATCTCAGGGGTGTCAAAGGGAAACTAGCAGGGGTGGGAATGTTAGAACAAGCATAGCAACAACACAGAAGAGTTGGAAAATGGCCTGCTATGGCCCAAGGCCCTGGGGAGCCCTTGTCTGTGCCGAGATCATAGTGAGAAGGTGTGGGCAGGTACACGCAGGTGGGAGCTATTGTGCAGACATGTGTGGGGCAGCTTACTTAATGGCCGTGACAGGGAACCTCAGTGGCCTGGCTGAAGGATAATAGGCAAGAGGGATCAACTCAATCCCCAGGGGCTTGGTTCCACCATCCTGTTGGCCCTGGACAGATAGCGGGCATGTGTCCTTGTCTTGGGGTGCAGCATCCAGTGTGGGAAATGCCCTCCCAGCCCACCACCCAGTAGGACATTTCTTATGTGCAGAGATGACAACTGACAGCTTCGACCTGCATGGCACATGCAGCCTCAGCGACAGGGAGCTCTCCCCTTGCTGGCGTGTCCAGGGGGAGGAGGTGTCTTAAAACGGCTCATGAGCGGAGGACGGCCTTTCTAATCTCTGCAAATGTCACTGACTTCCAGAGATCTGTGAAATCACCCAACTGAGGCACATGGCCCATAACTCCTTCTAATGTGCTTCCGTGTCCGTTTCAGCATCTCCACCGGCTCTCCCTGGGAAGACAGAGCCTGCGGGTCCCTGGCACCCTCCGCCACACATGGCTCCTGGGGCCTTCACACGTGGGGAGAGTCAGAGCATCCGATCACCCCAAGCAGCAGTGCCCAGCGGCAGAGAACACTGCTGGTCCCTGCTGCCAAACAAGGCGTCCTCCCCTAGGGCAGACTGCTTCCCTCTCCTGTTTCCCACACTCGTCTCTGCAGACCTGGCCATCTCCATAGCCGAGCCTGGGGCTTGGGTCCTCGAGCCACTCTCCCGGTGCAGTCCAGCTGGCTCCCAGGGCTCCTGGGGACAGTGGCATCACCTCCAGGGAACCTGGTGTTCTGAGGTCTGCTGTGGAAACGGGGAAGGGCCAGGGTTCTCCCTCAGCTTGTCTTGGGTGCTGTGGGGCATAGAGGTGGCTGGGAGAGGGGCAGCTGTGCTGGGCATTAGGACTCTGCCCCCCTACCCACTCACTGATGCCAGGTGCTTCTCCAGGAAGCAGGGGGTCCTGGGGATCCCAGCGTGGTCAAAGCTCAGAGGGGCTGAGGGCATGGCGGTGCCCTGTCTGGAGTGGAAGGAGTCCCGAGGAACAGAGGGTACTCCTCTCGGCAGAAGAACGCTGGGGGAGGAGTGAGAGATCACAGCCACCACCCTCACCCCCTCAAGTTCTAGAGACTTCCAGACCCACCCCCCTACCTGGTGGCCACATTCCTAAAGCCCAGGAATAAGGCTCCTCCACACATGGCAGGTATTGAAACACTGGTTGCCTGAGCGTGGGACATGGAGATTACGGTAGGGGGGCAGGTTGGAGGGGTGAAGGGGTTGTGGGATTCGTGGTCACTGTTTCATTTCCTCATTCAGCTAATACACTGTGAGTGCTCAAAGCCTCCCTCATGAAGCTGGTCCTTCACAATAGCCAACTGTCCATCAGTAGACAAATGGATCAACACAACGTGGTCCGTGCAGCCAGTGGAATCCGACTCAGTCACAAAGAGGAATGAAGTACTGGTATGTACTACGAAAGGCCAGACTTGATGCCAGTTATATGGAATGTCCAGAACAGGCAAACCCACAGAGACGGAGAGTAGCCTAGTTTGGGTGTGGGGTCTATGCCAACATCATCAGTTAAGAGTCTCGAGACAAGTGCCTGGTGTCTTTATAAGAGGACGGTGAGGGAGGTTTGGACACAGGGAAGACAGAGGCAGAGATGGGCGTGATGCAGCTACCAGCCCAGGGATGCCCACACCCACCAGAAGCTTGGAGAGGGACCTGGAATAGACCCTCCCTCAGAGACCCCAGGAGGAAGCAACCCTGCAACACCTTGATCTCAGCCTCCTGGCCTCCAGAACTGTGAGACGATATATTCCTACTGTGTTAAGCCGCCAGACAGTGGAAATTTGTGATGCCACCCTTCAGAAATGAATACCTGGCTTGCTACCCATCCAGATAATTTACTGGTTATGCTCATTACTTCTCTCCCTTTTCCAGAATGCACGTTCTGTGAAGGCAGAGATTTCTGCCTCCTTATCCACGGGTGGGTCCCAAGCTCCTAGAAGGGTCCCCACCACATGGAGGCTCATCAGTAATCAAAGATGAGGGGATGGCGCATCTGAGCCTGAAACCCAGCTCCACCAATTACCAGCCATGTGACTGGGCCAGTTCCCAGACCTCTCTGAACCACAGGGCACAAATCCTAGCAACCACTGCCCATGATGCTGCTACAAGGAGTCAATGATTAGAAAGGCAGATAAGGAGTCTGGTGCACAGTAAGCCCTCAAACATTAGAATCGGAGTCAGAAATGGAGTCACTTGAAAATGGATTAACAGCGGTTCTCAGCCAGGGGCCACTCTGACCCCTATTCCAGGGGCCATGTCTGGAGACAGTGTTGTCCCACCCAGTGGGAGAAGCACCACGGTACCTCATGGGTGGCGGTGGGGGAGGCAAGAGAGGCTGCTCAACATCCTACAGTCGCCAGGACAGCCCCCACTACAGAGCTTCCCCTGGCCCCATGTCAATAGCGTGTCCAAGTCCAAAACGGTTTCTGGAGCGGAAGCAGCAGGATATCAGTGCAGAGTGAAAACAGACACAGGGTGATATACGTAGCGGGTGGGGATCGTGGCAGGAGGCTATGTTTCTAAGGTGAGCCTGAGACATGCCCCACCAGCTGCCATCTTGAAAACTCCCACAGAATTTCGCCAGCCTATGTGTAGGGGTCGTCTAACCTCCACTTCTTCTGGAGGGACTCAGCCATACCCACCGCCAGATGGAGGGAAGAAGGCAGGGAGAAGCCTCTCCTTATTTTCCTATTGCTTTCACCACCACCATCTCCACCCCCACCCCCACCAACATCAAAACTGCCATCCCACCACCATCAGTAGCACCAAATTTTTCATACAGCTGCTCTACAAAAACTAAGTCCGCCTGGGTTTAACCCTGAGGCCCCGGCAGCCACCCATCGCAGGAACTTTACTGCAGCTTCACTGGACCCAGACCAGGAAATCCAGACAGGGGTGTGGCAGGAGGGCTCGCCACCCCTCTGCTCTGCAGCGGGGTCTCTGCAAGACGGCAACACATCACAAAACCACTTCCCCTTCGCCACCACGGAAACCAGTGTGCTTCCTCTCCTCCTAAGCGTTTCCAAAGCAGTGGACAAATTACCAGGGAAATGTTAGCGGTGGCCTGGAGAAGAAGGGAGCCAGCCTGCCCGACACGTCAGGCCCTGGAGCCCGCCGACGTGGGGAAGATGCCCACCAAGACCCAGCATGAGCCCAGGAGAAGGGGCACACCTGAGCCTGGCAGAGCGGGGACCTTGGCCCTCAGCAGGAGCTGCAGGGCACCGGGCCCCCAGTTAGAGCCCGGTACATCTGTCAGGCGGCTGGAAGACAGGCAGCAGATCCCCCGTAGACATCTGCCTGCAGGAGGAGCTGTTCCCGTGCAGACGATGGAGGTGGGGCCACGCAAGCTGGTTACTTTGCTCAGGGAGGAGGAGGAAGGGATGAAGGGAAGGAGGCAACTCTTTTTATAGCAAGCAAACAAACAAACTGTTTTGCTTCAAGAAGCCAAAAAAGAGAGAGAGAAAAAAAAATCAGAGAGAATGTTTCTGGAAGAGCAGTAAGATCCATTTTGGTTAGAGTTAGAGGCGAGGAGGGCTAGGAGCCAGGCACGCTGATGCTGGGGTCTGCCCTGGTCCCCAGAACAGCTGAGCACAAGGCAGGCCAGAGTCAGCTGGCTCCCAGCCTGCCCTGTGTGTGACTCACCCCCACAGCTCACAGAATCCTGAGGAGTGGGGGACTGCTACCCCAAGTTCACAGGTGAAGAGCAGGGGGCTCAGCCATGCTGAGGCTACCGGGTCAGAGAGAGGGAAAAACTAGGTGTGGCCCAGCCCCGAGCCCCTCCCCAACCACCCATCTACCCACCACTGACTAACAACTGACCGTGCTTCCCTGGGGAACCCAGGGTCTCTGGTTCCTGAGCAAGCCCAGAAAGGAGCCCTCCCTGACGTTCCTCTCCTTCATCCTCCTTCCCCATCACCTCCACCCTCTGAACCAAGAACTGATTCAACGCACCACGGCGAGGCCTCTCAAGGCTGGCCCCCACCCCCCAGACACAGGGTGCCCTCCCTTCCCCCCTCCCTTTGTTCTGGCCATGCAGACACTGGAGCTGCTCGTCAGGGAGAGCGCTCCATCCCATAATAAACAGCATGAACTATTTATAACCCTGAAAACATCTTTATTATTATTTCTCTTCCCTCCAGAAACAATCTCGCGCGACTCTGCCCAGCGCACACGGCGAGGACGGCAGGGCCGCGGGCCGGGCGTTTCCTCTGGCCCTGCCCGCCCGGCGAGCAGATGGCGGCGTGGGCGTTAGGTACCAGCCTCCTGGCAGTCCGAACATCTGTTCCCGTTAGAAAATGCTAATTGCCATCAATCAGGACAGTACCTACCCACATTTACATGCAAGCACACACACACACCACACACACCACACACACACACACACACACACGCAAAAATACATCTAAATTTCTCCAAACACAACACTCCCTGCATGATAAATAGGAAGTCGGTGCCTTTGCCAGGCAGAGGCCAGCACCTTCCTGGAGGCTCCACCTGAGCCGCATGGCCTCTCTGGGACCCCCGGGACCCACAGCCAGGAAGGAGGCTAAGGAGTCCCTCAGTGGACACCAGGGCTCCCCCAGCCTCTCATCCACACATTTGGGAGTGGACACGGGGTCACTGGCTCTGTGCAGCAAGGATTCGGTTGCCTGGACAGAATGCCTGCAGACACCAGACATTTCTTTGAGCTCTCCTTCTCCATTTGCGGCGGGGTGGTGCATCTGCACAGGCGACCTCTCTCTGAGCAAAGGTTCTGGGTGCCCCACACTCCCAGGAACAACTCAGCTACATCTTTCAGCCAAGAAGCCTGCCCCACTTCCAAACCTGGAGAGTGGTTCAGAAGGTTCCCCGCAGAGACGCTCTACGGTACATTCATGGCCCAGAGGCTGGCCTCCTCTGTGGGTGTGTATTGTGGCCCATGATGCTGGGACCAGCTTTTCCTGCCCTCAGGTGTCAGACTAGACCCCCCCTGGTGCCCAGTCTCCATCCCCCAGCCTGTGGTCCTGGGCTTCACTTGCCCATAGACCGGTTTGATTGACATGTCCCCAAACCGCAGTGATCTCAAATAGTCCTAGGGGTCAGGGGGCACGGTGCGTCCTACCACAAAGCCTCGTCCTCCCAAAGGATCACAGACCCAGGCTGCTCCCCAAGTGGGAGGGCAGGTCACAGCGATCCAAGATCCTGTCAACAGCAACTCTCAGCCAAAGTGTGAAATCCGAGGGCCCCACTGCTTCCAGAAGGTGGCTTGGAGTATCAGCCTGTTATATAAGGAGAAATGTGTATTTTCCTGAGACTCCTCCCCTCTCCACACACCCCCCGCCTCTATACACACCCTGAAGAGAGCAAGCAAATTTGCTTTTTTTCCTCCCGAGTAGCAGGTGCTGCTGTGGGATACAGGGACTTGTTTGAGTGGTCAGTTCAGATGACTGAAGGGGGGTGTGTGTGTCCGATGAGTGGGGCCCAGGCTCCTCTCACCTGGGGATCAGATGGGAAGAAGGACTCTGCCCACTGCTGGCAGTGACCTCCATCAGTGTAGCATCATTGTTGCGTCTGACCCTGGCCTGGGGCTGCCCTTACTCCCATGGTGATGGGGGGAAGCATGTGGCTACCCGAAATGGTTAGGAGAGGCCGGTGGGTCATGTTTCCCCATCTGCTTACCCTAGTTCCCCAAAGTAGGAAATTTCTGGTGAGGGCAGAAAATAAAGAACTGGGGTGGGGGTGGGGGAGAGGAGGAAGGAGGGAAAGGGCAGAAAACCTTACAGACGCTCCAAACACCTTTTCAATTGTTCTTCCTTTAGGAAGGGCCTGTGAACACACATAGGTGGCTTAGCCACGGCCACGTGATGTCTGTGGAGCATGTTTCTTTGGACACTGGTGCCCAGGACTCCTGTCCCCACTTCCTGCCCTGCCGGCCCAAAATAGCAAGGTTTTTAAAAATCCATGAACATCTACCCCTGACGGCTCCTCATTTGCCAAGGTGGGCAGTGAGACCTGTGTGCACCGGTCCACTGAGCTACACTCCACTGGCCCCATGGCCCGAGATCGTCAGCATCAAGGGGAATGTTACCCCTGACCTGTTTCATGCCAGTTCCGGGAGCTGTATGCAGTGTTTCAGGCTCCACTTTCACTGGGCTTGTCCTTGTCTCTGTTCAGAATTCTGTGTTTCTCTCCAGTGAGCACTCTGTGAGTACCTGGGGTAGAGACCTTGAGCAGGGTCCCCAGGAAGTGTCTTCCTTTTCATACTGGGCCCCTCCCTTCATGCTCCCCCAGCCTCTGATTTCTCCTCAGTTCCTGCGAGCCTGGCCTGACTCCCCTCTTGGGATCCCGGACTTGGGCCCGGGAGGGGGTCATTTTTCAAGCACCAGGGAGGATTGTGCCACCTCCCTGCCTAGTGCCTACGGCTTCCCCCACAGCACCTCTCAGTCTGCGTCCCCTCCCTGTGGAGACACAGGGTGCCCCCTGGACAGGTGCCCTGGGGGACACTGGGGATGCAAGGACCATGACCACACCAAACCTGGGCACTAAGTCCAGATACAGGAGCCCTCATCCGGCCCAGTTTCTTAACCCCATCTCGGGACATCCGGGCCTGGGTCATCCTCTGTTGGTGGGAGATGCCGTGTGCGGCAGAGCTTTCCTGGCCTCCAGCCACAAGATGCTGGCAGCATCTCCCAGTCGTGACAATCAAAAAGGTCTCCAGATGTGGCACAGTGGGCCCCTGCTGAGCCCAGGGCTCTAAGCAGAAAGCAGGCCCCTGCTGAGCCCAGGGCTCTAACCAGAAAGCCTCAAGATGACAGTCATAACCCTAGGCCCGGAGGAGGAGCTGGATGTTTACCAGCTGTGAGGATGGGCAGGACAGCGAGGATAAGAACGAAGAGGCAGCATGTGTCCAGGAGGCTCCTCGGGCACATTTCCACAGTTCCCTTCCGCCTTCTGCCTGGCTTTCCTCAGCCTGCCACCCCACACCCATGCTTATTTCCTGCCTCACAGCTTCCCTAGTTGGCTGAGGCCTGAGAGGTGATAGAGAACCCACTTAAGCATGAAAGACAGCAGGACAAGGAAACACTCCCACCTTATAAGATCAAAAGAGGACAAACCTTAAAAATAAACTTTGCAATAATAATAATAAGCAATGATTTCCAGAGAGGAGGTAGGTGGGAAGATACGGACGGACAATAATAGGTAACGGATATACACATAGATGGACAATAGATACATGGGTGGATGGATAAATACATGCATGATTGATAAATAGATATATTGCTCGTTGGAAGGAAAATTATGACAAGCCTAGACAGCATATTGAAGAGCAGAGGTATCGCTTTGCTGATAAAGACCCCTATAGGCAAAGCTATGGTTTTTCCAGTAGTCACGTATAGATGTGTGTGTTGATTCATAAAGAAGGTTGAGCATCGAAGAATTGATGCTCTCAGATTATGAGGCTGGAGAAGACTCCTGAGAATCACTTGGACCACCAGGAGATCAAACCAGTCAATCCTGAAGGAAATCAACCTTGAATATTCATTGGAAGGACTGATGCTGCTGCTTGCACTCCCGAGATCTCTGCTGCAAGCGTAGGTTTTTGGGTCTGATTCTCTCCCAAGCACACTAGGGGCTGCATAGAACCTGTCACATTGGACATCCCCTCACATCCACAGCTGAACACAGCTGGATCTGTGACCTCAGGAAGCAAATTCCTTTCCAGGGCCCAGACCAAAATGGTGGGACTGCAGCAGGGAGACATAATGTAAGGCAAGGAAGGGTGCATGTCAGGGGAAGGGCAGTTTGCTGAGCCAGGGTCAGAAGATGTGAAGCAGGGAAAGACAGAGTCAGGGTCCTCTGCTTACTGAGTGCACTTCCAGAGCTGGGCTCCTCCCACAGAAAGACACATCTCACAGAGTGCTCTGAGGATGTAACAAGAGCCCAGCGTGCGAATTTCACACACGTATGGAGGTTCTCCGCTGACCACAGGCTGTCTGTTTTGTCACTCCTTGTACCATCCTATGCTTAGCTTGGGGCCCACAGCAGCAGGTCGTTTTCTGCCCTTGATGTGCTCCAAAAATGTTGGAGAATGAATACGTACACATTTGGATTTCATCCTAACTATGGATGTCACCGGCAATGCAGGAGACCCAGGTCTGATTCCTGGGCGAGGAAGATCCCCTGGGGAAGGGAATGGCAACCCACTCCAGTTTTCTTGCCTGGAGAATTCCACGGACAGAGAAGTCTGGCGGGCTACAGTCTGTGGGGTCACAAAGAGTCAGACACGGCTAATCAACTAACACACACATGGATGTCACCAGCTGGAGACATCACTCCACCTCCAATGGCCAACAGGCGTATCTCTGAGACATCACCCCACCCACACAGAGAAGAAAGAGTGGAGATTATTACCAGAAATTGGCAGGCTGGTGGGGGTGGAGTATCTTCACTCAATAGCTCATCTCTAGGCCACCAGGCCCCCTATATGAAATGTCATAGCATCGTATGAAGGGTCTCATCCAATTTCACAGATGATGGCATTAAAATACATCTAATCCAATCCACCCCCTCCCAGTACACATGTGCATCTCATGTTAGAAACCCTCTCCCCACATCCTCACCAAGCTTCTCAAACCAGAGACCCACCCCTAACCACCCCCCTTAAGCCACTTAAGGAATCATGGTGATGAGACAGGGTAGCTGAAGAAGTATGCACAGCATTTCTAAAGCGTTTCAGACAAAGTATTTTGGAGAAATGGTACTGCTAGGTTACAACAAGCAAGAGCATATTGTGGATGAGATGGAAGATCTGCATGAATTTTTAAGATAACAAATAAGACATCAAAGAAATGGCAGGTTTCCTTGGACCTCTTCTGGCAACAGACATCCAGTCTTTCAGGAGTGCAGGTTTAATATTCCTGTCCTTTTGGAGTCTTCAGAGGAAAAATCCATACCTCTAGTGAAATGCTGTGTGCCCTCTATCATCCAAGACAAGCCATTTAATCTCGCTTTTCCAGAGCATGCGTTCAGGTGCATGCTCTATCTCTGGGATGTCCTCTCATGTTAAAGAAATTATAACCAGGCCTTCCTTTAGACTCAGAAAAGGAGAAAAATTCACTCAAATTAATTTCTCCATAGAAGATAAAATAAGGCTTGTACTTGCCTCAGTGAAAATGCCTCAGCCTTCCCAGCTGCCAGTGGAGGTGAGTGTTGGGTCCATGCATGCCTTGTTCTAGAGGCCGGTACAATGAGTAGTCTCCCACTGGAGTGGCCTGCCAGGTATCTGAGCTCCTGGAAAGTGGGGTCAGAGTGAAATGCTCCATGTATGCCCTGGGGACCGAGAGCAAAGCATTTTTGCAAAGAATGTATGGGGCTATGTGAAGTACTAAATAACTAAAAAATCATTTTGCTCTTGGCTTGGGAACTTTTTGGGCAGCAGAATGGTCTAGAACAGTGACCAATCCAATGACATTCTGGCTCACAAACGAGAGAAAACATTCAAAGGCCACCTCTGGTCATGTCAGGCACAGGTGACATTTGTCCTGGTTGTCCAGGTCACCTAGCACTCGGGTGTACAGGCATCTGTTTCCTTAGCTGCAAACAGCACAACAGATATTAAGATACACAAACCTACAGCTTCTCAACCAAATACACTGTAGAGAGGATAATCGTGATCTGAAAATTCTTCCCAGTGACAACACGCCTTACTTGGTAAATGCTGTTGAGTGAGTAATGTGCTCCCATCCCCTTGACAGGGTCTACGACGGAGCCGATTACTCCTACATTACACCTGGGGTGACCAGTGAGTCAACGCTTCCCAGGGGGAAGGGAGAGTGTTTCAAGGGCATTTAGATCAAGACATTCTGTGAAGTCTTTTAGGGAAACCTACTAGGTGTGAGGCTGTGGGAAGCACACAGAAGCAACAGAAGCCTGCGCCTTTAAGAAACCCAAGAGAGAAACAGAAAAGTAAATATCGTATACTAATGTATATATACAGAATCTAGAAAGATGGTACCGAAGAATTTATTTGCAGGGAAGCAGCGGAGAAGGCAATGGCAACCCACTCCAGTACTCTTGCCTGGAAAATCCCATGGACGAAGGAGCCTGGTAGGCTGCAGTCCATTTGGTCGCTAAGAGTCGGGCACGACTGCGTGACTTCACTTTCACTTTTCACCTTCATGCATTGGGGAAGGAAACGGCAACCCACTCCAGTGTTCTTGCCTAGAGAATCCCAGGGACAGAGGAGCCTAGTGGGCTGCCGTCTGTGGGGTCGCACAGAGTCGGGCACAACTGAAGCGACTTAGCAGCAGTAGCAGCAGCGGAGAAACCAACATAGAGAACAGACTTAAGCCATGGGGAGAGGGGAGGAGGGGGTGAGATGTATGGACAGAGTAACATGGAAACTTGTTTTACCATATGTAAAATAGACAGCTAATGGGAACTTGCTGTATGTCTCAGGAAACTCAAACAGGGGCTCTGTATCAACCTAGAGGAGTGGGATGGGGAGGGAGCTGGAAGGGGGGTTCAAAAGGGAGGGGGTATAGTATACCTATGGCTGATTCATGTTGAGGTTTGACAGAATAAAACAACAACAAAATTCTGTAAAGCAATTATACTTCAATTAAAAAATAAATTAATTAAAAAAAAAAAAAGAGGGAGGGACCCAAGAGGAACTTCCATGGACAGAGAATGTAGAAAGGCAGCCGCAGTGTCTGTTTCATGTACCTTCTGGCTGCCCTCTGTGGACATGGAGGGATGGAACCAGAGGGCAGACAGCATAGAGGGGCAGGGCCTGGGTCATACCAACTTGGCATCCATCCTGGTATCATCCCCCAAAACCTGGAATGATGGATGCCCGCTGGGATCTTGCCAACCAAACCACAGTGGCCATGCTGTTTTGGGGGAGGTGAGTGTCATCCTTGAAAAAAAAACTCGTTATTTTGAAATAATTTAAGACTCGAAGAAACTGCAAAAATAGTGCCGAGAATTCTCACATCCCCTTCTGTTATGGGCTGACTTGTGTCCCCTCCAAATTCATTAAGTTGAAGCCCTAACCCCAGTACCTCTGAGTATGACTGTATTTAGAGAGAGTTTTAAAGGGTCATTGACTCTATGCGTGCTCAGTCATGTCCAACTCTTTTGAGACCCCGTGGACTGTAGCCCACCAGGATCCTCTGTCCATAGGATTTCTCAGGCAAGAATACTGGAGTGGGTTGCCATTTCCTCCTCCAGCGGATCTTCCTGACCCAGGCATCGAACCCACGTCTCTTGCATCTCCTGCAATGCAGATGGATTCTTTACCACTGTGCCACTTGAGAAGCCCGTAAGTTTAAATGTAGTCGTACGAGTGGGCCTTAATCCAATCTGACTGTGTCCATGCAAGGAGAGGAGGTTAGGACCCAGACACACAGAGGGACAACCATGTGAGGATGCAGAAAAAGATGGCCATCTCCAGGCCAAGGAAAGAGGCCTCCAAAGAAACCAACCCTGTTCACACCTTGACCTTAGACGGACTTCCAGCCCCCAGAACTGTGAGAAAGAAAATTGCTGTTCCCCATCCAGTCTGGGCGCTCTGTCACGGCAGCCCAAGTAAACGAATGCACCTTCACACATGACCACATTCCCAAACCAGGTCAACCACGGAGCTTATTCAAACTTCACCCGTTTTGTGATCTGACTCTGTATCCTCTGTATCTGGGCTTCTCAAACCATCTGTGGCCAAGGTCTCACTCTGTGCAAATCTACCTTTATTTATTTGCGGATCTACATTTCTTTTTAAGCTACAAGCATGGGATTATTGGAAAAGTGGAATAAAAAGACTTACAAAATACAAAGCCTGATTTCTTATTATTAGATTCAGTAGACACAAAAGTAGACAGAAAATTGCCCTTTCACTTTGACGGTGAGAAGTCCTAAGTGAACACTCTCGACTTCTGTCCCCATCTTGCTGGAATCAGAGCAGCAGCTCACAGGTGGGCACTGGCTCTGATTTGGTTCGTGGGCTTCCCAAGTGGCACAGTGGTGAAGAATCCCCCTGCCAGTGCAGGAGATGCAAGAGGTGCAGGTTCGATCCCTGGGTTGGGAAGATCCCCTGGAATAGGAAATGGCAACCCATTCCAGTATTCTTGTCTGGAAAATTCCACAGACAGAGGAGCCTGGCGGGCTACAGTCCATGGGGTCAAAGAGAGTCAGACACAACCGAGCGACTGAGCATGCACGCACAATTGGGATCATAGAGACTTGGGTCCTGAACCGGGGTTGTCACCAGGCAGCGGCTGTGCGTTCAAATTCTGGACAGCCCTATGCTAACCATTCCTGTATGGCTCTGTTTCCTCAGGAGACCTAGCTTAGAGGGGTTATTGTGAGGATTAACAGAGATGACGCATGTCAATCTAGAGATGAGAACCTTGGATAAGATACCTGCAAACACGGGTCACCCCAGCTTATCAGCTGGACCAGTCTCCAAGCTCTAAGTCCTGCTTTAGAGACTCCAGGCCCACGGATGTCTCCCACAAGACGTTGTGTTATGAGGGTGTTGTTTGATCTTCACTGAACTTGGGTTTGTCATCTGATTGCTTCCAGGTCCTTCCGGAACACTGGCATCCTGGTGAACCCCCACTGGTAGCTGCAGGAGGCCCCACCCTGCGAGCTTCCTACAGTTCCAGCCGTTACTCAGCCCCGCTCAGCGACACAAGGTCACTCAAAAACACCATCTGTCCATGTGCCACCTCCTCTCCCACCTCAAAGAAAAAAGAGAAAAATGATTCTATTCTGCCTCCATGTTTTCTCCCCTACACACAGAGACACAAGCACCACTGAAGTTAAGCTTGTCTCAACCTCTACTTCTAAATTAATTTTTCTTCCTGAGGCATTTGCTGACACTCCCTTTCTGTTCTTTGCCCTTCAGAACACAGATGTCTTTGAAAGCACCAGGCCTGGGAATACTTACTGTATCCTTGCAAATCGGATAAAAAAAAAATAATTTTCTCCCAATCCATAAAAATCCCTGCTTGTCTGTTTGCCCTTTGAGTGGAGTTCACCATCAGCCCACGTGTCGACACAGAACAAAGTAAGGGGTCTATGGGATCCGATGCAAGGGCCTAACCTGGGCACCTGCCTGGCAGTGGAACCAGGAAGCAGACATCAACTTCTGGGTGTGGCTGGCTCACAAAACCTCATGGCCCCCAGTAGCCCATTTTGAATCTAGAATCAGCGGGTTTACATAAATCCATGTAGAACTTCTCAGGCCTCTCTGCCCAGGACTTCTTTAAGTCCCAACTTCTTCACTGGGACTGAATGTGACAAGTGCACACGTGTTTCAGCATAGCACACTGAGTGTGACACTCGTCCCTCTCTCCCCTCCATGTACCTGCCTGCTGCTGTCAATGGTGATAGTCATTTACAGCCCTGTGACTGATGGCCCATAATCTTGCAGGAAGATGCACCATGTGCACACGAGGAGGACTGGAAATCCCAGGAGGCCGCCTCACCCACCCTGGACTTTCGTATCCTCAGACTTCAGTGCAGTGGGTACCAGGCTGTCTTCAGCCTCAGCTCCTCCTTGTCCCCTGGTGTGTTCGTTTCTCTCTCTACCAAACTCCCCCAGCTCTGGAGTCTCACTCCCACATTTCATCCTTTGGGCTCTCCAGGCTTCAGAGCTGCCACATTTCTAACCCCCAGAGCTCCTAAGTGCCTGACTGCCTCCTTTCCCCAAGACCTCTCTCCCTCACCTTGCCAAGCCCGGCTCCACCTTCCTCTTGCAATCTCTTCCTTCAGGCCTCCGGAGCCTCTAGGAAGACCTTCACTGGCCAGGCTCTGAAATAGCTCCCAAGACATGCGGCCAAGACTGCTTACTTTTAGGTTTAGATCTGGGGTCTGTCTTTCTCATGCTTGGTTTGTTCTTAAGACCAGTCTTAACAGTGGGATTGGTGGCAAGTGGGTGACATGGAAAGGATCTCAGGCAAAAGCTCCTGGCGCTGCAGCTGCCTCTTGAATGACAGACAACCTATGAGCTTGGGCTGGGGTTTTCAAGAAGTCCCTCTTACAGCTTGAGGCTGCTGGCCTTCAGTTCTTAATTGGCTCATGGGTACATTCTTATCATTGTCTTTAAAATGAACCAATGACAGTACTTCTGCGGGGAAGGAACAAGTAGAAAAGGTGTCTAGGCTCACCGTCCTCCCCAGTAGTCTTAGAGGATACAGTAGGTGGAATGGTGTCCCCCAAAAAGGATATCTGGAAATCCTATCCTCAAGTATCTGTGACAATGACCTTATTTGGACTTAGGGTCTTTGCGAATGTGATCAAGTTAAGATGAGGTCCTCCTTAAGTGCAGAGGGTGGTGGGGGCAGGTTGAGGGGTGCTATCAAAAACCGAAGGAAAACGTGGGCACACATATACAGACACAGAGGAGCACACTGTGTCAAGAGACAGGCAGACGCCGAGGGGAGAAGCCATGCAGCGAGGCAGAGGCTGGAACAAACGTGTCTGCCAGCCAAGCAACACCGAGACAGGCAGCGAGCACAGAATCTGGAGAGAGAACGGGCCCTGCTGGCACGTTGATTGCAGACCTCCAGCCCCAGGGCTGTGAGAGAATTAATCTCTGTTGTCTTAAGGCTGCTGGTTTGTGGTCCTTTGTTGCGGCGGCCCCAGGACCCTCCCACCTAGCGTCTGAATCAGGAGCCCCCCTCTGGGTTCCCCACCCTAAAGCCCTGGGCTCTAGGAGCCACTGCTGATGCCTGCCACTCCTCTCAGACTATTTCCATCTGGGGAGCGGCCAGCACTGCTTCCCTTCCAGCCTCTGAGCTGAAGCTACATCTGGAAACTCTTCTCACCCTTAATTGTTCTTAATGCTTTAACACACTGAGTGACTAATGGGCTCTAATTGGACAGCTCCGGCGCAAAGGGGGTGCTCTGACAGCGCCCTCTGCCACCCGCCCAGCCTCCTGGGCTGCTCACTCCCAGAGTTCAGAGGTCACCAACCAAAAATATCAGCCCACCCCTGCCAACAAGCAGTTTCATCCTTCAATCAGCAAAACACGAGGCACAGAAAAGGATATCAGAAAAGTCCAAAGCAGATGGGACAAAATATCACTGGTGCCACCGAGGTTTGTGATCTGCCCGGGACAGACAGAGAGGTTCTTGGAGGCAAGTGTGTTTGTCGTTCATTCGTGTCCAACTCTCTGAGACCCCCTGGACTATATAGCCTGCCAGGCTCCTCTGTCCATGGTATTCTCCAGGCAAGAATACCAGAGTGGGCAGCCATTCCCTTCTCCAGGGGATTTTCCTGATCCAGGGGTTGAACCCAGGTCTCCCCTGCATTGGAGGCAGATTCTTTACCGTTTGAGCCACCAGGGAAGCTCTTGGGAGGAAACCCAGCAGTAGTCAATTAGGTGAATGTTTAAGAGCCTGGAAGAGTCCAGCCACGGAGAAACAGGGTCCAGGCCTTCCTCATGCAATTAGAGGAGAGGAAAGGGGACAGAGAGAGAGAGAGAATGAATACAAGGAGAGGGTTCCAGACTCCTCCCCCTCCCGCACGGGCATATCCGCAGAACTTGTTCTAGCCATAAAGGTTCAGAAGCAAGGATTAAAGCTGATCTCAGTACCCTCCCAAATCTTCTTTTCCAAAATACATTTGGCAATAGAAGAGCAACCACCGGTGTTTCTAGGAAGATTCGTCTTTCCAAAGGCTGGCTTCAGCTAAAGTCTTCGAATTAAAATATCAGGCGTGAGAAGCAAATAAAAGGTGATTCTGCAAGAAGGGAAAAACCCCAGCCTCATCGTTCAGGTGGGTATTACCTGTTCCACCCAGCAGCCACCAGGACTTCCTCATGCATGGCAGGAATGTATTAACTGCAAGTGTCAGAGAAACATCCCATTAGCTTCTGGTGTAACTAGATAAAGTCACGCTCTCCGTCTCCCCACCACCGGGGAGACATTTACCTCGATGCTCCAGAAAGCTCCGTGTGCATTAATATTGCTGATGCGGGCAGCCTCTGCTGCAGCTTGGCCCCCCGAGGGTGCCATGTGATGGATTCCAGTTTAACAGCTTTTAAAAACAAGCCGACAAGAGATGAGCGTGATGGATGATGCAGGAAGCACGCTCATTCGGAAATGATTTATGGGAAGTCGCATGTTGCCCCTCAGGGGTCCATCCCCTAGGGTGGGGGCTGGGGGTAGACAGACGAGTTCTAATGTTGTGGGTGGGGAACAACAGCCCAGAATGCCAGCTGCACAGCCACGGCACACCCACGCCTGACCCAAGACGAGTGTGGCAGCCCCTGCCGTGGTCACACACTGTCCCCTGTGCTGGAAAAGGTGCCACTGGCCCAATCCAAAGCCACTCTTTCTCGGATGAGAGGAGTAAACCCTGGTGTGGACCCTTCCCTGCCCCTGCAGGTTTTAGGAGCACCTCTCAAGAGGCTAGAGGTCAGACTTTGCTCATCTCCAGAACAAAGAGTTTCCCCCACCCCAGAACACATCTGGAGAAGAAACAGCCTGCTGTGCCCTCTCAGCACCAGGCTTTGGAAGGAGTCAGACTGTCCAGTGAGCGTGAAGACAGGGAAGGGAGAGAGAAAGGGGAGGGTCACGAGCAGAAGAGCAGGTGACGCCCGGCGAGTGTCTGTTCCCAACGCGGACAGGCGGGTTCCCTCCCTGTTGATCTGGAGGACCCATCTGCCCCAGCCTGTGCCCCTGTATGTAAGAGACAAATCTCACTTTACGGCAGATTCATATCCACCCATGTTTTTAATAAGGACTCAGAATTTACCATACAGTAAAATCCAAATCAAATCCTTATTTGAAGGATGAGCCTCCGGGTGGGTTATAATTTATGGGACACTTTCCAAGGCAGAAGAAGGGAGCCAGGGATGGAACGATGGCTAGGAAGGAAACAGCTTTCCCTCTGTGCCCTGGGCTGACCCTTTCTGCCCCGACTTGACCTCGAGGCTCCATCGAGGACACATCTGCAGTGACCAGGAGATACACGTGCAGTCTCGCACGCCACTGGGAAGGGAACAGCCTGCTCACCCGAGCGAAGGCTCTTCCCTGTAGCCTCTCCATCACTGATCCTAGAGCACCACTGGGGAGCACCTTCTCTAGGAGACCTTCCACTGTGAAAGGGCATGGAAGATGTGTATTTGCAGGGGCTCCATAGGCCCCGTGTTGGCATCTGCTATTCCCCAAACCTCCCTCTCCCGGGTAGACTGTTCTCCAAAATGTCTGCTCCTGCTGCCCACGACCAAGTCATGGATGAGGCGGCCGCTGGGAGGGAGGAGCCAGCTGGGATGCCTGCTGCCCTACCCTTTATTCTCCTTCTGGACCTCAGCTCTGGGTGTACGGGCACACCCGGATAGTAGGTTTGGCAGCCCCCTCTGAAGCCTGCATCTGGATCCCATTGAGAAAAGCAGGGGGCACCACGACTGGGTGGCAGGGTGTCTGCAGGGGGTCAGCAGCCAGCACCCTGATCACTGATGGATGTGCTTGGCCCTCTCCCATCAAGAGGCCCACCCTCCGACCTGGAGGTGATCAGAAGGTGATACAGAGCCCAGTTCCCTCTGCAGGCCTCATGCTACTCAGGGCGAACAGGACACCAGGGTCTTCTCTTTGATGCCTCTCTTTCCTGGACTTCACCCCAATGGAAGGGAGAAGAGCCTTGATGTGCATTTCCTGTTTCCCAACAGCAAGCACACCTTCAGAAGCCACAAAGGGGCCAGAAAGGGCGTGTGCGCCCAGAAACAGCTCCAGGTGGAAAAGGAGCTTGGGTAGCCAGCCCACCCAGCCCCAGATGGCCGGACCAGCCATCGGGATCGGTCGGTCCCTTGCTTTCAACTTCCACGACACCAAGCACTTACTGTTTTAGGAGAACACTGATTCTCAAACACACAGAAAGGCAAGGCAGCTGGGCCCTGCAACCTCCTTCACAGAGGCAGCAAGAATTATCTTCCAAAGATTCATGGAAAGCACAGCACTTTGAGTACTGCAAGTTGTTCTAGCAAATTATCGAAACTGAGGCAGTTGTGGGAACCTGTGAATTTGCAACCACTTGGTCAGAAGTGCAAATGTCCTTGAGACCTGCAGCTAAAAGTAGGGCACTCTTGCGGGGGACAGGCCCTAAGCCTGTGAGGCCTGCCAATAACTCCAGGGTTGAAGTACAGTCCAGCCACTGGGGGAGGGAGCGGGGCAATTACGAGTTCCCTCTAGAGCCAGATGAAGGCACCGGATCCCATCCCTGGGCCACAGGGGAAGGTGCACGGAACCAAGCAAGGGAGGGTCAGACCCCCACCTTGGCCACCGTGGCATTTCGTGCTGACACTAGACGGTGGACCGAGTGCCCTGTCCACCCTCCTTCCTGGAATAACCGCTCCCCGCCAGGCTGATGGATTTCAGCAGCCACTCCTTACAAAATCCCACCCAAGGCATTCCTGCAGTCCTGCGATTCTCCCCGTCCTTCTCCTTGAAGACACAGAAGACCCCACAACCTGCAAACTGGAGCCAGCAGAAGAAGGTCCCTGTCATTCCTTCATGTAAAATAAAATCTCCTCATTAAGATGTGTTTCCATCACAAATGCAAACTCCGAGCACGGGTGTGGTGGTGGGCAGGCGCGGCCTTACCTGGAGTGGCGGGTGAGGTGGTTCTGAGGCAGCAGGGAGGCCCCCTTGGTGTTCTTTCTCGGGCTCTCCTTGGGATGGAGTGTTACTGGGGAGGAGCGAGTATCAGCAGGAAAACCTTCAGAGTCTCAGAGGCAGCTTTCCAACCTGAAGGAAAAAAAAAAGGAAAAATGTAAATGCCTTTGAAGCCAACATCCCTTTTCTTAATATATAAAACAAACACTGGTGTTAATAAACAAGAGAAGAGAGAGCAGCTTCGAAGCCAATTTGTTGCCACCAGGGATCGCACCCCCAGGGAATCAGGGGAACCTTGTGAAAAGCAAATCATTAGAGCCGGACTGCTGCCCAGGGTGGGACATCCTCTGTAGCTCGCCCAGCTCTCTTGCTGTGGAGCCCTGCCCCCTACCCCTCCGTGATTCTCTGGCCCCACTGTGCCCGTCTCACCCCGCTTTGTCTCTCATCCCCGCCCCCCCCCCCCACCCCGCTCTCACTCCCCGCCTCACCCAGTTCAGATTCCAGGACCCATGGCCACACCACCTCTGACAACTGCCTTGTCCTTCTCATTCTAACAGATTCCCTTGGTGCCTTCACTCTCCTGATGCGTCCCCCCAACAGTGTCCTATTTCACTGGGAGGCAATACCCAAATTTGCTACAATGGCCTGCAAACCAGGTCAGTCCAGGTTTGGGGACTTTGAAGCTTACACGGTTTGGGGGGTGAGTGTGTCCTTTTCTAAGAAAATGAGACAAGATTGTGGATGCAAAAGTAAGGTGCAGGGTCTTACCAGGGGCTCCACAGGTGCATAGGGCAGGTCGCTCAGTCGTGTCAGACTCTTTGGGACCCCATGGACTGTATAGTCCATGGAATTCTCCAGGCCAGAATACTGGAGTAGGAAGTCTTTCCCTTCTCCAGGGGATCTTCCCAACCCAGGGATCAAACCCAGGTCTCCCACATTGCCGGCAGATTCTTTACCAGTTGAGCCACAAGAGAAGCCCAAGAATATCGGAGTGGGTAGCCTATCCCTTCTCCAGCAGATCTTCCTGACCCAGGAATCGAACCAGGGTCTCCTGCATTGCAGGCCGATTCTTTACCAGCTGAGCTATCAGGGAAGCCCTATGGGTGCATCCCTTCATGGTAAGTCCTCCTCTACCCACAGGACCCTTGGTACTGCAGCCTCCTGCTGTACCACTGGCCCCTCCCCCTACCATGCCCACTCCCTGCCTCCCCCATCCTCTGCAGTCCCCAGGCCTCCCAGCTGTGCCTCCAGACCTAAGCATGCCTCCTCCCCCTCCCCCACCCCACATCACACCTCTCTACCAGCTGTTACATGGACTGCACTCCCCTACCTACGCTGGGGTTTGCCCCCACGAGGGATTCCATTACAAGACACTTTTCCAGAGAGGTCATCTGGAAACCAAACACCTTACCAGAAATAACCACCACCCCCTTGGTACTCCTTTCTCCTTTTCCCCATGAATTTTCCCAGTAATTATTGAATCTGCTGTTACACAGATGCACTTGTTGCCAGTGGTCTTTCTTTCCTCCTCCTTCAACCCAGAATGCCAACTTCTGGGGCAGACACTTGATCTGTTTTATTCAATATATCTCCAGTGCCTGGAACACGCCTAGCACATAGCTGGAGCTCACTCAGTATTCATCGAGCGAGTGAATAAACAACCCCCAACTTTTATTCTCGTTTCACACTCCTAGATTTACTTAGAACAGTGTCTCATAGCAGTCTTTAGAGCAGGAGTTCCCAGGAAAACAGAAGGGATCTGGTTGTTTGTGTTTATTTTGTTGATGGTGGCTAGTTAGGTTTTGTAGAGGGTAGGAGGCACCTGGGCCTTGGAAGTCTTTTCTTTGCTTAATTTATCTCACACCAGTGAGTATGCCATTAGGCAGAAAGGACACATAAAGGGGATCCATTTAGGGGATCCATCCTGATCAGTCCAGAAGGACTGGCTCTAGGGAGGGCTTGTGAGGTCTTGTTGGCCAGGGGATGGTTCAGCTCCGCCCCCCACCCTACCCCAGTGGAAAGACTCCCATTGGCATGTCCCCAGAAATCTCACAACAGAGCTTTGAAACATAATAAAGAAAAAATTGTCAGTTTTTTCCTTTTCTTAAAATCCAGTTCCCAAAGAGAGAGGTGGGCCCCATCCCAAATGTCAGGGCCAACCTCACAGAGTGCTGCCAACTGCAGAGAAACGCGTGGGCACATCCCCTTTTCAGTGGCCATTCGTGCCAGGCACGGAGCCAGGACCTGAGCATGGGAGAGGCCGGGAACAGCCCTGAGCTCCACAGGCCATTTTTCAATGGGAGAGATAAGTGCATGATCTGATTCTCCCAGGTCAGTGGGCTACATGCAAGGAGATGGATGGCTGGGGGAGAGGGGCTGGGGAGAAAAGGGGCTCAACTGGGAGTGGAGGGAGCCCACATGCAGGCAGCTCCAGGTAGTGACCCCAGCTGTTGGGACAAGAAGGCAGGTAGGCCGGCTTCTCATATAATAAACGCTTGATTCTCAGCAGCCAGTGCAAAAGGCAAGGGCCGGCGTTCCTTTTCCACCAGACCTGCTGGATCGGGAGCAATTTGGGGCTGTGGATGCAGCCCAGCCAGGCCCACGCCCCGTGCCCCTGCTACCTAAATCCGGGAAAGAAAGCGATAAAGAGAAGGGCACAGAGACAGGGAGGACAGAGCAGCAAGAATCCAACGGACGTCCCCAAACTCCTCCAGTCACCAGCGCCTGGATTGCCATGTCCGATCCTCCGATCTGGGCCGCCTTCTCCAGGGTCAAAGTCATGTCCCCCACCTGCCCATCACCCGACTCTGCCCCCCACACAGTGCCTGCTGAGGCAGACTGGAGGGGCCCCCTCCCCAGCTCCGTGTGTTTTCCTCCACCCGAGCTGGATGGGAGATTATCTAACAGCTTGTCCCTGACTGTAGCGGCACATTTTCCCTCACTCCTCAGTAGGAAACACCATCCATCACACATGGCACAGAAGCCAAGCCCACAGTTTTGGGGCCCGCAGGGCCCACCCAGGTGGAGAACCCTGGCTCCCGGGCTGCAGAGGAAGGAATCGGTCCCTTCCTGCCCACAGAGCCCAGCGGCGGTGGTTGGGCGGGCGAGGTAAAGGCTGAGCAGTGAAGTCACCAGGGTGCCTCTCTCAAGGCCCACACGATTGGCTCAGTTGATACGGCAAAAAGCAAAGAGGCCAAGCTGTCCAGGGTGGGGCCCAGGGTCAAGGCCACAGCCTGTCATATCGGACTCTGGACTCTGAGGCAAAAGAGTTGGACTGGCTGCAGGAGGGAGCTGAATCTTCCTCTTTCTTGGAATTACATTTCTTGTGCCCCCACCATGTGCCACGCTCAGTGCCAGGCACCTGTGGTTCCAGCCTCTGCCAGGGCACACCCTGTGTAGGAGGCAGGCAGGGGCCTCCAGCTGCTGCCCTGCAACCTGCCAGGCCTCCTCACCCTCCACCACTGCAGGGAGGGAGGGGGTGTGGGGCCCTCTGAGGCCCCACGCCCACCCCCCCACACCCCTGCAGAACCCCAGGGTCACTGGGGCACAAGGGTTTACTGTTGGCCAGGACTCTTCCCTGCCCCCTCTACCTGCTTCAGGATCCACACTCCTGGCATTAGTGATGGGGGTTTTCAAAATAATTTGGGGATCGACAGAGGCCTATTTCCTGGGAAGCCTGGAGATATGATACAGAAAAGGCCTTGGATCTGGAAAGTACCAGGCATGGTCCTGCCAAGGGCGTGGGGCAGGCAGCCTGGGCAGGAGGGAAGGCTGAGTCTGAGAGGACAGTAAAGAGCCCATTCCCACTGCCAGCCACCCCCACCCTGACCACCACCACATCTCAGCTGTGGACTGAAGTCTCCCAGGCCTGTGCCCCAGTCTGACCACTCCAGCCCACTGTGGCTGCTGAGCCAGCCGGACCCTAACCCCTAGCTCTGCTCCCAAGGTGGCTGGAGGCTGGAGGCTGCCTTTGGCACTCCAGCCCCAAAAGGCTTCCTGTTGGAGTCTTGCCACTGGGGAGAAAAGACGGAAAAATAAACACCTGGACTTCCAGAAAGTGTCTTCTTCAACAAATAAGGCAACACAGAAAGGGGCCCAAGCCCCATTGGAGGCTCCTTCTAGAAGAGACTGCGTGGATGACAAGGTCCTCTGGCCACCCTCAGACTCCAGCCCTCCAGACGAGCAGCTACACAGCCTCCAGCTCTGCCAGGGACCGGGCAGTCTCCCCTCCATTCCTTTCTGAGGCCTCCTGTCCTCTGCCCCCCGTGGGGCTGGACACTGTCCTGAGGGGCTGAGCAGGGGTGTCGGTCTGAGAGGGAGGGGGCTGAAGGGAGTGAGGAGGTGGGGAGAGATGAAAGGACTGGAGGATGGAGGAAGGGAGAGGGAACGAAGAGGGAAGAAGGGTTGGACCATCGTCATTGAAGTAGTACTGAACCGAGTCCTGCGAGGGCAGACTGGTGTTGACCTTTGCTCACCACGGCTCCTGGCACCCGGCCCAGGGCTGCACACAGTAGGCGCTTGGCCAATATTTGTTAAGTGAACGATGAAAAGAAGAAGGGAGGCGCGTCTGGGTGGGCAGTGTGCACACGAGTAACGTTTCTCATTAAAATTCCCAGCCAACCTGAAAACCGACACGTGGAATTAACTGTTCTTAATTATTGCCTGTCAGCGGGATGGTCTCTGACTCCCAGAGGTAGAATGACCTTCACGTTCTGCTCAGCAAAGCCGACAATCCAGGCCCACCCAAGACCCCTCAGGCTCACAGCTTCCTGCAGAGAAAGGTCCAACAGCCAAGCAGATACTCTGGATTTGCTTCCAAATCTCCCAGAGAAAGGTTCACTGGGACTTCAGGGCCCAAGGACAGGTTGGCGAGAGAATAGTCCTTTGTAATGTACAAGTTACCCGAGGAAGAGGCTTTATTCACAGGACTCAGGTGGAGGCAACCCAGAGAAGCAGAGACAGCGGGTGAGCTAACATGGAGCCCTCCCTGGAGCGCCCTCACTGGGCCGCCTGCCAGCACACAGCACCACTGGGCGTCGGGGTGTGCACAACGGCGCCTCCTCTGGGCAGATGTGGTCCTGCAAGTGCAGCCCTTCATCTGCTCTGATCAAGGCACAGGACACCTGCCCCATGACAGACTGGGTGACTTTTCTGGAGCCTCTGGGGCATCGGGGCAGGAGGAACTTGGAGCATGTTCTCCTCCAGCTAGCCCCATCTCTGACGTGCTGTGTGACCCAGGACAAGCAGAACTAACAGCCCTGACCCTTTGCCCCCTTGACTCGTCCAAAGAGCCTCCTGTGTGCAGACGCGCGCCAGAGATCGGGACGCTCCATGAGGCATGGCGTCTGGAACGTCACCTGATCAGCTCCTCCCAGAAGCACAGGGGTAATACATTCAGAAGGCTTTGCACTAAATCAGAGGCATTTTCTCCTAATGCTTCAAGGAGCCAAATGAGCTCTCAGGGCCCCCAGAGCCACAGGCCTCTTCATGAAGGTCAGCCATGAACACCAGGAGCCACCTAAGGCAGTCGGCCGGGGGGGGGGGGGGGGAGGGGGGCGGCGGCGGCGGGGGGCGGGTGGGCAGGATGGAGTAGAGGGGACTCCATTGGTAATAGCGAAGATTTTTCCCAAGGACTCTGAAATCTTCAGAAATCAAGTTTTGGAGATTTTTTTGTACCTTGTTTGGTTGTTTTAACGAGGACACTAATACTGCCAGAGATGTGCCAGCCTCCTTGTGTGGCTTCCCACAGGGACTCCAGAAATGGAAGCTGAAAAATCCCAGAGGACTCAACATACACATCTTAGAAATGGGCCTTTCTCCCCAAACCACACATTCCTGCTGCATCTCATTGCAGAGGAGGGAGGCTTTTAGTTCTCCAGTTTGGTCTGGTAGAAAGTAAAAGAAGTTCAGAGTGATGGCATAGATTTGCCATAGAAACAGAGAAATAGCCTGGTGGTTACCAGAGGCAGAGGACTGGGGCAGGGGGGCGGTGGGGGGAATGGTGAAGGTAGTGAGTAGGGACAAACTTCCAGTTAGAACATGAACACATTTGGGGGCATAACACTGCATGATGACAGTGCTGCGAAGGGAAAGTGAAAGTCGCTCAGTTGTGCCCGACTCTTCGAGACCCTATGGACTGTAGCCTGCCAGTCTCCTCTGTCCATGAAATTCTCCAGGCCAGAATTCTGGAGTGGGTAGCTGTTCCCCTCCCCAGGGGATCTTCCCAACTCAGGGATTGAACCCAGGTCTCCTGCATTGCAGGTATGTTCTTGAAAGTTGCCAAGAGTAGATCTTAAAAGTTCTCATCACAAGAAAAAAAAAATGTAACTATGTGAGGGTGATGGATATTACTAGGCTAATTATGGTGATCATTTTGCAATAAATACAAATATCAAATTATTATGTTGTACATCTTAAACAATGTTATATGTCAATTACATCTCAATAAAACTGAGAAAAAATTCAGAATAATGGCAGGGATTCGGTATTCAATTTTAAAAACCATCCAAATATCCAAACCAAACAGGGCTGCTTATCCTGCTAACTATTGCTTGTTGCTGTTTTAGTCACCAAGTCGTGTCTGACTCTTTTGCGACCCCATGGACTACAGCCTGCCAGGCACCCTTGTCCATGGGATTTCCTAGGCAAGAATACTGGAGTGGGTTGCCATTTCATTTTCCAGGGGATATTCCTGACTAGGGGATCAAACCTGGGTCTCCTGGAAGGCAGGTTCTTTACTGCTGAGGTACTAGGGAAGCCCCCTGCTAACTATGAATGCAAGCATGCTAAGTTGCTTCAGTTGTGTCTGACTCTTTGTGACCCTATGGACTGTAGTCCACCAGGCTCCTTTGTCCATGGGATTCTCCAGGCAAGAATACTGGAGCAGGTTGCCAAGCTTTCCTCCAGGGGGGCCTTTCCAACCCAGGGATCGAACCCATGTTTCTTATGTCTCCTGCATTGGCAGGAGGGTTCTTTACCTCTCGTGCCCCCTGGGAAGCACCCCCTGCTAACTGTACCCATTTGTTAAACTGCGGAGTCCTCATACACTTGCCTGCAAGGCACTGTTTTCCTTCCTTATTTTTCTCTGAAACCTGCTTCTCCCTGTGAGCCAGGGTCCTTTCTCCCATCTTCTCTCTTCTGTCTCTCTCAAGGCATCTCTCAGGGATGCTGACGGCATTCCCCTCAATTTCTCAACACACCTATTCCTTCTCACTCTTCTTCCCCCAAAACATGAGTTAATAACCAAAACCGGAGCTTGAAATGAGAGTCAAGCTAAGAAAGCCAAACTTGCTATTTCTTTAACCAGGAGAAGAACATGAAGCATCACATTTCAGTTGTAAAGATTATAGAGGATATGTAATATTCTGAATAAATGAATCTCCTCCTCCCATTTTTAAACCACTCATGTGAAACCAGCTCCGTTCCTAACTCCCCTCATGCCTTATCAATCCTTTCTCTGGCAAAAATAATTTGGGTTTTATGATTCTGGCATCTAGTGGGAGTATGTGACAATTTTAATGTAGCTCCGCTGCTGTTGCTTCTTCTTTTTTTAATACCAGTGTGTTTTAATAATAGTGTACCTTTAGGTATTGTTGAAATGCTGCATTATTCAATGTAGCCGACAGGAATGGGAAGGGCCTCGTGTAATTTATGTGTCCCTGGTGCTGTGTTTAAGGCTTGTGAAATGGAGGGGTGTCATTTGGGAAGCAATTTTCCCCAAGGTCGAGGAAAGCAATTTCTGGAGGAGCGGCTAGAAACTGTGACCCGACTGACAGCCAGGCTCAGGCTGGGGGCTCAGAACCGCTGACGTGAGGCTGGGACCAGTGGCCAAGGGACTCCAGGCCCCGACCCCGAAATGTTCCCAAAACACAGGAGAACTCCAGTCTAGCTACTGCTGGCTCCCTGGGGGCCTTGAAGGCGGCCGGTGCCTTCTTTCTCATGGAGTGCTGGACACACGCCAGCAAGGTGGGCCATGGCGTTAGACCCAAGTGGTCTGCAAGGCTGGCTGAAAGGCTGGCAGGTGGGTAATTAATAGCTGAGTCTTGGGCAGTGGTGGGGACACCAGGGAGTCACGTGCAAGCCCAAGCAACTCTCGATGAGATGGCCTTGCCAAGGGCTTGATCCAAAGCCTTCTCAGTCTCTGCTGCCCACTTCCCTGCTTCCCTCACCAAACCAGGGGTGCCGTGTCTAGGAACTGATGACCGAGACCCTGGAATGGTTAACTAGGTCTGTTCTAGACTCAGGAGACTTCAGGTCATCTAGTTCCCACATTCTGGCCCTTCCAGAAAGCACCATTCCTGCGCTGAGTCCATCAAGTCCCTTCTAGATGCTAGGAACACAGGTCAGAGATGCCACCCTGATCTGCCCCCAAGGGACTTGCAGAGGGAGAGATGACAATAAACCAAAAATCTGGGCCAAAGTGGGCTAAGGGCTCACACGGATGGCAAGCTCCAGAGAGCAGACCTTTGTTTTGCTCGGTGCCATGTTCCTGGCACCTAGAAGAGTGCCTGACATGTGGCAGGTGTTAAATGAGTGCGTTCAAGTGATGGGATGAAGGAGTGAAGTGCCACTGAGAGGGATGGGCAGAGGATGTGTGGAGCCCAGGGCAGAGGCTCCCCCCTCATCCTGAGACCGTATTCTTGCTCCCAGAGGAGGTGCCAACCTTGGAGTGAGTGAGAGACTCAAGGAGAGAGGAGGCAGAGACAGCAGGTGCAGAGCCAAGCAAGGAGGAGCAGGCGAGATGTCTTCCAGGGATGCAGATGATGGGGCAGGAGGTGTGGGATTGGAGGTACCGAGGACGACACTGGCCAGCAAGTCAAGAATCAGATCCTGGAGCACCTTGAACGTCACACCAAGGGCTTTAAAAGATCTCTTCAAGAATTTCAAGCAGGAAACGAGGCAGATGTGTGCCTTACAGATGCTTGCTCTCGTGCCAATGTGGACAGGATGGAGGGAGTACAAACCAAGGCAGGAATCTCAATCAGGAGGCTGTCACCAGGAATCAAGTGAGAAACTAAGATTTGGGAAAGAGCAGAAGGAGGTTGGTATGATAGACAGGACTTAGGGAAGGTTACATCGAGGAGGCTTCAGCTGGCTTCATAGTTTATAACCTACCTTTTACACTTCTGCATATGTTAACAATTGCATAATACAATTTTTCCAGGCTTGTGGAGTTGGACATGTGTTCAAAGAGCCCCTGGTATGTCGGGGGTGGGGTGATATTTGGTAGATGGTTGGGTGCTGGGATCTAAGACTTAGGAAACAGTCTTGTCTGCTTTAGAGATTGTGGCAGCCCACCTCCAAGGTGGCCCCTATAATTCTCACCTCCAATCCTCTTATGTAGCCCCTGCTCACGTCAGACCAGGGCTGGTCTGGGTAACCACGAGAACATGGCTGAAGCGACGGTGGATCGATTCTGAGGTCAGGTCATACTCACTCGGGGAAGCTGGCCACCGTGGCATGAGGACACTCAAACGGCCATAGTGAGTGAGGCCTCCTGTCAGCAGCCAGCATGCTGACTGCAACCTTTCAAAAGACTCGGAGCTACAAGCACTCAGCTCAGCCACCCCCAGATTCCTGAATCTCAGAAACTATGAGCTAATAAGTGATTGTTGTCGGAAGTCACTACATTTTAGTGTAATCCATTACAGAGCAATAGCTAAATAACCCAGGAATTTCCAAAATACAAATGGTGGCTGAAGACATGGGCGTAGATAAGAACACCAATGAGAAGATGGGAGTATAGAACAGGTGATGAGAAGGAATACCTGAGACACCCCAGGAGTTTGTGGGAGAAAATGGAGGAGCAAGGAAGATGAGACTGCAAAATACCACAAAAGCCCAAGGCAGGGGCGTTCTCAGAAGGAAGGCAACAGAGTCTTCAAAGAGGTCCAGCAAGATTGGAGTTCTAAGGGACCCAGCTGTCTCCCACCGTCCCCAGGTGAGAGCTTCTCACTCACTGCTTCCTTGTGGGACTGCTGCCTGCATCCCATCTCTCGTCCTCAAGTGGCAATCACATCTCTAATGCGAGGCTTTCCCGGCACCTCAAGCTAGCGTAGTCCCCAGCTCTGTGGTCACTCTCTCGGCACTTGTTACAAACTAATCATATTTTGATTTATTTCTTTACTTAATCATAGTCTGCGAGAGCTTGGAAATATCTGTTTTGTTCACCACTGTAAACCCAGCACCTGACATATACTGCTGCTGCTGCTGCTGTTTCGCTTCAGTTGTGTCCAACTCTGTGCGACCCCATAGACGGCTGCCCACCAGGCTCCTCTGTCCCTGGGATTCTCCAGGCAAGAACACTGGAGTGGGTTACCATTCCCTTCTCCAATGCAGGCATGCATGCTAAGTTGCTTCAGTCGTGTTCAACTCTGTGTGACCTATGGTCGGCAGCCCACCAGGCTCCTCTGTCTGCAGGATTCTCTATGCAAGAACACTGGAGTGGGTTCCCATTTCCTTCTCCATGACATATACTAGGTTCTTGATATTTGCATGAAAAGTCACATGAATGAACAAGTGAATGGAAAGATCAAAACTCTGATTCTCACCTAGTGGCCCCCGATAACTGGTAGACAAACCATCCCTTCCCTCTTCTCCCCTCCACTTCACCACACACCGTTATAGGGATAGGGCCCCTTGGCTGTGAAGAAAAACACAGTTGGATTGGGAGGGAGGAGGTGAGGAAAGAGAGAAGACTCTGAAAGTAACTCGATGAGCTCTTGGGGAAGAGGCTGGAGGAAGTCCAAGTGGCCACCATACTTCCTCCAGGCATTCAGCAAACCTGGAGAGCCTGTGCCACACGGAACTAGGCGGTGGGAACCAAGGGTACATCCTGCATGGCCCCTCAGCAGTTCACAGTCTAGTGGGGAAGTAGGCAGACAGGGGCGTCTAAGGGGTGAGTCTGGGAGGGTGTGTCCCCCACCTTGCCACCTCCACCTGGGGGATCCTGGGTAAATTGCATAACCTCTCCTTCCTTCATTGGCTCACCCACGAGGGGCCACTCCTGCCATACAGGTGGTGATAACACCACCTTTTGCCCTCCACCTGCAAAACACTGAAGCCTGGGTGACAGCATGGGTGTGCACTGCCATGACTTACACAGGAAATTGCCATACACTCCGATGGATGCTACAGAAGGGGTGCACAGAGCACTGTGGACGCAGGAAGGGTGAGAGTGTGACCGACTTTCGGAAGGAAGTAACAGCAGAGCCAAGCACAAAGAGTAGATCAGAAATGCAGGAAGGAGGCCAGGTAGGGGAGCCTCACCAGCCAACTGAGGAGGCCTGAACGCAGGGCAGGTGGCAGGAGAGACAGGACAGCTTGGGGCTGAAGGCCCCGAAAGGCCCACTGAAGAATTAGCTCAAACCTGCCTTGGCTCACTGGCCAAGTCCTTTGGCCAGTGGCATATATCAGAAAGTCAATCCCTCTGACAGACACACTTGGAGAGAACCCACCTTGGTATCACAGAGCTGGAGGTCAGCGATTTTCACCAGAACTAGGAAGATGGGCAGGTGTAGGGGGGAGTCTGGAGCAGACCAAGTAAGCCCCATCTTCAGGCCACATCTGTTCACAAAGCAGACTCTGCAGTTTGGGCCCGGGGTGAAGGGCAGCCCACTCCCCACGGTTAAGCCTCACTCTGCTTCCTGGGCATTATCCAAAGCCCACCCCCAGGAAAAGATCAAAGCCACCTCTTCACACCTGTCCCCTTTCTTCTGCCCTCCTGCAGGCCAGGGACACCGCCTCAGGGATGCTCTCCTGGGCAGGGACGGGGACAGGGGAGTTACCCCAGCACTGATCAGGTTTGGCTTCTTGCTGCTGGCATAGTGAGACCCTGGCCAAGCTTTCTAGAGGGCCTGATGGGAGGGGCCCGAAACACCCTCCAGGAAGGAATCCCTGGGCTTCAGGAGTGAAGGAGCTGGGAACACGGGGGCAAATGGAGGTGTAGAGGCCGCGCAGGGAGCGGAGATGTGGAAAGGGGAGAGCGTACAGGGCGGGGCGGTGGGCGCGGGGCGCAGGGAGGTGTGGGAGGGACACGGGGCCCGAGATACCTGGAGATGGGGTACACTGGGTAGGGACAGGGCTGCAGCCACATGGGTAGAGTCGCAGAGGGTATAGACCTGAGGGAGGGGCGGGAGGAGGGGGGCTGGCAGGTCGGAGGGGAGGTGTGGGGGAGGGGCGCAGAGGTGGGAACTAGGTGGAGGGAGGTGGGGAGGGCTCGGCAGGTAGGGTCGAAGGAGCTGTCTGGGGTGGGGGGGCCGGGGGTTGGGGGTGAGGATGAGACTCCTCTGCAGTTGCTCCAGCCCCTCCCAGGTGGGCCGAGCAGACAGCGCAGCACCACTGGATCAGATTCCTTCTCCCTTATCTTAGCGCTGCCCCGCATCCGTGCGGTGGAAGCACAGCATTTGGTGATAGGATTTCGATGCTGAACAGCTGACGTTTTCTCCAGACTGGCTTTACATCACCAATGGAAGGGACCAAGACCTTAACAGGATTCTAAATCTTGCAAAGTGGAAAGAAATGGAGAGGGCAGAATGGAGACTCCTGGGGCTCCCTCCCGAGGACACTTCGATGCCTGCATGGACCAGCATTTTGAGGTGCTGATAGGAGGGGTGCTAAGGACTTTGGGGGTGTAGTGGCCTTTGGGTCATAAAAGCCAGTGGGCCTGAGTGAAGACTCAGTCTTTGCTCTTGCAGTGCAGGAACCGAAATGACTATTTCCCTGCCCTGGGGTCCTTCAAGTGCCCGACCTGGCTCTGAGTCCTCCATTCTGTTGTGCACTCCCAGGTCTGGGGGTTTTCTGGAGCCTGACTGTCTCCTGGAAGGTTTTTTAAATGTTCCCCCTGTTGGGCCACACCTCTCTCCCTGGGCACAGGGAATGCAGTTCAAGCCTGAGCATCAGGAAATAAAACTTAAAATGGTAAAGTGCTTAAAAAAAAAAAAAAATATATATATATATATATATCTCACCTAGCTACTGTAACCACATGTCCTTTGCACAAACATTCCAAGAATTCCCCAGGGGCCCTGCTGTGGGATAATTCGCATAGGGATGCCCACCTCTGAGCCTCCCCTATACTGTCTCAGGTGTTTACAAGAGCATCACTTGAATGCCAAATGCCTGTCTGCCCCTCACAGGAGTGCCTGCCACACAGGACACAGACATCTTCTCGGATGATGAGTGAGACTGTATGGAGGGGAGAATGAGCCGATGACCTTGCCTGGTTCTTTCCGGCTGAGGCCCCTTCTCCTGTCTGTCTGTTCCTTTGCTGCCCACTCTCGGCCAGTCACATTAGCCCAAAGGAGCTGGGGTCTCACAGGCCTGCACTGGCTGAGGCCATCATCCTAGGAGTCCTGCCTAGGCTGGAACTAAGTCCGAGGTTCTCCTGCCTGCATCCCATCACCCCAGCCAGGCACTCTAGCACCTCATGCCGAATCAAGGAACTTTCTCGAAAGATGGGGAAGTTCTATATCTCAAACTAGGTAACAGTTACACAGATGCATACATTTGTCAAAACTGCTTGGTCTATATTAAGACCTATACATTTGGGGGACTTCCACTCCAGTATTCTTGTCTGAAAAATCCCACGGACAGAGAAGCCTGGCAGGCTCCAGTCCAAAGGGTTGCAAAGAGTCTGATACGACTAAGCGCGCACACACACGTACACATGCATACATGCATACATTTCATAGTATGCAAATTACTCTCTTTTTTTTTCATTTATTTTTAATTGGAGGATAATTGCTTTACAATGCTGTGCTGGTTTCTGCCATACAACAACGTCATCAGCCATAAGTATAGCCATGTCTCCTCCCTCTTGAACCTCCATCCCACCCCTCTAGGTTGTCACAGAGTACCAAGTTGTACTCAGTTTTTAAATTAAAAAATTTGTCACCTCCTGGACTGACAATAGACCCTGAGTCACAGCCGCTGTCTCAGGTCCCTGAGGCTTCAGAGACTTTCGACTTGCCAGAGTCAGCGACAGGAGTCAGATCAATACGTCTGGGAAGAAGCAATGATCAGTGTAATGATACTGCCGGTGTTCCATGTTCGGGGCAAAGAGACTTGCCCCTGGGGGCTTCCAGCAGCAGCGGCAGGAGGGCCACAGCCATCAGCACGCTGTCGCCCAAAGCCTCAGCGTCAGCTCCCTAACAGCAAGAAGAAAGGAGAGAACGTCACAACATAGGAAGTGTCCTCATCCAGACCCCACCCTGGCCGCCTTGCATACCCGCAGCAGGAGCCAGAATCCACACCTGGCCTCCTCTGGTGAGCGCCAGTTGGGGACGGACACACCACGCCCAGGGCTGGTGGTATGAAGAGGTGCACTGCACCCCGCACCCACAGCTGCCCCCTTCCCCTCTGGAGTACAGTGGCCACCCCATCACCACTGGGCAAACACCCAGTATCTACCCAACCCCTCCTCGAGTCAAGAGAGGTGGCTGCAGGACTGCAGAGCTCCCCCACACCACTCCCCACTGGCCACCACAAGGCCCTGGTCTCAGCCAGGCTTCCCTGGTGAAGCCAACATGCTTCAGCTTCAGGGGCTCGGAGGATCACAGTCAGAACAGCTATTGGTGCTTAGGAGCAGATGAGGACAGGAGAGATGCTGGCTGGAGAAGCAAGGGCCACTGCAACCTGCTTCTTCTCCCCCCCACTTGCTTCCTTGGCCAGAGGCTATCCTGCCCACCTCCTGCCTTACCTTCTGGGTGTGAAACCTAGATCAAGGTCTGGCAGGGAGGAGGCCTCTCTGTGCAAGCCCAGGTAGACCAGGACTCTGCAGTGGCCTTCAGACTGCCCTCCCTGAGTGATCCCGGCCATGACAGCTGCTTTCCTAGGACCTCCCTTTCCTTCGGAGCTCCTTCAAGGCAGCATTCTTACTACTGAGAGATGAGTATTAGCTCATGAGGAAAGGAAGACCTCTCCAGAGGCAGCCTGGCTTGGTGAAACTAGGATTACACATCAGAAAGAGGCTAAGGTCCCTGCAAGTAATAAACTCTGGAGAGGGTGTGGAGAAAGAGGGTCCCTCTTTGCTTCCCTGGTGGCTCAGAGGTTAAAGCTTCTGCCTCCAACGCAGGAGACCCGGGTTTGATCCCTGGGTAGGGAAGATCTCCTGGAGAAGGAAATGGCAACCCACTTTTTGCCTGGAGAATCCCATGGACAGAGGAGCCTGGTAGGCTACAGTCCATGGGGTCACAAAGAGTTGGACACGACTAAGCAACTTCACTCACTCACTAAAAGTAGAGTTGCCAAACGATCCATCCATCCCACTCCTGGACATGTACCCAGACATAACTAAAATTTGAAAAGATACATGCACCTCTATATTCATAGCAGCACTATTTACAATAGACAAGACATGGAAACAAGCTAAACGTCCATCAACAGGTGAACGGATGAAGAAGACGTGGTCCATATGAATAAACATGTATATACTCAGCCATAAACAATAACAAAATAATGCCATTTGTAGCAACATGGATGGACCTAGACATTGTCATACTAAGTGAAGTCAGAAAGATAAATACCATACAATTCCATTTATATGAGGAATCTGACATACAACGCAAATGAGCATATACAAAACAGGAGAGTTTCCCTGGTGGCTCAGATGGTAAAAGTGTCTGCTTGCAATACGGGAGACCTGGGTTCGATCCCTGGGTTGGAAAGATCCCCTGGAGAAGGAAATGGCAACCCACTCCAGTATTCTTGCCTGGAAAATTCCATGGATGGAGGAACCTCGTAGGCTACAGCCCATGGGGTGGCAAAGAGTCAGACACAACTGAGCGACTTCACTTTCACTTTCCAAATGGAAACGGACTCACAGATCTATGGTTGCCAAGGTGGAAGGTGGGGTGGGGGGAAGGAAGGATTGGTAGTTTGGGGTTAGCAAATGCAAACTGTTGATATTATATAGGATGGATAAACAACAAGATCTTACTATGTAGCACAGGGAACTTTAATCAACATCCTATCACAAGCTATAAATGAAAAAGAATGTATATATGCTTGAGTCACTTTGCTATATAGTAGAAATTTACACAACACTGTAAATGAACTACACTTCAATAAAATTTTTTTAAAAAAGAGGCCAAGGTCCTTGGAAATATCAATTCCATTTGTCTACTGAAGAAGACTCTTGAGAGTCCCTTGGACTGCAAGGAGATCCAACCAGTCCATTCTGAAGGAGATCAACCCTGGGATTTCTTTGGAAGGAATGATGCTAAAGGTGAAGCTCCAGTACTCTGGCCACCTCATGCGAAGAGTTGACTCACTGGAAAAGACTCTGATGCTGGGAGGGATTGGGGGCAGGAGGAGAAGGGGATGACTGAGGATGAGATGGCTGGATGGCATCACGGACTCGATGGACGTGAGTCTGAGTGAACTCCGGGAGATGGTGATGGACAGGGAGGCCTGGCGTGCTGCGATTCATGGGGTCGCAAAGAGTCGGACACGGCTGAGCGACTGAACTGAACTGAACTGAACTATCTGCCCGCTTGCCATCCATCCATCCGTCTGTCCATCACCCTGACCACCCACTCATCCATTCATCCATCCATTTACAAAGTAACCCCAGTGAGGGGAAGAGAAGGCCTAGAACAGGGCCAGGAACTCGAGGGCAGTGCTGCAAGATTGAAAGGCATAGTCCCTAGGAGTCTGCCCTTGGGAGTCAGGTAAACTTGGACCAAAATCCTGGCTCCCCTGTCACTAACCTTTGCCAACCTCAGTTTGCTCACCTATAAATTGGGTGATAATAATTCTCTTTTTGGGCCACTGTAAAGAATAAATAAGACCATGTATACAGAACACTTCATTTAGTGACTAGTCCATTGTTGTTGTTGTGCTCAGCTGCTCTGTCGTGTTCAGCTCTTGGCGACCCCATGGACTGCAGTACACCAGGCCTCCCTATCCTTCACTATCTTTCGGAGTTTGCTCAAACTCATGTTCATCGAGTCAATGATGCCATCCAACCACCTCATCCTCTGTTGCCCCCTTCTACTCCTGCCCTCAGTCTTTGCCAGCAACAGGGTCTTTTTCAACATGGTAAGCACTAAATAAATCATGTGGCTTTGCAGTTTTTCCTGCTAAAAAGCTGTGTGTTAGCGTGTGTTAGTTATTCAGTCATGTCTGGCTCTTTGCGATCCCATGGGCTATAGCCCACCAGGTTCCTCTGTCCATGGAATTTTCCAGGCAAGAATACTGAAATGGGTTGCCATTCCCTTCTTCTAAAAGGTAGATTCTCTTTTTACACCCTCTGTGAATCTGAGCTCAACATGGGAGTTGTTTGGCCAACAGAAGGACGAAGAAGAGATGGTGAGCCATTTCCAAGGCTAGGCCAGAAGAAGCCTTGATTGTTTCTGCTGTTCTCTGGTGCCTCAGCTATTGCCATGATTGGGCCCCTGGTCCCAGGATGGGGAGGAAAGATACATGAAGCAGGGCTGCTCCAGCTTGACCCAGCCTGCAGCAGAGCCACTGAGTCCATCTGCAGTCCCAAAGGGAGCCCAACCAAGATCAGTTGACCCCCCAACTGACCCAGGGACTTGAAAGCAATGAAAAGAAATGATTCTTGTTTTAAGCAACTGACCTTGAAAGTAGTTTGTTACACAGCAGTAGCTAACCAATACACCTACTCTCCTTCAATTTCTCTACCCCATTCTCCTGTCTCTGTATCAAAGACATTGCATGCAGGCTAAGTCACTTCAGTTGTGTCTGACTGTTTGCAACCCTATGGACTGTGGCCCACCAGACTCCTCTGTCCATGGGTATTCCCCAGGCAAGGATACTAGAGTGGGTTGCCGTGCCCTCCTCCAGGGGATCTTCCCAACCCAGAGATCAAACCCAAATCTCTTATGTCTGTTGCACTGGCAGGCGGGTTCCTTACCACTAGTGCCTCCTGGGAAACCCATCAAAGATATTACATATCTTCTAATTGTGTCTCTTCTACAAAGTCAGAAAAGGAAAGACTTCGGCAAACAGATCACATGAAGCCTCAATTCCTGGCCTGCAATGCCTGCTACCTCATTGGAAACAGGAAGTGACACTGCAGCTCACAGCATCGGCAGAGAAATGACGACTGAGAGTTCAGCAAGCTTGTCTGTGGCCTGGAAATGCAGACACTGAGTAAAGAGATTTGTCTGTCTGTCCGTCTGTCCATCTATCTGTCTACTTTGAAGTTAAGGTAATTCAATTTTCAGAATCTCCAGGGAGCTGGGTGTTCAGGTGGCAGGGAAGAATGAGAATTTGTCATGGAAATTGCTGCTCAGCAGAGATTACGGCTGCGACGGAGGGTGTGTGGCTCTCTCCTGCAAGCGCATTAGGGACCCTGCCTGGCGTGCTTGCCGTAAACCACTTCCCATTCAGGCCCGCTGCGGAGGGGCCAAAGGTCGATTTTCCATGGTTATGACAACAAAAACTAAAATTGGGTCAAACCTGAAAGGTATTATCTTCCCCTGAGCCACTAAATGCACAAGAGTAATGAGGTTGGTTAAGCAACATACCTCTGCCCATGCCAGTTTCTCAGAAGACAGATTAGCCAGGTAAGTGGATGGCTCTGGCCACCCAGCAATGCCTCCACCTAAAGGTGGAAGGTCTGGGGCTTCCAGACCTTCAGTTCTCTGACACCAGAAGACTCTTTGGCCACAGAAACCAGGTATCTGAAGCACTCAGGAAACCTCCCAGCTACCATGGAATCGGGACGTCCAAGGACTTCTGGAAACTAGAGCCCAGGGGACAGGTTTCTCTTGCTTCTGAGTCCCCTTCCATGCTGACCTCTCCTGGTCATCACCATCCACAAGTTTGAACCCCTGAGAGCCCAGGGGCTGAGGATTTGCTTCAGCTCAGCCCCTCCCTCTATGGAATCCTAGCACTTATCTGTTGCAGACACAATGCCAATACCTTGAATTTGCATAACATGCCCTTCTCCTCATAAATTATTGATTTGCATTCCGTGAGCGTGCACACACCCTGCCTGGAGCCCATCCTTCAAAGCCTCACTGTCAACAGGCTTCAAATTGGACCCATCATCTCAGGTTACACAGTATTTATAAACTGACCTGTCCCATCACTTGGAGATATTCTTAGAAACCACCCTGCCTCATCTCAAGAGAAGGGGAGAGGGAAACAAGAGGAGACACCGAGAGTGATAAGGTTTTCTTCCAGAATTGATTTGATTTTCTACTTATGTGACAGTTGTTATTAAGAGGGTAGGTGGCATATATTGGAAAAACTGTAGGCCCATCAGTGTCACCTGGCCAATGAGAAGTGGGCAGAGCCCAGGGGAAGGTCAGAAAAAATATGTCATTGCTCCTGTTCACTGGCCATGTGACCTCCAGGCATGTCTCAGTGAGCCTCCATGGTGAGCCTTGGTACCTTCATCCGCAAAATGGGGCTAATATAACCCGTGTACAGGATGGCTAGAATGAAGCGAGACTGGTTACATGAAAAGGCTTTTAGAAATTGAATTCTTTTCTGGACTTTCCCTGGTCCTCTAATGGTTAAGAATCCATCTGCCAACCCAGAGGACACGGGCTCAATCCCTGGTCCAGGAGGATCCTGCATGCGGAGGAGCAACTAAGCCCACGGGCCACAACTACTGAGTCAGCGCTCTAGAGCCGGGGACCCGTAGCTACTAAGCCCATGTACCACAACTACTGAGTCAGCGCTCTAGAGCCGGGGACCCGTAGCTACTAAGCCCATGTACCACAACTACTGAGTCAGCGCTCTAGAGCCGGGGACCCGTAGCTACTAAGCCCAAGGGCCACGACTACTGCAGCCCGTGCTCCACAACAAGTGAAGCCACTGCAGTGAGAAGCCCAGGCACAAAGAGTAGCCTCCACTCACTGCAGCTAGAGGAAGCACGCAGAGACGAAGACCCGGCACAGATAAACATAGGTAAATCTTAAAAAACAAATTAAACTCTATTCTGGCACCGGCTGCAACATGGCTGAATCTTGAGGACAATATGCTGAGTGAATAAGCCAGTCACAGAAGGACAAATACTGTCTGATTCCACTTGCACAAGGTGCCTAGAACAGGCAAATCCATAGAGACAGAGAGTGGGATGGTGGTTGCCAGGGGCAGAAGGTGGGGATGTGGGGAGTTAGCATTTGATGGGGGGAGCGTTTATTTGGGGAAGATGAAGAAGCTCCGGAGATGATGATGATGATGACTGCACAATGTGAATGTCTTTAATGTCACAGACCTGGACCCTAAGAAGTGGTTATGAAGGTAACATTTTTGTACATCTTACCACACACAAAAAATTCATGACTATTACAGAAATGCAAAGTGATGCTCGGAAAGTAGTCTTTTATGAACATTCTGTCTCACACTTCCAGCCTCAAGATCAACACCCGTTTGGGCAGGGGGCCTCTGCTGCCCAAAGGGCTCACATTCTGTCTCTCAACTGCAAACATGCACTTCTGTTCCCTGGGCTGCCTGTTCCGTCTTCCCTAGACGGCCCGTGCTCCTGAGCGGGGAACACAGGCTGTGGAGGGCGGGAGGCCAGCCTCCTGACTCCCTGTCCACTGGATCCAGGCAGGCCTGCAGGACAGGAGACACTGCCACTGGCACCTCGCCAACCTCTCCTGGAATGATTTCTTGAAAGTCCCTTCTGATAAGGAACAAACAAACTAGTGTCCCTTCACTTAAAAGTGGGCAGAGGGCAGTGAGAGCCTCTGTCAACTTCTGGAGCTGTCTGGTCCAACAGAAAGAGTGTGTGAGTCTCCTGAGTAAGCTTAAATTTTCTACTTGCCACATTTTCCAGTTTTAAAACAAATATCTTTGCAGGGATCCACCAGGAAAATCCAGTGAGAGGAAGCAGGGTCGCCCGGCCCTGGGAGCTGCCCAGTGGGAAGGACTGTCCTCTGCCTGGCTCCCACAAACTCCTCCATGGCCGGCTGTCGGAATGTAAGCTCTCTGAAGGAAGGCACTGGCCCTGTGGGATCGACAGTGGCTCCTGGGTCAGGGCGGGGCATAAAACCCTTCATCCAGAGCTAGAATCCAGCAAAGCCTTGTACTCACCTTGACCCTTCATGCCCACCACCTTAGTGATTTCAGACAAGACACCTATGGGGGTGCCTGGACCCCCCATCTTGAGCTCCTGAATGCCCTCTCCTGACAGAGCTCCTGGGACTGGGGCTTGGGTGAGGTCACCAGTGCCATCAGCGGCTGCCTGTGCGTCTAAGTGCCCAGTCACTAAAGCTTTCACGGCACCAGAACATGTCCCTAGTCAGAACATGGCAGAGGAAGAAACCAGAGGAAGACATCCATAACAGTCACAGCATGTTTAAAAGTCAAGGCTTCTCCCTTGCCCAGTCAGAGGACAGAAACACAGGCAGACGCCCTCACATTTAGTGCAGCTCACTAGCGACCCCTGCGGTGCGTTTTGTTATGACACCGTGGGAGTTTCTGCTGCCCTAAGTGGCACCCTACTCCAGTACTCTCGCCTGGCAGATCCCATGGGCGGAGGAGCCTGGTGGGCTGCAGTCCATGGGGTCGCTAGGAGTCGGACACGACTGAGCGACTTCACTTTCACTTTTCACTTTCATGCATTGGAGAAGGAAATGGCAACCCACTCCAGTGTTCTTGCCTGGAGAATCCCAGGGACGGGGGAGCCTGGTGGGCTGCCGTCTCTGGGGTTGCACAGAGTCGGACACGACTGAAGCGACTTAGCAGGAGCAGCAGCAGCAGCAAGTGACTACAAACTGGGTGGCAAAAAACGACCGGAGTCTTGCCTCTCACAGAGGAGGCCAGAAGTCTGAAGGCAGCATCACAGGGCTGAAATCAAGGTGTGGAAGGGCTGCGCTCCCACAGGGGCCCCAGGGAGGAATCCGTGGCCTGCCTTCTCAGGCTTCTTGGTGGCCCCAAGGGTTCCTTGGCTCGTTGGCGCATCCCTCCAGTCTCCGCCTCTCGTCACAGCCGTTCTCTTCTGTTTGCATCAAATCTCCCCTTCCCCCACTCTTTTAAGGACAACCGGGATTGCATTTGGGGCCCACCTGGATAATGGAGAATAATCTCTCCATCCCAGGGTCCTTAACTTAATCACCCCTGCACAGTCAGGTTTTGTCATACAAAGTGAAATTCACGGATTCCAGGATTGCCCCATGGGTATCTTTCAGCCAACCACACATCCCATATGACATCAAAACCATATGTCAATAGCATATGCATGTGGGGATTAGATTAGATTTGAGTAGATTAGATAGATTCACTCCTTGGTGACAAAGCTGGCCACCGGCCGCAGGAAACCGTTCTTGGGGAGGTGCCAACTTAGGCTAGTGAAGGCCGATGTCCAGCAAGGTGAAGGGCTCCCAGGGGGCAGCTACTGCTGAACATCCCCACAGCTCCGTCTCTGAGGCCAAGGCGGGCAGAGAGGCCCACCACTCCATGGGGGGGTCACCCCAAAGCCGTCTGAGTGGGGAGCCACCAAAGCACTCTGTATCTTCAGCCATCAGCATCGTCACCATCGCCACCTCAGGTGAGGGTCTGCAGAAGACACTGCCTGGGCCCTGCCATGTCCTGCCACCCTTGATACATCAGTGCCCAGCCCTTCCACTTCTGAGGACCACCCCCAGTACCAGTTCTTTATCAGAGTCCTATCAGGAGGCAAAACCACACACTCATTTTGCCTCAAAATTACCGGAGATGCTTCATATAAAGAAGTCTTAACTATCACAGGGAACTGAGATAAAGGGGGATTGGCGAGTGAGAGGTAAAGAGAATTCTAGAAACATGAGATCAGCAATGTGAGGACCTGCCATTACTCTTAGGACTGAGCTAGAAGAGACTCCAGGGAAGGGATCTCCACCCTCGCCCCCAGGCTGAGACCCACACTTTGTGAAGAGGACACAGCTACATCCCCCCCCCCCCCCAGCCCCACAAAGAACTGCCAGCCTCTGCCTGGGGCTCTCTCCATCTGCCAGGGCCTGAAGTCCTGAGGTCCAGGCATATGCCCCCTGAGCAGCCTCAAGAAGGAATGGCACAGATGGGTGCACACGTGTCCCACCCCTCCCCATAGTGGGAGAGCCCTGGGGGGCATTTTCTCACTGGTCCCCAGAGCCCCAGTGAGATAGGCTCCAGCTGCCCTGAAGATGGTGGGCTGCCTCTCTTCCTGTCCACCTCCCCTTTCTCTCCACCACTGCATGCCCTTGACCACTTATCTCAGGGCCTGCTCTTGGGAGCCCCCAAACAGAGACACAGGCGCTGTCAGAATGCCAGGGAGACCCAGTCAGGAGAGGCAGGTCAGCCTGGAAGCATCAGGGATGACGTGAACCTTAGGAGGTGGCCAAATGGGGCAGTGTGGGATTGCTCGGTCAGCCTGGAGGGTTTATGATGAGCATTTTGACAATGAAACTGATCTGTATCACTGCCATCCTTTAAGAGAGGTGTTGGATGCTTTCCTGAACGTTTCATTGAATCCACACAACCAAAAGCTTCTGCCGTTGCCCCCAGCTGACAGTGGAGAAAACCAAGGCTGAGAGTACCTCCCAGCCAAAGCCACACCATTGGGAAGCGGCCAAGGGTAGACTCAGAGCCCGGGGTCCCCCCATCTCCCATTCCCATCCAAACCCAACACATGAATGCTTACAGCTGACTAGGTGAAGTTCACAGGCTATGAATGAAGATAAGCAGAGAAAACAGGCATTTGAGGGGGGAGAAGAGGAATCCAAATGAGCAATAAGGAAACAGAGACCCTCAGTTCCTGCAGACCAAGAGCGACCCCAAGGTCTCCATGTGGAAGCTGCCTCCTGCCAGAGGAGAGGGGGAGCAGGAGGGAGGAAGCGGCAGGAAGACAGTCAGGAGCAGCAGGCAGGACCCGAGGAAGCTGGTTTCCTGCCCAGCTGGACTGCAGGACCCTTCTGAGGACATGGAGAAGGGATGAGGACTCTCAGCTGTCACTTGGCTCCCGTGATCACTAAATCACAAGTCACGGGAACACTGGAGGAGCTGCCGTGTGGCCATCTGTCATGGGGCACTGGGAAGCAGGGGCCTGCTGGGCAGGAAGCTGGCTTGGGTGACCTCCACGTCCTGGCCCATCCTTGGGTCCAAGTGCTGTCAGACTTCCCGAGTGGGGACCCCCATGTTCTGGCCATGCTGCCCCCAGCCACAGAGCACCTCGGCCCAGTAAACAAAGACTGAATCCTGGATGGTGGGAAAAAGGCCGTGTTGAGGGTGGTGAGGTCCTGGGCTAGACCTGCCCCTGGCTCCATCCTGGGTGTTGCAGGTTGGGAAGTGGCAGTGGCGCAGGGATGGCATCTGCCAGCCTGGCAAGTCTTGGCAGGATGAAAGCATTAGGTCACAGAGAAGTAGACCAGGAAGGGGGTACACAGGGCCCATCCCCGGTGATGACCATTCCAGGTGTTGCCCAGTGGAGGCCCCAGGATGGGGAGGATTTACAAGTCTTGAGCCACGTCATCCCAGGAGGCCAGCTGTGAGGGACTGAGCCTGGTGAGGACTGGCCTCTGGGACAGCTCGGGCTGTCAAGCAGCTGCCTGAGAAGGTAAAGAAGACACCCGTCCCCCCACCTCCAGGAAGTAGTCAGCACCCTTTAGTGGAATCTGAGACGGGGAGAACAGAGGAGACTGGTCCTGAGCGCAGACATCACTAACCCCCAGGACAATATTCTTGCAGCAGCCTGGGAGCCTTCTTGGTTGGTGGTAGATTTTATCTATTATTTATTCATTTTTTCTGGAAAGAGCCTCCACAGCCTGACCCGTGGGGTCCATAATGAGAGTGAATGGGGGTGGCAAAGGGGACTGCAGTGGGGTGATCACCCAGCTGGGGTGGACGGGGGACATCAGCACCAAGTCAGCAGTGCCGGCTGGTCACACCCTTTCCCGGCTCGGGGCCCCCTGCCGGGTTGGTGGGTGTCTGGCACTGGACCCAGACCTCCCTGCTGCCTCTCCACTGCAGGTCTCTCAGCTTGGGCGAGTCACCCTGCCCTGCACGGCCCCTCAGGCATCAGATCCCTTGTCATTCTCCCCAGCTCCCTCCTCCCTCTCACCCCTCCCCACAGTCACCCCACAGCAGTGCTCAGGACCTCCCTACTCTGGCTCTGCTGAAGCTGACTGGGGTTTTAATGACTCCACTGGGGTTGAAGCGGGCACCCCTGCCCTGGCCTCCCAGTCTTGTCCTTTCTACCCACCCATCCTCCCCACCAGGCATGGCCAAGTCCTTGACTTTCCCTCAGCATCGCAGACACAAAACTCAATAGCACCCGTGGACCACACCTCCATCCAGACCCTGTGCTCTGTCCTGCCTATTCCTTGGAAGCACCTGGAGTGTTCTGGAGGCCACTGATGCCTGGGCCCTCCCCAACCAACCATCCAGAATCCAGGGAGGGAGGTACTGTGACTCTTAGCACTTCAGCTGACTCTTAGGTGAGGCCTGAATAGCCAGCACTGATGCTCAATCAACCACAGCCATGAAGCCACAGAGGGGTCTCCCTCTGTGGGCAAGGAGTCCCACAGGGACAGGGCACGAGAACAGCCTGGTGTCAGTGTGGTGGTGACCAGGGGACAGGACTCAGCACCTTGTATCTCCCTGTGGGTGACCCTTAGCAGGATGTACAGAGTCTTTGGAGACGAGACTGTTCAGATGGCAAGAGAAGGGCCCTCCTGTCCTTCCCACCACCTGCTCCGCCTGGCCCCATGCCCCCTACAGACCTCACGAGGCCATGCTCAGATTATGAGGATGTTTGGGTTCATTGCAGCCCTGGCTCCTTGCCCCAACTACCCTGGGGTTCCCAAGGGCATTGTGGGCATCTAGGACCACCAAGTGGAGAAGGCGATGGCACCCCACTCCAGTACTCTTGGCTGGAAAATCCCATGGATGGAGGAGCCTGGAAGGCTGCAGTCCATGGGGTCGCTGAGCGTCGGACACGACTGAGTGACTTCACTTTCACTTTTCACTTTCATGCATTGGAGAAGGAAACGGCAACCCACTCCAGTGTTCTTGCCTGGAGAGTCCCAGGGACGGGGAGCCTGGTGGGCTGCCGTCTATGGGGTTGCACAGAGTCGGACACGACTAAAGTGACTTAGCAGCAGCAGCAGGACCACCAAGAGGCCTGGCAGGGGATCATCCCTGCCACGCCATCAGCAGGAGTCCAGGGAACCACGCCCTCCCCAACCTTCTTCTCCAAGCCTGCAATCATTCCATCATTGTGTCCATCACTCCAGCCCCTCGGGGAACACTCGAGCCAGCATCCAAGGATAGGGCCCGGGGACTGGGAGCTCCAGGCAGTGTGGGGAAGGTCCCAATCAGAAGCAGGGTCCCAGCCTGTGCTTCCACGGACCCAAGGACTCTGGGCTGGCTGCTCCATCCCTTTCTGAGCCTCAGTTCCCAAGGTGTTAGGATGGAGCCGGCACTAAGCAGTCGGCGGAGTCCCTTCCATCCTACTGTTGGGCATAAAAGCCTGAAATTAGGAGGTATTGCCAAGTATTTTCTAATAAGCATATATTCCTTTTATAATTGGAGAAAAACAAACTTCATGACGAGTAAATGGCAGTGGAGGCCATAAAATTACTTCCGGGCCCCAAAGGGTGCTGTGAATAGCCTCACACAGCTCAGGGAACGGGCAGAAGTAGTCCTGCTGGTCAGCCAGCCAAGTTTCCCACAGGGGACGAAGTAGCAGAATTGCCTGGTACAGACCGAGGTACCTCAGAAAAGTCACTGAGCCCACCCTGTGGGTAGGACGTCTAAGACCATACCCCAGGAGGGTCGGCAGGCTTCTTGGAAGGTTGGCTCCCAACCCTGCCGGAGAGGGGAGCCCTGGCCCTCCAGGACCCAGCCCTCGCTCTCCACAGTGGCCCTCCCCCTACCCACTATCCGGACTGGCAAGCAGGCAGAACGCTGGGAAGGGCGAGGAGCCCGGCCGCTGCTGGCAGCCAGCCACCCTCCCCACCCCCACTCCCCACCATGACACACTGCTCATTTCTATGCACTGTTAGCCCCACCAGATCCTATGACCTTGGCATTTGGGGGTCACAGGAGAAGGACGCCGTGCGTGCACAGCGCCTCCACCCAACGCATCAATTAACATTCCCTGTGCAAAAGTTGGGGCTGTAATTACAGCAAGTGATTAACAGGCCGAGGTAGCCTGTCTCTGAGGGAGCAGATTAACAGCGGAGGTTGGGAGCGCCTGTGCTCACCTCGGAATCACCGGTGCGTCTTAAACAGGGGCCCCAGTGCCCTGAAAGCTGGTGATTAATGGAGGGGATGAGAGTTGGGGACGTTTCCCTGGCACCCATTGCCGGGCTTTTTGCTCTTGGCGGTCACCGTGCTGGCCAGGTGCGGGGAAAGGGAGGGCAGGCCGGCCTTGAGGCAGAGCACCAGAGCCCCAGGGGAGGGGGCAGGCCTTGCTCTGCCTGCCCCAGGCCGCCGGGCCCTCCTGGCTGCAGCTTTCCACTGAGCAAGAAGGCCAAGTCCACAGGGTCCGTGAACACCGGGAGACTCGGCCCCTTCACCAAACCATGTGGAATCTGGGACCACCCCTCACCTGCCCCTTCCCAGGGAACACGCAGGGCTCCGCTAAGAGGCAGAGGCTGCCGCCAGGACGGTGGCCATCCCAGCAAAGATGCCCAGGTCAAACATAACACCTGCTTAGCTGGCTGAGGGAGTGGAGGAGCCCAGAGTGGGGGTACCTCCCGGGGATGAAGAGGGAAAGAGCAGGAGAAGACACACCAGCAAACTAGGTGTTTACAGGGTGTCAGCTGCTGCTGCTGCTGCTAAGTCTCTTCAGTCGTGTCTGACTCTGTGCGACCCCAGAGATGGCAGCCCACCAGGCTCCCCTGTCCCTGGGATTCTCCAGGCAAGAATACTGGAGTGGGTTGCCATTTCCTTCTCCAATGCATGAAAGTGAAAAGCGAAAGTGAAGTCGCTCAGTCGTGTCTGACTCTTAGCGACCCCATGAACTGCAGCCTACCAGGCTCCTCTGTCCATGGGATTTTCCAGGCAAGAGTGCTGGAGTGGGGTGCCACTGCCTTCTCCGATGGGTGTCAGCACATCCAGACAAATCAGCACACACGTGTGTGTGTGTGTGCGTGTGCACAGCGGGCTGACATTACCTTTTCTTCCAGGGTTAGACCACCCCCTGTGCCCATGTGTGGTGCTGGGCACAGGCATTTAGGGACTAAGTCCTGCCCAAGATGCTCTTGGTCTTGCAGAGAAGATGGTCACAGAAACCTGATAAATATCTAAGGGCTTGGAGGGTGAGGCTTGCTGAGAGCCCAGGGCTGTCCCGGGTCTGTCTTGAGGGATGGGGGCAGGAAGGGAGAAAGAGACAGGCAACCCGAGATGAACTGTGAAGTCAGCTGGGGATTTACCCATCAAGTGGCAGGTGGCAGGCACACATCACCACGAATGTGGCCCCCGTGGTAGGCCCCAGTCCTTGCGGTGAGACGGCGCCGGCTGCTTGGGGTCACGGCCCAGCACAGCCACAGGTTAGCTGTGTGGCCTTGGGCTCTCGCTGGCCTTCAGTCCCTCTACTGCCCATGGGAACGAGGGGAGCTCCTGCCTCGTGGAAGGACACAGCTCACGTGCCAGCAGCTCACAAGTGCCCAGAGTGGCTCCCCCTGTGGGTGCATCCAGGCACACACCCTAGCGGACCTCTGGGTGGGTCTACCCCGATCGCCCCTCTTCACCCAGTAACCAGATGGCTCCTACTGTTGGTAAGTCACTGTTGCCTCTGATCTAATCAAAACAGTGGCACCGTGATTGGTCCACAGGTTCACCTGTGACCTCAGCAGAATGTCCCAGACCAGTCTCTAGGGTTTTTATGTTACTAAAGGGCCCTCCACCAGCCTGGAATCACTAGACCTGCCTGAAGGGCATCCAGACCGGCTGAGGGCACATCTCCTCCAATACCAACCTCAACTGGCAGGGGAGCCACTGGGATGTAGCCAACAAGTAATGGCCCTCTCTCCCCACCGAGCCCCACATCCAGGTACCCAGCGGCCAGACTCACTCCAGCCCTCCCAATGACATGAACAGCAGAGGCGGGCATCTGAAACTTGCACCTGGGAGATTCAGGACCAGCACACACCGCACATTCAGTGCTCGCCCAGACAACCGTTTGTACACACAGGGCACTGCTTGTACTAGTGTGTGCTAGTTACCCCACTGAGCCTCCACAGAAACCCATGTGGTCCGGACCCACCCCACTTCACCAACCAGGAGGTCATCTTGACACCACCACACACATCCTGCAGGTGCTCTGAAGCAGTTAGAGCCACGCTGCACCCTCTTCCTTCTGGAAACCTAGCGTCTATGGAGGCGCTCACCTCCAGGACTTAAACCAGGGTCTGCTCCACTGAACCAGCCTGAGTCCATGCTTCCATGTGCCCACGGCCAAGAACTTTCCCCAGGACAAGAGAGAGAACGAGAGCAGGGTCTGGCTGGCCAGGAGGGTTAGCTGCTGCCATATCAGTCAGTATCCCTGGACATGACAAACGCTCAACACAACAAATAAAAAAAAAAATGAACTATTTCCATTGCTGAAAACACTCCCATCCTCACAGCGTTTAAGATGCAAAGTAAGAAGGGACAAGCATGCCACACTGCCTCTCCTCTGGCCTCCCCATCCCCTCCCTCAGCCCGTACCTTCCCTTGAGGCCTCCTCACCCCTTCCCTGTGTGCATCTATCTTGTTCCCCAAGTGCAAGGTCAGGAGACTGATCCTGGAGGGGTCTCCTTAGCAGTGGGCAGTGAGAATGAGGCAGAAGAGAGTGCTGGTCAAAACTGAGGAGTGGACATGTGTCCACACATGGGGGATAGGCAGCCTGCGGTGGGCATTTCATCAATCGTTCCTGAGGGACAGGCCGTCGTCACTCTGAACTGCAAGAAGATATCTCAGCACAGTGTAAACCTGCCTTTCTCTCTGCTGGCCCCAGCCTCCGCTCCAAGTTCCTACAAGCGTGGAGCCTAAGTAGGCTGATCCGAGCACTGAGCCGCACCCATCTTCCCTCCTGTTTTAAGGCAATGCCACCTGAGGACTCACCCCTTCCAACAGGGTCCTCTCTGCAGCACTTGTAAGGCTTCTCCTGTGTGCCAGGCACTGGGTACAAATGAGAGTTTTCTGCCCCCACAGCTTGTAATTCCACTAAGGATGAGAGATGTTGAAACACAGAAGTCAGCAACCTGTTTTGGGGGTGACTCGTCCTTTGCCAGGTCCCTCCACTGCTCCCAGGACTCCCGTGAACCCCTGACCAAGGCTGGATGCACCATAGTGTCACACTGGGAACCCCTGGACCTGTGACTTGCTCCCTGCTACCCCCCAACCTGGACCTCCATCAGCACCATGCCCCCAGAGGGATTTTCAAGAAGGCAGAGAAGACGGAGCACTGCAGAGCAGTTTTCACGGCTACAGTCAGAAGTTTCCAGGCACAGTGGGCGTCTTGATTCCATCTGGTAAGGGTGGAATGGGACGGAGCCACCAGCCAGTGCAGGATAACAGAAACTCGACAGGCTCTGGGATCCGAAAGATGTGGTCTTAGGACATGGTGCTGACCCTTCCGAGGGACTTTGACCAGATCCCCTGATGTCCCTTGACCTTGATCTCCTCATCTGTAAATGGAGGCACCAAAAGACCCTGATGCTGGAAAAGACTGAAGGCAGGAGGAGAAGAGGAAAAGGGGACGGCAGAGGATGAGATGGTTGGATGGCATCACTGACTCAAAGGACATGAGTTTGAGCAAGCTCCAGGAGTTGGTGATGGACAGGGAAGCCTGGCATGCTGCAGCCCATGGGGTCGCAAAGAGTCAGACATGACTGAGCGACTGAACTGAACTGAGAGGATTTAATGGAGATGGCCCAGGAAGAGCTGCTTCATAAATATTCATGACCAGACCAGAGGGCCTGCTAGCTCCAGGCTCTGCTGGAGCCCCAAGTTGGAGGGCATCTACAGAGGGGGCCCTTGGACCTTCTTCTCTGACTGGCAGAGATGATACGGCAGGCAGGAGGAGAGTGCTCAAGTAACTTGGATGGGGCTATGGCCTCTGGACTGTTCCCAAAGCCCACGAGAACATTGTTCATTGCCCGCGAAAGGCAAAAGGGTGGTCCATCCACATAACAGAATATTATTTAGCCTTAAGAAAGGAGTGAGGCACTGACATAGGTTACAACTCAGATGAACTGTAAAACCGTTACCCTAAGAGAAATGAGCCAGACATAAAGGGCAAATATTGTATGATTCCACTAATATGATATCCCTAGAATAGGCACATCCAGAGATAGAGAGTAGGATAGAGGTTTACCAGGGGCTGGGGCGCCAACACTTGGGCAACCTGATGCAAAGAACTGACTCATTAGAAAAGACCCTGACGCTGTGAAAGACTGAAGGCAGGAGAAGGGGACGACAGAGGATGAGATGGTTGGATGGCATCACCGACTCAATGGACATGAGTTTGAGCAAGCTCCAGGAGTTGGCGATGGACAGGGAAGCCTGGTATGCTGCAGTCCATGAGTCACAAAGAGCTGGACACAACTTACGACTGAACAAGGGACTGGGGAAGTCAGGGAGCTACTGATTAATGGGCGAAGTTTCTCCTGGGGACGACGAGAAAGTTCTAGAAATAGATGGTGGTGACGGTTGCACAAGAGTGTGAATGTCTTTGTTGCCACTGAGATGAACACGTAAAAAAGGCTCCAATTGTACATTTTACGTCATGTGTATTTTACCACAATAAATCTCAAAGAAAAAACTCAGCATGCTGGACTCTGTAGGGGAAGAGTGGAGTGCAAGAGGGGCCTCCATTCTGCTGACCAACCACTCACTAAGCGATTCAGTTACTGGGCAGAGAGGGCTTGTCGTCAACACAGCTCTAACAATTGACTGTGGAAGAGGAACAGTGGAAACCCCGCCTGCCCACCGTGGCCTCTCACCAGCTCTAGAGAGAGAGGATTTGGGGGAAAACTGTTGTGTTGATGTGCTGGGGTTAGTCATCATTTTTGTAACATCAAACAGTAACATCAGAAAATTTCCACTTCCAAAGGCACATTACCCTGCATCCTGCCCCCCCACCAGCAACTTCAGGAACCCCCTCTGCTGTTCTCGACTCCACGCCATACTCCCTGCAGCTGGCCAGCCTTCTTGAAGGCAGCTGGCCCAAGGTCTGACCAGGAATCGATTCTCAGTGTGGATGGGAGGCCGCCGGAGAAGCCCGACAAGCCTCCAATAATTACGGGGAGATAAGACTATCAGGTGTAATTAAACAGTGTCCACAGGCAGACCTCTTGGCTACAGCCTCTGTCCCCCATCCCCTCCTCCTGGTCCCTGAGACTGCAAAATAAATTATCCTGTGAAGTCAGCAGAGGTTGAGCTATCGAAACAATTAAACAGAAATTAAATCTAATTCATTTATACTCCAAGCACAAAGTGGATCATGTAGGTTTTTTTCTCTCCTTCCTCTTTTCGCCTTGGTGTTAGAGAGGACTATTATAGGAAATTAATCATGAAACGAAGCAATGAAAGTGATCTATCACTCGCTAAAGTGCACCGACCGACTGTATAAAATCTATTATAGCGGCAGGAAAATGTAGAAGTAATGCTGTTTGGAAGAAGGGAGACCAAGGAAAGAGGGGGTTTCCTGAGGTCCGAGCGACGGCTAGGCCAAGGACCCGCTTCCTCCAGGTCCAGGGGTGCTGGGCAGAGGTCCACATCCGAGTTCACTGGGCTTGTTCAAGGTGTTCCTGATAACGTGAGACTTATCCCACAGGGGAAAGCCTGAGAAGGGTCCTCCAAGGCCAGTGGTGCTTGGGCCTGGGGGGTCTGAGGGAGAATCTCCTTGATTCTCACCATTTTCCTCAACATAGAATTTGGGGGCGGTGGGGGGGGTGTTGCTGCAAGGACAAGCCCCAGGGAGGAGCCCCACGAGAATCAGTCAGGCCTGTGTCCCCACCTACAAACTGGGGGTGACGCCACCTGCCCTGCCTCCCCTCACATGAAGATGAAATGAGCAAGTGGGCAGGAAAGTCTGCAGGAAGTACGGAGTGCGGAGATGCCGAGTGGCTGGCGGCAGGCCCAGTGAGCCATGTTCCTGGTTTCCTGCTTTCAAGAAAAACAATTTCAAAAATTGTTTTCCCATCGTGTGAAGGAAGGAGATGGCATAAGTGGAATATTTCCTCCCAAACGAAGCGGGGCTAAAGGCTGCCAGGGCAAAGAGCTCAGAAGCACTGGGAAGGTGGAGGCTGGCCCGGGAGAGGCAGCTTCAGGATGCTGAGCCTGGGGGACCGCTGGGAGAAGGCCTGGGGCTGGTGGGTACCCTAAAGGTCTGGGGGCACCAGGCCCCAGAAAAAGGATGCTCAGGAAGTAAACAGAGGAGCTCAGGGGTTGGGAGGAAGGCTGAGCTTTGAACTCGGCATAAAAAAGGAAGAAACAAAGGCCGCCTCCACTCTGCGGCTCTCCTGAAGGGCAGACAGCCCTCTCGGCAGATGGGGCTGCCCCTGGGAGCCCACACACTCACTGCTGCCCCAAGGCTCACTTGCTGCCACGTTCCCGGGCAGGTGCCAGGGGACGGCCGGAAGGGGAGAGGGAGGCAGGAGAGACAAGCAAGGTGACAGGTGAGAAAGGCACATGTGGCTGTCTCCTAAACCTGCTCATTTGAGAACCACCCAGACTTCACAGCTCAGCCCAGAGTCAGGCCCAAGTCCCCCAGGGTATGCCTGGAGCCAAGCCCTCACAGAACGGGCAGGGGCAGGGAGGGGCCTGTCCCCCGGGACTCAGCCCCTCTTCTTGCCTTCTCTGCCATCCCTGTGCTAAGAATGCAGTGGGGCCCTCTCCCCTGGATCGTCTTCACTTTACCTTGCCTGCCCGCAAGGCCAGGATCAGCACAGGGTTAGCTTTCCCCAAAAAAAGGTTTGGCCCTTGCCCCTGGTTCCTGGGAGGTCACCTCTGAGCCTTTGGAGGGTCTTTGTGAGTGTGTTTACCTGGGGGCCTTACCAGCAGCCAAATAGTCTGTGCTGACAGTGTGGTTTAGGGTGGGGGCCTCGGGCCACACTGTATCAGTTTGACCTCTTGGGGGGCTGCAGACAAAGGTCAGCCACGTGTGTGATCAGTGAGGTCCATGTGGTCAACGCCCAGTGAACCCTCTGGACCCCAGAGCTCATGTGAGCATCCCCAGGTGGTGAGCACTGTCAGACATGGTTCTGAAAGGATTGGGGGCCGTCCACAGGACTCCACTGGGAGAGGAACCTGGACACTCAGGCCTGATCTCACCTGGCCACTGCCCTGGGCACCTCGTCCCACTGCTGACTTTTATCTGTGTCCTTTCCCTGGGATGCACTGTGCTTGTGGGATTGTAACAGCTTTGCTGACTTCCTCCCATGAATCATTGGACCTGGGGGTAGTCTCAGGGACCCCTGAGCTGCACTGACTCACGAGGCATAGTAGGAATCATCGGGTCCAAGTCTACCCAGGCAGTTGAGGAGAATGAGGCCAGAGTTAAAGGAACTGCCCAAGGTCGTGTAGGAAATGGGAGGCAGGCAGGACCAGTGCCCCCTCCCTGGGACAGCGCCTCCCCTTCCCAGCTTTCATCCTTGTCACCTCCCCCAGGGGAAAGGCTCACTGGGGAACGCACCCACAGACTGAGTGAGTCAGTGGGCAGACGTGGAGATGCCAGCACCAAGGCTGGTCCCCACCGGCCAGACAGAGAAGGAGCAGAGTGACTGCCAAGACCTTCTGTCCCCAGGGTTGGCGCTAAGGACGAGGAGAGTGTTGGGCCGAGACAGGGAGCAGCCTAGAGTGCAGTAAACTGGGCTGCCCTCCGCAGTGTGCTGGGGGCCCCAGGGGCAGGAACAGAGATGCTAATTAAAACCCCAGCACACACTCCCATGGGCAGACACACACTCCACAGTGCCCTTCCCATGCTTAAACATCAGCCTAGCAGCCAGCTTCCCTCTACCCCGCCCAAAGCAAAGGGACACAGGCTTGAGAGTGATTAATGTCGTCTGCCACTTGAGCTTGGCACCTGCGCCTGGAGGCATCCAGCGTCACGCCACCAAGAGGCCAGCCCCCGCCACTTGGCCTCAGCTGGCCAGGCATGAGGGCGAGGTTAGCACTGGGCCCCCCTCCAAGGCTGCAGGAAAGAGCACGGTAGGGGCCTCTTCCGATGGGGCTTCTACTTGACGCGTCACCCTGTGTGTGAGGGGTCTCCACCAGGACCACATGAGTTGCAGGCCTCAGAACAAAATGAAAACTCCAGGCCCTTGCTCACATTGCAGGACAGAAACAGCAGAGCTTCAAATCAAGTGCCAGCCCTTCTGAGCTTGGGTCCCTGCACGGCTTTGCAGGTGGCACAGGAGCAAAGCTGGTCCTGTTCCCACTGTCAGAGCCTCTTCTGGTCACCTGGGGAGAGCCCCGAAGACACAGAGAAGGGCAGAACTCAGAAAGGACACAGCACACTAGGTGTACACACACACGTGTGCACGCACACACACATGCATGCGCACACACTCCTCAGACGCTCGGGTAAGAGTTGGTTAAAATGACAGCATGGCTGACATCGAGGAGCAGCTGTAGCAGGGAGCACCCCGAGGGACCGTTCCCCTAAAGGTGGATGAGCAGATGGATCCAGCCCTCTGGCCCAGAACCCGAGGTCCTAGAGCTGGAGGGCACCAGGAGACCAGCTAGTCTGACTTCCTCCATTAGCAGATGGGGAGGAACTGGAGGCTAAGAGAAGCCAAGAAGCTGCCTGGACTTCCCTCCCCAGGAGGTTCTCGGTGGACAGCAGAGCTCCTACCCCAGGACTTTCCTCTCCGGGAAGGTCTGCATCACTAGCCCTGACCCTTGACTCACCAAAAGTGAGGACCTCACCTGTGGCTCTGGAGCCAGACCTGGGGCACGACGGGCTCTTTTGCTTCCAAGACACTCGGAGAGGGCACACGGGTGTCTAAGGAGACGGAGCTGGGGAGTGGCAGGGGTGGGCAGGGCCTTCCAACCTTGTGCCCCCGACCCCTGGGGGACACCACATGCAAACGCAGAATTCATTGGCTTCCTGCTCCAGAAGCTTAAAAACCACCCCCCAGGGGGAGGAGAGGAGGAAAAAATTACGAGTATAGAATTAACATACAGAAACGACCATATATAAAGTAGATGAGCAACAAGGATTTACTGTTTAGCACAGGGAATTATAGTCAATATCTTGTAATAACCAATAATGAAAGTAATTTGCAAAAAAAAAATAACTGAACCACCATGCTGTATATCTGAAACTAACGCAATACTGTAAATCAACTATGCCTTAATAAAATTTTTTTAAAAAAAGGACAAAAACCACTTCCTGGGTCCTTGAGAGCACTTAAGCACTTGGAGCATAATAAAAAGTTCTGGATGAGTGGAGGTCAGGTCACAATGTCATCTAATTGTGGAGATTACACAGCCTAAAAGGACTGAAATAGCCCCTGTCTCCAGCTCAGGTGATGAAGTAGAGGCGCGGGCGGGCAACAGTCAGAGGCCACGTCTGGTGGAGGCCACTGTGCCTGCAACCAGGCAGGGGAGTGCCTGACCTGGGACAGGACGGGGGCCTGGAGCTCCTGGTCCGGTTCATCACACAAACATGAGCCCATGGCTGCCCGTGGCCGGAACTCCCAGCAGGGTGAGCCAGGTCCCTGCATTCCCCAGCCTGCAGAACAGCACCAGGGACACAGTAGGTGCTCAATAGATATCTACTGAGCGACTTTAAGGAAAAGCGTTGCTTTTTAATTCCCGCCATCCCAGCCATGCGAGGCTCCTCCAGAAGTACAGGACCAGGAAGAAAGCCAGCAAGGAACGCGGGAGCAGGACCAGGACTCTGTGGTCACAAAGAGAGAGAGAGAGCACAGGCACGTGTAAAATGTGCATAAACACAGAGAGAGCCACATTTATTTCTATTTTAGGGCAGCAGGATGAAAGAGGGATTCTTTTCTTTCTGATGTTTGGTATCGTTCCACTTTTTGACAGTAAGTAGAATGTCATAATAGGAAAAACAATATAAGAATAAGGGCTTTATCTCTCATGCATGTACCCTAAAATGGGATGGGGATAAAAGAGCTCCATCAAGGCCAGGATGGAAATGGGGAAATAATAAGGCCGCTGAGACTGCAGGCCAGAGGGCCTGGGTTCCAGGTGCAGCGCTGTGATTCAGGTTCTGCTAACCCTAACCCTAACCCTCACCAGGAGAAGCAAATGGCTGGATAAAGAAAAGGCACGAGGAGGGGGTAGTGAGCAGCCCACAGATGCTGGAGCAAACTTTTCTGATTCAGCACAGGAAGGGGTGCAGGTAGGGATGGGGGGGACAAAGTGAAAGGGAGGAAATAAGAAAAAAACACAGCCCTTGGCAAAGGAGTGCATGGTGGTCTGTGTTTAATTAATGCCCAAGCACCCTCTTCTCTGAAATTCACCCCCGTCCTGCCCTGTCGGGCGGCCACACCATAGACAAAGCTGAGTCTCGGAGGCAGGGACCAGACAGCTTGGGTGTGAGGTAGGAGTGGAGGAGGGCCACATTGTGGTTCACGTGGTTTTTTCTAGCCAGAAAGGACTCGTCTTATTTCTCTCTTAAGAACACTTTAGTACCACATTGGATTTTAGTGTCAATTAAAAAATAACGTATAAAAACATTATGTTAAGTTAAAGAAACCAGTCATATGATTCCATTTAGAAGAAAAATCCAGAACAGGCAAATCTGAAGAGAGAGAAAGTGGATTCATGATTGCCAGGGGCTAGGGGTATAGAAGGATTGGAAGGTGACAGCTTAAGGGCACGGGGCTGTTTTTTTTTGGTGGTTGGGGCAGGGGGCAACAAAGTGTTTTAAAATGGACTGTGGTGGTGGTCGTATACCTCTGAATATACTCAAAACCACTGAATGGTTTAAATGAGTGTGTTGTATGGTGTGTGAGTTACATCTCATTAAAGCTATTATAAAAAAATTTTTTTGCACAGGTGACCTAACTAACGCAAAAGCAGCAGATGCCCACTGCTGGTCTAGGTGACCAGCCTGCCTCTGTCTCCATCCCTCACTGCCTGTATCTCTCTCTGCCCTCTGTCATGCAACCCCCAGGCGGGCCCCCCATCCTGCCATGCAGTCTCCTTCCTCCCGCCCCGGGCTTCTGTGTGCACCCCACGCGTCCTGCCCTCACACACACACATTTGACCTCCTAGCCACCCATCCTCCAGGAAGGGGCACCAGGCCAGGGTGGCAGTGCGCAGCAGTCCCCAGTCCTCACCCTGCTCAGCAGTGCTCACTCACTCTGGAATTCCTTGACTTCGTCGACTCTGCCAACCGCTAGTCAGCAGACCCTTCAAGGCAGGGAAGTCTGGATTCACTGTCCCATATCCCAGCCTCCCAGGGCCTGGACCACAGCAGCAAGTCATATAAAAGCCATTGGATGGACAGAAGGGCGCCCAGTTCTCCCATCATTGACCAACGTTTGCCATTGTCAGGAATCTGTTTTATATGGCTCAGCTTTAGTTTGGCATTATTTCAATAGGTTCTTCTCAGTTCAGTTCAGTCACTCAGTCATGTCCAACTATTTGCAACCCCATGGACTGCAGCACGCCAGGCCTCCCTGTCCATCACCAACTCCCAGAGTTTACCCAAACTCATGTCCATTGAGTCGGTGATGCCATCCAACCATCTCATCCTCTATTAATATGTAAATATATAATCAGCAAACTTGTCATTCTTGAAGATAGCACCTTAACAGATTGTCTAAATACTTCCCCTTTTTTAGTGCAGATATAAGTATCCTTGTGCAAGGAAGATGGGGTATTTTAGCAATTTCTGTGCTCCATGTCTCCTGAAATGGGATTATAGGATCAATGAGTATTAACCATTTTATAATCCATTGCTGCTGCTAAGTCACTTCAGTCGTGTCCGACTCTATGCGACCCCATAGACAGCAGCCCACCAGGCTCCCCCATCCCTGGGATTCTCCAGGTAAGAACACTGGAGTGGGTTGCCATTTCCTTCTCCAATGCATGAAAGTGAAAAGTGAAAGTGAAGTTGCTCAGTCGTGTCTGACTCTTCATGACCCCATGGACTGCAGCCTACCAGGCTCTTCCATCCATGGGATTTTCCAGGCAAGAGTACTGGAGTAGGGTGCCATCATTACGTACTGGCAAAACCCACTGTCTAAAGGATGCCTTGAGGAATGAGTGTTTGTACACAGTCCTATTGGGACTCAAAATTTATATATTCTCAATTTACTTTTTTACTAATATAAACAGGTGAATTATTTCAGGTCATTAAAAATCCTATATAGTTTAACCTTTAATTGTATAGCCTGACAAATTCCCATTGAGGATGAAATAGACATGCAAGTCTCTTAGTGAAGTTATTGCTCCAGGATCCGGGAAGGGAGCCCACCTATTACGCCCAGCACTGTGGGGCAGCCAATCTCAGTTATGGCGTGGGGCGGGGAAGGAGGTAGGAATTAACTAAGGCCATGGTAGAGGGTTGCACCCAGGTTGTTGTTGTTCAGTTGCTCAGTCACGTTTGACTCTTTGCAACCCCACGGACTATAGCATGCCAGGCTTCCCTGTCCTTCACCATCTCCTGGAGCTTGCTCAAACTCATGACCATTGAGTCGACGAAATGCTCCTAAAAAGTGTGTATGCCTCCAAGGCTGGAAAATCGTGTTTGGGAGGCACTGGGCGCCCCAGAAGACTCAATCTCTGATGCCTGTTCTGAAAACTGCTCTGGCTACAGAAGCCTTTTGTAGTGAAGTCTCATTGAAGGCATCACCATGCCTCAAGTCCAAGGGTCTAAAGAGTCTCTTTCTCCTTAAAAGCACTCCTCAGTAGCTATAGTCCCTAGCTCCATCTTGAGACACAGAAACTCTCCTGCTGACACCAGGGCCAGGAGCTCCATGGGGCCACCCCCACTCTGTGGATTGAAAGTACCACATGTTGACACTAACCCCCAGTGGGATGCTACCTGGAGGTGGGCCTTTGGAAGTGGGGGTGAGTCAGCCATGAGGGTGGACCTTCATCATGAGATTAGTGCCCTTGGAAGAAAAGACCCAAGAGACAGTCTCTCTCTGCCTCATGAGGACATGGTGAGACGCCCACTGCCAGAGAGTCCACCAGACACAGAAACTGTGAGCACCTGATCTCAGGCTTCCCGGAACTGCGGGACAGAACGTGCACAGAGGCGCTTGGTGGACTACAGTCCCTAGGGTTGCAGAGTCAGATGCGACTTAGCATGCATGCATAACCCCATTTACAGGGGCTCCACCCTGATTACCTAATCACATCCCAAACGCTCTCACCTCCTAATAGCATCACATCAGAGATTCTTTTAAACATGTGAATGTTGGGCGATTGGAAACATTCAGTCCACAGCATATGGTAAAAAGACCAAAGTTCTAGTCAGTGAGTTTCCGTCTTTCAAGTTCAGTGTCCCCGTGAGCTGATGATCAAAGAACAGATCAAGGGATCCATTGGTTCATTCAACAGGAGTTGCTAAGCCCAAGCCCTGGGCATCAGGCAAATGCCCAGATGCCAGGAGTATGACCAGGGGTGGGACAGCTGTCTGTCCAATGGGAGAGTGGAAGACCAGCAAACACATGAATTAAATGCAATTCGGTGAAACGCAAAACTAATCAAAGTCAAACCTTTCCAACTGGCCAATATCGGGATGTCCAGCATCCTGGTACCTTACCTCCCACGATCTCTGTGTCCTGAATCTCACCTCCCCTTCCTGCCCTCAGTGCCATCAAAATGAGTTGCCAGACACCCTAAAAGGTCCTACATTTTCACCTCCTAGGGGGATTAGGCTTTCTTCTGGGAGACAAAAGGCCAGAATTTCAGTCCTACACTTGTGACCACCTCTTTGCTGTTCCCTCTGGACCTCAGTTTCTCCGCTGTTAAAACCAGAGTTGGGTTAAATGATCCCCAGACTCTTCTTTTGTGATGGGAAACTTCCACTCTCCCTAAAGGGAGTGGAACCCAGGATTCTGGAGAGTTCTAGAATAATGAAATCATTCCATTCCCCATTTGGATATGAAATGAGTTTGTCAGAAGAGTACTGCCAAGAGTGATGTGCAGGCAGGTTTACCAACACGCGGCAGACAAACCGCAGGTTAGAGCTGGTTTTCTAGAACCAATATTTACAAACAGTACCAGCATTAACGTGGGCAAGCGGCTTCTATGTGCCTAACACAGCCTCTCCCCAACCCGCCCTGCTTGGTAGAGGCAGCTGAGCTCTGCTCCAGCCTTTCAGCGGTTTTAAGAGGAAAAGCAACAGCAAGACAATGGCTTCTCTCTCCTGCCCAGCACGTCCACCCTGGGGGTCCGTTGCAAAGCAGTGTTTGTGAGTAGTCAGTCCCCCTCCCCAGGACGTCAGCTTCAAGTGGTGAAAGCTGCTCCCTGCCAACGATGTGTGGAATGCTGGGTCCCAAACTGCTGCCTCGGGCAGGGCACCGAGTCTGGACTAAGCACAGGGCATTGCATCTGGAAGCAAACGCCTCGGCTGGAGAAGCAATTGTAAAAGCAGCCCTGCCCCGCCTCATGCCTTGAGAAGCAGAGAAGCCACCCCTCTTACAGACTCTCCCCAGGCACCACATGCTCAGGACCTGCACAGTCACATAATTCAAAAACAAGGATTCCAGTGTATAATTCACCATCAGACAAGTGCCCACCATGGTGCTTGAAGAAATGTTGTCTTCATCGCTTTCACATGGAAAGGGCCCTCTGGCATCTCCCAACCTTGCCAGGTGCCCCTATAAGTCAGGGTTTCTCAACGTCAGCACCACTGATAGGTGGGGCCATCCTGGGCACAGTGTGGTGTTGGGCAGTGTCCGTGGTCCACACCCTCTAGACGCCAGAGCACTGCCATTGCCACCCCAGCTGTGACCATCAAAGATGTCTCCAGACAATGCCAAATGTCCCTGGGTGTAAAACCTCCCCTGGTTGACAAGGCTGCTTGCTGTAAACTAAAGGGCCACAGGTATGTCAGGTGATGAGAATCTCTAATGCACTCCAGACCAGATGAGCCAGACGGCAAAGACCTCCACATCACCTGGCAGTCCCCGCTGCTGGGATTACTTGGATTCACCAGTGAGTTTCCCAACAAGGGAGAAAGCCCACAGTCCTCATTTCCAAGAAAATGAGTCCTGTTCTTTCCATAGGGGCTGTGCCCTGGCAATTTCGGTTTCATTTCTCCCCACAGAGCTTTCTCTTACCCCCATTCCATCTCCAGTGGGGGAGGGCTCTCTGCATCTCTGAAGCACCCCCTAATCAAGTACATGTAAATCAAACTGAAGTTCTCACGCTTGCCGGGATCTCAGCATCTTAAAGGCGCTTGACTGGAATTCCTTGGGAAGTATGTTGTAATACCACTCATTACCATCTATTTTTCTAAGCTTGGAGTTTTGTAATGGAAATCTCTTTTCTTGTCTGAGTATATGTCCTGTGTATAAATTTCAAACCAAAAGGCATGGAAACTCATTTTTATTTAGAATTTTGACCAATCTCTTGAGATAACAACTGGCAAGATGCTGCGGATGTCACCCACCCAGTATGGAAACCACGAACACCCAGCCTGGTAGGAAAGCATAGGGAAGGCAGCTGGATTCACCAGGACAGACCCACTGCCGTACATGGGGCTTCACATCACAACACCCCTCACAGTCAGCCTCAGCTCCCATGCAGGGCCCAGGGCCCCACAGTCACCCTTCTCTCAGCCACAACCCAGAGACAAGAGCCAGGAAAGAATGTTGCCCCCCAGTACTCACCCCCTCACCGGGGAGTGACAGGCATCACTTCTACTCACAGTCCATGAGGGAAAGCTAGTCGCATGACTCCCAGGAATGAGAGGCCTGGGGAGTGGAGCCCTGGGTGGTCTCCTTCCAGCAACAGCTCCATTGCACAAGGGGAGCATAGCCCCACAATGGTCAACCAGCTGCCTTAGTCAGCAGGCCAGTGGACAGCACCCACATGGCTCATGAGGAAGACGGCTATGCCACTGAGCCAAGTGGCTTCCTTCCCAAAGCAGAGGTGACTCCAACAGTCATCCATACATTTTGTCGCCTCTGTCATGGTATTAAGCCCCAGGGAGTTAGGTGGGGTCCTACTCCCTCATCAACAGGCACTAACAGAGAGTGATGGCAGGACAGCAGTCCACATGCCCAGCCAGGGAGCAGCCCCCATCCCACTGCTGAAACAGGTCAAAAATTAGGAAGTGTCTGATCAGCAGAGTGTTCAGAATGGTCCGAGCAGAGGACCCTGGAATTGACAAATCAAAGGGAGGTGGGAGGTGGAAGTAGTTCTGTTCTGGCTAAACCACGTCCCAGTGGCTGGACAAGAAACACACACGGCTCTCAGTTCTGTTACCCTGGTACATACAATTAAAGGGTCAGAGCACAGCTGAACCAGGGCTGTCTTGTTCTCTGCAGAGGGCCCTGTGCAGACAGTGACCCACCTCCCATCTTCCAGTGACACCTGTGTTGGTGAGCGAACCAGGCACGTGAGAAAGGTTGGGACAAAACCACCAAGTGATACCAGCCCAGCCCCTCCTGCTCTTAGCATCAGTCAGCGAGGCTGAGGGCTGCGAGGAGCTGGGACATAGAAGCAACTCACAGGTGGCAGACCCTCAGGACTCCCCCTGCCACCACCATCGGCCAATCCCAAGATCAGGTATCACCATCCTGAGCCCACCCTCTCATCGCATCTCCTCTCCTGGCAGGATCACCACTCTCTGCATTCCTCACTCTTGTCTCTTTCTGTGTGAAGGACTAGCTCTCTGCACCAGGGGACCCCAAGAACGCACACAAACTTCTGTCTGCCAGGATCATCCAGCCAGCTTGCTGGTAACTAGGCTCTTCTTTTTCTTGTCTTTTTTTTTTTTTTTTTTTAACCAATTGCCCTTCTGGGAGAGAGAAGAAAAGCCAGATCTTTCAGAAATACCATCCTGCCATTGCATGTATAAAATCCATCAGCTCTGAAACCACAATGCTGGAAAAGGAGCTGGAGGGAGGGCGGCCCCACAGCTGCGCTGGGAGTTCTGTGCTGGGCACTGGTTTTGCTTGTTATCCTCTCCCCACCTGCCTCCCTCGCCCTCTCCCTCCTAGCCTGGTCTCTCTCACATCTATTTTTGTGGTTGATCAGTGTGCCTCTGTTTCCCAACCGAGGGCTTACGTATGTGTATTTCTATACATTATTCCCTCCATAGAGGCTTCTGAGCCATGCAAATGGCGCCTTATGCAAATCAAAGATCCTCCATCTGTTTCCGATATTCCCCACTTCCCCTTAATAACCTGTTTTAGGGGATGCGGTACATGCAGCAGATGATACAACTTTATTTTTGTAAACCCAGTTGGTCCTGGAGCGCTGGCAGCCACAATAATAGAAGAGTGAGCCTGTTAGTGCCTCTCAGTGAGTCTGCCGTCAGGCAGCACCTCATTAAAACTAGCCGGGAGGGGCTCCAAGAAGAAAGGGAAGGGGCACAGTGGGGTCCCAGCAGAGTAGCACACGGACTCCTGGCCTCTCCCTCTTTCTATTTGGTCCGTGTTTGCTGTGGGTCGAATCGTGTCCCTCCCCGCCCACCCACCCAAAGAAATGTTGAAATCCAAACCCCTGGTTCCTCTCTCAATGCAACCTTATTGAAAACAGGGTCTTTATAGATAGAATGAGATATAAGGTAAGATGAGGTCACAGTGGAGTAGAGCATATAATCCAATATCATGGGTGTCCTTACAAGAAGAGAGGACAGAGACAGGGAGACGGGCATGTCACAACAGAGGCAGAGACTGCAGTGATGCAGTCACAAGCTGAGAAACATCGAGGGCTATCGGCAGCCACCAGAAGCTAGGAGAGGCCAGGAGAGACTCCCCCCTAAAGGTTTCAGGGAAGCGGGTCCCTGCCGACACCTCCATATCACAGCCCTTCCAAGTGCCTCTCCTTCCCACCTGAGACTTCCCAGGTGTTGCTGTAACTGAGGCAATGCTTATTTTCCTGGCCCACTGTGCCCCCAAAGCCCTGCTCAAAAACTCTCTGGCAGGATGAAGGCAGGAGGGCTAAGCAACTGCCCCCAGGTAACAGTGAGCAGGTGCAAATGGGGCAGGAAGACATCACTCAGAGTCAATTCCAAATTGTTTCTTTTTAGACCTCTTTTAGTGCCCAAAGGATACTCCTGACATCAAAAACTCACTTTCATCCCAATGAAGGGTACCTAGGATTCTATGCACTGATTTTTCAATTTCCTGCAAGTTATTTCCAAAGACAAGTTAGGAGGGAAAAGGTTATTTTATTTGACAAGATGCTACAAAGTCCAACAAAGGCTTGGGTCCCACCCCACATAGATCACCTGGCTTACAAGTGAATTTGAGACCTTACTGTCAGGAAGCAAAGTCTAGACTTCCAGTAAGAGGTGAAGAGAGGCATTCAGGGAAACAAGGTATCACTTAGAACCTGCATTTTTCAAACACCCAAGGAACCAGCTCTATGGCTCCCAGGAGGGAGGCAACTGGGGACCCGGAGTGTCTAGAGGAATTCAGACAAAGAAGGGAGGGAGCTACAGACTGGTTGGGGCAGCTGGCCACCAGCAAGGTGCCCAGTACAGAAGCTGGCCAGTTCTGAAGTGCAGAGGGGAGCGCCTATGAAAGTGGGGAGGGGGTCATGGGGAAGCTGGCCGCAGACCCAGGTAGCAGACTCAAGTCTGTGCAAGAAGAGGGACCTTCTAAAGGAGACAATGGGCTAGACCTACACACATGTCATGGGAGGTGATGCTGGAGAACGTTAGGGGTGTTACCAGTCAAGGAAGCTCAGACTGAGCATGAAGGCATGAGGGAGGAAGGGAAGTTGAGCCTTTTGTCCCCCAAAGGGAAAAAGATGGACCTGAAGTCTTCCAGGAGTCCCTGGACGCTCTACAACAGGTCAGCAAACCAAGGCCAGGGGACAAACACAGCTTTCCCCCTGTTTTGTAAACAAAGCTATGGGAACATAGCCACATTCATTCATTTACATATTATCTAAGGTGGCTTTCACACTGATGGCCAAGCTAAGCTGTTGTGACAGAGACCTCCTGGCCGTAAAATACTAACTCCCTGGCCATTGACAGAGCTAGTTTACAGAGCTCTGCTCCAGAACATTTCAGCCCTACAGGAGCTGGCTTGGACGTACACAAAGCATGGATGGGGGGATCTCTAAAGGGATGCAAAGACAAGGAGTGCACCCCCCACGGAGAGGAAGACATGCCCACAGTGTCTTCCTCTTACCCACCTTGGGGAGAAAAATCTCAGGTCTGGCAAAGTGAGTGTAAGCTCCATGAACTCTGGAGAGGCCAAGCTAGGGTGAGCGCCCTGCACCGGCACCTGGATGTGAAGCTATGTTTTCAGAGAAGGGAACGTGCCGGAAAGTTGTTAATAAGCGTTTCTGATGTGATTCAGGACAGGAAGCCCAAACTAAGAGAATTTCAGAGTAAAGATAAAAACCCATGGGGACAGAATATTTTTAAGACAAACATCAAGCCTAGGGACAAACTTTCACTACAATTGATGGTCCAGCAGGTTCGAAAGGGTGATGATGGTCCACACTCAGCCAGGGGGCCCTGCTTCCAGGGCTCTCTTAGCACTAGATTTGGATAGCCCCATCCACTGCTGAGGTCCATTCTCTGAACCCCACATCATTCTCCTGCCCACACATGCTCCACCACCCCCACCCTCTGCACTCCACCCATTGTCTGCGAGGGTCCAGGTGCCCCAGGCCTCTGGCCCTCCTTCCTCTGGTCATGCATACCTAGGAGGCCAGCAGCCCTTCCTGCCACGGAGAGTTGCAATGAGACTTTGGGATGGTTGGCCGGGGGTGGGGGGGGTGACTTACTCAAAATGCCATGTTCCTCACCCTCTCTCTTCACGCTCAGCGCTCTGGTGAGTGTTTACTCGCCAGCATTCACCCACCCAACACAGTGCACGTGTCCAGCTCCCCTCGAGTGTATGAGATGCATATGGGCCAGAACCATGCCCTCTCCATCTTCATGCCTCAGCCCATGCCCAGCAATTGCTCACCTGGAGCTCAGTTGACAGTATTTTATTTTGAGGTTGTGGTGAAATCCATCCATGAAGTTCAACACTAAGAGGAAAGCCAGCCCCGTGAGCCAGACCAGGAGAAACCAGGGTGGGTGGTGGGCTCTCCCCAGTTCCTTTAATTCACTCCATCCTTGGGCGCTGCCCTGTCTCAGCCCTGGGGCTTCAGAGACAGTGAGACTCCCCCAGGGCTGGGGGAGCCCTGATAAAGCTCCTGTGGGTCCTCATTACGGAACCGTAAGGCGTGTGTAGAGTGCTGAGGGTGCACAGATGGTGGGCCTCTGGGAGTTCAGGGCTGGGGGGACAGCTCCTCCAAGGCCACAAGCATCTTAAGAGGGTCTGTTCTCAGCAGTGGACTCTAAGCAGCTTGAGGTTTGGTGGTGGATGTAGGGGGTGGCATTCTGGTGCCTGCTTGTGCCACCTCAAGCTCTCCTGGGACGTCGCCCCTGCAGGGCTCCACCGGGCCGAGGACTTGGCCGGCTCTGGTGGTGAGGAAAGCAGAACAGCAGGCTCCTGGCTGGGAGGTCCGGCGCAGGAAACATCAGTGTCGTTGCTGAGTGCCCAGATCCTACCTCTCAGCCCCCACACAGACGGTGCCTGCGTCAGGGGAGGGGCGCTCCGGCTGCAAGCCCACCCTTCCCTGGCCTCTGACCGCTGCCCACCCAGGAGGCCCAGGTGGGGTGAGGAGGCCGCAGGGCGAGGGTAAGGGCGGCACAGGCCAGCAGGTGGGGCCCGCGAAGCTGGCAGCTGCCACGCTGCTCCAGCTTTAGCATCCTCGTCATCTAAGGCAGCTTCACTTTTAAGCAACCAGTGAAGGACAAGCACCCTGTAAATTTAGAACGCGTGATGGCTGGTAGCGTTTGGTATTCATCTTAGCACACAAGTGGGGGGAGGAGACTGGCCGCACCATCGCATCTCAGCCCACAGAGAGGCTTGCAGAAGGGAACCGTCTTCCCCAGAAGGAAAAAGGTAGCAGACCCTCTGAGGTCGGGTCCCAGTCTCCACCTCAAGGGCTGCCCTCTTCATCACTATCCCCACCAGGGCACCTCGGCCCCCACCTCTGGGCCCCCCTTCCCGTTCTCACATTTGGCTAAAAATAAAACCTCTGTTGGCAGCAAATACACCCAGTTTCCCCAGAACATAAGCTTCCTGGGAATCTAGAAAAGGCAACAGCTCTACCTCTCATGGAGCCCAGATGGATTCCTGAAAATTTGTGTCAAACCAATTTTTGTAAATCCAATCATATTCGCAGTGATTCACCTCCATCTCTGAAACACTTCCCTCCTGACCAGCTGCTCACCTGACCAGCTTCCTCCATGCGCACAAACATGCTCACCAGCAATGGGCTTGAACAAACACCAATTCAAGAGGGGGCTGCGGCCAGAGAGGGGCTTCGTGTGACCTGAATACTCATGGCCAGATTTTGCTGTGTCAGGGCTCAGGTTTCCAGGAAGCAGAGCAGATGGCCCGGTGCCCTCCTCGGCATTTCTTTAGCCCTCATCTGATTTCTTTCAGGGAGTTCTCACTAGAACCACCGTGACACCTCTCACCTGTTTCTCCAGGACATCCCAAAGTCGTCCTCTGCATGATAGATCTGTGTGAGAACTGCGCAGGAGTGGGGGAAGCGGGGAGAGGTAGGCCCAGTTTCCCTACTGTAATGTCCCCCATGTGCTGGCCCTAAAGGCAGAGCGGGGTGGCCTGCAGCAAAGCCAGGCTGGACCGTTCAGAGCCCTTGGGCAGCATGGATGGGTGAGGCAGGGGCCAGCATGGGCAGACCTGCAGTGCAGGAGGGCACCTCTCACTGCAGGACAGAAGCATCAAGGCTGCAGGCGTGGAAGCTGACAATGGTTGCTGGTGCCGGAGGAAATGGAGACAAGTGAACAGATCCAAGGTCCAAGGCCAGTGGACTGGGCAGCGGACGATATTTAGGAGGTCAGAGGAGAGGAAGATGACCTGGCCAGCGAGGGAGGCCCATGCTTTCAGAGTAGGGAGCCTCCCCTTGCTCCTGCTGCCGCACCCCAGGACAGAGCAGCCAGGAGTAATCCTGGGGCTCTGGCCTCTGCCTCGATGATGCTGGAGAGCTTGGTTGCTGCCCTGTCCAGGGGTGGCTACTGTTGAATAACCTGTGTGCTAGACTCCCAGGGCACAAGCAAGGCCACAGGGACCAGTCCCTGCTCCGTGACTCTCTTCTGTCAGGCGACTGTTGAAAACGTATGTGCATACATGCGTGTATGTTAAAGAATGAATGATTCCTGTTGAAATAGCCCTCATCAATCTGGACCTGAGTGTCCACTGACATGTAGGAGCTTCCCCAGTGAACTTCACCAGTTTATACCAGGGTGGGTGTGTCCCCAGTTGGACTATGCCTTCCTTAAAGGTGAGAAAGAGGAGGCATATATGCTCAGTACCCACCCTGTTTCAAGCCCCACCCGAGGTCCTTGAACCTCATATTTCATCTCATTTTCACAGCATCATCCTCATCTTGTAGGTTAAGGAGGCTGAGGCTCAGAGAGTCAATGAAGAGCTAGTTGGTGGGGTAGCTGGGCTTTGGCCTTCTCTACCATGCGGGCTCTGTCCTTTGCTTTTCTTGTAGGACCACCCTGGGGATGCGACAGGCTGAATTGTCCATCTTCCTCAGCTGCAGTGGGTGCTGGGAGCCAAGCCGTCCTCCAGCACTGGGAGTGGGAGGTGCAGGGGCGGCGGTGGGGGACTGTTCAAGCTTCAGAAATCTTCCTGAGGCCATACCCCAGACACACCCCTGGACTTAACCAGCCGTGCCACCAGCACAACCATTGGCTGGCATGGGTACACCAGAGGCCCATCAAGGAGGACAGTGACAAACCCACCTGTCAGGGAGGGGTCGCCAAGTCACTTCAGTACTAGGGAAAACCAGTGTCAGCTTTGCCCAGCCCAGAGTCCCAGGAGTGTTGGGAGGGAAGTTTTTGGTGGGCAACCCCAGGCTGAGCATGGGAGCTGTCCAGCACAGGAGGAGCAACCTGGACCCCTTGTGGTCAGAGAATTTGAACAGCCTTTGGCATGATCTGTGATCTTGTCCTTATTATAAAAGGAATATATATTCACTGTAGAAAATTTAGAAACTACACTTATGCAAAAAGAAGAAAATTTAAAATAACCGACAATCCCACTACCCCGAAATAACTCCTGTTAACATTTTGAGCATAATACCCTCCCAGACTTTCCTATGCATAGAATATATATTTTTGGTACTAAGTGGGATCATACTGTACATTCTATTTTATAACTTTTTTTTCACTTAACTATGTCTCATACTAAATCACTAAGTATTCTTCCACAACATCATTTTTTAATGACTGAATTAGCCAAAGAATACTAAAAGGATGACTGAAGACAGGAAAGGAAAATTTTATAATACAGAACACTACAAGTAAGCATTAAACAGGAAAATGCCCTTTGTCAACAAATCAGCTCTATGATTACAGAAAAATATTATCTTTTTAAGTTTTTTCCTCTGTAGTCCAAAATCTACAATATTTTAAAAAACCAAGCTTAATTAAAAGACATGACCCTCAAAAGAGAGCCCCCTTCTCTGAGACCTTCTCTTACTGAAATGGATCAGTGAGGAAAACAGCCAGATCTGCGCATCCAAAGGTCTTCCAGGCTACCTAGGCATGATCTCTATAGTTCTGAGCAGCCAAAGAATAGACTAATTTAAAACAATAAGGGGTTATGTCCAGAGTTGTGTGAGTAGGTCTGTGTGTGTATAAAGGCAACAGTGGGTATCTGAGAATTTGTTGTTGGATAAATGATATTGGGGTGTGGATGTACATGTATGAAAGGTAATCAATTCTGAGCAACAGTGAAAAGGTTTTACTATTGACCTTTATAACTAATACTGTGAATGTTTCTACACTTGATCTGAGCTCAAGGGGCAGGAGGCTCCCCTTAGCTAGTGGTATCTTCAGATATAAACAATATCATTGTTCTGAAGGACTGACTTGACTTCCTCTCACAGCAGGTGTCATGGACTGAATGCTTGCGTCTCCTCAAAATTCATATGCTGAAGCCCTCGTGCACGTGTGCTAAGTCGCTTCAGTCACGTCCAACTCTTTGCGACCCCCATGGACTCTAACCCTCCAGACTCCTCTGTCCATGAGGTTCTCCAGGCAAGAATACTCAAGTGGGATGCCATGCCCTCCTCCAGAAGATCCTCACGACTCAGGGAGGTTGAACCTGTGTCTCCTGCGACTCCTGTGACTCCTGCTCTGCAGGAGTCTGAGCCAGCGGGGAAGCCCACTGAAGCCCTAACCCTCAATGGAGCAGTATTTGGAGGTAGAAGGTGATCAGAGTTAGATGAAGCCTGAGGATTGGGCCTTTGTGATGGGATTAGTACCCTAATAGGAAGTGACACCAGACCCCTCTCCCCACCATGTGAGGTCATCAAGAAAGCAGCAGTCTGCAAGCCAGAAGAGGGCCCTCACTAGAACCTGACCACACCACATCTTGATCACAGACTTTGAGCCTCTAGAATTGGGAGAATTAAACGCCTGCTGCTTAAGCCACCCTGTCTGCACTATTCTGTCATGGCGGCAGAAGCAAGCTAAGACCTCAGGTAAGACGTGTCTAGAGTAGTTCGGGGACAGTAAGATTGCAGTCATCTGGACTTTGTCAAGCCATTCCCCAAGAGGAGACCCAGAGGGGCCGCATATGGAGGTGGGAGGAGTGAGGAACCTGAATCCCTCCTGAGTCCAAGGAGGGACTCATAGGACTCGCAGCTTCTCTGCCAGGAAGGAGGCATGTTCCTCAAATGGGACATGAGAGCTTCGGCTGGGGTCTGCTGCTTCACAGTGACAGTAGATGAAGTGCAAAGAGCCTGGGGATGGCCCCCCAGGGCTCCTCTTGGATGAGGCACAGGCAGAGCCCCTGGGGTCCCTCCCACTGTGGTCTCACCGGGAGCCCCACGGAAGAGAGGTAAATGAATGGAGAACACGTGGGAGCTCATAGGGGTCAGAGCTGAGGCCAACTCCAAGAAGAGCAAAGGGGGCTTCCCCAGGGTCAGGAGAAATCCTGGGGCCAAACACACAGGGTTCCCCTTCGAGGACCAGGGATTGGAGCCTTGAGAGCAGCTCCGCACAGACTCAGGCTCTCACCAGAGCAGGATGAGCGGGGTGCTGGAGGGGCTGAGAATCCTTCCCCTTCCCCACTCAGGTCTGGCCTCAGGATCCACCAGCAGCTCTTCCTACCACTGGTCCCCGCAGCTTGGTTGAAAACCCGAGGAGGAGATCAGCCTGGGGCAGAACCAAGGGTGACTGGCGGTAAGCTGTGCCAGCCTCAGAGCCACTGCGACCCAACAGCAGTGTCCTTGGGAGCACAGATCCGTGCTTGCAAAGCATCATGGACGCCAAGCAACTGCGGCTTCTGGTTTATTGCTTATCTTTCCTGTGCACTTTAGGGAAGCTCCTTTAGGGAAACACCAACCTGCCATGGATGAAATAAAGGTGGAGGATCTCTGCCCAGGTGGGAGCCATGTTAATAAGTGTCCCAGAGGCTGAGCCCAGGGAGAACAAGGCTCAGCGACTCAGGGTTCTGGTGACCCTGGGAGACACAGATTCCGGGTCCCACGTGTAGGCCTCCTGGTGCCTAGCATGATCCCACACCCTGGGATCCACTTCCTGGACAGGAAGTCCAGGCTAGGGCTGGTGCAGAGCTGGGTGATTCAGCACCTCCCTCTGTCACCAGGACACAGATCCTTCCCCCCTGCCCACCCTGCACCTCCCGTCAGGCTGGGAGCAGGATGTCTGCAGTAACAACATCCCGAAGCCCCTCTTAGAAGCCAAGAACCGTTCACAGAAGCTGACTCTCCATGCTGGAAGATGTCTTGTCTCATCAGCCAGAACCAGTCACCGCTAAGAGCGCAGGGCCTCCCGTGGACTGAGTGCTCAGTCTTGAGGTCAAGGTGGTCTCCCTCTCCCTGCACCAAGCCCAGGCCAGTAAGAAGAGGGAGGGCCTGGACGCCTCTGGGAGCCATCGGCCTGTGGGGCCATCTCCCCAGCAAGGCTCTTCCCCGCCTGCCCTCTGAGACATCACCATGAGACGCTGCATTCACTCTCACTAGACCTCCACCCTCTCCATCACCACCCAGAACACTCACCCCAACGTTCAGATCCACGGGTGATCTGGAGGGTAGCAAGTGGCCCCGCTGCCCCTCTGAGGTGCCTGGGCTCACAGGTCAGCTGCATGCTCACAGGGCCTGGCCAGGCCACATGCTGGGAGGGCATAGGGCAAGATAGGACAGCCTGCTCCCAAAGACAAAGTCGCCTGGGTGAGGATGACCATGCTAACACAGGAATGGCCTGTGCTGGGGCCCAAGGAGGACTGCAGGGTCCACATTTGTGGGGCCACTGGCTGAGCAGGGCTGGAAGAGTCCACACTGATAGAGAGTCCGCCAGGCAGTGGGAGGGTCCCCTCTTCTAGCAGCAGATGAGCCCTCAATCAGAAGCCAGCCTCTGGGGAAGGGCTGGTCTCCCCTCTGCAGGCCACTCGAAGACCCCAGCCCCCTCTGCCCGTGAACAGCAGCCACTGCTTCCAGTGGCTCCCTCCACATCTTCTTAAACAGCCAGACACCCTCTCTCCTCGCCCTTCTCTCTTCCATTCACAGCTAGAATTAAGTGACTTCACAGAGGGGTGGGGATGAAAAAGCACCATCTCCTTGACCCGACAGTTTGGCTCCAGAACCCCCATTATACTAATCATCACCAAACTAACACCTTTGTCTTGGGCCACATAGTCCTGGCAACACCAGTAAAACACGTGTGCCTTCCAGCAAAACGCACCATCACACCCTGTAAGTCTGCCAGCCGAGGGGCCTGCTTAAGTGTAGCTCAGTAAACACGTCCTTGTGGCCACATCAGTTCTGTCAAAGGTGCTCCATCGTGCCGATGGACAGGTGGACAAACCACATTTCCCCTGACTCTCGGGCTGCCAGCCACCGGCTTCTTTCCATTGAATGAGGCCCCAAAGGCTCTGCGAGGAGCCGGCCCATGGGCTCCTCAGGCCACACCCAGTGCAGCATTTTGAACAGAGTCCCCTCTTACCTTCTCCATCTTCTAAGAGACCCAGAAGTTGGGACACTGACCTGCTTGGCTGGTGTATTTGTCTCCAGGGGCTACTGTAACAAACTACCGCAAACTGAGCAGCTTAAAACAACGCAGTTTCATTCTTGAACAGCTCTGGAGGCCAAAAGCCTGACACTAAGGTGTCGGCAGCACTGTGCACTCTGGAAAGGCTTGCATCGCATCGCTTCAATCCCTGCCTCTGCCCTGACATGACCGTCTGTCTCTCTATGTCCTCTTCTCTTCGTATAAGGACACCGGTCCCTGGATTTAGGGCCCACCCCACCCCAGTAAGACCTCACTTTAACTTGATTAAAGCTGCAAAGACCCTATTCCCAAATAAGATCTCATTCACAGGTCCTCGGAGTTAGGATTTGGATGTATGAGGGCACAAAATAACTCATAGCGTAGGTCTCTCCTGGAAGGTCAAGGGTGGATGGGCACACAATGCCAGGCCTGTCTCCCGACCTCCATCGCCTGCATGCCAGCCAGCCTCTGCTCCAGTGCCCCAGGGTGGAGTCCTGAGAGCCTCCTGAGTCCTGCTGATGTTCACATCCCTCAGAACCAAACTCTGTCTCCCTAGAGCTTGCACCCACACATCCTTTTTCTGCCTTTAAACACAAAGGGACAAACCTACTTCCTCCTCCACATGACAGGCCTTTGAATAATTAGAGCATGGCAGCAGGCCCACCCCCACCCACCCTGCCTCTCCAAGGCTCCTGGTGGCTTCAAGGGCCCACCTGTCATGTGTGTGCCCCGCCTCCATGCCCCAGCTAAGTGAGCCCCACTGGCCACCATCTTTTCCTAAAACAAGATACAGAACTGGCCACAAACGTCCCAGGGAGATGCCCCTCCCCAAACACGAACAGGGTGCCGCAGGCACGAAGCTGGGGGTGCTAGAGAGGGAAGGTGCAAGGACTCGAGACCCTGGCTGAGGAGGTGGGGTGGGCACCGTGACAGCCCCTCACCCTAGGTCGGGCTCTGGAGCTGTGATTCACCTATTCTGCAAACACAAGCCCCCTCTGTGAGAGACAGATGGAAGAAGAGCTGGTCCCAGCCAGTCTGTCAGCAAAATCTATGCCATCATATAAAGACTTCTCTCCCAGAGGCTGATAGCTCCCTGATCGCAGATAGGGTCTGTGTATGTGCCTGGAGCTTGACAAAGTCTTGTTGAATGAATGAATGAGTTAATGGCTACAGTGAACTGGGGGAACTGGAGGCTTCTCATCTCTCCTGCTCTACCCTGCTGCCCCTGAGGCAGCTCGCTGCAGTCACACGGTCAATGTGGCTCTTGGGGAGATTCCACGGTCAGAGCAGGACACCCTCAGTGTTGCCTCCTCCCAAGGCCCAGTTCCCTCCTCTGGAGCAGAGCTTTCTGTGTGTGCAGAGAAAGCAGGATAATACAGGGAGGTGGGGATTTGAAAGCTATCCAGGGCTGCCCACTGTTTTGGGGGGCAGCACCAGGGCAGTGAAGCACTAACAGAGGCTCTCGAGGCACACACAGTTCCTTTAACCCAGGAATTTCAGACAAACAAGATCAGCAGACCTTAGGCACCCGGATGGGCTTGGAAGTCTACAATTGTCATTAGACCCAGGTCGCTGCCCTGAGAAGCTCAGATCTAAGGCTTCAAGATCAGGTGATGGCTTAACATAGGTCCAGAAGCAACTCGAAGACAGCATATAATAGTCAAAGCCTGAGAGTGGCCAATATGTAAAAAGTACCCCAGAACAAATTAAAAAGAAAATTCTCCCTGGACACATAGATAAAGCACATGAACAGATAGTTCACAGAAGTCAAATGCAAATAAACAATAAACAAAAAATAGAATCAACCTTCCTAGAGTTGAGGAAATGTAAGTTTAAATGCTATTTTGTACCCTTAGATTGGCAAATATTTTAAGAAATAATAATAACTGATACTAATATCGGTGCAGGATAAAGTATTCTCACATGGTATGGGAATTTCTGTAAATACTTTCAAATTTGTAAAGCAATCTAGCTGTAGTTATTAAAACTTACGATATACATGCCCTTGGCCCCAATAATTCTTCTTCTGGGATTTTCTCCAAAAAAGCAGAAACTGCCAGGAAAATACATAGCACATGAAAATGACATATGTGCATATATGCACATGAGTTGGTCAGCATGAGCAAAGGGGGTATTTTAGGAGGGGACACTTCCAGCTAGTAGCAGAGGTCAGAAGTCACCCCAGAGAGCTGGATCTGGGGAGCAGTAAGCGAGACTAATCACTTTACTTTAGACACTTCTGTCTTAGAAGACCTAATACAATAAATAAATAATGACTTTATAACTCATGCGACTGCATTTTTTAAGTGACTAAGGAAATGATTTCAAAATGAAGCTTTTTTTTTGTTTCTACTTCCTCTGCTGTTAAGGGTGGGGTTGCCAGATTTAGCAAATAAAAACACAGGATCCTTGGATACATTTGTGAATTTCAGATAAACAACATTTACAAAAATATAGGTGTGTCCCATGCAATATTTGGCACATACTTATACAAAAAAATTCTTTGTTTTTCATCTGAAATTCAAATTTAACTGGGCATCCCGGGTTTTATCTGGCAACTCTAGTTACAGGGGGAGGGAAACGAAAGATCTCTGCAACTCTAATTTAAATTCTTTTCTTCCAGCTCCCCCTGAAAACCTGTCACAGCCATGACGATGTTTTTTTTTTTCCTCCCAGTGATCACAAGCACGCACACACACACGCACACACACTCACATGTTTTGATCATCACTCGTCACCCTCCAAAAGAACATTCTCTGACAGGCACACACTGATGTTCTGCACGGTTCCTATTTGAGAGTCAGGATGTCACATCAAAGCTCCTAGAGCAGCGTCTGGGCCTTTCCCATTCTGTGCCCAAGCCCAGCAGGGCCAGGCACATGGGAAACAGTCAGCAAACTGGGGGAGACCAGTTAACGGAGGATCAGGCGTGCTCTGGAGGAAGGATGATACCCCAGCTTCCTGCCCGTTGCTTTGCCAGGTCACGCCTTTGACAAATTCTTAGCCATGGTGGGCATCAGAGCCTGTTCAAGCTGCCAGGTGCGCCTTCTGTCCCCCTCTCTCCAGCACTCAACACACAATGCATGAACTTCATACAGAGTGGCCTAAGTCATCGCTTCCAAAGGTTGTTTGCATTTCATTTCATGTTATTCACTTGCTGTCATGGTGAGGAAACCCAGGACTGAGGATGGGGAGGCTGGAGCCCGGGTGACCTTGACCAGGTTATAGGCCGCTCAAACTCCTCACCTGTACAAGCGGAGGCTGGGCGGATGTTCTTGAAGGGATTTCTAAGGCTTTCTGGGCTTAAGGTCAGGAGTGTCCTCAACCTGCCTACTCCAGGGTATGCCACTCACCCACCCTCACCCAAAGCAGAGAATGTGACCACTAGCTACGGAGAAGTCCTCGGCCCTCTCCTTGAGGCCCAGACAGCTCTGCAGGCCCAGGAATCCCCTGCTGGAATCGCTGCTTAACCCACTGTCCATCGTGTCGAGTTGCGGAAGCCGCAGACGCGATATTAGCATTACAACCCACACTGATCTTTGTCAATTACGCTCCAGTATTTGAGCTCTAACCAGCTTTAAATTGAATCAGGACAAAATCATCAGAATAAAAAGAGCCCAAGCCCCAGCCTTTCAATTCCAGCACTGGAAAAAAAAAGTTATACATTTCATAATGGCCTTCTACCCCATAATGAACAGGAAAAATAAATTAGATTCCAAGCTAAGGATATATTTATGCAATTTCATTATGTGCCCATGAGCAAGCCTGGTTTTCACCAAGATAAAAATGAGCTCTCAGAAACACTCGCACTAAATAAATGGAGTGATTTAACAGCTTAACGGGGAGCGTGGAGGAGGAACTGAAGGACAATGTCAAAAATGGAAAATAAAAATAAGAGGGACATCCGATGCGCCTCCTGCACTATGTGCCCCACGCCCGAGGCGCCAGGTCTGAGTGGCCCTCTGGCAGCATCTCTATTCTTGGAGGCCTGGGTGACCAAGGCCAGGATGGGCGGAGGGAACATGGATTCTCCCATGTTCTGCATGCCGATCTGCAGAACATCCGTCCCCTTGTCCCAGGCCCAGGGGTCAGTTCTTCAGCATCCACACCTGCTTCCAGAGACGACCTCGCTCAGCTAGCTTCTACAGTAAAACTCCGGGCTGTCCTAGCCCTTCTGGTCCTCATCACTAACCTTCTTCCTTCTTTTCCAGAAGTTTCTCTTGGTTCTTTTGCTCCCATGTCAGGGTTACCTGACACTCCTGTGGCCCCAGCTTCAGGGCACCTCCATGCCCACGGGTTCTCTTCCAGGGTCCCTGGGCACCGGTTGCCCGGCCTTCATGTTAGCATTTCTTTTTTCCAGAAATGAAAACAAGTTGTCTGCTGCCTTTGAACTCTCTAAGAGTGTGGTTTCTTTCTTTTTTTCCCAGTGCACTGTTCACTGTGTGAGGCTCTGGAACCTCAGTGTGAGAGGCATTGTGTAAGCGTGTCTCACAGTTGTTGTGAAGGTTGACAAAATAAGGCATTTATTTTTACTCTTTTAATGCATATTTACAGAGCTGAACGGTGTCCCCCGAAAACCCCAGTGGTATGTAGCTGGGGCAAACTTGGAGTGAGAGAGCTCTGGGACCTCTCTCAAAGGCAGCGCTGCTGACTTCCAGAGGCGCCCTTTCCAGCCTCGCTGAGGGGCTCCCTGGTGCTGTCAACAAGGGTGAAGAAAAGGTCATCGACTCCTGGAATCTCAGTCTCGGGGCACCTTCTAGGGGAATCTCCCTCTTCACAGGTAAGGATACCAAGGCTCCGAGAGACCAGGGAGGGATCCCAGCTCATCCATGTGGGAGGGGGTCTTCCATCAGCCTGCCCCACAGAAATATCATGCCAAGCACATGGATCATTACATGGTCTAGCAGTCACATTAAAATTTCCCCAAAAATGGTGAAATTAACTTCAAGAGTGTATTTCATGTAACCCACAATATTCAAAGTATTATCATGTCCACATGCATTTCACATAAGAAATTACACATGCGATGGTCACACGCTTTGTCAGAGTGCTGCAGTTTGAATCCTGCCTGCATTTTATGTCCACAGCTCATCTCTACCCGGACAGGCCACCGGCTGGCAGCCTCCCTCTCGGGCAAGGGCAGTACAGAACTTCTTCACATCACCATCTCACTTACAAACAGCTCCAAGCCTAAAAGACAACCAGGCAGGTTTAGGCAGCTGCCAACTGGTACAGGGAAATACAGCCGGTGCTCAGAAGGCATGTTTACAACCTTCACCATTAGTGATTTTTCCAAAATCACCATGAGACCATAATGAAGAACCACCACCACCACCACGACTCTTCGAGTATCTTCTGTGTCAGGAACAAAGGACTCTGCAGGTGACATATGGGCGCATCCTCTGGATAGCACTGAGAGGCAAGTACTATCATCGCTGTGACGTCCCATCAACAGCAGAGGCTGAGACGGGGCTGCCGCAAAATCAGTGAGTCAACAGGTGTCAGGGAGCTGCAACGTCGATGTTTATCACCCTCTGAGGGCAGAAACTCCCCTCCTTACAGGAATCCATTTAGAACCAAACAGGCACCAGATACCCCTGCTTCTCACTCCCGGCAGCCATCAGCTACTCGACATGGGGCAATACCAAGACCCTCCTGCTTTGACACGTTCCCTCCTTTCCCAAGGCCTCCAAGGGGAAGAAATAAACAAGCAGACAGATAAATACCAACGAACGAAGATAAATACCAACGAAGGAAGATGAGATGAGCTGTGAAGATTAAGCTGCCAATGGAGCCAGCCTCGTGGTCTTGGGTGTCAAGCCCATCAGCTCATTAGTGTAGATGGAGCTGGAGTTCCACAGCCTAGAGTGATTCCTGGCTCCTGCCCAGGGAAAATGCAGAGTGAGTGGATGACCAGCAAAGACACAACCAGTGTCCCTAGAAGGGTGCACAGATGGGGGGAGCACCAAGAAGTCTGCTGAAGACACCAAGGAACAGAGGGACTCGAACACCCTCCCTACCCCCGCCCTCGGCTCCTTCCACGCCTGCGAAGGTTGGGGTCGAGTCCACAGGGCTGGCTGTCATCCCCACAGCTGCCCCACGAGCAGGTTTGAGGAAGCTGTGTTAGCTAGTGGCTGGCTGGCAGTGGTGCCTGGACCCAGCCCCAGCCACTCGCCATTTCAGCAACGCCTGCTCAGGTTTTTGTCTCTCCTTGTGGGTCAGGTGGGGCCCTACCTATACGAGGAGACAGCATCGGCGTCAGCCCCTGGGATGCTATACAGTTCAGGATGCGTGCTGCTCTGCGGTCACATGGTGGTGACTGGTGTGGGGGCAGGAGGCCTCGAGGACACGCGGGAAAGGAGGGGGTCTCTCCTCTGTGGCTGGGGAGCTGACATGGAGAAAGAAGCGAACAGCAGAGAGGGCACGGGGCCTCCCCAAGCTTCAAGGAGTTCGCTCCTCCCACTGGAGCTCCTCCACCCTCCAGGCCTCCCCACTGCCCGCTGCCCTGACACCCTGAGAACCCCCCGCAGGCACCACACCCACCACAGCGCAGCCACCAGGCTCCCAGCAGACAGCACCCGGCGCCTTCCTCGATGGCCCGGGGAAGGGTGTCCGCCTGCCCCTGTCGGCGTCCCCAAGCCACCCCCTCAGTGCTCTTACATAACTCGGGTCCTTCCCCACCCACGAGCAGCGCCGTCCTCCAAGTCCCCCCACCTTCTAGACACGGGGGTGTAACATCTGCTCACACTGCTCCTCTCCAAGAGAACACCGTCCCCCACACACCGCACCCCAAACTCAAACACTGCCACCCTCCCCCAAAGCTGCAAGGGATAAAAAAAAAACATAAAATAAAAACATGCTACCACTGCCACCCACCACATCATTAAGGACAAAAAAGAAAAAGAAAAGTCTTCTACAAATAAAACTCTTTACTTCTTGTTCTAGAAAAACAGTAACGAGTTGGGGGGTGGGGGTGGCGGGGACGCAGAGAGGGAGCGGACGAGAGCTGCTCTGCCTTTTCATCTCCATTGCTGGAATCATCTTTGATATTTCTTATTTTTAAAAAAGAAAGAGAATTCCACAGAGGTGCAAGTGCAGGCTCCCAGTACTCCTACTGCGAGCATTCATGTGGGCAAAGGGTATTAGAATTCAGCGCCAGAAAGCCACATCCGGGGGGTTCCCAGTTTCCCCTGCCTTCATCTTGTTCCCCTCCCTGCAAAGGAGTGCCTCCAATGGAACAGAGGAGGGGGCGTGTTTGGTTTCAGATCAAGAGGCCAAGATCTGCACTGCTGGCATCCTGGCAAGATGGGGAGCGCAAGGGAGCGCAACCCAGGGATGCACCAAGCTGGCCGGGAGGCGTCCTGAGCCTCCACACACTTCCCAGCAGCCCCCACCTCAACCTCGGGGCAGAGGAACCCGGCTCCCGTGTCCTTCCAGCCAGCCGAGTGCTTAATGCCTTGATGCCTGCCTGCACTTCCAAACTCTTCCATGAAAGCAAGAGGGAAATCTGTAATTTTCCCCCAGGAGACGCTGTCTAATCCACTTCCCATTATCCAATTCAGCCTTAACCGTGGAGACCGTGGATCCCCTTTCTGTGTGTTCTCAGCTGCTCCATGTCCTCACTGCCCTCGTCTGGATGCCCCCATCCAGCTGTATCCAAGAGTCCCTCTGGTTCATCGTCTGGGTGCAAAGTCACCTCCCTTCTCAGTCACCCAGTTTATTGTACTGTCTTTGGGAGATCTTTGTGGGCATGGAAGCCTCCCCTTTGATTATTCCTATATAGCTAACTGTGAGTGTGCACACATGAGTGTATACTACACGCAAAAGCCATCATGTTACAATCTAGATAAATCCCAAATGTGCGGGAAACAATTTACAGATGTGCATAACGACATATTTAAAGAAAATCACCTTCAAGAGGTTTATAGGGGGTCCAGGAAGGTCACGGCTGCAGTCTGGATCTCAGGGAGTCCTTATCTCCCCGGATGTACATTCCCACTTGTCGCCACTCCTGAACCATGAGTGTGTGGCAGGAGAGAGTGCAAACCCCAGCCTGCTTTCTGGCCAAAACGGAGGGATCCAACCCTAGAAAGCTGTGTTTATGAAGGACCTATCCGGTGTTTCACAGTCTCCCCCTTTCAGTCACAGGGATAGACAAACGACCTTCATCAGCTGAAATGTTGTCATCAAGGTCCCAACAGCTGCCAGCATGGTCCCTGCTGCACACTGAGCTCCTCTAGTCTCTGCTCCAAGCCCTCGGGTCCCAGCACCCAGAGAGCGAGCTCTCTAAAGAGGGATGACTGATGGCTTGTTCGAGCAGCTACACCGAAAGCAGGGCATCCCTCAGTTCCCTCCCGCCTGCTGGTGCTCCCAGCTGCCCTATCCTCATAGCTAAGGTTCACTTCATGGCAGGCAACCTGCTCAGGGCTGAGAATGGAAGCTGGATGCTGGGCAGTGCCCTCCCACCAGGGAGACCCTCACAGGCCAACCCTTGTGATGGAGAACAAAGAATGACGACAAAACAGGGAAAGGAGTGTTCCCGCAGCCTAGTGGCTCAGAAGTTACAGAATCTGGAGGGTCCGCATCATTCCTTTTCTCTTTCCTATTAAAAATCTGCTGCTTGGGGGAGGGAGTCAGAGAGGACCAAGCATGGAGGACTCACAGGAGCAAGTCCCCAGACAGGCTCTCTCACTTTCTACTTGGAATGGGGGTCCACTTGCCAAAACAAATCTGGAGCACAGGCAGGAAATGTTCACTTTCAGAGAACATCTATGTGGTGAAAAACAGGGGAGACATCCTTTTTATTCCAGTCAAGCAGCTGCTTGCCCAGCGCTGACAGCATGCATGAGGCCCACAAAGGAAGGCAAAGGAGAGATGGGCCAGGAGGCTCCGGGGGGGCTCAGGGGACAGCAGAGAGGTATGGAGGTGCTCCACCATGGGGCTCCCCCAGAGCAGGCCTGAGTGCCCGGCTATACCCAAATATGCCCACCCTTGCCCACAGATCCCCCTCTCTCCCTCTTTCTCCCAAAAAAGGACCAGCTTGCATTTGAGATTCCCAGGGCTCAGAAGTCCAAGCAAGCATCTTGCCTGGGGTGGGGAGGGGCAGTAGGGAGCAGTGGCTCCCTTCCCTCTCCAAAGGGCTGGCACAGCCCTGGGACATGGCTCTATCACCACCCCAAAGCTGTGGGTGTGCCCAGGATAGTGGTACAGATGAATCCAAAAAAAATGTGCTGGTTAAGTAGCACTAGGTGCTAGAGAAGAGGCCTGGTTGGACCCACTCCCCATCCCTGGGTTCATGTGTTCCCCAGGAAGCCCCTTCAGCTCCCTGGGCCTCCATCCTCCTCTGTGAAGTTGAGGACACCCAGCTTCTTCAGCATGGCACTGTCCCTCCACAGGACCCCTCTAAACCTGAGAATGTATCCTGTTCACGTCTGCAGCTTTCTTACATCTTTGGGCATCTCTTCATCCCAATGCCCCTGGCACACAGTTGGTGCTCAATAAATATTTGTGAAATGAATATAGAAATGTTTCCTTGTTGCATTTCATTTTATCCTCATAAAAACCCTGTGAGCTAGCAAGAGCCCTCATTAGCCTACTGGGGACAATCATCGTTGTTGCAGGAACGGACGCAGTTGACTGTAGGAACTCTGTTTACATGATTTCATTTCTTTCTTTCCTCCAGGCCATGAGGTGGTATGATTATTACTGATGTTTTGCAGGTGGAAAAACTGAGGCTTGGGATGGGGAGATGCACTGTCTGAGGTCCCTTGACCCCAGATCAGAACAGATGCCTATTTCAACCAGGCCAGCTTTTGCCTACTTTCCACGAAGGCTAAGGGAAGGCTGCTGGTGAGCAAGAGAAAACAAAGCCTCAGGTTTTCACCAGGGTCTCTGGGTTCTACCAAGCAGGAGTGCATCTTATTTAAAGAGTCCTAAGGGAGGCCCTGGAATGACATGAGGGTGGACGGGGCTCAACCTCCAGGTGGGAGCCCGTGATGCAGAAGCATAGCTGTCGAACTGGCTGTCGCCCACTCCTCCAGGGCAGGGGGAGTCCCACACAGCCCCAGGACTGAGCAGATGTTTCCTCCCTTTGCAACTGCAGACAGGCAGGGACACAGCTCAGTAGAAGTCCAGCCAACTGCAGCTTGGAGGCAAGCAGAGCTCAGGTTTCTTTGGAGACTTGAAAACGATCTCTCTGACACCAGTGGACGATCTAACCAGAAGACTCTTTAAGGAGATCATGCAATGGTTTGTGTCTGTGTTGAGATGCGGCAGTAACTGCAGACTGCAACCCAGAGGGAGGCTTTGGGGGACACCCCAGGAAGATGAGCGGGGCTTGGCAGAGCAGACCTGTGGCTTTCCTGTAGCGCTGAGGGACAGGGAGCCCCCAGGAGAGGATGTGGCAGAGAAATGTAAGAGAAAGCAGATTCCTGCTTGCATTTCACATCCCTGTCCCTCAGGAGGGAGAGGAAGGGAGAGGAGACAACATGAATATTCCTTCACCATGTGGCCCAGTATCACAGCTGAGAAGGCCCCACAGCTGTGGGCACAAGCCTCTGCCTGGCAGGGCTAACTTTAAAAATAAGAAGAGTTGAATCATCATAAAAAGTAAGAATTTTCCAGGCTCAGAGACATGACAGATGAAGCAGTTTACCTAAAAAGCCCTAGTGTTCTGGGAAGAACACACACACACACAAAAAAAACCCCAGACTGTGGAAAACCAGCCTCCACAGCAAAATGAAGACATATTGGCTGCCCCTGCTGGGCACCCCCTGAGAGCTCTTGGGTACTCCCCCCACAAATCCTTCCTTTATCTCTATCTTCTGGGCTCTACACTAGGAAAAGTCTACATCCGAAGAACAGGTCAGAGACAGGCCAGGGCCTAGTCAGGTTTAATGATCCTGAATACTCTACAGAGTGCTTGGAATGAAGGGGTCCGGTACCAGAAGGACAAGAATGTCAGAGAGCAGAAGCATCTCTACACCAGAAGCATCACCATGAAAGCTTGACTAGTAGGACAAACTCTCATAAAAGGGGCATGGAGCCCTACCTCTTCCATAGGAGTCAGCTCATGAACCAGTGGAGAAATGAGGACTGATGGAATTGAGTGGATATGATGCAAGTAAAGCCAAACTAAAAGAGTAAAACAGAGTCCCAGAGATCAGGGGAGAACGTTCCAAATGCGAGTCCACAAGCTTACTGCAGGGAAGCATGGCGTATACATGTCCAGCACCCAGCTTGGAGCTGAGGACTTCATATTTACTGAAGCAGCGCTACATGTCAATATCACTTGTAGAATGGCTGAGTGACTAAGGGGATGGATGGACGCTCAGCCCAGACTCGCAGATGGAGAGGTGGATGATGCTCTATTGACATCAGAGGAAGCAAATGGAGCTCAGAGTACTGAGAACATGACTTTGTAATTCAGAAGTTCTCAAAATCTAGCACCCAGAATTCTAGATCAGTGCTGCCCATTAGAACTTTCTGGAATGGTGACTCTAATATGCTGACCATGAGTCATATGTGGCTACTGAGAACTTGAAATGTGGCTAGTACAACTGAGCAACCGAATCTTGGGTTTTACACAGATAGTCACAGGCAGCTCCATAGTGGACAGCACTGTTCTAGAGTTTCTCAACATACCTTTGCATGTGCTGATCCTCCTTGGGTGGCTGTTTGGAATACGGGCCACCTAAGGGCAGTTGGGAAGGGTGACTTTTTGAGAAACTGATATCAACACAAGCAGGGCCATTATTTTTGTAAAATTTTTGTTAGATTAAAAAAACATTGCTAGTCTCTCTCTGATAAAATTATGTGTTTGTTTTTTCTTCTTTTTATTTGCTGTTGTACAGTTTGATTAACAGTGGAAGTACTGCTCTTTAAAGGTTTGGTTTAAATTACCCCATGGAACCATCCAGACCTTCTCTGTGTGGGAGTAGCTTAAAAATTTTCTATCTTCCATGCAAACTGGTCAGTTTTGGTAAGTTAGATTTCTCTTATTTCTTGTATTTCTCATGCCTTCTTCTTCTTAACCTTGATTCTGCTAGCTAGTGGTTCAGCTATTTACTTTTTCAAAAACCAGCTTTTTACCTATCAATCCCATTTTCTATCTGTGACTCATATTCACTATCTATTAACTTCATTAATGCCTTCTTTCTGCCTTCCTTCCATTTATCATTCTTTTATTCTGTTTCTGTTTGAGTCATATATTTAATTCATTTAGTTCTAATTCTTTCTTTTGTGGACTGAATTTTTAAGGACATGAATTTTCTCTATCCCTCGCCTCTTACCGCCACCAGGCACAGCTGGTCCTTTATTGTGGGTGCTTCATACACCCCTCTGGGAGTCTGCCCCTCTTGTGATGTATTTGCTGATAGTGTGTCCCTCCCATTGGACTGGGTTCCTCAGAGTCAGGGTCTTTAGCAGCTCTGGACATCTAGCACCTAAAGGTGTCTGACACACCTAAAGGGAAAGGGGAAGTCACTCAGTCATGTCCGACTCTTCGCGACCCCATGGACTGCAGCCTACCAGGCTCCTCCGTCCATGGAATTTTCCAGGCAAGAGTACTGGAGTGGGGTGCCATTGCCTTCTCCGACACACCTAAGGTCATCAGTAAATACAGAAAACATGGAGTGATAACATTGTGATAACTGTAAAGCCCACATTTGAGCATTTGTCCTATGCCAGGCACAGGGCTAGACGCACCGTGGACATCAATTCTCTTGTCCTCAGTCAACTCCACGGGGAGGGTTTTGCTCTCCCTCTTTCACAGTGTAGGAAACGAGGGCTCGGGGCAGTTAAGGACTTTCCCAAGTCACAGCTCTCAGAGCTCATGAACCCAATGCCTGTGCCCTAAGTGCTGATTTCAGGAAGCAGAGGGTGGTGGCCTGTGTGAAACGGCGAGTGGCCACGTGGCCCTGCAGTCAGAGTGCAGGCTTGGGTCTGAAGCCAGATCTAGCGCTGTGAGCTGTGCCACTCAAAGCAAATAATTGAACTTCAATGTGTTTCATCTCGAAAATGGAGAAAAATACCCATACCCACAAGACTGTTGTAAGAATTAGACGTAGACATAAACACCCAGGACCACGCTTGGCCTGTGGTAAACGCTCAGGAGCTAGTGGTGATGGTGATGGTTATGATGGTCATTATGACGGTGGTAATGATGGTGGTGATGGTAACAACTGTATTATCCAGTATTCCAATGACCACAATGCCACCAAAACCCAACATCACACAGTAGAAACAGGCCCTGTGAGGAAGACACTTGGCTTCACAGAGCACTGCTCTCGGGGCCCAGGAGGGGAGGCAAGGCCAGGCTGGACACGAAGTTGGCAGGAGGGCGCACAGCATGGGCTGCCCAGCATAAGGCCTGCGGGAGAGCTCGGGGTAGCACAAGATGAGCGTAACACAAATGAGTGACGGGAGTAGGAGTTGTACACACATCCAGAGTGGGTGGAGAGAGGAAATTAAGTATACAAATTAGGGATGATATGAAATTAATGGCTACTTAAAAAACGCATGCTAATTTAACATCTTTGTAAGCATGAAAAAATATGAACTAGAAAGAAAAGACTGGCAAAATATTTACTGACGAAAGGCAAAATAAGAAAATATTTGAAAAGCGTGTAGCACATAAATAAACGCCTTGAGGTGGCAATTCCCTAGGAAATTCGTTTTCTTCTGCAGGCACGGAGTCAACCAGAGCAGCTGGGTGGTAAGGGGGACGGAACCAAGACCTTTCCTCCTCAGGGGCTGCTGTGCATTGAAGGCTCAACTTTGTGCCTCAGCCCAGAGCTGAGGTTTTCCACGCCCATCTCCATCATCCTTGGAGAACCCCCCTAGGAAACTAAGACAAGAGAGTGAGCCACAGGGCTGGCATTCAAACCCAGGCAGTGCGGCCCCCAGTGCCCAAACTCTTAGCCGCTGTGTGGTCTGCTCTCCTCTCCCCAGTGCTAAGGGAAGGCTGAACTGGCCATCCTCCAAACGCTGAGAAGACAGGAGTCTGGCCACACATGACTTCAATCCCAGGACATTCCTCAAGAGACGGCACCCGAAGGGCTGTGAGAGCAGAGAGGCCACTGGGATGAGTCTTGGCTGCTGGCTGGAGGCACATGTCTCATACACCACCAGATGAGTGGCCGTTGGTGAAGCATTTTCAAAGCAGGCTGAAAAAACATGTCTTTAGCAAAATTGGGTTCGGCTGGCTTCGGTATAACCAGAATCACGAGGCCAAAGGGAGCTCTGCAAACGTAAACAAAGACCAGAGCAGAGGCTAGTGTGTGGGCAGGAGGGGCATTTCAGGGGAGGTCCCCCGGGCCACCTGAAGGCCCCAATCTTGTTTAATATCCAAGTGAATGATCCAGAAGACAGCAAGCAGGTTGGGAGCAGATCTGTCAGGGAACATGCAGGCGGGTGCTGCAGTTTGCAAGGGGTGCTGGTGGGGGGAGCTGGCAGAAATGACCTGGAGGGAAGGTAATTGTCTCCCAAATACACTGAGATTCAGCTTTGAAGGAAAACTGTGAACGCTCAAGTCTAAGAGAAAAAGAAGAACCTGGCTTGAAGCAGATATTTATTGAGAGGAATAAACTTGGGAAGGAGGGACAGCGCCCCGTGAGATGACTGGGGAGCCTGTACTAGACAAGCTTGAATGCAATAAGCAGGCATGACTCGTGTTTTCAGCTGTTCGGGGGGAGGAAAAACAGTCCCTCAGAGGAGGCAGAGAGCAATCTGCTCAGGGACGTCCCCTGAGGCCACACTCAGCCCGAGCGGCCTTAGTAACAGAAGCAAGCAGATGATCAGATTCAGGGAACAGGACGACCAGCCTGTGGGCAAGAACCCATTGAACATCCGTCACTTAGCTTCCCGGGATTGACCCGGAGGAGGGAACATTGTGGAAGGTCGTAAGGCTGGACACAGACCAGGGCAGCTGGAGGGTTGGGATGTGGGGGCGGCCTGGAGCTACAGGGGTGGGTAGACTCTTCCTAAGAGGAATCTCCTCAGGCCTGGCCCCCCAACCCTCTGCCCGCCTGCACCTGAGCTGAGACGCTGCAGTGGGGACGTGTCTAGAAGCTTGATTCGGCTGCCTGAACAGCGCCAGTCCTCCCTGCTCAGCCTGTTTGGTGCTTGGGAGGAAAACGAAGTCGTCAGCTCCGGACACATTTGGAAATTTACTGAAGCAGCCATTTCGCACTGCCTTGTGGGGACTGGGTTAGTCATCCAGTTAACCACATACTCCCAGGGCCCCCCGTGTGCGGAGGCTGCGTGGGCCTGCTGGGAGCGTGGGGGAGAGGGCAGTACAAGAGGGGGTGCGCAGGCTGGGGCTGAGCCCCATGCACAAAGGAGTGGCAAAGGACTGACAGAGAGCAGGGTGAGCTGGGGGATACAGGCGGAAGGGGCGTGGTGGGGGCAGCTTCCATGGAGCAAGGCCCCTGAGGCTGAGAGGCTGAGTCAGGCTCTCCACAGGCATTAACTCTAAATTCAACTGGCCCCCACTCGGTGGAGACTTCTGGGGGGCAGGAGTCTGTGCGGAGCACCTGGACTGCTCAGGAGCCTCTTACCCTGAGACCCAAAGAGAACCCGTGGGGCTGGCCTCAGGCCTGAGAGCCAACAGTTTGCCCCAAGTATCAGACGGGCAGGGGCACTCAGACGACCTCTACTCTCTAGCACATTGCTTGTGTGCTTACTGGAAGTGACCTCCTGAGGACAGGGAGTTTTCACAGCAGTTTTTCACTACCTGACACTCTGATACCTAAAATACTACCCAGCATATATGAATGCCTGGTAATTACTTGTAGCAATGGATGAATGAAGGAATGGGTGGATGGGTGGGTAGATGGTGAATGGTGGATGAATGGATGGATGAAAGATCGACGGTGAATGGATGGATGGAGTATGGACAGCAGATGAATGTGAATGGATGAAGGATGAGTGGGTGAGTAGACGGTGGATATATAGATGATGGTTGGGTGGGTAGACAGTGGATGGATGGATGGCTGATACATGATGGATAGATGGAGGGTAGATAAATGGATGGATAGGTGATATATGAGGGCTACCCTGGTGGCTCAGTGGGTAAAGAATCCACCTACCAATGCAGGAGACATCCCTGGGTTCGATCTCTGGGTTGGGAAGATGCCCTGGAGGAAGAAATAGCAACCCACCCCAGTATCCTTACCTGGGAAATCCCATTAAGAGAGGAGCCTGGAGGGCTACAATCCATGGGGTCGCAAAAGAGTTGGACACGACTTAATGATAAAAAAAACAACAACACAGGTGATGGGTGAATGGATGCAGGGGCCCTCTGCCGCATCTTCAGGAATTCCTTGAACATCAGGTTCCCGGTGACTGTGCCCGCACCATTACTCCCCTTCCCAGCCCCAGGAGAATTAAGAGACTGGGGCTGAAAGGGTCACTGGAGAGTCTCTGAGGCTAAGCAAAGCATGTGTGCACGTGTGCTCAGCTGCTTCAGTCATGTCCAACTCTTTGCAACTGTATGGACTGTAGCCTGCCAGGCTCCTCTGTCCATGGGATTCTCTAGGCAAGAATACTTGAGTGAGTTGCCATGCCCTCTTCCAGGGGATCTTCCCGACTCAGGGATCAAACCTATATCCCCAGGGTTCCTTGCATTGCAGGCAGATCCCTTACCCACTGAGCCACCCAGGAAGGCTGGAAGATGCTAAAGAAGATGCAAGAGGCTGAGAAAGCCTTGCCCAGCTCTTGCGAGGATTAGATGAAATAATATACATGGAGGTACTTTGTAAACTACAGAGCAGTGTACACGTGTGAAGCATTTATGCTTTATTCTCCATCCCTCAAAGACTGAATGAAGCACCTTCCCTCTCCTCTGGTGGAGCGCGTGGAGAAGGCAGCCACTGCCTTCCGACCGTACCCTTAGGATGTGGCCAGAATGCTGTGAGTACATCACTGTGCTTACAAGGGACAGTAGGCAGCGAATGAGTGACTACTGACCACCTGGCCCCTGCTGTGTCCAGGGACATCAAGGGACCATAACGCATGGTGGCTCATGCTCTAACACCAAATCTAAGATGCCAGGCAGTTCTGCTCACGGCAGCATCAGCCTCACCAGGGCCAGCCAGTCCTGACACTCGTCTTAAATTGTCACCCCTGCCCCTCACCTTCCCATTCACAGCGGCGTTGCCAGCTTACTGACTACAGTGGGGTCTTGCTGAGCTTAGATCTATGCTGAGGGCTTTACCACACCAGCTCATTTTCTCCACCCAACTGCCCTGCAATGGAGGGTGATTGATCCCATTTCACAGATGGGAAAACTGAGGCTAACAGGGATTAAGTAACTGGCCCACAACCACATATCTGACCGAAGGTGAAGCTGAGACTTAGACTGAGGCCTACTTTTACACATCAGGGTCCCCATCAGCTAGACCTAGGCAGCTCTCGGCTGTTCCCCAAGTCAGCTCCACCCTCAAAGGACCATGCTCCCATGAGTTAAATACACCTTGGACCATGACTATTATCCCAAAGAGGTGTCTCCGAGTGCTTTAGGGTCTGGGGCCTAGGCTTAGAGCACTCTACGGTGACTACTCTGAAAAGCGCCTTTTGGTCATTTCCCATGTACTTCCTTGGGTTTGGGGTTCACCACAGTAATCAAGGGCCCCAAAGTGTCAGGGTTACAGTATGGGGTTTCCCAAGGAGCTGTTGGGAGGAGAGCCTGGTCCATGAGGCAGACCTCCTCGAACTTGACCAACTCAGGCACTGCAGGAGTCCTCTCCTCATCCTGGCTCACATCACAGACCAGCAACCAGCACCCGAGGGGCAGTCCCCAGCCCTCACTAGGGAAGGGGTGCACACTCGTGGGGACTCAGGCCCAGGGTGGACCCAGTCTGCCATCCCCACATGCGCCCAGTGGCACTGGTGTTGTCCCCTGGTATAGGGATGTGGGGCCACTGGGTCTCCCACGTGCACTGGTCCCACAAAATTCAAGTTGTCTCCTAGACACGCTCTGTAATGGATAAGGACACAGGAGATGGGCATTGGGCAGCACAGCCCAAAATGCAAGTTGGCAGGTATTCAGCAGCCACCAAAGGCCACCAAGAGGCAGATCAAGAAGTCTTTGTGATACACATTCGCAAATTCATTAGTGAAATAAATTTTCCCCCCAGTTTGAGATCATGTTAAAGAATCATTTGTTAATTCCTTTTTCTTTCTATGTGTGAGAAATGGTAGGGAGGCCACAGCTCCTGGGAACTGAGATGAGAAGCCCTGAGCCTTCGCCTGCCTCCTGAGTTTCCCCACTGGTGGAAGAGGGTGAGTGCCTCTCAGGCCAGGGTTCCATGGGTCTCCCTAATGTCTGTCTCCTCTCTTGAGTATTTGAGTGTTTTCTTTTTTCTTCCTCTCCCCTTGAAAAATCAAGTAGGATGCATGTTGGGTTGAGCTGGATGCTGGAGATTAGATTGCATCTGTCTGGATATAAATAATTTACTGCTTGATGGTCAGAGGGAATTTAATTAGTTCTTGTTCTCCTGATAGAATCAGCCCACCATTGCTAAAACATTTCACTCTGAATTAGTCTGTAAGGGGCCAACAAGGCAATGCTAATTTTATACACATGACGTCCCCCGCAGCTTCTGAAAATACACATCCAGCACGAAGCACTGCCCTGGCTGCTGCAGCCGCCTCGGTGTCTGCAAGGCAGCTGGAGAGAGGGGAGTCGGGGTAGGCCCAGAACCCCGTAGCCTTCTCTCCACAACTCTTCTCCTCCCAACCTCAGGATGAAAGGATCAGGGACCAGGTGACGTGATCGGTAGGTGAACTGCCCAGGTGAGGGGCTGGTCCCTGCCCAGGCATTCCAGCAGGAAACACTCAGAAGAGCGACACATTTTCCCCTTTACAGAGCATGGCTCTGCTGGATGGCAGCCTCCCCACCTGTCTGGGGAAATCACAGCTTGGATTAGAACCTGAAGATGAGGCCCTATGCCAACCGGCACACGCCCACTGCCTCCGCGGGGGCCCAAACACGGCAGCGCAGGGTGGTGATGGAGGGGAGCGAGGAGGCGCTCACTTGTCCTCAAGTTCCCTCCAGGAACAGATGAAATGAAGCAGATCTCAGAAAACGAGCCAATGGGATCAAGAGCCCACAAAAATCACCACAATAGAAAAAAATGCTCTAGAATGTGGGGATGTAGTCAATGGGTCTTTGGAAAAAAATCAGAATCTCAGAGAACTGTTCACTAAGAAAGAAGAGGATGAATAGGCCAAAGGCTGACTCATCTGTTGAGCTGAGACCATCCTCGTCGGAAACTGTGGCCAATGAGCCAGGAAAACAAAAGGCCACACTTCTGTCAGTGAGGAAAAGGCAGGATTCCTACAACCCCGCTGCCATCAGCTCGCCCGTTCCTTGGAAAATGAAGACAGCCACTTCTCAGCATATTTATGTCTTTGACCTAGAGAGGACGCTTGATTTCATGGCACGATTTAAAGTATCTGTTTCACCACAACCTTGCCAACACTGCATGTTAGCTTTTTTTAAGCCTTGGCTAACATGATATGGGAAAGGGGGTGTCACACTGTTTACGCTGGTATGGATTTGATTACTCGTGTGATTAATTTTCTTTCCACATAGAAGAGGAATAGAATATGTCCTCTTTTGCAAAGTGTGCTCTGTTTTGGCATTTTTCTTCTTTGGAATTAAACCAATGTGTTCTTCAACTGCCTGTCTGAATCCCCCGCTGGCCTGGAATTTAGGTCACAGAGCGTGTCTTTTTCTCTATCTGCTTGTCCGGCGCTTGCTCTGCATCACAGAGTGACGGAGAAGACTTAATAAATATTTGTTGGGCAAAACAGAGGATGGAATTGAGGAAGTGAGTCCCATCATGGTTCACAGATGCGTTCTTCACATAGAAGAAGGAAACTGGAATAACAATGCTCAGAAGAAAAACATCTAAGGTTAACAGAACTAACCCCGTGCCCAAGCCCCGCTCAGTGCTCCACATGTCTCTGTGCACCCCCCAGCAGGATGCTTGGCCCCACTGCAGAGGGGGGACCCAGGGCTTCTCTGGGGTGTGTAACTGCCCAAGGTCACCCAGGTAAGGGGTGACCAGCATTTAGCCCAGGCAAGCTGGTTCCTGCCCTCAATCTGACCCACACCTGCATATGTGTGGTCCAAACCCTTCTAGGTCCTGGCTGGGTGGCCCCAACCTGAATCTCTTTCATCCAGCCATCCTTCCCCGTGCGCTTAGGGCCAAATGAAGGAGACACAGTCCCCCATTATTAGGAAACCCCAAGACATGTTCACCATGCTGGGGGGAAGGTATGCGCTGGTGTAGTAGGAGCTGTCAGCCTGCCAAACAGGAGGGCAGATGACCAAACTGGGTCAGCCTCTCACAACAATCAAGGAAATGCAAAGGAAAGCTGCGGGTGTGACATTTCCACCTGCGAAACTGGGGAAGATCGCTTCTGAGGATAACAGCTGTGCTGGCCAGCTTGCATGCTGGCACCCACAACAGCTGATGGACACATGTTAACAGGGGAACAAACTTCCTGAGGACCCCTCAGCAAAATGTTCCAGGAGCCTTATGAATGTTTGTGTTGTTTGAACCCAGAATTCTGCTTCTAGGAATTGATCTCACAGAAATAATCACAGGCACAGACCAAGATTTATGCACAAGGAAGTTAATCACAGGATTATTTATAACATGGGAAAAAACTGGAAACAACCCAACCCGCCAACAGGCCAGGAAGGAAGAAACGAATTACAAATTTGGGGGATAGCCACGCAACAGATTAGACAGCAATCACTAAGGACCACAGTTTTAGTGGATGCTCTAAAACGTGAAATGACGCTCACCACACAATCCTGCATGAAAACAAGACAGACCGTATATAAATGTCATCCTAATCTCATTTTTAAATGCATATTTTGAAGGACTAGTAGGAAATAAGCCAAAATGTTAAAGTAATAGTTACCTCTGGGTGGGAAAATTAAGGTATGGCTAATTATTTTTCCCCATCATTACATTTTCCTGTGCTTTGTCTGTTTTTCACAGAGAAAATATTTACTATAATAATAAATATTTTTAAGTAACAAAGAATAAATTAAGCTCTCTCTTTTTTTTTTTTGGTCTGTGAAATTCATTTTGGAAGCTTACTCAGCTCTTCAAAGTCCCTTTTAAAGTGGGGCATGGAGAGCTGAAGACAGGACCCCAGCAGTGCTCTGAGAAAGAATACTTCAATTAATGCAACCTAAGACCACCTCTGGATTTTTGATGCCACCCTATCACACTGTGGTCTCACACTGTGGCTTACTTAGTCACCTGGCCCTGTCTCACCCATCTCAGGCTTGGAAAGTTTGGCTATTTGGACCCAAATAAAGGACTTTCAATTTATTCCTATTAAATTGTATCTTGCTAAATTCAACCTATCCAACTGGTGTGATATAATTAAATCCTGAGTCTGTCTACAAAATACCCTCACCATCGCTCCCAGCTTTGTGTCATCTTCAAATTTAATAAGTCTGCCACCTGTCCCCAGCTGAGTCATCCACCACCATAAAGAGCAGGAAGAGCATGGCGATCGAGCCCATCTCTAGAGGCTTATCACACATCTCTGGAAACCTCCCTCCACGTTTTAGCCATTTGATAATCAGCTCCCATTTGCAGTTCAACCAGTTACAAACATTTTGAACACAGATATTTGAGAGGCTGTCAGACTCCCTATTTGGGCCTTGCATGCTCGTCTGGGATCACCCACTTGTCCACTAAAAAAATGTGGCCAGCATCAAAGAGTCTTTCCCAGTAACTCCTTCCTCCCCCACACTGCCCTGCTCTCCAATGGGGCTCTCAGGTCTCAGGTGTGTACAGGGGAACCAGGAAGGACCAGTGTGAGCCCTATTAGTTCCCCATCCATCATGTTCCATGCATTTGGACCCTCAAATGGGAGAAAGGTTGAGGTTTGCAACAGATCCTAAAGCAAAACCCTGAAACCCCAGACTTTCCATTTCATACATAATGCTGCTCCCAAACCACCACATCAGGGGGGCATCTCTCCCTCTGACGGACCAAATCCACCAACACAGGGGGAGCTGCACAGGGCTGACCTTGGGCTGCCCTAGACTCCAGCGGCAGAAGCCTTGCTTGCATCCTTTAGAGGCAGTGTCCATAGTTCATCTGTTTCATGGATCTCTGGGCACCATCAGGAGAGTTGCTCCAGACGGGACACCCTGGCAGATTGCCATGGGGTTAATGGCTTGTGCCTTGAAGCTTATCAAACAGGTTCAATTTTCTGCCCTGCAGTGAAAGAGCTACCTGCAGTGTGCTTAGCTTCTTCTCAGATGTATTATCTGGTTTGTTAGTAGCTCTGTTTCTTTCTTTATGAAATGAGGCCACTGTTTTAAGGATTCCCAAGTCCCTGGCAGAGGAAGCCATTGCCTTTTTTAATGACAACAGTGTCCTCCCTGGAACTTCATCTCTGGGCTCTGGACTCACTCCAAGGCAGGGCTGGCCGAGTCATGCCAACTGAGAAAACCCTGTTTTCTTCCAATCCAAGAAATTCAGAATTAGAAAATCCATTTGAAATTGATACATAAGAACATGCCTGACGTTCCCCTCCATATTCTCTATCAGGTGATGGTTTGCAGACCGAACCAATAGCACAAAAGCCCCCGGGAGGCTGCTTGGATGCTCCCAGGACCCCTGCACCTCTTGGGGCCAGGGCCCAACACAGGGCAGCACACACAGGGGCGCACAGGGGCCCCATCTGGTCTTAATGTCATGAAGCAGCCCTGTGACCCCCAATTCTAATATCTCAAATAAGTATGTACTCAGAGTACAAACACCCTATTCCTTCACAGCAGTCTCTAACAACCAAGCTTCTGCAGGTCTTCCCCCCAACTCCCACTACAGCACAACCCGGGGTTAAGGCCTCTTTATTTCAACATCTCTCCCCATGCCCACAGTGGCCTGACCCTACCACTGTCCCCATATTCAGAACAGGCAATCACCCACCCCCCATCAAAGCTTAGGAAGATGCGAGAGCCCCGTCCACTCACTTTAGGGGACAAGCAGGCTCATTTCCCACCTTTACCCCATCAAAAAAACCTCCCTCTGAAAGTGACTGCCCGTAACACAGGATCCTGTATCCCACTCACAAGCTACCACTGAGAACAAACCAACCAAGCCCTCCCAAACCCTGCTCTGTGGGAGCAGCCGAGCTAGTATGGAATGTCTCCACCTTCCAGATTCTCTTACACGAGGGGTGTGGGGTGGTGGGGACCTGCCAAGGGGGTGATGGGGTTTCACAGTCTGCCCTTTAGCCACACACTGAAGAGAGCAAGGAAAACCTTCACTAGCCTCCCTAACAAGCTTCTTCTTTCCTCCTTTTTAAAAACCAGTTTTATTGAGGCAAAACATAAGTAACAGAAAATTTGCCAGTTAATCATTTGGTGACATTGAATGAACAGTGACACTGACTGACATTAATAAACAGTGACATTAGGTCCATTAGGTCCACTGTTGTACAACCATCACCAACATAATTTTCCAAAACTTTTTGTCAGTTCCAACAGAAACTCTGTAGCCATTAGGCAATAACTCTCCCCCCTCCCCAAAGGCTCTGGCAATGACTAATCTACTTTCTATCTCTATGTGCTGTGCTTAATCACTCAGTTGTGTCTGACTTTTTGCAACCCTATGAACTGTAGCCTGCCAGGCCCCTCTGTCCATAGAATTCTCCAGACAAGAATACTGGAGTGGGTAGCCTTTCCCTTCTCCAGGAGATCTTCACAACCCAGGGATCGAACCCAGGTCTCCCTCATTGCAGGCAGATTCTTTACCATCTGAGCCACCAGGGAAGCCCAGTCACAGGATTCGGGCTCCTCTGTGCATGGAATTCTCCAGGCAAGAATACTGGAGTGGGTTGCCATTCCCTTCTCCAAGGGATTTTCCCAACCCAGGGATTGAACACGGGTCTCCTGCCCTGCAGGCAGATTCTTTACTGCCTGAGCCACCAGGGAAGCCCTGTCTCCATAGATTTACCTATTCTGGAGTTCCGTATAAATTAAAGCATACAATATTCATCCTTTTGCATCTGCTTCTTTCACCAAGCATAATGTTTTCAAGGTTCATCCACATGACAGCATGTGTCACAATTTCACTCCTTTTCCTGACTGAATACTATTTCACTGTGTGAATATCCTGCATTTTGTTGATCTGTTCATCGGTTGATGGATACTTGGGTTGTTTCTACCTTTGCCTATTGTGAATAATACCTATGAATACAGGTGTACAAATATCTCTTTGAGATCCTGTTTTCAGTTCTTTTGGGTATATGCTAGTAGGTTTATTTCTTTAATCCACCAACTTGCATTTATTCCATTTGCTGTTGCCTAGGAGTGCCTGCTCTAAACATTGGCACCAGATGCAGGATATTCTGGTGGCCAAGGTGAACATCTGAGGATGTTTGGAGGATGCATGAAACATGGATGGGTGGATGCATAGATGGATGCCTGGACTAATGGGTAGATGGATGGACAGGTATATGGATGGGTGGATGGGTAATGGATGGACAGATGAGGAAGACACCCACTACCCCACTCTTCTACCCTCTCTTTCCCCGACTTACTAGCACAATAGCAGTTTAAGAATTTCTGAGTAGACAAGGCTTCCTGCATCTCAAAAGCTGTGTGTAAATGATATTTCACACTAAGAGCAAAGACTGCCACTGGCTCCCAAGCCATCCTACCCACCAGAATAACCTGGACAGCACTTTCAAAGTGACACTTTACAAGACCAACCCAGAAGACTCTGACAGGCAAGAATGGAGCCCTGCAGTCAGTATTTATTCCAGGCTCTCCCAAGGCTCAGAGGATCAGCCAGAGCCAAGAATCCCTGGTGCAGGCCTAGCTCTCCAGGAGTGGGCCTGGGGGCCCCGCTGCTCTGCACAGCTGTAGCAGTGCGGGCAGCTTTTAAGAAATGTCGTGTCTTAGGAAGGATGGAGAAACCTGTAAATCACAGATAAGAGACTGGCTGCAGGATGAGGAGGGGCCTTGGGGGAAGGAACTTTTTATGAAACAGAAAGGCAGGGAGGAGAGTCCGGAGCCAGAAGGACTGTGAGGAAGTTAATCTGTTAGGTAATTATTGTAATACCGGCTCCACATCCCCTGCCCTGTCCTAGCTGTCATTAACTCACTGAAAAGGATGTTTCTCGTTACTTTAATCTCATCCTTTGGACTGATGATCTGGTGGGATCAGGTCTGAGATTCTTAAGGAATCCCAGAGTCTCCTGCATCTCTTGAGTTCTCTAAAGAAGTCAGCACTGTGGTTTCCAAATACACAACAGGGAAAACAATTGACCGTGACCTTGTCTCAGAACAAAAGGTGAATCATGGTCCTGGCTGTGAAACTGGCCAAAGTGAAGTCCTGACTCTGTCCCATCAAGCCCAGCTGAGGACGTGCACAACCCTGCCTCCTTCCCTAATCTTCCTGTCCCTGAGATTGTAGGGTCTTCCTCACAGGCTGGATGCCTTCCTACCTATCACACAGCAGATGTTTTTCATCCTATTTTGGGCTTCCCCACTCTCCTTTCCATCATAGAAACCCTGATTGAAGCTGAAGTATATTAGAATAATTGTATCAGATTGTATTAAGCCTGGAGTTAAATTTGTGATACATAGTTTCAATTAAGTTTTAAGTCTCCAATGCAGTATCTCATTTTATCTCTCTGCCTCATGCCAAGTGAAGGCTATTGGTTAATCAGGTGCAGGGAATGTGGCCAAGGTTGGATATTCATGAACTTGCCTTGCAGAGCTAGGCTCCCTCCTCCTGCCCCTTGGAGTGTCTGACACAAGGACCCCCACCAGAGGCTGCCTGGTCCCATTCTGCCCCAAGAGGAACCAAAATTCACAGAGGCCCAGGGAGAGTAGTAAACCCACACCCTCACCTCCCAGTAAACAGAAGAGGCCCCAGGGCCTGCATCACCAGGGCAGAGCCCCACTGGAGGGAGCAGCTAGAATCCCAATGCCTAGGGTTCATCCCTCCAGTACACATTTACTGAGCACCTATTATGAGCTGGGACAAAGGATCCCATGTTGACAATGACATCTGTGTCCACCTTCAGCCCTCCAGCCCATTTTCCCCTCTCCAAAGAGTGCTTACTTGAAAAAGCAAATTCCATCACGTCAGCCCCTTGCTTTAGTCCTTAGTTTAATTAAGCAATCAAATCTATAAATACTTCCTGGGGTATCGGGTCAGATTTCACCCCTCATGCCCCCAGAGGGGTGGGGCCTTCAACTCATGGCATGCCCAGTACCCTTCCGGAGGGGCCCTGAAGGCATTTGGCCACATCAGTGGGGGTGGGAGTTAGGGAGAGGTGGGGTCTGACGGGGTGGAGCCAAGTCAAGCCAAGGAACCCAGGAGCTGGTGACTCTTTCCTTTGTAGTTGGCAGCAGGAGCCCACCGCCCTCGTAGGCTCGTCTCTAAAGTATCAATAGCAGGCAAAGGAGCAGCCTGTCCTTTTACTCTATTGCCTATAGCAGTTTCCAGATGTGCTCATTCTAGGTGCCCATCTCAGCAGGCAAACAGCAAAGGCCAAGGTAAAGCCAGCAGCAGGGTGCTAAGTCCTGGAAAAAGGACCGAAAGGCAGGACAGTAGAAAGCTTACCAGTAGCATCCCTCCCTCCCCAGGGCACCATCACAACATCCTTCCCCCGTGCCACCTCCACTCCACACAGGGTTGCCAAATACAGCTACTGTCCATGGGGTCGCAGAGTGGGACACGACTGAGCAACTAACACTTTCACATTTCACAGTTAGATTTGCATCCTAGATAGACAGCAAAAACCTTCAGTGTGTCCCATGCACTATCGGGTCTCCGACATTGCAGGCAGATTCTGTACCATCTGAGCCACCAGGGAAGCCCCATATTGGAGACAGACTCATTCTAAATGATCAGTTTACCTGAAATCTGAGCAGCAGCCCTTCACCTTGTAGCGCTTGCCCTCTTTCTCCCCTGTACCTCAGTCACTGCCACCTCCTCTCTTGACCCCTCTCCACCGAAAGCAAGGACCACCCTAGAATTCACCCTCCTTCCCAGAGCTTGGTAAAGAAGTCTAGAAAATGGAGCAGAAGCATCAGAAATACCTCCTCAGGGCCTGAACAGATGAAAAGGAGAGAAAGACAAAGAACACCAATAAAGAAAGACGGAGTAGGGCAGGGAAGGTGAGACCCCATGGACTGCCAGTGTCCTGTCCACAGACTTGCCTCTGGGAGGGGCTGGGAGCTGAGAGGCCCTTTGATGCTCTGCACTGGCTCATTCCCCAACACGCGGCGAACAGGCACTGTTCTTTTAAGGGGCCAGGCCCTCGCCATCCCACAGCTGTGGCCACTTTGAGTGAAAGACGCTGCTGGGAGAACCACATCTGGGATTTTCCAAGGCAATGATTCAAGTCGAATGTGTTCCAAAACCTCACTGTCTAGTCTAAATGATTATTTCCGCCTTCCCATCTTCCTCCGGAATGTTCCTTCTCCCTCCCCTACCTCCTGCATCACCTGAGTCTCATCCCCATACCGGTTTGGGGTTTCTTTATGACTCTGCCAGCAAGGGAAACCAAACCAGGGTGGAGGTGGGAGGGGGAGGGGGTCAGGACGTGCACTAGCCAGGAAAAGGCAGTGTCTCCTTCTCTACCTGGGCCAAGGATGACATTCTCTAGGAAGAAACAAGACTGTAGAGGTGGGAATCTGGGCAGGGGAAAGAGGACCACAAACTCTAGCCTCAGCATCCTATGAAGAAAGGGTATGCCCACCCTCCACCTCCCCACCCCTGAGCCTGCTGCCCATGAGAAAACAAAAATGGTTCTAGGGAGTGGAGTGAGCAGGTTAGGAGGAGAAATCTGGGGATTGTTTAAAAATTATTCATGTGTTCACTTAATAAGAGTTTACTGAACAGCTACTAGGCTGGGGCGGGAGAAGCAGTGGTGAGCAGGATGGCAGGGATCCAGCCTCATACAGGGGTCAGCTGAGTCCTCCTCAAATCACAATGTGTCCCCCAAACCACATGGGGTCTTGTTAAGGGATAGATTCTAAGCCAGAAGTTCTGGGCAGGACCTGGATTTTTTATTTCTACGGCTCACATGTTGGAGGACGCTGGGAGTGAGGCCTGCTCTGGGCCAGCATTGGTTCCCAATTTTGAGTGCATACTTGGTGTCTCCTGAGAAGTTTGAAATCAGCTGTTGCCCAGGTCCCACCCACAGAGGTTCTGACCTGATGGCTTGGACTGCAGTCTGGGAATTTCGAAGGCACCCAGGTCAAGAACCACCAGTCTAAAGGGAAAGATAGCTCACTGAACAGTTCACCAAACTTCTAGTTACTGAGTTATGCTTGTGGAAATCCTGCAAAGAACAGGAGTGGATTGCCTCACTACTGCAAGGACATGTGCTAGGGAAGCAGGGGGCTCCAGGTTAGGGGGTTCTCATGAGCAGATGTTGGGGTGACAGCAATTAGGAGCGGCATGGAGACAGACAGTCATGCGGGCAGAAGCCCTGAGGACAAGGAGAGGCCAATGGAGCTGGGATGTAAGATCTGAGAGGGTGGAGGGAGCAGGGAGGCAAGCAGGGCCAGGCAGGCAGGACTTGTGGAGCCCAAACCAATTTCCAACGGCCACAGGCAGCCCTTTGAGGGGCTTCAAACATAAGAGTGACAAGATCATATTTCCTTTTTAAAAATATGACCGACTTTGGCTTAGAGAAATAGGTGAGAGGAGCACCAGAGAAAGAAAAGAGTAGTTTGAATCTCCATCACTCACCTTTGAAAAAGCAAGTCAAAATGAGGCTAAAAACCTGAGAAGTGGGGCACCTCTGCCTTAATACCAAGATGAGATCGGGTCACTTCCAGCTTCTGAGAAAGAGATAAAGCTTTGCCCCGGACAGGCCTGGAAGAGCAGATTTAGCCAAGAGCTCAGCACATGCTGCTTTTGGTCTGGCCCCTCCCCAGTGGTCTGTAAATTATTTCCTGGTTTTCCTATGATCAGAGCAGACCTCAGATCAGGCGGAAACCACCAGTCAGAGTCTCACTCCTGAGGGGAAGTCACCCAGACCTGCTGGGCACCTGGAAGGACACTGGGATGGTCCATTTTATGTGTCCACTTGGCCAGGCCGTAGTTTCTAGTGATTCAGCCCAACAATGATTGAGGTGAGGCTGTGATGGTGTTGTGCAGTTACAGCTCCCATCCATGACCAATTGACTTTAAGAACAGGAGATCTTCAATAATGTGGGTGGGTGGGCCTCATCCAACCTGTCGAAGGCCTTCAGAGCACTCACTGGGGTTTTCAGGAGAAGAAGAAACTCTTCCTCAACACAGCAGTATAAATCCTGCCTGAGTTTCCAGCCTGCCAGCCGGCTTAGGAATTTTGGACTTGTCAGGCCCCATGATCAAGTGAGCAAATTCCTTAATGTAAACTTGTTGACCTAGATAGTGATATAGAGATAGAGACAGGGATGGAGAAGATATGGAGGTGGATGTGGATGGGGTCAGAGATGGGGTGGAGATGGAGATATACAGAATTATCAAATCCGTCCCGTTTCTCAGGAGAACACTGACCGACACAGATACATACCAATCTGGCCCCAGACACTTCTGATTGCCTCTCACCTGCTCCTGGTGAGATCTATCTAAGCATCTACCTCCCTGTCATTAGAACAGGGCTCATGAAAGCTCCAACCCAGGCCCCATGGGCCTTATCAGGATGGCACAGGTAACTCAAACCTGTAGAACCCAGCATGCCAGTAGCGTGTTAGTGGGAAGCATCACTCACACTGTTCAGTTTGACGGGAAAGGTCCCACATCAGACCCCCATCACAGCTTCTCACTCAAAACTGGAAAAATCAGCTTGGCTTTGAGGAGGACAGAGAGAGCTACTGCAGAGAATTCCTGTCTTCCATTTTCCGAGATTTATATTCCCTGAAAATTAGATTTTCCAATAATTCTGGCTAGAACAGAAAGGAGGGGAGTGAGATGCATAGATGTATACGGGATCTTGTTGGGGTGTAGGGTAACCAAAGGATCATAGTGCTACATGGAGCACATTGGCACCCTCGGCGTGGAAGCTGCATGACCACGAAGAAGAAAGATAGCAGGTCTGCACGTACCCGAGCGGACTCACCTGGACAAGAAAGTGCCCTACAGGGAAAAGGCGCATCATCCAAAAATGTCCGTGAGCCTGATGAGTTAAAAACTTATCAAACTCAATTTAAAACTCTTTTAATGATATTATATTAAAAAAACTTATGTTTCTAGTGCTGAGATCCCTTGATAAAACACGGCAGTTTCCAGAAGTCCAGTGTTAAAAGCAATGGGCACACGCCTTGCCAATTAAGATCCCCATCTTCTCATTTCTGCCAGTCTCAGAATTGGCTCTGGCTCCTGGAGCAGCTGGTCCACCTACTTTCTCCCTGGAAAACCCAGACAAGGGGAAGCAGGAGCCGGGGATGGACAGGGGGAGACCAGCACCAGGGAGACTGGGAATCCAGTGCTCTCTAGACCAAAGCAGCACCCGGTTCAAGAACCCTTCATACCAAAGTTCTGACCAGTGGCCAGCCCAGGTTCCCTGGCACAAGGGTGGCTCTGGACCACTGCCACAGGGGATGGATCTGCAGGGAATGCTGCAGAGACCCAGCATGGGCAGCAGTGTCCGCAAGCTCCTAAAAATAAGCATCCGCTCAGCTCAGGATCCTGCTGCCCCTCCACCTGGCCCCAGCATGTTCTGCCTTCCAGGACGAAGAGCTGGCTGGCTGATGGGCAGGAGGTGGATGGTCGGAGGGGTAAGGGGGCTGGCTGAAACTTTTTCAAGCAAAAGGGCCACTTGTATGCTTCCTTCTTGTCTCCCTCACCTACTGGGGGGTTTTGACGATGCCAGGGGCAACCACAAAGTCTAGGGAAATCAGAAGCTTGGTAACCATACAGCTCTGGGAGCACCATGCCACCAGTCCTATCCTTAAATAACTCCTGGTTCATCAGGAATGCAAAGCAGGCAGATGGCAGGTGCAGAGCAAAGCATGAACCAAGGCAGAGGCTGAAGGTGATGGGGCTTCTGCAGCTGAAGGACCTTTGGGCGGCAGGTAGCTGCATTTCCTCAACTGTACAGCCACAGTTAGGGAGGGGCTGTGGAGGGGGTTGGGCTTCCCAGGTGACTCAGTGGCAAAGAATCCATCTGCCAATGCAGGAGACGCAGGAGACATGGGTTTGATCTCTGGATCGGGAAGATCCCCTGGAGGAGGAAATGGGAACCCACTCGAGTACTCTTGCCTGGGAAATACCATAGACAGAAGAGCCTGGTGGGCTACAGTCCATGGGGTCACAAAAGAGTCACAACTGAGCGATTGAGCATGCGTGCATAGGAAGTGCAGCGCACGGAACTGTCCCCTTCCTGGCAGTTTGAGGGGGAGGCTAGGGCTTGCTGGCCATCCTCCCGCAACCCCCTCTGAACCATGAAAACTGCATGTTGATGCACCTTTTCTAAGTCTTCAACAGAGATGTTTGGAGAGATGTCATTTGAATTCACAACATCTGTGGGAAAAGAACTCCCTGGCCTGGCTTTTAAAAATAAAAAAATAAAACAGCACAAAATTTTAAACCAATACGCAGCTTCTTCTAGAAAGCCAGAGATACAAGTAGCTACTGTAGGGTTTTCTTGGCATTTTGAGGCTTTGAGCGAATGGTGATCATTCTAGAATTTCACCATTCTCCTGGCTCAGAACCTTTGCCAGCCACTGACACCATCACCAAATACCTCTTACTATGCAGCTGCGGCTACACTGGCTGCAAACTCCCCAGTTTATTACTTCCTCCAAAAAACAGTGGCCTAGGAGGGAGCTGATCACATTTAAGACCTTCAGCCTCCAAATGTCCCCGTCCTCTTTGAAATCCCATGAGTCTGATGCAGGACGCTCTTCCTGCGCACCTCCGTCACATCTCCTCTCCCTCTCTGAATGGCACAGGCCTTCATCCTTCCGTTTCCCTCCTGCCCTGCTCTGCATCCCATCCTGCCCTTGCCTAATTGTTTCTAGGGCCCTTTGGGACCTCATCTGGTCCTACCACGCGATGAAAGCACAGACCTATCAGGGCTGCCTGTCCCCAGCCCTGGGCACCTGCCCTCGTGCAGCGTCACACACAGGTGCACACCCAGCTCCCGGGCAGATGGCCCACCGCTCTTCTGGGGAAGGCCTGCAGGGGAGGGGGCATCGAATCAGCCCATTTGCTTCAAGCTCCCCAGAAGCAAGAGTATTGCCCCTTCTTTTGGACTTGATATTCACACGTCATTTTCCCTGGATTTCCGCAAGAGGACACTGTTTCCATAACACCTGACCTTCGGATCCACTCTGGCCAGTGCCAGTGTGGGGGGTGGGGAAGCAGGAGGGGCCCCAGATGCTGAGCCAAGGGGGAAATCCACCACGTGGGGGTGAAGGACACGAAGGCGAAGAGGAGGGCTGAGCTCCAGGCTGGTGTTCTTCTCTGAGTAACAGCAGAATGGGGCCCCAGGGAGCAGGCCCTTGAAGCTGAATGGCCATCGGGAAACATGGTGGAACTTGGTTGCTCCAAGTACACAAGCTCTGTGGCATGGGGGTCTGCAGTCCTCCAGAATGCCATACACTGGATGGCCATTTGCTGCCACTGCTCATCCTAAAAGGGAGATGGGGATCCCAGGACTGTGGGTCTCAAGGGCAGCCTCTGGATCTTAGCTCTCAGAACATGCCAGCACTGTGCCCTCATCTCCTGAGATCCTCCAGGCCTGCATATCCAGTCCTCTCTCCATATCTTTGCTTATTCGTCCTGGAATTTGCCAGGTGCCACCTCTACCGCTCATTCCCAGCCCCAGCCCCACCCTCTCCTCCTCTTCCTCTAAGTTCTCCTCTGTTCTTTGACAATCCAACACTATCCATCAGCCAAGGACTCCCTCAGTCCACCCTGAACCACATCCTGTTTCACAGATGTAAAAGCTCATTCCCCAACCAGTCAACTCCTATAGACCAAAGACTGAACCTAACACCGTTCTAATAGCCCACCCGCTCTGGGCACAGATCACGATGGCTCAGTAGGTGCCCACTGAACTCAACTGCAAGGCTGAGGTGCTGGCACCCACACTGGACTGGGAGATTTGGGGAGGGGCCTCGTGTCAGCCCAGGGAGGGGAGGTTCTGCTGACAGAACAAAGGCCACAGGGTCACCATCACTTTTAACAGCAAAGACCATTCTCGATCACATGACATTTCTATCACCAGTCCAGGTCTTTGTGAACAAAAACGAGTCTGTCTCAACAGCACGGACCCAAGGCCAGTGTAAACTGCTAGTGCAGTAGGACATCTTAGATGCTGCTGGACTTCCAGGGTCAAGGAGGAAGACTTACACCCAGCCTTGGGTTTATCTGACCATTCTTCCCGTGGTCACCCTGTCCCTGCTTCATCCACAGTTTTGCTGACCCCAATAAAGGGGAGGGAAGGCCAGCTGAAATCCCAGGTGCTAATGAGACACACTAATGAGTCTCAGGACAAAGAAAATAAGTGGAATTAAGCAGGAGAGACTACTAGAGAGTCGCCAAGGGGCTTACCTGTTCTATTTCTGTGAGTATGTGCACCAAGGTAAGAAAACGCTTCCTTTACAGAAGGACACGGATCTTAGAGACGCTCTCTGGCCTGCCCTAGCCCCAAGTCACAGAAGCTTTCCCCACCACATGAGCTATAGGATAGGATTTCCATCTGGTTTCCTGACAGGGAGGGGAGAAGGGCTGTTCCTGTGCCCACACAGCCTGGGGGAGCAGGTGCCACCTGCTCCGGACCTGGCAAGGGAGACTGCTTGCTGTTCCAAGGAGCTGGGAAGCTGGACCCAGAAGGGACTTGGCTTGGTTTCCACGGATGCTGCCTTGGAACTCGGGCCACTTTGGAGAACCTTTTAACGTGTCATGCTAAGCCTGAGGTGAGGTAGCCTCTCTGCTAGTGCCCTGCACACACATACGTGCATGTGTGAGTACATGTGCATGCATGGGTATGTGTGCGTGTACTGTGTGTGCACACGTGTGTGCATGCACAGGTGTGTGTGTGTATCTGGCATTCCCCCCACTTCCCATGCGTGCTTCCCTCCCACCTCCCCATGCCTCGCTTTGTCCTTCACTAATGATTTGGGAATACCAAACAAGATCTTTTTCTTCTCAGTAAAATGCAGCTCCACAGGCATTTCCTGGAGGGACCTGAGTTACCAGCAGCTCCCAGTGCATGCTGCCACCTGGGATGTGGCTAAAAGTGGTTTCTGAGGTGTGGTCATTCTTTAGTCTTGCCTCAACCGGAGCTGTGGACCACTGGTACCCAGAATGGCCTGCTGTACGCTACCCCGAGGCAGAGCTTCCCAGGGATAAACTGTCATGGGCAAGGCAGGAGACAGTCAAGACTCCATTCCTAAGGGATCCTGTCAGGGATTAAGGCCCAAAACATAAAAACCAAATAATAAAACTACAGCATCTAAGCACTGGGTGCTCCAAGGAGGGGACACCTTCTGTGTCCCCTGACGCAGCATGGCTCTGACCCCCTTTCCTCTCCCTATGACCCTAGCCTCCTATCCCTTGGTTTCTTCTCAGTAAAGCAAAGCCAAAGATGCCCATTTCACAGGATTGTTTTTGGGACCCAGTGGCTGATGTGCGTAGTCAGCTTTGACATGTTTATCCACTGATCTCAACCATTTATTGGGTTTTTCGGAAACAGGCACCCCGGACCATTCTGAAGACACAGTGATGACTCAGACCAAATGGCCCCTGGTCCTACAAAAGACAGAGGGCTGTCAGCACACCGCAGTGACTGCACAGCAGCTGTGGTCAGGGCGACCTGCTGGGGGAATAGGAAAAGCTAGCTGCAGCCTCATGTGGGGGGCAGTCAAGGAAGGCTTCCTTACAGAAGTGATGAACAAACTGAATTCTGAAGGCTAATAGGATGAATGACAAGGTAAAGGGAGTTGGGATTAATTGAGATTAATGACAAGGTTGAGATTAATGACAACGTAAATGGGGAGAGGAAGCCTGAGCTCTCCGAGCAGAAGGAAAGCCTGTGCAAAGGTCCCGAGGCTCCAAGGAGCACAGACTGTGTGAGGAACTAAAAGGTCAGGAGTTAGGATGGTCCCAGTAGTGGCTGCTGAAGTCAGCTAGAAGCCCCTCACGATTTTTGTGTTTATCCTGAGAACATTAAAGCCACTAAAGCACTCTAAGAAGTGGATCAGTATGATCTGATTTGCATTTTTCAAAGATTTTCTAGCCACCCTACTCCCCAATCTACTTCCCCTACTCTGCAGCCTCAGCCTGACCAGCAGATGGGAGGTGACGTACACAGTCAAGACTAGAGAAGGTGGCTTCTGTGGCAAAGGAGAGAAACGAGCAGGACTGGAGAGAAAGGTGACGATGCTAGGAGGAATTCCAGGCTTCTGGTCTGTGTCAGTGGTGGAGGGGGACAGAGGTGCCATCTGCTGAAATGGAGAGGGCCAGACTCAGAGGAAGGCTTACACATTTGGACCTGTGAGGCCTGAAAAGGATGCCTGAATAGGCCCCGGGAGGATGGGGGTTCAGGTAGGAGAATCAGGACTTGGGTGGCGGCTGAAAGCCCAGCTCAGGGAGATACCCAGCCCAGGGAGAGCAGAAAGAGAGGATCAAGGCACCAGGAACCACCAGCAAAGGACCAGCGGAAAGAATAAGCCCAAGAGGTGAACATATTATGGACAAGAAAGCACAACAGGCTCCAAGAAAGGAGAGCTGATGTTAGTACAGGCTCAGGGGAAGGCTGAGAAGGGAGCTGAGACTGGACGAGTGGTTAAACTTGGACATGACCCCCCACTGACTAAGTCTCCACACACCTTGGCAGTACTGACCCACTCCCAACCAAACACGTGCCCACTGACCAGCCTGTCCATTGCCCGGGCCATGCCTTCAAGACTGGAGTATCTCCCAGTGACAACGCTTCCACTCTGGGAAGACTGATTTCAAAAACCCCTGATCATTCCTGCCTCCGTGTAGACACTCCCTTTGCAACGGGACATTAAGGCTCCTCCCACAAACAAGCAGGGTCTACGTCTTCACCCCTGGAATCAGGGTTAGCGTCCCGACACATGGGACAAAAGAGGCCATGCAAATGGTGGTGGGTCAGCTCCATGCCTGGTTCAACAGGCCTTGCTCACTTCCATTTCCTGCCTTGGAACCCAGCCTGAGCTACGTTTCTGGAGGATGGAAAGCTCTGTGAAGCAGGAAACAGTCCTCAAGCGCTGTAAATCTCCAGCCCTTCCACCAAATGGCCACAGATCCATTAGAGAGCCCAGCCAAGAACAGTCAGGCATGGACCAGATTAACATAGGTAACCAGCTGATCTACAGACTCATGAGCAAGAAGAAATCACTGTTGTTTCAAGCTTCTGAGTTAGGGGGCTCATTTGTTACACAGCTGAAGCTAACTGATACTTCTCCCCTAAAGGCAGGAAGATGCTCCACAATTTCATTCTGCTTCTCTGTATTAGATAGAATCCAACAGAGATGCACAGCTAAATTCAGTCTAGCAGGGTTTATAATTGATTTACTTGGTGAGTCTTTGGTTTAAATTTTTCTTTTAATATATTTTCAATCAGAAGTGTAAGGAGCTGTTTGGAATGTCCCTGCAGAGTTCTCAGAAGCATCCTTTCCTGCGTTTCTCCAGAGAGACTTGTTTTGTTTGTTGGAGAGTGTGTTCTCTTGCAGCTTTTCAAATGCTACATTTTCCTCTGACGGCAGCCAGGGCATTTATTTGATCGCAAGAGAGATGGTGACGTGGTTGCAATTGCTGTCAATATTCCTTTTATGACTCTGAATTTGCATCTGTGCGAGGCTGGTAATTCTTATCTGAATGCCAAGCACAAATAAATGAAACTTATTTAAAATAACTGGGAAAATTCCATGCTGGAGGTTTAAAATAATTTTTTTTTTTTTCCTTTTGCTGCTGCAGATGGAGAAACTGGTCCTGGCAAGGCCATTTGAAATTAACTAAACAACTGGCCAGCCCCAAAAATTATGTGGCAGGTGTGTTCAAGGCAGAGAGATGAACAATAGAGGCCCTGAACACCCACCCTTTGGTGCTCCAGCTCTGCAAGACCCCTCCAGTCAACAAAACAAAGAGACAATGTGGGGAGAGGGGAACATGGGGACATCGTGGGTCACTGCACAGCCAGCGCCCCTCCACACACTCTGTCATGTGTGGCCCTCATATCATTCTTGTGAGGGGTGCAGGACCAGACCGGTCCCAAGACCTCCACCTTGTAGTTCTTTGTAAGATGGACCTGCAGGGGTTCTGCCGTTTTAATCATAACTTAGAGCCCTCTGACCCCAATAATGGAGCAACCCTTCTGCTCAGGAGTAGGAGGTGGAGAGAGGGAGCAAAGAAAGCAGAACACCAGCCTCACTCACCAACCTGTGGGGCTGCCCAGTGAGACCCTACAGCCCAGGACTGCAGAAGTCATCCATCCAAACGGAGGACCAGCTTGAAAGTCTCTCCCAGAAGCACCAGCCAAGTACAACACCTCAGAAGCCCACCTGGATGCCACCTAACCCCACCCTCCAGTCTCAATACATAGCATCCTTCAGGACCTTGCAGGGAGCTGGTTACTATTGACTATGCTGGCCGAGGGTGGAATCTGGCCTGGGAACCTATCTTTTTCAAGAAACACAGTGTGGTCCAGGAACCACACCTTGGGAAATGCAGCCATAGAAAGGGGCTGGGCACCCAGAGGAATAGGATATGGCTCCAGGAAATTATACGAGCCGCCCCAGTCCAGGTCCCACTTGGAGGCAGGGGAGAGGCTGCAGGAGAACAGATGAAGAAGCCACTGGAGGAATCAGGGCAGGACCACTTCATGGGTGTGTGTGTGTGTGTGTGTGTGTGTGTGTGTGTGTGTGTTGGTCATTCAGTCATGTCTGACTCTGCAATCACATGGACTGTAGCCTGTTAGGCTCCTCTGTCCATGAAATTCTCCAGGCAAGAATACTGGAGTGGGTTGCCATTCCCTTCTCCGGGGGATCTTCCTGACTAGGGATAGAACCCGGTCATACCATTTGAGCCACCAGGGAAGCCCCACTTTATGGGAGAAGGGGACATTTGAATTGGGTCTTAAAGCGTGAGTAGGCGTTTCCAGTGTTGGGGATGGCAGGGGTGAATCCAGATCTGGCTCTTGAGCCCACTCCAATGTTCATCAACAAATGCTTTAGAGCTTTAATGTGGCCCAGGTCCCACCTTCACTGCAAGACCTCCTGGGCGTCATCATGCCGCTAGGACTGAAGCCTTTCCAAGGGCAGCTTGGTGCCTCTTTAGGCTGCACTAGGTACTGGTGTTTATGACTTCAACATATCTTTTTTGGGGGAACACAATTCTCCCCTCTTGCTCTCAGGCTCCTGTGTGCCCCCTGGGAGGGCAGGTGGGCTTCGCACACCTATCAGAGATGGCGGGAAGGAGCAAGAATTGCCCCCTCATCTCACCCAAGAGGCCTGAGGAAGGTGCTCAGGACAGACTGGGTCACCTCGCTCAATCCGTCCTGCCTCACCCAAGCACAGGCGTGGAGGACGGAGTGGGGGTGGGGGCTGGCGTTTGTCCTTCCAGCCTCTCTAAGCCCCACCACCTGGGTGGGGAGGGCTGTCAGTTCCGCAGCGGATGCCTGTGTTTGATATGGATATTTCGGCAGTGAGAATGCATGTGCCTCGGTCAGAGGTTTATACAAAATGACAGCTTCTGGATAAAGAAGCCCTGGGATTAAAAAAGAAAGGAAAAGAGGAGGAGGAGGACAAAGAGAAGCCTTGGGCTCCCTCCCTTCCCCTCCCCTCGCCTCCCCTCCTCACGCCTTTCCTGGAAGCGTGGGGGTACAGCAGCTCCTAAGGCTGTGGGACCCCCAGAGAGAAAATCCATGCATTTGGGGCTGCTTCCTCTTCACCTCAATTTGTCTCACCTTTGCCCCAACACTTCTCGAAGGAGAAAGGGACAACAGAGGATGAGATGGTTGGATGGCATCACCGACTCGATGGACATGAGTTTGAGCAAGATCCAGGAGTTGGTGATGGCCAGGGAGGCCTGGCGTGCTGCAGTCCATGGGGTCAAAAAGAGTTAGACATGACTGAGTGACTGAACGGAACTGAACTTGCCCCAACCTGCCCCCTCCTTTCTAATTCTCCTCCACTCTGAACTGCCCCCCAACTCCCCATTTACTGTCCTGATCTGTCATTGCCCAGGATGAGGACCCCAGATGACCAGGCCCGGGTGGCTGATAGACACACATCAAGACACTGTAAACTACGAGCAGTCATTTTGAAACTTTCTCAACCTATCGCTCTAAGAGGGTGGAAACTGGGGTGGAGGGACCAACTCCAGATCCTTCTTGGGAAGCCAACAAAAGCAGAGAAGGATTGCATATAATTGCCCTTTGTTTAAGAGGCAAATGAATATTCCTGCAGAGCTGAAAACTCATTCTTCGCACAGATAAGCTTCCAAAAATTGCAATCTATTTGTTGCCAAGTTTGGGACGATTATTTCCTTCCCAACCCCCTCAGATATTTTTTAATGCCCTGAAATGCAAACTGCCTTCCTTGGTGGCCCTTTGGGGCTAGAAACTTGGTCTAAAAAAGTCCATCTCAACTGGACTGTGGGAAAAGAGATGGCTCCCCCGCCCCCCTGCCCCAGAAAGAGAGTTGAAGGTCAGGGATACTAACAAAGGTCATCTTGGCCATGTCTCCCTGTCAGTGAAGCAGGTAAAGAGATCTGTCCTCTTGAGATTCTGCCTCAATTCCTGGGAGCAGCCCTGGGAGAAAACTTCTCACTGTCACCCATGTCAAGAAAGAAGACTAGAGTGGACCCTGCCCAAACCTCAGAGAAATCTTCAGTGAAACTCTTACAGGGAGAGAGGCTCGAGACTGAGGCTGACTTGCCAGAAATCCCAGCGGTCCCACTTCCCAGAGCACAGAATAAGCCTGTAATGACTTCTGAAGGCAAGGCTGGGCCTTGAAAGGAGGGAGCTGTCCCCTGTCCTCAAATTTCTGGTGTGTTTTCAGCACAGACCTGGCTGTACCCACTTCTGCATCTCACTGTCCTGGGACACAGATCCCGGACTGAAAAGACCCTCCAGGAGAAGTGCATCAAGAGAGACCCCTGAGCACCTGCCCCCGGGATCCCAGGGGCTACCATCCATTGCCATGTGGTCATCCCAGGCCAGGTAGCCTCTGGCTGATATTTTGTGAGTCAAGGCTGGACTGAGCTCACCTTCCCCAGGGGCTGCCTTCTATTTGTAACTCAGAATATTAGGCACAACCACTTTGCACTTATGGAATTCCTGGGAGTGGGGGGACACCTTCCTATGACCAATCCTGGCACGAAAAGCAAGAGCCCCCCCATCCATGTTCCATGTCTAGAAAGGCAAGGGCACCAGGTCCAGACCCATCAGTGCACAAATCCTCACCGAGCACTTCCCGTGTGCCATGCACAGCCCAAAGCAATAAAGCAGCACAGTCCCCACAGAAGCCCCATGTCCCACCCCATCCTCCTGAAAGCACAGGGGCAGAGAAGTGCAGATGCGCAAAGCAGGAGCTGCCAACATGCAGGCCACGGCCGCAGCCACCCAGTGGGGGTGAGCCCAGAGGGCCCCGAGGGATGCGCTGTCTGCAGCAGCCCCAAGCAGAAGCAAGACAGCAGTAGTCTGTTTCCCAGGAGCGTGTGTCCCCACCTCCACGCTACACCACCCCCCCCCCAGCCTGTCTCTTGAAGGCCAGCTTTTCCAGTAAAACATCATGAGACTGATCACCTCAAGCAGTGACCCCTGACGGGTATGTTGTGTCTCCTCCAGATTCATATGTTAAATCCTAACCCCCAATATGTTGGTATTAGGAGGTGAGGCCTCCAGGAGGTGACTAGTGATGAGGGAATTAGTGTCCTTACAGAAGAAATCCCAGGGAGCTCCCTCACCCCTTCCCACCTGTGTGGACTGAGCCAGAAGGCACCAGCGATGAACCAGGAAGCGGGTCCCCACCAAACACTGCGTCTGCCAGTGCGTTGGTCTCGGACTCCAGCCTCCAGAACTGAAACATGGGAGTGTGGTTCATAGGTCACCCGGTCTGTGCTGTTCTGTCAGAGCAGCCCTGAACAGGACTAAGATGATAGGTAAGTAAACCTGCAATCTCAGTGTATCCAGACTGTCTCCTCCACTGACAGCATCACCTTAGGCTTAAATCTCTGCCGCCCACCTCTTCCCTGCCCAGAGGGAGCCAGACACAGGCTGCCACCATCCACACCCCTGCCCTGGAAGACCCTAAACCACAGCAACAGCCGGATAAGAAACATGACTGGCAGTGAGAGGAGGGACCCCAGCCACTCAATCTAGAATGACAACCCCTGACACCGGGGCTAGGGTGGCACACAGCTCCGTTTGCCTGACGCTGTCCTCAGGTGACAGAGGCAAGGGGGCGGCTGCTCCAGGAGAGGTCTGGGTGTAGAGAGACTTCAATGGAAGGACAGCCCTCCCCTGGCCGGCAAAACTACCCAGGAGACCCCCACATGGGGCCAGGTGCGGGGAAACCACCCTCCTACCCCTCTGCCCCCAATCCTTCCCTCTCCCCTTTGCCCTTTTTTCTTTTAACTAAGCCTCTTTTGTTTAGCGAGGATCCCTTCATGTGTGCACACCCGCACATGCGTGTCAAGTTTTTATTCCAATCCTTAAATGAGGTCTTTGCTGAGAATTTACAATTCCCCTGTGGCCTCAATCTTGCAAAGATTGCTTTTTTAACGCTGTTAGGCCTTAATTCTAATAAGCCTCCTCTTTATTACAGAACCAGGTCACATTGCCTTGACACCGCCAGAAAAATCTTTCATCGGCAGGGAGGGATGGGCGAGAGGAGATAGGGACACCGAGAGGAAGGGGCAGGGAGACGGGAACCAGAGAGAAGAATCTTCCCTTAATTTGATGGAATTCTAAAATAATCTAATTTCTGGGCACCAGAGTGGCCTGATAGCGTTAGATAACTCTGTGATATGATCGTGTCTCCTTCCAATGTTAGTTTTCTTTTAGTGTCTTGGTTTTTAAAATGACTAGAGGGAGAAGGGGGAGCAACAGAACCCGATGGCTACGCCGGGCACAAGATCAGGTCCCAGCTCTGGACAGAAGGTCACCGGCTCCAGCCCAGCCTGTCTCCTCCTGCCAGCCTGCTCCGGTCCTGAGGGCCAGCAGAGGAAATAGAAGAAGGGGGCCAGCGGGCTCCAGGACAGAAACCAAAACCGCTTGCGGAAGAGGCTCACTGGATCTGGACACCTGGGGAATCCATCAGTCCCACCCTCTCCCTCCCCGCTTCTTCCCTCTTCCTGAGTGAGTTGTTTTAAGGTTTATGGGGATATAGAGGGAGAGATGTTACTGAGGAAAAGGAAGCTGTCAGTCTGCATTCTCAGGGCAGAAGGACAGTCCTCCCCAACACGTACTTTCAGTGTTCATTAAACATCTGCTATGTGCCAGGGAGGTGAGAGGCTACGGCCCTTTCGTCTACTCTTGTTGCTGGAAGTAGAAGAATCCAAGAGCTAAGGGCTGAAGCAGGAGCTTTCTGGGACTGAGGATGTGAGTCAGGAACAAGCCTTCATTCTAGACGGTTCTGCCAAAAAAGCTATGGGGCAGCACCCTCCAGAAGCTCTCAGACCGTGGGGAAGACGGAAGGAACTAGATCATTGTCTCCAGATCTTGAGACATTCTCTGGAAGCATCTTTTCCTCACCATCAATCAGCCCCTCTCCATATCCTGTTTTTCTTCTCCCCCTACAAGTCAAGTCGAGAGCCTTCATTGTGCCTTCATTCTGGTTGGGTATTTCAAGCAGGCACCGCAGGACCCTGGACAAGCAGAGGCACACACAGAGCCCCCCAGGCCTGCAGCCACCTAGCCCCTGAGCATGTACCCTGCACAGCCAGCAAGCCTCCCCGCTCCAAGTCCCTGGTCCTACCCTGAGTCTGTGTGACTTCACGGTGTTCTTCTAGGAGGACAGTGTGAGCTCAGCCAATTGTTCAATATGAAATTGTCAATCGATACAAGGTCTAGCATAAGGCACCTTAGAAATCAAAGGTCATTTTTTTAAACTTTGGTGCCAAAGAGCACTGGTGCACAGATTAAGGTGCTGATGGCAGGGGAGAGAAGAGTCTGGCATCTTCCACTGAAGATGGGAAACATGGGCCCCTTGAGCAGGCCCATCCACCTGCACTGAGGCCCATGCCCCTAACTGAGCACCTACTGTGTCTTGAGAATACAAGACAGTATATGTATTTGTTTCCATACTAAAGGACACAGACTGTTTTGCCGACTTCCGTTTCCAGTTACACTGCACTGTGGCTTTCTTTCCACATCATCTAAAACAGCTGCATAAAACTCACTGTTTGAATAAACCATTCTTTCTAATCGTTTTTTACACAGTCCCCACTACAGGAGGTTTGTCAGCAGAGGGAGACCTTTGAGAGATGGGGAAAGGGCAGGTGTTAGTAAGGACGCTCTGGCGCTTCCCTCTGTGCTGGTGGCCAAGTCACGAGGGGATCAAGTGCGTGTGTTCCAACAACTCTCCTGGAAGGAGAGCAAGGTGGCAGCCCTTGGCCCGACGACAGCAGATTCTTGGATTCTGCAAAATATGATTGTGAAGGCCAATCTGCCAGCGGAGAAATATGCAGCACATTCGCAAGCTAAATATAAATAATATTGATTCATCTGCCATCTTGAATTATCCATTTCACTTCTGTTTTCCATTAGCATCAATAATCGAGAGATGACTCCCCAGCAGACGGGTTACATTGCCCTCTACAGGATGCGGCCAACCCAGGGTCACGCACCTAAGGAGCCTCAGGCTCTCTTCTGGCATCTTCTAGAGTCCAGCATCTTCCTAGGAATGTTCTTTCCCTTTCATCTACTCCTCACTCCAAGCCCAGTGAAGAATAGGACTGAGAGACACATCTGAGGTCTCCCCACCCACTTTTGGAGGCATTCTGCTCTCTTTGGCAGTTGACCTTGGTTCTGGGAAAACAGTGGCACACAGTGCCAGTCCCTTCACTTCCAGGCTGAAGGGGAGGAAGCTGGTGTGGCTGGATGTACAGCCCAACCAAGCCCATGGGGCATCGCCTCACTTCTGCCACCCCCAAGGCTGAAGCTGAGACCGCTTCTTTTTCAAGCCAGAAACCACAAGGTTTTCCTACAGACCAGTGGGCCCATGGCCCCTCTGGCAGCAGCCCAGCTCCAGGCCCCTGGACACAGAGTAGACCCACAACACACCCAGAAGGAGGACCAGGCCTCCTGCAAACCCTCCCACCACCAGGACTCAGCAGGCTTTCCAGTGACAGAAAGAATCAAGGCACAGAAACCCCTCAGGCCCCTCACCTGCCGGCCCAGCTGACCCAGCCGGATGGAGGGCTAACAGGATACCAGGCCTGCTTCCACCCCTCCACCAGCCAGCTGTCAAACCCCCACAAACACTGACCAAGAACATACTGCGAGTAGAGGGGCGTCCACAAGCTCTAGGGGAAAACAGGGTCCCTGCCATCAAAGCCTTTGCAATCTGACACAGCAGACAGGTGTGCAAACACCTACCAGGATCTATCATTTTTCATCCTTCCTTATGAGTGCTAATTACCGCTCCCGAAAGTGCTGGGAAATACAGGGTGCTGTCAGGCCCAGAGGGAGCCATGAGAAGGGGCCTCTGAAGATGGCTTCTCCTATCCTTTGTGTGAGGAGCACAGAAGTTCCAGTTGCCCATCAGCCTTAGATATGCTCTGTCCCATGCTTGTGAGAGAATCTAGAACAGCCCCATTTGTCTTCACCATCTACCCACTGGCCAACCATTCCTAAGATCCTGTAGGAGAAATCCAGGCCACCCCTGGCCTCAGCACCCCACTGTCTGTCAAAAGAGAACAGCTTCACCTTGCAATCAGCAGGGAGGAGATACCCCACAGGTCACTGGGGCCCTGAGGCCAGATGCCCATGGGAGAAAAGCAGTCAGACTCTAGGGCAGGTGGTGACAAGGCAGTTGGCCAACCACCTGGTCTCTTCTTTTTTTAGCTAATGTTCCAGCTACAAAGGCTGAGCTTGGACTGTGGGTACACAGGGCCCCCTTGAGAGCCCACAGATAGCTGAATGTGCCTCGACTCATTCTGTATGCTCTGCTCTCTGAGTAGAGAGAAGTCTGGCTGGAAGGAATCTTAGTCTGGCATCCTTCTCCCCCAAAGCCTCCCATAGCATGGTCTGGATACACGTTATACAGCCGACAGGTGTAGGGATGTGGCAGGTATAGCCGAGTACAGACAAGTGCTCCTTGAAGAACCAGGGAATAAGGCATGCGCGTGCACGCGTGCACACACACACACACACACACACACACACACATTCCTCACCGTTAAGGGCCTGGAATGATGTCTTCTCTGTTCTCCCGGCTATAATTATTTTAGCGTGGGAGACAAATTCTGTCTCCAGAGTCTTAGAAGCGCTACATTAGAATATCATGTGCTATGGTCCTGCAAAATCTCTACTGTAGCCTCACTCTTTCCCTCCATGCCAGAGCACAAACAGGCTCCTCAGATGGGCGGACACACCATGGAAGCCCCGCACCAAGGGTTTAATGCCTGCTCTGAGCCGCTCCACTTAGAGCAAGAGAGCCAGGAACCACGCATGCGGGTAACCATGGCAACTTCAGGGAAGTTTAAAAAAATAAGTTTGTGAGTTGCTGGTTGTTATTTGGTGCTTGGGTTCTTTCCTTCTTTTTTAAGATAACAAGGTCCCTGAATAACATTTTTATGAGTTTTTTGGGTACCGCATCCAAGGCAGCGGCTGTCTCCAGACTTGCAATTACCTTCCAACGGGGAGGCACGTCTTGTCCAAGCACACCGTCACAAGCCCAGGTTCTGTTCTGGGTGGCTGTTCTCTGCAGGGTGACCTGGAGCCAGTGCACCTCCCACACGTCTCCATGCCTCCTCCTCTCTAGGAGTCCAGAGATTGTCAAACCAGACCCCTGGGGATCCCAACCAGGTCCCACAACACCACTCACCCACTTTGGGGAGAGTCAGGGAATCTCCTCCAAAACCCTAACCACAGGCAGAGTTGCACACACACTCACACACGTGCATGCACAAGGGGCCAGCACAAGCCGTGTAAACTACGTTCTCCCACAAAAACGCCCAAGTGGCCTCTGCGGAAGCAAGTGGGAGCCACAGCCCCGACACTGACCTCCTCCACGATGGCAGCAGGAGCAGCCTCTCCTTGCTGAGGGACATGCTCACATGTCAGCAGGGCACACATGCCATGCACACGGCCATCGGTTCAGTGGCCCTGGCTGTGCCAAAAGTTAAGTCACTGCAGCAGGAAGCACACTCCTCCAGGCCTGCTGTACCAATAGTCTGCAAAGCACCTCCGAGCAGAACAATGGTGGGGCCCGCCCACCCTGCTGCCCACTGTGCCAAGGGATGGATTAGGGTCGGGGTCAAGAGCACTGGGGAGAGCTTGAAGGCCATGCACCGTTCTGTGTCACAGCTGTGGCCCCAAAGGGCTGGGCAGATGGCTGTGAAGAAAGGAATATTTTTTTTTAAGCAGAAAAATCCTAAATGGCCCTTTCAGCCTTTCGGCGCACATAATTGTAGTATCCGAGTTAATGAAAGGCCTGGCGTGCTGGCTGGCTGAATACCGCTAACGCCGCAGCCCGCGGCTCGTGTGGAGTGGCTCCACCACCATCGTGGAAAGCCGACCCCAGTGGGGAGGCGGGAGCGGGCGGGGAAGGAGGTGGGGAAACGCAGGAAATAAAGAGCGTTTCCAGGAATGACAAGGCTCCCACGCGGGATCACATCATCAATTAGCCGATAGGAGGGCCGAGGAAAGCTTGGCATCTTATTTCCACAAAGACAAAGTTTCCTTGAGGAAACTGCCAGAGTCTCCAAGGCACTGAAGTCAGACACAGAACGAATGAAGAGGGACGATGGCTGGGCTTGGCTGGTGCTCAGACACCAGCCCCAGGCAGTCTGTCAGGGGGATGTGTGGGTTTAGAGGCACAAATGGAGCCTACAAGTGTCCAGGAGGTGAGAACATACAACATCTATGTGTGTGCACACACACACACCGTGCACACACATGCCAACACTCACACCTGTGCACACACACGCATAAATATCCATGGACACGCACACTCTACTGGCAGGTTGGGGTCCACTGTTCTGACCCACAAACATTCCAGTCTGTGGCTCTCTTCCCCGCCAGCTGCTCAGGAGACAAAACACAAATGCATTACTCAGAACTTCCGCGGAAGGCCCTACAGCACATCCCCCATCTGTGAGGAGACACTGGGGTCTTCAGGTCCGGTCTCGGGTGGAGCCCAGAGCATGTCAGATCCTTCAATTGCAGAGATCGTCCATTGCAGAGCCTTCAAACCCAGACCCAAGGGACTCTTGCCCTATAGGCCCCAGAAGCAGCCTAGCTCAGCCGTCTAAGTGGAGGTGACTGATTTATTCTGACCGTCCTGACTCTTAACGACCCACTCTCCTCCAGCCGTGCAAGGCTTTAATTGTCCATCCAGCAGGGCAGGGAGGAACCGTAAATCTTTCCTCCCGGCTGCTCTGAGCTCAGCGCTGCTTGACCTGCCATTGCCAGCCCCTCGCCTGCATCTCGATGGAACAGTCTGCTGGCTTTGAAGGTGAGGGTGGGGACTGGGGGAGGGGGAGCAGGAGAAAGAGGCTGGTGGGGTCGGGGAGGGAGACAGAGGCGTGGAGCATGGCCATGTGCCCTGTGTCTGCTCCTAACCCCAGGGCACTGAAGAGGAGTCTTCACTGCAGCTTGGAGGGGAGGCGGCAGTAGGCACAGTGTGCATGGGGTACCCTGGGCTACGCCCTCCTGAGCCATTGTCTACACACCGGCCTCACAGAGCCCAGCTCTCAAGCAGCCTGACTCCTATGAAGTGGGCCAGACCCCGGGGGAGTCTTGGCATTCCCCTGCCTTCTGAAAAACAGCACAGCCCTGAAAGGAACCCACTGGGGAGGAAATACTATCCTCCACACAACCTTCATTGTGTGTGTGACTGGTCTCAGCTGGGGGCACAGGGACCTCTCTGTAAGAGATGGGGGAGGGGCGTAAGCCACAGGCACACGGAAGGTTGGCCTCAGGCTCCAAAGCAGGCCTCCTTCCCCCTCCAGCAGACTTCATATTTTCTGTAATTTTAGTCTATATTAATGCATTTCAAAGTGGTGAACATTATAGTTATGATTATTACCTAAAGACTTCCTTTATAGCCCTCATTTTCTAGCGTTCATTACTTTCTGAAAAATTATCCTTGGGGGCCGAAATTTTCCAAGTCTGGTCTTGTGGGTTTTCCTTCTTAGGATCCGAGCAAAACATACGATTGTGTCCATGACGGGCAGGGGGGCAGGTGGATTAGCCCTCGCTCAGTCTCCGTGGTGACTTCTGACGAGGAAAGAATGGTGTGGGGAGGGCAGGACTGCACGCTGCACTTTTAACATGTCAGCTCTGATATCGATGACCTGGTTTTGGTTTTGCCCATCTGTTCTGTCCAGACAGTTCTACTTCTGAAATGGGATTTCCATCTACGTGGGGGAAAGCACTCATGCACCATTCGTTTTACAAGCCTAAGCACAGACAAGTCAGGACAGCCAGCGCTAACCACTGCAATATTGTCAGTGAACCGATACAGCCGGACATGTATTTTCGAAAACAAAGGCAACCTTTGGGAGAGATCCCAGTCTTGGCCAGCGGATGCTGGAAGGGTCAAAAGAATGCAGATTCTGTGTGCATTCTTCTCGACTGTTCTAGGAGAGATCAGTCTGTGGGGGCGGCGGGGGGGAGACATGCTGGTAAGCTGCCTTTCATCCTGTTGTCCCAGACACCAACCTCAGGGCTTCCGAAGTTAGGACAAGGAAATGGGGCCTCTCACCAAACAAAGGCCATCCTCCGGCTTCTCTATCTCCTTCCCTTTGGTCAGCAGTTAAAGGTTCACAGCTGACAACGGAGCGAACAGACTTCTGGAATGATGATACTTAATAGGCGCTGGCTGTTTGGGAGTGTTGATTATAATATTACACCAACCCAAAACAATAATTCTCACCTTAAATTCCTCCAGCACCTCTCTTTTCTGTGAACATTTTAAAATACTTGACTAATGTACCCGTGGATAGCACTCCTAAGAGGTAGGCTGCAGGCACTATCAGTCCCATGATGAGTAGCTTGGGGGACACAGGAGGGAAGTTGGTGAACCACAGCCCCCACCCCCATCGATGAGGAGCCTGGGTAAGAAGGCCCTTGGGCCCTGGTTCCACCTCACCAGTCCCTGCAGCGGGGGCTCCAGCTGTGCCTAATGGCATCACAGTGGTCCCTTCAATGAGGGAGCGTCAATATTCCAGAAAGGCATGCACACTTTATGTTTATTTCTAATGGGTTTTGCAAAACTGGGTTTCGGTTTGTCACACTTTGGGTCCTGGGAATCAAAAACATCTCCTTGCTGAATGTGGAGGTGGATAGAATCCTTCAGTCTGAGCGTTAAGTGCCATAATGGCGATCTTCAGATTCAGAGAAGTCCGGGAAGGGCAGGAGGTCACGATTCTATTCTTCTTTTCTTCCTCCTCGTGGAGAATCCAGCTGACATTGAGCTAGGGCCCCCATCTCTTAGAATCCAAAGCCACTCCTACAAAAGTGAAGCACCCAGCACTTCCCCCTCCTTCTGTGTCCCTTGACATTCAACCGGGAGCAGAGTCATGGGGAGGGGGTGATGGCGCATCAGTGGGGCACACCTCGAGCAGCCAGAGGCCCCTTCACCCTCTGGAGGCCATGAACAGGGTGACCGCTGGGACCACAGCCCTACAGACAGACCCTCACTCATGTCTTTCTGCCTGGCCATCCGTGTTCCTGAGAACATGAGCTGTCAGGTTCGTTCCTGGGGACCCTCATCAGCCCACTGAGCACGTAAGGATATCCTCACCTATACAGGAATGCTAAGGCTTGTTTCTGTCCTAGCACCTGCGACTTTATCTGGAACCATTTTAAAACAGCATCATCTCCTTGTGGCAAAAGGAAACAGTGCAGAATCCATTTCCTTAACTCTGACAAGATGCTCATTCCTCCAACATGCGGGTGGCACCAAGGAAGGTCTGTGCTCACCACCAGCTGTTGCAGGCCTACTGTGCACCAGTTCCTTTACGTGTATTACATCGCCCCCTCTTCTCAGCTGAGCAAGCTAGGCTTCATGAGCTTAACCCAGGACACAGGGTTGGGAAGACTACATGCCCTCCCCTCAGGCATACTGCAATCAGTCCCACCACCCTGGAAGTCAGAGCCTGTCCTCACACCTCACGTCCCCTGCACACAGCCTCCCGCTGCATCTCAGGTGAGTGCCAGATCTGCTCCTTGCGCCCTTAATGGGCTTGAGGTCTCAAATAAGATAATTAACTCACAGCTTTGTCCAGAAGTTACATTCTATTTAAATGTGCATCTAAATGTGTGTGTCCCAGGGGTGAAGGGTGGTTCTTACAAGAAGGAACAGCCACGATGCACAATCTCAGGGAAGCCAGTGCCAGTTAATGAGATGAACTGAACGAAGATTCAGGATGGGAGGGCGAGTCAGGAGAGGGTGGAGCCCATCAGGAACCTGTGTGCAGACCCAGCTTGAAGCATCATTCTGATTTTCCTTTTGCTTCTTGCATCTCAAGGTGATGAGAAAAGTAAGGAAACCGTGGTATGTGCGGCGATCTCACTGAAGTATTAAAAATTCATCTTAACACCTCTTGCTGAAAACAGAAGGTTAAAAAGCCCTTCTTGCTATTGCCAAAAGAAAGAGGGATGGGGGCGGGGGAGAAATCATCAGCAGAAGCTTTGATTTCAAGTGGTCCAGAATCTTTTATGTACACACCCTGGAGCATTGCCCTGCACCCAGCCCTTAAAACAAAAGTTCCAGGAAAATTAGGAGTTATTTTCTTTTGGATCCTATAGTGAAGCATCTCATTTAGATTCAGGAAGGATCTTGAGCTATTAAAGTTTAGTGAGAAATTACTCCTAAATGTACCTAGGTATTCATACCTCTGTAAATCTTCCTCCAAGTTGTATCTACTTTTTTAATACAAGTAAACTTTATGTTCTTTGGCTTCAATAGAGTTTCGCATTTTTACATAAAAAGAGCCTTCATTGCCGAGAACAACGTGCCTTTCTGTGTTCTCATTATCCTTACCTAAAAGGAAACTATCCTGAGATGGCCGCAAATTTCAGGGGTGCAGGGGAAGTACCTAGACTCTGGAGGACCACATTTCTTGTCACCACCATCCCTGTTTCATTTGGTGTCACAGACAAGGAGACAGTAATAAGCAGGGCGGCAGCTCTCCACCTATTCACACACAGAGCTCTGAACGGTCCCTAGGTTTGTGCAGGGCACTACTGGTACATCATAGTTGTAATGGACAGGCGGCCCTGTGAGGGAGCGGGTGGCCTTGCTGACTTCCGGCTTGTTTGATTTGGTGGAAGGATTTTGGTGTCAGACAAGACGCCTCGGAGAAACAGAGACACACAGAATTCTCTTCTCTTCCATACAGAAGACTTCTGTTACAGTTTCACTTGGCCCTCCAGAAGGAACGTGATGAAGCTGTGCAGGGGCCGGCTGGGAGCGAGTGTGCCCCAGGCAGTTCCTCCCCTGCAAGCGGGACTATTTTCTTGAAGGGCCAAAAAAAGACAAACCTGACCACCTGCCCTCTCCTCCTGGTTTCCAGGCATAGTCCGAAGCAATAAGAGACCAGAAGGGGTGGCTTCCCTGAGCAACAGCTGAGACCTGACACACAGGGTTGATGACCAGGAGGAGATCTGGGAGGGAGCCGGCATGGCGAGGTACAGGGCGGGCAGTTCTTCACTCATGCCTCTGTTCTTCTAGAATCTTAGGAAGAAGCTCTTAGGACAGCCATGAACCAAAGAAATATTTTATAAAATTCTGCTCAAAATATGTATATTCTCCCCTCTCCTTTTTTTCTGCTGGGAATTCTCTCTGGCTTTAAACAATTAGACCTTTCAAAAGCTTGCAACCGAACTGCTTTGCTCTTGGTCCTCAGAGGAAACTATAGACTCTGAAGACCCCACCCCATCCCACACAAATTGATGCCAGCAAGTTATAGCCCACTCCCCAGGTGGAATCAGCAGCACCCAGCCCCAAGCTACACAGAAAGGGTGACAATAGATCCAAAGGAGGGGCCCCTGTCGCACGGTGAGCACATCTTTAGGCCCCTGGAACTTAAATAAAATTAGCGTCTTTTGCGGGCCCCGCTGGCTGGCCGTCCCTCCTGGGGCCCCCCTGGCTCCTGAGCCATAGCGTTCAGTTTTGCTTCACCTGGTCCCTGGCAACACTTTCCAAAATGCAGTGTATATACTGAGAGCTTTCCCCAGGCTACTAGAGGAAATGCTTTCAAATGAAGTAGCAGATTTTATGCTCTTTATTATCTCAAGTCACCTTCTAAGGCATGTTTTGGTGTCAGCTCATGTGTTGGAGAAACTGCGACAGCAAACTCATTTACTAAGTGCGCTGCACTTTAAAAATGTACGTTTTATATTAATAAATCAAACCAGTCCACGTCACAAGGTATTTCTTTAAGTGAGATATTTCTACTCGTTGTTCTGTCTGCAGTCCTCCACAAAGAAAAGACCTCACCATGTACTCCGTTACTCCCCATCCCACCTGTAGACGCGAGCTGTCCTCAATTCTCATACGTAATTCAAAGAGAAAGTCATATACTAAGTGCCTGCACCACTCAGAATGAAAAGGGAGAAAAGAAGACATAAAAGGGGAGGAGAAAGAGACACAGACGGACAGAGAGAGAGAGATGGAACCAGAACGTTATAAATAAAAAGAAGACAGTGATGGCTCAGAGAGAAACCTACTTCAGAGAGGCAGCAAAAAATAAGATGTTTAGGCTGTCTGAATGTTTCATGAACCTGTGAAAATAACGTGCTGCTTTATGAAAGAACGTGGGGAGACATTGCAGCTAATCAAAAGATGTAGGTGCAAATGGGATGTGTTTATAAAGCCGGCATCGCGTGCAGAAGAAAAAGCCTGCAGCAGGCGGGGATTTAGGGAAAGGCAGGTGCCCACGGAGGAGCATAGCGTCTCTGTTCAAGGGAGGAAGTTTCAGGATGGTTTTTCCCCTTCACTTGTTTAAAAACAAAAAATTCCTCACCAAATGTCAGCTGTGAGTCAGGTTCCATTTGTCTTTATAACAAAGTATCAAGCAGGAGTGTGGAAATAAATAAACACAGAGAGACAACCAGGACCAAAAAGACCAAAATTGCAGGCACACGGATGGGCTAGATGAGGTAAACCCCACACCACAACAGCTGCAAAAGAGCGTTTCAATTCCATGCTCACTGTCACTCCAAGCTCAATGAGACACTTCTCCCTGCATGGCTCCTCCAGGCTCCTTACATTGCCCCCCACCCCACACACCACCAACTCTGACATGCACAGGTGGGAAAGGTGCTTCCCTCACCTTTACATTCCTTCACTCCTAATTCCACAAGCAGGCATCAAATAACGCCACATGCCCAGGAGGAAGTGGGGATAAATCAACCCGTATCTGTGCCCTTAGGAGTAAGGTGCCTCCAGTTTCTACACATCACAGCACAAAGCGGCCTTGCACTATGGTTGAATGTGAGTGAGGGGCTGTAAAGAAGACTGGAGGGTGGAGGCAGCATCCAAGCTGGACCAGGCTGGCCAAGGAGCGATCCAAACCTGGGGCTGGCATTTTCTCTGGCCAATACCATGCCCAGTCCACCCCAAATACCAAAGAGCTCCATAATTTCTCTCCAATTCTTGGAAGCCATTTCTTTGAGCCGTTGGTAGAGCTCAAAGCTTAGCAAGTGGCAGGAACATAACAGAGTCCCACTCTAGAGTGGTACCCAGGAGTCCTCCCATCTGCCTCCTTCCTAAATCTGCCTCTTGGCTGGCATTAGGTTAACCCTTCCCCCCAGCAGGGTGAAGAGAGCCGCTGCTGCGGCAGCGCCCCCAGCGGCCCCAGGACAACCTCCTCAGGGAGGAGGGCACCAGAGCAGGCTGCGGGCCCTGGCCCTGTCCTTGGTGCTGCCTCCAGCTGCGCCCCCTGTGGCAGGGGCCGCCAGGACTCAACCTTCCCTCCAGCCTGGCCTCTGGGAACCTGTGGAAAGGCCATGAATACACCCGGACCAGTTTTGACTCCTTTCCCAGGGCACTGGACAGGAGGCATTTGCAATGAAGGCCCAGCATAGCCAGAGCCTGGCCTGTGGGGACTTTCCTGGACTCCAGCTTCCCCAGGTGACCTGAGGCTACCCAAGGCCCAAGGATGGACTCAGTTCTCTCTAAGCTCAGGCCCCTGGAGTGGGGATCTGAGCAATCATTTGAGTCCTCTTTTAATGGAGGAGGGGATTGCTGTTGGAAATGGGCAAGTGGTGCCAAAAAAGCCCAGCAGCTCCAGCACAGACAGCCCACGTGACTCTGGCAAACCCCCTCCTTGGTTTCCAGCTGCCTCACCAGGCCCCAAGCATCAGACACTCCACTCTAGCTTCTGCTTCCTAACCCCTCAGACCTTCTCACCTCATTCTCCAGGGATCTGCTCTACCCTCTCAGAAGCTCCCGCCTGGGAAATGAGTTAAGCACTGCTTCCAGGAGAGTGTGCCTGCGAGCCCGGTGCCCACCCAGGGAGGCCTCCAGTCTCTGGGGAGGGATGGGGGTGGCAACCTCCATCCTCAGGGCATAATGGAGCTCTGAGCCCCAAGGTGGAGACGGGGACTGTGGGACAAGCCCGCCTAATGCTCAGAAGGAGCTCCTTTGCCACGCCCTCCCCAAACCCCCTGGTCCCAGGCCCCCACCTGCCTGCATCCCGCTTCCATCAGGGTGCGCTTTCATTGCAACTTTTCTCCCTCTCTCCCTTCACAATTTTCCCTCACCTGGAGGGTCTGGTTTTAATTAGTGCAATATACCCGTTAACAACGCAGCCTAATTAAGACATCCGCCCGATTCCGAGATGCACACTTAACGAGCAGATTCTGCTGCAATGTTTATACTTTTATTATGATTATTTGCAGACCAGTAAAACCAAAGCCGGCTTCCGGCGGATAGACCTCATACCGGCGACCCCACTCCATTAGCCTCCTACCTGCTCTGTACTAAGTGCCCAGGGCTCCCGGGCGCGCGCCCAGGGCGTGCCCCGAGCCGAGCGGGTGTTTCAGCTGGAAATTAGCGACCGGGTGCGCTGGAGAAGCGACTTCACCCCCGGCTGAGATGTAGGGCTGAGTCCCTCCGTTCCCGTCCTTTTCCTCCACCGCGGAATGTCTCGTGCATCAGCGTGAGCGGCACCGCGGGCGTCCTTTTTAAAGTGACCGTTAAAGAATAAATCCAGTCCCTCCCCAAAGCTGGAGAGCTCCGTCAGGAAGGAGTTTTTCCTCACCCTTGCCGGACCTCGCGGCAGCTGGAGGAGCTGAAATCCTGGACTCCCAGTAAATCCCTCCTACCCTATGTGAGACCTCGGATCCTGGGGCCGCTCTGGGACGGGATGGGGACCCAGTGTTCCTCCACGCCTCGCGCCGCGTCCTCGTCCCCGCGAGTACCCGGTGAGGGCCCCCGGCAGCGCGGGCACTGCGGGGATGCAAACCCGGAGAGGCTCCGCGCCGGGGGAGGCTGCGTCACCCCGAGGTGCCGTCAGAGACAGCCCTCCCGAGGGGACGAGCCCTGGACCCCTCCGGCCCCCTGCCCCCGGCGAGTCTCGCCACCTCTGAGACCACCGGGACAGAAAGTTTGGACCGGGTGTGCCTGACCGCCTTCGCGCCAGCTTCTCTCAGCGCCGGGCTGCGCCAGCCCCTGGGGGCGGCCGAGGCTCGGAGAACCAGCCCGGGTTCCCGCCGGAGTCTGCCTGACTCCCGAGGCTCTGCGGGGAGCGCCCCCAGCCCGCCGCCTGGAGGGCCCTGCGAGCGGCTCGGCCCCTGCCGCTTCACACGAGCGCACAGCGCGACGCTGCGGGCCCGGGGCCTCTCTAGGGAACCGCGGGAGACCCTTCCTCCCCACAACTCTTTCGGGTTATCAACTCCTCCGGTGAACCCTTCTCCTCGAGGACTCAGGCAGGGTTCCCGGGGACTGGGTGCCTAGGGGTCGCTCCCACCCGCGCAGGTTCCAGCTCCGTACCCTGGACGCGCCCCGCGGGACCGGGATCTCCTCTCGCTCAGCCTCCCCCCGCCAGGGAGTTCCCCGCGCCGGGCACTGTGCCGCCGCCGCCGCCACCACCACCACCGCCACGACCAACGCCACGAGTGCGCGGGACTCCCCGGCGTCTCCATGGAGCCCGACCCCGGGGCCTTCCCATTCACAAAATCGCCCCTCCGGCCGCGGGCTGGACCACGTGCGGCGCCACCCGAGCCCAGGAGGGAACCCAGAGAGCCCCGACCCCGCCGGGAGACCCCTGACCCCGAGGGCGCCACCCCTCCCCGAGCGCCCTCGGGTCGGTCCCCGTCCGCGCTCTGCAACCCGCCCGCCACCAGCCCCGCCTCCCCCTGCGGGGTCCGGTGCGCCCCTCCCCGGGACGTGCCCACCCCCACCCCCGAGCCCAGCCCGCTCAACGGGAAGGTAACGACCACCGCAGGGGTGAAGCGCGGGCGGCGGGGGCTAGGCTACTCACGGGCTCAGCGCTCCCCGCGGCAGGTGACAGGGGCCCGGCGGCCATGCCCCGGCTGCATCCCGGCCGCCGAGCGGGCAACGGCGTCCCGGGGCCGCGCGGGCACCGGCGAGCCGGCGGCGAGGAGAGCGCGGGGCCGGGCTCAGGCGGCGGCGGCGACCGCGTCTCCTCCGACCACGCGAGCGGCTGGGACCGCGGAGGGGCCGCTGTCCGAGGAGGCTCGGCGCTCGCTCTCTTGCCTCGCTGCCGCCCTCTCTCTCTCTCTCTCTCTCTCTCTCTCTCTCGCCTCTCTCCTCCCCCTTTCTCTCTCCCTCTCGCCGGCTCCTCTGGCTCGCTGGGCTGGAGCGGAGAGACAGCAGGAGCACGCGGCGGCGGCGGCGGCCCTGGCGGAGCGCGCAGCGCGCGGCAAGGGAGGGGGCTCGGGCGGCCGCGCGGCCGGGAAGGGCGGCGGGGCGGGGAGGGCCGCGGCGGGGACAGCGCAGGCCCGACGCACCCTTGCGGCCCGAAGCTCCGGCCCGGAGGAGAGCCTGCACGAGAGAGATGGGCGAGGCGCGGAGGACCCCAGAGCCCGGGGCTGCCCGGCTTCCCGCGAGCGCCGCCCTCCGGTCCCGGACCCGCCTCCCCTCCCTTCCTCCCTCCCTCCCACCCTGCAGCGATCCTGAGGCGGGGCAGCCCCTACCAGGACCCTTACCCTCCTGCCACCCTGCCCCTGGCCAAGAAAGAACACTGGGGATCCCTAGGAATGGGACTCGGGCCCCAGGAATGGGACTAGGGCCCCAGGAATGGGACTCGGACAGCGAGGGCGAATACTCCCCAACCTCTGCCACCGGTCTGCACCCCCTGGCCTCCTCTTCCAATTTGCCCACACACCTCCTGCTCCTTACTGGGGCTTGATATTCCCTGCCTTGCCTTCCTGGGAATCCAAGAGTGAGTGATCAGCCACACAGAGTCACCACTGGGGTGTCTGTCCACAATGACCAACCACACCGATTCAAACATTTCCACCTTGGGAAGGGCTGTCACTTGTAGGAGGTCAGCTAAGAATTTGCCTAAAGTCAGAAAAGCAAGTATTCCCTGTCCCCACTCCCAGCTCCCCCACCTTAGGGGAAGGGACCCTGATGTAGTGTCTGAGAGGGTCTCTATCCTTGGGAGGTTGAGCAGAAGGAAAGCAGAAGCTAAGGGCCAGAGGAGTAAGGATCATCTGGGCTGGCAGGATGAGACCCGTGGAGAGCAGTGCTGCTGCTGCTGCTGCTGCTGCTGCTAAGTCGCTTCAGTCGTGTCCGACTCTGTGCGACCCCAGAGACAACAGCCCACCAGGCTCCCCCATCCCTGGGATTCTCCAGGCAAGAACACTGGAGCGGGTTGCCATTTCCTTCTCCAATGCATGAAAGTGAAAAGTGAAAGTGAAGTCGCTCAGTCATGTCCGACTCTTCGAAACCCCATGGACTGCAGCCTACCAGGCTCCTCTGTCCATGGGATTTTTCCAGGCAAGAGTACTCGAGTGGGTGCCACCGCCTTCTCTGTGGAGAGCAGTGAGGTCACACCAAAGGCAGGCAGGAGGGCCTTGACTGTCCCAAACAGAACCATGGAATTAGGCAAAGCCTTTCTCCTGATTCTACACAAAAGACAATCGGATGCAGGCCTGGAGCATCATCAAGAAAGATGAGAGCGGGGATGGAAGTGAGCTGAACCATCAAAGACATTCTCAAGCTAAGTGAAGTGAAGTGAAAGTCGCTCAATCATGTCCAACTCTTTGCGACTCCAAGAACTATACAGTCCATGGAATTCTGTATGTTAGAATACTGGAGTGGGTAGCCTTTTCCTTCTCCAGGGGATCTTCCCAACTCAGGGATCGAACCCAGGTCTCCCACATTGCAGGTAGATTCTTTACCAGCTGAGCCACAAGGGAAGCCCTCTCAAGCTAAAAGCAAATGAAAAACCTGTGTCAGGTTGCTTTTACTTCTGGATGCTGCTTCTAGAACAGATTTCATCTTGTACCTGACTGTCCTGCTTTTCTGTGTGAGGCAAAGACCATGTCATGGAGTCTGGAGTTTGTTAGGAGCTTGTAGGACTCAGAGACAGTGAAGGGAGGGATATAAATTCAGCTCCTCTGTGCCCAGGGCTCTGCACTGCCAGCTGCCTTCCCAGCAGAGCAAGGACAGATAGTGTCCACAAGTGGCCACTGTCCACTCACGAGCTTGATGTTTTTAATTTCTGGCCCTTCTCCCTGTCTGGGTCACTGATCTGTCTTGGTCAGTGGGAGTCATGCTACACAATTTCGAGTTAGCTTCTTGGCCCTACAGCTAAACACTGGATATATGCCTTGTCTACCAACGAGGCAGCTGCTTGGTTGATTGAACTCTCCCCAGCCCCCATATTTGAAATAGCACGTCCCTGCTCAAAAGACCTAATTGGCTTTCTCTGTCCTCTGCTGTCAGATGACCCAGGCCTCCAACTTGTGGCTGAGCCCACCCACTCCTCATCACCCACCTGTCTTCCTATAGGCAGGCCTTTTGCTTCCCAGGCAAGATCTTTACTAGTCGCTCCTCTGGATCATTCCAGAGAAGCTCTCGGAAGACAGCACCAAATCTTGTTCCCAAGCTCCACCAGACCCAGCCAGGGCTCAGCATGCTGTAGGCCCACGCAGACCCCTGAGCATATGGATTGAAGTTGGTGTCGGTGGCAGGATCAGCCCCAGGATGTGCACACTGGGATCACCATCAGGGAGAGGCCCTGGCAAGGCTAGAGCCTCATGACAAGCCTCAGGGACTCTGGCCTCCCAGCACCAGCTGCCGTGGAACGAGGATCTGCCCAGAAAAGGGGCTCAGGGCCAAACTGTATGTCCTCATATTAGTATCAGCCAGGGGGGATTCCTGTCTTAGGATATGACTGAACAGAATTTTACAAACCTCTGACTTGGAAGCTTCATTAAAAAAAAAAAATGAGAAGGAAGAACCAGGAACAGCCCTTTGCAACACTAAGAAAGAAGCAAAAGGAGATTTAGCTCAGAGCCTAAAATGACAACTGAACACACATAGCTAATTTTACTCTCTCTGAAAACCCCACTAAAACTACCAAAAGAGATTTCCTGAAGATGAAAACCCCCCAAGGAGCTGGAGAACAGAGAAAAGACAACCACCAGCAAAATGTGGGATGCAGGAAGGCAAATGGACAAGAGGTGCTTGGCCTTGCAGAGCTGAGTCCTGACCCCATCATGGGGAGAGCTAAGAAATAGAACCTCCAAAGGCTTAGAGACATGGGGCAGGTAACTGCGGGCAAAAAAAAAAAACACACACACAAAACAAAAGGCAGCTAGGAGTGGTGATGATCTGTTTAAAGGGCCTCAGATCCTGGATGGTTGCCCACTCCAGATCACTGGGTGGCTGGTCACCATGGAAGGGTGTTCCTCGAGGAGGGTGAAGCAGGGGCTCTGTGGCCTGGGGGACTCCATGCATGGTGACAGAGGGGTGTCCCTCACTCTGAAGGCTGAAAGCCCCACCCAGCCCCCATAGCACCAACATCCTCCAGGCAAGAGGCTAGAAAAGTCTCTTCCCCCTCCTGCAGATTTTCAGAGAAACCTATGGATGTAATTTTATAGTTTCCCAGCAGAGCCCTGAGCCAATCTCCCTAAAGAGAATCCCCAGTGGGTGAGCCCACTCAATCCTCAGACCTTCAGGTAGCTCTGCAATCCCTTCCCCTGAATGTGAGTAGACAACCCAGGATTACCAGACATTGGGGGAAAGCTTTTGAGAGAAAGAGCCACCCAGGTGGGAACCTAGGGGTGTGGTGCACAACTTCAAAGAAATAGACATTAGGCAGGGAGGAGAAATAGACATTTAATATCCTCAAAGACAGCAGATAAGATATTGCATTTACGAACCAAGAGCAGGATGCTATTTTAAGGAGAACATTTAGAGAACAAAAAAGGACTGGAAAATTAAACGTGTGAGAACAGAAACAAAAACCTCAACAGACAGGTTGGAAGATGGAAGGGAGGAGCTATCCCAGAATGCAAAGCAAAAAGACAAAGAGGAGAAAAATAAGAAAGGATGAAGAATTAGATGACCAGTTCATGCGGCCTAGGACCCATACAGAAGCAACCCTTCTCTCCATTCCATCCTGCCTGAAAGTTATTTAACTCTATAAATTTCCCAGAAATGAGTTTCCAAGTTCTCAGTAGAGCAGATGGAAATTGACCCATATCGAGGCATAATATCACACAACGCAAAACACTGAAGAAAAAGAAAAAAGAAAGTGAAGTCACTTAGTTGTGTCTCTCTTTGCGGCCCCATGGACTCCATCCATCCATCCTGCCAGGGTCCTCCATCCATGGGACTTTCCAGACAAGAATGCTGGAGTGGGTTGCCATTTCCTTTCCCAGGGGAACTTCCCGACCCAGGGATCGAACCCAGGTCTCCCGCATTCCAGGGAGCCACCAGGGAATCCCAAAGAGAAAGAAAGGCTTCCACAAGTTTCCAGGCTTCATAGAAAAGAGCAGAGGGCTTTTCTTCAGAGGTCTCAACAACAGCAGAAGCTAATAGATAATGGAGCAATGCCTTCAAAGTGTTGAAGGAAAATATTGTCTGGCCTAGAACCCGTTATGTAGCCAAATGAACAATCTAATGTGAGATTTAAATAAAGACGTTTGCATGTGCAAGGTCTCAGACAAATTTACCCACCATGTACCATTTCTCAGGAAACTATTAGAGGATGTGCTACAATCAAACAAGGGAGTAAAGCATGAAAGAGGATGGCGATGGATAGATGAAACAATGGATCCAGTAAGAGAGGGAGAGAAGAAGGGAATTCCACAGAATCAGAGAGAAGGGAGATCGCAGGAGAGTAGCTGTCTAGATGAGAGCAGGGTGGTGACACGTTCAACTGTCCAATACGTAGACCTGCTGAGAGATATCATCACTCAAATGCCTTCTGACGTCATACCACCCTTTTAATGCCAGTTGCACCTGCCAGGTTCTTATCTGTACTTGGCCTGTACAGGGCCAGGTCCTGATAGAGTTTCAGCTCTCCTCTGCAAGCATGGCACCGGTATAAGCTGAAGACACTCATTTCCCCCATCAGAAGCGTGCTATTTTGTTTTCTTAGAAATAGAAGGATGGCCATGGTTAGCTAAGAAACATAAAATTCAGATCCATCTGTTTTTCCACCCCCACCAATCTATCAGACATCCCAGCTGGGGATGGACCTCAGTTTCCCAGGGAGTCCCCATGACCCTGACAAGAGCTTTCTAGAACTGATGCCATGGTCCATTCAGGGCCAGTGAGTACACTGACTGCCTAAAAAGGGCTCGAGTAAACCCCCAGGCAGCTGAGGCCAGTCTGTGATCCCCAAGACTCTGCTCTTCTCCCAGGCTTCTGTGAGTAGCAGCCCAAAGGATGTCATGGCTAGCTCTCTATGTTAATCAGCTTGCACATAAGACGACGCTCAAACAGTAATATGTTTGAAGAAAACACAATCCAAGGGACTTCTTTGTCCCTGTCAGTCTTTTATGACCAGCTGGTGGGCTACTGGAGAGTATACTTTACATCCATTACCAGGCTTCCTTGTTTGGTCGTTTAATCCAACAGAGGAGGTCACTTAATGCAGTCATAACCTCCTTGCTAAGAATGAATATTTCACTCTCTGTCTCTGTCTCGCTACACACAGACACACACATACAAATACACTCCAATATTTGTGTTACATATAAATATATAAATATTTTCACTTCCCCACCACCATTGTTGGATATCTGGGCTTTCCCCTTTGGCCACAGTCCAGGACGTGGTAGGATACTCTGAAGAAGTGCTCTCTATCTTAGTGATTTCCCGGTAGGGAAAGTTCCACAGGTCCTACCATGGTGAAGTGGATGAACCTAGAGCCTGTTGTACAGAGTGAAGTAAGTCAGAAGGAGAAAAACAAATAGGAACACATATATATGGAGCCTAGAAAAAAGGTATGAACCTATTTGCAGGGCAGGAATAGAGACTCAGAAATAGAGAACAGAATTCCGGACAGAGCAGGGGAAGGAGAGGGTGGGATGAATGGAGAGAGGAGCATTGAGATACATACACTGGGCTTCCCTGGTGGCTCAGATACATTACCACGTGTAAAGCAGAGAGCTGACAGGAAGTTGTCGTATAGTGCAGAGAGCTCAGCCTGGGGATCTGTGACAACCTAGAGGGGTGGGAAGGCATAGGAGCTGGCAGGGTGGTTTAAGAGGAAGGGGACATGTGCGTGTCTACAGCTGATTCGTGTTGATGTACGGCAGAAACCAACACGATGTTGTAAAGCAATTATCCTCCAATTAAAAATAAATTTAAGAAAAGATTCTCACACACAAAATGCGGGGCAGCCATGCAAGAGCTTCTAGTCTGTAGGGCTCCGGGGTTGTATCTCTTTGGATCCTGTGAAATATAGGTCACAATGAAACCTTGGAGGTCAGAGACACCAATCCAAGAACTTAACAAGAGACAACACAGAGGTTGACTGGCTCAGGCCCTCGCCTCTGCTCACAGCCAGTGAAGAGGCACCCAACACATGCCCAGCCTCAACAGGGGCCCCAACAGCTGGACTGGCCTCCCAGTCTTCCCTCACACCTGAACAATGGTCCCAAACTTTGCCCACTCCCAGTACTCCAGACCCTGATTCCTGGCAGACGGACAGACAGCGTTCTCTTCTTCTCCAAGAAGGGAGGGCTCCGATTTAAGCAGCTTTCTTTCCTCTCATCTTCCATCCATGCTCAACCCCTCTTCCTGCTCTCTTTCCTTTCACATCCTCTCCCCATACTGGTCTAGCCCCCTCGAGCTTTCTCCTCTTCCACTTACCCTGCTCTGAGGAGCTCTAGCCTAAAAGCGTGGTCAGTCCACACCCATCCTTTGAGAACAAATCCTAGTGATGCTCTCCTGCCATCGCCTTCCCTTTTATCACAAGTGGTCCCCACCTCCTCTCCAACATCCCCCTGGAAATGGCCCTGCTGGGGTCCATAGAGACCAACTAGCCTGTGCCCCTTCCTCCACGCAGTGAATCATTCAAGGGGTTGCCCCGAGCGGACCACAGCATCTGTTCTGGGAGGCTCTAGGCTCTGTCACCCCTTGTTATGAAAGTTCAGTGGTGCCTGGGAACCCTCTGCTGGCTCCTCTCATGCATTTCCCAGGCCTTCTCAGCAGGGAACAAGGCAGGTGGCATGTTCTCCACTCCCTTTCTAGAACTTTCTCTCTGTTCTTCCCTCCCGAGGCAGCTCCCTTTGCTTCCCCTGCTCCTCCTTAAATGCCCGCTTTCCCTGAGACTCCACTGTCAGTCCCTTCACGTTATTTTCCTTGATGATCTCATCCCCTCCCCTGGTGTCCTGTCGCGGGCATCGTCCCGGCATTTCAGAGCTGGAGGCAACTCCAGAAAGAGGAGAAAACTGAGGTCAGCGTGTCCAGGTGCCCTGTGGGGGCCTCCCAAAGCCTGGGTAGCAGCTCCAGACCTTGAACCCCGCCTCTGGCTCCGCCAGCAGTGCTGCCCCCGCCCCCCGCCCCGCCCCCCGCCACACTGCCTCTTATTTCACATGCAGGGGAGCAGGTGGGTGCATCTGCAGTGTCACACACACACTTCCAGACTTGATATTTTATTTAAGAGCAGGCAGCTCTATATCAGTACCCAGTTGCTTTCAGTTCTGACATTTGTCTTCTCCAAAGGAGGGTGAGCCACTTGCAAATCGTCCCATCTCTCCTCCCACGTGGCTGGGAAATGTCAGAGGGAGATCCAGGCAGCTCAGGGTCCCTGGCCCACATCGAGCACATTTCCCTCTTTGGGCTGCTTGGTAACCTGGCTGCTTTGGGAGAGCCGAGAAGGCCTGGGAAATTGCATGAGAAGAGCCAGCAGAGGGTTCCCAGGCACCATCCAACTTCCATAACCAGGGGCGACAGTCAGAGCCAAGAGCCTCCCAGAACAGATGCCGTGGCCCGCTCGGGGGCAGCTGGGTCCTTCCCGATCTTCTCAGATCTGCTTGTTTTGAGTGGGACCCATGCCATGTCTTAGAGCTCTGCCTGTGATTGCACAATAATACCCACCCAGAAAACAAATTAAAAATAGGAAAAATCCATCCGAGGCGTGTGTCTGCTGAGGCAGAGTGCTGTCAGATTGCTAGGCAACCCCGGGCGATCCTGTGGGAAGGTCTGTGCTAAGCTTGTTCCACAGAAGTAGCACTCTTGTCCCTGTTGTGTGGATGTGCTCAGCTGAATCTGAGCAAGGTCATGGACAGAGGGAAGGCACAGGCTGCCTGAGCCAAAGACGTGCCCATCCGCCTGGACAAATGGATTTTCCGGAGGACACAGAAGAGGCCGAGGGTGTCTGCAAGATAAGAGGCATCTGGATGCATGCTGGAAAATCTATCTAGTTTCCCCATGTTCCCCAAGATCCAGGTGCTTAGAATTGTGTAGGCAACATGCCTGGATCTTATCTGACTTACCCATTCCGCTGTCTTCACCACCTTCAGTCAAAGGTAATTAAGTAGGTTCAGAGGCTGGAGACAGGAGGAGGAGAAAGGAAAGAGGGATGCATGGCCAGAGCTGGTGGAGGAGCAGGGAGGAAGCAGAGCTGGGAGCACCCAGGCACCGCTGTGCTCGGCTTTGTGCTCCCAAGGCCGAGATGGAAGCACATGCTCTCTTTTTACAGTTTCATCCAAACCGCACTCACAATAACATGTTTGTGGATGGTACAACGTTGGCTGTGAGCATAAAATACTTTTAAAAGGAAAAGGTGGGGGATGCGGCATCATGAAAAATAACAAGAATTTTCCATTAGACTTGGAGGTCTTTAAAACAAAGATGAAGTCAAGAGAGCTTCTTCCCTTTTCTGAGGCTCCGCAGAGACAACACAGGGGGTGAAAGCAAAAGGGTGTGTTAGCTTCCCGGGGCTCCCATAACACAAAACCACTGGCTGTAAAACAACAGAAATGTATTCTCTCACAGTACTCAAGGTGAAAAGTTGGAAACCAAGGTATCAGCCTGCTGTCTCAAAGGCTCCAGGGAGAAATCATGCCAGGCCTCCCTTCTGGCTTCTGGTCGCGGCCAATGGTACTTGGTGCCCTTGGCTTGCGGCAGCATTGCTCCAGTCTCTGCCTGAGTCTCCATGTGGGTTTGTCTCTGCGTCCTCTTCCCTTTCTTATAAGGATCTCACTCATCGGATTGAGGGCACACTTGAATTCAGCACAACTTCATCTTAAGTATTCAATAATTGCATCTGCAAACACACTGTTTCCAAATAAGGACCTATTCTGCAGTCTGGATGGGCATGAATTTGGGAGGACGCTATTCAACCCACTCTGGGGGAATTAATAATGAAATCAGACGAGCTTCAGAGCAGACAGGTGTTGGCTGTCATCTGGTCCAGCCCATCTCTCTCTCTGTTACAGCACCCAGATACAGCATCCCCAGCTCTGCCTAGGCACTGCCATGGCGGTGTGCTCCCCACCTCCCATGATGGCCTCCCCATTAGGGGAGAGCCTGCACTGCAGGAAAACCCTCCTTTCAAGAGGGACGCGGACTCTGCTGCGGTCATGGTCCTGCTGAATCTCCAGATTTTGCACAAGTCCCGGCACCAGTCCCACCACAGCGGGGTGGCAAAGAGGACACATAATTCTCCACTTCAGACACGGGGTTTCCACTGAGATGTCCTAACCGTCGCTACAGCACAGGCTGCCTCGTTCCCAGTCTGTTTCCTCCTCATGGTTTCTGTGCGTGTGCCCAACCAGGTGAGGGTGGGGGTTTCGACTTACTTCTGTTAAATTGAATCCAAATGGTCGTCTATGTTGATTCTGCCGGCTTGACACATTATTGAATAGTTAAGATGAAGTTGCGCTGAATTCGAGTGCGCCCTCAGTCCAACTTTTCACCTTTAGTCTGCATCATCCCTGGGCTGAAAGCATGATAGGAAAGCCTGGTCCAGACCCATGAGTAACTGAATACAGTGCCCTCCCACACACCTGAGTGGGTAGCTTGCCGTGAGGATGTACATTTCCAGGGTACCGCTATTAAATAATCTCAGTAACTAACATATTTAGAAAGAACACTTCACTTAATCACTTTGGATGGCTTTTATCATTAAAGTTTGGAATCTACTGAGTGCCTTAATGGAAAATGCAGACCTTTACTGTTTCCATAAACTTTTTTCTTCCGGTTCTGTTAAGATAAAATTGATATAACATTGTATTAGTTTAGGGTGTACTACATAATGATCTGATATACGTATATATTGTAGTAATTGCCAAATAATTTAGTTCATGTCCATCACCTCACTTACAATTTTTAAATTTTCTGTTGAGTCTGTGAACTGAGTTGACAGTTGTTGGGGTGGCTGAAATGACATCAGTTTCACTGGGACATGACCCAATTGATGTCCTCCAGAAACCAAAGGCAGCCCACCCCCTCCCCAGTCACTGAAAGCTCACATAGGCAGGAAAGGCTGCAGTCCCCAGGAGGTGCTGGCTGCCGTCACATGGCTTCTGGCAAATATGTGATGGCACATACATCCTACAGGTCAGGGCATGCGTTAATGATGTGGCTTGGGAGTCACCCAGAGGAGGCAGAAGAATAAATAAGAGAGCAGAGAAAACTGCAGGTGGATCGTAGGCCTCTTAGAACCTGACATTTTTACACTGTGGCTTAATTTCCATGCTTCCTCCCAGAGACCTCAGGGCACTGTGTTATCTCCATGTCCCATACACATGGTCCTGTACAAACACGCCTGATTGCGTCCCCAACAACAAAGGCGATGCCGGTCACCACCACCAGCCAGATCCCCAGTTCCGAGGCCCTCTGCCTGACCAGAGCAACAGCAGGATGCAAGCTGCCTCCTCCCCAGCTCCAGTGGACTCCAGACAAGGCGCCCATCCTGGGGAGGGCTGCCCACATTGCACTCCTGCCCCTGTGTTAGTGGCCCTGACTCACCAAAATGAAGCAGCACAGACACTGGAGGCGGCAGGCCGAGGTCAAGGTGCTGACGGGCTGGTTTCTTCTCCCTGTTTCCCCACGTGATCATTCTTCTGATAAGGACACCAGTCATGTTGGATTAGGGCCCATCCATATGAACTCAGTTTAACCTAACTGCCTCTCTAAAGATCCCACCTCCAAACACAGGCATGTCCCAAGGTGCTAATGGTTAGGGCTTCAACATGTGAATCTGGGGGACAGTTCAGCCCACACACCCTGTTGATGTTCCTGTCTCTCCTAACAGTCAGAGTTCCCAGTCCTGCAATTCAGCCATACCTCTCACTCCTCCTTCCCCTCCCTGCTCAGCCCCATCTACATCCTAACTAAAGCTGCTTTTGTCTCCATCCAGCACTGAATCTCCAAGTGAAGTTGAGAGGTAGGCTGGGCAGATGTCACCTTTGACGCCTTTGTGGGGCATGCCAACCCTGGGGCCACAGGTCTTCCACTGCTGCCCAGCAGACCCGGTCTCTTGGCCCATCCAGGGGAGCACCCCTGCTGCCAGGCTGGGCCTCTTGTTTTGTTCCCAACAGTGGCAATAAACGGCCCAGTGTACCCAAATCCTTGGACCAGAGCCCCCATGTGTGCATTTTCAGGACAGTCAGCCCCCTGATGTCTAGGACAGATTTCTACCAAAATAAGATGAACATTGAAAATGAGACACTAACCCCGCCCCCCCCCGGGGACTGTTCACCGAGCATGGCCCTATGGCCACAGGCCCCCTCACCTACTTGGCCAGTTCTTGAGAAACGAGATGGCGGGCTCCCTTGGTGGGGAGGACAATCCGAGACCAGAGGCCAGAGGGCCTGGGTGCCCAGCTCAGCCTGGCCGCCTGTGTGATGGGGACCTGCCGTGGGCATCTTCAGGGCTTGGTTTGCTTCTGTGCTAATGTGCGGGGACAGACCTCATGACCCTCAGTCCATCTCCAGGAGTGGGAGCCTACAGTTCTGTCCGAAGCAGCCTGGCTGCCCCAGACCAGCTCAGTAGTGCCAGTGCCCAAAGGAGAGCAGGGGCAGGAAGAGAGGTGAGCTGCCTATTGTTTCAAGAGATCTTCCTCCTCTACCTCCCCCTCTGGAAGCTCCTTCTTTTCCAAAATAGCTCTTGTGCCTCCTTCCGTCCTGTCTCCTCCCTGCTTCCGGGAGCTTCATGGCCAAGTCCCACCTGGCAAGGGGGAAGGGCATCGAGGGAAGGAGGGTATGGCTCTCAAGCTCCAAAATTTCAAAGTCAAACAATGACCCCTGCATCCCTCAATTAACCACCCCCTCAGCAGCAGACTAATAGAAGGAGCCTTGTTCTCAGGCCAGCTCCCCTGCTTCAGGGTCCTCACAATGCCCAGTCCCCAGGAAAGGGATCTTTTGAGCATTTAGAAACCCCTACACACTTGCCTCTTCCTGCTCTGCTGGGGAAGCCCAACTCCAAATGGAGTGTTGACCTTTCCTTGGCCAGGCTGTGGCCGCTCCCTACCAGGAGGGTCCTCCTCTGCCCCCACACAAGATCAGGCCTATGGATGGTCAACCAACCTTGGCCAATTACTTTGGACCCCACACTGACCCTTGACCCAGATGCGCCCTCTGTTCAGCTTTCTGCAAACCCAGCTCACTCCCCACCCATCTCCCCGCCAACTCCCCTGGACAGTGAGACCTATTCTGTTCTGTGACTTCAGGGCTAACACAACAAACCAAGGGCCCGGTGCACCAATGCAATTTCCTGCTGCACTGCAAGACAGCAGAATCTTTGGCAGTCGTGACACACCACATATCAGGCTGAAGTGGCCGGGAGCAGGGAACAGCCAGGAAAACCTTGTGCTTTTTTTTAAACTAAGATGAATTTCACATAACCTAGAATTAGCCATTTTAAAGTGTGCAGTTCAGTGCTATTTAGCACATTCACAATATTGTGCAAAAATAACCCCTATCTAGTTCCAAAACATTTCCATCACCCCAAAAGGAGACCCTGTGCCCACCAAGCAGCCACTTCTTTTTCCCCCAACCCTGTGCTTTTTGATGCTAAATGAATAAAATGCAAATTTTTCCTACTATTCTTGCTCCAAAGCATTGGCGCGTTTTGAATAGGACTGTCATACTGTCCTCATCTTCTTGGCTTGCCCACTTAACACTCAGGGATGTTCCAAAAGTGTCACATGAAGGGACAGGCAGTCTTAAGCTGCCTTCATGAACAACTTTGCCATTTACCCAAAGACAGTAATTCGTCATGCATTCATTTATCCAACATATACTCCTTGAGCACCTTCCTAGGGCCCAGCTCTTGGTCAGACAGTGGCTCACAGGCATGAAGAGGATCTGATGCCGCCCTCCAGGCACTGGGTGCTAAGTTGGGGAGGCAGAAGGGTAAACAGCGCAATGACAATGTCACATGGTAAGCGATTTGAGAAAAACATGAAGAAACACTCCACCCACGGAGTGGCCTTGCCATCCTCTATCAGTATTTTCATCCACACTCCCACATGTTAACATGGCTGTCTTCACCTCCAACACCATCTTTAAACACCAAAGATGGGGACACATATGCTGGATGAGACCACAACAGGAGGGGGCTTGAAGAGGCAACTCACAAAGAAGACTTAAAAAGGACCCCAAAGCACAGAAAGTGTCTAATCTCACCAGCCACCAAAGCAACGCTAATCAAAACAAAAACACACTTCCACTTCTCCACCCGCCGGATTTTGAAACTGCTGATAGCATTCCGTGCTTCTGCTGGGAAGTGACCCTCTCCTGCACCAACTGGTGGGGTTGAAGGGGGCGTCTGTCTGGAGGGCAGATTTGTACTTGGATCAAAAGCTTCCAAAATGTGTTTAACCTTTAACTCAGCAATTCAACTTGTAGGAATTCACCCTAAGGAGAAACTTGGGAACAAACATAAAGATTTATTTTGGAAGATTTATGTACCAGAACATTTGCAGCATTGCTTATGACATCAAAAGACTGAAAACAAACTGAATATGCAACTCCTGGGTGCTTGGTAAATAATTTGTGCACTCATTAAAAATCCTTCCGTAGAAGAATATTCAGTGCCACCGCAAAGTGCTCATAAGGCTTTGAATGGAAAGATTTCTAAAACAGTGTACAATACAATGCCACTTACACTCTCCAGGCCCTGGAACAGGCTGGAGGGACACACTCTCTTGGCTGGAAGTGATTCCCTCTATACAGATGAACAATGGGTAACTTTTTATTGTTCTTTTTGAACTTCATTGTATATTCTAAGTTTTCTATGTTGGATCTCAATCATATTTGTACCCAGGAAAAGTATAAGGAGTATTTCTACGTTTTGATGAGACGTGTTAAAGAGGCAGTTTGTCTGCCAGTGCACCAGCTTGAAGCAGGAGGAAGAATCAGGACAGTTCCTGATAAAGGCAAGGCTCCACCTGCGGGAGTGAAAGGTCCCCGTGCCTTTGACCAAGAAGCTGAGGGAATACCATGGTCAACCTCTTGACTTTCCTTTTCAATTAAGTTTTGAGTTAACTTGCTGGTATCAAGCCACCAGGAGTTCCCCATGTCTCTTTGAAGCTCACGGACCATCTTGGCAACACAATCTAGCCCTTTCTCTGGGTCCTTGCAGGAGGAGCTCCCTCTTGGGTTTATTATTTTGAACTGAAGTTCTGGAAGTTTAATCATTATTACACAATAAATATTTTTGAAGCTCATGATTCATGAGAGCAATAAAAGAAAATTAATTTTTATTGAATTCCTACTGTGGGCTACACACCCAACATGCAATTTCCTCATTTAACCTTTGAAATAATGACTTGAGGTTGGTGTTACTGCCCCCACATTACAGATAAGGAAAATGAGTCTCAATAACCCAGACTCAGAAAGCTGGCCTTGGTCTCAGAAGCTGGCTTCTCCCAGAACGTCTGATCTAAGGGAGCCAGAGAGAAAAAGCCCCACAATGGGGGCCACGGTCTTTTTATAGCCTCACAACCAGTAAGGGCTTTTGGTACCCAAACTCCACTTGGACCCCTTCTCAGAGGATGGACGGCCTGCAGAGGACAGTGCTCATGTCTCTTGCCCACCTCCCACCCAGCCATAGGGATGTGGCCGCTGATGAACTAGGACACCTGCCCCTGGGGGTGGCTGTCGGGGGAGACCGTCCAGCCATGCACACTGCCGGAATCTGAGCCCCCGTACTCGTGACTGCAACATCTCTGAAACCAGGAGACAACTCTATCGGGAGAACAAGCACTAATTAAATTTACTGGGATCATTGAAGAGGAAATTATTTAATATTCTGAACAGATTTAATATTTGAAAGCATGGACGGCCTTGATTCGTCGTGGATGGGTTCTTTGCCATGGGGCTTACACTGGATGGAATCCACACAAGCTAGGAGGAGAGGCTGGAGATGGCCGGAGGCTATGCTGTCCCTGGAAGCCAGAGGAGAGGGAGAGAAGCTGGGCATGGTCAGAGGGCGAGGTCCTCATAACAACCCTCCACAGGGACCCTGGGCACTGCTATAGCAAGTTGGAAGTCATATTCAGTTTCTGTGGCCCCATATCTGTGGGTCCCTAACATCTGCCTGCATTTGCCCCACATTTCTGTAACCCAGAGCCCTTGTTGGCCAAGGTACCCACCTGAGTGAGAGGGTTCAGAGTCTTGCACCCCTTGGAACACATGATCTAAACACCGTTATGTCTCTTGGCGGAAGCGAGAAGAGATACAAACACTTGTACTACGTCCTCAAGACACATGTCTGGACCTTTCAGGAGCCACTCAGCCTTGTCACCACAGTGCCACCCGGGACCACCCACAGGTTCCTCTGAGAGCTGCTCCTGGAGGAGCCGCACCCCACGCCCTCATCCAGGTGCGAGGACACAGCCTCCAGACTGAGCAGCAGCTGAGGCTTGACCACTGGGGGCCCTTTCTGGAGGCTGGCTGGCGGTGGGGGCGCCCGGGCTAGGAGTCAGTCACTGCCCAGCAGACAAGCTCAGGGTCACATCCCGTTGGCTGTGCTGCATCCGTGGGGGCAACTGCAGGCCAGGAGACCAGCTCAGCCAACCCAAGGCAAGGCCTGCAGGACCCGTGAAGCCCTGAGAAGGGGAGGGGATGGGGAAGAGGTGGGTGAGCTCAACTTATTCCCTGATGGAGAAAAAACAGTTTCCCAATGGGAACCGGTGAGGTGGGGAGCGGGGTGCAGAAACTCCAGGTGAGAGCTTGGGCTAGCCATGGAAATGAGGAATTCCGACCCACTCCTCAGATACAAGGCAGAGAGTCAGAACATTTGGGGAGCAAGTGACAGAAACTCAACTCATCCAGCTTAATCTGAAAGATAGTTCATTGGCAGCTGCTAATGGAGCAGAGCTGGGCTTGAAGACAACACATTACATACACACACACACACACACACACACACACACACACACACTCACACACCCCGGTCTTGCCTTTCCGCTGACCTAATCTCCCTGTTGGATATGTGTCCTGCAGACACTACACTTGGAGGACAGAGCCCATGGCTGCTGCACATGGGGGCTCAGAGCCTCCCAGTTGAGTGGCCCCCCCCAGGACACAGAGCACATCTTGCCCCGTCTCTGCTCAGGGAAGCCACAGTGAAGGATACGGACCTTCTCGAATCGGTGCGGCCCATCCAACACCATGGCTGCCCTGAGAGGTGGGCACACGGCACCTGTGGAGCGAAGCGACATGCAGACCACGTGGATCAAGGCAGGCAGAGACCACAGCAGCTCCAGCCCAAGGGTGCCTGGTCCTACATGCCCAGTGGGTAGCCCACGGCTGCGTGGCACCAGAGCCACCAGCCAAGAAGTGCAGAGGCCAATACCTGCAACATGGAGCTCAGAGGAGGCGCCTGGTCAAATTCCAGACCAGGCAAATGCTAGCATCTGCCTTCAGAGTGATTTTTTTTTTTTTTTTTGTAAGTGATTCTATCTGCTTCTCATGTCAGGGGCTAGAGTTTGGACATGCTTTATAATTGTAATTAAAATGAACCAAGTGCCAGGAGGGTCAGCAGGATTTTACATCGTGAGGCTGCTCTCATCCTTCTGACCCTTCCAACTGGAAGTTTCCCAGAGCCGGTGTCCCCTGACATGCTACCCTTGGAAGAAAAGAACCCTAAGTCTGCAATTTTCTTTCTTTCATTGTCTCTCCCACTTAGTTTCCTGTTAAAACAGATCCCCATACCAGTCTGGAACCCCTATTCAAGCACCTAAACCTTCATAAAATAACCCAAAGACCAGCCCCAGCTTACCGCTGCTCTTAACCTATCTCCCATAGTATTTGGTGGCTCAGCTTCTTCGATGTGGAGCTTACCTAGCTTTCCTGGCTTCAGGCATCCATTGGAGGCAGGGAGGACTGACCACGGGAGTCCCAGAGTCCAGAACAAATGCCTCTCCTGTGGTTTCTGAACACTGGCCTGTGAAGAACCACAGATTCCCCTGTACTTGACCATGGCTCAGCCCCTGCCCCCTTTGTCATCAAAACCACTGGCAAGTGGCTGGGGGTGCTGTCCCACCCCTCCCTGCAGGTCCCCAAGAGCCAGTAGCAGAGTGAACCCTACTTCCATCTTGTATCCCCCTGTGTTCCATTTCAGGGGACCTGGAGTCTGTCTGCCATTGCTCTTCCCTAAGACAGGCTCAAATTCATGTCCAAAGTGGACCTTCTGGACACAGTGAGCTGTGGACACTTTCCCAGCCTACAAAGACTCATCCTCAGGGGTTCATAAAGCACCCACTACCATCTGTCTCTGTCTAATGAGCATGGGTGATAAGCTGCAGGATGCCCAGGAGCATCCTCGGGGAGCCTTCAAGGAAACTGATTCAGAGAGGATACGAGCGGCGAGGGGTCAGCGCTTGGTCCAAAGAGACCTGGCCTGTCACTTACTATCAACACATCCTTGACTTTACTTGTTTCTCTGACTATAAAATTGACTCTGACTTAGATGATCTCTAGGGTTTCTCTTGGTTCTAAAATTATCTGCTTCTGTAATTCAGGGAAAAACTCTGAGGCATGGATGAGACAGGCCCAAAGCTCAGAAGGTTACAGTCAATGGTTGAGCATTCAGAGGTTTCCTGGCATCTGTAAGACAGCCTGCATACAGGCTTTGGCGCGTGGGCCACTTCTTAAAGGTACCCAATAAATGGGTACCTGAACACTGGAAGCCTGAACATTCTGACCCATTTGAGAGGTTGGAAAGAGTGGCTATAAAGGAGTCCTGGAAGCCTGGGGCCTGATAGCTTCACTGGCCAAGTGAAGTGACATGCAGCCGTGTGAAGCCACATCCCCTCCCTGTCCCCGCTCAAACTATTCCCCTGGATGCAGAGCTTAAAGCTGGGGAGACTGAGAGAAAGTCACTTTCATGACAATAATAAAATGAATTATTTTAAAATCTTGCAGTGGAGAATACTTAATATTACATAAAACACAGAAGCCAAAAAAGAAAAAGAGTTTTGACAAAAAGATAAACTTCTGTATCAGAAAAATAAATACTATCAACAAAGTTAAAAGAAAAATTATACAATGAGAAGAGATTTATATCACATATAACAAGCAGGGCAAAGGCAAATAGAGTTCTGCCAAGAGAACGCACTGGTCATAGCTAACACCCTCTTCCAACAACACAAGAGAAGACTCTACACATGGAGCTCATCAAATGGTCGACATCAAAATCAGATTGATTATATTCTTTGCAGCCAAAGATGGAGAAGCTCTATACAGTCAGCAAAAACATGATCGGGAGCTGGCTGTGGCTCGGATCATGAACTCCTTATTGCCAAATTTGGACTGAAATTGAAGAAAGTGGAGAAAACCACTAGACCATTCAGGTATGACCTAAATCAAATCCCTTATGACTATACAGTAGAAGTGAGAAACAGATTGAAGGGACTGGATCTGATAGACAGAGTGCCTGATGAACTATGGATGGAGGTTCGTGACATTGTACAGGAGACAGGAATCAAGACCATCCCCAAGAAAAAGAAATCCAAAAAATCAAAATGGCTTTTGCTTTTGTAAGGCCTGAGGAGGCCTTACAAATAGCCATGAAAAGGGAAGCGAAAAGCCAAGGAGAAAAGGAAAGATATACCCATTTGAATGCAGAGTTCCAAAGAATAGCGAGGAGAGATAAGAAAGCCTTCCTCAGAGATCACTGCAAAGAAATAGAGGAAAACAATAGAATGGAAGAGACTAGAGATCTCTTCAAGAAAATTAGAGATAACAAGGGAACATTTCATGCAAAGATGGGCTCAATAAAGGACAGAATGGTAGGGACCTAACAGAAGCAGAAGATATTAAGAAGAGGTGGCAATACTGTACAGAAGAACTGTACAAAAAAGATCTTCACGACCCAGATAATCACGATGGTGTGATCACTCACCTAGAGCCAAACATCCTGAAATGTGAAGTCAAGTGGGCCTTAGGAAGCATCACTACGAACAAAGCTAGTGGAGGTGATGGAATTCCAGTTGAGCTATTTCAAATTCTGAAAGATGATGCTGTGAAAGTGCTGCACTCAATATGCCAGCAAATTTGGAAAACTCAGCAGTGACCATAGGACTGGAAAAGGTCAATTTTCACTCTAGTCCCAAAGAAAGGCAATGCCAAAGAATGTTCAAACTACCACACAATTGCACTCATCTCACACGCTAGTGAAGTAATGCTTAAAATTCCCCAAGCCAGGCTTCAGCAATACGTGAACCATGAACTTCCAGATGTTCAAGCTGGTTTTAGAAAAGACAGAGGAACCAGAGATCAAATTGCCAACATCCACTGGATCATGGGAAAAGCAAGAGAGTTCCAGAAAAATATCTACTTCTGCTTTATTGACTATGCCAAAACTGTGGATCATAATAAACTGTGTGGATCACAATAAACTGTGGAAAATTCTGAAAGAGATGGAAATACTAGACCACCTGACCTGCCTCTTGAGAAACCTGTATGTCGGTCAGAAAGCAACAGTTAGAACTAGACAGGGAACAACAGACTGGTTCCAAATAGGAAAAGGAGTATGTCAAGGCTGTATATTGTCAACCTGCTTATTTAACTTATATGCAGAGTACATCATGAGAAACTCTGGGCTGGAGGAAGCATAAGCTGGAATCAAGATTGCTGGGAGAAATATCAATAACCTCAGATATGCAGATGACACCACCCTTATGGCAGCAAGTGGAGAAGAACTAAAGAGCCTCTTGAGGAAAGTGAAAGAGGAGAGTGAAAAAGTTGGCTTAAAGCTCAACATTCAGAAAACTAAGATCATGGCATCTGGTCCCATCACTTCATGGCAAATAGATGGGGAAATAGTGAAAACAGTGGCAGACTTTATTTTTCTGGGCTCCAAGATTGCTGCAGACGGTGATTGCAGCCATGAAATTAAAAGCCACTTACTCCTTGGAAGGAAAGTTATGACCAGCATGGACAGCATATTAAAAAGCAGAGCCATTACTTTGCCAACAAAGGTCCGTCTAGTCAAGGCTATGGTTTTCCCAGTGGGCATGTATGGATGTGAGTTGGACTATAAAGAAAGCTGAGCACCGAAGAATTGATGCTTTTGAACTGTGGTGTTAGAGAAGACTCTTGAGAATCCCTTGGACTGCAACCAGTTCATCCTTAAGGAGATCAGTCCTGGTTGTTCATTGGAAGGACTGATGTTGAAGCTGAAACTCCAATACTTTGGCCACCTGATGCCAAGAGCTGACTCATTTGAAAAGACCGTGATGCTGGGAGGGATTGAGGGCAGGAGGAAAAGGGGACGACAGAGGATGAGATGGTTGGATGGCATCACCAACTTGATGGACATGGGTTTGGATAGACTCCAGGAGTTGGTGATGGACAGGGAGGCCTGGCGTGCTGCAGTTCACAGGGTCGCAAAGAGTCGGACACGACTGAGCGACTGAACTGAACTGATAACAAGATTGATCACCTTCATAAATAGAAAGTGAAAGTGAAGTTGAAAAATATAAATGAACATTAAACATAGGAAAAGATATTCAACTTCACTCATAAAGAAATTCAACTAATATCAAGATACCATTATTAAGTTTCAAATTGGCAAAATAGTTAACAATATACAATACTAGATGATACACAGAAAATGGACTAAACTGGCAAAATCTTTCTGAAGGACTATTTGGTGATTCTCATTAGTTTTAAAATGCTCATTCCTTTTGATTTAACAATTCCTTTCCAGGGATCTATCCCACTAACTTACTCTCACAAGTAAGCCAACATTTACTTACAATAAATTAAGTGAATATTATTGAGGTAGCAGGAAATACACTGGGAGGGAGAGGGTCCACCCACTAGGAGAGAAATTTTGAAATGCCCACATGATGGCATATTCCACAATCATTCTTTTTAAACAAGGAAGACCTATATGTGCTGAAGAGGCTTCCCGGGGAGCTCAATGGTAAAGAATTCACTTGTCAATGCAAGAGAAATGTGTTCAATTCCTAGGTCAGGAATATCCCCTGGAGGAGGAAATGGTAACTGGCTCCAGTATTCTTACCTGGAAAATGCCATGGACAGAGGAGACTGATGGGTTACAGTCCATGGGGTCACAAAGAGTCGGACACAACAGAGCAACTGAGTACACATGCTTGCATATGTGCCGATAGGTCACTGGTTCCAAAGAAGGTTCCAGAACAATATATATAAAATCCTGTTTAGGCAGGGGGAAAAGGGATATTCATAAATATATGTATACATACTGCTTAGTCACTTCAGTTGTGTCCGACTGTGTGCAACCCTATGGACTGCAACTTGTCAGGCTCCTCTGTCCATGGAATTCTCTAGGCAAGGGTGCTAGAGTGGGTTGCCATGCCTTCCTCCAGGGGATCTTCCTGACCCAAGGATCAAACCCAGGTCTCCTGCATTGCAGGCAGATTCTTTACTACTGAGCCACCAGGGAAGCCTCTGTGTGTGTGTGTGTGTGTGTGTGTGTGTGTGTGAAATCTGCTTGAAATACACACCACCAACTTTACTGCTAAGCTGTGGAAATTGGGTATTAAGAGAGGGGGTCATCAGGGAGATTTTAGTTTCTACTTATTAACTTTTCTATACTGTTTTAATGTTTGTGCCGTGAGCAAACATACTTTGCTCATATGAAAATATAAAAAGGCTTTCAGAGAGATGAGAAAGCTCTGGTTTTCTTGGTGAATTTAATTATCTCTGCCACTTCACTTTTTTATTTTTAATGTTAGATGAGCTTATTGTAGGGGAAAAAGTATAAAGTATAGATTTTCAACCAGAGACAAATATAAAAATCATTCATGATCCCACAATCAAAATATAATTACTGTTAATAAGTACATGTCTATGCATAAGTGTGGTTTATATTTTAGATTATGTGTTTTTTTACCCTGCCCTGAGTCATTCCATTAGTATAAATATGCGAGTATCTTCCAACAACAACATTAAATATTAATACTAGTATCTCCCAACAACAACAGTAAAACCCTCCCTTGACGCAAATCTCCCTTGAAACTGCACTACTTTTCTGCTCCCCTTTGAAGAAATATTTCTTAAAACAGTTGTCTTTACATGCTGTTCCTACTTCATCCCTTCTCATTCTCTCCTCAAGTAACTCTAAACAACTTTCTTCACTCTTTTGCCAAGAAAAACTTCTGCCAAGATTACCAGTGACTCCCTCCCAACCCCCACCAACATGGCCAAACACAGTGGTCAATCCTCAGCCCCCATCACACACACCCCTCCTCTGGCAATGTGAACACAGTCATTAACTCACTTCCCTAGAAAGTCTCTTTTTGTTTGACCTCAGCGGAAAACGTAACCTTTCTCTTTTGTAGGCTTTCTCACCTTAATCAGGGCCTTCTCAGTCACCTTGGCTAGTTTCCCCCCACCTCCTCAAACTCTAGACATTGAGGTGCTCAACAGCTAAATTCCAAGACATCTCCCCCACCGTGTATGAAAGATAGCACTTCTCCCATTCAGTCTTTTAAAAACATATATACATGCAATATATAATATATATAATATAACTATATATATATATAGTCCTCCCTAGAGCAGCCACTAAAAAAGTGCAGTGGATAAGTCTACAAAGGTAATATATAAATTAACACATTAAGTGAAAGTCGCTCAATCGTGTCCAGCTCTTTGCTACCCCATGGACTATACAGCCCATGGAATTCTCCAGGCCAGAATACTGGAGTGGGTAGCCTTTCCCTTCTCCAGGGGATCTTCCCAACCCAGGGATCAAACCCAGGTCTCTTGCATTGCAGGCGGATTCTTTACCAGCTGAGCCACAAGAGAAGCCCAAAAATACTGGAGTGGGTAGTCTATCCCTTCTCCAGTGGATCTTCCCAACCCAGGAATTGAACCTGGGTCTCCTGCATTGCAGGCAGATTCTTTACCAACTGAGATATCGAATGGAGAATAAATTAACCACAATGAAGGAAGAAAACGAGGTATAAATGAACAATAAGCAGGAACACAAACAGAAGACAAACAGCAAAATTACAGACTTAATTCTGACCATATCACTGATTATATTAAACATAAATGTACTACACACCCCAATGAAAAAGCAGAGGTTGTCCGCAACAGGAAAAGATTGAAAGTAGAAGACAGTTTAAAATGATACTAGGGTACAGCCACTATGGAGACCAGTGTGGAGATTCCTTAAAAAACTGGAAATAGAACTGCCATATGACCCAGCAATCCCACTGCTGGGCATACACACTGAGGAAACCAGAAATGAAAGAGACACGTGTATCCCAATGTTCATCGCAGCACTGTTTATAATAGCCAGGACATGGAAGCAACCTAGATGTCCATCAGCAGATGAATGGATAAGAGAGCTGTGGTAAATATACACAATGGAATATTACTCAGCCATTAAAAAGAATAGATTTGAATCAGTTCTAATGAGGTGGATGAAACTGGAGCCTATTACACACAGTGAAGTAAGCCAGAAAGAAAAACACCAATGCAGTATACTAACACATATATATGGAATTTAGAAAGATGGTAACGATAACTCTGTATGTGAGACAGCAAAAGAGACACCGATGTATAGAACAGTCTTTTGGACTCTGTGGGAGAGGGTGAGGGTGGGATGGTTTGGGAGAATGGCATTGAAACACGGATATTATCATATGTGAAACAGATCGCCAGTCCAGGTTCGATGCATGATACAGGGTGCTTGGGGCTGGTGCACTGGGATGACCCAGAGGGATGGGATAGGGAGGGAGGTGGGAGGGGGGTTCAGGATGGGGAACACATATACACCTGTGACGGATTCATGTCAATGTATGGCAAAACCAATATAATATTGTAAAGTAATTAGCCTCCAAAACAAATATAAAATTAAATAAATAAATTTTTAAAAAAAGAAAATGATACTAGGCAAACAATAAAAAGAAGGCTAGAGGGATTATATTAATAACAGATTAACTAAGCTTGAAGACAGTAATGCTCCATAATTTTAAAAAAAGAGTTAATTTATTAGGAAAAGTATAAAATTCACAAGCCTGAAGGATCAAATTGTTAAGTTTCAAAATACATAAGGCAAAAGTGGAAAGAATTAAAGAGAGAGTTCCACAAATTATAGTTGGAGATTCTAACACCCCTCCATCAACTGCTGATAGAACAAGTCAACCAAAATCAGTCAGGAAATAGAAGATACAGACATTAACCATGTGGACTTAACTGACATTTACAGAGCACTAAATCCAGCGATTGCAGATACTTATTCTTTCCAAACGTACACAGAACATTCACCCAACAGATCATGTGCTGAATCACTGGGGAAAAACTCTCCAGTAATGACAGCAAGATGGAAAACTAGAAGGTCTCTGCTCATCTTCCTCCGGAAAACGATGAATAGACAACTAGATCCCAATGAAAACAGCAGTGATGGAGCTCCAGAACACAATAAAGAGGCAGAAGAACCTCTGTGGGACACAAAAATCGAGGACAGATGCATAGGAAAGCATACCCTTCCTTCTGCTTGAAGACAATATGAAACTCTCCCCCATGTAAGACAACACGTGCTAAACTCAGGGTCTGCCCCTGCCTGCCCTCCTGCCATCAGGCCTATAACTAGGTTAAGTCACAGCATAACCCAACCAAAAAAGTGGAAGAAAGGGACAATACACACACACACACGCACACACACACATACACACACACACACACACACACACACACACCAGCAGCCAGGAGATCCATCAGGACCCACAGGAGCATGCTGCTTGGGACCACATCTGCGGGAAGTTTGATCAAGGAGGCTGGGGCACCACCAGCTAGTGCTGGTAAAGGTTAGCCATGCAGTAGCTATGGTGGAAGGTCACTCATTGCTCCAACAAGCAGGGTTTGATTAGCCACCTGATGCTGGGTTCAAGATCTACACACAAGATCTACAACTGCAAGAAAAATACACACAAAGTCTCTGCCTTTGAGGGATGCCCAGCATGGAAAGAGCAGAAATAAACAGGAAAGGTAACAATATAAGTGTATGAGTTCACACTGAGAGGGGTGCTGGGCAGGCTATGAATAGATTCTGAGATGGCAAATGAGATGCCCTGAACTTTCCCGAAAAGGCTAACATTAGGCGAGACTCAAAGAGCAAGAAAGAGATTAGCATGGGAGATAACTCCAAAGCAGGTCAGAGCTCAGGTGTGTGCCACACACCAAAGGGGATTGGAATGAGGGGAACTGGAATGTGGCAGGCAAGGGGATGGGGTTGGAGAGGGTCAGCAAAAGCCCAATTATACCAGGGTTTTAGCTCACGCCCAAACCTTTAGAGTCCAGGCAGATGCAGCACAGTGGAGGGTCTCAGCAGGGGAGAATGTGAGAGGACTGACAGTTTTAAATGCCCACACTGGCCGCAGCACTAGCACTGACTGGGGTGAGAAAAATAGACCAGACGGAGAGCTATTCAAGTGCAGGAGTAGGACTTCCCTGGTGGGCGAGCGGTTAAGAATTCACCTGCCAGTGCAAGGGACATGGGTTTGATCCCGCCCTGGGAAGACTCCACATTCCTCGGGGCAGCTAAACTACTGAAGTCCGCGCGCCCTAGAGCCCATGCTCTGCAACAAGAGAAGATATTGCAGTGAGCAGCCCATGAACCCCAACTAGAGAGCAGCCCTCGCTCGCTGCAACTAGGGAAAGCCCACACACAGCAACAAGGACCGAGCACAGCCAAAAATAAACAAGCAAAACTGTAAAAATAAGAAAATAAAGTCTGGGAGCAGTCGGGAATCACCACAATGGTGGCCTGCAGTCAGGGAGCAGGTCTTAAAACCTCCCTCACTTCTGACACCAAGTGCAAGTTGGGGGTCCTCAAGACCACGCTGAGGTTTGATAATCTGCTAGAAGGACTTTGGGCTCAAGAAAGCTGTTATACTCATGGTTATGGTTTATGGTTTATTACAGTGAAAAGATAGAGGTTTAAGTCAACCGGGGAGCCCGGGAAGACACAAAATGTGGGGGCTTCCACTTCCCGCTCTCCCTAGAGTCAGGACAGTTGCTGCTTCCATAGCACCAATGAGTGGGACATTGCCAACCAGGGACGCCCTCAAGCCTTGGGGTCCAGACTCTTCGCTGGCGTCTACCGTGGAGGCACTTTGGTGCCCACGTGGCTGGCCGCAGTCTAGTCCCTCTAGAAGCCAAGCTTGTACCATATGTGACCCAAACTCCTACCCACGCCCACTCACATGTTTCTGTGGCCCAAAGCTCCACATTGTATTACTTTATTGGTATGGCCCAAAGCTGCCAGGCAAACCATGACCAGAGCTTCCCAAGGGCTTAGAGATTACTTTCAATGGGCCGAGGGCAAAAAACAGACTTCTCCTGGGACAAGGTTAAATCCTCTGCTACATGGCCAGTATCCCTGAAGTCCAGCTTTGTAAGCCAGATAGTCTCTGGCATTTTGTGGGAGTAGATAAAGAATCAAACTCCAGAGTGATGTTCCCAGATCCTTCTGTATGGAGTCATTGTCCACATAGTAGCTGGGGCAAGGAACTGCTGAGGAGTGAGATCCCAGGGCTTGCTGCCCCGGGTCAATTCTGTGAGACACTGTGGCCTCTGACTTTTCTGTCCAGGAGGACCGAGTTTCAGGTCAGTAAAAAAGAAAATAGAAACCTCGTAGGTCACCATGGCACTGGGCAGGGGTGAGAGGCAGTGCAGTAATTGGGGAAGTTATAGACAAGTAACTCCCAAAAAGCATCATTTCACAGGGAATGTGCGTTAGAGAAAAGATCACTGCTCCCTGCTCCCCAGTTTGCACAATGTGCATAGGGGGAACTAGAACTACACTGGACAGAACCTGAGGAATACAAGCTGCATGTCCCTGACGCATGGCCTCTGGATGAAGACCTGGGAATTCTTTGTAACTGGTATCAAATCCAGATTCAGAGGAAGCCCCCAACCCAACTCATCACACCAGGACCTCAAAGCCAGGACTTCCCCTTCGCACCCAAGGCTGAGGGTCAAATCTGGGCAGCCTCAAACCCTGGATCCTTCCTGGCAGCTCCCAGGATTCTCCGCAATTCAGCCTCACCCATTCTGGCTGCCTCATCACTCACTCAGTCACCACCACCAGCCCTCTTTCTGCCTCTGGATCCACCAACAGCCTAGCCAAGCCGAGGGAGCTGGGGGCCTGGTGAGGGCTTTCTGACAGCGAGGATGACCCTGGGGGGCAGGTGAAGGATGCAAGTAGCTCCCTCATCTTGCTCGTCTTCCTGGTGCTGCTCCTCTCTTCTTTACCTCTTAGGGTCCAGGCATGTAGCACTTGGCTCTCCTCACCCCTACAGACACCATCCAGTTTGTGTGTCTCTCACTTAAACCCTTGCCACCTGGACCACAATGGCCTTCTTTGTTAAGGATACAGAGCCACCTGGGCCAGGGAGAAGGGAGGCAGGGCAGTAGCAACAAAGCTTCCACTAAGGACTATGGGGAGGGGTCCTTCTGACAGTGGACGGGGGAGGCAGAGGCAGTGGCAAGATGCCCCCGCTGAGGGCCCAGAACCAACAGTCAAGTGTGTACAGACATGAAGCGTGCGCACAGCCGGCATGAGGCATGTGTGTCAGAGACTCAAAGGCACCCGCAGTCATTTGACGTCCTTGATTCAGACTGATGTTCCTGCACCTCCTGTGAGAGCATTTTGCCTCTGCATCTGCCTCATCCACATGCACCCCACTGTCTCCTTCTCACTCTCTTGCACATTCCTTCTCCTCCTCTGGTCTCTCTCCTCTCCGCTCATTCATGGTGATGAGTTTCTATATCTTTCCATCCTGCTCCCCCACCACCTCCTTTCCATGAAAAGAAGCCTCAGACTGTCTTTTATGCACCAGAACATGCACACCTGATTTGTTTCTTGTGGAACTCACCCTCTGCCTTTTGTCACACATGCCAAGCCCCAGGATGTACTTGAAAACGGAGCCTGCATGTCCCAAGGGTCGTGCAGAAACTGATGGCTCACTGGAGAGTGTTGTCAGGAAACTCAACAAGGAAGAGGCCCCATTATCACCTTGGGGAGTGTAAAAGCTGTCTCACCAGCTGGGACTGATTTAAGAAAAGCCTGGTCAGCTGCATGCTAAACAATGAAGTTAGAATGCACCTTCATACCATACACAAAAATAGACTCAAAACGGCTTAAAGACAAATATAAGATATAACACCATAAAACTCCTAGAAGAGAACACAGGCAAAACATTCTCTGACATAAATAGTATCAATGTTTTCTTAGGTCAGTCTCTCAAAGCGATAGAAATAAAACAAAAATAAACGAGTGGGACCTAATCAAACTTTTAAGTGCTTGCATAACAAAAGAAACCATAAACAAAATGAAAAACAACCTACAGACTGGGAGAAAATATTTGCAAACAATGTGACTGACAAGGGCTTAATTTCCAAAATATACAAATAACTCATACAACTCAATAACAGGAAAAAAAAAAAAAACCCAATCAAAAAATGGGCAGAAGATCTAAATAGACATTTCTCCAAAGCAGAGAGACAGACAGCCAATAAGCACATGAAAAGATGCTCATGTGCCTAAATATTGAGAAATGCAAATCAAAACTACAAAATAAAAGCCACCTTGCACTGGTCAGAAGAGCCTTCATTGAAAAGCCTACAAATTACAAATGCTGGAGAGGGCGTGGAGAAAAGAAAACCCTCCTACACTGCTGGTGGGAGTGTAAATTGGTATGGCCACTATGGAAAACAGCACAGAGGTTCCTTAAAAAACTAAAAATAGAATTGCCATATGACCCAGCAATACCATTCCTGGGCATATTTCCAAAGAAAACTAATTTGAAAAGATACATGCACCCCAATGTTCATAGCAGCACTCTTTACAACAGCCAGGACATGGAAGAAAACTGTCCAAGGACAGATAAATGGCTAAAGAAGATTTGGTTTATATACACAATGGAACACTACTCAGCCATAAAAAAGAATGAAATAATACCCTTTGCAGCAATATGGATGAATATAGACATTATCATACTATGTGAAGTAAGTCAGAAAAAGAAGATATCTTATAACATCATATATCACATATATGATATCAGTTATATGTGGAATGTAAACTACAACACAAATGAACTTATTGATGAAACAGCAATAGACTCATAGACGTAGGAAACAAACTTCTGGTTACCAAAGAGAAAGGGGGGAGAAATAAATTAGGAGCTTGGGATTAGCAGATACAAACTACTCTATTTAAGATAGATAGGAACTTCCCTGGTGGTCCAGTGGCTAAGAACCCACCTTGCAATGCAGAGGACATGGTTCAATCCCTGGTCGGGGAACTCAGATTCCATACACTGTGGAGCAACTAAGCTTGTGTGACGCAGCTACTGAGCCCGCGTACTCTGGAGCCCATGTGCCACAATTAGAGTCTGTGCAATGTAACAAAAGATCCCTTATGACACAACTAAGACCCGGCACACCCAAAGAAATACACATGTTTAAAAATAAATAAACAACAAGGTCCTACTGCATAGCATGGGGAACTATATTCAATATCTTACAAGAAATCATAATGGAAAATAATATGAAAAAGAATATGCATATATAACTGAATCACTTTGCTATACACCGGAAACTAACACAACATTGAAAATTAACTGTACTTCAGTACAAAAAAGGAAAAGAAAAAGGAAAGCCTGGAAACTGAGTCAGAGCAGAGAAGCAGTGGAGGGAGACAAAACAGACTGCAGGCAAAGGAAGAGGGCCAGCAGCCGCCAGGAGGCCCTTTTCATACTAGGAGCCCCTGGGATGGGGCTGACTGGTTTCCCTACAAAACATAGAGCTCAGCATCTCAGCTGCCCCTCTGGGCCCTCCTACGTGGACACCAGCAGTGACAAAGCACCCTCAGGAGCAGGGTGGCTTCGGGGCCAGGACCTGCGTCCACCTCGAGCCCCCTCCTCTGCTCTTGGTGCTGCAGAGAATGTGCGTCCATCACATGAGAACGCTGCATGTACTCACTGTCCTCACCCACTTACTCTCCAGCAAAAGACCGGCTGCTGAAGTGCAACCACCTCCAGGCCACGCACCCACAGTCTGCCCTCCAGACCCCCAGGGAGGCCTGGCCAGCCCAAGGCATCCCCTATCGTTCAAGCACAGGGGCCCCCACTTAGTCTCTGGGTCCGAAGAGCAATGTGGACCCCTTCCGTCTTCATCTCTGACATGAAGCAGGAAATTGTTTGGTAACAGTAAGCGTGTCAGTCTGTTGGGGCTGCTCTTGTAGAACACCATAGCCTGGGGGCCTCGTAAACAACAGGAACCTCTCTCATATTTATAGGAGCAAGGTGCTGGTAGATTCCGTTTTAGATTCAGTTTTGGGTGAAGTTCTGCTTCCTGGTTCATAGACAACCATCTTCTCACTGTCCAAACACAGTGGAAGGGATGAGGGAGCGCTCTGGGTCTCTTAAAAGGCAATGATCCAGTTTCCACACTTATGACTTAATCCCCTTCCAAAGGCCCCACCTCCAAATGCCATCACATTGGGCTTAAGGTTCCAACATATGAATTTGAAGCAGGCACACCAGCATTCAAAGCAGATGGGCATTCACCATGCAGGGGTTAAAAAGTCCCCCTCACTGTCCCTCCATCCTGCCAACCACCCTCACTGTCCCTCCATCCTGCCAACCACCCTCACTGTCCCTCCATCCTGCCAACCACCCTCCCGCCACGGCGCCCTTGCACTTGCTGATCCAGCTTCCTGGAACACTCTTCCCCAGAAGAGCACAGGTCACTCACTGGCCTCAGTCAGGTCTTTGCACAGTGTTGCCTTAGCAGAGGGGCCTGCCTAATGTGGAGCAGCAGCACCTCTCAACTTTACTTCCACCTGCTTTTATGTGTGTGTGTGTGTTTGCACGCATTGCCCGTCCCTGTCCACTAGAATGACAAGGACTTGGTTCGCAACTAAGCCATATCACAGGCACCTAGAACCATGTTCAGCAATCAGACACCTTCAATAAGCAATTGTCAAGTAAATGACCGCCGTCAGCATCCCTCCCAGGCTGTCTGCTGCAGATGGTTTAACATATCCATAGCAATGGCTCACAGGAATAACCCAGTTTTCTGAGCGTGGGCAGGTTTCTCTCTCCCACCACTTCCAGGACCCATCCCTCTCCCTGCTTCAGTGCAGTCCCCCATCTCCCAGGAAGGAAAGCAGGACAGTCCAGCAAAGAAGTTGCTGCTGCTCCAGCAGTGATGCCTCGAGCTAATTCCTGCCACTGCCAGGGAGGATGTTCCAATGCTTCTGCACAGATAGAGTAATTACTTCTAAACATGGCTACCTCCCCCGCTGGCACTATCAGGTGCAAGCAGGTCTGGTCCAGAGTCAGCCCCCAGTGACCTCCTCAACCTCAGGAGATCTGGATCGTGCAGGCAACCCATGGGGGCAGCAAACAGGCGCAGACAACCAGACCCCAGCCCACCAGCCCTGCCTCCCCCAGCTGAACTGGGCCTCCAGACGCTGGCACAGACCAGGGCCTGGTGGCCTCAAGGTTTGTCTACCCTGACCTCAGTCTCCTCCCCAGTCTTCCACCCTGCTCACCAATAGCTTGGGCTGCCCTGCCCTGGCCCCAACTCTCGCCCAGTTCCACTCGTCCACCGACTTTCCAGGTGCGGGCCTCCCAGGACAGGACTAGCAAAATGAGGGAGAGGGCAAGACAACCTCACAATGAATGAGAGATGTGGAATCCCCAGTCATGATGAAGCCAAGAGGCTGAGAGAGAAAGGCTGGGGGACCCTGGGATGGAGAAGGCAGAGCTAGAGAATTGCAGGCTGGAGCCAAGGGACAGAACCCAGCTGACGTGCCCCCAGAGACCTCCCCCAATCCTGGAAACTGGATGCTTCGAAGGCCAGGGTGAAACTGGACCCTGCCCACCTCCATACAATGAGGCACCCTCTCCCAGCCCACAGAAAACCTGAGGCTCATTCTTGTAGGGAGTGAATCAGAGAGACCCCAGGCTTGGGGATGCCAGCTCAAAGAAGATGAGATCAAGCCCAGGGCTGAACAGAGGCATATGGAATAGAAGTCTCCACGCTGAGGGTGACAGCCCCACCCAGCTGGCCTCTGCTACCAGTCCCAGAGCACCAGAAGCCAGCCCTATCCCCACACCCCAACCCCATCCAAAGCAAGCGATCAGAGGATCCCTCTCTGCAGAGAATAAAAGCTGTCCCAGAGAAAAGACCTACAAATATAATCATCCTACAGCAGGGGTCCCAAACCTCCAAGATCTAATGCCTGACGATCTTAGGTGGAGTTGATATAATAATAATAGAAATAAATGCATAATAAACATAATGCACTTGAATCATCCTGAAACTATCCCCTCTCTGAGTCTGGAAAAACTGTGCCAAAAAGGGTGGGAACCGTGCCCTACAGCAAAGCCCATGGTCACTGTCTCTGCCTGCCAGGCCCCTGGACCTTAGCCACGTCCAGGTGCTTTAGATCCCAACAGTGGCATCTGCATCGTGTGCCTGACAGTTTCCCTAAAACCTCAGAAGATTGCTCTGCCCTCTTGCAGCAGGCGGACAGGTCCTGATGCTCACCCTCCCTCTCCCCCACAGCCCTCAGGCAATGACTCAGTGAAGTCAGGGCACCAGTAGCCAAGCTCCACCAACATCATCCAGGTAGGATCCTTCTGAGGTATGTGTTTTGCCCCATTTCTCAGAGTTCTCGGCAGGACCAAGTTCCAAACACATGCTTCAGTGCATGACTTAATATCATACCCTCTCTTGGCCTCCTTCCTTTCCATGTTCTAAAACCCCACTCCCCTAGTGGGGTTTCCTTCACCTTCCAAATAAACGGCTTACCCTCGACTCTTCATAACAAGATTGGCTTCTGGAGTAATCCAACAGAGACAGTCTACAAACTCCCCACATAGGCATATACACACAGCCTCCAATCAACTCGTGTGCTGACAATATAAGAAGTCAGAGAGAGAGATCACCAAATATTCAAGACAAGCCTCCATCATGGACAACAGGGACGGAAGTAAGAAATTAGGGGAAATTCGGAACAAGTGCTGGGGTAGTCAGCTGCCTCCTCGATGGCAGTCCCTGTTACTCACATCCTTGAGTCCTCTCTCCCACGTTGTATCATGACAGAAGGGACAGTGGTTGCTTCTGAGGTTAGGTTATAAAAAGCAGCGCAGCTTCCATCTTGGTTCTCTCTCTCCCTCTCACTAACTTCGGAAGAAGCCAACTGCTCTGTCCAGCAGCCATATGGAGAAGCCCGTGCGCTGAGGAATTTAGGGCTCTGGCCATCAACCAAGTGACTGAGCTTGAAAGCAGATCCTTCATCTCCACTGAAGCCTTAAATGACTTCAGTCCTAGATGACACATTAGCTACAAATTCACCCTGAGCCAGAACCACCCATCTAGGCCCTACCAGATACCTGTGTCACAGAAACTGTGAGATGAGAAATGTTTGTCCTTTTATGCCACTGTGTTTAGGGTAATTTGTTACACAGCACTAGATAACTAGTATAGGTACACACTTCACAAAGAGAAGAAAACTTCAAAGAATGTACCATTAATATGCTCACAGAGATGAGAAAAGCTATTACGGTCCATGAAACAAGAAGAAACAATTAAAGAACAAGAATGCCTCGAAGTAAAAAATATAATAATATAAATTAAAGTCAATAGAAGTCTTGGAAAATGAAGTTAAAGTCTCCAGAAAGTAGAACAAAAAGGCAAAGAAATGTACATTAGATTTTTTTTTCTAATTAAAGAGCTAGATGATGAAGCCAGGAGGTCCAATATCTGACAAATAAGAATTTCAGAAAGAAAGCTCAGAGAAAATCAAGAGAATAAAATTATCAAAGAAATAATACCAGAAATCTTCCCAGAACTGAAAGGCATGAGCCTTCAGATTGAAGAGCATACAAAGTATCCAAACAATAAAAGAACAAAGGCACATCTTTATGACATTATAGAACACCAAGGATAAAAGCTTCCAGAGAGAAGAAAACCAGGTCATAAAATAGGATCAAAAATTTGAATGGCATCAGACTACTCAACAGCAGCATGGAAACCAGAATTCAGCAGGAAAATGCCTTCAGAATTCTAGGTAAAAATAATTTCAAAACCAGGAGTCTACATTCAAACTGAACATGAGAAAAGAATAAGACATCTCAGGTGTTTTAAGAGAATGAGCTCCACCAAGGGTAGGTAGGAAACAAAAGGATAAAGCTGCAAGATCTAAGAAGCATGGGCTCCATCACAGGAGTGAGCAAAGGAAAAGCCCTCAACAAGGGCCATGCAGCAACCTGGAGCAGCCCATACCAGCTGGGGCAGGTGTCAGAAGGCTCCAACTTCAGAGGGCTGACCAACTATCTGATGGGACTGACCTCATGGAAGGTTGCATGGGAAGGTATGCTGGAGGGCCAGGGAAAGCCGAAGCAATTATTAACCACAGGATAAATGAAAAGTTGTACCAAAGAGAGAAAGAAAACTGTTGTGGTTATGATAGTTGTGATAAGAAAAACTTGTATGTAGACATAACCAAAAAGTGAGAATTTATTTGGGCAGAGGAGAGGGAAGAAGAAACGTAAGTAAGTTAAAATCTGATCTATTATACCATCAAAGAAAGATCAATAATAAAGTCTAAAACTGATGAGTAAGGAAATTTCAATGTATAGGTAATGTTTGGAAACAGAGAGCTATTATGGGCTCAATGTTTGTGCCCCTCACAGAAATTCATCTGTAGAAATCCTAACTCCCAATGTGACAGTATTAGGGGATAGCATTAGGCAATGGGGTCTTTGGGAGGTACTTAGGTTGTGGAACTCAAAGGTGGGCATGGCATCCAGCCCCAGGCACAAGGCCCTCAGTGTAACAGAATCCATCTTACTATGTGAGCTCCAATGATCACAAAATGAGTGGGTTTTCAAACAAAAATAACTGGACTTTCACATGTAGTAGAATTTTGTCCTTTGGAACATTTCTGTCACCTTGGAGAGGCCCTTTTTTTTTTAATACTACCTATTTAAAATACCTGGGGACACCTCTTTCAGAGGTGGCCTTCAGAGCCCATGTAAAGTCACCACAAGGACGCCAGTGTCCCTCCCTCCCTTCTCCCTGAAGCCACGTTATTCAAATGCCTGTTGGCTGTCTACACAAAGCAGGCTTCCTCTCTCAGGACTAAGACTTGACTCCATGGACGCTTTAAAAAAAGAGTGAACGTCAGAATTCAGGTGGAATCCAATGCCCGTGGCCCCAGGTGCATCTGGGTGCTTGGCTTTGCGGGAGGCTCTGTGCCCTGGGCTGCGGCCTGAGCCCCTACCTCGACCAGAACAAAGGGGAAGAAGGCCTGGTGCCTGCGGGCACCTTGGGGCCCCGCGCCCCCTCCCTGGGCAGCTCCCTGGACGCCTCTGGGGAGTGGCTGACAGGGCCTGATGAAGCCGCGCAGAAAAGGCGCAGTGACTCGTACCTAGAAAGTTCTGTCAGTGTGGGCTGGGCCCACGTGTCCACACCCCTTGTCCTAAATTCAAAAATCTAATTAACTCTGAAAACCTCACGTTTTCTAATTTTGGTGCCAACATGCAAAGTGACCAGGAGTGACCGGCGGCCACTACTTACCACGCTGACTGGAGCCACGTGGTTTTACACCCTCAGAGCTTCCGGGTGAAGCCTGAACCCCCAGCGGGGACAGAGGCAGAGGGCGAGGCAGCCACGCGGGCGGGGCAGCGGGGCCGTCTGCAGGAACGGCCTCTCGAGCCTGGTTGAGTGAAAAGTGAAAGTCGCTCAGTCCTGTCCGACTCTTTGCGACCCCCTGGACTATACAGTCCATGGAATTCTCCAGGCCAGAATACTGGAGTGGGTAGCTGTTCCCTTCTCCAAGGGATCTTTCCAACCCAGGGATCGAACCCAGGTCTCCAGCATTGCAGGCAGATTCTTTACCAGCTGAGCCACCAGGGAAGCCCTCATTTTACTTACAAATGAGCAATTATGGAGGATCAAGGGCTCAGACTCTCCTCTAGCAGCTGCGCCCCCAAATCCTGAAAGTTTACTGCAAGGTCTTGGGGGGCCGGGCACATGGCCCCTTGGGCGGTCTCAGCACACCGCTCTTTCTCCCGGCTGTGCCTTTGAAAGCGACACCGGCAGGTGGCAGTTGGCACGGTGGACAGAGTGGAAGTGAGGGGGGTGAGGGCAAGGAGTCTCTCTTGGCCTGGGTCCAGCTCAGGTCACCCAGCTGTCATCTCCTCTCGGTGACCTCCCATGAGGCAGTGCAGCCCCAGACCCCAGAACCTCTTCCATGACGTAGTCAGTGTATTCT